>NC_139154.1:58640122-59900879 GCF_964270905.1 Leucopleurus acutus
AACTGCCCATAAATTTAATTAGAAGATATGCTATTACTGGCCCAACACTGTAGTTTAAAATTGTGGCATTTATCCTAATAAATATATATGTAAAAAGTCCCTCAAAAACTGCAAAGCAAAAATGAAAAAAAAAAAAAAGGCTAGCATTAAAAACATTTAATCAACGAATGGTGAAACTAGTAAGTTTCTCCTAAAATAATTTTGAAAATATTCAATCTCAGCAACACAGATTTATTTATTCCAAATTTTAGAATTAGTTACCTTTTTATTTCCCCAAATGCTTTGAAAATATTAATAACTAGCTTTTGTAGTCAGTACCAACATATCACAAAGACTAATTAAAACATTTACTTTCAGTGTTAAGATTCCAAGACTACACTACTTACAAGTTCATGATGTGGTTCTGTCTCCTTCCTTAAGGGTGGATCAAACTTTACTTGGCCAACTAAAAGAGAAAAAAAGTAAAGCCTTCATCTGTTTCCATATTTTTAATGATATAATAATTTTAAAAGTTACTCCCATAGCAAAACCTATTTAATTTTACCATCTACCATAGACTGATCACAATCCAAAGATTTAAATAAAGAATCTGTTAGCTGGAAAAAACCCAAGAAAGTCTAAGCTGTTAAAGCTTAATCTAATAATCCTAGGCCTTTTCTGTAGTAAAAAAAAAAAGATGATTAACAAAATTACGTGTACGTTACAGTCAGGATCTAAGGTGCTACTTCACTGTGACCCAGCATAAAATAGAGACAATCTTAACTCAGTACTTCGGTATACAGACAGCAATTCAGGCAGAGCTATTTCTGGAAGCCAGCCTGCAAGACGGTCTCTAATGAGTCCTGCCTCCTGGTGTTCATAAACTTGTGTACTTCCTTCCCACTTCCTTGGGGGTGGTCTATGTGACCAGACGAAAACGGCAGAATGATGGCATATAACTTCAGAGATAAGGCTTCTGTCTTGGGATCTCTCTACTGGATCACTTGCTCTGGAGGAAGTCACACTGTGAGCAGTCCTAAGGAGAGGCTACACTGCCAGGAACTGAAGCCTTGGGCTAACAGCTCCGTGAGTAACCTTGGAAGCAAATCTTCCACCTCGGTTAAGCCCTTGGCAGACTGCAGCCCCATCTGACACCCTGATTGTCATGACAGACCCTGAGGCAGAACCACCCAGCTAGGCTGTCCTGGACTCCTGACCCTTAGAATATGTGTGAGATAATAAATGTTTATTGTTTTAAGCTGCTAAATTTTGGGGTAATTTGTTATACAACAATAACTACACTTCTGCAGCTAAAGTATAAATACTAGAGCCAACATAAACTGACTGTACTACATTCACCCTTCCCCCTGCTATTCTAATTTAATGAATGTTTCACTACCTTTACCTTTAGTTTCTGTATCTCATTATCATTGTCATTATCTACTTTTATAACCTGGGTACAGCATTCAAGACCACTGAGATAAAAGCAGAGGCACAAATATAAAACATTAAAAAGAAGAAAAACAGACAGTCACAAATAATATCACCGCTCAACTAGTAAGAGCTCAGCCAAAACAGCAGTTCTCAATCGAGGCAGGGAAGCGAGTGAGATTTCAAAGTACAATCGTTTTATAACTGTTCTGATTTTAGCTTAGTATGTATGGTTTACAGTGAATGTTAATGCCAAATAAAGGAGATCATGAGATTTGAATATTTAGCAATAGGAGGCACAAGTAAAAAAGGTTGAGAAACACAGCCCTACAAGATCTCCAGTTGTGTGTGAAGAAGTATGTATATGCTTTATAGCTGTTATGCACTAGATATCAAATTCTGGCCCTTAGAGGTAAGTAGGCTGTTCAATAATGGGTTCCTCAAACCTGTGCACATATGATCACATATCAAAGATTACAAAATAGATTTTATTAAGGTATTAAAACATATTATATATATATATACACACACACACACATATATATATACATATATCACGTTGACAGAGGCCCTATTGAAAAACTCTCACCTAAACTTGTCATCAAATGGCAAAATTAAATCTGTAATAAAATTACATGAGGACAGTTTCATGCATTATCTGCCTTGTGTTATCATCACATGTGAACATGCCTGTTTCCACCAGACTGCATAATCACTAAGTACAGGGGTGCAGGGATGCTGTCTTAGACTTTCATTTTTATTATTATTATTTTTTGGCTGTGTTGAGTCTTCGTTGCTGCACGCGGGCTTTCTCTAGTTGCGGCGAGCAGGGTCTACTCTTCATTGCAGTGCATGGGCTTCTCATTGTGGCAGCTTCTCTTGTGGAGCACGGGCTCTAGGCTTGTGGGCTTCAGTAGTTGGGGCATGCAGGCTCAGTAGTTGTGGCTTGCGGGCTCTAGAGCACAGGCTCAGTAGTTGTGGCGCATGGGTTTAGTTGCTCTGTGGCACGTGGGATCTTCCCGGAGCAGGGCTTGAACCCCTGTCCCCTGCATTGGCAGGTGGATTCTTAACTACTGGGCCACCAGGGAAGTCCCTAGACTAATTTTCATAGCAAGGACAGAACCCCAACTGTAGTAGGTATTCAATACCCCTGTACTCTGTGGGAACACTTTTCCAGAGACAGGAGCCCATACAGCGAAGTCCCTACAGAGATTCATTCTTCATGCCTTACACTGGTATCACTCTTCTGTTCTCTCCAAATTCCCTAAAGTTATGATAAGTTTCTGCCACAGGACATTGCAATACTGTTCAAATAACTGCTGGGCAATCATCCCAGGCTACAGTGCTATTTATGATGTTCTTAATAATGTCGAAAATTCCTACTTATCTGTAATTGTCTACTGGTCTTGATCTCTGTTTCTGCTACCATCTCCTTGAACGTATGTCAAGCGACACACCATAAATTTATATTTTACTATCCAGATGAAAACTCCTTCTTAGCTTCTTTGAAATAGCTCCGACATGATCACTTGCCGACCCATCACTATCCATTAGGGGTCAAAACTGATCCTACTGTGGCAGACAGGAAGAGCCCCAGAATTATTTCTTCTTAAAGCAAGTCTCTGCTTATCATATTTAACTGAAGGCAGAGGGGACTTCCTAAAAGGGAAAGAGCAACAGACTTTCTGCAAGTGAGCCAATTTTTACATATATGTTGCCCAAACACCATTTAGTTTAATAAAGAGAAAACCCTGGTTGCATGGAGAGATACCATGTAATTGTAAACATAAAACATTATCAAGAGCAACAAATGTATACAAATACTAAAATAAATTATTTTCTCTAAAGCCTGCCTTTATCGTCAATAGCATGACTGATTATTCTATATATCACATCTCACATAAAATCGTAAAACATCCTAAGAAAGCAGATACTACAACACTGCATAAGATTTTAAAGCCTCAAACATCAAACCCACAAATTATAAGAAGTGGTGGTTTTAATCCTGTTGCTACCTCAACATACTAGAGGGATACAACACCTTTCTTACTGGCAAACACAGGAGAAGAGAAGATGTCCATCAAAAGGAGGGCATATCAGAGTCTCAGAAAAACTAGGGTGAAGGCATCTATAGTTTCAAATAGCATGTACACACATGTGCAGTTAGGAGCTGAGAATCACTGATATAAACTAGTAAAGAATGACTAACAGGAAACTGCACTTTGCAGTAAAGGGCCTGACAATACAATTTAAAAACAGAATTGGATAACAAGATAGAAAGTACTTTAGATTTTCAGTAGTACTGAACACATAAGGTTTTCTAACTGCAAAGGCAGCTCTAATCACCTTTTGTATTATTAAAGAAATGACAAAGATGTATTGTAATTACTTTTTGTACATTAAAAAATAATGGGAGGGCTTCCCTGGTGGCGCAGTGGTTGAGAGTCCGCCTGCCGATGCAGGGGACACGGGTTCGTACCCCGGTCTGGGAGGATCCCGCATGCCGCGGAGCGGCTGGGCCCGTGAGCCATGGCCGCTGGGCCTGTGCGTCCGGAGCCTGTGCTCCCCAACGGGAGAGGCCACAACAGTGAGAGGCCCGCGTACCGCAAAAAAAAAAAAAATAATAATGGGAAATGCTCACATGCTAAGGTTGTCATTTTCAGAAAAATACTTTTGGGGAAAAATTAGCAAATTTAAATCACATGGCTTCAGAGGGAGCTTTAAAGGTTAAGTTTATATGGTCACACAACTAACTGTAGGCAAAGTACAAATCCCAGTCATGGGCTTTTTGTAAAGTAGATGGTGCTTTCTTTCAAGAATTTCCTTCTTTTAAGAGCATTTCCAGGTAGCACCAGCAACAAACTCTGCCAAGAACTTAACACAGTGTACGGTCCAGCCAAAATTCCAAAGGAAGGCTCACAAAGGACTTGCAGTGTGAAAGCCACACAGGCGTGCTGACGTGGTTTCTGAACTGGAGCCGTGTTTGCGAAAGATCGCTGGGCTGGAAGCCGAGAGATCTAGGGCTTGCTGTTAACCAGGTGTACGACTCCATCCCACAGATCTATTCATCTCTGCAGATCTATTCATCTCTGCATTTCTTTTTTGTTTTCTATTAAATGGTGATAGTGCCTGTCCCTACTTAACCTTACTTAGCTTTTAAATGTGCAGACCTCTCCCTCTCCTGGCTCTCCTGGACCATCAGCTTCTATCTAACCTGGGAGCTTGTTAGAAGTAAAGAACCTCAGGTCTCACCCCAGATCTACTGAATCAGAAACCGCATTTTAGCAAGCTCTCTAGGCAAGTTCTATCCACATGGAAGTTTAGGGAGCACTGCCTTGATTACTTCTATCCTGCCTATTCTAGGAATTTTACTCCTCTTCCCAAACAACATAAATACACGCCCCCAGACACCACCAGAAAGTCCTCAGGAGTAAGGAAAATGAAATTCTTACTGCCTTAATTAAACTCTACCTTTCAAAGCATCTAATAAGAAAAACTACTTGGAAGAAAATGAAGCAAAAATAACGGCAACTAAATTAAAACTTGAAATCTTATTTTTTATTGTTAAATTATAAACTGTGTACAGGATACACTTACAGTTTATCTCCGAGCGTGTTTTTTCTTCTCTCACATTTCTACTTGTTGAGTGAATTCTATGTGGGACAGCAACAAGAGGCTAGGAAAGAACAAAATCAATGACAAGCCACAGTCTGGTCCACAGAATTACCCAAATATGAAAGAAGTACTTCTCTTCATATAAAAATGGGAACAGAATACAACTTTGCTAATATTTGTTTAAAAAATGGCAACCAGAAACTGAAAGCTTCTTACTCCTCAAACTGGGAGCTTAAGATTAGGGATATACGTTATCCACAGCAGGTTCCCAATAAATGTTCTATGAGTTGAATATAAATAAATATTCAAAATTGAATATTTCAACAACACAATAGCTGTTCAAAAGCTGCAGCTAGCTTTCCCTGTTGCAGAGGAGAAAATTGTAATTGAAAAAAAATCTGCCTCAACTTCTTATATCAAGAAGGATGAGATAAATGAAATGAAATAATGCTAAAGGCATTAATGATTTATGGTCTTCTTGCCTAGTAAACACAACATTTCCCCCACCTTAATGCTTTTTCTTGTAGAAGCAGCACTCTATTTTCTTTCCTTTTATTTTATTAAAATCTCTCTATGTGTACTGTCACTTTCAGAGAGAAATATCCTGGGGGGTAGGCGAAGTGGGGATGAGTTCTTCTTACTATTAATTCATGGACATTCCTCCAACCTTATGGAGTAAAAAAGGCCCTATTTGAAAAGCTTCTGCAACTCCATTCTATACACTCTAAGGCTTCACTTTAAGAGGTGATGCCAGCATCTATTTCATGTACCAAACAGGTTTTTTCTTCTGTGTGTGAAACACTATCTTTGAAGTTTTACTACCTTTGAAGGAGATACACTCTTACACATATCTTTTGGAAAATGTAATTCATAAACATTTGAGCTCAAATGCTTAAGACTCTATAAGGCAAATAAAAAACAGGACCCGAGTTAACTATTCTCAGTGTAGGCACCTCTCAGGAAATAAAAATGTATGAATCTAAGACCCAAATATTAAAACACCAATGTAGTAAAACAGTAGCAAAAATAATTTAAAAAATTAAGTATTTAAACTTTACATGTACACAGTGATTTGTAGTTTACGAAGTGCTTTCATATACCTTAGCTCGTTCTGTCCTCAAAATAAACTTGTGAAACAAGTATGAGGACATTCAGCTAGTTAGCCACAGAACAAGAAAAACCCTGGACTTTTGATCACAATATTTGGAGCAAAAACAAACAAGCAAAAATAGGTATCATGTTAGATTAGTCACACATACTGCTGTTATCAGTGAACTTGGATGAAATCTATGCTTTCTATGAGAACAGTTTTACTTTCCCAGCTTCAGCAGTGCAATTATAAAATTATTAAATCTTATAATGCTGTACCTAGTACATGGGTTAACATACAGGAGAAGAAAATGCTATTAATCACAATTACTTCAATGTGTAGTACTTCTAAAATAGAAACTACATGGGAACCCTACATGAAAAGTCAACTTTCTTCCACTGTGAATAATGTATACTAAACTAAAACAACTGAAGACTAAAGTAGAACTAGTACACATGCTAAATATTTTCAAGAGAATTCAATTTCCACACAGTATTATATAGTATCACAGCAAGTACTGAAAAGCTAGTTAGACACATTCAAATTCTGAGTGACAACACAGTACTTAGCAATTATAATTACAAATCATTTGCAAATAATAAGACTCAGATACTACATATTATGTATAACATATATTGTAGTATTACATATGTATAAATTACTATAGATTTCTCTGGGGAAAGTATGATCTTAAACTATGGTGGGAAGAAAAGTTACCCTCCTCCCTATCCAACAATTATAATACTAATAACATAGTCTTGATAAGGAGAAATTTCTTTCTCTGCTATATGAGAAAATTTCAGAAGAATCTTTATTCCACAGGTTGCTTCTATATTTGGTTTATTATTTCTCCTCTTTAAACACATTTTAAAGGACTTTATAATTCAGCACAACAAGTAAACAGGATGAAGTAAGGGACAACAATGCAGCATCTAGTGCACTGAAAGAGTACAGGCAGTCCTCGTCCTGTAGTCTTGATATGCACAAATTTCAGTTAGCAGAATATAATTAAATTACACTAGTCCTCTATAACATGGTTCAAATTTCAGTCACTAGTTTATTATATAACAATTGTATATTATTCAGCATATTAATCTTATCAACATTCAGTATATTAATTATAATTGCATAAAACACAAACTTCACTGCCTGCTTGTCAGTCCACAGATCACTATGTGAATAACAGATGCACATCATCATCCGTAACTAATCACGTCACTACTTTCAAAGTCTGTGACTGGTCACTGAGTATCTGTTATTCAGTTCATGCACAGACAGCAAAGTGTGTAGTTGTGTTGCCTCCTTGTCTCTCAGTGATAATATACTCATGTGACATTTTTACAAAAATTGGTAACTGAAAGAAGAAATTAGCCAACAAAGATAAAACTGCTGCAAAGAAACAGAAAGTGATAACTCTGGATAATGTTGGAAATGAAGTTTGAATCAAACATAAATGAAGTTACAGGAGAAGATAGCTGACTGTGAGAATGCTGACGCTGCCACTGTTCAAGAGACTGTGGACACACAGCCAGGGTAACTTAGTGAGGCTGAACCTGACATAAGTGAAGAAAGACGTTCTGATAAAAAGGATGAAGGTGCCCCAAAAGAAGGGGCGCTAGCAAAAAATTTCACATCACAGGAATACTGAGATTATTTCATGCATTGAAAGTTCAAAGGATAAAATACTGGAAGCTGATCTGAACTTAGAAAGGAATCTGACATTCACCAAAGCATGAAGAAGATACTTGTTCTGTGTCATAAAGTTATATGACAAGAAGAAGGCAAACACTATGCAATCTACTCAATAAACAGACTACTTGATAATGAAACAATCCATGGAAGTGGTTTTTTTTTTTAAACAAAGAAAAGAAACAATTCTCACAGGTTCTAATACTTTACAATGTACTAAATAAAATTTTAGTTTTACTATTTTTTTCATTCCCCTATACATTTAAAACTGACAATAAGACAGTTTTTAATCTTCTAACACAAATTTTTTAAGGTCACAAAACAATTATAATTTTTCTCCTTGAGTATTCAGATCGCTTTGCAGGGGACGTCCCTGGTGGCGCAGTGGTTGAGAGTCCGCCTGCCAATGCAGGGGACACGGGTTCGAGCCCTGGTCCGGGAAGATCCCACATGCTGCGGAGCAACTAAGCCTGTGCACCACAGCTACTGAGCCTGCGCTCTAGAGCCCGAGAGCCACAACTATTGAGACCACATGCCACAACTACTGAAGCCCTCGCGCCTAGAGCCCGTGCTCCACCACAAGAGAAGCCACTGCAATGAGAAGCCCGTGCACTGTAAAGAAGAGTAGCCCCTGCTCACCGCAACTAGAGAAAGCCCCGCTCAGCAACAAAGACCCAATGCAGCCATAAATAAATAAATTTACATGCAAAAAAATGCTGTTGGATCCTTTCAAAAAAAAGATCGCTTTGCAGGATTTCACCTTACTTGGTCATTTGTACAGTCCTTTACTACCATGCAAATGAAGGAACACCTGTATATATTAAATTATAGAAGAATTTATAAAGCAAAACAACAAAACCCAATTTCTCCCTAGTATAAAGTCAATAATACTTTAGAATTCTTAAGTTTTTTGTTTTCAAATGCTTTTCCAGACCTTTAAACAAAGGGATAGTAGCTTATTTATAGTTGTATAAAGATGACAAGCTAGAACAATGATGAATTGATAGAAAGGTTCTCTCTTACCTAAGACAATCTGAGACCACCTTTCTGACCACTGAGAGCTATCATTCCTTCAGTATCATCAATGGAATTTACACCATTTTAAGAACCTTCCAAAAGCCAGTCAAGTTCAAGGCTATCCAGCTCAGTTACAGACCCAATAACAGAATTCTGACATGTCACATATACTGAGTTTATCTTAGGTGCCACAATTATTAGCTGAGTTAGGAATGTTACATATGCCAGCCAAAGTGAAGCTTCCATTCATACCAATGCTCCCATGATACTAGGGTTATTTAATTCTCTAACTACACTGGCTCATTTTTAAACACATCTACAGCAGACAATTAGGGTAATAGTCACTAACAAAGTCAATCCTATACTTTCTACTAACCACTAATAACTCATGAAGTATTGTACAAGGATTCTTTTCAAGAAGAAAATGGAACAGAAATTTTATGTATATTCTAACATCTTGTGTAGGTGCTTCCCATTTTCATTCTCTTTTACAATGGGTTATTTATTTGCAACTTCATCTAAAATGACTACTTTAAAAAAACTACAGTAATTTCAAGAAGTAGATTAGATGATTCTGCCTTTGCCATTTTCAGAAAACAGACTATAAGTAGTCAACAGGAAAAATCCAGCTCCTGACTTCCAAAGTCAAGGAGCTAATTCTTCCCTCAAGAGTTGATTTAAACTAGATTCAGAACTTAAAAGAACTGAGTTTTCAGATGTACATACATATATACATGTATGTTATATACTACTTGGTAAAAACAGTTCCTACCTCAGGATCATCATCATCAAAATCATGGTAAGTGGAATGATCTGGATTATTCACTTTATCCAACAGTTCGATTGCCAAAGACCGTGTCAAAGGCTGTGTGACAAACGGGTGCTATAAAAATAAAATAACATAGTACAGAACGCTTATTAGAAGTCTGTTTGAGTGACATTTTATATTTTGAAAAAAGATATATTTCAGGGCAAAAATAATACCTGTAGTAGCTTTTCAGCAGTAGGTCTTTTTTTTGGATTTTTGGTAAGTGCCATTTTCACAAAATGATGAAAACTATTTGACCTAAGAAATTTTGAACATCAGATTTTAAAATTTCAATTATTTTTTTGCTCATGACTATAAAAGTAAATAACACAAAAATACTTACCACTTCATTTTATCCTTTAGTTTAGGAGGCTGAAAATTGCTTTTTGTCATTAGAAATAATGCTCTGAAAAATCAACAACCATTACACAGCATTTTAAGATTGCATATTTTAATATATAATATTAATTCTATTACTATAATTCCCAAATAAGGTAAAGCAAGACTAAGAATATTACTTGTTCATGACATAATAAATAATACTGGGAGGGGGGGAGGCGACCTTAATTTAAGCACAGGATTCTTTAACTATGACACACTGACCTCATTGGGTGTAAGTCAAACATAGGAGGCTGCAGCTCAGCAAGTTCTATGGCAGTGATCCCCACTGCCCAGAGATCACAAAGCTGATTGTACCCGCCTTTCCTCTCAACGGCTGCGACTTCTGGAGCCATCCTGAAGGAAATAGTCCAGAAAAGAAAAATCTATTTATTGCATTTTCCTTCTTACTCCCATCAGAGGCACACCATCACTATGTAAGCCGAGGCCTATTTAGGCCTTGACATCTGAAAAATAAGTATGTAGTACTTAAATGGCTCATATTTCCCAAGATCTCGACATCTCATAAGACTCTCCATCCCAAGCCCCTACTGATTTCTCCTTTGTTACTTTGTTAAGCTATTTACGATAAAGGTTTATAAAAATTTACAACTATAACAGAGCGACATGTACCAATCTGTCCACATCCCAATCTCTCTTCCTCTGTACATGCAGAATTCTACAGAGAAATAACATGTAATAAATAACTTATCATTTTTAGCTCTTCCTTCTTACGGCAATAAACTGCAATCTGGCCTCCGACTGTTTTCACTTGACCAATACTATTTATTGGGGCACCAAGAATCTTCATTTAGTACCTAACCCACATTTACTATAAACTTAATTGGTTGGTGAAAAGTTATAAAAATGAGTGCTTTTAAAAATATATATTTATTCAGATGAAAGTTACCTGAATTCAGTATTTTTCTTGTTTCTTTCAACTTTACTGTAGTCTTATTCTAATTATACCTCTATAAATTTGTATTTTATTAAGTAATTATGTTGATTTTCAAATATAAAAAATTTCAAATCCTAAGCAGTAGTTTTGAAAAGAACTACTTGAGATAAACATTTGAACTCTTACATATCAAAAGTGTGAGTTAAACAGGCAGGCTTACAAGTATGTTTGTTTTCCTGGTATGATTTCAGGAAAGTCAAATATGTCAGTAAGTTAACCAAAAAAAAAAAAAAAAAAAAATCCCTCTAACTTTCTAAATGCTTGGTCTTAAAATGTTTTTAAGCTTTATTGATAGCTAGATTCCAGCCAGCTGTGGAAATGCCCCAGTAGAGGATGGAAGTACACTGGTGACATATTCTTAACTAGCTGGCCACAGCAGCTGATGTTCTCCCTTCCTCTACAAAAATATGAGTGAAAGATTCCACCCAGTGCACTTGTACTCCTGCCAGTTAAGTTGCATGCTTACCGCAATCAACTGAGTCATCTCTGAACCTGTTTGTTATGTTTGTTATTATAAATAATCTAATTAAATATAATAAAAACTAATTTATTGTGAAGGTAAAAAGAGTAAGCTGTTATGAAAATTAAAGTGTATCCTTTAGAAAAACTTGTTAAAGACAAAGAAAACAAAAAATCTGGCAAATGAGGTTAAGAAAATGATAGCTGTAAAAGATTAGGAAGGCTACAGACTGCATAATTCCATCTGTATGACACTGGGGGGAAAGGCAAAACTGTAGAGACAGAAATCAGATCAGGTGTTGCCAGAGGCTAGAGACGGGCCAAAAGAATTTACGAGAAGGGCGCAAAAGGAAACTTTCCTGGGTGATGGGAACCTATGTTTTACACGGATTGTGGTGGCATTTTTCACTACCACAGAGTGTCTCAAAGTTCATAGAACTGTACACCTAATAAGTCTAAATTTATACCTCAATAAACCTGACTGGAAAAGTCACATGCTTTGTATGTGGCTGCATTTTAGAGGAACACAAACCAGGAAATGTGGATGATTTACATCTAACTAGTTATCCACGCAAAGAAAAGGCCTTGGTCCTATACCAAATGATTGACCAAAAAAAAAAAAAAAGTACACTCACATGCTTAAATTGAAATAAAATGTTTAAGGTACATGTGTAGTGTATTAATTTTGAGATTTGCCAATTCCACAGACTTTTTTGATTAACTGAATAACTGCCAACCTTAGTCACAATGAATGAGAGATTCCATTCTATCCTATATCCCTAGAGTTTAGGTGGGAAAGACATGATACTAGAGAGAGGTGAAGAGTCGGAGTGTTCCAAAACATTATTTTGCCTAATTCACAATTTCACATGCTCCCAAGATACTACCTACTCTATCATTAGAAGAATGACATTAGTTTTTTTATCTCTGAAGCTTCAGTTGGAGATCAGTTATCATCAACAAACATTTACTAAGCATGTGTAGAGAATCATGCTAGACCCTGGAGATTCAATGAGAGTTCCTCCAGATGTTTAAAATCAAACTGAGGAGACAGAGTACCTAAAAATAATAACAGATAGCTCTTTAAGCTCTTATTCCTCTCAGAAATCAACCCCGAAAAATAAGAACAAAAAGAGAAATATAAACATATCATCTTTGAAAAATCCAGAAGACATATTTGGACTGGAAATGAAATAATAGTAAATGATGTGGCAAATAGGAGG
The DNA here is from genome assembly GCF_964270905.1 of Leucopleurus acutus. Lineage (NCBI taxonomy): Eukaryota > Metazoa > Chordata > Mammalia > Artiodactyla > Delphinidae > Leucopleurus > Leucopleurus acutus. Next base: position 58,652,770 of record NC_139154.1, read on the forward strand.
AAGGACAAACCTAAGTGTGTGTAGAGGACAAGACCAACTAGCAAGCCAAGAACCCCAGAAATATGTAAAATTTAATGTACGTCAGTTATTACTTTACTGATGACTAGGTTCCAACTAGCTGGTTCTTAGCCCCTAAGAATCCCAGAAAGGCTGACAAATTAGGGTTACAAACTTACAAAAGCAGAGTTAAGCCTGAGGTTGAAAACAGGTATATTTGCAAATGTCAAGTCTAAATAATGAATAGTTAGTCCACCAGATTCCTCTTCTCATCTATTAAGGCCCAGCAATTACTCCTTCCCCATTCCTACTGGATAAAGACCAACAGAAACTGGACGAGGGGCTTCAGACTCAGACATATCAGGAACAAAGGAGAGCAGGGGCTGGGAGCAGTAGAAGTCTGTGTATAACAATGAGTTCCTCAGCTTCCTTCACTTACTCATTTCCGGGACACTAAAAACTGGGTTTACATGCTACATCCCATGCACACACGGCTACAAATCAGCTTTAAGTGCCTTGCTCTTCAATGTAAACCAGAAGAGAAGGGTTTCCAAAAGCTTTGGAAATCTTATAGAAATAAGAACAAAAATGACTTTTAAAAAGTGACAGAAAATTAATGGATTAATCCAAGTGGTCCAAGATATAACTAATGAGTTTCAGAAAGAGAGAGCAGGAAAAAGTAAAGCAAAGAAATTATCAAAGAAGTAATGCAAGAATACTTCCCAGAACTGAAAGACACGAATCCTGATTGAAAAGCACAAATGCCAAGTACAATGAATAAAACTAAAAATGACAGGGCTTCCCTGGTGGTGCAGTGGTTGAGAGTCCGCCTGCTGATGCAGGGGACACGGGTTCATGCCCCGGTCTGGGAAGATCCCACATGCCGCAGAGCGGCTGGGCCTGTGAGCCATGGCTGCTGAGCCTGCGCGTCCGGAGCCTGTGCTCCGCAACGGGAGAGGCCACAACAGCGAGAGGCCCGTGTACCGCAAAAAAAAAAAAAAAAAAAAAGTAAAAATGACAAAAGAACAAACAAAAATATTCTGAAGTACACTACCATGTAATACCAAACCATCAAAAAGATTCTAGTAGGGAGGGGTTACATTCAAATATCATGTGTTGACAGTTTCAGCCAGTTTTGGAGCCCATCAGCTGCCAGCCCCCCCACCTCTCCACCAGTGTGTGACGCATTCCTTCCACATCTACCTACATGAAAGCATCCCTCTGTGATGAGGATGGGGCGGTGGTCCACACATAGTCCAGTGGCAAGTGGGAAAAGTAAGGTGATGTGAGCAGAGCCCTCTTGGCTGTGTGGCTGACAGGGTCTTGCTGCTCCAGCTGGGTGTCAAGCCTAAGCATCTGAGGTGGGAGAGCCAAGTTCAGGACATTGGACCACCAGAGACCTCCTGGTCCCACGTAATATCAAGCAGCGAGAGCTCTCAGAGATCTCTGTTTCAATGCTAAGACCCAGGTCCACTCAACAACCTGCAAGCTCCAGTGCTGGACACCCTATGCCAAACCACTAGCAAGATAGGAACACAACCCCACCTACTAGCAGAAAGGCTGCCTAAAATAATAATAAGCTCACAGACACCCCAAAACACACCACCGGATGTGGTCCTGCCCACCGGAAAGACAAGATCCAGCCTCATCCACCAGAACACAGGCACCAGTCTACACCAGGAAGACTACACAAACCACTGAACCAACCTTACCCAATGGGGGCAGACACCAAAAAAAAACGGTAACTACAAACCCGCAGCCTGCAAAAAGGAGACCCCAAACACATTAAGTTAAGCAAAATGAGAAGACAGAGAAATACGCAACAGATGAAGGAGAAAGGTAAGAACCCACCAGACCAAACAAATGAAGAGGAAACAGGCAGTCTACCTGAAAAAGAATTCAGAGTAATGATACTAAAGATGATCCAAAATCTTGGAAATAGAATGCAGAAAATACAAGAAACGTTTAACAGGGATCTAGAAGAACTAAAGAGCAAAGAAACAGTGAGGAACAACACAATAAATGAGATTAAAATTCTCTAGAAGGAATCAATAGCAGGATAATTGAGGCAGAAGAACAGATAAGGGACCTGGAAGATAAAATATGGAAGTAACTACCACAGCGCAGAATAAAGAAAAAAGAATGAAAAGAATTGAAGACAGTCTCAGAGACCTCTGGGACAACATTAAATGCACCAACATTTGAATTATAGGGGTCCCAGAAGAAGAAGAGAAAAAGAAAGGGACTGAGAAAATATTTGAAGAGATTATAGTTGAAAACTCCCCTAATATGGGAAAGGAAGTAGTCAATCAAGTCCAGGAAGCACAGAGAGTCCATTACAGGATAAATCCATGGAGAAACATGGCAAGACATATATTAATCAAACTATCAAAAATTAAACACAAAGAAAAAATATTAAAAGCAGCAAGGGAAAAGCAACAAATAACATACAAGGGAATTCCCTTAAGGTTAACAGCTGATCTTTCAGCAGAAACTCTGCAAGCCAGAAGGGAGTGGCAGGACATATTTAAAGTGATGAAAGGGAAAAACCTACAACCAAAATTACTCTACCAAGCAAGGATCTCTTTCAGATTCAATAGAGAAATTAAAACCTTTACAAACAAGCAAAAGTTAAGAGAATTCAGCACCACCAAACCAGCTCTACAACAAATGCTAAAGGAACGTCTCTAGGGAGGAAACACAAGAGAAGGAAAAGACCTACAAAAACAACCCCAAACAATTAAGAAAATGGTAATGGGAACATATATATCGGTAATTTCCTTAAATGTAAATGGATTAAATGCTCCAACCAAAAGACACAGACTGGCTGAATGGATACAAAAACAAAACTCATATATATGCTGTCTACAAGAGACTCACCTCAGACCTAGGGACACATACAGACCGAAAGTGAGGGGATGGAAAAAAATATTCCATGCAAATGGAAATCAAAAGAAAGCTGGAGCAGCAGTTCTCATATCAGACAAAATAGACTTTAAAATACAGACCATTACAGGAGACAAAGAAGGACACTCCATAATGACCAAGGGATCAATCCAAGAAGAAGATTTAACAATTGTAAATATTTATGCACCCAACATAGAAGCACCTCAATACATAAGGAAAACGTTAACAGCCAGAAAAGGGGAAATCAACAGTAACACAATCATAGTAGGGGACTTTAACACCCCACTTTCACCATGGACAGAGCATCCAAAATGAAAATAAATAAGGAAAACAAGCTTTAAATGACACATTAAACAAGATGGACTTAATTGATATTTATAGGACTATCCATCCAAAAACAACAGAATATACTTTCTTCTCAAGTGCTCATGGAACATTCTGCAGGATACATCATATCTTGGGTCACAAATCAAGCCTCGGTAAATTTTAGAAAACTAAAATCATATCAAGTATCTTTTCTGACCACAATGCTAAGAGACTAGATAGAAATAACAGGAAAAAAACTGTAAAAAATACAAAAACATGGAGGCTAAACAATATGCTACTAAATAACCAAGAGATCACTGAGGAAGAAAAAGAGCGAATCAAAAAATACCTAGAAAGAAATGACAATGAAAACACGACGACCCAAAACTTATGGAATGCAGCAAAAGCAGTTCTAAGAGGGAAGTTTATAGCAATACAATACTACCTCAAGAAACAAGAAACTTCTCAAATAAACAACCTAACCTTACACCTAAAGCAATTAGAGAAAGAACAAAAAAACTCCAAAGTTAGCAGAAGGAAAGAAATCATAAATATAAGACCAGAAATAAATGAAAAAGAAATGAAGGCAACGATACCAAAGATCAATAAAAACAAAAGCTGGTTTTTGAGAAGATAAACAAAATTGATTAACCATTAGCCAGACTCATCAACAAAAAAAGGGAGAAGACTCAAATCAACAGAATTAGAAATGAAAAAGGAGAAGTAATAACAGACCCTGCAGAAATACAAAGCATCATAAGGGACTACTACAAGCAACTCTATGCCAATAAAATGGACAACCTGGAAACAGTGGACAAATTTTTAGAAAAGCACAACCTTCCAAGACAACCAGGAAGAAATAGAAAATATAAACAGACCAATCACAAGCACTGAAATTGAGACTTCGATGAAAAATCTTCAACAAACAATAGTTCAGGACCAGATGGCTTCACAGGCGAATTCTATCAAACATTTAGAGAAGAGCTAATACCTATTCTTCTCAAACTCTTCCAAAATATAGCAGAGGGTAGAACACTCACAAACTCATTCTACGAGGCCACCATCACCCTAATATCAAAACCAGACAAAGATATCACAAAAAAAGAAAACTACAGGCCAATATCACTGATGAACATAGATGCAAAAATCCTCAACAAAATATTAGCAAACAGAATCCAACAACACATTAAAATGATCATATGCCATGATCAAGTGGGGTTTCTCCCATGAATGCAAGGATTCTTCAATATATGCAAATAAATCAATGTGATACACCATATTAACAAATTGAAGGAGAAAAACCATATGATAATCTCAACAGATGCAGAAAAAGCTTTGACAAAATTCAACACACATTTATGATAAAAGCTCTCCAGAAAGTAGACACAGAGGGAACTTACCTCATCATAATAAAGGCCATATATGACAAACCCACAGCCAACATCATTCTCAATGCTGAAAAACTGAAACCATTTCCACTAAGATCAGGAAGAAGACAAGGTTGCCCACTCTCACCACTATTATTCAACATAGTTTTGGAAGTTTTAGCCACAGCAATCAGAGAAGAAAAAGAAATAAAAGGAATCCAAATCGGAAAAGAAGAAGTAAAACTGTCACTGTTTGCAGATGACATGATACTATACGTAGAGAATCCTAAAGATGCTACCAGAAAACTACCAGAGCTAGTCCATGAATTTGGTAAAGTAGCAGGATACACAATTAATACACAGAAATCTCTTGCATTTCTATATACTATTGATGAAAAATCTGAAACAGGAATTAAGGAAACACTCTCATTTACCATTGCAACAAAAAGAATCAAATACCTAGGAATAAACCTTCCCTAAGGAGACAAAAGACCTGTATGCAGAAAGCTATAAGACACTGATGAAAGAAATTAAAGATGATACAAACAGATGGAGAGATTATACCATGTTTTTGGATTGTAAGAATCAACATTGTGAAAATGACTCTACTATTCAAAGCAATCTACAGATTCAAATCAATCCCTAGCAAACTACTAATGGTAGTTTTCACAGAACTAGAACAAAAAATTTCACAATTTGTACGGAAACACAAAAGACCCCGAATAGCCAAAGTAATCTTGAGAAAGAAAAATGGAGCTGGAGGAATCAGGCTCCCTAACTTCAGACTATACTACAAAGCTACAGTAATCAAGACAGTATGGTACTGGAACAAAAACAGAAATATACATCAATGGAACAGGATAGAAAGCCCAGAGATAAACCCACGCACCTATGGTCAACTAATCTATGACACAGGAGGCAAGGGTATACAATGGAGAAAAGACAGCCACTTCAATAAGTGGTGCTGGGAAAACTGGACAGCTACGTGTAAAAGAATGATATTAGAACACTCCCTAACACCGTACACAAAAATAAACTCAAAATGGATGAAAGACCCAAATGTAAGACCGGACACTATAAAACTCTTAGAGGAAAACATAGGCAGAACATTCTATGACATAAATTACAGCAAGATCCTTTCTGACCTAACTCTTAGAGAAATGGAAATAAAAATAAACAAACAGAACCTAATGAAACTTAAAAGCTTTTGCATAGCAAAGGAAACCATAAAGAAGACGAAAAGACAACCCGCAGAATGGGAGAAAATATTTGCAAATGAAGCAACTGACAAAGGATTAATCTCCAAAATATACAAGCAGCTCGTGAAGCTCAATGTCAAAACAACAAACAACCCAATCCAAAAATGGGCAGAAGACCTAAATAGACATTTCTCCAAAGAAGATATACAGATTGCCAACAAACACATGAAAGGATGTTCAACATCACTAATCATTAGAGAAATGGAAATCAAAACTACAATGAGGTATCACCTCACACCTGTCAGAATGGCCATCATCAAAAAATCTACAAACTATAAATGCTGGAGAGGGTGTGGAGAAAAGGGAATCCTCTTGGACTTTTGGTGGGAATGGAAATTGATACAGCCACTGATATGGAAAACAGTATGGAGGTTCCTTAAAAAACTAAAATAGAACTACCATACGACCCAGCAATCCCACTACTGGGCATATACCCTGAGAAAACCATAATTCAAAAAGAGACATGTATCACAATGTTCACTGTAGCACTATTTACAATAGCCAGGACATGGAAGCAACCTAAGTGTCCATCGACAGATGAATGGATAAAGAAGATGTGACACATATATACAATGGAATATTACTCAGCCATAAAAAGAAACGAAATTGAACTATTTGTAGTGAGGTGCATGGAGCTAGAGTCTGTCATACAGAGTGAAGTAAGTCAGAAAGAGAAAAACAAATACCATATGCTAACACATATATATGGAATCTAAAAACACAAAATGGTTCTGATGAACCTAGGGGCAGGATAGGAATAAAGATGCAGACATAGAGAATGGACTTGAGGACACGGGGAGGGGGAAGGGTAAGCTGGGACAAAGTGAGAGAGTACCACTGACGTGTACACTTCCCAATGTAAAACAGATAGCTAGTGGGAAGCAGCTGCATAGCACAGGGAGATCAGCTCGGTCCTTTGTGACCACCTAGAGGGGTGGGAGGGAGATGCAAGAGGGAGGGGATATGGGGATACATGTAAACGTATAGCTGATTCACTTTGTTATACAGCAGAAACTAATAGAACATTGTAAAGCAATTATACTCAAATAAAGATGTTAAAAATAAAAATCATGTGTCATAATGGCACCACAGTTCCCATCAACATCAGAGAAAAGACACTAGAGCAATGCTTCAAAAATTCCAACCTAGAATGCCATATTCATCCAAATTATCAATCGTGTGTGTGTGAGGCTAGACATGCAGAGTCTCAAAAATTTTTACCCCTCAAATTTCTCAGTAATTTATCAAAACGTGAGAGAGGGAGAAATTTATGAAGGAGGAAGAAGACTTGGATTCCAGGAAATGAATTCCCAAGGCGAAGCTATGGAAAAATCCTAGAAAATAAACATTTCAGATTGGAATAGGAGGGAGGAGGACCCCAGGAAGACTTAACTTTAATAAAAAAAAAAAAAAACAAATTAAAACAAAGCAAATAAAACCTCCCAAAATCAGGACTATTTATGGCATGGAAAATTATATAGAGGCATCTTTCAGACTGCAGAATATGGGGAGGTATGGAAGTCTTGGCCAAGGATAAAAAATACAAACTAAGCAAATAAAAGAATTATTAGATATAAGAAAAAATTTTAAAGACAGTAAGTGTAATAGTAGTATAATAATTGACTCAGCAAGTACACTGAAAGGATAAGAAGACTGAATGATGAATGAAGAGAACTATTAATAAAATCTTCACCTATTGTAACACAAAGCCTATAAATAATAATAATGCTACAGATGGCAGAAGACACAACTAGAAGAATTTATCAGTCTCTTTAGTACTATTTGACTTTTAAAGTATGTACCTGTTTCATAAAAAGACAAATATCAAAAATGGTATACATCATTTCTTAAACATGAAAAGAAGTCAACCAGATTAGTGCTATCCCACTGCTGAGGAGGCAGATCAGGAGGGCACTGGGAGAGGAATGGTAGCACTTAAGCTGAACAATGTTAAGATTTCCAGAGTGCCCTTACTTCAAGGGAATCATGTGCGCTAAAAAGCTCTATACCTATCCACCACTATATGCACAATGACTAACAGCATATCTGGCACATAGTAAGTGGTAAAAACATTTATTGAACAAATAAATGAATGAATAAGATAGTTTGTATAGAATGATCAAAGAACACCCAGCAGACAAAAACATGGCTAGAGAGGAAGGTCTGTGGAGGCAACTAGTAGAACTTAAAGTTAATGAGGCACGGACTTGCCTGGTGGTGCAGTGGTTAAGAATCCGCCTGCCAATGCAGGGGACACGGGTTCGATCCCTAGTCTGGGAGGATCCCACATGATGCGAAGCAACTAAGCCCGCGCACCACAATTACTGAAGCCCGTGCCTAGAGCCTGTGCTCTGCAACAAGAGAAGCCACCGCAATGAGAAGCCCATGGACCAAAAAAGAAGAGCAGCCCCCACTCGCAGCAACTAGAGAAAGCCCGTGCGCAGCAACGAAGACCCAACACAGCCAAAAATAAATAAATAAAATAAATTAATTAAAAAAAAATAAAGTTAGGGCGTCCCTGGTGGCGCAGTGGTTGAGAGTCCGCCTGCTGATGCAGGGGACATGGGTTCGTGCCCCGGTCTGGGAAGATCCCATATGCCGTGGAGCGGCTAGGCCTGTGAGCCGTGGCCGCTGAACCTGCCCGTCTGGAGCCTGTGCTCCGCAACGGGAGAGGCCACAACAGTGAGAGGCCCGCATACCGCAAAAAAAATAAAAAATAAAAAAAAATAAAGTTAATGAGGCAGACAGAGGCCAGACGCCGGAAGACTCCAAATGCCAAGAAATATGTACTTGATCTTGTGTGCAACCAAGATATGTCAAAAAGTTTTGAGCTAGGGAATACTGTGAATAAGATAATGTTGAAAAATTCGTCAGAATACAAACTAATCTGTGAAAATACATGTAATATGTGTAGGACCAAGAGTTGGGTTTTTTTTGGGCAAAACTGGAACTATATCAAGGTTTCTAAAAGCATATCAATCTTTAAAGCCCTTTCCACATAATAAAAAAGAGTATGGAGAATATTCTATGGCTATGTATTGTAATTCATCCAAAAGTATATATGCCTAAATTACTTAGCCTGTTGCTGACTTCCTTAACCTGTTTTAGTCCTAATAATTTTGACCATTCAGTCTATTTTTTAATAAACACTGCATACAATAATGATAGAAAAACAAAAAGTTAAATTATCAATTAAAATACAATTACCAATATGGTGTACCAATGAAAGACTTCCGTTTGGCAATTGTAGCTGTTATCTGAGCAGACACTCCAAAATCAGCTATTAAAAAAAGAGACACGTTTAGAAAATAAAATAAAGTAAAATTATTTAAAAGTAACATATAATTATTTCCATTAAATTAATTTCACAGAAATGAAATATTCTCAAACATCACATTAAAATTTGTAACTCTAATGGACTAGCATTAAAATATCACAAAATAGTGCGTATGATAGCCAAATGGATTCCCATACAACCCCACATGAATCAAATGACAACAAAAGTCAAGATCAAATAATTTTGATGAGGAAGAGACAACTGAGAGAATCTAACCTGCCAGATTTAATGTTATAATTTCTAATTCCCAGGCCCTGAAATTCAAGGAAAATCACTGGAAGGGACCTTAAGTAGGAATACATTCCATTCACTTCCTGCCATATACATAACAACTGACATTAAAAAAAACGAAATCTCTATTGGTAAATCTATCTACCGTGAAAAGACAAACAGAATATTCCCCAAAATCTTACCTTAGCAATATATTCTAATACCAATAACTATCACTATCAAGAAATTTATTTTTATGTCAGTTTATTTTTATGTTGCTATTTTTTAAGTATATTGAGTTCTAATATTTTCTAGTTTTTTTAATGATGATTTCTAAATCTTTATAAACTAAGACATATTAATATATAGGATGCCTTTGAGTAAGGCACATAATATTGACACAAATTTTAAATTGCAGATGGAAACTGTTCACTAAGCCATCAACAGTTAGATAACTGCTTTTCTCATATTTAGAGGTAGCTTAGGAAAATTTTATTATATGTAAATTATGATACTTTTAAATCTGATTAGTCCCTATTATAGGCTATAGGTCAAAATAGTTTAATCATATTTTTAGAAGATAAATATTTGCTTGAATTTTGATTTTATAGTGATATGTAGTTCAAAATAATTTTCATATTTGTTATTAAATACTTCATTTAATATCTAACAGACATAACTTTGTTTATAAAGTTACTATACTGTACATGTTTCCTGTCTTAAACTTTCAGATTAAGTTATTATTTAGGTATTGAACTATTTTAATAACTTGACAATCAAAAGTTACAAAATAAAAGTTACAGTTTCAAATAAAGCACGATTCAGCATCTAAATTACATTCTTATATAACTAATACAGTGTTTCATTTTAAAAGCTTGTGTAAGCAGGTAGGATTTTTTGCATTATTGAGTTTTTGGCTTTTGTTTCTTTGCCTTATTTTTTGGTCACAAGGTAATCTCGTATAGATTTCTTACTAGAAGTCCCACTCCTAGGATTAGAGGTGAAAGAATTTTTAAGGGATATTATTTCACTATATCTTTATAATGAATCTGTCCCATGTGAAGGATAGACTTTATCCCCACTTAAGAGAAGAAGAAATAGATACAGAGAGATTACATATGTCATGTCCCGCAGTGAGATTTCCACCTAAAGATATATAGATGCTGCTGAGGGAGGGGAAACCTAGTCCTGGAGAGGAAAACATAAACTTACTATGTTTTGGAATAAATTTGTGCAAGTGACGAAATTAAAATTTACTTACCTAATTTCACATGACCATTATCCGTTAACAGAATGTTAGCTCCCTTCAAAGTGAGAACATTTTAGTTAAAGTAGGAAACATTTTATCAGAAAGCACATATAAAAGATTAAATATATATATTTAAAATAATCACAAGTGGCAGGCTTAACCCTAGAAATACTGACGATTTATAGTAGGCCCAATTAAAATGTTAAACCATTACATTCATAGGAAAATTTACTGTCCACTTTTTAGGCAATTTGACTATTCCTACATAATGTTCTGCCTTGCAAAAAGCTGCTATTAAAATAATATGAATGTTATTATGAAAGTGGCATATTAGTTTTAATCTGAATGCTATTTTCTTACTGATTAAGCGCTGTCACTATACTAAACTGTTACCTTACAATGGCATTATTCAGTTCCTTGAATTACATGTTAAACTTCATTGCCATTTCCTGTCCAAATCCACCAAAACACATCTCCCTTTCTAGGTACTTAACATCAGTTGAACCAATGCTAATGTGTAAGACTGAACCTTACTACTTAGTCTGTGGGGCTGTCCATCCTAATGTGTCTCTGCCCAGAGTATGGGGCCATTCAATACATAAACAACTAGGCACAGTCCCACAGAATTAAAATGTCACCTGTTTGCATGACCTAGCAGCATTTTTATCCACTTTTGCTTCTTGACCTAAGCTCAAAGAAGAAGGTGATAATAATGACTTCATCTTCAAAAAACTGAGAGCTTTTGGAGGAGGTAGAAATACTGGCTCTCAAAGGTACTACAGGCTCCCCACCCCTGTCCCGCCTCTGGGCAACTTTTAAATGAGGAAGCAAAAGTAATCCGCTATGGTTCAGGATGCAATCAATTTTTTAAGTATAAGTTCGGGGTAACAAATACTAGGAAACCCCTTCCAGCCCCCAAAAGAGGAAGAAATAACCCAAACCTGCACCCCTTGATATTACTGCAACTCTAAGGAGTAACGGGAGAAATGAGAAAAAGGAAAAAGAAACTAGAGTAGGGATTTCAACTTGAATTAGGCCCTAGCTATCTAGACTTCTGCCAGAGTCTTCAGTTTGGTCTTTCCCCAGCTCCAGATTAATTTTTCTAAATTACAGTTTATATCATGTCACCTGCACTTATAATGCATTCTTCCATCCATCCATCTAGGTGTCCATTCATCCCTCTCTCCCTGAGACTACTAGCAACCAGATGCTACTTGAAGCTCTGGGGTTATAGTAATGAAAAAGTTCCAGCTCTCAAGGAGTTTACGTCTAAGCAGGAGAGAAAGAAAATCTAAAAACAAATACACACACACACACACACACACACACACACACACACGAATGAATGAACCAATAAATGATTCAAAGCCAGGTAGAGATAAGCACTCTGAAGATAAAGCAGGAAGGGAAGGCCTCCCTAAGGCAGGGATATTTAAGCAGAGATCTAGTTGAAGAGAGGGTGCAGAGTCATGCCAAAATCTAGAAGAACATTCCAGAAAGAGGTAACAGCAAATACAAAGTCCTGGAACCAGAATGAACTCAACATATTCCAGGAACTCCAAGTTTAGTGTGCCTAGAACAGAATGAGTAAAACAAAGAAGAGTATAAGATGAGGTCGGAGAGGAAAGCAGGGGCCAGATCATGCATAACCTTAATGGCCATGGTAAAAACATCTGAATACTGTACTGAGTATGGTGGGAAGCCAACCGTGGTTTATAAGCAGGAGAGCGACAAGATCTGATTTACAAAGGTCACTTTGGTGTGAGGGAGAGAACTGACTGTAGGATCACTCAAGAATGGGAGCAGGGAAACCAGTTAGAAGGCTATTCCAGAAGTCCAGGTGAGATATAATATAACGGTGGCTTAGACAAGGTAGAAATAGTGGTGATGGCTAGAATCTATCCAATTAGGCCCAAACTCTGAAGTCCAGCGCACAAGTTCTTGCATAGTGGAGCACCAAACCTCCTGGCCAACACCATCTCTTATCACTATCCTACATTCTCTTCTCTTCAATTATATGGTGCAGCCTTTATACCCCCTAAAATGACCCCACACTTTCTGACCTCTGTATCTTTGCTCACGCTGTTCCTTCTGCTTAGAAGGCATTCCAACTTCCATTTCTGACAAAAATCTATCAATCCTTCCAGACCATTTAAGTGCCAATGACACAGAATCTTTCTTGATACACTTATCTTCTCAGGATCTCTCCCACCTTTGAACCCAAGGCTCTTTGCTTATGTCTTTTAAGTGGTTTATGAACAATACTTAGGGTAGAGGATCTCAGCAGGTGATCTGAGAGTCCACTGAAATTTCATGCAAAATTTGAAGGCATGTGCATAAGAGCATTTTTGGAGGAGAGAGTCCATGGCTTTCATCAGACTCAAAGAGCACATGATTCCCACACCCACATCCCCTGCAAAAAAGGGTTAGAACCTTTATGTTAGAGAAAACAAAAGGGGGAAAGAAAAAGCAGGAGGTAAGATGAATGAGGAAGAAGAAAAGAAAAGAAAAAATAAACAAACAGAGAAAATATCCAGGCTGGGAAGACGGCAGTATCTTTGGAAATAACCTCAGAGTCCCAGGATAGGGGTGGTTTACCACAGCATGGCCCGTGTACCTGCTCTCCTCTGCCAGTTAAAGACCAGCAGAAAAGGTCAAGGCTTAGTTTATCCATTTTTATACATTATTAATGACAGTTCCTTAAGATTGCCAAAGTTTACTACAATATTCAAAGCATGAAACTTCCTAAAGACTGTAAATTAATGAAAGCTATGGACCTAATTTGCATTTTATAAATATATAACTACAAATAAGCTAAAATGTGTTATTAAAACATGAATCCACAATTGTACACTTTAAAAGGGTGAATTTTATTGTATGTGAACTGTATCTCAATAGAGCTGCTTTAAAAAAATTAATAAACCCTTCAAAGTATCACTCAATTTTATTATAGTAACATATTAAGATAACAAATTCATCAAATAGAATAACTGATACAATTTTGCTCAACAGTTTGGGGTCAGAATATTTAAAAATGAAGAGAGGGCCATTAGGTAAACATATGATATATACCTTTATATCCCTGTGCATTTTTCCTTTACTGTGAAGATAGTATAATCCCTGGAGTTTCAAAAAAAAAGAAAAATTAACAAGACTTTACTACAGAACACGCTTTGGGATTTAAAGTCATCAATGAGTAGTATTCTGTCTTATTTATTTACTCATTACAGAAAGCACTAGTGATAATCATTTTATTTTACCAGAGTATCCAAAAAGATAAAAGAATCGAGAAAATGAGAGGCGGAGCTCAGTTTGAACCACTAATTTTCCTAAGAGAAATAATTTTCACTAAACTCTGCAAATAGTTTGAAATAACTTTTTAAAAGTAAATATCCAATTTGTATCAGAATGAGTTTCAATCCCATAAGAATGCTTAATTTTCAAGCTTTTCTTTGGTATTAAGAGGAATATAAAAATAAATAACAAATCCATAGTGCTTAAATTTTAGGAGGTACATTATGATACTGAAGCTTTAACGTGTTTATTTGCAAATATAATTTGAGTTTACTACACAACTTTGAAATGTGTTAAATTCAAGAGTTTACCAAACTAGAATATTTAAATCCTTACTCTGCTTAACAGGTAATGCACAATAATTAAACATTTAATTTAATAAAGAACATTACTTTTTAATTAACATTGAATTTACCTGTAGTGTTTCTCTGCTAACATATGCAATTTGCAGTTCTGACAGAGGTCCCGTTACTATAAGAGAAAAAAATTAATGTTAATAAAATTAGTCAAAGTATGTTTTTCAATAAGAGACAAAGATTACAAGTTCCACTAAGCAATAGACTTAATATACTTAAATTCTACTAAAAAGTAAGCTTCATGAGGGCAGGAATTTAAAAAAATCTGATTTGCTCATTGTATCCCCAGTGTTTAGAACAGTGCCTGGCATGGAAAAGCTACTCAGTAAGTGTTTGTGGAATGAATAAAACATTGAAATAGTCACTGAAATTAATTACATTTTCATGTTTACACCTGATCATATTACCTCTTAAATGTTAAAAGAAAGAAAGCATGGCCAAGACGTTTAGCTAGTTTTTATTAAAGCTTTTTAAAAAAACTGACATGTAACATTGACTAGGTTAAAAATCAATACTTTTCCCCTAAAATTATTAGCTTTATAGATATAAAATTAATACATGTTCAATATAAAAAATTCCAATCAACAGAGACAGGTCTTTTCCTTATCCAAACCAGTATTACTCAATAATAAACAATACCAATAGTTTGGCCTATAGTCTACCAGATGACTTAATGCATAGATGTTTTATATAGTACAGGTATACAGTGCACAAACACATAAACATAAATGGAATCATATTACACATACAATTCTGAAACTTGCCTTTTCACTTTTCATGGACACCTTTCCATATCAATATACATAGCTTAATCATATAATATTTGAATATTTCCTCTGTGCACACCTTTCGACTTATGAAAAACATTTAAATAGTTTTCTCTTTCTCGCTATTAAATCACTTTAGAATAAAGAAGTTAAGTTAGGCAGGAAAAACTATTCTAGAAACTGAATCAAATTCCAACCATGAAATCACGTGCTAGACAGTGATCTCCCATTTACCTAAACTTAACAGCTTTGTAAAAATGCGTAGTTCAGAGTACTTGTATTTTACAATTGTGGAAGAGAGAAATCTATTTCACTTAGATTCTTTTGGGGACAAGACTAAGTTTAAATGAGGATAAACCATATAGTAACTAACTTCCGTGGCTTGTAAGCCTACTCTCATCCAGTAAGATAGGCCTTCTTGAGATGTGTGTTCCCACAATACAGCAAATAAGATAACCTGAAAACCCTGAAAGTTAACACCAGGAAAAAAAATTTTAAATAATCTTTTAAATGCCTAGCTAAGCTCATAAACAGTAAGAGACTTGTCCAGAAGCCAAACGCAAAAACGAAAATGAAAAACAGAATGGTAAAAATGACAAATAGTCCAGTTGTCTCTTAGGGGAAGGCCAATCTTAGTAAGCTAGGGCTTTAGTTTTATCCCCTACATGGGCACAGAAGAAAAGGTTACAGCTCTGTAGAAGAAGAGTTAAAACAAACACCCACATAAAACCAGAATCCTTAAAGGGCTACACCCTCATTAAAATAGTGGATTAGCAGCAGGAGATGACTAGGGATTTGTGTGTCACGGCCTGGGATCTGGACAGGAGAAAAAATGTTTCCTCTTAGAATTTAAAAGGCCTCTTCTTCACTCAGGTTTAGGGTTCAAATATATATAGAAAACAATGAGGTCACTGGGGTCCCAGGGAAAAAAAAATCCAACACTGTCGGAAGGACACACTCTCAAAAGCCATATGGAATTCCCCCTGAAGATGATCTCAAAATTATGAAACAAATGAGAAAAAAAATTCACCATAAATGATATAACAATGCATAAAGTTGTTAAAGGACAATATTAAACAGAAAGAAAAATGTTCAGTGAAAAATAGAGACAAAAAATCTATTATGTTGGAACAATAAAAGGTTCTAATGTTAGTTCTCAAAGAAAAAGTAAACAGAAGGAGAGGAGAAGGAACTCATGAAAAAATGTAAAGTCAAAAGTTGCCCTGCTGCCCTCACCCTCGTGGTCAAAATATGTCCATGAATTCTCTAATACATCCCCCTCAAGAGCTGGAACTTAATTCCCTTCCTGAGTGTGGGCTGGACAGAAATGACTTGCTTTTAAAGAACAAATTGTGGTGGTAGTAACAGAATGCAAATTCTGAGACTACATCATAAAAGGTTTTATGGCTTCCTCCTTGCTCTCTGGCATCATTTCCTCTGGGAGAAGCCAGCTGCCATCCTGTGAAGACACTCAAGCTGTCCTATAGCGAGATCCTTGTGGCAAGGAATTGAGACCTCCTGCCAATAGCTATGTAAGTGAATCATCTTGAAAGCAAATCCTCCAACCTTAGTCAAGCCTTCAGATGACTACAGTTCCAGCCAAGAGCTTGACTGCACCCTCATGAGTGACCATGAGCTAGAATCATCCAGTTCGCAGACATTTGGTCCTGCCCCAAACCTCCCTAAGACTTTTGGTCCACACCAAAAGGCTCTTGATATTTGTTCATATTTGGTCCTGCCCAAAATGTCCATAAGACATTGGGTCCATGCCAAAAGATCCTTGATATCTGGTCCTGTCCAAAACCATGTGGCATGAACCAAATATGCTCATGGACATTCTGGACAGGACCAAATTTCAAGGATTTTTGGCATGGACCAAATGTCTTATGCATGTTTTGCCCTGTCCTGCAAGGGAAATCACCCAATTAAACCATTCTTGAATTCCTGACCCTTAGTAACTGAGATAATAAATGTTTGTTTTAAGATGACAAATTTTAAGATCATTGTTATACAGCAATAGATAACTAATATAGTTCTCCTTTCAGGAGAGTTAAATTTAAAACAATCATTTGGAGTAAATGATGGACGTAAGAGAAAATATAAAATTTGGCTTAATGGTACTTTATAAATAAGTGGAAATAATTTTAAAAAGGAGGCTTTAATCAAAAAAATTTTTGCATGATGGATCAAATTTGGTTTGTATACACCAGCAAAGAAACAAACAAAAACCCACAAGCACTGTGGTAATTAGAAAAGTAGAACTTGTCTTTCACCAAATAAGGTAATCCAGGATATTTATTTTACTCCCCATAGAATGACAACATGATGAAAGAGAGAGAGGAGAGGAGGAAAGAGACACACACTGAGAGAAATGGAGGTATATGTTTTATATGGTGATGCAAGTAGACAGCAGTGTAGACTACAGCCAAAGAGGACTATACGTTGCCATGAGGAGGTTATCTGGTAGAAACCTGGGTGCAATCAAAGGTGTGCATACAGAGAAAGACAGGGTTTGGGGCTGCATATAAGCCTGTATATTCTTAGCATGCATGTTTGAGAGCATCCAAGTTAATACGAAATTATTTCTTCCACTGACCCAGTTGCTGTATAAACAAATCAGTACTAACAGATTCATATTACTATGTTACTTCCATCAGAGGGATGAAATGGAATAACAATCATGACAACCTATCTCTGTAACTAAATTGGCTTTCTTGCTTCTTAATGAAGAAAGCAGAATCAGACACCTAAGACCAATCATGTATATCTGATGGGATTACCAGACAATCTAAGACTAAAAAATAAGTATGCTTAAATAAACTAAAGATATAAAAGAAGGGATGAAAAATTACAAGGAAAGAATAAGACAAAAAATGGAAAGAGATGTGAAATAGAACCAAACAATTTCTAGAAATGAAAAATATGGTCACCAAATTAGGTGTACAATCAGTGAACTGGAAGATGGTTACGAGTACCCTCAGTGCTCTGAGGGATTAAAAAGTGGAAAAATGAAGCTCACTTTAAGAGACATGGAGAGCTAATGTACATCGAACTGAAATTCTAGAAGGAGAGATCAGAGAACCTGAAGGAGAAAATATTTGAAGGGATAATAATTGATCATTGTCAGACTTGAGAAAAGAACTAAAATCTTGGACATAAGCACTTCAAGTCCCAAGCAGGAAAAGTAAATCTACATTTAGATACTAGAAGCACCAGAAATAAAGAGAAAAATCTTAAAAGCAATTACAAAGAAAGGAAGATTACCTGTAAAGGATCAAGTCAGCAGAAACTACCAAGAACTACAGAAACTAGAAGACCATAGTCCAGCATCTTCGAAATGCTAACAAAAATACCTGTCAACGGAGAAAATGTGCCCATGTCCACTATCATTTAAGAATGAGGATCAAAGACTGAGAGTTTACCACTAGAGGCCTAGCTGAAAAAATCTTCAGGAAGAAGGAAATTAAATCAGTAAGTGTGGAAACAATAGTAGAGAAATTAGTCCAAATGAAGACAAAAAAAGGGGAAAACAGCTTTTTGAATTTATAACAAGCTTCCAGAAATACCGTGTATGTTCTGCAATGCAAAATGATGACAAATATTTCTCAATTTTCACTAAACCTTTGAAATCAAAATGTCATTAACAAAAAGGAAAATTTTCTCAAATACGAAGAATAGCCACACACCTAAAAAAAAATATTCTCAGAAAATAACTTTTTTTGTTTTTCTTGCCTCCTTTGTCATAGATTAGTTGACCATAGGTGTGTGGGTTCATCTCTGGGCTTTCTATCCTGTTTCACTGATCTATATTTCTGTTTTGTGCCAGTACCATACTGTCTTGATTACTGTAGCTTTGTAGTATAGTCTGAAGTCAGGGAGTCTGATTCCTCCAGCTCCGTTTTTTTTTTTTTTTTCCAGTACTTGGGCCTCTCACAGTTGTGGCCTCTCCTGTTGCGGAGCACAGGCTCCGGACGCGCAGGCTCAGTGGCCATGGCTCACAGGCCTAGCCGCTCTGCAGCATGTGGGATCTTCCAGACCGGGGCACGAACCCACGTCCCCTGCATCGGCAGGCGGACTCTCAACCACTGTGTCACCAGGGAAGCCTCAGCTCCGTTTTATTTTCCTCAAGATTGCTTTGGCTATTTGGGGTCTTTTGTGTCTCCATACAAATTTTAAGATTTTTTGTTCTAGTTCCATAAAAAATGCCATTGGTAATTTGATAGGGAATGCACTGAATCTGTAGACTGCTATGGGTAGTATAGTCATTTTCACAATATTGATTCTTCCAATCCAAGAACATGGTATATCTCTCCATCTGTTTGTCTCATCTTTGATTTCTTTCATCAGTGTCTTATAGTTTTCTGAGTACAGGTCTTTTACCTCCTTAGGTAGATTTATTCCTAGATATTTTATTCTTTTTGCTGCAATGGTGAATGGGATTGTTTCCTTAATTTCTCTTTCTGATCTTTCGTTGTTAGTGTATAGGAATGCAAGAGATTTCTGTGCATTAATTTTGTATCCTGTAACTTTACCAAATTCATTGATTAGCTCTAGTAGTTTTCTGGTGTCATCTTTAGCATTTTCTATGTATAGTACCATGTCATCTGCAAACAGTGAAAGTTTTACTTCTTTTCCAAGTCGAATTCCTTTTCTTTTTCTTCTGATTACTGTGGCTAGGGCTTCCAAGACTATGTTGAATAAGAGTGGTGAGAGTGGACATCCTTGTCTTGTTCCTGATTTTAGAGTAAATGCTTTCAGTTTTTCACCATTGAGAATGATGGTTGCCGTGGGTCTGTCATATATGGGCCTTTATTATGTTGATGTAGGTTCCCTCTATGCCCACTTTCTGGAGAGTTTTTTTTTTTTTTTAATACATTTACTTATTTACTTGTTTTTGGCTGAACTGGGTCTTCATTGCTGCACGCGGGCTTTCTCTACTTGTGGCAAGCCGGGGCTACTCTTTGTTGTGGTGCACAGGCTTCTCATTGTGGTGGAGCACGGGCTCTAGGTGCGTGGGCTTCAGTAGTTGTGGTACGTGGGCTTCAGTAGTTGTGGCTTGCAGGCTCTAGAGTGCAGGCTCAGTAGTTGTAGCACACAGGCTTAGTTGCTCCGTGGCATGTGGGATCTTCCTGGACCAGGGCTCAAACCCGTGTCCCCTGCATTGGCAGGCAGATTCTTAACCAACTGCGCCACCAGGGAAGCCCTCTGGCGAGTTTTAATCATAAATGTGTGTTAAATTTTGTCAAAAGCTTTTTCTGCATCTACTGAGATGATCAGTAGGTTTTTATTCTTCAATTTGTTAATGTGGTGTATCACATTGATTGATTTGTGTATATTGAAGAAACCTTGCATCCCTGGGATAAATCCCACTTGATCATGGTGTATGATCCTTTTAATGTGTTGTTGGATTTTGTTTGCTAGTACTATGTTGAGGATTTTTGCATCTATATTCATCAGTGATACTGGTCTGTAATTTTCTCTTTTTTGTAGTATCTTTGTCTGGTTTTAGTATCAGACTGATGGTGGCCTTGTAGAATGACTTTGGGAGTGTTCCTTCCTCTGCAATATTTTGAAAGAGTTCGAGAAGGATGGGTGTTAGCTCTTCTCTAAATGTTTGAAAGAATTCACCTCTGAAGCCATCTGGTCCTGGACTTTAGTTGCTTGTAAGATTTTTAATCACAGTTTCAATTTCAGTGCTTAAGATTGGTCTGTTTATATTTTCTATTTCTTCCTGGTTCAGTCTTGGAAGGTTGTGCTTTTCTAAGAATTTGACCCTTTCTTCCACGTTGTCCATTTTATTGGCATAGAGTTGCTTGTAGTAGTCTCCTAACGATGCTTTGTATTTCTGTGGGGTCTCTTGTAACTTCTCCTTTTTCATTTCTAATTTTATTGATTTGAGTCCTCTCCCTCTTTTTCTTGATGAGTCTGGCTAAAGGTTTATCAATTTTGATTATCTTCTCAAAGAACCAGGTTTTAGTTTCATTGATCTTTGCTACTGTTTTGTTTCTATTTCATTTATTTCTACTCTGATCTTTATGATTTCCTTCCTTCTACTAACTTTGGGTTTTGTTTGTTCTTCTTTCTCTAGTTCCTTTAGGTGTAAGGTTAGACTGTTTGAGATTTTTCTTTTTTCTTGAGGTGGATTGTACTGCTATAAACTTCCCTCTTAGAACTGCTTTTGCTTCATCCCATAGGTTTTGGATCGTCGTGTTTTCATTGTCATTTGTCTCTAGGTATTGTTTGATTTCCTCAGTGATCTCCTGGTTATTTAGTAGTGTATTGTTTAGCCTCCATGTGTTTGTGTTTTTTATGGGTTTTTTTCCCTGTAATTGATTTTTAATCTCATAGTGTTGTGGTTGGAAAAGATGCTTGATATGATTTCAATTTTCTTAAATTTACCGATGCTGGATTTGTGACCTAAGATGTGATCTATCCTGGAGAATGTTCCATATGCACTTGAGAAGAAAGTGTAATCTGCTGTTTTGGGATGGAATGTCCTATAAATATCAATTAAATCTGGTCTACTGTGTCATTTAAAGCTTGTGTTTCCTTATTAATTTTCTGTCTGGATGATCTGTCCATTGGTGTAAGTGAGGTGTTAAATCCTCCACTATTACTGTGTTACTATCAATTTCCTCTTTTATAGCTGTTAGCATTTGCCTTATGTATTGAGGTGCTCCTATGTTGGGTGCACATATATTTATAATTGTTGTATCTTCTTCTTGGATTGATCCCTTGATCATTATGGAGTGTCCTTCCTTGTCTCTTGTAACATTCTCTATTTTAAAGTCTATTTTATCAGATATGAGTATTGCTACTCTAGCTTTCTTTTGATTTCCACTTGCATGGAATATGCTTTTCCATCCCCTCACTTCCAGTCTGTATGTGTCCCTAAGTCTTTAGTGGGTCTCTTTTAGACAGCATATATACAGGTCTTGTTTTTTTATCCATTCAGTGAGCCTGTGTCTTTTGGTTGGAGCATTTAATCCATTCACATTTAAGGTAATTATCAATATGTATGTTCCTATTACCTTATTCTTAATTGTTTTTGGTTTTTTTTTTTTTTTTTTTTTTTTGCGGTACGTGGGCCTCTCACTGTTGTGGCCTCTCCCGTTGCGGAGCACAAGCTCCGGATGCGCAGGCTCAGCAGCCATGGCTCACGGGCCCAGCTGCTCCGTGGCATGTGGGATCCTCCCAGACCAGGGCACAAACCCATGTTCCCTGCATCGGCAGGCGGACTCTCAACCACTGTGCCACCAGGGAAGCCCTTGGGTTTGTTTTCGTAGGTCCTTTTCTTCTCTTGTGTTTCCCACTTAGAGAAGTTCCTTTAGGATTTCGTGTAGAGCTGGTTTGGTGACACTGAATTCTCTTAGCTTTTTCTTGTTTGTAAAGCTTCTGATTTCTCCATCAAATCTGAATGAGAACCTTGCTGGGTAGAGTATTCTTGCTTGTAGGTTCTTCACTTTTATCACTTTAAATATATCATGCCACTCCCTTCTGGCTTGTAGAGTTTCTGCTGAGAAATCAGCTGTTAACCTTATGGGAGTTCCCTTGTATGTTATTTGTCATTTTTCCCTTGTTGCTTTTAATAATTTTTGTCTTTAATTTTTGTCAATTTGATTACAATGTGTCTCTGTGTGTTTCTCCTTGGGCTTATCCTGTCTGGGACTCTCTGTGCTTCCTGGGCTTGGGTGGCTATTTCCTTTCCCATGCTAGAGAAGTTTCTGACTATAACCTTTTGAAATATTTTCTTGGGTCCTTTCTCTCTCTCTTCTCCTTCTGGGACCCCTATAATGTGATTGTTGGTGCATTTAATGTTGCCTCAGAGGTCTCTTAGGCTGTCTTCATTTCTTATCATTCTTTTTTCTTTATTCTGTTCTGCGGTTGATTTCCACCATTCTGTCTTCCAGGTCACTTACCCGTTCTTCTGCCTGAGTCATTCTCCTGTTGATTTCTTCTAGTGTATTTTTCATTTCAGTTGTTTTATTGTTCATTTCTGTCTGTTTGTTATTTAATTCTTCTAGGGTTTGTTAAACATTTCTTGCATCTTCTCGATCTTTGCCTTCATTCTTTTTCTGAGGTCCTGAATCGTCTTCACTGTCATTATTCTGAATTCTTTTTCTGGAAGGTTGCCTATCTCCACTTCATTTAATTGTTTTTCTGGGGTTTTATATTGTTCCTTCATCTGGGACATAGTCCTCTGCCTTTTAATTTTGTCTGTGCTTCTGTGATTGTGGTTTTTGTTCCACAGGCTGCAGGACTGTAGTTCTTCTTGCTTCTGCTGTCTGCCCTTCAATTTTTTTTTTTAATAATACATTTGAAAAATTGTTTTATTTTATTTACTTATTTATTTTTTGCCTGTTTTGGGTCTTTGTGGCTGTGTGTGGGCTTTCTCTAGTTGTGGCGAGTGGGGCTTACTCTGTTGCGGTGCACGGGCTTCTCACTGCGGTGGCTTACCTTGTTGCAGAGCATGGGCTCTAGGTACATGGGCTTCAATAGTTGTGGCATGTGGGCTCAGTAGTTGTGGCACCTGGGCTTAGGTGCTCTGCAGCATGTGGGATCTTCCCAGACCAGGGCTCAAACCCATGTCCCCTGCAATGGCAGGTGGATTCTTAACCACTGTGCCACCAGGGAAGTCTCAGAAATAACTTTTCATGAAGCAGAAATGTTCCCATGTTTTTCCTTCTGGCTTTCTTTTGGCCATGTGGCACGGCATGCAGTATCCTAGTTCCCCAACCACGGATCCAACCTGTGTCCCTTGCAGTGGAAGTGTGGAGTCTTAACCACTGGACCACCAGGCAAGTCCCTCCTTCTGGCTTTCAAGGCTCTCTAGATCTGACCACACTCTCCAAATACACCCCAGACAGACCAGTGAGAGTGATCTAACATGTCACACCTTCACATCACTGTGCTGCTGGAGTACACTTGTGTCTCTTCTTTGTATCCATGGTTTACCTATCTTTTAAAGACCAACTTAAAGCCCACTTTCTTCATTAAGCCTTCTAAAACAGTTCCAGAAAATCTATCCTTTCCTGTTTCCTATTCCAACTGAACTAACTATATATAATATACCTTCTTTAGAATTAGCAAATAATTCAACTGCGTGTAATTTCTCAACTTATAAAGTGAATGCTCCTTTCGTCTGTATATATCTTAAATTTCCGTATGTATCCAAATAGCATAATGATAAAACACACTTTCCTCAAAACAACATTAATGTTTAACATAGTAAATAACTGTATTTTAAGAAATTCTACTTAATCTCTTTCACATATACTTTGGTCTTACCATGATAAATATCCTGTAAAGAACCACCTCCACAAAACTCCATGCAAATCCAAAGTTTATCTCGCCTATAAAAAGAAAATAAGCATTATCACATTTTCATGATTAAAGTTATTTGAAGTAACAAGTATTTTAAGGTCGTATGCCAATACCTTGAAAAACCACATAAATGCAATGTGCTAAGAGAAAAGCTAATATCTATGAGTAAACGAATTACTTAACATAATGTGTTGCTGTAACTCAACCCAAGGTTTTAATCCTTAAAATACACGATTTGTAGGATGTAAAGATGTCATTTGGCACCTCCAAATGAGAGAAAATGTCCCTTTAGTTAAAAAGTCCCCTCCCTCACAGTTTATCCATCTACCCTATGACTGCATTATAAAAGTTAAATGTTAATTAAAAGGTTCATACCAAAAATTACATAGAGAAGATTCATCAGAGAATAGCCAATACATCTCAAAGTGTATCACTTTGATGGCTCTTCTCATTGACAAAACAGACAAAATGTAAACTTTACCCTCATATCTAGACTCAACAAAGATCTTTCCAAAATAACCTTTGTTAAAAATTTATCACTCACTTGTCTTTAGTAGCATTTCTCTTTCACATTCACATTATAAGACAGCATAACCACATAGTCACAGGAGAAATAATTAGCAAAGCCATAATCTCTTATTCCTTTGTTGAATCATTCATTACTTCATCTCAAAATGTAACAGGAAATGTACTATTCTTGGGGGGCAGAGATGGAGTAGAAAGTCTCTGAACTCAGCAAGCTCAGTCTAACACAGAAGAAAGATTCTGCCTTAATAATATGTTGGTGTCTCTTACCACTGCATTCACAGTGCCTAGAAGGATACCAGTAAATGAATACTTATTTCATAAATGAATGAATGCATGAGTAATTGAAATAATAAACAAATCGATTAGATTTGATTAGATTAGAATCCTAGATTAGGATTAGGGCTTCTCCTAATCCTAGATTAGGATTAATCCTAGATTAGAATCCTAGATTAGATCCAGGATCAGCAAATTATGGCCAAATCTAGCCTGCTGCCTGATTTTGTATAGCCCAGGGACTATGAATGGTTTTCATATTTTTAAACGGTTGGGGGGGGTTTCAAAAGAAGAATATTATTTCTTGACATGTGACAATTCTGTGAAATTCAAATTTTAGTGTTCATGTAAAGTTATGTTGGAATACAGTCACACTCATTCATTTACATATTATCTATGGCTGTTTTTGTACTAAAACAGCAGAGGTGAGCAACTGTGACAGAGAGAAACATACGAAGTCCACAAAGCCTAAAATATTTACTATATGGTCATTTACAGAAACGGTTTGCTGACCCTTGGACTGTATTATAGTTTGATTAATGCACAATTCAGGCATGTATAAAGTTCTGTGAGAACCCAGAGGTAAAAATAATTAGGAGAGTCAACGGAAATTTTAAGGGAGGAAATAACATTTGAGTTGGGTCTTGAAGTTAAAGTAGGAATTCACCACCAAGAGACAGGGAAAGGGCCTGTGCAAAAGAATGAAAATTTGATGACACATTTTAGAGACTGTGGGTGATTTAGTGTGAGTTGAACTCAGGCTACCTGAAGAGAGAATGGCAGGAAGTGAAGCTAGAATAGGCTGAGGTCATACTGTAAAACAGTGGTTGGTTTGTATATTCCTCAGTTTAGTTACTTTCATCTGGATAGTCTCTAGTTTGTCAATGTCTCTGAAAATGTGGCACCCAGAATCAAGTACTAGTCTGAATACTGCATGAACAGTGCATTAACAAGTGGAGCTGTTATCAGGATTGGGCCACATATGGCGGTGGTGGTGTGATTAAGCAGACCTGAGAGGTGAGCTGACTTGGTTGGGTGTGATGGACCATGCACCATATATCAAAGGAACACAACCTGTCAGTGTGAAGGTCAGCAAACTTAAAAGAGTACAGAGTAAAAAGTACCATGATTCTAGAGGCAAAGCTGAAGATAGTGAAGCCCAGAGAAAGAAATCAGGACCTCAAATTCCCAGGTGGTGCACATACCAGTGAAACTGAGTCATGACTGCTGACGGTAAAGTATGACCTAGTTGCAAAGTGGCCTGGTTTGAATAACTCACAGAATGGATGCCTGGGGGCTGGCAGATGCATGGTCTCATCCAAAACGATGAAGGCATTTATGACTGGTGACTGTTACACAGGGAGAAATCTAAATCCCCCTGAGAATCAAACAATTATGTCCTTTATATGAACACTTCTATTTCTTATTAACTTCAGCTTCTTAGCAACTGCATTCAACTGCTGGTTTGCAGTTTGAAGTTAACTAAAACCTCTAGATCTTTTTTTACATAGAAGTGGCCAGATGAGTTTCCTTTCTAGCTCCCTATTTGTATATCTGGTTCACTGAAACTATGCACAGGACCTTGTCCTTATTTGTTAAATTTCATACTTAAAAGGAAAAAAAAAAGAAGTTTTCACATGCATCTTATTAGCTCTCCAATTATTTTACTTAAAATAATTGGAGACACTATTGTGACACTATTTCTACGTGTAAATACACCCCTCCTACCCCACGCTCCAGAAGTCGTCGGTTAGAAAGCCCCTAATCAGGAGCAAGAGCTTTGCGTATAAACTATGTGGACCTGCACTACTGAGTTTACTAATGAGCTTAAGGAACATTAGGAGTAACTTTTCCACTGGTGACATGAATGGCACTCTAACTACGCAGACTGCTCAGAATGACCATTTGACACCTCTCTGTGCCTCTGCTTAAACTGAGGTATAAAACTGGCAAGTCTATCAACCAATATTCTTTGAAATGATGCTTAGACTCCAATTTAATATGTGTAATGCAGGATTTCATAGCCTGATCTCTCTAGACTGAGTCCTTCCTCTAGAACAGTGATTCTCAAAGTGCGGTCTGGAGGCCTCTGAGAGTCCTGGAGATCCTTTCAGGAGGTCAGCAAAGTCAAACTCATTTTCATAACAACACTAAAAATTATTTGCCCTTTGCACTCTGTCTTGAAAATACAGTGGAGTTTTCCAGACACTACAGGAGCAGGAAGTGTGATGATGATGTCATCCCTCTGACAGCTACTGGAATATGTGCTTATGTATTCTTGTTTCAAATGTTTCTCAATTTTAATATCTAATATAGTAAATATCAATAGATATAACCCACACAAACCAAAGCTCTTTGGGGGTACTCAATCATTTTTAAGAGTGTAAAATAAAAGGGGTTCTAAGACCAAAGTGCTTGAGAACTACTGCTCTAAAATATTTTCACATCTGCTGCACATGAAACTTTCATATAAAATTCCTGCCTCAAGGGCTTAAGCAACAGGCAGCAGGGACTTCTCACATCTCACAGAAACTGGCTGAATTGTTTTGGGGTCTGCTCAGGATAAGTAAACTGCTTAGTAAAGGACCTGGACTATATGCCCAATAAACGTAAGCTGTTTTCTACTCCTTTTGTTATAGTTTGTCTGGTTGTGTTTTATTTATGTGAGGCACCTTAAACTGCTCCTGGAACTCAGTGAAGGTGTAATTAAGTAAACTTGCCTTTTTCTTTTTTTTAAGAAAAAAAATAGAAGAGATGGGATTGATTTGACATAACTTCTTACTAAAGTAATGCTAATCACCACTTCCTTCCTATAAGCGCTCACTAATTATGTGATTAATAATTTATCTTAGAAGTTTGCTGGGGACAGATGACTGACATCAAGTTTAACAGTCTGTATTTTCTAGAAATCACCTTTTCCTTTCCTTTGCAAATTGGTCAATGCTGATCACTAATCTTTTGACACCCCTCCTATTTGTCAAGACACTCACCGACAGTGGATGACAATCATGTCTGCTATATTTTCAGGATAGTAATGAGATATAATTTATATAAATCTAAAAGGCTTACATTCATTTAAAGTGTCTGGTGCTCTATAATTATCTAGTCACCTATCTGTACATCAATTCCTTCTTAATAATGCTTTTATTAAGCATTATTTTCCTACCCTTTCCAGTTTGAAAACAATTCTCCTTGTAAAGAAAATGGATGCAGGAAATGAGTTCTCTGCTTTCTTACATATTTCAATATTATACCATCCTCTACTTGAAGCTGGTCTACCCCCTTTCCCACCTTGCTTAAAAACACAATTTTCTGTTCACTCTATGTAAAATGACTTTCCAACTTACAGACTGAGAAAAAAAAATCATAATTATATATTTAATACTTTACCTTTTAAGATGCCTAAAACACTTTACCTTTACAACATTCCATTTAGTTAAGTCTGCTATTATCAAAAACGCCTGAATATTCAGAGTCTATTAGAAAAATGACTTCCATCTGTTCTAAGAATGTCTCTCTTGTGATGGTAAATCTGCATTTGCTTTTGGTCATTCACCAAGCCATCTGCTTAACGGGAAAGGACTTGAATCAGATCAGTCCATTTGATGCAGGCCAATAAATTACAAAATCTTTGTCCCTGGGTATCTGAACTAAAATAAAATTAATCACTGAGGTAAATATACAATATATCACTATTAATTCTCTGGCTCAACAAATCCTTATAATTCTTTCTTATTCTGTAAAATTATCTTTCTATCTGACAAGGAATAGAAAAATAAGTAGAGGGGGGAAAAGTTCACTATTTTCATCTTCTAGTTCAATGTTTACTAGAGCAAATAGGAACTAACATTCTAATAACTATTTCATTAAATTAAAGAGGTTATCATTTCTAAAACACACCTTTTAATCTTCCCACACTGAACTAAGTATAATTATTTATGTATTTTGCCCAAATATAACATGATTTAAAAAGAAAAATAAAATATGAGCATGATCACCAAGGATAAACAGCTCTCAAATGTCTGCTAGAAATTAGCAGACCAGTCATTCCCCCAGGACAGGATGCCTAGCCATGCCCCACACAGTACAGTACCCTGTACTTTACTGTAGGTTATCTTGTTGACCAAAGCACTTGCCAACGGCTACTCCATCACATTCAGCAAAATAATTCAACTGTAACCTCAACTGTCAATGTGAAAAACGAAAAGTTTAATAACTGCTAGATGTTTTAGTTTAGGATAGCTCATGTTAATGTGTGCTGAATTAAAATGTTTTGGTTCATTTTTAAACAAATAGGCAAAAACGACCGCATTCCAAAAAGTTATATGTAACCCATCCACCTTCTTCCCCTTTAACAATGAGGGGTAGCTATGCATTCAGAGGATACAAGGTGACCTATTTCTCTATAATTGTACTTAACACTCCCAGTTTGGCATAATATTTGACAAAGAACGGGTCACTGGACAGCAGTCCTATGTGAAGTATGTTCCCCAAAAGAAACCACTGCACAGTTAAATCAGTTTTAGAAATGTCATATACTACAGTCTCCTCTTCTCTTGGAAATTAACAACGCCACTGGTATTTTAAGGTCTCTGAGAAATCCTGTTGGGGGGGGGAGTGGGGCACAGAATAGAAGGAGAAAGGGAAGGAGGAGGTGTGGAGAGGGAAGAAAAGGTGGGAAAAGGAGGAGGAAGATTAGAAAGAGGGGAAGAAAGGGGATGGAATGTTGGGAAGGGGAGAATGCAGAAGAGGAAGAAGGGGAAAAGATAACAGAGCAGAGGGGAGAGGGAAAATGAAGAAGAGAAAGAAGAAATACAACTTCTCTAATTTTGTTTAGTTCGCTACATCCCCCAATTATTTTTTCCACAGACCCATTTTTTCACATATCAGCATCCCTCTGAACAAATGTTCCGTAGAAATACCCCAGCAATACTGGTATAAAGAAGTATCTCATAAGGTAGTTCCACCAAATTTCTTAAAGAGGACCATTAGTGAAAACTGGTAAAATCCAAATGCAGTATCTTAGTTTAGCTAATATGTTGTACCAGTGTTAATTTCTTAGTTTTGACAAATGTCCCAGGGTTATGTAAGATGTTAACACCAGGGAAAGCTGCGAGAACTCTTTGTACTATCTTTGCAACTTTTATGTAAATCTAACATATTCCAAGATTAAGTTTCCTTTTTTAAAAAAAGACAGTAGCTGGGTATAAACTAAAGTGACTTAATTTACTTTATTTTCATAGTGTGAGCATTCAAAAACGCATTTTCAGTTAAGATTCTGTGGTTTCCCTGGCAAGTCCTGTCTCTGGCTCTAGAAAAAAAATTTCTTCCAGTTTCTATATAACTCAAGGGACTACAAGTCCTGGCAAGTCCTGTCTCTGGCTCTAGAAAAAAAATTTCTTCCAGTTTCTATATAACTCAGGGGACTACCATCTCTTTCTTGGATTACTGTAATAAATGTACCATATAAAATTAACTGACTCCTTGTCTCAATACCCTACACCCCAAGTCCATCCCCCCATAGAATATACTACCTCTGTGTTAAAACCTTCCAACAAGTATGCTCAATACACACAGGTCCTAATTAAGGCATAAAAGGTTTCTTTTTTGCCTAAATCTCCACAGCCTTAACCTGCTGAACTACACCCTTTCCCCTTAAACTCTAATATGAGATTATTTGCTATCTCCTGAACACGTCATGATTTTCTCATGCATCCATTTCCTTTGTCAGAAATTACAATTTTCTACATACATATACACACCACAGTAAATGCATACTAATCCTCTAACACCCAGTATTTGGGAATAACATCATTCAAAGAGCTCTCTCTGATTCCCTTTGACAAAATCAGATATTCTACCACATCTTTATCACTTTATATCTTACGTCAAAATGATTACTGCACCTAGCATTGCAATTATTTGCTCATGTCTATTTTTTCTATTCAATAGTAAGCTCCTTAAAGGCAAGGACTGTTTTATCTATCTTAACATCTCCAGAAATCAATACAGCACTCTAGACTTCCTAAGAAATAATGTAAACACACTTTGTAAGTGGTGATGATTCATAAATATATTATTACTATGAGCTAAATCATGTTCATCTAAACTACTACTCTGGATTTCAAAGGTTTAAAATATCTGATCTAAATAAAAGTGTTTTCAGTGCATGGATCTGACCTTCTGACAGCTCATCTTTTGAGGATCATTTGCTGTTAGTCAAAGCTGAGCACTATGAGTTCAGACTAGAAAGGAATGTTCCAATTTTCTTAATTTATTCTTAAAGAATACGCTGGGCGAAGGAATGCTTAGAAGAATCTGAAGTTAAGATCATTCTTTGCTTAAAAGAAGCAATCGTTTAGCTCTACTGAGAATAAAGAATAGGTCTATGGTGATTTAAATCTGTTGTTTTGTAAACACACACACAGAAATACACAGATAAAAATATTTACCACACCAGGCCTATTTACTTTAAATTCTAAACTTTCAGAGAAAAGTTTTCTCTATCCAGTTCTTGTTGTACAGTATGTGTAATTAGGCACTTAATAAACACAGGCTTTTAATGATGTTGAAGAGCAAGTAAGGACGGCCCCATCAAGAGTATCAGGCTTCTGTCTTACAGGAGCTCAGTCTCAATATTCCTTTGGGAAGTGAGCATAGCTCACTATAACCCTGTTATAAAATACGCTTCTGAACTTAATTATTTGCTGGTCATCTATTCAGTAAATTCATAGGGTTAAGTCTGGAGGGGAAATTTATTAATGGTCAAACCACATTACTTCAGTTTACTCAATTTTTTGGTCCAAATTTGTTATAATAGGCTATAATGCAACAAGATAGAAGGAAGAAGGTCAATAAGAACAGTATATATTTCAGGGGGTTTGTATCAAGTTCAAACGAACAAGCTCATTGCCTTCTGAAAGATCATTCAGTAATGAGAAAGAAGCCAAGAAACCATGTTCCCTCTGAGACTAAATCTGCCATTTCCGGACTAAGTAATATGTACACCAGAAAGACTGCTGGCTAGGTACCTGCAGAGCCAGGTTTAAATCCCAGCACCAACAAGGAGTAGCTGGATAACCTAAAGAAGTCATTTATCCAGCAGTCTCTCTTCTATCAGCAAAAAAAAAAAAAAAAGTGGGCTAAGTGACAAGACCTCTTGGTCCCTTCTAGCTCTAACACCCCACAAGGCTAATCATTATCCCAAAGTCCAAATTTGCCTGAGTCTAGACTTTAATTAGTGAAGCAGGGAAGAATTTCTATAGAAGAAAAGAGCTAAAGAAAGACAGGATTAATCGCTCTTCCACATTATACTACCAATTGCTTTCGTATCACTTTCATCAACTACACGTTACAGAATAAAATTATATGTTTAAATCAGTTTTCCTATATCAGATCATACAACTCCAAATGAACACGCTTTATTAAAAAAAAAAAAAAGAATGACCCTAATTTTGTCTGTTGCACTACGGTTTCTGGGCAGTTTTGCTCTCTGTATCCTTATACTTAGATTAAAATAAAAGTATCCTCTAAAAAAAATCCATCGAGTTACACACAAAACAGAAACTTGCACACTGTTCTGTATGTATACTATGCTTCAATTTAAAAGGTTTACTTTAAAAAAAAGGATATTCAAAATACAGTCAGAATACATGGTTCCTGATATCTAAAAGTAAGTACAATTTTTGTTAGGCATAACCTTAAATTGGCTCTCTTGTAGCATGTCTCATGGTTAAGGTTAAAGAGTGTGTTACTACAGAGTTGTGCTATTTTGCCCCAAGTCTCAACAAAAATGAATACAAACCCAGAAGGAATTCTGTATTCCGGTAACAAGATCAAACGTTTTGCTGCCTAACCTTGTGGGAAGGCTCTTGCCTAAGTAACCCAGAAAGTCAAATGTCCAGTTTAGCTTAATGTTACTTTTTGAATTTTGAGGGGTGGGGTGGGTGGGTGTGAAGTACTGGAAGTTTATTTGGTCAGCTTTTTTGGCAAGGAAGTAGAAAGGCCAAGTCAAAAGTCATGTGATCCATAAGCACAATACCACAGAAAGAACTAGGACCCTCCTCTGTCAATAACTTGAAAGGAAACTGTGAACTAAATACTCGATGTGAAACTCTCAAACACCTTATTTGTAAAATGGAAATATTTACCATAGAGTAATGTTCCTAAGAGCGTTGTTGAAAAGATCAAATTAGGCACTAACCTGATGGTATTTAAAAAACAGTTAACAGTAATAGTAATCATAGCAATAGTAGTAGCAAGTTAACAATACAAGTTAACATTTATCGAGCATTTATTATGCTCTAACCATTGTTCTTAACACTTTACTTATATTTACCAACTACCCTTGTAGTTATCACATCATGTATCTATTATTATTATCCTTATTTTATAGATGAGGAAATGGAGGCACAGAGTGGTTAAGTAATTTGCCATAAGTCACAAAGTTAGTAAGTGATGGAGTCAGGACTCAACCAACCCAACCAACCTGACTCCAGAACTCAAGCTCTAAACTACCAACTATACTACTGTCTCTGTGGCAAAAAGATCATGCTCATTTCACCACACCAAGGTTGCCATGTAAGTGGGTGTGGGGATCTCCTGGAATAACAGGTTAGGCTTTGGATGGTCCCATATTTCTGGAAGACTCAGAACATGTTTGAGAAATTCTCAGTTCAATGTCCCTGGGGAAACACAAAAACTCTTAAAAAAAGATCTGTTTGCTCTTTGGGGAAGAAAACTTTGTAATGCTTCTCCCAAATGAGTCTAAGTAGGATCATTTTGTTAGGACCAATAACAGTGAAACAAATTGTTTTGAAGTGACAATTTACATGTGTTGGCAGAAATCAGTTATTTGTATCATGAGCTTAAATGATTGTAAGAGACTCCTTTGAGCTGATGGAGTAACTGCCTGTGCTGGGTCTGTCCATAAGATAAAAACTGATGCAGAAACTGTTGTTAGGTTGTTGTCTGAACCACCCACCATTAAAACAGTTTTAAACTGGCTGTTAAAGAACCCATTCAAAATGTTTAACAGCCACTGACCTCGGGGTGGCACCTGTCCCTACGTGAACTAAAGTCCCATTAAACCCACCCTTTGACCTCGATGAAGGTGGGCAATCAAAGCTATCCAAGAGCAGTTAGAATCAAGAAGAGCTGGTCCGCCTGGCCTTTCACAAGCTGGAAGGAAGAGAGGGCAGAAGTGCCCTGTCTTTTCCATATGCTGTGCCTGCATCAGAAAAGAAGTGTTTTGTACTTGGCTCACAGACAGAATGGGAGCTGTAATAAGATACATCCTTATTCTTACCCTACAGTATATGGGAACCAAACAGAAGAGTTTTTTAAGTACCTAAGAAAACATTCTCTAATCCTTCGCCTTTGGAAGGAACCTTGGAAACAACTAGGTCACAGTGCTCAACTCAACTGCATACAGAAGTGAATGGAAACGCAAGATCTGGCCTTGAGGTCATCCCCTATGGAATATGACCTGGGGAACCTGGCTTGGTCCTGCCAAACCAAAACAAGGGGCGGCAAATTCAGTCCTTCTAAGTTCACTTTAGGACCTGGGAAAATAAGAAGTTAGTAAAATAATTATAATTCCTAGTCCTCTGGATAAAATGAACGGAAGGGATGATGCAATACTTTGAGGCTAGAAGCACAAAAGAAAAAAAAAGGTTCTAAAGGTTCTAATAAAAACAACAGATATACTTTGTAAATTCACCCAAGACTAGAAGAAAGGGGCAACAGAATGGCGTATTTAGATCTTTGGTCTACCACAGGAAGACTAACCATAAAAGTCAGTTTTTACTTGCCAGCTTCCTCACTGAAACTACACCCAGAATTCCCAAGAGTATAACAGACAAATCATGGACTATGGTATGGGGTACAGAATTAACATAAAGAGGTCATAAATAAAAATTCCATTCATATGAAGATATCTTATTTTCAAAGCATGAAGAAAACTACAAAACTTGGTATTAGAGCTAACTTTATTCTGTTAAATGTATTAGGTGATGGAAATCATTACTGCTTTTCATAAGGGAAACAAACAATGTACCTGAGATAGCTTCCAAAATAAGCAACAATATTTGGGTGCTTACAGTCTTTCATCATAATAATTTCTTGCTGCACAACTGCAAAGTCTTCTCCTAGAATAAAAAATAAGCAAGTTGAATATTTAGTAGGTAAATTTCAAAATGTCGATTTCTTTCAAAACATAAAAAATGTTATTGATATTATTTTTAATGACAATTTCAGTCCTATCTTGACAGAAAGTAAAGTACAATGATT
The DNA here is from genome assembly GCF_964270905.1 of Leucopleurus acutus. Classification (NCBI taxonomy): domain Eukaryota; kingdom Metazoa; phylum Chordata; class Mammalia; order Artiodactyla; family Delphinidae; genus Leucopleurus; species Leucopleurus acutus. The sequence goes on from NC_139154.1 coordinate 58,688,234, forward strand.
AAAAAGTATGAACTCTGGTCCCAGACTATGTTGGATTCAAATCCCAACTCTGTCCCTTACTAAGCTGTGTGAACTTGGGCAAGTTACTTGACCTCTCTGTGCCAATTTCTTCCTCTGTAAAATAGGGATAAAACTAATAATAATCTATCTTATATGGCTATTGTAAGGGTTAAGTGGGCTAATGTATGTAAAATGCTTAGAACAGTATCTGACACAGAGTAAGCACTAGATAAGCATTTGCTATTATTACAATTATGCCTTGGATATAATCATCATATAATTCACTAGAAATACATTATGTTTTCCCTTTCTTAGCAAATAACATTCAATATAATTTTATTTATTTATTTATTTTTGGCTGCGTTGGGTCTTCGTTGCTGCGCGTGGGCTTTCTCTAGTTGTGGCAAGCAGGGGCAACTCTTCGTTGCAGTGTGCGGGCTTCTCCTGTGGTGGCTTCTCTTGATGCGGAGCATGGGCTCTAGGTACATGGGCTTCAGTAGTTGTGGCACATGGGCTCAGTAGTTGTGGCTTGCGGGCTCTAGAGCGCAGGCTCAGTAGTTGTGGCACACGGGCTTAGTTGCTCCGTGAACCCGTGTCCCCTGCATTGGCAGGCGGATTCTTAACCACTGCGCCACCAGGGAAGTCCCAACATTTAATATAATTTTGCACAAGGAAGCAGTTCTTTTTTAAGTTAGGGTAGGAACCCTTATACACTGAGACTATCAAATGTACCTCCACAGCTCTTTTGGTAGAGCTGAGAGGCCTTACTCTAGCAGTACTGGTTTACCAGAAGCCCCCCCCCCCCCACCCGCACCACCACCCCTGCCACAGGCTTATCCTGTATTCAAGTGCCTTGCTCCAGCTGTGCTGGGATGTAGAATGGGATTGTATTTAAGTCTGGTCAGACTATCAGCAAGTATCTCTCTCCTTCTACTCCCTCCCTGCCCAAATTCTTCAAAATAAGATCTGGCAATCCTGTAACAGTGTCACACATGTTCCTGGTTCCTGAATGAACATTTGTCATGGAGAGAGACAGAACTGCCATGAATGCAAATGTGGTAAACCAGAGACTAAGCAGAAAGAGAACACGTGGAAGTGCTTACATTGAAATCAAAGCAGCTTTGTATTACTAACTCAGTTTTTCAAGCATTATATACTATGAATAGCCTGATTAAATGTATATTAGTGGCAAAATCAAAAATAGGTTTCCCAAACTAAAGTTTAAATCGTAAATATGAGGTTGTTATGGCAAGCCCTTGACACTTCTGGCCTGGCATTTTCCTACTGTAAATGTAACTGAGGCTTGAAAGTAGCCTAACCATGAACCATCTGAACTCAGTATCAAAACCAACCTTACCGCCCCAGTGACAAGGGAAGAAGTAGTAGAGAAGATACAGTATGTCAGATTCGTAATTTCTGCAATGAAATGGGTACAAAATCAAAGTTTTCCAAAGGGAGAATAGAAAATTTTTATGCCTTCAAAATCTCAAAAGAAAATCACTGAACTAGGATCTTCTGGGTTTACTTCCCACCAGTAAGAATTTCTGATTCAGTATATTAAGAAAAATCCAAGATAAACATAATAAAGCCATAATGAGATGAACTCCAATTTTCAGGGATATATGAAATACTTTGAAAGTTCTAAATTTTGCTTTTCACCTGCCTTTCGATTATACTTTTCCCCAATTCAGTGACTGGGTTACATGAGATCAAAGTTGATACAGTCAGCCTGAACTCTAGGACTAGTTTAATAGTTAGAGGACAGCAGCTCTCTTTCTAGGAGCAGCCCTGAAGCTGTCAGTCGTCACACAACCTCCAAGGCAGCCAGCTTTAGAATAACACTGACCTGCAGAAAACACTGAGAAGAAACACGAAAAGGGGGGAAGGAGGAAGGCACATGACCAGTGTAATTGAGCTACTACAGGAAGCCTCATCTGCCTGGTAATTTTCAGACATACCTGTTCATGACCAATAAACTCCTTGTACTGTTTAAGCCACCTTGAGCTGTGGTTTCTATTATACCTGTAAGCATCACTGCATCAATGTCTTCATGTCTATGTCCTCACTGGAATGTTACAGCGTCTAGGACAGGAATGATACCTTCATCATTTCTGTGTCCCTAGCACCTAATATGCAATCAATGAAGTTGTTACCTGAATGAATCATAATAATAGCATAATCATAATCATAGCACATAATTCTACTACATGATGACTCTAAATCAGGAGCATCTGCTTTTGGTTTAATTTCATCCAGTTATTAGCATGTTTTATACAACTGTTTGCTACTCCTGTGGTTTCACTAAAATCTATGAATGGCTTTTTAAGCCTTCAACCACGTCTTTCCCAGGAAATGTTGTTGATCCAAAGTGCATCCTTTTTGTCCTATTAAGTCATCCCCATGTGATTATGACAATGGCCAAATTAAATTCAGTATTTTTGTGGGGAAAAAATCCAAAGAAAAATTCCACAATTTGATTTTTAAAGGTAACTGAAAAAAGGTAGATTTGGGTAGGAAAAAAGAAAGCAGTTTAATACATTAATTAATCCAAAGGAGCCTAACAGAGTTAAAGGACTTTCTTCAAAGTTCAAGAGAAATACATTCTAAAGGATAAATTAATAGCCCCCCCAATGGGATGGTTAGATAAGATAATTTTGAAAAATTCTTTCCAATTCTGAGAGATTACGAATTTTCGGTAAAATTTTTGACATTAAAATGAAGAATACATCTTCCAAAGGATGGCAAAAATAAAAACAAAACCTAATTGAGAAAAATGAGCAAGCCTACAAGTAGAGCAGATCATGAATAAATCAAGTAGACAGGCAGAAAAATACAGACTTACACATGCAAAGTTCTCAGAATAAACATGACACAATACTAAATGTTCAATAAATGTTAACTATCTGTAGTAGGCCGAATAATGGCCCCAAAGATGGCCAGGTCCTAACCTCTGAAACCTGTGAATGTTACCATACATGGCAAAAAGGGGCGTGCAAGTATGATTAAGTTAAGGATCTTGTGATGGGGAGATTATCGTGAATTATCTGGGTGGGCCCTTAATGTAATCACAAGTGTCCTTATAAGAAGAGGCAGAGGGAGGCTTGACTATAAGAAGGCAAGGAGCAAGATGCTATGTTGCTGGCCTTGAGGATGGAGGAAGAGGCCAAGAATGAACGAATGCAAGGAATGCAGCTCTAGAAGCTGGAAAAGGCAAGGAAATAGATTCTCCCTTAAGAGTATTCAGAGGAAGGCAGCCCTGCTAAGACTTTGATCTTGACCCAGTGAAACACACTTTGGACTTCTAACTTCCAGAACTTTAAGAGAATAAATTTGTGCTGTTTCAAGTCACCAAGTTTGCAGACCTTGTTAACATAGCCACAGGAAACTAATATGTGATTACTATCAACATTATCACTTTGGCAGAGCTGGCTAGCCATTCACAAATAATCTGTGCTCTCCCTTCCATAATGTGGAAGTTACTGGTGGGAGGCAATTATCCCATCAAAAGACATTTCCCAGTCAACATGATGTGCCAAAGAGAACAGTTCTTGCCAATGGAATGCGAGCAAAAATAATGTGTAATTTTCCTACTTTCTTTTCCCATTAGCAGGCTACATGACACTGTGAGGTCCCAGAAAATGCAAGTCTGGGTCCCTGAGTCACCCAAAGAAAGAAAGTCATCCAACAACTTGAACATCTGCTCTAAACTATTGCATAAACTTGAAATAAAATTATATTATGATCTAGCTTAGTTATTACAGTAGTCAGCATTATCCTAAACTGATATAATTACCATCCATTTACGAAAAAGGTTGTCCAAACCGTAGGAGGGGCTTCACAAATGTTGTAGTGGGTTAACAAACACGAGACTCTGTCCCTCTAATAGAGCACAGATATAATGAACAAGATCATAGGCATTTCTATTTGCTTTTATTTTTTATACAATTTACTTTATTTTTTAATACAATGCTTTCCTGTAAAAAGCTGTATTTAGTCAAATATGTGAGAGCAAAAGGATACTTGAATGTTATGGGGGTGGGTCTCTCCCTGAAAACTACAATAAAACATAGACTCCTTAATACTTCCTTGCCTTGTTTGTTTGTTTATTTATTTATTTATTATTAGTTTTGGCTGCACTGGGTCTTCATTGCTGCACGCAGGCTTTCTCTAGTTGCGGCAAGCAGGGGCTACTCTTTGTTGCGGTGCACAGGCTTCTCATTGGGGTGGCTTCTCTTGTTGTGGAGCACAGGCTCTAGGTGTGTGGGCTTCAGTACTTGTGGCTCGCGGACTCAGTAGTTGTGGCTCATGGGCTCTAGAGCACAGGCTCAGTAGTTGTGACGCCTGGGCTTAGTTGCTCTGTGGCATGTGGGATCTTCCTGGACCGGGTCTTGAACCCATGTCCACCTGGCAGGTGGATTCTTAACCACTGCGCGACTGGGGAGGCCCTCTTGCCTTTTTAGATGCAAACTGACAATCACGGTATTTCCAACATTTCATACAATTATTTACTTTTTCTTTGACAAAATAATACATAATCTTAGATCAAACTGATAACCAACTAACTGCCTTTTTGATATGCCTAATTATTTTCACTGGCGTCAACTGTATTAAGTTTATAAGACCTACTCTTATCATTAACATAAGCACGTTGACAATAAACTATCCACTCACATTTTTTAAAAATAAGCAAAAAATTCAATAAAGCAAATAATTATACAAACACTCTTGTTAGATAAATATGGTAAAGCTGTTGAAACAGAACTACTGGCTGGGAGGTAGCGTTACCATCTTGTGCTTTTTAAGTTTATGTATCTAAGTCCGAGTAATTGTAATGAAAGCAACTGATGTGTATCTGCACACTGAGTGGAAGTAGAGGTTATATGAAAAACAAACAGGGGAAACGTAAGGATTATCTGTATTGGGAGGTGAAATAACAGACAAGTCTTTAGGAAACCAACTCTTGGTCTATTTGTAAACTGTGTATCTTCTGTTTCTGTAGTTCTTTCCCCTATGAAGGAAACAAGTTTACATGTCACCGTCAATTACCTTTTGTTTGTTGTTTCTTATTTCAATTCTTTGTTTTTTTATGTCCCTTTAGTCATCTTTGTATCTCTCTTCTAAATGTTTAACATGTTCATGACTCTCAGAAGCTGCCACGGTTTTCCAGAAGTGTCTTGACAAGTGTCATGATAATGAAATAATTCTTTGCAGTATCAAAAGTTAATTTACATGGTAACTAACAATAGAGATTAGAATTGAAAATACTTTTAATTATAATTTTTAAAGAGTGTAAAGGAAGCTAACTTGTTATAAATCTGATTTACCTTTTAGCATATAAGTATGTAAAGAAATATATGTGTGAGTGTGTATTTGTGTATATATATTATTTGTGAAAATATCTAATGCTTTCATTTGGGTAAAGATAAATAGTTATTCTTAGGACGTTCCCTGCTGAGAAGACATTCAACAACCACCATACACTGAGCAGCTAATATGATATAAAAGAGAACGTACTGGAGACCATGAGTAGAGTTCCAGAAATGAACAAGACTTTCCTTGACTTTAAGAAACTTACAGGAGACATAAAATGTGCACAGTCATAACTATAACAGCTTAAAGTCAAACCTTAAATAACTCCCTTCTTTCTTTTTCTTTTTTTAAAATTTATTCAACAGATCGTTACTGAACAATTATGTGCCAGCAATGGGACTGCATCAGTAAAAAATAATACAAACAAAACTCCCTGACTTTTTCAGAGCTTATATTCTAATGTAAGTAGACAGGCAATAGACAAAATAAATCAGTAAAATTGTATAGCACATCAGAAGGTGTTGAGTACTAAGGTGAAAAATGAAGCTCAGGAGGGAATAGGGATTTAGTAGGAATGGCTAAAGAGAGCAGGTGAGGAAGATGAGATTTGACTGAAGATACAAATGAGGGAAGGGAGCCACTGAAAAGGCTCAAGCTGCTCAGCTTTTTCTAGGAACAGTGAGCAGGCTGCTGTGACTGCAGCGGAGTGAGCTGGGAGAGAGTATAGAAGATGAGGATGAAGAGGGGGCACATCATATATGAGCACTTTGGCTTTTACCCTGAGACAGGAATCTGTTGAAATGCTTTCAGCAAAGACCTGACATGCTAATCTGATTTAAAAGTATCACTCTGACTGCTGGGTAGAGCAACGGTGGAAGCAGGGAAATCATTTAGAAGATTATTTTGGCCCCGCTGCTCAGCTTGCAGGATCTTAGTTCCTCAACCAGGGATCGAACGCGTGCCCCCTGCAGTGGAAGCGCAGAGTCCCAACCACTGGACCACCAAGGAAGTCCCTAGAAGATTGTGTATTAATCCCTGGAGATGTGCAGTGGCTTGCACCAGGGTGGGAGCAATGATGATGACAAAATGTGATCAGCAACTGGATCTATTTTGAAGACAGAGCTAACCGGTTCAGTCTGGTTGGGGGTGGAGTACGGGAAAATGAGACGAGTTAACTATGACTTTCAAATTTATGGTCTGAGCAACTGGAAAGATGGAGTTGTCATTCACTGAAATGGATAACTCCCTCATTTCTATAACATTAAATCTATACTTTGCTGCTGGACTCGCCATGTCTAGCACAGTGTCATGTTTAAGGACATATATTTTGGAATCAGAATATTTAACTATGGGGACTTCCCTGGCAGTCCAGTGGTTAGGACTCCAAGCTTCCACTGCAGGGGGCCCTGGTTAGATCCTTGGTCGGTGAACTAAGATGCCTCATGCTGCGTGGTGCAGCCAAAAAATAAATATATTGAACTATGAAACTTGTTTTCACAACTTTCTGGTTGTATGATCTTGGGTAAATTCATTCATATTCATATTCGCTCTCTCTGAGTTCAGGTTCCTCATTATGAAACGGAGATAACAGCGTCTCCCTCTTAAGGTTATTGTAAGGATTAAATGAAAGAATACTTGTTAAGTACGTAGAACAAGGCCTCAAACATAATGTTTAATAACTATTACCTCTATTATTATCACCCAGTATGATTTGTTATTTGTACTCCTACATCGTTTCTCCTACTCTTCTCCCTCTTACTCTGCTTCATCCACAATGGCCTCCTTGCTCTTCCTTGAATATCATACACAGCTCCTGACTCAGAACCTTTACACTTTCTATTCAGCTACCTGCAGTGTTCTTTTCCACCCAGCTGCCTTGCTTTCTCACTTCCTCCAGGGCTCTACTCAACCGTTGCCTTTAAGATGAGACCATCTCTGATATCCCTACATAAAACTGAAACCCACAACAACTCCACAACACCCTTACTCTGCTTTATTTTTCTCCACTGCACTTATCACATCTAATATACTATATGTTTATTTATTCACTGTCTCCCAACACATAATAGGGGCACTTAATCTGAAGGAGTTAATGAATTATTCCAGAAGTATGAAGCAATTGAAACCCACAAGTGAAAAAAATAAGGTGGTATGAACAGTAGAAATACAAAATTCTCACTATTTGCAATATATATGATTGTGTTCCTAGAAAGCAAGCAAACAAAAATCAGCTGAAAAAAATGACCAGAAACAAAAAAAAATCCTCAAGTTAACAAATGAGAATACATACATCAAATTAAATTATGTATCTAAGGAGAAGCTTTAAAATGTGTAGGCCACATTTTAATAAAATACTTTATTTATAAGTATTTTGGGAGTTAAAAGACCTGAAAAAAAAAAAAGGAAAGACACTTCACTTGTGAACAGAAGAATTTACTATGGTAAAGATGGCAATTGTCTCATGAATTAATCTCTGAATTAATGTAATTCCAATCAAAATACCAACTGAATCATTTTTGAACATAAAAAAATATAATTAAATTCATCTGGGAAAAATAAACATGAGGGAACAGTTTTGTAATAGGTATTATTTTAAAATAAGTAGCTCTTATTTAAGAATTGATATACCCAGAAGAATTCTCATCTTTTTGATTCTTTGTCTATTGTGGATCACGTTAAATGTCCTGTGGCCAGAGAGACAAGGAAAAGAAACAAAAATCATGCAAGTCGGAAAGGAAGAAGTAAAATTATCTCTTGCTTTCAGATGATATGACCTTACATGTAGAAAATCCTAATAATTCCACAAGAAAACTGTTAGAATAAATGAATTCAGCAAAGTTGCAGGATACAAAATCAACATATAAAAATCAGTTGTGTTTATATACACAAGCAATGAATAATCAGAAAAGGAAATTAAGAAAACCTCAATTACAATCTCATAAAAGAAGAATAAAATACTTAGGAAAGACCTGTACACTTAAAATTACAAAATCCTGATGAAATAAATTAAAAATAAATAAATGGAAAGATACCCCATATTCATGGATTAGAAGACTTAATATTGTTAAAGTGTCCATACTACCCAAAGTGATCTACAGATTCAATGTAATCCCTCTAAAAATCTCAATGGTATTTTTTACAGAAATAGGAAAACAACCCTAAAAGTCACATGGAACCACCACAAAGGTTCCTGAATATCCAAAACAATCTTGAGAAAGAAGAACAAAACTGGAGGCCTCACACTTCTTGATTTCAAAGCATATTACAAAGTTACAGTAATCAAAACCTTATGGTACTGGCATAAAGACAGACATATAGACCAATGGAACAGAATGGAGAGCCCAGAAATAAACCCACACACATATGGTTAACGGATTTTCAACAAAGGTGCCAAGACTACAGCATGGGGAAAGAATAGTCTCTTCCACAACTGGTGATGGGAACAATGGATATCCACAGGCAGGAAAATGAAACTGGACCCACCTCTTACACCATACACAAACATCAACTCAAAATGGATTAAAGACTTAAACCCAAGACCAGAAACAATAAAACTCCTAAAAGAAAACATAGGGGGGGAACATCTCTAACACTGGTCTTAGCAATAATTTCTTGGATATGATATGAAAAGAACAAGGAACAAAAGCAAAAATAGACAAGTGGGACTACATTAATCTAGAAAGCTGTTGCAGAGCAAAAAGGCAACCTAAAAAATAAGAGAAAATATTTGCAAACTATATATCTGATAAGAGGTTAATATCCAAACTATATAAGTAACTCCTACAACTCAATAGCAAAAAAAAAAAAAAAAAAAAAACAAACCCCAAAACAAACAAAACACCACCAAAAAACCAAACCCTGATTAAAAAATCAAAGGGCTTGAATAGACAATTCTCCAAAGAAGACGTTACAAATGGCCCACAGGTATATGAAAAGTTGTTCAACAACACTAATCAGAAGGGAAATGCAAAGCAAAGCCACAATGAGGTATCAACTCACACCTCTTAGGATGGCCACTATAAAAAAAATATAGAAAATAACAAGGGTTGAAAAGGATGTGAAGAAATTGGACCACTTGTATACTCTTGGTGGAAATGTAAAATGATGCAGCTGCAATGGAAAACAGAATGGAGGCTGCTCAAAAAATTAAAAATTGAACCATCATATAATCCAGCAATACCACTTCTGGGTATTTAACCAAAAGAATTAAAATCAGGATTTCAAAGATATATTTGCACTCCTATGTTCACTGCAGCATTATTCACAATGGCCAAGAGATGCAGGAATGGACAAAGAAAATGTGGTGTTTGTACTTATATATATAATGGAACATTATTCAACCATAAAAAAGAAGGAAATCTTGGCATATGTAACAACATGGATGAACCTTGAGGATATTATGCTGAGTGAAATAAGCCAGTCACAGAAGGATAAGTACTATATGATTCCACTTATGAGGTACCTAAAGTAGTCAAACTCATGGAAACAGAAAGTAGAACAGTGGTTTCTAGGAGCTGGGCAGGGGGTGCGGGGGGTAGTGGGTGCAGCGTGAATGAGGAGCTGCTATTCAGTAGGGCTAGAATTTCAATCATGTTGGGGATCTTCTGTACAACATTAAGCTTATTGTTAACAATACTGCACTTTACACTTAAACATTTATTAAGAGGGTAGATCTAATGTTATGTTTTTCAACACACACGCACACACACACACACACACACACACACACACATACACACTGTCCTATGGCCAGAGGAAAAAATTTAAATTTAAACTATGGGGAACAAATAAGATTTCTCATGCCCATGTTATGGGTACTCACTCACAAATCTTCCTCTATTTTAAACACAGAGAAACGGGAATATCCATTTATGCTATATGTAAAAGTATTTTAACTATAAGACGAGTTTTAATTTACCTTTTAATATGATACGTGGTACCATTCGAAATACACAGTTTATAAACTCCATTTCATACTACAGAAACAATAAATGGAAATAATATTTTTCAGTAAAACCACAGCTCACTACCCAGAGCTGATTCCCTTAAACAAGCTGTCAATTATTATCTCAAACTACAAGAATACCAGGAAATCCAATTACTATCTTAAACTAGGTACCATGAAATCCAATGGCTGGTTTTAAAAAGATAAAATTGGGACTTCCGTGGTGGCGCAGTGGATAAGACTCCATGCTCCCAATGCAGGGGGCCCGGGTCGATCCCTGGTCAGGGAACTAGATCCCACAAGCATGCCGCAACTAAGAGTTCACATGCTACAACTAAGGAGCCGGTGAGCTGCAATTAAGACCTGGCACAAATAAATAAATAAATAAATAAATAAAAATAAAAAGATAAAATTGGCTTTAAGTAATTATAACATATAGTTATAAAATATTTTTTGTAAAACCGCAGAACCAGCACCTAATTTTTAGTTTTTGGAGAAATAGTCAAACTATAATTAATACCACACAGAAATATAAAGGAAGTGTTTAATAATCCTACTGACTTCTTGATATTTCAACATATGGAAAAATTAATTATAATAGCAATATTTGTATTTTTAAGGATTGAGAATGAAGAAAATGACTCTTCAAATATTTCACCTGATGAAAATAACTGATAAAGAGAAAAACCACATAATGCTGCAGGATACAAAATTAATGCATAGAAATCTCTTGCATTCCTAGACACTAATGGTGAAAAATCTGAAAGATAAATTAAGGAAACACTCCCATTTACCACTGCAACAAAAAGAATAAAATACCTAGGAATAAACCTACCTAGGGAGACAAAAGACCTGTATGCAGAAAACTGTAAGACACTGATGAGAGAAATTAAAGATGATACCAACAGATGGAGAGATATACCATGTCCTTGGATTAGAAGAATCAATACTGTGAAAATGACTATACTACCCAAGGCAATCTACAGATTCAATGCAATCCCTATCAAATTACCAATGGCATTTTTTATGGAACTAGAACAAAAAATCTTAAAGTTTGTATGGAGACACAAAAGACACCGAATAGCCAAAGCAGTCTTGAGGGAAAAAAATGGAGCAGGAGGAATCAGACTCCCTGACTTTAGACTATACTACAAAGCTACAGTAATCAAGACAATATGGTACTGGCACAAAAACAGAAACATAGATCAGTGGAACAAGACAGAAAGCCCAGAGATAAACCCACGAACCTATGGTCAACTAATCTATGACAAAGGAGGCAAGGATATACAATGGAGAAAAGGCAGTCTCTTCAATAAGTGTTGCTGGGAAAACTGGACAGCTACATGTAAAAGAGTGAAATTAGAACACTCCCTAACACCATACACAAAAATAAACCTAAAATGGATTAAAGACCTAAATGTAAGACTGTACACTATAAAACTCTTAGAGGAAAGCATAGGAAGAACACTGTTTGACATGAATAACAGCAAGATCTTTTTTGACCCACCTCCTAGAGTAATGGAAATAAAAACAAAAATAAACAAATGGAACCTAATGAAACTTAGAAGCTTTTCCACAGCAAAGGAAACTATAAACAAGATGAAAAGACAACTCTCAGAATGGGAGAAAATATTTGCAAACAAACTAAGGGACAAAGGATTAATCTCCAAAATATATAAACAGCTTATGTAGCTCAATATCCAAAAACCAAACAACCCAATCAAAAATTGGGCAGAAGACCTAAATAGACATTTCTCCAAAGAAGACATACAGATGGCCGAGAAGCACATGAAAAGCTGCTCAACATCACTACTTATTAGAGAAATGCAAATCAAAACTACGATGAGGTATCACCTCACATCGGTTTGAATGGGCATCATCAGAAAATCTACAAACAACAAATGCTGGATAGGGTGGAGAAAAGGAACCTTCTTGCACTGCTGGTTGGAATGTAAATTGATATAGCCACTATGGACAACAGTATGGATGTTCCTTAAAAAACTAAAAATAGAATTACCATATGACCCAGAAATCTCACTACTGGGCAAATACCCAGAGAAAACTATAATTCAAAAAGACACATGCACTCCAATATTCATTGCAGCACTATTTACAATAGCCAGGTCATGGAAGCAACCTAAATGCCCATCAACAGACAAATGGATAAAGAAGTTGTGGTACATATATGCAATGGAATATTACTCAGCCATAAAAAGGAACAAAATTGGGTCATTTGTAGAGACGTGGATGGATCTAGAGACTGTCATACAGAGTGAAGTAAGCCAGAAAGAGAAAAACAAATATCATATATTAATGCATCTATGTGGAATCTAGAAAAATGGTACAGATGAACCAGTTTGCAAGGCAGAAATAGAGACACAGTTGTAGAGAACAAACATATGGACAGCAAAGGGGGAAAGCGGTGGGGGGGGGAGGAATTGGGAGATTGGGATTGACATGTATACACTGATGTGTATAAAATAGATAACTAATAAGAACCACCAGCTGTATAAAAATAAAATAAAGTTCAAAAAAAAAGATTTGGGAAAGAGTAAAGTATAAGTGAAATTTACATGAAGCAGTGTTTAGATAGGCTTAGAGCAAAGCAGAGCTGTGTGTAAAGGGACTAGACTGCAAAGTGAACCAAGGTCCTCTTTCCTTAGGAACTACGAAGTTAAGATAGATGTGGATGCTGTGTCCAGAAACCCCTTATCTGAAGCTGTGTGTCTTGGTTGTAAATCAAGACTGCTACTCTATGTCAAAAACACTTAGATTCTCCAGGCAAATTCTCCAGGCAAGAATGGGATGTTTCACTCTTGCTGCTATAATTATACACAAGTGAAGTTTCTGATAGTCTGATTTTCCAGAGCAAAGTTTTTCAGTGAGTAGGCAAGCCATAGTCACTCAAAGACAGGGTTTGTTATGACACTTTACAGCTCTATCATTCTTGTGAGAAATACCGTTTCCTGTTAAGTTTGAGGTTTTATCTGTGTCTGCTATTCCAGCCTGATAAATGGTCAGATTCTTAATTTCTTGTTATTTGAGTTTCCTGTCTCCACTTTATGTCAGAGTGTAAAGAACAGCTTGCTAATTAAACTGATTACATTATGCTCTTCAGAAAAGAGGTTACTTGCTGATTTATCTTTTGGTTTGTTTATTATGTAGCAATTTCTCCACAAAAGATATCCAATTTGGGCAGATACACTGGTTTTGAAGAAACATATCTTACCTCAGTGAAGTTCATGTACTCATTTAATGTTTTAGCTTATTTCAATTAGCATAATGCCCTCAAAGTCCATGCATACTGTTGCAAATGGCAGGATTTCCTTCTTTCTCTTGGCTGAATAATATTCCATTGTATATATAAATACACATCTTCTTTATCCATTGATCCACAGACACTTAGGTTGTTTACTTATCTTGGCTATTGTGAACAATGAGCATAGGAGTACACATATCTCTTTGATATCCTTTCATATCCTTTGGATATATACCCAGAAGTGGGATTGCTGGATCACCTGGCAGCTCTGTTTTTAATTTCTAAGGAATCTTTATAGTGTTTTCCACAGTGGCTGCACCAATTTACATTCCCACCAAAAGTGCACAAGGGTTTCCTGTTCTCCACATCCTCACCAACACTTATCTCTTGCCTTTTTTATGATAAAAAACTAAAAAGCTTCTGTACAGCAAAGGGGACCATCAAGAAAATGAAACCCACAGAATGAGAGAAAATATCTAAAAATCATACATCTGATAAGAGGTTAATATCCAAAAAATATATTAAAAAAACTCACAGAAGTTAATGGCAAAAAACCCCAAACAATCTGATTTAAAAATGGGCAGAGGAACTAAATAGACATTTTTCTGAGGAAGACACACAAATGGCCAAAAGGTATATGAAAAGGTGCTCAACATCATTAGTCACCAGGGTAACAGAAATCAAACCACAACGAGATTATCACCTCACACCTGTCAGAATGGCTATCATAAAAAATATGAGATAACAAGTGTAGGTTAGTACTTTATTGTTAAGATCTCTGGGACTACAACGTAATTCATAAAACATCAAGAAAATGTAAGCCTTGTTAGAAGCAATAGTCTTAAATGGAAACTGGACTTGCTTCTATAGTGGTATATTATGGGAGTGCAATAAATATTAATTTTATATTAACAGCATTTTAAGTAAAATGCCAGAAGTCAATGGTTTGCATTACACATTGGGAATCAAGAAGACTTTCTGCAGGCGGATGAGATCATCAAGTGACATATCTGGGTACTGTTCTTCTCTTTTCTATCTCTCATTAAACAACTGTTTAGCATTTCTCAGATTTGTTTTTTTACCCACTTTATGAGGAAGGCTGAAGATAAATTTACGAATATATGCTTGTTATCCTCTGAGACTTTGGGGAAAAGGTAACATGGATGGATAATTCATGTAACAGGGCAGGAAATGCACTAATGAGCAGTTTTTAAAATAGAGACACGGGTTCGAGCCCTGGGCGGGGAGGCTCCCACATGCAGTGGAGCAACTAGGCCCGTGCGCTACAACTGCTGAGCCTGAGCTCTGGAGCCCGCGAGCCACAACTGCTGAGCCCACATGCCACAACTACTGAGCCTGTGTGCGTTGAGCCCGTGCTCCGCAGCAGGAGAGGCCACCGCAATGAGAGGCCCGCGCATCGCGGCAGGGAGTGGCCCCCGCCTGCCGCAACTAGAGAAAGCCTGCATGCAGCAACGAAGACCCAATGCAGCCAAAAATAAATAAATAAATAAAAATAAAAATAAAATAAAATAGAGACAAGTGTACCTACCGTGGGGTAGTACCTTGTCTAATTCTCTTAATACTAATTTCCCCATAACTCTAATTTCTAGAGAAAAGATCTTTTAATAGGTGAAAATTAATTACATATTGTTTTTAGGTGATGTTCTAGCAACAGCTTTTGAATAGTAGCATAGCTATGTCAATGGGAATAATAAAAATGGTTGATTTCTAACTTCAATTAGGTATGTAACACTGCACAACAGTCCCACCACTGTTAACTAGTCAGTTTCTTCTATTTCCTACAACGGCTCTTAAAACAACAATAAAAAGTCATGTCCATTATTCCTCAGATATCATACCTACCCACCTCAACTTCACTCACAGCTATGGACCTAGCTTCCTACATCTGAGAAAATGGAGACCCTGATGTAAAGATCTTCTTTCGCTACCTTCTCCTCAACCTTAAAACTGATCTTTTTTTGTGCCCACTATTGGCCCTTTACAAAGTTGTGATCCCAAAAGAGGTACTTTCTTTCTTTTCAAAAGAGGTACCTCCTGAATCCTATCTCCTTCCAAGCCCTCTCAGAACCTTGCTCCATCATTTATATTGTCTTTGATACCTTTATTCTCTCTATCATCACTCACATTTTCCTCTCAGCCTACAAACATGCTCAAACTTACCTCAAAGTGAAAAACCTGGACTTCCCTGGTAGCGCAGTGGTTAAGAATCCGCCTGTCAATGCAGGGGACACAGGTTCGAGCCCTGGTCTGGGAAGGTCCCACATACTGCGGAGCAAGTAAGCCCCCGTGCCACGACTACTTAGCCTGCACTCTAGAGCCCGCGAGCCACAACTACTGAAGGCCACGGACTCTCGGGCCCGCGTGCCGCAACTACTGAGCCCAAGTGCTGCAACTACTGAAGCCTGCACGCCTACAGCCCCTCCTCCACAACGAGAAGCCATTGAAATGAGAAGCCCGCGCACTGCAATGAAGAGTAGCCCCCACTCCCTGCAACTAGAGAAAGCCCACGCTTAGCAATGAAGACCCAACACAGCCAAAAATAAAATTAATTAATTTTTTTAAAAACGTGAAAAACCTTCCCTTAACCTTGCTCCTCCTATATTAAACCAGTCCCCACTTTCACAGTCAAATTTCTTCAAAAAACTGTCTGAGCTTTGCTTCCTTTTCATGACTTCCATTCATTCCTCAGCCCACTACAATCTATTTTTCACTCCATGACTCTGCTGAAATTACTCTTGCAAAGGTCCATGTCATTCTAAGAGCCAAATCAAAGGCCTCTTATCAATTCTCATTCTACCTGACGTATCAGCAACATCTGGTACTAGTGACCCCCTCTTTCCTTCTGAAATTCTCCAACTGCAACTACTACCAAACACCAATGATTTCCAAACCCACCCCTTCAGCCAAGACCTCTCTCCTGAGCTCCAGACCTGTAGATCGAATTAACAACTGCACACAACTACAAATCTCTAAACACCTCGTAATCAAGATGTCTCAGATGAATGGAAATATATTCTTTCTCTTCAGTCTACTTCCTAAACACATCTCAGTTCTAGCCCAATTATAACTATCCTGGTTCAAATCCTCATAATAATACCCCAATTGCCTCCTGGGGTAGACTGCAATTTGTGCCTCCGATGGCCATTCTTTCCTTCTTCTTGGACATGTAGCTGCCTAGCTAAAGACCACATTTCCCAGCCTCTCTTGCATTTGTGTGGCCATGGAAGTTAAGTTCTAGCACAAAAATGAGTATGTGACTGGTATGTGACTTCCAACCTCACTTCCTTAAAAGAAAAGCTGCTTGCCTTAAAATACCTGTCTCTCTTCCAGCAAGCTAAAGATGGACATACCAGTGACCTAACCTCACATAAGCAGATGAATGAGTGCTCTACTGGGTGATGGCATAAAATGGAAGGAACATGTATCCCTGAATGACCTCATGGAACAGAACTGAACTACCAACTTGGACTTACCTCAGAACTGTTACGTGAGAGAGAAATAAATGTCTATCTTGTTTAGGTCACTTTATTTTGGGGTTTCTTTGTTATAGCAGTTAACCTGAACTCTAATACCCTTCTTTAAAAAAATTTTTTTTATTGAAGTAGAGTTGATTTACAGTGCTGTGCCAATCTCTGCTGTACAGCAAAGTGACTCAGTTATACACACATACACATTCTTTTCCTAATACCCTTCTCAATATACCTCTTCACCGGTCTCCCTGTTTCCAGTACTGACTTACATTTCAGTACATTCACCACATTACTGCCTGTTATCTTTTAAAACACAGACTAAATATTAGTCTTCTCTCTAATGACCTTCAGTGACCCACAGCTCTAGACATTCTGGCATGAAATAGAAGGTATCATGGTACACAATCTGGCCCTAAGTATCTTTCTGGCTTACATCCTTTATGACCCACTCCCATCCTGGACCATGCCCCCCATTTTCCCACACAGATACTTTAGCGCCAGCATCATCAGACTTCAACTTTCTCCAGTGTAACAGAAAAACAAAACTCTGTAAAGTGAAAGACAGAGGAGGTAAATTAACTCTGACGGGGCAATCAAAAAAAGGTGTGAACAGACAGTGTATACTTTACACACACTGTCATTAAAATGATAAACTTCAGGGTCTGTTCTTTGTGGGAGGCGTTTAAAGATGCACTGACTATCCTAAATGTCAACAGTGGCCTAAATGTCAACAGCACCAACATCAGCAAGAAAAACAAGAGGCTGTTTAAATTAAATTCAAAACATTTTATCACCTCCAAAGGTGACCCCATACCCACTAAGCAGTCACTTCCCATCCCCCTCTCCCCAGAGCCCCTGGCAACAACAAATCTGCTTTCTGTCTCTACGGATTTACTTATGCTGTATATTTCACATAAATGGAAATACACAGTATGTGACCTATTGTGTTTGGCTTCTTTCATTTAGCATAACGTTTCAGAGGTTCACCGTTTTGTAGCATTTATCAATATGGATGACATAAATTTTACAAGCAGCGTTATTTGTAAATGTAATGTATTGGAACCAGCCTAGGGGCTCACACATAGAACAGTGGCTGATTCATATGATGGAGTATTATGCAGAATGAGAATTAATGTGGAATGATTTCCCAGACAGACTGTTAAGTGAAAAGGGCAAAATTCAAAGGGATAGCTATAGTATGCTACCTTTTGTAAAAGAAAAGAAGAGAAAATAAAATATTCATGTATCTGCTCATTTGGGTAAACAAAACAAAACATGGAAAGGATAAACCTGAGACCAAAAATAGTGGTTATCAACAGCGGATGAGTGGGAATGGGATAAAAAAAGATAAAAGAATGACACCTCCCTGAATCATGTTCAAGTTGCACATACTTAAAAAAATACTCTAAAAGAAATAAAATCAAAGATGAAGGAGGCATCCCCAAAATGAATACAAACAGAAACAAATAAATTGGTCATGTATCATGGGTTGAAATGTGTCCCCCCAAAAGATATGGTGAACTGAACCTCCAGTGCTTGTGAACGTGATCCTATTTGGAAACAGGGTCTTGCTGTAATCATGCTAAGATGAGGCCTTTATGGTAGTCTCTAGGACTGGTGTTCTCATATGAAGGGGAAATTTGGACACAGGGTGTTTGCTCTGTGATGACGGAGGCAGAGACTGGAACCACCTAAAAGCCAAGGGACGCCAAGGGTTGCTGGCCATCACCAGAAGCTAGAGAAGCAAGGAACATATTTTTCAGGGTTCTCAGAAAGAACCAACTCGGCTGACGCCTTGATTTCCAACTTGTAGCCTCCATAACTGTTAGAGGATAAATTTCTGTTGTTTCAAGCCACCTAGTTTGTGCTACTTTGTTATGGCAGCCTGGAAACTAATACACCATACAAACTTCAACAGAATAACATAAGCAATTTTCAAAGGGAGAGACACAAGGAGAACCAGATTTGAGAACACTATACGTCCTCAGCCTAGAGATAAATATTTTAAACAAACGATGACCTCCAGTTAGTAGCTGAGTTCTCAGAGGCATAGGTTAACAATTCTGAAATTACTTTTATGTTCAAGGATTAAGCAAGTAAGTAAATATACTACCGATAATGGAAACCAGGTTTCCCTCTGTTGGAGAAGGAAGTTACACATATGGAAAGAAAAGAGAGAATGAACTTTATGGTGTTAGACTGGTATTGGAGGTATAAGCATGAAGTCATAGTTTTCGATAAAGATGGATGGGGGGTAGGGAAGGGAGAGGTGTGTGGGTATGTACATATTTATGTGCGCATACATACATCTATTTCCTGGCTCTATCCCTTAAGACAACCTAGTAGAAACTATGCATCAGTAGCAATAAACAGACCTAGCATTCAAAACAAAGGCTCAGTAACTCTTTCAGATTAAAAAACAAACAAACAAAAAAAACTGAAGAGACCTGGCAACTGAATGCAACACATTATCCCAGATTTTCTTTTTCCTAAAAAGGTATTATTGGGGCAACTGACAAAATCTGAATAAGGTCTGTGCATTAAATAACAACCCTGTAGCAGCATTAATTTCCTGATTTTGATGATTGTACTGTTATGTAAGGCAATGAATGACATTTCATTGCTCTAACGAAATACACACTAAAGTATTCAGGGGAAGAGGGTATCTTTAAGTGGATAAGATAAGGAAAAGATAAAGCAAATGTAGCAAATATTAATACTGAGAAATCTTGATGAAATATTGAAATTCTTTGTACTATTCTTTCAACATTTCCCCTAAAGTCTGAAATTATGTTAAATAAAAACTATAGGGCTTCCCTGGTGGCACAGTGGTTAAGAATCCCCCTGCCAATTCAGGGGACACGGGTTCGAGCCCTGGTCCGGGAAGTGGAGCAACTAAGCCCATGCGCCACAACTACTGAGCCTGCGAGCCACAACTACTGAAGCCCGCGCACCACAACTACTGAAGTCCGCACGCCTAGAGCCCGTGCTCCACAACAAGAGAAGCCACTGCAATGAGAAGCCCGTGCACCACAACGAAGAGTAGCCCCCGCTCACCACAGCCCGCGCGCAGCAACGAAGACCCAATGCAGCCAAAAATAATAAATAAATATAATAAATTTTAAAAAACTATAAAAACTTAAAATTTAATTTAACATTGAAAATAAATGAATAATGAGCTCTATAGTAGAGAGGCAAACTTTCAAAAAATATTGCTGGAGAACGGGGAATTATTCTAAAAATTCCAGGAAGCATCTGTAAAGCAGCATACATAATAACACAGGCTCTAGGGAGACATAAACCTGGATTTAAATTTGCTCCTGTGTCATACAGCCCTAGGCAAATTACTTAATCTTTCTGTGCCTCTATCCTGTGAGATGGGGATGATAATTACTGTGAGACAATGCAGATGAAGAGCTCAGTACAGGGTCTGGCACACTGTCCTAAGCAAGTATCCAAAAAGTGGCTGCTGTGACTTTTATCACCATTAGTGTTGCTGTTGCAGTTGCTATGTGGATATGTGAATTTAAGAAAAATAATTCTACCATCTGGAAAAACACTAATAAGAAAGTGGATTCCTGGGACTTCCCTGCTGGTGCAGTGGTTAAGAACCTGCCTGCCAATGCAGGGGACAGGTTCGAGCACTGGTCCGGGAAGATCCCACATGCCGCGGAGCAGCTAAGTCCATGCGCCACAACTATTGAGCCTGTGTTCTAGAGCCCGTGAGCCACAACAAGAGAAGCCACCGCAATGAGAAGCCCGCGCACCGCAACGAAGAGTAGCCCCTGCTCGCTGCAGCTAGAGAAAGCCCGCGCGTAGCAACGAAGACCCAACACAGCCCAAAATAAATAAATAAATATTTTAAAAAAGAAAGTGGATTCCTGTTAAGCCAAGTTCTGCACATCATCATTATTTTCTACTGATTTCTGGACCCGTTTGAACTCTGCTGCCAAGTTCTCCCCTGTACTTCCTCTGACATAGAAAGCAAACTCAGTATGATAGCCGTGTTTCCCCTAGTTTTTAATTTTAAAAGGACCTGTCAGTACTTCAGAGCCTATTAATGTTACTTATATACATGACACCTGTAGACTTTTAAGACTACATATGTATATATCAAAGATCCAAACTAAACATATAAAAAGGGTTAATTTGTTTACCTGGAGATTGATTTTATTTTATCTTACAAATAATAAATATTTTTCTCCAGCAAGTAGGATGGGTATGCTCAAAAGGTTAGAAAGTTGCTTTGTTCCACAAAGTATAAGAACTCTAGGAACAGAACTCGTAAGTTGTGGGGTTTTTTGAACATAAAAAATGTTTTCACATAAAAAAAAATCATTCTGGATGTTTTAGTTTATCATATACAATATTCATTCAGTAAAATATTTACCAAACATTTATGTGCATAGAGCTGTACAATGTCTCAAGGTTGTAATTAAGAGACAAAGCCTCCTCCATCAAGGGTTTTATAGTCTACTGTAGGCATAATATTTAAGTTCAAAAAAGGCAATTCCTGAACTTTATTTCACTGTACATGAGTAGTAACTGAAAGAAGGTAAGTTTAAGGAAATAATTTTATAAGCTTGCCTCATTCCACAGCCCCCAGAGTATCACAAAGAAAAGTCTAACACCCAAAGCATGTTCAGTATCTCTAGCAGCTCTACGGCATGTGTAAGAGTGTATGCATGTGTACTGCGGGGAGAGGTGGGGGAGTGGATAGTAAGAGAGAGGATTAAGTCAGTAGACAGTATAAGAAATCAGTTGTTGCATTTGTTTTCTAGAACAAGAAAACATAATAGCTTATAATTTTATTCATTTTAATTGCACAATACGTCAATGTATTTATAACAGTTTTAAGTCCCAATTAATAAAAATTACAGCTATTTTAAGTACTTCAGATACATTAAACTACTAAATTTTTACAACAACCCTATGAGGTAGGAACTATTACTGCCCCTACTTTGCAGAAAGGAAAAATAGGTAGAGAGGTTAATAATCTTCCAAGGTCACACAGTTTACTATGATGGAGCCTCAATTTTAATCAAAGCACTCTGGGTCCAAAGTCCGCATTCTTAACCACTACGCTATATGCTCTCTCTTTGACTTCCACTACCCATCGTAGAAACGATTAAGTTTCAAACTAAGCACTTATTTAGTAACTTTAACTTTTCAGGACATAAATGAGAACCAGGCATGGACAAAAAGTACCTTGAGAAGGTAAGAGATGACTCAAAGTTCAAAGGAAAGTTCTTCTGATAAGCTCACAGCATATTCACTTTTTCATTAGACGCAATTCTAACAAATCTGATTGTCCAATCTCCTGGCCAACAACACAACAGAAACAGGAGACAGAGGAGGCAGATATAAAGGGCTAGACTTCAAAATCAAGAAATGTGCCTTACCATTTATCTTAATGTATGTCAGTAAATGTTTACCAACCTAAAGAGAAGCAACTAGGGAATTCCCTGGAGGTCCAGTAGTTAGGACTCCACAAGCTGCTCAGCGTGGCCAAAAAAAAGCAACTAGTGACACGGAGAGGGGGGAAACGTCATTGTCGTTCAGTCACTGTCCTTTAGAGCCTTTTTCTGAGAGGCACCACAATATTTCTCTTTGTCATGAGCTGCTGAGGACAACTTATAACTATTGGTTACATTATGATAACTACACTACTCTCAGTATGTTATTTGAGGTGAAATGCATTTGAGAAATATTTACAAACACAATGGTTAAAACAATTTTTGCAATTTAAAGAGGATTTTAGAAAACTCACCTTTATGGAATCCTTTATTTTCCGATGTCATTGAGTATCTTACATTATTGTATCTATCTCTGATATCCAAACAATATGTCATTATCAATCATTATGTTAATCTTCATCAGGTTCTATAAAAAATATTCTTTGCAACAACCTACCTCAGGAACAAGTATTATTTTAAAGGCTAGCTTCAGTGTGGTACTGGCAACAAAATAAATAGGCAATTCCTTAAATTAAAACAGAAAGCCCAGAACAGAACCAATTATACCAAAGAGCTAGATTTAACTATTTGAGAAAAAAAAATTAAGTTCGATTTTTACTTCACATCATACATCAAACTAATTCTACATAGATCTAAGATCTAAATGTTAAAAAAAAAAAGTACAACGAAAGTCAGAAGTTTATATGTGTATATAAAATATACACATACGTATAAATAAATAGTGGGATTGGCAAGCCTTTCAAAGCATAAAGCTTGGTAACCGTGTCCTATAGTTCAAAAGGAAAAGGGGCACAATCAGGTAATAACCAATCTTTCCACTATCAATTCTGTCCTCCTACCTGCTTATATACTCATCCTCTGCCTTATCTCCTGTTAAAATGAATCAAGTCTCCTTGCTCTTAGACTTATGCCTTGGATCCTGTCTCTTCATTTTCTCGGACTTTATTCCTGGAGTTATCTGCATTAGCTTCTGCAACATCTATTTCTTCTTCTCTACTGGTTTATTCTCACTGCACTGGCACAAAACATAACTGAGTATCATGTATTCTAGAAAAACCTTCCATAAACTCCAGGTCCCACTCCAGCTAATGCCCCATTTCTCTGCTAACCTTTTCAGCAAAAGGCCTTGAGAGGAGAATCTTTCTTGCTATCTTCACTTCCTTTCCTCTCATTCACTCCTTAACCACTAATCTGATTTATCAAAGTCATCAAAACCAATGCCCAATTCTCAATCCTCATCTTACTCCACATATCTCAGCATCATCTGACACAGTTTAATCTCCCTCCTGCCTGAAAGACTTTCTTCTAAGGCTTCACTGACAAAACCCTCAGCAGATATTTCTCCTACCTAATTTGTTACCTGTTTTCAAGTTTTCTTTGCTGGGACCTCCTCCTCTAGCGGACCTCTAGTATCGAAATCACCCAGGGTTACAACCTGGGCCATCCTTCTCTATCTCTCCTTTCTTCTCAGGTAACCTCATCTACTTCCACGGCTTCATGGACGACCTACATGCTGAGGACCCTCAAATCTGTATGAGTAACCTAACTTCTCCAAAAGCTCCAGACGCATGTGTCAAACTGCCTATTCAACATCTCCAACTAGATATCTAGCAGATGCCTAAAACATACATAATAAATAGAGGATTACTGATTCCATCCACACTTCAAGTCTTCCCCATGTCAGTAAACAGAACCTAAAGTATCACCCAGTTGCTCAGGCCAAAAACCCTCCAAAAGCTTTCCACTGAGCTTCCAGTAAAATCTAACCTCCTTACCACAGTGCCCAAGGCCATCTATAACCTAGTCCCTGACTAGCTTTCCAGCCCCCTTGCACACCCTGCTCCCACTGGCTCACAATGATCCAGCCATACAGGCCTTCTCTCTGTCCTCAGCCTTGCAGCACTCATTCTTGTCTCAGAGTCACTGCACTTGCCCTTGACCACCTAGAATGCTCTCCCCCGCAACACTGTCACATGACTATTGTCTTCTCATCGTTCAAGTCTCAACCCAAATGCCACCTGCTCTGAAGGTCTCCCTTAACCACACTGGCTAAAGTAGCCTCTGGCCACTTTCAACATTTCCTCATTTTAGTTCATGAATTATCTTATCTGTTTACGTGTTTCCTGTCACTTTGAACTAAAATATAAGCTTCTCAAGGGTAAGAGTCTGCCTTATTTACCACTATGTGCCCAGCACCTAGACCAATGCCTGGCACGTAGCAGACAATGAATAAATATTTGTTAAATGACTGACACCAACAAGCTCTTCATAAAATAAAAATAAAAGGCCAAGAAGTATATGGGGAAAAAAGATACCTAATCACTGGAAGACAGAGAAATGTTAATTAACAGTAAGACATCAGTTTTTGATCAATAGTAAAGATTTTATTATAATGATATCCTTTTGTGGGCAAAGGTATAGGAAAAAAACCAAAAAACAAAAAATCAAACCCTGGAAATGTCAGGCATAATCCCTAGTATATGTCAAAACTCCTAAAAATGTACATATCCTCTGACCAGCTAATTAATTTATCATGACAAAATAATCATATGTACAAGGACAAAAGATGTCCTCATAGGTACATGATACATAATAAATAGAGGTACAAGGTTTATAATTGTAAAAACTTAAGTGTTATAATCATTAGGGACTGAGTAAACAGCTATAATTTATACTGCTGAATACTATGCAGCCAACTAAAAAATGGTGGTGTAGAAATACTAACATAGAAAAAATTCATGAAATGCTTTTCAAATGAAAAGAAAATGTAAAAAATCAACCCATTTACGGATAAAACACACTCATGTACATACACATGTGTTTGCATCTTTGGTAGGCAATGGCCAGGCCAGCTACAGATCTGAGGACATAGTAAGAAGTGGAACACAGAACTACTGAACAGTGTCACAACAAACAATTGCCTTTTCTAAGAAGAGTTACACCACTCGCTGAGTATTGATGCTGTCCCCCCGCAAGCCTGATAGCATAAATGGCAGCAAGCCAGGTGTTTTGTGGTTGCCAAATCACGCACTGCACGGACTACCAGTCTGGGTCACCTCTGAGGACCTGGGGAAGCACTGGGGAGCTGTGCCCACTCATGGTATTCTTCTCTTACTTATCCTTTGCAATGCTTGTTTACCGGTTCAGCAGTAAGCACGCGAATCAAGCTGATCTCAGTACATTCTTATCCATCTCTGAACTCTGCCCGGCCCTTTGTGGTCTGCGTAGGTAAGTGTGTGTGTCTCTGTGTGTGCAGTATATATGTTAGGTGTTTGTACAGGCATACCTCAGAGATGTTGTGGGTTTAGTTCCAGAAGACTGCAATAAAGCAAGTCACACTAATTTCTTGGTTTCCCAGTACATATGAAAGTTATGTTTACACTAACTGTAGTCTATTAAGCAATAGCATTATATCTAAAAGAAAAGTACATACCTTAATTTAAAAATACTTTATTGCTAAAAAATGCTAACCATCATCTGAGCCTTCGGCAAGTCGTAATCTTTTTGCCATTAACATCACTGATCACAGATGACCATAACACGTTATACTAATAATGAAAATGTTTGAATTATGGGAATTGCCAAAATGTGACACAGTGACACAAAGTGAGCAAAAGCTACTGGAAAAATGGTGCCAACAGACTTGCTCAATGCAGGATCACCACAAACCTTCAATTTGTAAAAAACACAGTATTTGTGAAGCACAGTAAAGTGAAGCCCAATAAAACCAGGTATGCCTGTACATAAATACACAAAAAAATCTGGAGAAAATCACTAAAAGTCAAGTGTTCATAGAGGTGGCAGAATGATGAATGATGTTTAGCTTCTTCTTCTTGTTTAATTGTATTTTTTAACTTTTATTACAATGATCAAACATTGTCCTTGCAACTTAAGTTAAAAAATGTTATAGACTGATGCTTAATCAAAGAACAACTGAGAAAATCAAATCTAAATTAAAGCCACAGGAATAAGATTAGAAGCCCCAGTGAGATACTTAGACCAAATTCACACTTAAGTAAACAATTTTGTCCAAATGTCCAAAGAAGTTTTCATCTAGCTTCACGTTCAAACTGGATATCAGTTATAAAGAAAAAAAAAAAAAAAAACTTTGGATGCAAATTCTTAAAATCATTCCCACTACACTTGACTATTTCAGATTTAGTTTCTGTTTTTCAAAATGTCAAAGACTGGATATCAGAATTGTAATTTAGAAAAATGAGAACATAATACCACCAACAAAGCTGTCCTCTTCCACCACATGCCAAATCAAACCTGAATCTTACCAGTCTTCCAGAACTAACCACTAACTCACAGAAGAACACACTAAATGATCCTACAGGGGGGCAGCTGGCAAAACCCCGACTGAGGGAAAATCCTACAGGACAAATAACCAAGTTTCTTCAAACAAACAAAAGGCAAAGAAAAAGACGAACAGAGATGAAGGCACAACCTATGGATATAAAAGAAATTTGAGACACATCAACTAATTACAACGTGTGAAACCTATTTGTTATTAAGAAGCTATTATTAATATCGTAAGAGACTACAATGGTATTGTGGTTATTTTTTATAACTGTATTAAGGCGTATTTTAAAATCATGTAATTCATCCATATCAAGTGCATAATTCAATGATTTTTTTTAGTAAATTCACCAAGTTCACTATAAATCAGTTTTAGAATATTTCCATTACCCAATAAGATCCCTCATGCCCATTAATTATTAATCCTCCTGCCACATACATCAGCCCACGAATCCACTTTCTGACTCTGGAGATTTGCCTTTTCTAAACATTTCACATAAATGAAATCATATAATATGTAGTCTCTTTTATCTGGCTTCTTTCACTTTTTACATGTTTTTAAGGTTCATTTATGTCACAGCATGTATCAACAGTTTGTTTCTTTTTATTGCTGAATAGTATTCCACTGTATGGACACATTTTGTCTATTCATTTACCAGTTGATGGGCAGTTAGGTTGTTTCCAGCTTCTGTCTATTATGAATAACACTGCTGTGAACATGTGTGTGTGAAAATTGTGTGGGTAGATACACAAGAGTGGAATTGCTACGTCATTATGGCAAATTAAGAAACTTTTAAATAAACTCTTAAAGTGCTTTAGATATATTAGCTTACTTAATCCTTACAACAACGTTAAGAGGAAGTTAC
Source organism: Leucopleurus acutus (assembly GCF_964270905.1). Classification (NCBI taxonomy): domain Eukaryota; kingdom Metazoa; phylum Chordata; class Mammalia; order Artiodactyla; family Delphinidae; genus Leucopleurus; species Leucopleurus acutus. The sequence goes on from NC_139154.1 coordinate 58,715,884, forward strand.
TATTATTATCCCCATTTTAGGGATGAGAAAACAGAGGTCCATCCGAAAAGCTTAAGCAATGTGGTCAAGCCAGACTAGAATCAAAGTAGTCTGGCTTTGGAGTCTGTGCACTTAACCACTGTGCCATATACTTCAAGCTCACCAACAAGTTAAACATTTCTCACAGGATATAAACAAATTAAAATAAAGAAATTAAACGGAAAAATTCAGGGGGAATTCCTTGGCGGTCCAATGGTTAGGACTCCGGGTTCCACTGCAGGGGGCCAGGGTTCAATCCCTGGTCGGGGAACTAAGATCCTGTAAGTCACACACGCAGCCAAAAAAAAAATTCAGGTGACTTCTATGAACACACAAGTAGGGAATCCAATATAAACTAAATTTAAGTGTATAACTAATAACATATATGGTACTAACTCTTGTTATCTCTGAGTGGCAGAATAGGAATAAGCTTTTTTATTTAATTGTGTTTTATTTTATTACAATGATCTATATATACAAGGCAGTGTTCAAGATGAACATAACACACAAAATTCACTAATCAGTAAACAAATGACTTGATGAACAATAAGATTTTAAGTTCCTAATTGTTTAAAGGAAATTTTAAGATGTCCTGAATGTGTACTATGCACCGACGCTAAGTTGAGTGCTGTGGACACAAATTCGATTAAAACTTAGGAACAAAGAAAGACGACTCTGGAAGCACAGCTGTGGTAAGTGGTATTCCAGAGCTATTCCTGCAGGAGTCATCTTAGTCAGGGCGGGGGTCAGGGGAGGAAGGCTTCCTGAAAGAGGAGGCACTAAACTGATTTGAAGGAATGATATATGTACATACTGCTACCAGTTAGAGACTACTTCATCAATAACATAGCCACTTCTTAATGATTAAAAATGGAGGCCCTGGGGCTTCCCTGGTGGCGCAGTGGTTGAGAGTCTGCCTGCCGATGCAGAGGACACGGGTTCGTGCCCCGGTCTGGGAAGATTCCACATGCTGCGGAGTGGCTGGGCCCCTGAGCCATGGCCGCTGAGCCTGCGCGTCTGGGCCTGTGCTCCGCAACGGGAGAGGCCACAACAGTGAGAGGCCCGCGTACCGCTAAAGAAAAAAAACAACAAAAAAAAATGGAGGCCCTGCTTCAAATGTCAAACCTTTAATTTCTTTCTTAACCTCAGATTTTGTCAATTTCAAATTTCCGCTAAACAACAGGAGATTCAGAGAACAGAAAAAGCTTTGTCATGTGATGCTAGAATATAATTAGAATATAAAAAATCTGTAAATACCTGTAACTTAAAAAGTATTTTTTTAATTCATTATATTTGAGTGTGGTTTGATCACAGTCAGTCAACACATCCTTCAAACTTCATCTTAATAGCACTTCTAAAAAGTCTACTGATGATCTAAATCAGGGGTGGGCAAACTACAAGCACAGGTGGCCTGGTTTGCTAAGAATGGTTTTTCAGCAAAGAATGGTTTTTATATTTTAGGAGGATGAAAAGAGAGAGAGAACTGTATACAGAGACTACCTGTGGTCCAAAAAGCCTAAAATATTTTACTATCTCGACTTTCATAGAAAAAGTTGCCTACACTTAAAAAAAAAAAATTACTGGATGTATTTGTGCCCATACTGAAAGGCACCCTCAGAAAGGCACTATCATCGCCGTGGAACTCAGTCTAGACACTAGTACACTTACTTACTTACGGTGGGAGGGAGAAAAAGAGGGAAGGCTATGTTTGCAGGGAGCAGGGGGAATTCAGGTATAGAATACAGTTGAAGCAGATGAAAAATATGGAGCAGTCCTAGAGGCTTGACAAGCTACTAAAGGTGGAAGGTAGCTATTACAATCTTAACGACCTGTGAAATATGAGAGCTAGGTTTATTGAGGAAACTGAGACTCAGAGCTTAAGTTACCTGCCCAAGTTCACAGAGCAAGACAGTGGGACACGAAGAGCTGGACTACAACCAGCAAATTTCAGTTCCATTCTTTCCACTGCATCACACTGCCCCTCATCACTGGACAGTGTTAACCTGGAAATACACCACTAATGACGTGTGACAAGGGAGCTCAACTGCGTCCAGAAGGAACAAAGTCTCCTCGGGAGCTCCCCTCCCTCCTGCGATTATTAGCTATTTTTCAGGGAAGAACTGGGCAACATGTCTACAGGTCTCAAAGAGGTGAGGGAAAGAGTAGACATTAGTCCTATTTGCCAGATGTTGGGAACAACAAGGGAAGGTTGACCAAACATCATTAAAACAAGCCTGAAAGCTATCCAGTGGTTGAGAGCAATAAGAAACACCAAATTTCAATGAATTTACCTGGTTCCAGTTTTATTACTTTAATTGCTGCCAATTCACCGGTGTTAACATTTCGTGCCTAAAAGAAAAGAAAAGATAATTGTGAAAAAAGCTTTCATAAAAACTTCATAAAATGTAATTTTAGCTTTTATTTATTTTCAATTATTCAGAAAAGTCTTTTAAAGCAAGAATTGCGTAAGTGATTTATATTTACAAAACAAACAGTACATTCTTCAAAATGAATTTCAACATTAATCTATGTATAAATTTAATAATGGTGATAATAATATTGTTAACAGAAGCACAGACCTTAGTATACATACATTAGGCACTATTCTAAGTGTTTTGGGTTTTTTTTTGCGGTACACAGGCCTCTCACTGTTGTGGCCTCTCCCATTGCGGAGCACAGGCTCCGGACGTGCAGGCTCAGCGGCCATGGCTCACAGGCCCAGCCGCTCTGCGGCATGTGGGATCTTCCCGGACCGGGGCACGAACCCGTGTCCCCTGCATCGGCAGGCGGACTCTCAACCACTGCACCACCAGGGAAGCCCTCTAAGTGTTTTTATATTAATTCGTTTAATCCTTACAACAATCTTATGAGGTAGGTACTAATACTATTCCCGTGTTGCAGATGAGGAATCTGAAGCACCAAGAAGTTAAAGAACTTGCCAAGGCCATCTACCTAGTCAGTGACGGTGCTCGGATTCTAACCCAGGCAGTCTAACGCTAGAGTCTGAGCTTTTCTAAGCATTACATTCTACTGCCATTCATTCAAAGGTTTGTTAAAGTCTTGAATTAACTAGCTTTAAACTTGTAAATTTAGAAACTTCATAATATGAAAAGCAAGCACCATTTTTTAACTGTAAAAACAACCTCCCTGCATCTGTTTAAACACACCTTATAGTACAATGAAATAAGTGCAGTTAATACAAACCAAATATATCTTTACAAGCCACATATTAAAAATAAAAATATTAAAAAAAATCAATCCATAAATATTAGATTGCTGGTGTTTACAGCTGTAATTAGGTATAAATAAGCAGAAATTGTCTTTTCAATTTGTATAAAAATGGCAGTTATTTTTGTCAATTTAAAATGTTCTATAACTGAATCAGAATTTTCAAAATAATATTTTAAACTATGAACTGAAACTTAATAAACTGATTTTCATATCAACCAATGAAGACCAATATACGTAATTCCCTGATCACAGAAAAATTCATTCATGTGATGAGAATAATACTTAGTTGTAACACTTCTTATTAATGGATTGGTAAAGATCAGTGAATCACCCACAAGGGATGATAACAGCATTAACGTCGGAATCCTTCTACGAATACTGGGGCATTAAAAAACAAAAAAAAATCAGTTTCTAAGAAGATATATATGGGACACAGTCACTGCTGAAATATAAAATTTAACCTTTAAACTCAAAGAAGAACGAAGGTATTAAAAAATATAAATTAAGAAAACATTAAAATAAAATTTTCAGGGAAAATTCATTCCTTTTGAAAAAAAAATCCCCATGACTAATAAACACTTAGGATGCCAACTTATTACAGGCAGTTCAAAACAGATTTCAACATTTATTTCAAACTAAACTTAATTTCCATTATATGAGACAGACAGTTCAAATAGTGCCACATATTTATTCCCTTCCCTAGGATGAGAAGGTATACACACACACACACACACACACACACACACACACACACACACACGGAATAGACATTCTGGGAGCATTTTCTAAGGAGGATGGGGCAGAGTGTACCTGTAAAATATTCGGGGTATCACAACAATGTTAGTCATAAACCTTCTCAAACACTCTCAGAACGCGTTGCCTTTCCACACTGAGAAATCTTTTCCCTGTTAGGCTCCTCCTTGATACTCTGTCCGTTAACCCACATCTTCTTTAGCACTTCTCCAAATAAAATAAGACAAAACATACTACTCTCTCCAATTCTCAATTTAAAAATTTTGCTATAGTTTTGTTTTCTGTTTATTGAAAATAAACTCAGAGTATGCACTAGCAAAATATATGAACTCAAAGAAAGCTAGGGTGATTACTTTTACAGCTGAAATTCTGTTCCCAGCTTACCACAAGAGGGCACGATCTCTACTGACAAGTTACACAAAGTGTCCAAAATGGCTGCAGTACACAATGTACTCTTCTAAAAATAGATTTATTAATGGTTACACCAGCACATATTTAACAGAAAAACTATGACAGTAAACTAGTGATAACTAGTTTACTAAAGTCAATTATTTACTATAGGCTTGACTTATGAATACAATTTTTCAAAATTTAAATCAGTCTAGAATTTTCTAAAGGATAAAAAGTTTTAAAATATTGGAATTCTCCAATATGTAACTTATTTGACAGACAAGATAAATCACAAAAAGGGAAGAAGAATAACAAAAAACCCTCAGTAAACCTGAATTTCTGAGCTTTTTCCCCATCAAAATCCTTACGTTTATTAATGGAAGATGTTTAAAGCATTATGGTTCATCAAGAATCTTGGTCCTCTGGCTAAAATAAGTCATATTTTGCTGTCTCTAAACTCACAGCAGCCAAGGTTACACACAGGTAAACTTAAAAATTAATAATAACTCTAATACTCTGTACCTGCTATTCTTTTTTCAATCACCTAGAGAAACTGATTAGGAAAAAAATGAGAGCAAGGTAAATATTATAACATATTACCACGTATAAAGTTAAAAATTTCTAAATCAGTATCAGTAACATAAAATTTACAGATCTGCCCAGGGCAGAAAACTGAGGATACGTATTTCTCAGCTTCTAGACCCAGTCTTCTGCCACATCATTGACTTGACCACCATTCTCACATGCTCTGAAAGTGATGTTCAGATCACGTTGTTCTTGAGTTTAAAACTCTTCAGGAGTACACACCATTGCTTTAAAGACACAAATTCAAATTCCCTATCAGAGAATTTAAATTACTTACTAAATACAGCACTTTTTATAACAGCTTTATTGGGATGTAATTCACATACCATAAAGTTCACCCTTTTAATGTGTACAATGCAGCGGTTTCTAGTATATTCACATAATTATGTAACCATTATTCCTCTCTAAATTTGAAACATTTTCATTGCTCCAGAAAGAAACCCCCAGACCCATTAGCAGTCGCTCCCCTACTCCTCCCCCTCCCAGACCCTGACAACTAGTACTGGTCTACTTCCTGTCTCTATTGATTTGACTGTTCTGGATATTTCACATAAATAGGATCATACAAAATGTGGTCCCTTGTGACTAGCTTCTTTCACTGAGCATAAGGTTTTCAGGTTCATCCATGTTGCGGCACATATCAGTACTTTATTCCTTTTGTTGCTGAACAATATTTCATTGCATGGCAATTCCACATTTGTTTATCCTTTTATCAGTTGAAGGATATTTGGGTTGTTTCCATTTGGGGCTATTATGAACAATGCTTTTATGAACACTGTGTGGACCTATGTTTTCAATTCTGTTGGATACAGACCTAATAGTGGAATTGCTGAATCACACGGTAACTGTATGATTAGCTTTTTGAAGAACTGTCGAACTTTCTTCCAAAGTGGCTGCACCATTTTATATTATCGCCAGCAATGTATGCGGATTCCAATTTCTCTACATCCATGCCAATAGTTATTATTACCTGGCTTTTTAACTTTTGTTTTCTTAGTGAATGTGAAGTACTGTCTCTCTGTGGTTTGACTTAAAACTCACTCATGGCTAACAATCTTGAGCATCTTTTCATATGCTGGTTAGTCATTTGAATTTCTTTGGAAAAATGTGTATCCAATTCTTTGCTCATTTTTAATTGTCAATTTTATTGTTGACTTGTAAGAGTTCTTTGTAAATCTTGATATGCCTCTTATTGATTACATGACTTGTAAATATTTAATCCCACTCTGAGTTGTCTTCGTTTTCTTGATGGTGTTCTTTGAAGCACAAAACTTTTAAATTTTGATGAAGTCCAACTTACCTATTTTTAGTTACTTGTGCTTTGAGTATTATAGCTGAAAAACCACTGCCTGGAACCCAAGGTCACAAAGATTTTTTTTCCTATGTTTTTTTCTAAGAGTTTTATAGTTTAGGTCTTCCATTTAGGTCTCTGATCCATTCTGAGTGACTTTTTATATGGTGTCAGGCAGGGCTCAAATTTCACTCCTTTGCATGTGGATAGCCAATTGCGAAATACAACATTTTACTGTAAAACCATTCACTACCTGGCTCCTGTCTATATTTCCAGTCATTCCTTAATTTGCACTTTATGCTCTAACCAAACTAAACAACTGGCCATCTCCAATGCTATCCACACTTTTTGCCCTTTGGCACTTAATGCCTAGACAAACGCTCTCCCTAACTCCCTCCCCTGGCCTAACTTCTAGACGTCTTTTAAAGCTCAACTTAGGTTATTACCACTTCCCACAAGAATTTTCCTGATCCCCATTCAAGTTTAGGCACTTCCCCCCCCACCCCCCACACACACTCCCACAGATCCTCAGTAACCTTTCTCAAATGGGAAAGGTTAGACCTGGTGAGAAAAATCCTGCGGATCTAGAGCTGATCTCAGTTTTAGTCCTGCTCTTGGAAACTATTACATTTCAAAGCTGTCCCAAAATTCAGTTTGATTCAGTCAGACTTTTAGAAGCCATTCATATTAGCATTAATTTGGTAAAAGGTTTTTCTGAGATGATTTCATGCAAACTGCTGAGTTATCTCCAATTATCAGAAAAGTATTCCTTGAGTGTGGGAATGGGAGTAAACAACATAATCAAGAATGGATCATTAAGCAGCAAAAAAAAAAAAAAAAAAAAAAAGTGCTATGTGTTATATAAAGTGAGTTAAATAACTATCAATAACAAATCTGATCATCTACGATATACAAGCACCTTCTGGTATCCAAAGCTTACTATTCAGAAGGGGCTGTCCAACGAGAATATGAAGAAAGGTTCTGAAACGGGAGTGCAAAAATGCAAAGTTTAGTGCTGGCTCTGCCAGTTACACGCAACGGGATCTGAGCAAGTAATCTCCTTGTGTCTTCTCCCCCCAATTTAAAAATAAGAAAGTGAAAAAAGACTACTTCTAAGAAGGTTCCTTCTAATTCTGAAAGTCAATGTTTACATCAAATAATTTAACTCTAAATTAACAGATTCCAAATACCGAACCAGCTGGCTGGTTATACAAGAATCATATGAGGAGTTTAAAAACAAAACAATAAAAACACTGCCACTGATTTCTGAATCAACAGATTTAGGATGAGACACAGGAATCTGTATTTAAAGCTACTGAAGTGCTGCTTCTGGTGCTCAGCCAGGCCTGGGCACCTGGTCTAAGGCACTGTGCCATGTGAATTTTATAAAATATAAGTACCGACTTTTAAGTCTGCAAGGGGTGTTTACAGGGATGGCTTTATGAAGGAGATACCACCTAAGCAGAGGTTTGAGAGATGGGTTGGATTACGACAAACACAGAAGAGGGATGGGAAAGAGGGCATAGAAAAAAAAGCATGAACAAAGGCACAGGGACAGAAAACAGGCTATTTTGAGTGTACTGGGCGGGCCAAACCTCAGGGTGCCTCCCATATAAATACTCATTTCAGAGAAAAATGGCTAACCCACAGCCCCTGCTGAAGGAATAGTTTTGTTTGCTTTTCCACAGTTTCTTGGACTAGGTATGAGCCTACTACAAAGGCAACCACTTCATAGGAAGACTGATAGCCAGGGTGATGTACATTCCTGGTTTGCCCAGGACATTTGCAGGTTATGCCAACTGTCCTAGCAGAATTACTAACAATGCCCACTTTCACTCTCAAATTTATAATTAAAATTTTATTTAACTTGGACGGTAAATTATAAGGTCACTCTACCAATAAACCGTGAGCTGACATGAAAAAGGAAATAGGCCAATCAGATTCTCGAAAATAGGGGTCAGCAAACATGCCTGTTTTTGTAAATGAAGCTTTACCGAAACACAGCCATGTTCATCTGGTTAAGTATTGTCTATGGCTGCTTTCACAATACAACAGTAGAGTTGAGCAGCTGAGATAGAGACCATGTGGCCCACAAAACCTGAAGTATTTACTATCTGGCCCTTTACAGAGAAAACTGGCTGACCCCCACTCTAAAACAGCACTATCCAGTAGAACCTTCTGCATTAATGGAAATGTTCTATACCTGCGCTGTCCACTACTGTAGTCCCGTGCCACATGGAGCTACTGATCAACTGAAATGTGGCTAATACAACTGAAGAACTGAGCTGTATTTAATTATTTGTGTATGCAATATTTAAATTGGAAAGGCTTTAAAATTTTTTGAGATATTTAAATATTTAAAAATTTGAGATATAATTGACATATAACATTGTACTAGTTTTAGGTGTACAACATGATTTGATATATGTGTATATTACTAAATGATTACCACAGTAAGTTTAGTTAACATTCATCACCACACATAGCTACAAATTTTTTCTTGTGATGAGAACTTTTAAGATCTATTCTCTTAGCATCTTTCAAATATATAATACAGTATTGTTAACTATAGTCACCATGCTGTACATTACATCCCCAAGACTCGTTTAGCTTTAACTGGAAAACAATCAACTTTTAAAAATATAGTTCTAGTAGTTTTAACACATGCATAGATTTGCATAAAATGAGTTAACAACCATCTGGAAACAGAAAAGTTCCAGCACTGCAAAACCTCCCTTGAAAGTTACATTCTCCCTTCAGTCCAACCTCTGGCAACTACTGATTTGTTCTTTGCCACTACAGTTTTGTCTTTTCAAGAATTTCATGTAAATTAAATCATCATATAACTTTTTGAGACTATTTTCTTTCACCAAGTTGCTGCATGTATCATTAATTTATTCCTGTTTATTGTTAAGCAGTATTCCACTGTATGGATATACCACATTTTATTCACTACCATTGGAAGGACATATTGGTTGTTTTCAGTTTTAGGTAAATGTGAATTGAGCTGCTATAAACATCTGTGTACAGATTATAAAAAGACCTTGGAGAGAGACTGGGCCATATAGTGGGTATATGTATAATCTTTAAAGAAACAGTCAAGTTCTTTCTAGAGTGGCTGTACCATTGTTCATTTCCAGCAGCAATGTATGAGAGCTCCAGTTCTTCCAGAACTTCCTTGCTAGAAGTTGGGACTGTACTTTTTAGCCATTTCTAACAGGTAGGTGATGGTATCTCATGGTGATTTTAGTCTGCATTTCCCTAATGGCTAATGACATTGAACATCTATTCATGTGCTTATTTGCCATCCTTTGGTGAAGTGTCTTCTATCTTTTGTCCATGTTTTAATTGGGATGTTTCTTATTGTTGAGTTTTGAGAGTTCTTTATATATTCTAGATACAAGTTCTTTTTCAGGCATATGATTTGCAAATATTTTTTCCCAGTCTATATCTTGTCTTTTCATTCTCTTAACAGTGTCTTTTGCAGAGCATTATGGACTGAATTGTGTGCCCCCCAAATCCAGACGTTGAAGTCCTAAGCCCCAGTACCTTAGAATGTAACTGTATTTGGAGACACGGCCTTTAAAGAGGTAATTAAGGTTAAATGAAGCCATACGGATGGGCTCTAATCCAATAGGACCAGTGTTCTTATAAGAGGAAGGGACCAGAGTTGTGTGTGCACAGAGAAAAGGCCATGTGAGAACACAGCAAGAAGGCAGCCACCTACAACCCAAGGAGAGGCCTCAAGAGACACCAACCCTAACAACACCTTAATCTTGGACTTCCAGTCTCCAGAACTGTGAGAAAATAAAATTTCAATTGTTTACTCCACCCAGTCTGTGGTATTTTGCTATGGCAGACCTAGCAAACTAACACACTGAGCAAAAGTTTTTACCTTTGATGAAGTCCAATTTATCAACTGTTTTCTTTTATGAATTATGCTTTTGGTATCATGTCCAAGACCTTACTTAACCTCAAGTCATAAAGATTTTTTCCTATGCTTTCTTCTAAAAGAAGAAGTTTTACATTTAGATTTATGATATATTTTGAATTAATTTTTGTTTAAGTTAATATTGTTTTGTGAAGTTTAGGTCAATGTTCCTTCCTTTTTTTGTTTTTTGCACGTATATGTCCAACTCTTCCAATACTATTTGTTGAAAAGACTATCTTTCTTCCATTGAATTGCCTTTCATCTTTGTTAAAATCAATTGGCCATATTTGTGTGGGTCTATTTCTGGATTCTATATTGATCCATTGATCTTGTGTCTATTCTCTACCCATACCACACACAATCCTGATTACTAGAGCTTTACAGTTAAGTCTTAAAAATGAGATATTGTGATTCCTCCAACTTTATTTTTCTTTTTCGAAGTTCCTTTAGCTATTCTAGGTCCTCTGCCTTTTCACAGAAATTTTAGAATTGCCTTGTCTATATTTAATTTTTAAAAACCCTGCTGAGATTCTGATTGTAATTATAGATCAATTTGTGGAGAGCTGACACCTTGACTATTCAGAATCTTTCAATCCATGAACACTACTCTCTATTTAGGTTTTCTCTGATATCTTTCATGAATGTTTTATAAAAACATTATCAGCATATAGATCCTACACATTATGTATTTTCAGCACATAGATCCTACACATTTTGATTTTAAAAGCAGTGTGTGGCCAGTGACAACTGTATTAGACATCACAGCTCTAAGAAGTTTGAACCACGATGCAATATAACCCAGTGTGTAAATGATGCCATAAAGTTGTGCCACTGTCTTAGCAAGTAGGACCTTGGGCAAATAAAGATTTGAAGAAACTGGAAAGATACAGTGAGCAGACAGACAATAAAGAGCAGAGAACAGAACAAATGCACAGAAAAAAATAAGAGACCATGAGAAAGAAACATATCTCCAAAGCTGCCTTGAGTTCCTGACAGCTTTCCAGTTCCCTATCACATGTATCTTCACAATAGCCTCTCTTTACTTGAATTAACTTGAATGGCTCTTTGTTTCTTAAAAGCAGATGATTAAAGATCTAAATTTCTAGGACTGTATGATGCTAATTTCAAAAAAGAAAAAAACAGATTGAGACTACCACATTAACTTTAAAAAAAGATGCACTTGGGCTTCCCTGGTGGCGCAGTGGTTGAGAGTCCGCCTGCTGATGCAGGGGACACGGGTTCGTGCCCCGGTCCGGGAAGATCCCACATGCCGCGGAGCGGCTGGGCTCGTGAGCCGTGGCCACTGAGCCTGCGCGTCCGGAGCCTGTGCTCCGCAACAGGAGAGGTCACAACAGTGAGAGGCTCACATACCGCAAAAAAAAAAAAAAAAAAAAAAAAAAAAACCACTTTTAAATGGTAATTGGCAGACCACAAATGTCAAATGAACTAATAATGTGGATAAAACTTAATAGTGGTATTAAGTTTGGGAAAACATAAGGGACCATGTAACCACATTCCCACTTCCCACTACAGAAGTGACAGAAGCAGCATCTCTAACCCAAAGGTGCTCAAACTCCGGTATGTATAAAAATCACCTGAGGTTTTGCTTTTGGAAATATGTAAGACTAGATATGAAAACCCTTCCCATTACAAATACCTAGATATGGCAGATAAGATAGAACAAGTACTCTTTTAAATGCACTGCTGGACACACAAGGAAAGAAATCCACAGGAAGCGAAAACAAAGAGAAAACAGTCATTCGCTCGAAAAGTATCTGTTGAATGCATTTAATGAAGGAAATCAGAGTGGTAAGCAAGAGCTAAAGCCATGACCTTAGCTTAAACTTAGAATCGAGAGACTTAAATTTTGATTTTTATTGGATGTAGTGAAAGATGGAATTGAGACCACTGCATAAAACCAACAATGCCCCTGAAAGGCCACACCTCTCAGTGATCGGAGGGGAGGAAGGGGGTGTCTGTCCATTGACAAAATGATTGAATAAAAAAACAACTGCTTGAATCACTAGAATGGGGGGGGGTTCCCTGAAAATTCAAATTCATAATTACAGCCTATTCTCAGTTGAGTATAAATTTACACTTCTTGCAAGGACCAGGAACCTCAAGCCAAGAAATGAATTTAAGCTGTTTCTGGGTTGGTGGTAATGAAAGGCACCTGACAGAAAGAGAAGCAAATTTTCTGTAGAGAAATGCACCTTCAATCCATGCCCCAGGAGATTCCTAAATTACTTTAGCCAAATATGAAATTAAAACAAAATTATCCAACCATAAGGAAACAAACTACAAGAGCAGCAAAAGTTATAAACAGCAAATTAAATTTGCAGGAAGTTCAAATTTTGGAATTAACAGATACATAATATAAAATTACAGTTAAGTATGCTTTAGAAGTTTACAGGACTAAAGGAAAGTATTAAATACATGGACCAGAAACAAGAGGCTAACAAAAATGACTTGAAAGATAGGAAAAAAAGAACCTAACAGAATTTCTGGAAATAAAAAATATAATTCTTGAGATTAAAAACCTAATTCGGGGCTTCCCTGGTAGCGCAGTGGTTGAGGGTCCGCCTGCCGATGCAGGGGACGCGGGTTCGTGCCCCGGTCCAGGAGGATCCCACATGCCGCGGAGCGGTTGGGCCCGTGAGCCATGGTCACTGGGCCTGCGCATCCGGAGCCTGTGCTCCACAACGGGAGAGGCCACAACAGTGAGAGGCCCGCGTACCGCAAAAAAAAAAAACAAAAAAAAAAAACCTAATTGGAGCAGACACAAAGACAGAATTAGTAAACCAAATGACAGATCTGAAACAGCAAAAAGAGACAAAGACAGAAGATGTGAGAGATTAAGAGACATTTTAAAATCATCTTATCTCATAAAGACATGTCGTGAAAGAGAGATGAACATACATCTAATTAAAGTTTCAGAAGGAAAGAACAGAAAAAAATGGAGAGAAGCGATATTTCAAGAGACAGCGGCTGAAAATTTTCCAGAATAGATAGAAGACATAAGACCTCAGATTCAGGAGACACAAGTCATAAGGAGGATAAATAAAAAAGAAATCTACATCCAGACACATCATATGAAGCTGCAAAACACCAAAGATAAAGAGGTGATGTTTAAAACCAGTCAGAGAAAAGAAGTCAGATTATCTACAAAGGAACAATAAATTAGACTTCTTGGAGAAACAATAAAAATCACAATACTGTGCTAAGAGAAATTAAGTCAATCTAGAATTATATTCCCAGGTAAAAACATCATTCCCCAAAAGATATTATTTGCCAAACAAAAACCAAACTTACCACCAAAAAGCATGCAATACATTCTTCTAAAGCATATTTCAAGATTTAAAAAAAAAAAACTCAGAAGGAAAGTCTAAAATGCAAGGAGTAAAAATCAAATAAAATGGCAATCTTGGGTCAATATAAACAAATACTGATGACTATACAGGGCAATAATAATAATAATGTCTAATTTATGTCATTTTTAAAAAGCTGGAATTCAAATATTGAACAAAACAGCATGTAAATGAGGTGTAATTGACGTTAAAATGTTCTAAGGGCCTCGTATTGCTTGGGAAGTGCACAGTTAGTAATTTGGGGTCTTAGGTTAGATATATGTATAAAATTATTAAGAGTAACTTCTAGAGTAATAAAAGTAGTATATAGCAGTGATTCTCAATTAAGGAGGATACTACCTCCATATGGTAGAAAAAGAAGTCTTTGGAAATGTGTGAAGGCATTCTGGGTCGTACCAGTACCTGGGGATGACAATGGCATTTGATAGGTAGGCACCAAGGATTTTAAATGTCCTGCTGTGCCTGCAATGTGCCACACAGTGACACAGTCCTGGCCAAAATGCCAAGAGCACCTACAACTGAGAAATACTGTATACACTGGCCAAAAATGGATTTCCAATTCAACATGGAAATTAATTCAATAACAATCACTTGCAGATGTACTTGAAATCACAGATTCCTGGGCTCCATATATAACAGATTCTAAATCAAAAGGTTCTGAGGTGAGACCCAGGAACCTATGATTTTAATAACCACACAGGTGACTGTGATGCAACTGTCCATCAACCACACTTCTGAGAAACACTACAGCCTAGTGAGGGTGAAGTGGTAGATGAATGGGGTTTCAGAGACCCCCATATAGGAAGAGGATCTGGAGCAAGCAATACCCAGTGCTGAGGAGAAATCTAGCAGCAGGGAGTAGGTGGGGGCAGAAGTTCACATACACATACCGTTAGGTGTCCCCAAATCAGAAACTGCAGAGTAGAAGGGAAAGCATTTTTCTAAAATTAATAACAGTATAAGTGGAACAGTGCTTTTTCATTATATAAGATGCTTTTTCATTTAAATACTGGAAATGAAAATACAATAGAATGGTTCAGGACACCATCAGTAAAATAATTCAATCTACAGCCTACAAATGGACCACCCATAAACCAGATGGTGAGAAGGTCTGTCTTCAGAAATCCTGGCCACACTCTGATCTACACCCCTTGGGTAAAGGCCCTTCATACATCAATTCCTAACATCTGGGATGTGTCTGCCATGGAACAGCAGAACATATTTCTAAAAGATGTTAGATATGTTCTGGGAAAAGAAAAAAAAAAGAGCTCCTTGGTTAAGTAAGTATTGAACATAGTACATACTATATTTTCTTCCTAGAGCATAACAATGAACAACAGCACATTAAAAGATTCTGAAGGTCTACAGCAAGGACATCCATTTACTTTTGTTTGACTCCACATTTCCCTCCATGATCTGATTCAGGAACTCCCAATACTTCCCTGTCTTTATTTGGGAATTTAAGATTTAGAAAACTATATTCACTTAAGTAAATGCTTTTTATTCCCTGCCGTATCCCTGGTACCTAGAACAGTATTTGGAACACAAAAGGCCCTCAAAAAATGTTTGCTGAATGGGTAACTGAAATCAACTGAATGTAGTAAATGTTTAAAAACCAGAGTGGGGGATAGAGGCAGAGCAAGCCTTGACTGGCAGTACATATTTCAGCACTGTAAACATTCCCACCATGGCGATCACAAGGTACCAACTGGACAGCTCTGAACACTGGCTTGGGAAGAGATGCTCATAATCTCACTAACAGCAAAAGGCTCTGGGACATCAATTACTAAAATGCTAAAATGTAGCTTATTTTATGCAAATACAGAATACCACCTCACTAACCAGTACCCCTAAGGAATGAAGACTGAGTTTTCCAGATAATGGGATAAACGTTAAGTGGAGAATGTATATTTTTTAATTCAAAGAAGAAATATTGTATATTTATTAAGAGTGTGGCACAAATGTTAACATTTTCTGTAAACTTAGTATTGTCAATTATCCATAAACCGTCATACAGTGATGCTCTTAAAGGCTACAGAGGTATGTAAAGCTATTTGCTCATTTACTAAATCATGGATTCTTACCCATGGTAAGGGTAAGGGCCCAAGGATGGGCTTCAGGGAACCCAAGAATCCCCTGACACTGAATGTAACTGGATACATGTTTATGCATCTTTCTGGGAAGAAAGTCCACAGCGTCCATCAGGTATCTCAAAGGTGTACATAACCCAAGGTTTAAGATGCGCTTCTCCAAATAAATCTGACTGCTCTGCTTGTTGAATCTGAAGGGTTTCGGTTTCCTCCTGTGTCATCAGGTTGTCGACGGTTACTTCTTACTGTCAGTGTGCTGCTTAGGGCATGCCTACCTCCTAATTTGCTCTGGGCTAAAATAAGTGAGCTTGTTAGAAAATGTGTTTTCATTAAATCACTGAGGGATTCACCTACAAATATAGTGAATAAGAAAATAAAACCATGAAAACTGACTGGTGGCAAATATTATGTCAAATAAACTGAATATTTATTTATTCAGATAATTGGTGGTACAGATTAATTATAAAAAGACACAAAATATTCTACCCAATAAAATCTTTGTCTCACTAGCAGCCTTCTGTTTATTTTTAAATATGTTAAGATAATTTCTATCTTACAAAAGAATATATCCTTCAAATACGTCAGTCATGAAACCTAGCACTTATCCATTTGAGAACCCCATTTTTGCCTGTAATAATCAGAATCTATCCAGGAAAAAAAAAATGGAAAAGCCAACTTCATCTTTTAAATTTAAAATTCTGTTTAAATCTGGGATGAGTGAACAATTTACTGGAAAATGTGCCTTTATTTGAGGGCTAGATTTATATCTTTCACTAAAAACAGTGCTATTAGTAGAACATACATATGCTTTTTGCCTGACACAAAATTTCAAACTTAAATATATTTATAAGACAAATAGACTAACTTAGCTTCATGAAATCTATGAATGTTACTTTCACAAAGCACTCTTAGCAATGATATTAGAAACATTTTTTTCTGTTATCATAGTATATAAAATTTTTTCTACTATTATTCCTCCTTTCACTAAAAATCCATCTATTATTACAGGAGAATGACCAATATGAATACACCACTTTTTTCACATTTCTCCTCTGTTCCCCGAAACCCTTCAACCTCATCTTACTTGCTTCTGTTCTTGCTAGGCTTTTACTTCAATTATACTTTGGTGATCTCAGGGGATAAACTGAAAAGAGGGGCCAAGAGAAGGCAGGACAATCTCTAAGGACACAGTGTTAGAGCAGGCCTGAAACAATGACTGCCTGAACTAAAGTAATTTAATGGGAGTGGACAGAAATGGTTAAAATTCTACTTTATTCCATGTTTTCCAGTTTGTGGTTGTCCAGAGCCAAAATTAACAAGACCCACATTTTATTTGCTTAAGCAGTTATTTTCAGGAATAAATAGCTATGTTTTCTGCTGCACTGTCAGTCCAAGGGTGTTTAAGACAGTCCTCCAAGAAAGGACCATAATGGAGCAGGGCCATTCCTCTCCAACAAAGCTGGACCTGAGCTCACGCAGCCTGCCAAGTATGAAGACAGCATATCCTCAAAAAGAGCTTGGCCAGATGGACAGGAAAAAGAAATGTAAGAGCAGATTACGGAAAAAAGAAGACCAGTTCAGAGACTAAGACAGGGAGAATGTAGTTATGAGGCCAAAGACAAGACCAAACAGAGACAGGCATGGCAGTGGCTAGAAACGCAGATTGTTGACAGTAACTGAAACTGACCTCGCCAGTACTGATGAATATTATTTTCAGGTACCACATTCTGGCGGGACAGCTTGTGGTCTCCCATGATAATCTCACACAGGTCTGCAAGGGCTAAAGTAAGGAAACTGGACGATGAGTTTCTGACACCCTCGGCCAGTTATATATCCTCCTCCCAAAGTCCGGAAAGGGACGTTCCTGAGTCAGATGGAATTTGAATCCATTAAACCGCAAACAAATATATACAAAGGCAATACAGCATTGTGGTTCTTGGTATGTTCTACGAGGTTGGATCCAGCTCCATCATTTATTATGAATACATACATAACACATTTAGCAGCCTATATGACATCGAGCAAGTTCTCTAACCTTTTACAGTTTCCTCAACTGCAAAATGAAGATAATAAGTGAGGTAAACGACCTCATTGTAGTTATGAGGATTAGTCAGTAGTTTTGTCTTCCACTGTCTCAACTCACTGGATAAAATTTGGATAAACTGGGAAAATACTGAAAAATCTATATGCTTTAAATGGACTATACTAGGTGAATTTAGGAAAAACAGTTAATTCCAATTTCTTTAAGAAAGCACTTAAAATCAAGTAGGAGCTTCATAGGTGTCTAGTTAGATAACATTTGTGCAAACCAAATAATCATTAGATAAAATTTTTTAAATCTTTTAAAATTATCTGGTTTGGAAAGACAAATTTACATGAAGCTGTTATCCAACAGTAGAGACTGTGTAGTTAATCGTACCAGTTAATTCCAAACTTGGTCTGATTTCATTGGCCTATTATATCCTAAAACAACATTTAAGGACTTAGCTGAAAAGTTAGGGCAAGGGTAGCAAAACAAGTAAGTATGTTATCTCAAATTGTGCATGACAGAAACGTGCTACCATAATGACTATCCAATAATATCTCAGTTATTAGAACAGACTTCCTGCAAATCTGAGCAATGAAATAGCTCCAAAAGCATGACTTCTTTTTAAAGAAGGTTTGTTTGGCATTTGTGAAGTGTGCTCTAAGTAGTCAGCAATAATGAAAGGGCTGAGAATTAAGAAACCTAAGATCATAACTAGATGTACTATGATGGTTTGTTTGCTGATTGGCCAGTGAGATGTAGAGAAGCTTAGATGCTCCACACAAAAGCTGAAAAGCAGAAGCAAAGAACCCAATCAAGTGGATGTACTGGTAAGCAGCTAGAGAACGGAATGGTAAACAGAAAAGGTTAAGAGGCAGTAACAGCCAGTGATAACAGACATGGGAAATAAGTCAGAGAATAAATATGATCAAAGCCTTGCTGTATAAGTGCAGAGTACCTGAGCCTAAAAGTCTTACATTCGCAAATAGCCTAAGGGCGTGACATCCCATTACACAAACTCTAAACACATCTGGAAGTGAAAATGTGTGATTAACCAAGGAAAATTTTTCAAAGATTAGTGAAGAGGATAAAATGCTTTACCAAGTATTAAAACATATACTAAAAATATACAGTATTTAGAAAAGTGTATTTCTGGCACAGGAATAAGCAAACAGATCAATGGAACAAATTTACAATATGATAAAGATAGCAATTTAAATCACTGATGAAAAACATTTTTAGAACAACTGTCTATTCAGTTGGGAAAAAAAAAGTTAAACTCCTATTTCATGTTATACTCAAAAATAAATTCGGATGTTTTAAGACTTAACCGTAAAAAGCAAAAGTATTGAAATAGGGGCTTCCTTGGTAGCACAGTGGTTAAGAAACCACCTCTCAATGCAGGGCACGTGGGTTCGAGCCCTGGTCCGGGAAGATCCCACATGCCACAGAGCAACTAAGCCCGCGCACCACAACTACTAAGCCCGTGCGCCACAACTACTGAAGCCCACGTGCCTGGAGCCCATGCTCTGCAACAAAGAGAAGTCACCGCAATGAGAAGCCCACGCACCACAACAAAGAGTAGCCCCCGCTTGCCGCAATTGGAGAAAGCCCGCGCGCAGCAGCGAAGAACCAACGCAGCCAAAAATGAATTTTAAAAAAAATTACTGAAATACTAGAGAAAAAGAGTGCACTTTGATAATCGGGGAGTGAGGGCCTCTCAAACGTAACATGAACCCAGAAGTCACAGAGAAAAATAGCAATATACTTGACCACATACGAATTAAGAATTCTACATGGTGAAATAATTAAGTAGAAAATGGACAAAAGAAGATACTAAATAGCAATTTATAGATGAAATCTAAACAATAAAATATTATTAAGAAATTATCAACCTCAGTAAAAATCAAAGAATGTAAATTAACACTTTAAACACATTATTTTGGCACATCAGTTTGGCAAAATTCAAATGAACGAAGGACATGAAAGGATGGAAAAAATATGAGGAAAATGGACATTCCCACATAATCAGGATGGGGGTATATGTTGGAAAAATAATTTTTAAAGGAACAATTTTTAATATCACCATTTAAAAACACAAACCCTTTGACCTGACAATTTCACTTCTAACAATCGTTCCACAAATATTCTAAAAAATGTACAAAGATATATGTATATAAATGTTTGCTGGAGCAATATTTATAATAAAACTAAAAATCTAAATGTCCATTATTAGGAAAATGATCAAATAAAATTATAGTAAATTCATACTATGAAACACCACAGAAGTAAAGCCTATGTACTGACATAATGAGATTTCCATAACATGGTGTTGAATTAGAAGAGCAAGTTGCATGATAATACAGTATTAAAAATAAAACTACTTGTATGAGAATGCAGCATACACATACACAGACATACACACAGACAGTTCACATACATATAGAAAAGCTCTACAAATGTACGCATACCAGTAACCCGTGGTTACATATAGGTAACAGGAAGGAGGAGGTGAAAGGAAGGGACTCTCAGTATTTTTTATTTAAAAAAAATTTTTTTTAAATGTGATTAAGAACAAAAAGAGAAAAGCAAAAATGTAAAACAGTTGCGCTAATAACTTTTAAAAGCACCACAACAATCTACATACAACATAAAGAATTGCACACAAGAAACTGAGGATGCAATTCAGCTACAATTTAAGCGAAATTATTCAGAGTACTGGCAGATTCTCAAGTCTCTGAAGGCTTTAAGTGGTACCATATCTCGCATAGAGCCAAATAAAAGCACAAAGATTTTAGTTTTATGGTTTTCCATGAAAACATGAGAGAATGTCCCTAAGGCTTCTAACTGAAAAGGCAAAGATTTATATGAAGAAATGCAACTTTGCTAAACCACGTGTATTTTCCAGTTAGTAATATACGTGTATTTTCCAGTTAGTAATCTTGGCATTTCAAAGTAAGCATATTTAAAGATTAACTATTATAAGGCAAAAAACAACTCATGAGACTGACAGAAGGATTATGTTAGTTTGTCAACGTACTCATTTCAGATCATGGTCTATCTCTTCAACAGTTTTGCAACGCAGATACCGGGCTCTTAAAACGATTTTTGCCAACTTCCACTCTAGTAACAATTCCTAGTGTGAAGCAGATGAAAACAAGTAACCTCTTTTATGTGTGTTAGTAATATCAGAGGAGCTCAAAAAGGATAATCAATCTTTGAGGATTATAAAATATCCTACAACCTTCAAAAAGTACATCTGCTTAGAACAAGCTAATGATGCTTGAACAAGGTGGGTTTTTTGTTCCCAAAAGGGTTTTTTGTTTTTTTTTTTTTGGCGGAGGGGATATCTTTAATAAAATATTAACTCATATCAATGGTATATTTTTAGCATCCTAACTCAGCAGGATATTCGTTTTATGTAATTTTACACTTTTCCTACCTGGGAATGTTTTGTCCCTGATTCAACATATGAATTATGGTAGTACTGCTCAGAACATCATGAGGATGATGATACCATACCAGCAGTAAACACTAAAGAACGGCATCTTACCAAGCACTTACCAAGCACTTATGTGCCAGGCATTGTGTCAGAGCTTCATGTGTAAAGCTCACTTATTCCACAATGACCCTATGGGGTAGTCACCATTATTAAATCTATTTTATAAATGACATAACTAGCACTCAGATAAGTTAACAAATTTGAACCCAGGCTGTCTTGATTCCAAAAAGCTATGCTTTTAATCACCAAGTTACCCATAACCAAGAATGTTACTCAGAAAAGATTCTTTGAAAATGAATATTCATTATGCAGACACCATATACACTTTCAAGTGCCTGGCATAAAAATTAAAGATTCATTTGTGAATGTCACTTGTGCCTAGATTTCATTTTTGAGGAAAACATTAGCGAAAGCTTAAAAATGCATCAACTGCTTCACTTAACAAATACAGAGTGTCAAGCTCTGTGCAAGATGTTCTTTACAATGAGCTCTTAGGGGAAGATAGTCTAACGTGGAAGAAAAACAGATACAGGACTGGAAATCGTGATGTGTGCTGTGAGAATAAATGGGAGAGAATCTTATTTAGATACTAAGGAAGTCGGGGAGGGATTCCCTAATGATACAACTGTGATCTGATATTATGTGTAAAACATGTTTTTTGACCGAAATTTTGTACCTTTAAAGTACAAACACACAAAAATAAAAAACATTTTTATTTCCTAATTCTTAATAATCTGAAGCAAAAAACAAAGCATTGATTCCACTGTGACAGCAACCAGAATCTATAATTTGAGTCAGTGGATTTTTTGTTGTTGTTTTGTTTTGTTTTAAATTTTTGGCCACGCCACATGGCATGTGGGATTTTAGTTCCCCGAGCAGGGATAGAACCCGCATCCCCTGCATTGGAAGCACAGAGTCTTAACCACTGGACCACCAGGGAAGTCCAATTGAGTTAGTATTAAGAGCAGACAAAATACTAGTAGTTCAGCCATACACTGTTGAAATTAATCAACTTTCTAGCATTCTGACACTCATTAAAAAAAAAAAAAGCTGATGCCATTGTTTCCATTCAAGAAATAATACCAACTCATAATAAAGTACTAATATCATAATGTGCAATAAACTCATCTGCACTGGGCTCTCGTGTTAAAAATATTGCAGAAATTAAGAGTGGAAACTAATAACTTGCCATTGACAAAACTAAAACAAGTACATAAAAAGTAGATTTTACCACACAACTGCCCTCGCTCTTCCACACACATTTTAAACTCATAATTGTTTTAACCAGGCCGTAGTAAGTAGCTTTTTCCATTACTGATGATACTGGCTTTGGTTTACTTTGTCAATCATTACATACAGTCAACCATCCGGTTTTCACTAATTATACTGCACTAATTACTGAAAAACGAATAAGCAATAATCACCGAGAAAACTCTGAAAAAGATGAGCAAACGACTCTAATAGATATTAAA
Organism: Leucopleurus acutus; assembly: GCF_964270905.1. Lineage (NCBI taxonomy): Eukaryota > Metazoa > Chordata > Mammalia > Artiodactyla > Delphinidae > Leucopleurus > Leucopleurus acutus. The sequence continues at coordinate 58,738,541 of NC_139154.1, forward strand.
GCATATTTTTTAAAGCCTCAAGAGTTAAAACAGTGTAGAAGTGGCAAATGAATGGACAGACCAATGGGACAAAACAGAAAGTCCAGAAATAGATCAATATAGTTTTCAGAAACAGAGAAACAATCTGATAGAAAAATGGACAGATTACATTAAAAAATAAATACAAATAAGGTAACATAAACATGAAATCCTTAACCTAACTCATGAAAACAGAAATGAGACAGCATTTCTTATCAGAGGCAAAATCTGATCTAAGTCCAACCACTCTCTCATCAAGCTGTGGAGAATCAGGTGCTCCAAGGATCTTCAGGCACTGCTGGTGTAAATGCAAAACGTACAACCCTTATATGAAGGGACTGTAATAATACCAAAATCACCAATACATTTACCCTTTCACCTAGCAAACACATTTCTAGGAATCTAAACAAGACACCTACACACATATGAAATAACAGATGAACAAGGTTATTCACTACAAAATTGCTTGTAATAGCAAAAGATCGAACACATTCAAGGGCTCAGCAACAGAGGACTAGTTGAATAAACTATGGCATATACACAACTGAATACTGTGCAGTCAAAAAAAAAAAGGAAGATTTTATTGTATTAATATGGGGAAAGCTCCAAGGTATAAAAATGAAAAACAAAACAACAAAGTGAAAAATATCAGTATGTTACCTTTTGAGTAAAAGGAGGAGGAAAACAAGAATATATATTTGAATTAGTTGTTTGCATAAAGGAAGTCGGAAAGAATAAATAGAAATTTGTAACAACAGTTCCATGTAATGGGCTACGGAGAAGTGGTAGATAGGGAGGGGTAGGAGCAAGACTTCTCAGGGTATATCCTTTTTTTTTTTTTTTAAAGAGAGGTGATTTTGGCCTCTGCTTTCACAGGCTGGAATTTAATAACACTGCTTTGTTTTCATTATATTTTAGTCTTTTTTTTTACTATTTTATTTATTTATTTTTGGCTGCGTTGGGTCTTCGTTGCTGCGCGCGGGCTTTACCTAGTTGCGGCGAGTGGGGGCTACTCTTCGTTGCAGCGCGCGGGCTTCTCATTGCGGTGGCTTCTCTTGTTGCAGAGCACGGGCTCTAGGAGCGCGGGCTCAGTAGCTGTGGCACACGGGCTTAGTTGCTCCGTGGCATTGGGATCTTCCCGGACCAGGGCTCGAACCCGTGTCCCCTGCACTGGCAGGCGGATTCTTAACCACTGCGCCACCAGGGAAGCCCCTATACATTTTTTTAAATAGTATTTTGATTTTGAACACTGTAAATAAATATATTCCCTATTCAAAATATTACAAGTTAACAATTACATTTGAAATAAAGAGATAAAAAGAAACTGGTGACTTGGTTAATGTTTGGTCAAAACAATTTATTGGACCATTGTGTAAGCCCTTCTTCTGAGTGATATTTAAAGGAATAACTAAAATGACAGCAATACTAATCACCGTGTGAAACATCAGCATCACAAACACGCTCACACTTGTGTGTATGCTCATAGCAAATTTCAAAGCAATCTATTAAATTCAGAGAACGTCTTGCACTTTGAAAATTCACGTTGCACTCTGTGGCCAAAAGCACACTGTTTGCCTGGTCGGAGACACAGTTGCTCTTTACATGTCAACAAAAAGTCAGCAGTAAGAGCAAACACTTGGGACAGGCAGTAAATACTTGTGACAGTGTAGACAAAGGTTTTAATAACAGCCAGCTCAGTGCAGTTCAGGCTGGGATGATGCTACAACTGGCAGGGTGGAGGCGGTAAACTGTAGCCTTCAATCCAGTGAAGGAATGAAAGCATGAGGAAAGGCCACTTCCAGTATCTGTCAGTCTCTTCTACCAAAGAGAACAAAAAAGAAGATGGAAACCATCTTGCTTCCACCTTTGGGGTGGTTGGGAGTTTTGTTTAGGACCAGAAAGAGAGGAAAGAAAAGTCTACATTTAGCACTTTGCTAGCATAAGTGAAAGTGGCTCATTTAAAAAGTATTTTTGGGACCAATTAGTGAAATGAAAGGTAAAATGAAAGGACTATAGTCTAGTAAAGGCTGCCCCAGCTGCCTAGGATCAGGGTCAGATAAGCCTGGCAATGACTTCCAGAGAATCAGAATCTAAGTCACAGCCACATCACTTAGAGTAATCTGAGTACATACGTAGAACTGTGCCAAAAATGTAAGGGCTCCTGTTACAGGCATACGTTTCAGTGTTTATTAGAAGAGACTGCTCTAAGTAGGATCTTTGTTCTTGTATCTAAGATCTAACTGGGTAAATAATACTTATATGGAGGAGGGTTTAATCTGATAAAAAAGGTATTTTATATTTCTGGGAACTTTTAAAGGCATGTTCACAAAAACAAAAACAAGCTGGTGAGTTTAGAAACAAGAACCCAATCCGGTGGCAACATAAGCAGACAATTTACCCAGACGCCTCTTCAAAGTTCAAGACCCATATAAACCAACTAGACAATGCCACTTGTCCCCCATATACCTCAAATTCAACACCCCCCCAATTTCTGCTGTTCCTCAGGTGTAATGATATTGTACAATACCATCCAAGACAGGATCCTATAACCCAACACCTTAACTCTTCTCTGACACTCTCCACCTCTCCACTCACAGGATTATAAATGTCTGCTGAATCTTTCTACTGCTCCATTTCCACTCCTAGTGCCCTAGGCTCCTGGGCACCATCATCTCTTCTCTGGAATACTGTGATTATCTCCAGCGTGGACTCTGTCTTGACTTTTACAATCTATGCATCTAGCAGGCCTTCACTTTTATCAGCATAAATTGCTCATAGTATTTCCTTATGAGTTTTAAAGCATCTGCTAGATTAGTAGGTATGCCCTCTTTTTTTCCTTAATAATAATCAATCAATAAATACTATGTATGCCTTCTCTTTCATTTCTTAGGTGATCTTGTCAGAAACTTGTCATTTTTACATGTCTTTTCAAATATCCAGCTTTAGGTTTTACTGATCAGTTGTCTCTCTTTTTTTTTTTCTATTTAATTTCTGTCCCTCCTTTTTGCTTACATGTCTTCCAGTGTCTATGACTTTGCTCTTTTTCTAATTCCTGGGGTGAATGCTTCTCTTTTATTTCTTAGGTGATCTTGTCAGAGACTTGTCATTTTTGCATGTCTTTTCAAATATCCAGCTTTAGGTTTTACGGATCAATTGTCCCTCTCTCTCTTTTTTATTTTTTTTTCTATTTAATTTCCATCTCTCCTTTTTGTTTACATGTCTTCCAGTGTCTATGACTTTGCTCTTTTTCTAATTCCTGGGGTGAATGCTTATTTTTTTTTGTTCTTTCTTGTTTTTTAATAAATAAATTAGCAACTGCAAATTATCTATCTATCCTGCTTTATCTATCCATAGTTTTGACAATTTTTCACTTACAAGATTACTGTTAATTTTTATTGTAATTCTTCCTTTAACGAATGAGTAATGAAGTGGTTTTTTTAGCTTCCAAAAGTATGGTACCTGGCCAAGATACAGTAGCCAGGACCAGTTTTACCCTTCCCTCTGAAAAAAGTAAAAAAGTAAAATCTTAAACAATGGTTTTTAGACAATGAACATCAGACAGTAAACTACAGTGTTTCCTGAAAATAGAAAAACAAAACCCTACAGAGCTCTACAACTGTCCCAGCTTATAGCCTAGAGATAATTTTCATGCCTCAGTGCAGGGAGGGGGAATCCAGATGGAGTCTGATGGTCTCCCTGAGTTGAGGAGATGGAGCTGGGAACATGGGAAAACCAAGGCAGCTAGAATTCATAGGACAAGTACCCAAGAACTACACAGAGAGACTGCTTCAGAGATCTGTAGAGAGTCCATCTGCATCTTAAGTTTTCAGCTCAGTAGTGATCCCCAGTGCATAAGGCCTAAAACAGAACCACCAGAAAGGAGGAAAAAGAACAACTCCCAAAGCTCATTAAGGGGCAGAATAGCTCATGTTCCCACTAACAGAAAACCTCATAATTTAAGAGGCAGTGGGTAAAAGTACTCAGAAAGATATTACTCCAGTATTGGGAAAAATTAGTCCTAAGCTATAGGCTGCTGCTGTTCCCACCTAACTCAGCTTGGAAACAAACCTCAAAAGGATCTTCTTCCAAAGTAACTTCACTGCAACACACAACAAAGCTCAAGAACACTAATAAGAACACAAAAACATCTTACACACTTGAGGCAAAATTCACAATGTCTAGAATCCAGTAAAAATTACTAAGCACATAAAGAAGTAGGAAAATACAGCCCGTAAAATGAGAAGGAAAATTGATTAAAAAAAGAGTCAAGAAAATAAGAAGATAATAAATAAAGAATAATAAGATGATATAATAATAAGATAATAAATAATAATTTATTAGGATAGTAAAGGACAAAAAGAAATAAAACAGTATAACTAAATTCCATATGTTAAAGAAAGCAAAGATTGAGCAAATTAACTACAAACATGGAATATGAAAGAGATACAAATCATGCTAAAAGATGAAAACTAACATAATTGAGGTAAAACATATACTGGATAGAAATAACAGCAGATTAGACACCATGGACAAAAAGATTAATGAACTCGAAAAAATAGCAAATATAAACTATGCAAAATGAAATACAGAGAGAAAAAAGACTGGAATAAAATGATCAGAGTATCAGTTAGCTTGTGGGACAACTTCAAGCAGCCTAGGTCATCAGAAAAAATTTTTTAATAATGGTCAAATTTTCCCCAAATTTGATGAAAACTATAAATCCACAGATCCAAGAAACCTTAATTAACTCCCAGCACAAGAAACATGCAGAAAAACATTAAAGCACATCATAATCAAACTGAACTGAGATCAAAGGCACATAAAGAAACCTTCAGGGGTGAGGGAAGCCTTCTAAATTAGACTGTAGAGATAGCTGCACAACTGCATACAGTCCTGGGTAATTTTTATGGTTTGTAAGCTATACATCAACAAAGCTGAAAAACGATTTCAAAAAATTGTTTGGAAGAAATCGTAAGAGATATGCTTAGTGAACTTGAGTTTGGCAAATATTTCTAAAATAAAATAAAAAGAGCATGAATAAGAACCATGAATGAACAAACTGTCTTATTTTTTTTTAATATCTAATTTTTTTCAAATTTATTTAATTTATTTTTTTGGGGCTGTGTTTGGGTCTTCGCTGCTGTGCGTGGGCTTTCTCTAGTTGAGGAGAGTGGGGGCTACTTTTCATTGTGGTGCACGGGCTTCCCATTGCGGTGGCTTCTCTTGTTGCAGAACATGGGCTCTAGGCACACAGGCTTCAGTAGTTGCGGCATGTGGGCTCAGTAGTTGTGGCTCACAGGCTTAGTTGCTCCGTGGCATGTGGGATCTTCCTGGACCAGGGCTCGAACCCGTGTCCCCTGCATTGGCAGGCAGATTCTTAACCACTGGGCCATCAGGGCAGCCCCAACAAATTGTCTTCTATCCCTACAGTGAAACAATACTCAGCAATAAAAAGGAATACTGACACACTCAACAACATGGATAAATTTCACAATAATGAAGGTAAGTAAAAGAAGCTGGGGGCTTCTTTTAGCTGGAGGAGAGGCTGCTGATCTGTCTTAACAACAAGGCTCATTTGCAGTTCCGGGACATGCCACTGCTTTAAGGTAAGAGAAGCAGAAGAACCCTTGCTGGATTGGCAGGACATACCACAAAGAGCTGGAATCAAGAATTCTGAGTGCCCTGTATTCATGCAACAACTTGCACACATTTTAATAACAGAATTTCACAGTTCTAGAAAATTAAGAGTAATATAATCCTAAAGCCAAGTGGTATTATTAAAAAAATCTTAGAAGTGTTTGTAAAACTTTGTATCTATATAAATTTTGATTCTATGCCCACATATTGTAATAACAAACTCTACTGAAAACCATTATAGCCATTTAATTGTAATAGCCAAAAATCTTATTATTTGATTTTGGAACAAACACACAATGTGTGAAGAAAACCAGAATTTGTCTTCAAGAGGTAAACGTTAATTTCATTACTTAATAATGAAAATAATATTTAAAGCATTATTTTTTTAAGACTTTTGACTGGGTAAATATCATAAACTAGTACTTTTAATAATATAAAATATAATAACATTTTTCTAACTTTTGAAACTCTTTCTAGCTTCTCAAAAATGAAACTTTCTTATTCTAGCAATTAAATCAAAGTGTAGAATAGCCATTTGAAATATATAAAAGGCTATATGAAATAATGACATTAAAGATATATATATATGTCTCATATATGACACTGATGTTCTGGCAATGCTTTTCTATATTATTTTTTCATTCAAATGAAATATGACCATGCCATATCATTCACATAGGCATTCACCTGTTAGAAATAATAAAATGTGTTTAAAAGAACAGCAGATTTTTATGTCATTATACTGTTTTACTTAGAGTTATACAAAAATGGACAGAAGCCAATATTCTCTTAAATGTAAGACAGTAATTAAACAGTAATTTTTAAAAGATTTATTTATTTTATTTATGTATTTTTGGCTGCGTTGGGTCTTCATTGCTGTGCGCAGGCTTTCTCTAGTTGCGGCAAGCAGGGGCTATTCTTTGTTGTGGTGCGCGGGCTTCTCACTGCAGTGGCTTCTCTTATTGCAGAGCACAGGCTCTACGCGTGCAGGCTTCAGTAGTTGTAGCACGGGGGCTCAGTAGTCGTGGCTCATGGGCTCTAGAGAGTTGTGGCACACGGGCTAAGTTGCTCTGCAGCACGTGGGATCTTCCTGGACCAGAGGTCTAACCCATGTCCCCTGCATTGGCAGGCAGATTCTTAACCACTGCACCACCAGGGAAGCCCCTAAACAGTAATTTTTTAAAGCAAGATATACTCCATATAATTTTATGCCTTAAATTGAGATTTCCTAAGAGGACTGGGAAATAAATGGACATCTACATCTGAGAAGAAAATCTTCTTGACCTCTATTTTTAGCAAAGGCTGTTATTTGAGATCCAACTTGAAAGCACAGTACAGAGAGACAGTAAGTTTGACTCCCTTACTTCTGGTATAAATGCAGGTGTTTTGCTTACATTTTTCCTTCTTAAATTATACTTTAAACTTGTGATGCATATTCCAGATTGAGTGCACCAATTCATATTCCCTCTCTAACCAGTGTCTCCATTTCACTACATGAGAACGAGGGAAGAGTGGTGTATGATTTCAGTGTCTAGTTCAGTTACTAAATATTTATTGGGAGCCAAATACATGCCAGGTATGGTGCTAGGTGTTGGGACACAAAGCTACTGTTAGCATATGCTTAGTGTCTTTCTTAAATGGTAAAACTATAATGTTAAAATTCTGAAAGCCCATTCCCCTGGATGACCATGTGAGATTGGTGAGAAAGTGGATGGAACCAATGAACTTTTATCTGTCAAAGGCTCATCATTCACTTTGTTCTAGATATGTCAGGTATCTCTTTTCTACACATGGGCACAGAAGTTTTCTCGAGTTGAAAAAACAAATCTAAGGGAAAGAACAACTGGGATGACTAGCACTGAAAAAATCTGGAGGTCTGCAGATAGGGAGACATGAGACATAACACCTTCAGATTCCAACGATATTGGTTACCATATTCACATGGTGGCTAAAGAAGGAGGTTTAAATGCTTGACAACAATGAATGCCTTAAGGCACTTCATTTTAATTTTCCTGGCCTTATAATTTTACATAGGAAGGAACTGAGAGAGGGTAAAGCAGGCCTTTAGAAGTAGGCTAGCCCTGCATTTCCCAGTGTGTTCTGTGGAATTGGGATATTATAGTCATTAAATTAAAAAATTAAGAAATTAATGTGTTTACATTTAGGACCAATTAATTTAGGAAAATAACTGATCAAAGTTTGAAAGTACATCTATCATAGGACTTTTCAGAGTCTTTAATACGCCAATATATAATGTGAAGCTCCATGTGGAGGAAGGGAATAGCAGCGTTTCCCAAATTCATTTGATCACAGAATCTTTAAACCTTTAATTAAGGATCACTTTAAGAATCTAATGTTCCAGAAAAGAAATTTGGGGAAACTTGGTACACTAATGTACCAAATGAGGTAAGAATTGTGTCAGAGAACATACTCCCAGAGGCAAAGTCACCTGATGGCCAGAAGGTCAGGGACTTGGAAAGAAGATGACAAAATAGCTCTAGAGGAGGCGAAATGCCCGCAATTCCTAGCTGCAGTCACTGCCATCTCCCCGCAGCGATACACTGAACAGGTAACTGTTGCAATTAATGTCTTCCTCTGAGCTTCTGCTGTTCCTGGGACTACACGAGAAGTTGGAGATATAACAATGAAGAGGACACAGAAGGTCCCTGATCCCACAAAGCTTACATTCCAGTTGTGGGAAATAAACAAACAAGCAAAAAAAAAAAAAAATCAGACTGATTAGTCCTATGTAGGAGGAAAAGCAAACAAACAAAACCTGGATGATGTGACAGAGAGAGTATGACTGAGACAGGCTGACACTAAGCTAAACCAAAACACCCCCTGGAAACACTAAGAAGGGCTTTGCTAAACAGACCCATGAATACAGGCTCAAATTTACATAATTAGCAATAGGAACAAATACTAAGATTTAAATGCTTTATTTAAACCTCACAATAACCTTTTGAGGTAAGTACTATTTCATCATTTTCATCTAACAAATGAAACCAGGTATAGCGAAGATAAATTAAGTGTCCAAGGTCACAAAGCTAAAAAACTAGCAGAGCTTAAAATCAAATCCAACTCACCAGTTCAAGAGGCTAACTTCCTAACTATGCGGCCATCTAACCAAGCAGTATCTGCTTGTCTGATACTAAACTGCTATTTCAACAGTTTTTAAGATTTCTTGGGAGTTCCCTGGTGGCCTAGTGGTTAGGATTCACCGCAGTCACTGCCATGGCCCAGGTTCGATCCCCGGTCAGGGAACTTGAGATCCCGCAAGTGGTGCCGCGCGGCCAAAGATTCCTGCATCTTCTCGTTGTCTATCACACGTAACTAACTCCTGTCTACCTCCCTGAATTTACCAGTACAGAGACCCAACAAAGGATTATACGGTTTTTTTCTTAGCAAAAGGAGAAACTGTATCCCGATGTTCAGTTTTACCCAGGATATAAAGGAATTCATCGAAGAGCACACAGTGGCAGTGAAAGAGCCAAGCTAACATCCTCGGACCAGAAGATAATGAATGACAGGAACGACCAAGTTCCAACACACACTAAAGAGGACTTAGCAAGAGATGAGAAGACGATAGTCCTGAGTAGTTAAGTAACTGAACCACAATCATTTATCTAAGTGTTGCGGGAGCTAGGAGCGGAACCAAGGTTCTCTTCAATGTCTCTCCACCATTATCCTCACACCTGGAGGACGGGGCCCAGATCAGGGCAGAAATCTGATAACTCCAGAGCAGCCTGGAGGACGCACTGGGGATAGTCAGCGGTCAGATACTGGTATTGGTGATAAAAACAAGCGCAACCACAAAATACATGAAACCAAAGACGAACAGCCAAAAGTGGGTCATAGCCAGTAACTACGAAGACTGAGATTAACCGTGAGAATCCATTTGCTGCACATGGAACAGCAAACATGGTAGATGTGCAGGTGTCAGGAACAGGGACTAAACAGAAGAGAACACAATCAGAAAAATTCATAAGAAAGGCAAGACCAGGTAGAGACAGGCACACTGTGCCACCAGACAAAGGAGTCTGCTCGCAACTGTCTTTCCCAGAGCTACCTGGAGAGTTCTTGGATTAAGATGTCCAGGCTGCACCACATACATGCTGACTAAGAAGTTCCTGGGAAAGCCCAGCTTTGGATCACTTTGCCACTCACGGGGGCTTTAATCTCCTGCTTCTTACAGAGCACGTACAAGACTCTGATACATTCCCAAAGCACATCATTCCTTTCCCCCTCATATCAGTTTCTGCATCTTTAAATTGACAGCACACACAGTTATTCACACTTTCCCATTATACTTTCCCAAGGTGACCCCAAAAGAAGAGAAGCTCGAGGAGTATCTGCAAGCCGAACAACACAACTATCATGGTCAGCATTAAAACTTTCTGTCACAGTTAAATATGATTTTGTTCCTTTCTGTCTTGATACATTTACAACAAGCAGTGTTGCTAATCTTTATAGAAAGACAAGTCTGGAAACCAGAAACATAACCCCCAACCTCTGCATCAGAAGCCAAAAACAAGAAGCAAAGAGAGGCACCAAACTTCTCTAAACATTAGTGGTGCCCAGATGCAGAAAAGAAAAAGAGAAAGAGAAATAGAAAAAGAAATAGAAAAAGAAAATCCTGCTCTTAACATTAATATCTTACTGTCAAATCCCAGTGTATGGGAATTTTAGAATTTTACATTAAAATCTTCTATTAAATAGTTTTTACATATCATTCTGGGGGAAATGAGAGGCAAGCAGTAATTCAAAATCGCTACTTACAATAATATTAGGCAAACTTTTCAGAAGAATACGTTTTCTTAAGAAAATCTGTCAGTAATGTTTTTGAGAAATTGCCCCCATGCCCCACCTTCACTGCCACCTGCTTGCATATCTCTACTTCCTACCCTGCCTACTGTGCCTCAATTCTTTTAAGACTATGTACCAATCTAATACTTTGAATGTTGTATGAAAACCAAATATCATGTAAATGTTAATTCATTACATAAATGGTAATTCATTTCTCTGAAACGAAACCACCAAATTCATAGAGAATCCTAACTAATGTCACCAACAATTTTGGGAACAACTATGAATTTCAAGAGTCTATAAGCAATTCTACGAGCCAGGGGCAATGGCCCATAACTTGGGTGTGGTTCACAATCAGGTTCTCTTTTCTGTGAAATGACAGCTGGTACTTGTAAAGTCCAAACTCCTTCTAGGAAGTAAGGTGCTTTATGAAAAGATACGGTTCTCAAACAGTTCCAAATGTATGGTCGTCATTTTAAAAGCATGTTGCCCACCTGAACAAGCATCAGAATTAATGATTAAAGTTTCCTTCAGATTTGCTATGCTAACTGATCTGACTCTTCTTAAGCAACAGGAGAAATTTAGCATGTTCCACACTAAAGAAATGGGAATTTTCAGATCTCTTCCCTTTGCACCTACTGGTAGACAAGTAATAAACAGAATCTAGCTTCAGCTTAATTATGACTTAGCTGAAACACGTTTACAGGATTGAATGCCCTTTAAAACTGAGTGGGAGAAAAGGAGACAGCCAGTAAAGAAAGGAAAATGGAATTATGATGAAAACAAGGCAATTATGTACATTATTTCAAAGAGCACTAAAAAAAGCCACATTCTGATCGTTTCAAATGGCTTTTAATGTCTCTCCAATCCTTAAAAGTTAACAAAGTTAGGCAATAATAGTCACCTTTGGTATGCCTTAACAGTACTTAATGTAAAAACAGAATTATGAATTATATAAAATATTATATAAAATATATAAATTCGGAAGAATAAATTCTATCTCTATCTTGTCTCTGATTTTAAAACTCAAATTTAAGTCAGATCATGGTACAACTCACTGAATTGTACACTTTAAAGGGGTGAGTTGTACGGTATGTAAATTTAATCTCAAGCAGTTAAAAAAATTTAAGTCAAAAGTTGGGGTTGGGAGAAGGGGGCGAGGGGGGTGGACGGGTAGTGTCTGAAAATAAAGCTCCAGAATAACTACGCTTTTCTATATAAGCTGACCAATGAAACCGAAAGGCTCTGGTGAAATAGAACAGATTTGATGCTTCTGGTCTTTTTTTTTTTTTTTTTTTTTTGCGGTACACGGGCCTCTCACTGTTGTGGCCTCTCCCATTGCGGAGCACAGGCTCCGGACGCGCAGGTTCAGCGGCCATGGCTCACGGGCCCAGCTGCTCCGCGGCATGTGGGATCTTCCCAGACCGGGGCACGAACCCGTGTCCCCTGCATCAGCAGGCGGACTCTCAACCACTGCGCCACCAGGGAAGCCCAATGCTTCTGGTCTTTTAATAAAGAAATCCCTTCAATTGATTGGGTTCTTGACCTGATCAGTGGCCAGCTGAACACCTTTGGTAACTGCAGTTCTGACACACTCCTTTCCCCTCTGTGCAAGGGACATATTTGAAGAGGGTGAGAACCACAAGCTTCTACTAGAAGGAAAAAATAATACTCTGGCAACAATGGAGGAAGGTTTGGGGCGGAGAAGGGGGAGCTGTCCATGTTTCACACCAGAACATTTTCAAGAGCGTAAACTACTTTCCTCAGAAACTCAATTTCAACTAACCAGAAGATAACAAACCTTCTCCTTCAGTAAATATACAGTCCCACTGTATGGTTGCCTTTTTAAGGAAATGTACTCTTTTCTAACCACTGTCACCTCTCATGTCCAGTGAGATACTTTGGGGTTTTCCTGATATCACTGAATCACTTCCAATCTTCCTTCCTTGGCAAAAAAAAATATTATTTTTAAAAAAGTAGAAACCAACACAACAGACGTACAGCTGTGTTTTCACACACCTAATTTTGGCAGTGTAGCTGAGTGTACGGACTCCACAGGCAGACTGTGGGTTCAACTGCTGCTCTGCCACTTACCAGCTGAGAACTCCAGGGCAAATCACTAAAGCTCTCTGAGTCCCTCTACTCTCATCTGTAAAATAGGGATAATTAAAGATCCCACATCATAGTATAGATTAAGATTAAAACTGGTTATTATCGGTAAAAGTTCATAGAAAACTGCTTAGCACATGATATATAATAATTATTATTTCAAAGAGTAAATGAGCAACTTAAAGTATGAGAACAGTTTGGTTTGAAAACTTGTAAAACAGAGTTGTGACAATTCCTCAAAAGCTGTACAGATATACTAAAATTGAACAAAAACATAAGTGGATGGCGGACGGTGGGAGCCAGATTTCTTACTATTAGAGAAGAAGGCTACAGATAGCATTGGGGAAGGCTAGAATGAACCATGTGTGACTGGATTAGATTCAAAGACATCAGTACAAATTCACCTTCAGCTTAAAATGGATACAGTTATATAAATACAGAAAAAACTATAGATATGTATGTATACACGAACCAGTAATACATATACTTATATACAACATGTTATAAATATATATTATATAATACATACTTTATATATTAACTATACATTATATATAAATATATATATTTCCTAGATCCATCTACTGAGAGGTCCTAGAAGAAATGACACACCAGTAAGAACAAGCACACCCAGAGCCCAAATCTTGGTTTCTTACACTACTCTCCAATAAAAGGAACCTGGGGTCCTTGGAGAAATGGCTGATCATAAGGCTGGGGGCAGGGAATAATCATGATGAGCCTGAGATATCTTATACTGCCAGAGAGTAAGGAAGTGTTCAAAACAAAATGATGGGGACATATCTAAGGGATATAGGAGGTAATGTGAAAGAGCTCTCAATGGCCAAGCTGGAACAATTTGAGCAATCTGAGTATTGGATTATAACCCAGGATATAAAATAAATATTGATAAATCCATACTGATATAAAATAACTGAGGGGCAAAGATACAGATCTCCATACAAAAAAGCTCCAAGTAATTTATGTAGCTACTCCCTTTCTCAAAAAAAATGAAGCTTACCTCGACACCCACCAAGTGTGGGGCCGTGTTTAGTGATTTGCTTTCAGACAGCACAACATGGAAAGGTGGGAAAAAGTAATTTTATAGTGGAGAAACCTAGAAAACATCACCATGGTCAGGTGATCAAGGTTAACATCAACAGGGATAAGTCAAATTAATAGCGTGGATACTTCATCCTCCCCAAAATTCATACCCCAGTCTAACCATGAGAAAAACATTAGACGAACCTAAATGGAGAAACACACTTACAGAATACCTGATCAGCACTCCTCAAAACTATTAAGGTCATCACAAACAAAGTCTGTGAAGCATGATGAGAAAATCTAACGTGCTATTCTGAATGGGTCCTGGCACAGAGAAGAGAAGTTAGGGAAAAAACAGTGAAATCCAAATAAAAGGTGGTGTTCAGTCAATAGTGACATACCAAAGTTGGTTCCTTAGTTGTGACAAACATACCATGGTCATGTGAGATGGTAACAACTGGGGAGACTGGGTGAGGAGTTTACAGAAACTCTCTACTATTTTTGTGACTTTTTATAAATCTAAAAATATTCTAAAATAAGTATTTTTAATCTCAATTATCAAAGAATTAAAAAATAAACTAAATTTTTAAAATGGTATGAGTTTAAAAAGGTAAGTTTAAACCTTGGCCAGATAAACAAAAAGGTATTTGTCTCCTAAAACAGCTGATCATATTCTGCAAACAATGTTGCTAGAAAACCCAGATCCCTTTACTGATGTATAAAGTAAAGTTGGTTTCCAGACTTTTCTAAAACCCACCAAAATAAGTTAAATTATACTTTTAAAGTACTTTGTCTGAAATCTTATAAAACAGATTTAAATTTCACACCTTTTATATGATCACTTATTATAAAACAATATAGGTTATGTTATAGAAATGTTCTTTAAGTTTTAATTCAAATACTATATTATAATGTGATAGAAGCAGCTAAGGAAATCTCAACACAAACAATACAAACCTTTTGTAAAAATAGCAACTCTGCCCAGTAATTAACAGTAACCTTCAATTTTGGTTTTTAAAAGAAAAAAGTTTGTCAAGCCTCATGCAACCACAGCTTACTGAAGAAAAAAAGTCTACGTTCCAAATCAAAACATCTTATACGATTAGCAGACTCCAGTAGTGTTAGCGAATGAACATCACAGCACTAACTAGAAACATGAGACCCCAAAGAAAAATGTCAACATAATGATTATGAAATAGAAATGACAGTGAGTGACTGGCCTATTACTGTTCAAACTGAATGACATACAAAAAGTAAACATAACTGTGTGTGTGGCCTGTTTCTGCAAAAAGCTTTATGGTCTCTACTCAACCCTCTTTAAAGGTTTGGGGTTTGAGTTTTCATTAAAGGGAGAAAGGGTGAAGGAGCAGGGGGTGGGGATAGGTGCAGCAAGAAGCAGAGAAGGGAAAGATGAGCAAGTTTTAATAATGACCATGTCCATCTGGGTTTCCTATCACTTGGTACCTTCAATGTTCTCTTCTTTCCATCAACTCTGTCACCTCCTAAGGATGACATGGAGGGAGAGAAGTGTGAATCTTCCTATGTAGGGACAGTGGGAGATCATAAGTCACCAATTCCTGAGGCACTGAAAGGAATACGGAACCCAAAAAAGGATTTTAAGGAGGCACAGGTGTTGAAAGAAAACTCTGATAACAATGGTGGGTAAGCTCTTACTATCTCTCCATTATTCTTAACTGTTTCAACTAGAACATATTCAGTAACTTGTAATACCAAACCTTTTCCTAAAAGACCACGACTTTCACATACATGTGTACTTACAGCATAGGTCTTTCATGGCATATTTCACTCACTCACTCAAATATGACACCTCAAAAGAAAGACTGAAACCACGAATCTTGAATCCTTTGAATTCCTTAGACATTAAAGGTGAGGAGGATGTCAGATGAGAGCTCTTCTTCATCTCAAAACTCCAGGCAAAAGATGTCCCTTCTCTTGGCTCCCATCACTGAAGAATTCTTGTTCTCATGTGCACTCTTTCCTTCTTTACCACATGTCCCCACTGGTCCCTTCCAATCTGCTAGTCTACCACTGCAGGGGGTGGGTGTAGGGATGGGGAGGGTAATGGGACAACACCTTTCTACTTAAATATATTCTCTCAATCGATCTGTCCAAAATCTAACTCTACTCTACTCAAGTTTCCCATCTCTCCAGGCCACCTATGCCCAAAACTTGCCCTGTCATTAATCTAATTCACATCATTACCATTCACCCTTGGATTGTTTAGGCATTGTTTACACAAGGGCATGCCTGGTACATAGTAAGTACTCCACAAACACTATTTGCTATTATTATAATTATTGTTGTTATTAATATCCAATATTCTCCATTATTCTCCAATACAAATCATTTGATGCAGTCTGACCTGTTTCCTGCATGACCCCTTCTTACTTATTCCTCCCCCCAGCAGGTCTTCATTTTCCAATATTCACCTCAACTACAACGTCGTTCCACTTCACCAATTTAAATCTAAATCACATTTTAAAGACTAGCTTTCATTCTGTTTCTTCTAAAAAGTCTTTTCTATTTGGCCATGGACTGTAATTATTTTCTGATCTTCTGAACATCTATCAAGAATCACATAACTCAATACATAAATCAAAGAATGCTTCAAGTTAATGCTGTAATTAAATTACTTAGTACTATGCCTATACACCTAGTCTGCCACCTCCTTGAGAAGAGGGCTCACACCATCTGCACCAGCCATGGTACAGAGCTCAGCAGAGATGCTCAATAAGTACTCCTGGGGAACACACTAAGAGAAGGATATAAATGATATGATACTAGGAGGAAGTAACAGGATCAACCTCCTCAACAAGAGACTACAGAAGATGTCACCACCTCCTCTTACCTTCTGAATCACTTGTAAACAGGATACTTTGCCAACCATTCTAACCACTCCAGAAAACAACTCTAAAGACAGCAAGTTAAGTCCTCCTAACTAGACTCAACAGACACCCAGTCCTTACTTCCCTTAGTTCTATGCTATACCTGACTCCAAATTACCACTCTTTAATACTCTCAAACTACCCTTGTTTGAACACAGACAGTTCCAGGGGGAAGACCATGTAAAGACACCAGGAGAAGACAGCCATTTATGAGACAAGGAGAAAGACCTCAGAAGAAACTAACCCTGCTGACACCTTGATCTCAGACTTCTAGCCTCCAGAACTAGGAACTACGAGAAAATAAGTTTCTGTTGTTTAAGCCATCCAGTCTGTGATACTTTGTTTTGCCAGCCTAGCAAACTAACATAAGAACCCAGAAACAGACCCATACAAATACAGTCAAGTGATCTTTGACAAAGGAACAATGGCAATTAGATGGAAAAGGGATGATCTTTTCAACAAATGTTACTGGAACAACTGGATATCCACATGCAAAAAAAAAAAAAAAAAAAAATCTAGACACATATCTTAACACCTCTCACAAAAATCAACTCAAATAGATCATAGATCTAAATGTCAAATGGAAAACTAAAAAAGTTCTAGAAGAGAATACCTAGGTGACCTTGGTTTGGGTTTGGCAACGGGTTTTTAGATAACACCAAAGGCACGATCAATGAAGGAAATAATCAATAAGCTGGACTTCACTATATTAAAAACTTCTGCTCTGCTAAAGACACTGTTAAGAGAATGAAAAGACAAGCCACAGATGGGAGAAAATAACTGCAAAAACACGTATGATACAGGACTTGTATCTAAAATATACAAAGAACGCTTAAAACTCAACTATGAGAAGACAAGCAATCCAATTTTAAAAAGGACAAAAGATCTGAACAGACAACTCACCAAATGACATAAACAGATGACAAATAAGCACACGGAAAGATGATCAACGTCACTAGGGAACTGCAAATTAAACAACAAGATAATCACTACATACCTATTAAAAATAACCAAAATCCAAAAGACAGACAACACAAATGCTGGCAAGGCTGTGGAGCAACAGGAACAGGATTCACTGCTGGTGGGAATGCAAAACAGTACAGCCACTCTGGAAGAAAGTTTGGCAGTTTTTTACAAAGCTAAACACAGTCCCACCACACAACCCAGCAACTGCACTCCTTGGTATTTACCCAAGAGCTGAAAAGTTATGTCCACACAAAAACCTCTGTACACAGATGCTTAAAGCAGGGAGGAAAGAACAAAGCCCCTTAAAGAATTCAAAACCAAGAGCCTGCTACTCATTTGGGTCTGGGGCTCAAATCTGCATTACCCATGAGGTGTGGGAAATTCCAAACTGAGCACTTAACATAAAGATTAGTCCCAGACCAATGAGACTCATGAGGTTCCTGATAGGAGTGAAAGCAAAACTGTTTTGGAAGGACACTCCCATAATTTAAGCCACAAAAGATCCTTAGAGAAATTTCAGATGAATTCAAAATTAAAATAAAATCCACAAGTGAGAGTCAGCAAACACAACAAACCAACACACAGAAAGATTAACATCCCCCCCAATTTGAAAAGACAGAATCGTAATTTGAAAGAGAATGTTAATAAGTATGTTAAAATAATCAAAGTTATAAAAAAGGGTCAAAACTCTAAAAACAAGAAACTATGCAAAAATAATACAGACTTGAAAAAGAAATATAATTTCTCGAAATATAATTATTAAAATTTAAAAAGCAACTGAATCTGCTATGGACTGAACTGTGTCCCCCCCTCTCCCCAATTCATGTGTTGAAACCCTAATCCCAAGGTGATGGTGTTTGGAGACAGGGCCTGGGGGAGATAATTAGGTTTAGATGAGGTCATGAGGGTAGGGACCCTCATATGGCATTAGTGCCCTAAGAGAAGAGACACAAGAGAGCTTCATTCCCTCTCTGCCATGTGAGCACACAGTAAGAAAGCAGATGAGGGCCAGCTATAAACCAGGAAGAGAGCCCTCATCAGAAACCAATCGTGTTGGCACACCTTGATCCTAGACTTCTAGTCTCCAGAACTGTGAGAAAGTAAATTTCTGTTGTTTAAGCCACCCAGTCTATAGAATTTTGTTTTGGCAGCCTGAGCTAAGATAGAATCCAGCTAACTAAAGCTTAAATAGTTTGACCATCAAAACAAGTGACAGTGATTAATTGGAACCCAATGAATAAAATAAGAATCCGTAAGTCCAAAAATAAATAAATCAAGAAGTAAAAGCTCTTCATCACAACAGAATGCCAACCAATAAATACAGAAGAAATTAATGGAGTTAGAAAACCACTATTTTGCAACCATCATAGTTAATAATTCAAGTAAAACTCATTAATGGATGCTAAAACTAATGGGTGTAAGTTAGGTGAGGAAGGAGATATTATATATAGTCTCAGAGTATCTCCCCACAAATTACTTATTATAATAATTACAAAAGGAAAAAAATAGGGCTTCCCTGGTGGCGCAGTAGTTGAGAGTCCGCCTGCCGATGCGGGGGGCACAGGTTCGTGCCCCGGTCTGGGAGGATCCCGCATGCCGTGGAGCGGCTGGGCCCGTGAGCCTTGGCCGCTGGGCCTGCGTGTCCGGAGCCTGTGCTCCGCAACGGGAGAGGCCGCAGCAGTGAGAGACCCGCGTACCACAAAATAAAAAGAAAAAAAAAAAAAGGAAAAAAATAGCAACTTTATAGTGAAGAAATTTGGCAGATCCAAGTTAACCAAGTGATCAAAACTAACATTAATAATGGGACAAATCAACATCATGTGCCTCCTGATATGATTCACTGAGAACACATCATCACTTACATACTTTTCTGCCCCAAATGTGTCACCTGAATTTAACCAAAAGGAAACACCAGACACTCTGAAAATGAAGGACATTCTACAAAATAAATGACACATACTCTTCAGAAATATCAGTGTCTAGAAAAACAAAGAAAGGCTAAAAAAACTATTCTAGATGAAAAGAGACTGAAAACTAAAAGCAATCTATGATCCTGGATTAGTTTCTGAACTAGGAGGAAAAAATGCTCTTATGGACATTATTAAGACCATTGATAGAAATCTGAATAAGGTCTATAGATCAGATAATATTATTATATTAATATTAAAAGTCTCTGACTTTGATAACTGTACTGTGGTTTTATTTAAGTGAAAATACTTATTTTGAGAAATGTACATTGAGTTGTGTATGGGTAAAGGAGCATGATGTCTGTAATTTACTCTCAAATGGTTCAGAGAAAAACAATATGTGTGTGTGT
Organism: Leucopleurus acutus; assembly: GCF_964270905.1. Taxonomy (NCBI): domain Eukaryota; kingdom Metazoa; phylum Chordata; class Mammalia; order Artiodactyla; family Delphinidae; genus Leucopleurus; species Leucopleurus acutus. The sequence goes on from NC_139154.1 coordinate 58,758,341, forward strand.
GTGTGTGTATGTATATATATATAGAGAGAGAGAGAGAGAAAGAGAGAGAGAGAGAGAGAGAGAGAAGAGAAAAATGATAAAGCAAATGTGGCAAAGTGTTAACCACTGGTGAATTTGGAAAAAGGTATATAAGAGTTCTTTATATTATTCTTCTATTTTTCCTGTGAGTTCAAATTATTTTTTTAAAGCAACAGATATTTTGAATAGCAGATGAGACATAGATACAATTGAAGATATGAAGTAATATCTTCAAGTAATATCTTCAATAATACAAGACAGAATACAGAGCTGAAAAAATCATGACATTATGAGACATGAAGAAATAGAAGGAAAATACAATAGGAGTTCTAAAGAAAGAACAACAGAGGGATAGGAAAGAAATAATAGTCAAAGACACACCAGCTTAGAATTTTCCAGGACTGATGAAACATGTTACTCTTTAAAGAAAAACAACAAATATTTTAATTTAAATCCATATCTAGAAACATCAATGTAAAACTGAAGGACACCAGAGTCAAAGAAAAAAAATCTTAAAAGACAATTAGAAAGAAAACACTGATTAGCTAGCTACAAGGAACAATTAAATTGACCACAGACTTCTTAGCATCAACAACAGAATATCTTCAAAGTTCTGAGAGAAAATAACTGTCAACTTAGTTACACTACACTCAATTATGATTTAAAGGTTAAGACAAAAGAGACATTTTTGAAAAAAAGAGACTGAGTTTACCTTTACACAGTCAAAAGGAGGGAGGGAGGGAGGAAGAACCCTACCAAATAATGCTCACTAGGAAGAAGAAAACTGAAGCCAGAATGATGGAGCAAGATGCCAAGAAACAATGGTGAGCAAAGAAATTGAAAACACATATGGGTAACCGTAAAACGGCACTGTATGTACAAAACAATGATAATAAACACTCATCTGGGAGACAAGAAAGCAATATAGAATCAAAATAACAGACAACAACACAAAATAGGAAGGTGGTAATTGAAGTGAATCATTCCCAAGTCCATGTACTGACCAGAAAGGGAACAGAGAGAGATGTATTAGTTTATTATGCATATTGAAATTTGACACTAAAAGTATAAAAATAAAATGTATAACTTTTAACCCAACAGAGGGGAAAGGGGGGAAGTAAAACTTACTGATACCATCCAAATAGTGACACAAGAAGATCAGAAAGACAAGAGTGGCCCTAACGAATCTGGAAAATATTATACTGTAAATCAAATGAGTTGCACGTTCTCCAAGCATTTGTTTGTCTGTATCTTGGATATGTGAAACATTATCTATCACATCTCAAAAATGTGGACCCTTGCTTTAGTCAGAATATCTAGCATCTCTTTGCCCACTTCTGTCCCACAGCTGTATTTTTATCCATATCTACTCTTTTGGAATGGCTTCCCTCACAAATGAAAGGTCCTCTATAAATGAAATGTTCTCTACAAATGAAAACCCAATTATTTCTTTGATCCCAAATCAGATTCACTCTTCCAGAAAATCTTTATCAAATTAACACCAACTCACCTTTCCCTTAAATTGAATTGAATTTCTGTAGTATTTAAAACATGTGATTGCTTTTTTTTTTTTTTTTTTTGCAGTACGCGGGCCTCTCACTGCTGTGGCCTCTCCCGTTGCGGAGCACAGACTCCGGACGCGCAAGCTCAGCAGCCACGGCTCACGGGCCCAGCCACTCCACGGCATGTGGGATCTTCCCGGACCGGGGCACGAACCCGTGTCCCCTGCATCGGCAGGCAGACTCTCAACCACTGCGCCACCAGGGAAGCCCGTGATTGCTCTTTTAATTGTTAAAATACTGCCTTATAAATGTTCTTTAGATGTTCCATTTAGGCATATTTTGTTTCCTCAAATCAGATCATAAGCTCGTCAAGATCAGCACGAAATTCTTTAGGATCTCCTAAACAATCAAGCACAATGTTGTTTATTTTTCACTTAAGGATGAAGAAAACTTTAAGTTATTTTCCTTTAATAAGCACAAAAGATATTAATTTTGCAAAATATGCACCAATAAACAGATACATCTCATACATAAAAACAAATCAGGTTCTAAGGACTTTGTTTTAATCTTTAGATAATATAGGTGAAGTGGATAGCTTTTTAAATAGTCATCTCCCCTGTTTTCATTTTGCCAACTTTAAAAAGAGTCCATATGCTCAGGGCTAAAAATGTTCAAGGTTAAATCAAAGGAAGTCAGACACCACTAGTACAGTGAACATTTTAATAAAAACTGAAAATGTGCCTCACATTACAATTACTGTACCACTTTGAAGAAGTATTACATAATAGTTATCTTTTACTACAATATTGGTAGAAAAGGTGAAGGATGAAATTTATAAATTAAAAAGAAAAAAAGGCAAAACATTAGTAAGTTAAAGGAGAGCTAAATAAACGGAGAGAGATACTGTATTCACAGATCAAAGGACTCAATACTGTTAAGATCTCAATTTTCCACAAATTGAGCTACAGATCCCACATAATCCCAATAAAATCCCAGTAGGTTATATACATGATAAAATGTCACAAAATTATGCACACAGGCATGAAAAAAATGAGTGCATGTAAAAAGTGATGAAATCTGACTAAGGTCTAGTTAACTGCATTGTGTCAATCAATCTCCTGGTTTTGATAATGCACTATATTTAGGCAAAAATATCACCACTGGGGGAAGCTGGGTGTTGGGTCCATGTGACTTCTTTGTACTTTTTTTGCAACTTCCTATGAATTTTGAATTACTTTAAAATAAAAAGTAAAATCTTGGAAGGCTTTTTCATGTAACCGAAATGCTGATTCTGAAATGTGTATGGTAAAAATAAAGGACCTAGAATAGATAAAACAATTTTGAAAAAGCAGAATAAAGTTGTAGGACTCACTACCCGATTTCAAGGCTTTCTTTTTATGAAGCTACAGTAAGCAAGACTGAGGTATTGCTGAAAATATAGCCAAACAGCTCAACAGGACAAGACAGAGTGCAATATACCTACACATGTACTGTCAACTGATTTTTGTCAAAGGTGCCAAGGTAATCCATTTATGATTCATTTATATCACATCCTAGAAGAGCTTTTATAGTGATAGAAATCAGAACAGTGATTGCAATGGCTGGGGGGAAGAGGGTGGACAGCATGACTGGGAAGGGATAATAAAAGAACTCTCTGAGGTTAAGGAAATGTTCTACCTTAATAAAGGCATGGGTTGCACAGCTGTATTATTTGTCAAACTGAAAGATTTAAGATCTGTGCATTCACTCTAAGTAAGCCATGATTTAATTTTTAAAATATGCAACAACATACAAGTGTTCTAAAATATCTGTCTACAAAGAAACATCAAAATACTAAGAGTATCCACCTCTTGGGAGTAAAATTACTCATCATTTTGTTTTCTTATAGCTTTCTGATTGTCTATTTTTTCTTTTAAAAATGTACATGTTATAATCAGAATACAACACACTCTTCAAATTTATGCCAGAATAAAAATAGCTAGCTCATACTTTACTGTTCCGGTCACTAATCCCCTATACCAATTACCCTCCCAATCTGTAGCATTTTTCTTCAATAGGAGGACATGTTTTACACGTCCTCCTGGTAATCCCTCAGTAAGACCTGGGAGAAAGGTTCTGGCTCTTATCAGCCTCTATTAGTCCTAAAGACACTGTTAAAGAATTGTTATTCTCCACAGAAAAATGAAGGGAAGTAATTATTACTACTGTTTCTTCAGAGTAACCACAGTAAGAAAATAATGAAAAAAAAAAACCAAAAACCTCAAAGATACCTATTTTCTAACAGAAAATCCAATCTCCAACAGAGCTCCCCCTTCTCAACTTTACTGTCTTTGTAACTGATGCCATTCTCCCACTATTAATTGATTTAAACAAGTATTTATAAAGCACCAACTACGTGCTCCTCCATCAGGCTTAAAATTGTTAAGTCCTCTCTGAATCATCTCTCTCCATCCCTGTATTTCTCCACAAAGCCTTGCTGAATTTCTCTCCAAGATGCTTCTCACCTATCTGTTCTTCCTTTCTGTTCTTCACTACTGTTTGCCTTGTCTGATCCATCACCACTTACCTTACCCTTAGCTTACTCCACATAATCCTCTAGCACAGTTCTGTGGAGAAGAACTGTGGAGGTCCCTGGGATTCCTTTCTGAGGGTCTCAAAAGTCAAAACTATTTTCATAATAATACTGAAATGCTATTGGCCCCCTTTCACCATGTTGACATCTGTACTAATAATACAAAAGCAATGGTGGTAAAACTGCTGGTGCCTTAGCACAAATCAAGGCAGCAGACCCACAATGTACAGCAGTCAAGTGTATTCTTCACTGCGATGCACTCGCTGGGGAAAAAAAAAAAAGCCAGTTTCACTTAAGAATGCCCTTATTGAAGCATAAACATTGTTAATTTTATTAAATCTTGACCCTTAAATACTTATCATTTTAATATTCTATTTGATGAAATGCATAAACACTTCTGCATACCAAGTACACTGGTTTATCTCAGAGAACAGCACCTGTGTTTGAGTTGCAAACCGAACAAGCCACTTTTTCCACAGAACACTGTTGTTACTTGAGAGAACAGCTGACAAACCATGATTATTCATGTTTAGGTATCTGACATTCTCTTGAAAATAAACTAAATGAACCTGTCAGTTCAATGAAAAATGACAGTATTTGCTGCATGTGATGCATTTAGCACTTTCAAAGAGAAATTTGAATCTTGGAAAACTTGTATCTACCATCAATACTTTAAGACTTTTCTGATGAGATGAGTGATGATTTATGATATTGTGTAATGAAACATGGCAACGTTGGGAAGATCTGGATAACATCATGAATCCATATTTTCCAAATGACCAGTGCATGATGTTAAAAAAATCATACGTGGGTAAAAATGATCCATTTTAAGTCAGAGACCAATAATAAGTGTTTTACCATAATGGTAGGTCTTGGATTCTACATTGCAACTAACTTTTTTTTTTAACATCTTTATTGGAGTATAATTGCTTTACAATGGTGTGTTAGTTTCTGCTTTATAACAAAGTGAATCAGTTATACATATACATATGTTCCCATATCTCTTCTCTCTTGCGTCTCCCTCCCTCCCACCCTCCGTATCCCACCACTCTAGGTGGTCACAAACCACCCAGCTGATCTCCCTGTGCTATGCGGCCTCTTCCCACTAGTTATCTATTTTACGTTTGGTAGTGTATATATGTCCATGCCACTCTCTCACTTCATCCCAGCTTAACCTTCCCCCTCCCTGTGTCCTCAAGTCTATTCTCTACATCTGCATCTTTATTCTTATCCAGCCCCAACGTTCTTCAGAACCATTTTTTTTAAGAGTCAATATATATGTGTTAGCATACTGTATTTGTTTTCCTCTTTCTGACTTATTTCACTCTATATGACAGTCTCTAGGTCTATCCACCTCACTACAAATAACTCAATTTCGTTTCTTTTTATGGCTGAGTAATATTCCATTGTATATATGTGCCATATCTTCTTTATCCATTCATCTGTTGATGGACGCTTAGGTTGCTTCCATGTCCTGGCTATTGTAAACAGAGCTGAAATGAACATTTTGGTACATGACTCTTTTTGAATTATGGTTTTCTCAAGGTATATGCCCAGTAGAGGCATTGCTGGGTCATATGGTAGCTCTATCTGTAGTTTTTTAAGGAACCTCCATACTGTTCTCCATAGTGGCTGTATCAATTTACATTCCCACCAACAGTGCAAGAGTGTTCCCTTTTCTCCACACCCTCTCCAGCATTTATTGTTTCTAGATTTTTTGATGATGGCCATTCTGACCGGTGTGAGATGATATCTCATTGTAGTTTTGATTTGCATTTCTCTAATAATTAATGATGTTGAGCATTCTTACATGTGTTTGTTGGCAATCTGTATATCTTCTTTGGAGAAATGTCTATTTAGATCTTCTGCCCATTTTTGGATTGGGTTGTGTGTTTTTTTGTTATTGAGCTGCATGAGCTGCTTGTAAATTTTGGAGATGAATCCTTTGTCAGTTGCTTCATTTGCAAATATTTTCTCCCATTCTGAGGGCTGCCTTTTCGTCTTGTTTATGGTTTCCCTTGCTGTGCAAAAGCTTTTAAGTTTCATTAGGTCCCATTTGTTTATTTTTGTTTTAATTTCCAATTCTCTAGGAGGTGGGTCAAAAAGGATCTTGCTCTGATTTATATAAAAGAGTGTTCTTCCTATGTTTTCCTCTAAGAGTTTCATAGTGTTTGGCCTTACATTTAGGTCTTTAAACCATTTTGAGTTTATTTTTGTGTATGGTGTTAGGAGTGTTCCAACTTCATACTTTTACATGTACCTGTCCAGTTTCCCAGCACCACTTATTGAAGAGGCTGTCTTTTCTCCACTGTATATTCTTGCCTCCTTTATCAAAGATAAGGTGACCATATGTGCGTGGGATTATCTCTGAGTTTTCTATCCTGTTCCATTGATCTATATTTCTGTTTCTGTGCCAGTACCATACTGTCTTGATTACTGTAGCTTTGTAGTAGAGTCTGAAGTCAGGGAGCCTGATTCCTCCAGCTCTGTTTTTCGTTCTCAAGATTGCTTTGGCTATTCGGGGTCTTTTGTGTTTCCATACAAATTGTAAAATTTTTTGTTCTAGTTCTGTGAAAAGTGCCAGTGGTAGTTTGATAGGGATTGCATTGAATCTATAGATTGCTTTGGGTAGTAGAGTCATTTTCACAGTGTTGATTATTCCAATCCAAGAACATGGTATATCTCTCCATCTGTTGGTAACATCTTTAATTTCTTTCATCAGTATCTTATAATTTTCTGCATACAGGTCTTTTGTCTCCTTAGGTAGGTTTATTCCGAGATATTTTATTCCTTTTGTTGCAATGGTAAATGGGAGTGTTTTCTTAATTTCACTTTCAGATTTTTCATCATTAGTGTATAGAAATGCCAGAGATTTCTGTGCATTAATTTTGTATCCTGCTACTTTACCAAATTCATTGATTAGCTCTAGTAGTTTTCTGGTAGCATCTTTAGGATTCTTTATGTATAGTATCATGTCATCTGCAAACAGTGACAGCTTTACTTCTTCATTTCCTATTTGGATTCCTTTTATTGCTTTTTCTTCTCTGACTGCTGTGCCTAAAACTTCCAAAACTATGTTGAATAACAGTGGGCAACCTTGTCTTGTTCTTGATCTTAGTGGAAATAGTTTCAGTTTTTCACCACTGAGGAGAATGTTGGCTGTGGGTTTGTCATATATGGTCTTTATTATGTTGAGGAAAGTTCCCTCTACGCCTATTTTCTGCAGGCATTTTATCATAAATGGGTGTTGAATTTTGTCGAAAGCTTTCTGTGCATCTACTGAGATGATCATATGGTTTTTCTCCTTCAATTTCTTAATATGGTGTATCACGTTGATTGATTTGTATATATTGAAGAATCCTTGTATTCCTGAAAAAAACCTCATTTGACCATGGTGTATGATCCTGTCAATGTGCTGTTGGATTCTGTTTGCTAGTATTTTGTTGAGGATTTTTGCATCTATCTTCATCAGTGATATTGGCCTGTAGTTTTCTTTCTTTCTGACATCTTTGTCTGGTTTTGGTATCAGGGTGATGGTGGCCTCGTAGAATGAGTTTGGGAGTGTTCCTCTCTCTGCTATATTTTGGAAGAGTTTGAGAAGGATAGGTGGTAGCTCTTCTCTAAATGTTTGATAGAATTCGCCTGTGAAGCCATCTGGTCCTGGGCTTTTGTTTGTTGGAAGATTTTTAATCACAGTTTCAATTTCAGTGCTTCTGATTGTTCTGTTCATATTTTCTATTTCTTCCTGGTTCAGTCTCGGCAGGTTGTGCATTTCTAAGAATTTGTCCATTTCTTCCAGGTTGTCCATTTTATTGGCATAGAGTTGCCTGTAGTAATCTCTCAAATCCTTTGTACTTCTGCAGTGTCAGTTGTTACTTCTCCTTTTTCATTTCTAATTCTATTGATTTGAGTCTTCTCCCTTTTCTTCTTGATGAGTCTGGCTAATGGTTTATCAATTTTGTTTATCTTCTCAAAGAACCAGCTTTTAGTTTTATTGATCTTTGTTATTGTTTCCTTCATTTCTTTTTCATTTATTTCTGATCTGATCTTTATGATTTCTTTCCTTCTGCTAACTTTGGGGTTTTTTTGTTCTTCTTTCTCTAATTGCTTTGGGTGCAAGGTTAGGTTGTTTATTCGAGATGTTTCCTGTTTCTTAAGGTAGTATTGTATTGCTATAAACTTTCCTCTTAGAACTGCTTTTGCTGCATCCCATAGGTTTTGGGTCATCATGTCTCCATTGTCATTTGTTTCCAGGTATTTTTTGATTTCCTCTTTGATTTCTTCAGTGATCACTTCATTATTAAATAGTGTATTGTTTATCCTCCATGTGTTTGTATTTTTTACAGAGCTTTTCCTGTAATTGATATCTAGTCTCATAGCGTTGTGGTCAGAAAAGATACTTGATACAATTACAATTCTCTTAAATTTACCAAGGTTTGATTTGTGACCCAAGATATAATCTATCCTGGAGAATGTTCCACGCGCACTGGAGAAAAATGTGTATTCTGTTGTTTTTGGATGGAATTTCCTATAAATATCAACTAAGTCCATCTTGTTTAATGTATCATTTAAAGCTTGTGTTTCCTTATTTTCATTTTGGATGACCTGTCCATTGGTGAAAGTGGGGTGTTAAAGTCCCCTACTATGATTGTGTTACTGTTGATTTCCCCTTTTATGGCTGTCACTATTTGCCTTATGTATTGAGGTGCTCCTATGTTGGGTGCATAAATATTTACAATTGTTATATCTTCTTCTTGGATTGATCCCTTGATCATTATGTAGTGTCCTTCTTTGTCTCTTCTAATAGTCTTTATTTTAAACTCTATTTTGTCTGATATGAGAATTGCTACTCCAGCTTTCTTTTGATTTCCATTTCCATGGAATATCTTTTTCCATCCCCTCACTTTCAGTCTGTATGTTTCCCTAGGTCTGAAGTGGGCCTCTTGTAGATAGCATATATATGGGTCTTGTTTCTGTGTCCATTCAGCCAGTCTGTGTCTTTTGGTGGGTGCATTTAATCCATTTACATTTAAGGTAATTATTGATATGTATGTTCCTATTCCCATTTTCTTAATTGTTTTGGGTTTGTTATTGTAGGTCTTTTCCTTCTCTTGTGTTTCTTGCCTAGAGAAGTTCCTTTAGCATTTGTTGTAAAGCTGGTTTGGTGGTGCTGAACTCTCTCAGCCTTTGCTTGTCTGTAAAGGTTTTAATTTCTCCATCAAATCTGAATGAGATCCTTGCTGGGTAGAGTAATCTTGGTTGTAGGTTGTTCTCCTTCATCACTTTAAATATGTCCTGCCACTCCCTTCTGGCTTGCAGAGTTTCTGCTGAAATATCAGCTGTTAACCTTATGGGGATTCCCTTGTATGTTATTTGTTGTTTTTCCCTTGCTGCTTTTTTTTTTTTTTTTTTTTGCCGTACGCAGGCCTCTCACTGTTGTGGCCTCTCCCATTGCAGAGCACAGGCTCCGGACGCACAGGCTCAGCGGCCATGGCTCACGGGCCCAGCCGCTCCGCAGCATGTGGGATCTTCTCAGAACAGGGCACGAACCTGCATCCTCTGCATCGGCAGGCAGACTCTCAACCACTGCGCCACCAGGGAAGCCCTCCCTTGCTGCTTTTAATATGTTTCCTTTGTATTTAATTTTTGATAGTTTAATATGTGTCTTGGCATGTTTCTCCTTGGATTTATCCTGTATGGGGCTCTCTGTGACTCCTGGACTCGATTAATTCCTTTCCCATATTAGGGAAGTTTTCAACTATAATCTCTTCAAATATTTTCTCAGTCCCTTTCTTTTTCTCTTCTTCTTCTGGGACCCCTAAAATTCGAATGTTGGTGCGTTTAATGTTGTCCCAGAGGTCTCCGAGACTGTCCTCAGTTCTTTTCATTCTTTTTTCTTTATTCTGCTCTGCAGTAGGTATTTCCACTATTTTATCTTCCAGGTCACTTATCCTTCCTTCTGCCTCAGTTATTCTGCTATTGATCCCTTCTGGAGTATTTTGGGGTTTTTTTTGTTTGTTTGTTTGTTTTTGCACGGGCCTCTCACTGTTGTGGCCTCTCCCGTTGCGGAGCACAGGCTCCGGACGCGCAGGCTCAGCGGCCATGGCTCATGCGCCCAGCCGCTCTGTGGCATGTAGGATCTTCCCGGACCGGGACACAAACCCCCATTCCCTGCATCAGCAGGCGGACTCTGAACCACTGCGCCACCAGGGAAGCTCAAGAGTATTTTTAATTTCATTTATTGTGTTGTTCATCATTGCTTGTTTCCTCTTTAGTTCTTCTAGGTCCTTTTTAAATGTTTCTTGCATTTTCTCTATTCTATTTCCAAGATTTTGGATCATCTTTACTATCATTACTCTGAATTCTTTTTCAGGTAGACTGCCTATTTCCTCTTCATTTGTTAGGTCTGGTGCGTTTTTATCTTGCTCCTTCATCTGCTGTGTGTTTTTCTGTCTTCTCATTTTGCTTATCTTACTGTGTTTGGGGTCTCATTTTCGCAGGCAGCAGGTTCATAGTTCCCGTTGTTTTTGGTGTCTGTCCCCAGTGGCTAAGGTTGGTTCAGTGGGTTGTGTAGGCTTCCTGGTGGAGGGGACTAGTGCCTGTGTTCTGGTGGATGAGGCTGGATCTTGTCTTTCTGGTGGGTAGGTCCACGTCTGATGGTGTGTTTTGGGGTGTCTGTGGACTTACTATGATTTTAGGCAGCCTCTCTGCTAATGGACGGGGCTGTGTTCCTGTCTTGCTAGTTGTTTGGCATAGGGTGTCCAGCACTGTAGCTTGCTGGTCGTTGAGCGGAGCTGGGTCTTGTTGTTGAGATGGAGATCTCTGGGAGATATTCGCTGTTTGATATTACATGGAGCTGGGAAGTCTCTTGTGGACCAGTGTCCTGAAGTTGGCTCTCCCACCTCAGAGGCACAGCCCTGACGCCTGGCTGGAGCACCAAGAGCCCTTCTCCACAAGGCTCAGAATAAAAGGGAGAAAAAAAAAGAAAGCGAGAAAGCGAGGAAGGAAGGAAGGGAGGGAGGGAGGGAGGGAGGGAGGGAGGAAGGAAGGAAGGAAGGAAGGAAGGAAGGAAGGAAGGAAGGAAGGAAGGAGGATAAAATAAAATAAAATAAAATAAAGTTATTAAAATAAAAAATAATTATTAAGAAAAAAATTTTGAAAGAAAACAACGGACGGACAGAACCCTAGGACAAATGGTGAAAGCAAAGCTATACAGACAAAATCTCACACAGAAGCATACACATACTCACAAAGAGAGGAAAAGGGAAAAAAATAATATATCTTGCTCCCAGAGTCCCCCTCCTCAATTTGGGGTGATTCGTTGTCTATTCAGGTATTCCACAGATGCAGGGTACATCAATTGATTGTGGAGCTTTAATCTGCTGCTTCTGAGGCTGTTGGGAGCTATTTCCCTTTCTCTTATTTGTTCACACAGTTCCCAGGGTTCAGATTTGGATTTGGCCCCGCCTCTGCGTGTAGGTCACCAGAGGGCGTCTGTTCTTCGCTCAGACAGGACGGGGTTAAAGGAGCAGCTGATTTGGCGGCTCTGGCTCACTCAGGCCGGGGGGAGGGAGGGGTACAGATGCAGGGCGAGCCTGCGGCTTCAGAGGCTGTCGTGACATTGCACCAGCCTGAGGTGCGCCGTGCATTCTCCCGGGGAAGTTGTCCCTGGATCCCAGGACCCTGGCAGTGGCGGGCTGCACAGGCTCCCTGGAAGGGGGCTGTGGATAGTGACCTGTGCTCGCACACAGGCTTCTTGGTGGTGGCAGCAGCAGCCTTAGCGTCTCATGCCCGTCTCTGGGGTCCGTGCTGATAGCTGCGGCTCGCGCCCGTCTCTGGAGCTCCTTTAAGCAGCGCTCTTAATCCCCTCTCCTCGTGCCCCAGGAAACAAAGAGGCAAGAAAAAGTCTCTTGCCTCTTCGGCAGCTCCAGAGTTTTCTCGGACTCCCTCCCGGCTAGCCGTGGCGCACTAACCCCCTTCAGGCTGTGTTCACGCCACCAACCCCAGTCCTCTCCCTGCTCTCCAACCGAAGCCTGAGCCTCAACTCCCCACTCCCAACCGCCCCAGCGGCTGAGCAGACAAGACTCTCGGGCTGGTGAGTGCTGGTTGGCACCGATCCTCTGTGTGGGAATCTCTCCACTTTGCCCTCCGCACCCCGGTTGCTGCGCTCTCCTCCGTGGCTCCGAAGCTTCTCCCCCGCCACCCCATCTCTCCCCCAGTGAAGGGGCTTCCTAGTGTGTGGAAACCTTTCCTCCTTCACAGCTCCCTCCCACTGGTGCAGGTCCCTTCCCTATTCTTTTGTCTCTGTTTTTCCTTTTTTCTTTTGCCCTACCCAGGTACATGGGGAGTTTCTTGCCTTTCGGTAGGTCTGAGGTCTTCTGCCAGCGTTCAATGGGTGTTCTATAGGAGCAGTTCCACGTGTATATGTATTTCTGATGTATCTGTGTGGAGGAAGGTGATCTTCACATCTTACTCTTCGGCCATCTTCTCTCTCTTACTCTTCCGCCATCTTCTCTCTGCAACTAACTTTTTTTTTTTTTTGCAGTACACGGGTCTCTCACTGTTGTGGCCTCTCCCATTGCAGAGCACAGGCTCCGGATGTGCAGGGTCAGCAGCCATGGCTCACGGGCCTAGCCTCTCCATGGCATGTGGGACCTTCCTGGACCGGGGCACGAACCCATGTCCCCTGCATCGGCAGGCGGACTCTCAACCACTGTGCCACCAGGGAAGCCCTGCAACTAACTTTTAATTGTCAAGTTGTGGAGATGTAGAAGAGGAAAATACCCACAATTACCTGAAAAGGCTATTAAAATATTATCCTTTTCCGAATAAATTCATGTGAGAGACCAGATTTTCTTCACATGTCAACCGAAACAAAATATCCCAATAGGATGAATGAAGAAACACATCTGAGAAACAGCTGTCTTCTATTTAATCAAATATTAAAGACATTTGCAAAATGTACAACAATCCCACTCCCTTCACTCAATTTTTGTTTGGAAAATAGTTATTTTTCATGAAAATGTCATTTATGTTAACATGTAATAGGTTTATTTTTCTTTTTAATAAATTAATATTTTAAAAAATTCCTCAGGTATAATTGCTAATATAGTCAATAGTAATAGATATAATTAACATAAACAACTTTGGTGTTCTCAATAATTTTTAAGAGTACAAAAGGATTCTGAAACAGACTCTATTTTACAGATATTTCTGTCCTTCCTCTCTGATCCACTCTCATTACGATTGCCAGAATAATCCTGGGCACTTTCAACATTATTACTTCTTGCACAAAAGCCTTAGTGTTCCCAACATCCTGTCACTTCCTATCTACACAATTTTACCTGGCTTTCAAGAACTTTATAAATTGGCCCTGCCTTATCTAGCAAATTTTACTTCTCCATGCTCCCCAACACAAGTCTCCATGTTACTTAATCCTCCCTTTCAGTCTCTAACCCTTTACTCCTGTGGTTAAATGCTCACCTGGAAAGCACTCCCAGCCCCTATTCCCTCCTCTGCTTTCCTCCTCTCTCTCTGCCTCCTCCAATCTAAACTTTCTCATCGTAAGGGCCCAGAGAGCAAAAAGGACAATGCCTTGAATGTCAGGCTTAAACTACCAATGGAGTATAAGCTTTAAAAATTTTGAATCACTATATTGTATACCTGTAACTTACATAATATTGTACAGAAACTATACCTCAATTTTAAAAAAAGGTGTGTACTTTAGTTTATAGGCAATGAAGAGAAGATTCTTTGAGCAGAAGGTGGATGATTTATGCAGAAAGAATGTTCTTACCATCTCAAGTTTCTAAGAAGAGTTTAAACAAACTAAATAAATGTCTTCTTTGGACATACCTAAATTTACGGTCAAATCTAAGATTTTTCCAATAGACTTTAAGGACTAAGGGAGGTGATACACTGTCACATTAGGAATCCAAACCTAGAATCTCAGGTCAAGGCAACTGGAACTCTGAAACATGGCATCTTCCAGAACCAAAAAAACTGTAAAAAACAAAAGTGGAAAACAAACATGATTTCATCTCTCAAATCTAAGGCCTTTTGGTATTGGTGAACAAAGTCCTCTTCCTGATTAGAAGTCCAATTTAATCATATTTTCGAAAAACAAAAACCAGTATGTAATAGCTATATATATTCACTAGTCACTAAATGTCTTTACTTTAAAATGACAGAGTATTCTCATATGCATGTAAGTTATGAACATTGCTTAGTATGCAGAAGATACATTAAACCTACTGATTTAGTTTAGGCCTAATAATAAACCACAATGTTTAATTCATTCTATACCCACTATGGCCAGAGATCTAGGTCAAGCCCAATGTCATCTCCACTTTAAAACCTGCTATGATTTCTCCCAACCAGAAATAATGATCTCCTTCCTCTAAACTTAGGTAGTAGCACACGGTTTGTTCCTCTCATGCCAGTTCATTCATTTATTCCACAAATATTTACTGAGAGTCTAAGTATGTGTTAGGCACTTTTCTATGTTCTGGGGATACAGCCATGAACAAAACAAAACCACTAGCTTCCCGGACTTACACTCTAGTGGGAAAAGAAAGGCAATAAACAAATAAATATAAGGTGATACATGCCACAGTGAAAATTAGGGAGAGTAGGAGGCAAAGCTGAATTTTTTATAAAGCTAATAAAACTTACAGTTCAGGCCTCCTCACTTCCCCGGGGCCTCTATGAGTGCTGAAAGTTACTGGGACACGTAGAATGTTCCTGGTGGGGAAGAGAAGTCCAGTGGAAGCACTACATGATAGCATTTTTGATCAAATGCCTAAAGAGGCCTCAGAAGAAAGGGACCTGACTCTAAGGTTACAGCATTTTGTTGGGACATCTTTTCTAACTCCAAATAATTATTCACTTTCACACCAAACTTTTTATTCTAATTTATTTGTTTTCTCAATGAGGGTACCCAAATTACTGTATAAAGTTCAGGGCCTACAAAATCTGGATCCATCCCTGGTAAAGACAGAAGTGGGGAGGAGCTGTTTTTTATAGGATGATAAGGAACAGGCACATTAAAAGGTGACATTTGAGCTGAGACCTGAGGGAAATGAAGAAACAAACCATACAGATATTGGGGGGGCGGGGTTATGAGCACAGACAGCAAGTGTAAAACCACTGAGGCAGCAGCACGAGGAGCAGAGTAGGTCAGGAAGACAGGAGCAGGAGAAATACATAATAATAAACAGTATTACCGACAATTAACAATTACTGAGTATTATGTGACAGGCACTGTCCCAAGTACTTTTTTTAAAATATTTATTTATTTATTTTGGCTGTGCCAGGTCTTAGTTGTGGCACGCGGGCTTCTTAGTTGCAGCATGCAGACTCTTAGTTGCAGCACGCGTGCAGGATGTAGTTCTCTGACCAGGGATCAAACCCAGGCCCGCTGCATTGGGAGTGCAGAGTCTTACCCACTGGACCACCAGGGAAGTCCCCCAAGTACTTTTCTAAGCATCTCCATTTTACAACTGAGGAAACTGAGGCACAGAGAGAAGGATTAGGTAATTGGCTAGTGGGTGGTGAAACTAGGCAGTCTGCCTCCAGAACCTGCTCTTAAATCACACTGCTGAATATATACTACCAAATGTAAAATGAATATATACTACCAAATGTAAAATAGATAGCTACTGGGAAGCAGCCGCATAGCACAGGGAGATCAGCTCCGTGCTCTGTGACCACCTTAGAGCGGTGGGATAGGGAGGGTGGGAGGGAGACTCAAGAGGGAGGAGATATGGGGATATATGTATATGTATACGTGATTCACTTTGTTATAAAGCAGAAACTAACACACCATTGTAAAGCAATTATACTGCAATAAAGATGTTAAAAAAAAATCACTGTGCTGTGCTACAGAGAAGTCGGTTCTCTAGATTATGGAGTGTCAAGACAATCTCTCAGCCAGTAGGAGATTTAATGTGCTAGAAAAGAGGAAATCAACAGTTTTGATCTCAAACTATGATAGCTAAAAGTAGGTTTACAATTTATGTCCCTGTAAATAAAGTACCAAGTCTTGTCATTTTTCCTACTCTACACAGTCCCTAGGACCTTTCCTTTCATATTACAGCTATTCAGTGTAGGATGAATGTTAAATGGACTCTCATGAGAGAATGACTAACTACTCACTCTCAATACAAAATAATTAGATGTTGTTTCACAAGTAAATATACATACAACTCAAATCTTGGAGGTAAGTACCTCCTTTAGGCAATCAGATCCATATCAAAGTCAGGTAAGCTGTTTGTATCTACAGAAATTATCCCACAATCTGTTCCACTGTCATTTTCCACCTAAAATAACTACTGATACGAGAAAACTCTACCTTAATTTACCTTAAATACTCAATCATTCTGAAGTTAGGACCACTTCCTCTGGTCCCTCTAGACTTTGTCCTCCATGAAAGTAAAAATGGGCATAATCCGGACATACATGTTTTATTTTCCTTCAGCTGTTCTTTTCTAAATGCTTAAGGTCTTCATGTCCCTCATAGGAGGCGAGGTTTCAGAACTGAGTTTTCCAGAAAAGTTCTTATAAATCCTGACTATAATGAAAGAATTAGTGTTTGATGATATTAATCGGAATACCATGAGAGACGCAGAGTTACAAACAAGTCAACACATAATTCACTAAATACTTGAACATACAAATTAATTTCCTGATTTCACTGTCCAACCTTCAATTTTTCTCCTGTCAGCTTTCAGAGTCTCTCTACATAGATCACCATGTGAGTGCTACCTTGGAGCTTAGCCACATTACAGCCTCTGCTTCAGAGGGAATGGCTTCCAAACACACATAGATAAAATCAATATCAACATTTCCAAAGCATGTTCTGCAAGACACCAGTTCTAAGGACAAGCAATCGGTATTACAGAGAAGAATCCCATCATCAAGTAACTTCGGAGTTTGCTGGGTTAAGCAAAGTTTACCAGGTTTCTTTACCATAGGACTTCTCGGTCTCTGATACACTCATAGTACTGCTTTCCCTGGAGCATCCTGGTCACAGTTTTTTGTTTGTTTGCTTGTTTGGCTGCATTCCACAGCATGCAGGATCTTCTTAGTTCCCCGACCAGGGATCGAACCCGTGCCCCCGGCAGTGGAAGTGCAGAGTTCTAACCACTGGACTGCCGGGGAAGCCCCCTGGTCACAGTTTGGAAAATGCTTATGAAGTCCAGTCTGGAAGTAAAAGATGATTCCAAGGCTTCAAGCCTTAACAAACTGACACTGCTGGGGCTTTTGACCTTGTCTCCATTTGTTAGCTGGAGATAATGGGCTAGAACTCAGAAGGCACAAGCTGGAGGCATCTGGGAGTCATTCACAGGGACAAAGCTAACTCCACAAGACCAGATGAGATACTCCCTGAGAAACACATGAAGACCAGTACTTCAAAACAACCCTGCTTGGGCTTCCCTGGTGGCGCAGTGGTTGAGAGTCCGCCTGCCGATGCACAGGGGACGTGGGTTCGTGTCCTGGTCCGGGAGGATCCCACATGCTGTGGAGTGGCTGGGCCCGTGGGCCATGGCCGCTGAGCCTGTGCGTCCGGAGCCTGTGCTCCGCAGCGGGAGAGGCCACAACAGTGAGAGGCCCGCGTACCGCAAAAAAAAAAAAAAAAAAAAAACAACCCTGCCTTACCCTACCTCTAGCTTTAGTATTGTCTCTCTAGCAATAAATCTAGAAAAACATCCGTAAATGAAGACTCTAAGGGTAGGAATAATACAAATTAAACTGGAAAACTGCCTGAGAAAAAAATAGCATAATGCATGTGAAAATCATACTAATGTTGATAAATGTTGATAATGTGATATGGTATACAAAGACCTAACTTCTCCAAGCTTCTCCAAGTAATCGCTTTCAAGTGACAAACCTATAGCTCATTCATTCTCTTTTTTTTTGGGATCATGGAACTCTTTGAGAATGTAATGAATACCAAAAGCCATCTCTCCAGAAAAACACACACACATACAACATTAAGCCTATACATTTCCAAGGGTTTCGTGGGTCCCCTGCGGCTCAACCAGAGCCCTTTCTAGCTGTCAACTCCCAAGCCCCTGAGTAACTCCTGCTACAGATACTTCATCTGACAGACAAAGCCCAGAGTTACAGCACATTTAAAAGTGTGTAAGCCTTTTCTTTTTAAACTATATTTTCATGTACTTTAAGACAGTGCAGAGGAAATGTATATTTGCATTTTTTTGGCCTCAAAAAAATTAAAACGTATTTGTTGAGTGAAACAAGTCAACACCATAAACAGAAGGGCATATGATGGTAATAATATCTTCACGACAAAACAGCTCTGAGAGGCTAAGTGATTTTATAAGGCCAAAGAGCTAATAAATTCTAGATCTTCCACATCCTAGCTCAGTACTTTTTAACTAAACCATGCCACCTTAAATATAATAAGCATATTATTACACTGCATAGGATATAGTTTTCAAAATAAAAATCCCTTAAAACACCAACCTTCTAAGAATGACTATAAATAATTAGGCCTCTAACTTACTTACTTAATTGGATCATTCCATTTTTAGCACCTAAATACTGACAAATTAAGGAGCAAATTATATATACCGGCTTTTGAAAAAAATTCTTTAAGGCACTACTCTCTAATCCACACCATTTGTAAAAATAATGAAAATCAAAAACAGCAAAATACAAAAAAATCTGTTATCTTTATAGCATGAACATGACTATATACAGACAAAAATACAAATAGTTTAAGCTTTGGGTCATTCAGCAAACGGGATATGACGCCAAAAACCACACAGAGTTTCTCTGCTTTGGGCCCCTGATATTAGAAGAGTCTGGCAGGCAGGGATCAAGTATCTATTATCTGATGTCCACTTGGCAGACTCTACAAAAACAGTGAGGCCTGGCTGCACAGCAGGAGTTAGGTATTCTAACTACTACCTAAAGATCCACTCTAACTTGGAGTGTGGCTGCAATTAACATGCTAAACTAAGTGTGTGCCTCCCTTTCTCCACTGGAAATTCGATAATACATTATCTGCCCATATGCTGGTTAAGGACACAGTAGCTAGAGCAAACTGGTTCACATTTTGGCTTTGCCACCTACGAACTTTGGCAAGTTACTGTAACTTCCCTGTGCCTTAGTTTCTTCTGATGCAAAATGGAGTTAATAACAGCATCTCTTTCATTGGGCTATTGTAAGGATTGAGGTAATACATGGAGAAGTCTTCGAGCAGTGCCTGGCAAGTAATAAGCACTCTATAAATGTTAGTTTCCATTATCATTATTTTAAACAGATGACAAGATTAATCAACTTATACCTGCACTGCACTTAGATGTCCTTAGGAAATTACAGGCCTTAATTTTTTTACGTTTTAATCATGTGGCTTAACTACCAGCTGTTTTTTCTAAATATAGTAAATACATGGCCAATTATTCTTATAAAGAACTGAAAAAGAACTTACTGTCTACACTGCCACCTAAGCCTGACACATTAGCAAAGTTTCAGTTAACTTTTCATCTCAATATAACCAGACTCCCTTTTTAAAAAATTTATTTATTTATTATTATTATTATTTTGTGGTTGTGTTGGGTCTTCGTTGCTGTGCGCAGGCTTTCTCTAGTTGTGGTGAGCGGGGGCTACTCTTTGTTGTGGTGCGCAGGCTTCGCATTGCGGTGGCTTCTCTTGTTGAGGAGCATGGGCTCTAAGCACGCGGGCTTCAGTAGTTGTGGTGTGCGGGCTTCAGTAGTTGTGGCTCATGGGCTCAGCAGTTGTGGCTCACGGGTTCTAGAGCGCAGGCTTAGTAGTTGTGGCACATGGGCTTAGTTGCTCCCCAGCATGTGGGATCTTCCCAGACCAGGGCTTGAACCTGTGTCCCCTGCATTGGCAGGTGGATTCTTAACCATTGTGCCATCAGGGAAGCGCTAACCAGACTCCCTTAACCAACTCTAAGCTACCTGGATTGACTCACTTCAACTTTCACAATCACTACAAATTCCAAGCACAATACCGTAATGGTTATGCTTACAGTGGCCTCCTAACTGCTCTTTACCTCTGCCCCCCCCATCTCCACTCCCCACACTGCAGTAGGTAAAGCTTGAAAGCTTGTAAAAATCCAAGTCTAATTTCACTCTCCTACTTAAAACCCTGCAATGGTTCCTTATTGTCCTAAAGAGAAGTCCCACCTCCTTACAAGACCAAAGAGGCCTGCATGATCTAGGGTCATCCTCCCTCTCCGGCTACTGAGGCCACATAGGCCTTCTTTCAAATCCTCACCCTGTTCTTTAGGGCCTCCAAGCCTGCACAGATCATGCTTCCTCTATCTGGCATAATTCCCTCTCCCCATTGCCTCTGACTCCCCAGCGGAGATGAAGTCCTCCTGTTATATGCTCTCCTAACCCTAATCCTAATCCTCTCCTCTTGGCAGCACGAAAGAAAACTCAATAAAATAATTGTTTAAATGGTTGTTTAATGTTGTTCTTGTCCAAAAAATATAAACAAGTAAGACTTGGGAACATGTCTCTCTTTTAGTGCTACAACCCAAGTGCTTAGATAGATGCACAGTACCTTATACACAGTAGGTGTGTCACATAGGTGACAACATAGACACCTGTGTTGTCTATGGAGAAAAGTGGTGATATAACTGATGATGGAAAGCAAATCATCCACAAAACAAGACTAATGCAGAATACTGGCTGCACTGTATTAAATATCTAAGTTACCATATGCATTACAAGTGAAGTAAAAGTAAAAACCTACTGCTTAAAGGTGGGCAAAATAAAGTTAAGACTCAACTTTCCAAAGTAAAGTTTCTTTGTGCATCCTCAGGTGTTATGTGAAACAGGCGGAGTTCCACTTCAGTTACCAGTAAGAAGATACACAACCAAATCAAGACTGCTGCCACATTTGGCACAAGCCTGCTCTTCTTGGCAGTCTCTGTGAGGCCAAGAGTTGAGCTGGCCAGAGGAGCATGATTTATCTGCCACATTTAGAAGTGGTCCCTCTACAACAGGAATGCTATGCTACTAATGGGCTTTGAATTCTAACCTTGCCAAACCAGTACCTTTCCTAAGTATTCAATTCACATATATATATATATATATATATATATATATATATATATATATATATATATATATATATAAAGCTGAATCCTATGTGTCACTGACAAAAACAAGTTTAATAAGGCATCACGGTCCAATTCGAGTTGGAGAAAAAGTTGCTCTTTCGAAAGAAAAAAAGAAGGAAAGACGGGAGGGAAGGGAGGGAAAGAAAGAAAGAAAGAAAAGAAAGAAAGGGAGAAAGGGAGAAAGGGAGAAAGGGAGGAAGGGAGGAAGGAAGAAAGAAGTCATGCTAACCAGATCTCTTTTACAAAAGAAAGTCATTACTTGGAAAATTAAAAGAAACTGGTATGCGGATGCTAGGAGGCTTAAGGTTGAGGGGCTGTCGATGGACGCTGCCCAGTGAAATGACTATCGCCGGGCCTGGTGAGCAGCAGATGCCAACCCACCGCGAACAATCCCAGGTCCGTGGAGAGCATGCAGGTTTGACATAAGCCAAACCCCTGCTGTCCGGCTCGTCGCACTGACCCTGCCAATGCAACAAACGCGCAGACCCTCTCCGCGCGGTGAGGAGCGGAGTTGCCGCCGCCGTTCAGCGCTTCCCGGGAAACGCGCGTCCGGGGGAGGCTCAGGTAAGGACCCGGGGGTCTCGGGATTAAACGTTTGGCCCTTTGTTCTCTGCATGGTCGCGGAGCCCTGGGCACCCGCCGCTCCTCCTCGCCCACCGCTCCCGGGCGCCAGCGTCTGCCGCCGACAGGCAGCGCGGACTCGGGCGCCCCGACTCGCCGGCGCCCCTCGCCCTCCCCGCGGCGGGTCAGCGCCCCACGGCCTCAGCGGCGCGCGGCCCCTCGCCCTCACCTTGTAGACGTCGCCGTAGGTGCCGCTGCCGATGCGCTGAATCAGCTCGAAGTCCTCCTGAGGGTTCCGGCGGGACAGATCGAAGCAGGGGTTCATGGCGGGCCCCGGGTGCCCCCAGCCTCCCTCCCGGGCAGGGGAGGGGGGGCGCTCAGGGGGCCACACGGAGAGTGGGAGCCGCGGCGGGCCCCCTGCTCCCCCGGCGGTCACAATCGCCCGGCTCCACGCTGCGGCCGCCGCCGCGGACGACGACGACCGGCCTAGCCGTCCCCGCCCCCCGCAGCCCGCCGCGGCGCCGAACCCGGGTCACACCCACACGGAGCCGAGGACGCTCGCAGCCCCTCGCTCGGGGTGAAACTCCAACATGGCTTCCGCCTTCGCCGCTCCTCCCCCTCCCCTTACTCCGGCTCCTCCACCCTCCTCCCCTTTCCCGGCTCCCGCCCGACTGCGCAGCCGCGAGCCCGGAGGGAGCGCTCCCCGGCCCCGCGCGCGGCCCTCCCCGTGCGCGCTCCGGCTCTCCGCGCTTGCCTGGCGAGGCCCGGTCCCCGGGCCCTATTCGGCCAAAACGGCCGCGGCTTCCCCGCGCGCGACTGCCGCTGTGCCGTGCCAGAAAAGGCTCGCCTGCTCCCCGGGACCGCGGAGGGGGGGGCAGGCAGAAAGGCGCTCCTATTCGCTTCTCATTTACCCAGCGACAAAGTCTGACGTCGCCGCATCAGGTCCCCATCCTAAGCAGGTAGTATAGTTTTAATTTGCAAGACGGCCCGTGTCCCGAACTTTTTTGTTAAAAGCAACTATACATAGGACACAGCCGAGTCCCACAGACTTTCTGGGATTGCGGGGAAGGGGTTGTTGTCCTGAGGAAATCCCCTGAAAAAAGTGAGCTGTGCTTGCTGCGACCCCTGACACTCGGGCCCTTTGAGTTGACCTGACAGGGTGCAAAAAAGGACAGGTCAGGAGGGCGGCCAGGGAGGCGTGTGGAGTGGGTAGGCCATGGGAAGCTCTGGAGGAAAAACACGCCAAACGGCCGCCAGCCCTTCCGCGTGGAGGGCGTGGGAGGCAGCCAAAGGCCAGAACTAAAGCAGTGCTTGACCTTCACCAGAGGCGTGTGGATTATCAAAGACGGGGGAGGGGACCAGCAAGCTGTCTAGCAACCTTGCAAAGGAGAGGTGGGGTGGGGATGAAGGGTGGAGCGTGGACGAGATCCATTCCCATACCTGAAATGTCAACCTGTGATGGTCCGCAAGCTCTACAGCTTAGCTACCCAAAGCCCCACCCTGCTTCAGACCCAGATTGCAAGCCTTGTGGACACCAGCTTCAACTCTTATTATCTGTCCAAGAAAGCCCGTGGGTATGGAGGGCTAATTTTCTGTTTTCAATAAACTGCCCACTAGGCATTTCCAAAAGCTTTAATCAAGTAGGTAGGTGATGGCCACTTCGGCAATACCGCTTTGGAGTTTTGCTTCAGAAGCTGTTTCCTAGTACCCTTAGGCACCACACCTTCTGACCGTTAATATTCCCTAAGGCCTCGTGGCTCCCCGAAAAACTAGGTCTTATCAAACTCGTTAAATATAAAGTAAGTATAATCAAATAATAGTCAAGCGAACTATTTACAGTTAACTGCCACGTACATTTTTATCTTTTCCATCTCTTTGCCTACAGTAAGATTGCATGTTTACTAAATTCTCAAAAAAGTTGTTTGCCCTGTCTGTTGACTAAAAGATGTTGGAAAATGACCATCTCTTCACCTATACAAGTAGACTTTCAATTATCTAGTTTTTAATTATTTTAAAGCATCAGTACTAGGAGCACACTGCTGCCCTGTGAATGCTTATCATTGGGTTTCTTCTAGATGGATCGACCTTAAAAGACTCTGGTATCTTGAGAATTAAACTCCTGACTATAAATATTATTCCATGGCTAAGGACCCTCTTTTTTGCCTGTTTAAGGCACTTGCCCAGAGGCAAGCCTTCCTTCAGCCTGTCCACTTTTGGAGAATTGTTTGGCCTCCTTAAGCCAAACATGAGGATAATTAGCCCAGGGTTCAGATAAGCAGACCTAATAAACGATCTCAAATAGGAACCAGTTCTGCTCTCTTTTTCTGCCTTTTTAATGCTGGAAAGCCAAATTCTCAGGATTGAATGCTGCACAAGAACGTTCTAATGGTTTCACTGTTTTGTTTGCAAGGATTATCTTCTGTGCAGATAACTTTGCATTTGCATCACTAATAGACTTCTTTCAAAGGGAAAAGACATTTCAGTAGGGCTGAAACAGTCTTTAAAGTTTTGTTTGTTCCATTTTGGCAAGGCCAAGCTAGTCCTTTTGAAAAGACATGGATTTGCATGTAAGGGCCCGATTTGCCGTATGGGTTACAACATAAATAAAAGGGCTTTTGCAATCAACAAAGAATAAAATATTTTGCTGTTGGTAATACATACATACAGCCAAATCTGATGTCTTTTTTTCTATTCTAACACTCCTCAGCTTCACTAGAAGTAACACTAATGATCACACTTTCTTTGAATCAGAGAAATAACTTCCCTCTTCTATGATTAGAAGCATCCTTAGAAGTCCTAAACTGCTTCTACAGCATCTCTCCTGGATTTACTGCTGCTTGAATACCTTCAGTGAAAGGGAACTCACTGCTTCCGAAGTACCCTGCTTCAGTATAGGATAGTGCTAGTGAATAATCATAACAATAATAAAAAAATATCTAAATTACCAAGTGCTTACAGCGTGCCAGGAACTGAGCCAAGTACTTTCCATGTATTATCTCATTTAATTCTCACAACAACTTGATGACATAGATATTATTATCTCCATTTTTTGAGGCACAGACAGATTAAGCTACTCAAGGTAATACAGAAAGCTGAAATTTGAATAGAGGTAGTAAGACACAAAGGCCAAGCTCTTAGCCACTAGTCTGTAGTTAAAGTATACTTTAAAGAATTTCTCTTATGCTAAGCCAAAATCTGCCTCCCTGTTACTCAATTGGAGTCAGTGATTATTAGATTCTAGTGGTGTAGAGTACAAAGAAGAAAAACCAGGGTGCCTGACCTCAAGGAATTTGCAGTCTCACAAAACAGTGTGAGAAAAACAAAGGAGGGACCTAAATGTAGACAGGAAGATGTAGGAATGATGCTAAAGTAAATTTTGAAAAATATGTCAGAATTTGCCAGACAAACAGGGGGGAGGTGGTATACTGCAGGCTGACCACTTAGCCCCAGGTCCTTAAAGCATCCAGCCACATAAGCATCACACAGTAGGGAGCACGTAAGCCTAAGATGGACAGTAACAGTTGCCACCATATCCAGACCACCTTTCTGTTAGCCCATCCCTCATGCATGTGTGGCTTAAAAATTCCTTGGTCTTCACCCCAGCATTCAGTTTCATCTTCAGGACCTCTTGTCTAATAACCCACTGGATCCACTTCTTTGGTTTATTGACCATATAGCCAGCATTCACATTTTCAGTATACCACCAGCTCTGGGAAAGGAATACTGAGCCAGACTTCACTCAGAAAAGACTCATTACATCTGCCAGGGAAGGAGAATGAGACTCAGACGTGTCTGTGAAACAATATGGCAGAAAGTTCCAGGAGGTTATATAACCTAGCCTAACACAGTTCTGAGCCTGGCTACCTGGGTTCAGATCTTGTCTCTGTCTCCTTACTGAACAACCTCGGGAAGTTATTTCAAACTGGGGCTATTATGAAGAGTCGAAAAGAAAATACCTGTAAAAGTCAGCGGTACCTGGCACCACAGTAATCCCACAAAGTATTAATTACTGTTATTTTGAGTACATTTTAGAATGTTTTAAAGGCTGACAGTTATGAGGATGGGGATGGAGATACGATTTAGGAAGCAAATGCAATAACATAAGAGACCTTGAATAAAGGCCAGGGAGGCCTAGGATGGAGAAAAGGGAAGGAAACTAGGAAATAATTGGACGGTGAGGAAGCAGACAGTGACATGGATGACAAGCAGGTTTCTGGCTCAGACTATTGGGAAGATCCCAAAAAGGTAATAGCATTTGCCATAATAAGAGGAACTGGGGTTATTTGGGGGAGGGTTATAACACTGGATCAAAATAGATGATTCTGTTTTGTATCTGTTAAATTTGAGGTGCTCAAATAGAAATGTGAAATAGGTGATAAATTTTACATTTATCACTAATAAAAATTAGGGTTGAAACTTAGAAAAAATTTCGGGGCTAAGTTTTAAATTTGGAGAGCCATAGTTCAGAAATGTTTGCTGAGCATCTGTTAGGTGCCAAACATATATTAGGTTCTGGCAATGCAGTAGGTCCCTGAACTCAAGTTGGGGCTACAGACAAGTTCTCATATAATTTCTTGACAGTGAGATAAGTACTGAGGTGCAGAGAAGCAAAGCAAGAAGAAGATACTAGATGCCACTCGGGCTAATAATTTGGTTCTTTTTCAACCTATATATATATTTTTAATTTCTTTAAATGAATTTCTTAATTTTTTTAAGATAGTAAATGGATATTTTTGAAAGCATGTACTCGACATTTATTTACAGATGAGGTGGAACCCTGCATGGGGAGTGGGTGGAGATGGAAGTCCTCAGGTGTCAGCTCTCAGCTTCCTCTCTGTTATTCTGAGCAATTCAGCTCTGCTTCCAGACTTGCATACATCCTAGCACAGTGTTTCTCAGTGGAGGTTTCATTAGCATTTTGGGTAGTCCTTGCTTGCATGGGACTGTCCCCAAGCATTATAACATCCCTGCCCCGCCATCAGTACTGCTCCCAGCCATACTGACATCAACATTTCCACATGCCTAGGGTTGGGCTGGGGGGTGAAGGTAGTGACTAGATTGAAAATGTTTGCCTATCATGTCCCTTTGGAAAACTATCACCCGCACCGAACTATTTCTCATAGAATTCCTTTCTATTTAATACAGTATATTCCCTGAGAGAAGTCCTGATATATAAACATTGTCCCTTTTATTACATTTCCAATATTTAGCACCCAAGTGATATTTCACTGCCCTCTGTAGATGCACAACCAAGATTCCACCTGCCCTTTATTATGTAGTTTCCGGGATCACATAAGAGGGCAATGAATCTAGTCTTTGCAGGTTATGGAAGTCTTCGCAGAGGAAGGAAACTCTAAGCTGAGACTTAAAAGACAAGTTAGAGAATTAGCCAGGCAAGAAGGTATATTCCATACTGAGGATACAAGGTTTACATTCAAAGAAATGAAAGTAGTTCTGTTTGGGGTGAATAACAGATGGGGCTAGAGTGGTAAACGGGGACCAGTACATTAAGGGGCATTGTTTGAGTAGGGCTGAAACAGCCTTTAAAGTTTTGTTTGTTCCATTTTGGCAAGGCCAAGCTAGTCCTTTTGAAAAGACATGGATTTGCATGTAAGGGCCTGATTTGCCGTATGGGTTACAACATAAATAAAAGGGCTTTTGCAATCAACAAAGAATAAAATATTTTGCTGTTGGTAATACATACATACAGCCAAATCTGGGCTCTATTGTGTTAAATAATTTGGAGTTTTGAGAACACAAGGGGGCTATTGATGGGTTATCAGCACAGAAGTGGCATGATCTTACTTGTGCCTTAGAAATGCTCTGCTAGCTGCAGGTGGAGAATGAATTGAAGGCAGATGGCAAGACTGGAGACAAGATGGGAGAATATGTAATGCAGTATCGTCTAATGAGCAGTCTTTGCTCTGAGCTCCTCAGTGGCCTCACTGAGCCTTTCTCAGAGCTGCTCTGCAGTCTGAGACTCGTCCCGCTTACTCCGCCATTCCTCTTCATCCTTCCAGGTATTTCCACAGATAAGTCTCTTGCACTTCTAATTCAATTTTACCATCTACAGAATTAGTACAATTAATATCAGTGAAGCAAAGAAGGAGGGAATTTTAAGAAGAGAATGAGCGAGTGTGTTAAATGCCAAAGAGAGACTGAGGAGGGAGATATAAAAGTATCATTAGGGCTTCCCTGGTGGCGCAGTGGTTGAGAGTCCGCCTGCCGATGCAGGGGACACGGGTTCGTGCCCCGGTCCCGGAGGATCCCACATGCCGTGGAGCGGCTGGGCCCGTGAGCCATGGCCGTTGGGCCTGCACGTCCGGAGCCTGTGCTCCACAACGGGAGAGGCCAAAACAGTGAGAGGCCCACATACCGAAAAAAAAAAAAGTATCATTAGCTTTGTCTTCACGGAGGTCAGTGCTGACCTAACTATTGATGTTCATAGTTCTTCTCCTGCTAGTGTGTGTCCTCTTAGTTATATCCTCCCAGATCCCCTTCAGCCTTTCTCATACATCATGATCTTCATACATTTCATCTGGACCCCCCTCATATGGACACATGTAATGTATTAATATCTTCCTAAACTCTGGCACTAAGCATTGAGCTCAGTATTCCACATGCAGTCTGGTCAGTATTGACTACAGGAAGACTATAACTACCTATTATCTCAACACTATATCGTAGCCCAAACTTTGATTCAGCTTTTTATAGTTGGCAACAAACTCAGGGCCACTGTGCTGCCCAACTCCAGGGGATCAGATTATAATCTATAATTATATAATCCTCAACTACAACTGGCCCCTGGGTCTCCATCAAGTAACATCTCCAAAAAACATATTTGCTCCCCTCTGAATCAGATCATCAGAGGTGTTCTTGAACCCCCATTGCCATAAAGTGCCAGGGACAAGAACCTGATCTCATAGATCCTACTGTAAAATTCCTGCTAACAGTTTATCAGATCAAATAGCATCTTCTCATCACCAAGCAGATAAAACACACCAACAAAACAGGGCATAGAGTACACCTTCCCCGTGTTGCTATCAGGTGAGATCTTGCAAAGACAAACAAGTTAGACAAGAACCTTGTCTCTATAGACAAGAACCTCCTATCTTCTTGAGAAGCCAGAATTTCAAGGGGGTGCTCTTGGGCCTGCACTGTAGGGAATTGATATCTTTTTAGACCCAACTAATCCTTGATGGGTGTAGGCTCTGTGAAACATAGACAAAATACTAAAGGATTGTAAAGAAAGGCAGGCTGAATACAGTCTGGGTGAGAGATCAAGAGATGCTGAGATAATCTACGGATAAAAATCCTAGTTATATTCACCTTTTATCCCCTGATAAGTCAGAGCACAGTGTTTCCCTGGTTCCCTTTCATATAACATCTAGCCTAAAATTCCCCTTAGGTGCCCTCAGTTAAAGGGTATTGCCCTGTCCTCTAGTTCCCAAATACAGAGTGAGGCCACGGTTGGGCCAGATTGGATCGAGTTGACCCAGAACAAATGCAGTTACATACACTGTGTTTCCAGGGTAGATTACTGCCCAGAGTGCTATCCTACTGGCCTGTTCTTTAGAAGCTTTATTCTAGTTGCTATTACTCCCTTAGGAGGAGTCCAGCCCCTGCCCTCGACAAAACCTCTAGGAAAGCAATCTGCTCATAGATCTAAAAAGTTCATCTCTTTGGAGAAAAAAATCCGTGAATTTGGTTTAAACCTGGACTGGAATTTTTCTTGATCAAAACAGACAAAACAAAAACAAAAATAACAACAGAAATAAAAGCCCAATTAAGTAATTGAAATAACATGTGCCAGGAGTTTTTCGTTATTCCTTACCCTCTGCTCATAGCTCAAGGCAGATGTGAAGGTGACTCATTTCTTAAACTGACCCAGATCTCTGCCCCAGGAAATAGGTCATCCTGGGTCTGAGCTCATGGCAAAGCCCAACTGGATCAGGGCCTCTTCTCAGCATTAGAGCCAAAGCTTCAGTCTGGAATCTGATCATCTGGGTTACTTAAGATACTTTTTTTAAAAATTATGTTTAAATTAGGACTCATCTGGTAGTATAAACTTTCCCAGCTGAGTACCGATGCCATCAGAAATAGTTTAAACGTGTTGATGGAATAATTGTTCTCATTGTAAAAGGAATAAAAGGAAGGAAACTCATGAAAATCTCCCTGCTGCTTTGTATTTCATTTACAAATGGCTAAGCTCTTACATGAAATTTGTGAATAGTCCTTTTCAAGCATAAGTGTGGAGCTGTACGGGCATTCTCTCTCTGTCTCAACATCAATACCATTAAGTGGGCATCAATATCTGAAAATGTTTGTATGAACTTTCAATACCTGAAAGTATAACACTCTTACACTGCTGATGCCAATATTTAGGGCTTACCTCTGATCTAAAGAGAGCCCTCTTTGGTCCTTCCAAATAAATCCAAAACACCATGTCTGCAAATCTGAGTGCAGTCTGGTTTTTGCTACGAGGTACAAGCCTCTTAATTTGTCTCTCGGGCTCCATTCTCTTCTTCTGATATACCACACTTGGCCAAGAAACATGCTTCTTAAAATGCCAATGATGGAAATATGGAAGTCTCAGGGGGAAGCTAAATTTGGAATGAATGTGAGCTCACTTTTAGGCATATTATGTTTGAGAAGATGAAAGGGCATTAAGGAGAAGCCATTGCAAAGATAGTGACAGATTTAGAAAGTGCAAGAGGAAATTAGATCATCACGTGTAAATTTAAGTCATACAAATAAAGACGGTAGAATAATGCGATCTCTAAGTGAGAGTCTGAGAGTGTAGAGCAATGGTGAGCAATCTTTTTTTTTTTAATGAAGGCCACTTAAAAGGAATAGAAAATGTTTCTGGGCCTTGTTTTCTAAACATTTAAAGTGAAAATAATGTACCTTCCATAACAAGAATTTATGCTGTGGGATAATTTATTAAGGTATGAATATGTAACCATTCTTCCCCAGGCAGTGTTTTCCAGCCTGTCTTTGCTTGATATATTTGTGACGTGGAATTTAAGGAAAGGACAGTGGAGACGTGATGGTGGGGAAGGAGGAAGACAAAGGGAATAATTTAGCCAGAAAAGAGCGTAATCAACCTTTCAGGTGTTGGAAGAAAGAGAGAAGGGAGAAAATAACCAAGAGCCCAATAAACTGGGTCCTAGAGAAAGAGTTTGCGTTTTAGGACTAGAGTGAATAGAATGGAACTCAAGCATGGCTTTGTAACCATGAATGGGTTCCTCATAGGTGCTCTTTGACAGCTGCAAGTAAGGATTGGAACACCTTTTTAAGATTGCAATGTATCTTTATATGTGATCCTGAGCAGAGTCTGAGGTAGGTGGGATCCCAGGATTAATTAAGGTTAAAAGAAGAATGCCAATGAGAAATTTGCCAATACTTTCGAACTGCTAAAATATTATCTGGTTATATGTAAGAAGTCACGACACAGAAGCAGCTTTCAAATCTTTTATAACTTAATTTGCATTACTTTTTAGCATTTATAAATATTTTCATATTTATGTCTCATTTTATCTTTGGAAAGACTCCTTCATTTATTATCGTCCTTAGTTTACAGATGGGGAAATTGAAGCTTAGAGGAGTGAAAATCAGAAACAGATCAGGGTTTATAATTAGTTTCAGTCAGTTGAACATCTACTGAGCTTTGATTACTGAGTTTCAGGTTATATTAGATATTGGGGTTGCAAAAATGAATAAAATGTTCTCCCAGTCCTCAGCCGCTCAACCAGTCCTTTCTTTGCTCTTCTCCAGTTTTCTCCCAGAGGTTTGATATCCCGTCTTAGCTGGGGCTGGGCAGGTTCATGGTGTGATCCAAAGCTGAGCATCACCGACACAGAGTGCTAGTTTATAGCAAGAACTGACTCCGGGGTACTCTCCAGTTCCATGCCTATGATGTAGTCATCAGAGTTGCAAAGGTAAGGAAGAAACGGGAAATCTCGTATACTGTGGGGAGGAGAATAAACTGGTACAACCACGTTGGAAGGCAATTTTTCATTCTCAAAGCTAAAGATGCCCTTACAATCTAACAATTCCATTTCTACATGTATAAATGAAACTCTCCCTCAAATGCATAAAGAGACATGTAAATGACTGTTCATTGAAGCATTGTCTATAACAGGAAAATAATTGGAAACAACCTAAATGTTCATCAACCTGAGAATGGATAAGTAAATTGGTGTATGATCACACAGTGGAATACAATATTATAGTTAAAATAAATGAACTAGAACTAGAATTAGAATATGCATAAATCTCAACTAATAGAATATTGAGTGAATAAAACCAAGTGGCAGAAGATACATAAAGTATGCTACTGTTTACATAACTTTAAACACATCAAACAATACTGCATATTTCCGTTTGTAATAACATTTTAAAATATTCGTGGTTATGATAAATTACCAAATTCAGGATAGTTGTTACCTCTGCTGAGAAAGCAGGATAATGATAGAGTATGTAGAAGCCTTTAGCCAAATCTGTATTTAAAAACAAAGAAGTGGATCTAAAGCAAATATGGCAAAAAGCAAATATGTGACAAAGCTGGGCGGGAAAGACAAAAGAAGTTGTTATATTATTTTCTATACTGTGTATGCTTAGAATATTCCATTTAAAAGTACCTGTGGTCCTTGAACCCTGGAATTCTGGGATTTCTTGTGTTTTTTACTTTGTGCAGAATTTTCTTTTATTTTCTTTTGCCCATGCTAAAATTCCATCCATTCTTTGATACCTAGCTCAAGTCTCAATACCTTACTGAGAATTTCTGTGACCATCTTGTCAGTTCAAACTATTGCTCTCCCTTTTCAAAACCATGATAGATCTATAAAGCTCTCTTGTACACTATGTATTTATGACCAGATTCTTTCATACTGTTGTTTAAATATATATTGTCTTGCATTAATATTTGACTTTACACGTAAACCTTGTTTCTCCAATTGTAAGAGCCTTAAGAGCAGGGACAATGTCTTAAATGTCTTTAATTCTTCACCAGTGCCCAGTAGAACCTAACCAGATACTTATTAAAGAAAAGTGATATATAAACCATAACCCTTCCTACAAAACCTTTACATAGAAAGTTGAAAATACTAGTTTGTGCTACATTTGCCTTTATTTTCCAAGAGAGAGAATACTAATGAGCTGTGAAATGACAAAAATCAGGCAGCAGAAGGGAAAAGAAGAAATAATGGATTTGTATATTACACATTCTGGATAATCAGCTCTTGAATGATTAAATGTGGATAATCTCTTATGAGGAAAAGCAGGTTTTAAAAATTAATTTTATGACTATTGAATTGTTTTATAGTTATTTCCAGTTTTCAGATACTCCTAGGCCAAACTTACAAATTATTTATTTTTTTATATAAATTTATTTATTTTTGGCTACATTGGGTCTTCGTTGCTACGCGGGTTTTCTCTAGTTGCAGCGAGTGGGGACTACTCTTCATTGCGGTGTGTGGGCTTCTCACTGCGGTGGCTTCTCTTGTTGCAGAGCACGGGCTCTAGGTGCATGGGCTTCAGTAGTTGTGGCTCGCAGGCTCAGTAGTTGTGGCTCGCAGACTCTAGAGTGCAGACTCAGTAGTTGTGGCTCACGGGCTTAGTTGCTCCGCGACATGTGGGATCTTCTCGGACCAGGGCTTGAACCTGTGTCCCCTGCATTGGCAGGCAGACTCCTAACCACTGCACCACCAGGGAAGCCCCTACAAATTATTTTGAAAAATATTTCCTCTCATGATATGTTGCATAATCACACACAAATGTACCTTGTTATCATTCTGCCTTCATTCCAGTATTTATTAGACTAGACATGGGAATGGTGGTCTGATGAAACTAAAAAACAAAAGGTTTTCCACCTATGGAATCAGGGAAGGATTTTGGAGAAAAAAAAATTTACTTTGAGTTCAATTTACCCTTAGTCTATCTTGTAAAAAGTGCTTGTATTTGAGGCAACCACCTCACCTAACACCTCAGAGTGAAAGGTGAGTCTATACTAGGCCCAGGAGGAAAGCAGATGAGCATAGCAAATGGTAAGAGGTCTGGACTGTATTGTCTCTCCTCAGAATGAAAAGTCGGTTATCACAGAATGAGATAAATTTAGGAATCAGTGTGGTTACTTTTAGCAGAAGCAGCAGCTCCTATGGTCTATTTCAAAACTACCCCCATTTTGTCCCTGGTGAGTTTTCCTAATGGACCTTTGTGATGTTTTATTAAACCAGGCCACTATCTCATGGTTCTTTGGCCTAAGCGCTACAATACCCAAAATACAGTTCCTTAAATTAAACCTTACCTACATCTGTATTTATGATGGTATTCTTAACTCTACAGTGTACCTCAGGGAGGTTATATCTTTAAAATTATTACCACCTCTATCTCTATGTCATTTGTGTCCTGGTGAAGAAAATATCTTGCCATTTGGTAAGAGATAATATATTCCCTCATGTTCACCTCATTTGTGGGCATTAATGTTGGAGCAAAGCCTTAAAGCAGTAACCAGAGTATTTTTATATTAATGATGTATCTTATCATTGCTCTCTGCAATTTTTCCTTTCCTTAAAGAGAAGCAAGAAAAATGCTGTTATAAAGAGAATATATCCAATGAATATATTGGGTTCTCAAAGTTCCCTAAAAGAAAAGTGTTTATAACTTGGAATTGATTTCCCATGGAAATCGTGTGATTGATTATGGTTACATTCTAAGTCAAGGCCACAAAATCGAAATAATATTAATAGGTGTGGCAGTTGATTAAGAAATCATGTCTTGTTTTCTTGTCTCTGGGCTTGCCATGGAAAGACAAGAAGTCCTTTTCCCTTCTCTTCTCTAGAGGGAAGGTTAAAATGTGGTGATTTTCTAAATGTGGTGATTTGGGAGACAGAAGACTCAGTTATCTGGAAGGAGAAGCGTTCTAAGAAAATGGGAATGGCTTGACTTCAGGAGAATTTGGATCTCCTGAGCCCAGAAGGAGGAGAGAACCAGACAAGAGTCAGTTTCCATAAATGGTGAAGACCCATGTCCACTTCCAAATAACAGATCAGAATGGTTTAGACCTCCACGGGTATGCCAGCAAGGATATGGTGTCTCAGAAGCAGTAAAAGTATGGACTTCCCCGGTAGCGCAATGGTTAAGAATCCGCCTGCCACTGCATGGGACACAGGTTTGAGCTCTGGTCCAGGAAGATCCCACATGCCGCGGAGCAACTAAGCCCCTGCGCCACAACTACTGAGCCTGCGCTCTAGAGCCCATGAGCCACAACTACTGAAGCCCATGCGCCTAGAGCCCATGCTCCTCAACAAGAGAAGCCACCACAATGAGAAGCCCACGCACCCTTGCTTGCCGCAACTAGAGAAAGCCTGCATGCAGCAGCGAAGACCCAACACAGCCAAAAATAAATAAATAAATTTATTTTTAAAACAGTAGTAGGGCTTCCCTGGTGGTGCAGTGGTTGAGAGTCCGCCTGCCGATGCAGGGGACACAGGTTCGTGCCCCAGTCCAGGAAGATCCCACATGCCACGGAGCAGCTGGGCTCGTGAGCCATGGCCGCGGAGCCTGCGCGTCCGGAGCCTTGCTCCGCAATGGGAGAGGCCACAACAGTGAGAGGCCCATGTACCGCAAAAAACAAAATAAAAACAGTAGTAAAAGTATTAACTTATACTAAGCTTAAACAAATCAAGGGTACATGTTGTAAACTCTAGGGTTACTATTAAAAATAGTAAAAGTATGTATAAACAATATATTACATAAATAGTAAAAGAGAGAATACAGAATAATAATAAAGAAAACACTCAATTAAGCCAAAGGAAGGCAAGAAAAATGATAAGAAGGAGCAAGTAACAAGTGGAATAAATAGAAACCAAAATAGTAAGATGTTAGCTATTAACCCCAATATGTCATTAATTACCATAAATATAAATGGCACAATATTCTATTAAGGAACAAAGATTGGGCTTCCCTGGTGGCGCAGTGGTTGAGAGTCCGCCTGCCGATGCTGGGGATATGGGTTCGTGCCCCGGTCCAGGAAGATCCCACATGCCATGGAGCAGCTGGGCCCGTGAGCCATGGCCACTAAGCCTGTGCGTCCGGAGCCTGTGCTGCACAACGGGAGAGGCCACAACAGTGAGAGGCCCGTGTACTGCAAAAAAAAAAAAAAAGAAAAAAAAGAACAAAGATTTTCATACTGGTTTTAAAAATATATGTGCTTTGTACAAAAGATACAAGAGTAATAATCTAAAATTATGACACAGAATAGTTAAAAGTAAAAGAATAGAAAGACATTTTATGCAAACACTAGCCCAAAGAAAGCTCATATAGCTATAAATAACATATAAAGTAGACTTTAAAGATAGAAGCATTATTAGAAACAAAGTGTGATATTTAACAATAATAAAAATATTAACCCATCTGGAAGATAAAACAATTCTAATTTTGCACACAACTAGCAATATAGTACAAAATACATAAAGCAAAAATAAAAATTGCCAAAATTTCAAGGAGAAATAGACAAATCTACAATCACAGTAGGAGCTTTTAACTCGTCTCTCAGGA
This sequence comes from Leucopleurus acutus, assembly GCF_964270905.1. Lineage (NCBI taxonomy): Eukaryota > Metazoa > Chordata > Mammalia > Artiodactyla > Delphinidae > Leucopleurus > Leucopleurus acutus. Next base: position 58,794,675 of record NC_139154.1, read on the forward strand.
ACTGATAGAACAGGAGACAAAACATTTAAACAACATGACTTACAAAATTGACGTGATGGATATATATGGAATATTGCACCCAACAACTGCAAAATTCCCCAACACATACAACCTAAGCAATGTATTTCTAAGTAATTCATCAGTCAAAGAAAAAAAATCACAGTAGAAATTAGAAAATATTTTGAACCAAATCATTATGAAAATATGACATCAAAAATTTTAAGATGTAGCTAAAACTGTCTTTAGTGAGAAATTTATAATTTTAAAGGCTGAAATTTATAGTGTTAAACAAGAATTACCTAAGTATCCATCTCAAAAACCTAGAAAAGAACAGTTAAACCTGAAGAAAGTATAAAGAAAGGAATAGTAAAAGTATAAAGAAAGGAATAGTAAAGTGAAGAGAAAAAAATTAAAGAAAATAAATGTACAGTAGAGAAGAGTCAATGAAAAGAAATAGTAAAACTGACCAATCCCTAGCAAGACTGGTCACACATACAAAGCAGAAAGAAAAAAACCCAAATAGGATACATATTCTCTACCAGGCTTGAAAAGGGGGACATCACTGTGGATCCTACAGATACCACAAACCTGAAGTAAAACTATTTTAGACAACTTAAAGTCAGTAAGCTTGAAAATTTAGATGAAATGGGAAATTTCTAGACAACCCAACATACAAAAGGTGACACCAAAAAAATAAAAAACAAGAAAGAAAGAACACCTGAATAGTTCTATATCTACTAAAGAAACTGAATAGTGATTAAAAATCTTCACACACTAAATCTCCAGATTCTTATGACTTCACCATTAAATTCTTCCAAATATTTAAGGAAGAAAGGACAACAATAGTGCACAGACTCTTTCAGAGAATACAAAAATACCAGTTCATTTTATGAGGCCAATAAAATGTTGATCCCCAAACCTAAGGTCATTATAAGGAAAGAAAACTGTAGACCAGTCTCTCTCTTATCAGAGATGAAAAAAATTCTAAATTAAATATCAGCAAAACAAATCCAGTAATATATAATATATAAAATGTGTGTTTCTTTCAAGCATTCAAGGTTGGTTTAACATTGATAGTCTTATTATTTACCAAATTAATAAAATAAAATGTAGGGACTCAGCTGGTGGTGCAGTGGTTAAGAATCTGCCTCCCAGTGCAGGATACACGGGTTCCATCCTTGGTCAGGGAAGATCCCACGTGCTGCGGAGCAACTAAGCCCATGCACCACAACTACTGAGCCTGCGTTCTAGAGCTTACAAACCACAACTACTGAGCCCGTGTGCTGCAACTATTGAGGCCTGCACGCCTAGAGCCCACGCTCCACAACTAGAGAAGCCACTGCAGTGAGAAGCCCGTGCACCTCAACAAACAGTAGCCCCTGCTCGCTGCAACTAGAGAAAGCCCACACAGCAACAAAGACCCAATGCAGCCAAAAATAAATAAATAAATAAATAAAATCTAAAATAATAAATAAAATAAAATGTATATGATCATCGTTATAGATACGGAAAAGGAATTTCATAAAATTCAATATCCATCCATGATTTAAAACTCTTAGCAAACTAGTAATTTCTTCTCTTTTTGGGAGTCTTTTATTTTGAAATAAGTTCAAACTTATAGAAAAGTACAGTCACTGTTATGAAAATGAAAATTCAAACCACATACTGGAAGACAATATTTATTAAATATACCTGATAAAGGACTTGTATCAAGAATACAAAAGAATGCTTACAGTTCAGTAAGAACTCATAATTAAAGTAGAAGAACTCAGTTTATGACATGGGCAAAAGATTTGAATAAATATTTTATGAACGGCAATAAGCACGTGAAAAGATGCTCAACATCATCAGTCATCGAGGAAATGGAATTAAAACCACGATGAGATACCAGTACACACCCACTAGAAGGGTTAACATTAACAACACTGACAGTACCAAGTGTTGACAAAGACGTGGAGCAACTGTAACACTGATATACTTCTGGTAGGAATGTAAATGATATGGACATTTTGGAAAAATTAGATAATTTTTTTATAAAGTTAAACATATATTTACCGTAGGACCCAGCAATTGCATTCCGATATATCTACCTAAGAGAAATGAAAACGTGTATTCACAAACATATGTACTTGAATGTTCATCACAACTTTATTCATAATGGCCCAAATCTGGAAACAACAAAATGTCCCATCAACAGGTGAATGGATAAACAAACTGTGGCATATCTATACAATGGAATACTATTTAGCACTTTAAAAAAAAACCCTGATGAACTACTGATACATAAAATGTCATGGATAGAATTTCAAAAACATTATTCTCATTGAAAGAAGCCAGACACAAAAGATTCCTTTCTGTATGATTCCATTTATATGAAATTATAGTAAAGACAAAGGTATAGTGACAGGACACATGTCAGTGTTGCTAGTCATGGGGTGGGGAAGGAAATTGACTTCAAAGGACAAAAGGGAACTATATCATGAGTATGATGGTGATTACATTATAGAATACATTGTAAAATTCATAGACTTGTACTCTTAAAATTGGTGAATTTCACTGTATGAAAATCATATCTCAATAAAGTTGACCCCCGCCCCAAATTGGTCAAAGATTTGAACAGGTACTTCAAAAAAGAGAATATCCAAGTGCCCAACAAACATGTGAAAAAGCACAAAACCAGAAGATGTGAAGCAGCTGGAACTCTCCTACACAGCTGGTGAGAATATAAATTGGTACCACTTTGGGAAACTATTTGGCAGTTTCTAAGAAAGCTGAATATGTGCATAACCCATGACCCAACAATATTAGTCCTATTTGTAGGAATCAAAATCTGCAAACAACCCAGATATCCATTCAACAGTAGATAAATGATGTGTATCTGCACAATGCAATACTACACAGAATGAGAATGAATGAACTACTGCTACACATGGATGAAGCTTATAAGCATAGTGTTGAGTGAAGGAAACCATACACAAAAGGCTGCATTTATTTAAAGTTCAAAATCAGAAGAGATTAAATTATGGTAATAGACATCAGGATTGTGGTTATCTGACAGAAGGTTATAATTGGGTGGGTGCATAAGGGGGCTTCTAGAGTGCCGGTAGCGCTTTTTGATATTCGTACTGGTTATATATGGGTGTGTTCACTTTGTGAAAATTCATTGAGATTCTACCCTTATGATCTGTGCCATTTTTATTTATGTATGTTATATTCAATAAAAGGTGTATTTAAATAGTTACAATCACATGAATACTTGTATAACTGTCATAATGTAGATTTTGAACTAAGTAAATTCTATTTATCTGAATTTGCCCAATCTAAGAATATCTTATAAATGGAAATCTAAACATTCAAAATAGAAAATTACTTGTAGTACAAAAGCACCTTTCACTTTACAAAGCAACACATCAAATGCATGAAGGAACAAGGATGACACCATAGCAGATCCATTTTTCAATTTTGTAAATTTATCCTAAGGAAAGAAATAACCCAACAGAAGCACAAAGCTTGCTGTGAAAATGTGCATTTTAAATATATGTCTGCTAGCTAAAATCAACCCAAATATCCAACCAGTGGATCAAGATTTAATAAATTATTATATACCAGTACAAGATGATAACATACATTTAAAATGATGAATAGACTTTGTAGAAACACTAAAAGTTTTTGCAGGAACAGCGTTAGGTTGCAAAATATAAGATGATAGGTACACCATGATTCTAACTATGTGAAAATGAACCAATGGGTAATATGAAAAAATTAAAAACTTTTTTGTTGGAGTGATAGATTTATGGATATTTTTTGGGGGGTAAGGGGATAACCGCCACCCTCCCCCCCCCCAGCCCCAGCACAACAGAACTATTTTCTCTATTATTTGGATCAGTTAGAGTTATTTTGTTGCAAGCAACAGAAACTAGCTTAAATAAAAAAGAGACTTACAGAGTCATACAGGAGTAACTTACAGAATCAAAGGAATTACTGAATACCCAAGAGGAAAGAAGAGGAACCAGAAAGGTTACAGAGATTTCAGAAACAGAAGTTCCCCAACAAATTCTCTAGGATTCTGCCTCCTGATGACTAGTTTTAAATACCTTGTTCCCCCTGTGCCTCTACTCAAGATTCAAATTATTGGGAGAGAAAATCTGATTATTCTGGCCTGAGTCAAGTATCCACCTTGTCCTTTGGCAACCAAATCAGAACAACCTGGAATTGGAGAAAGGCTCTTCTTTAAGGAAGAGGGGTAGTGTTGTTACTAGAAGAACAGGGAGTAGAAGGATACTGGGTGGGCCCAAACAGCAGTTCCATGAAATCATACATCATATTTTCAGTAAATCAGAATACTACTACTTTTTCTCTTATATTAAGTGAAAATATGCTTATTGTAAAAAATTTGCAAAATTCACTAAAGTGTAAGGTAAGGGACTAATGCAAAAGCAAGCATCCTTTATCCCATTATCCATAACCCTATAGTAATTATCTACTGCTCTATAATAAATTATTCAAAACTAGGATGTCTACAAGCAGAAAGTAGATTAGTGGTTTGCCTAGGTCTGGGGGGAGTTGGGAGACTGGGGGATAATAGCTAAAGAGTACAGGATTTCTTTTTTTTTTCTTTTTTTTTTTCAGGATTTCTTTATAAGGTTCTAACATTGGATTACGGTGATGGTTGTACAACTCCAAATATACTAAAACCATTGAACTTTCAACAGGCGACTTATGGTATGTGAATTATATCTGAATAAAGTTGTATTTAAAAATACTAGTGTAGCCAACTGTCCCAGTTTGCCCAGGACCTCCCTGGTTTTAGCCCTGAAAGTCCCATATCCCAGGAAACCCCTCAGTCCTGGTGAGACCTGGACAGTTGATCATCCTACTCAAAATTCAGCAGCTTAGGGCTTCCCTGGTGGTGCAGTGGTTAAGAGTCCGCCTGCAGATGCAGGGGACACGGGTTTGTGCCCCGGTCCGGGAAGATCCCACATGCCGCGGAGCGGCTGGGCCTGTGAGCCATGGCCGCTGGGCCTGCGCGTCTGGAGCCTGTGCTCCGCAACAGGAGAGGCCACAACAGTGAGAGGCCTGCTTACCGCAAAAAAAAAAAAAAAAAAAAAAAATTCAGCAGCTTAAAGCCATACACATTTGTTATCTCATAGCTTCTCTAGACCAAGAATCCAGGCAGAGCTTAACCATGTGGTTCTGGCTCAGGGTCTCTCATAAGCTTGCAGTCAAGTGGCAGCTGGGGCTGCAGTCACCTGAAGGCTTGACTTAGGCTGGGGGGTCTGCTTCCAAGTTTACTCATGTGGTTTTATCAAGAGGCCACAATGGGAACTTCCCTGGCGGTCCAGTGGTTAGGACTCCACTGCAGGGGGCCCGGGTTCAATCCCTTGTCAGGGAACTAAGATCCCACAAACTACACAGTGCAGCCAAAAAAAAAAAAAAGAGGCCTCAACGTCTTGCCACATGTGTCTCCCCATGGAGAGAGACATGGCAGCTGGCCTTCCCCAAGAGCATGTGGTCTGAGAGAAAGGCTAACTTGGATGCTGTAGAGTCTTTTATAACCTTATCATGAAAGTTGCACGGCAGAAGTGATGACACTACTTCTGGAACAATGTGAGAGGGAACCACACAGCGTGTGAATACCAGGAGGCAAGAATCATTAGGCTGTCCTGTAGGCTGGCTCCCAACTCTAACCTTGTCAGCATTTTACTAACGTTTTGCTGATCTTTAAATTGTAATAGACCCAATTTAGAATAGATGGACAATTTAAGAGTGCAAGTATAATAGAAAAACATACAGTGATGAATACCTTTGCACATAAATTTTACTTCTCTCTCTGGTTATGCAGCATAGATTTCTAGATGTGCAATTATTAGGGTACATGGCTTAAGCATCTTAAGACTTGTCATATATTGCCAGAATGCTTTTCGGATATTCGCAGTGTATCAGGGTGCTCATTTCACCATCCCCTTGCTAACCTCAAATATTATTGTTAGTAGCTCTGCCAATTTCTAAGTGAAAAATTGTATCTCCTTGTTTCAAAGCACCTTTTTAATAGTGAGGTTGAACATTTTTCCATGTGCAGTGGCCCTTGCTAATAAATAAACATGTAACAGGCCATAAATCCTTTCCAGATATATTCACGCTTTCATTTAATATTTATTGAGTGCCTAGTGTAAGAACAAGGAAATGTCTCTGTTCCTAAGATGCTCATATTCAAATGAGAGAGATGGACAAGGAAGCAGTTCAATACATTTTAATCTGAGGAAATATTTAAAAAGCACAGAGTCAAGAAACCATTGGGTTACTGGTGGAGACTGCAAGTACTTTTCTCTTGCTGGTGCATCAAATACAGAGCTGAGGGATAAGGGAGTGTTAAGAGAATCAAACCAGACAAGGGAGCTCAAATTAAATCTTGTTGGCCTTCTCAGCCTCATTAAAAAGGTTAGACTTTATCTCTGAAGGCAAAGGGAAAGCAGGGGTGAGCTGATCAGATTTGTGCTTTTGGAATTTCCCTTTGGCTAAAGTGTGGAGAAAGAATTGGAGAGGGGTAACAATCGAGGTAGGATGGCCAGATGGCAAACAGCTGTAGTCTAGGAAGGCATTGAGACTGGCCTTATCCCAGCGAGTAGCAGGAAGAATACTGAGGTTTAAGTAGCATCCCTTGTTTCAGCCTAGGTCTCTGAGAAAATGAAGCAGTAAAACAAAAGATAGGCAAATAGAGACTCCCCTGGTGGCTCAGTGGTTAAGAATCTACCTGCCAATGCAGGCGACACGGGTTTGAACCCTGGTCCAGGAAGATCCCACATACCGCGGAGTAACTAAGCCCGTGCACCACAGCTACTGAGCCTGTGCTCTAGAGCCTGTGAGCCACAACTACTGAGCCTGCGCTCCACAACTGCTGAAGCCCGTGCACCTAGAGCCCGTGCTCCGCAACAAGAGAAGCCACTGTAATGAGAAGCCCGTGCACCGCCACGAAGCGTAGCCCCCGCTCGCCGCAACTAGAGAAAGCCCACGTGCAGCAACGAAGACCCCACGCAGCCAAAAATAAATAAATAAATTTATTGAAAAAATATATATATAGGCAGATGGACTCCAAAACCTGCCATTTATTGCTGAAAAAAACTACCATAGAGGTCTTAGCTTAGTGTGAGAGCCAGATGAGATGCTAAGTAAACCCCCAGATGAGGGCAGGCTTCTCTGAGGTGAATGTTGAGGTGTGCCACCGGGATCCCTCTTCAGAAATAAAGGACTTATTCCTCTGGCTGCCTGGAGGGCTGCTTCTGCCCTCAGCTAGCAGCTGTTTTTAGGGAGGGCCTTGGCTAAAAAAACCCACTAGCCCAGTTACGTCTCGTTGGGGTGGCCGGCATCCAATGACTGATCAGGGAGCAATACAAAGCTTTGGCCCCACCCCCAATTTGAGACAACTTTGGAAGGTCATCCGGGCTTTGGAGCTCCCCCAAGGTCAGCTGAGGCCTCTATTGAGACTGAATCTCAGCTAAACTTCTCCCTTTGCCCAGTCTTGCTCCTTTCTCTTCCCTTCCTGTTCCTGTTCTTCCCATCCTATCCTGTTTTTCACCTTCCTGTTTTTTTCTTCCCTTCCCTTCCCTTCCCCAAGTATTGATTCCAGAAGCACTACCTCCTGCACACTAATATCTATCTGAGAACCTGCTTCCCAGTGAACCCAACCCGTGACACCTCTGGAGAATGCTATACCTGGAAGATTAGAATGTCTGTCCCCTGTAACTAGCGGCCAAGAGGATGAAGAGTGGCTCGGGCCTAACGCACCCAGATAAATCCGGGGTCAGTCCACCTTCCCTGAGACAGAGTGCTTAAATGGCATGGAGAGATGCCGGGAGTTAACACCACCTATGTGTGCTCAACAAAGCAGGAAACATTAGGATACCATTGAGTGATATTAAAGAGATAGAATCACCAGGAATTAACGTATTGGATATAGGTGAGGAAAAATAGGGCCAGTCAAGACTTACTCCTAGGTTTCTCATTCAGGTAACGGTGGATGGTAGTGCCATGTAGGGAGATGAAAGAAAAAGCATTTATTTGGAGGAAAATATGAGTTCAATCTGAGGTGCCTTTAGGATGTCAAGGTAGAGTTTTTCATTAGGCAATTAAAGATGAATATCTGGAGTTCAGGAGCGTGACCTGGAGTAGCAATATAATGTGTATGCTCATCAGTATATGCCTAGTAACGATGAGGATCCCACAAGGCCGACAGAGAAATAATTTAGGGAACAGAAGTCAATTTATTTTTTAAAAACCCAACAGGGCTTCCCTGGTGGCGCAGTGGTTGAGAGTCCGCCTGCCGATGCAGGGGACACGGGTTCGGGCCGCGGTCCGGGAAGATCCCACATGGCGCGGGGCGGCTGGGCCCGTGAGCCAGGGCCAGTGAGCCTGCGCGTCCGGAGCCTGTGCTCCGCAACGGGAGAGACCGCAGCAGTGAGAGGCCCACGTACCGAAAAAAAAACCCCAAAAACCCAACAATCTCTAGTGCTTTCAGAAACTTGAGAAGATATTACCTACCTAAAACAAGAGCAAGGATGTGATAAAAAGAATGATCAGAAATATGAGGAAGTCTTGGGAATGAAAATATGATTGGCAAAATAAAAGTTTCACTGGAAGGGTTAGAAGGCAGATCTCATAAATATCCCAAAAAGTAGAATATGAGAGAAAAGATGAGAGAAGTAAAGGATGATTTCAAAAGATCCAACAGTCAGTTAACAGTATCTTTATGTAGATCCTGTCCTGGTTCTTTTTTTTTAATTAATTAATTAATTTTTGGCTGCGTTGGGTCTTCATTGCTGTGTGTGGCTTTCTCTAGTTGCGGTGAGCAGGGGCTACTCTTCACTACGGTGCGCGGACTTGTCATTTCGGTGACTTCTGTTGTTGCGGAGCGGGCTCCAGTAACTGTGGCATGTAGGCTCAGTAGTTGTGGCTCGCGGGCTCTAGAGCACAGGCTCAGTAGTTGTGGTGCACGGGCTTAGTTGCTCTGCAGCATGTGGGATCTTCCCGGACCAGGGATCGAACCCGTGTCCCCTGCATTGGCAGATGGATTCTTAACCACTGCGCCACCAGGGAAGTCCCTGTCCTGGTTCTTTTTATTATTTATATTCATCCTTGGTTTCTGGATCTGCTTTTAGTTCATAGAAGCAAAGGCTAGGGGCTTTGTGTTAGGCTGGAGGAAAGGATCTGGCAGAGGGGAAGGAATGGAGGGCGAGGTGAAGAAGGGATAACTCATGGGGTGCTCTCCCTGAGAAAGTTAAATGGGGTGGTCCTAAGCTCTGGTGCAGGGGCTCACCTTACATGGCAGGACACCGTTGCTTTGTGCAGGGGTGGAAAAAGTGTGTGCAGGTGCAGATGACTTCATAGTCAGTGTCTTAGTCCTTTCAGGCTGCTGTAACAGAATACCACGGACTGGGTGGGTTACAAACAACAGAATTTTATTTCTTACCGTTCTAGAGGTTGGAAAGTCCAAGATCAAGGTGCCAGCACGTTCAGTGACTGGTGAAAGCCCCCTTCTTGGTCCTCACTGTGTCCTTACATGGGGAAAAGGGCAGGAGAGCTCTCTGGGACCTCTTTTAGGAGACTAATCCCAGTTATGACAGCTCCATCCTCATGACCTAATCACCTCCCGAAGATTCCACCTCCAGATACCATCACACTGGTGATTAGATTTCAGCATATGAGTTTTGGGGGAACACAAACATTCAGTCTATAGCAGGTGACTGGAAATGGAGGGAGTTCTTTTCTGTTGGTTTCTATGTTCTCTGTGAAGTATGGGCACTGTCATCTGTTGAAGCTTACTGGGTGAGCAGGGAGGTTGGGGTGGGCTATGTGTAGGGAGCTCTGAGAAGTATGGAGATTTGGGGGAAATAGTCTAAATGAAGGATGAAAACAACAACAACCAAAAAAGCTGCATAGGGAAATAAGGAATGATTGCCAGGGTACTCCGAGGGCCCCGGTGAGTGGTAGGTGAGTTGTAACACCAGTGGAAAGTTGAGAGTAGATTTTGACAATCAGCTGAAATGAGGAACCTCTCAAAAAGAGGAGGCAAGCTAGTTTCATAACAAAAAGGTTCTCCTGAGAAGAGAGTCGCATAAATGAGAAAGAGAAAAACATCCTCCTATGAGTCACAGGCCTCACTTTCAGCAGCTCCTTGGTCCTGCTTTGATGTTTACAAAGGGACAAGTGATTATCAAGGGGAAAGGTGAAGGGAATAATAAACCAAGGACGCAGCAGAAGGAAGCCGCTACGGAACCCAAAGAAGGGAGGGGCCAGCATGCACCCAGCTGGGAGGAAACAGGGGAGAGGGCTTCCTGAAGCTCTCTTCATAGATCAGCCCCATCCCCACTCACACAGAAACTCCCTACAGCGATCAGACGCTTGGCTGTCTTCACTGCTCTACTCTCAGCATCTAGAACAGAGCCTGGCACCGCATAGGTGCAAGATAAACATCTGGTGAATGAATGAAGTCCATGGTGCAGACACAGGCTTTTTGAATGGCTGAGTGCACCAAAGTCTGCTGTTTTGTTTTTTCTTCCCCTCCTTCACAAAAAGTTTTCAAACAGCCTTTGGGCCTGCTGGGGCCTTTTCCAAAGACACCTAATCCGACTGCTGCTCCAAAGGCCTTGCCGCCTACTTCCCAATCAGAACTGCCTCTCTCCGTCCCTGTTGGAAAGGGAGGCACAGCTTGCTTTGCAAGAACCTTGCATAGAAAGTGGTGAAATCTGGGCTGTTTTTCATCTTTTTCAGCCTCATTTCCTAAATTAAAGAAAGAGAGATGTAAGGAATCTTAGGAATATGAAACTTCTCTGGAATGATCTTTATTGAGAGGTGCTTGGAACCAGCTGAAATCCTGAAGGGCTGTCAAGGCAGCCACGAAGAAAGGAAAATGACAGATAACTTCAGCGATCGTAGCCAAACTCTGAAAAAGATATGTAGAGCAGCTGCTATTTTTTCCTTCCCAGAGTGGTTTGCCTTTCCCCTAGTTTAGTAATTGTTGTAAGATGGCTTTAGATTATTTTGGGGTAGAGGAGGAGAGGGAGAAAGGAATCCAGTGTTTAGGAAGTAGCATGATGTGGTTGGTAGTACCCTGGAAGCTGTGTAATTTACACAGCTGTTTTATCATACATGCTGACTTCCTCTCCTTTTAGGACACCCCCGACCGTTAAGTAGGGTTTTTATTTATGGCATTCTCCTAAGGAGATTGTTCACAGCATTTGGGTACCCCTTCCCAGTTCAGTCTGTCTTTGTGGTCTGTAAATCATCTCTCCAAGGGCTTCATTCGTGGTGAAGGGCTATTTTGTCTGCCCTACAACTACCAAAGAAGTGCAAGAAAAATTGCATGTAGTCAACCAAATGGGCGAGGAACACTTGGCTGCACTAAAGAATTTCCAGCCATGGTATTCTCAGCTTGCCCTTTTGCTGTGAGCAGTGCACAAAGTCCCCAGACATTTTCCCTGAAATCTCCACCTCCCCACTGGCAAGGCCAGAGGCACTGAGAGAACGGGGAGAGGAAGCTTGTAGAGTGGCGATTTGCTTGCACCCTTGTTCTCACCACATTGTGAGGTACCTGCTTCCAACTTGAGCTAGTGGTGAGAAAGGAACTGAAACTGATTTGCCCATGGTCGGTCTGAGTGAATGTTGACCCAGGACTGAAGCACAGAATCTCTGCACCCCGGCCTGGCTTGCGGCACACTGGGCTGAGTCACAGCTTCACCAGGAATGCAGCGCAGAGGCGCAGATGCCTGATCTGGAGCAGGCCTTTAGAAAGGGGAGGGTCTTTTCCTAAACAGAGTGAATGCCTACATTCACAGAGCTACAAGGGATCTTGGAAAAAAAAAAAAAATCACACACTACAGGTAAATAAAGAATTTTTCTTTCTACCCCTCCTCTCACCTCCATTTCAGGTTTCTACTTTCTGCCAACACAGATTTCACTTTGGACTGTATCGTTTCATCTTTTCAGATATTTAAATATATGTATTATTTATCTGTATATTATATATTTATATACATATGTGTGTATACACACACACACACACACACACACACACACACACACACACACACACACACACACACAGAGAATTAGAAAGAGAGAGAATTTTGCTTTGACCTGAATGGTATCATACAGTGTGGATTGTTCCCCAGCTTGCTTTTTTTTTCTTTTTTTTTTTTTGATTTAGCCATGCTTTAACCACGCCTCTTGGAGATTTTTCTGTGTCAGTGTGTTTTAATTCTTTTTGACTGCTGCATACTCTTACATAAGCCAGATGCATCGCTATTTATCTAACTGATCCTCTTTTGATGATTATTTAGGTTGCTCTAGGTTTTCACTACTACGGATAGTACTTCAGTGAACAACCTCTTACCACTTTCCTTCTTGCACCCATGCAAGTATTTCTGTAGAGTAGATACCAAGGTTGTGAGACTGCAGAGTGAAAGGATTGATACATCTACAGTTGGAAGGGCTACTGCCCAATTTGTTCTCCAAATAGGCTTGCCCAGTTTATATTCCCAGCAGTGGTTTAAGAGAGTACCTCAATTCCAATATGCTTGTCAGTGCTTGATATCAATCTTCTTACTTATTGCCAGTTAAATGTGGAAAATGGTATCCCCATGCTTTCATTTGCATTTCCCCCTAAAACGGTGAGACTGAGCATCTTTTCAAATGTTTGTCATTCACGTTTCCTCTTTTGTGAATTGCCTGTTCATGTTTTTTATCCATTTTCTATTTTGTTGGTCTTTTTTTTAAGGATCTGTAAGAGTAAGTCCTTTGCTATATATGTTACCATGATCTCACCCAGTCTATCACTAGAATGTTAATCTCATTTATGGTTTCTTTTGTTGAACAGATTTAAAGTTTTGGTAAAGTGAAGCTTCTTAACCTTTTCAATACTTTTCTTTATGGCTTTTGCATTTTGTATATTGTTTCAGGAGATCTTTCCTACCCCCAAGATCAGAAACATGGTCTTCTATACATTTTCTTTTAATAGTTTGATAATATCTTTGTTTTTTCACCCAAATCTATCTAGAGTTTATTTTAATAATGTGAGGTTAAAAAAAAAAGTCACTTAATTTTTTTCCTAATAATAGCCAATTGTTTTAACAGCACTTATTGAAGAGTCCATTCCTTCCTTTATTGTTTTGAAATACTACCTTTATAACATACTAAATTCCTATAAACATGGGCCCATTTCTGGGCTTTCTCTTTTTTTCCATTGAGCTATTGATCAATTTTTGTTCTGTTGGAAATCTATTGAATTTATGGATAATTTGGGGACAGCTGCTATCTTGACAACATTAAGTCCTCCTATTCAGGTCTTTATCTAGGTTTCATAGCTTTTTCCTGTAGTTCTGGCACGTATCTTATTAGTTGCTTTGGCGGCTGTTTTCTAGTTTTTGTCGCTGTTGTGAATGGAACCTATTTTTTTCTCCTTATCACACTTTCTATTTTTAAAATAATTGGTCTACAGACTTTTTTTTTTTTTTGCAGTACGCGGGCCTCTCACTGTTGTGGCCTCTCCCGTTGCGGAGCACAGGCTCCGGACGTGCAGGCTCAGCGGCCATGGTTCACGGGCCCAGCCGCTCCGCGGCATGTGCGATCCTCCCGGACCGGGGCACGAACCCGTGTCCCCTGCATCGGCAGGCGTACTCTCAACCACTGCGCCACCAGGGAAGCCCTATACTGACTTTTTTTTTTTTGCTTATTGATGTTGCATCATTGGTTCTAATAGGTTTTCAGCTAATTTTCTTGGGTTTCTAGGTAACTGATCATGTTATCTGGAAATAGAAACCACTACATCTCTTCATGTGTTTTGTCAGGATTCTTTTAGTTAGAATAACAGAAACCTAATTCAAATTAACTTAACCAAAAAAGGGAAACTATGGGCTCACTTAACTAATAAGAAGCCAATGTGTCTGGATCCAGGTTATCAGATAATATCATTAGATCTTGGTCTTGCTTTCTCTGTCCCTCTAGTGTACTTCCCTCTGTCTTGTCTCCATTTTCTAGTCAGTATATCCCTGTAGTGCCAAGATGGCTTACATCGTATATTCTCTCAGCAAAAGCCAGAACTTCCTTTTTAGTGTTTACCTGTTGCTACCTGCCGAAATTCTAGGATGGTTTTGATTCTTTGATTTGGTCACATGCTCATCTCTGAACCAATCATTTCAGTCAGTGTGTTAGAATCTACGTATAGACAGAAAGTAAGACTGGTTCTCTAAGGAAAATTGGAATGCCATTATCAAAAGAAGGGGAAATAGATGCTGGGTAGAGAGAAAACAGAAGCTGTCCACTACCGTATTTAAACCTCTTTCAATATTTTCAATATTTAAATCTCTGATTTCTTTTCTTTGGTCTTATAACCTTCCCCTCCATTTTTTTGTCTGGTGTGAATTCTTCTCCATGTTGTTGCTTCTACTTTTGGCTTGCTTTCTTAGCATTAGTTTCCTCCCTCCCTCCCTTCCTTCCTGCCTCCTTTCTTTCCTATGTCCCTCCAAACTCAACCTTCCCTGTTTAGTAGTTTTGTGGTTCCTCCATCTAGTTCCTGGGACTCCCAGGCCAGACCTTGATCTTATCCTATAGCATTGTAGATCCAATCCCTTCTCCAGAGGCAACTTCTGGCTGTGACACTGTGCCTTACACTTCCACCCTCCCTAGTTATGTCAGTTTGTTCAAGCCCGTAGTCCTACGCAGCTGCTTTCAAGGGGGCAGCCCTGTCCGGCCCTTGATTTCAGGTGCCTCACATGGGAGATGTTTAGCCCTTAATACCCTGCATGAGTCCAGTTCCTGAATGCCTCTGTTGGCTTTTGGCCGAATCCTGCAGGTCTACAGCTCTAGGCCACTTACTGTATTATTTCCATTCCATTTCTGGGCAGCAGAGGTGTTTTTGAGTGTAAACATGTCTGACATCTCTCCCATTTTATAGTTCATCTGTTATCACTATCATTTTGTATTAGAGTGGTCCTCAGAGCACTGTAAGTCCGCTCCCATTTGCTCTCTCTACTGTTCGGGATCTAGCTTCCTCCCATCCCACCTTTCTCTGAGAAACTGCTCTCTCTGAGGTCACTACTGTGATTACTCAGTCACCAAATTAAATGGCTTTTTCCTTCAGTCCTCATTTTTCTTCACTCCTCTGCAGCATCCAACAATGTTAATCGCTCTTCCTTTTACCCCTCTCTGTCTTTGGCTGATACAGTGCTCCACTGTCCTGGTTCACTACCTCTTCTGACTCTTCCTTTTTTTTTTTTTTTAAGTTTATTTGTTTATTTTATTTTTGGCTGCATTGGGTCTTCGTTGTTGGGTCTTCCTTGCACACGGGCTTTCTCTAGTTGCGGCGAGTGGGGGCCACTCCTCGTTGTGGTGCGTGGGCCTCTCATTGCAGTGGCTTCTCTTGTTGCAGAGCTCGGGCTCTAGGTGCACAGGCTTCAGTAGTTGCGGCACGCAGGCTCAGTAGTTGTGGCGCACGGGCTTAGTTGCTCCGCAGCATGTGGGATCTTCCTGGACCAGGGCTGGAACACATGTCCCCTGCATTGGCAGGCGGATTCTTAACCACTGCGCCACCAGGGAAGCCCTGACTCTTCCTTTTTTTAAACTGCTTTCACTTCCTCCCCATATTTTGTAACTGTAGATGTCCCCAAGGCCTTTGACCTCTTGTTTCACTCTCTCTTTCACCCTTACACATTCTCACGTCTTCAGTAATCTCTAAAATGGAGTCCCTATCTTTACCCCAGGACTTTTTCTGCCTGAGTTCTATAGCTATCCATCTGCCTGTTGTAGTTCCACTTGATGTCTTGCTGTTCCATCACATTTCCTCCCTTTCTGAATCTTCCCAATTCCATCACAGATACTATCTTTCTCCTAGTTTCTAAGGGTCAAAGTCATACCCATCCTTGATTCCTCCTATTTTCTCTAGAGCCAGTTAATTACACATTCCATTGATCCTCTTGCCTTAAATTTCCTCTTTCTTGCCATTGCACTGTTCACACATGTGCTGTGATCCCCTATCATTCCTCTTTTAGACCATTTCAATGTTTTCCTAACAAAGCAGGGTAGTTGAAAGTGGCAGAATTTTGATGAGTTTGTGTCAAAGTTTATGATTCTGGAAACTCCCTTCCAGAAAAGAATTAACTTATAAATATTCATACCTTTCTTCCCTGCCACCTTACCCCTAATGAGGAGGAAGAATCCTTTATTGTATGGACAAAACATCGAGACTGTTGTATTGTATTGATCACACACACTGTGGGTTCAGTCCAGAAAGGCTAAATTTTTCTATTAGAAAGAGCAAGACACTATCAACAGAAAAAAATTCATTTGAGCTGAGACTTAAAGGATGAGTAGGACAACCCATTTTGACAACCGGGGGAAGAGAGGCTTGTATTCCGGATAGAACAGGAAGCATAAGCAAACCAAAATATAACATGGTGCCTGTGAGTGAGTTAGTGAGTGTGTGTGTGTGTGTGTGTGTGTGTGTGTGTGTGTGTTGGGGTCTACAAAGAGTCACTGTGAGCCAGGGGGAATGGAGATAAATGAAGCTGGACAGAAAAGCTTTCCACGCCAAGTTAAGGACTACTGTTTGGGGTATCATGGATGCATTGGAAGTGGGCGTGGGGTAACATGGCCGCATTTGTAGCTATTTGGATTGCATCTTTCGCTAAGCAGGATTTAAGGGACAGAAGGAATGGGTATGTATTAAGGGTTCTGATGAGATTGTGATTGCTGCTCTGCACTGCTTCTTTAGGGCTGCTTGTGACCAGAATTGCTGAATGGGGGAGTATCTGTGGAGAAGGAATGCAGGAGCAGCCCTCAGAAAAAAGGGGCTCCTGGGCTCGTCAGAATGTGTTTGCCTGGTGGGGGACCAAATCAAGGTTTAGACCAGAGGAGCTAGCATCATGGCTGGGAAGATGACTGCATGGGTTATCATATCTAAAAGGGGTTTCATAGATGAAACTGAGGGCATGAGTCAAATGGAGATCTCAGCCCCGTCATTTAATGGCTCTCCTACTTGTGAAATTCCTATCGGTCTTTCAGGGCCCATTTGACATGCCAGATGCTCTCTGAAGTTTGTCCTTTAGCCCCTGGCTGGAGGGTATCTCTTTCTCTTTATAAACTCTATAACTTGTGGTTTACAAGTATTTTATAGCTTTGTATTCCCCCTGTGGGTAAAATCTCCAAAGATTGTCTTGCTTATCTTTGTATCTCCTCTATCACCTGAGATTCTGCTCCGTATACACTCTCTACTGAAGAAATAATAACTGAACTGAATGTGCACTTTCACAGGAAAAGTACATCCTACAGGATTTAATAAGTATGAACCTTAAATAATGAAATATTTCAAGGAATTTGAATATTTCAAAGCTCCATCCATACAAGGCCTGAATAATTAATGCAAATATTTGAAGAAAAGAACAAAAGCTTATCTAATAATTCAGTACACTGTTCTTTATTTTGGTCCATAAAAGGAGAACTCATGCTTAGTTTTGGTGGTAAGCTCCACTCTAGACGCTTGGAAATGCAGATTAGGTCAATTACATCACAATTATATTTGAAAATTGAAAAGAAGCATTTTCCAAAAGGCAGATTTCAAATCTATGCCTTTTCAAAGGACATGTCATTTGGAAAGAAGCTGAATCACACCATGAAATATGTGGCATTTCTTTTGGTTTGCACTGTCTTCTGTACTAGTGGTAGGCTCGTGTGATATGCAGAAATGTGCTTAATCAAATTTAGCTTGACTTGCTCAAGTTAAGAAAATGTATATGAAGTGTTTCTGAGATAAGGAGAGGCATATTCTTTTTTTAGCACACATACCTCCTATGTGGCTGCAGTTGTCTTATTCCCTTATTTGAAAATTTGGCTCTCTTTATAAACTCTACAAATTCCTACTCATTTAGAACAGAACTGGAATAGCCTGGAAACCTATGGAGCTGAATGGTATTTTAGAGTGCTGACTCTCATTTTCCCTTCAGTAAAGAACCCGACGCTGTTACTTGTGTTTATCTTATAGTACACACACTCAGGATTACTCACCTGGGAGCAAGACCTGAGTTCTGGTGCAAGCCTTGTATTTACTGACCTGTGTGATGCAAGTCGTTTAACCTCTGAGGTAAAAGGAGAGAGCTGTTGCCTATAACTCCATGATTCTGCAGTTCAGGTATAATCAACTCGAATGTTCGATGATCTCTTTAAAAATAATAAAAAAAATTGCTAGTGGCCTTAATAAATGTGTACCATTGAGGCTTGAGTGGTATTTTTGAAATAATGTAAGACAGGGAGAGAGGGTCGGGAGGTCCCTTCCTTTATATGAATTTTATACGGGATGTGTTAGCTTGAGGTAGCACTTGCCTAGTGTTAGGGGTCTATAGATACTACTAGAATTAGGGGAGGTGGAGATAAGGATAATGGAATTTTGAGTTAACAAGTGGCAGAACTGGATGAAAAAACATTTCAATAAAGAAGGTCTCAACAAAGTTTAATCTACTAATTTAATGATAATTAATGGAATTTAGTGGAATTTAAGAGTAAAAAATTTCTACAATTATAGCATGAGGGAATGAATAGAATTTTGTTAGATAAGCCGCTATTGTTTTTGAAATGAAGAGTTAAGAATCAAGCAGTAAATTAGGACAATAACAATTGCCTGGTAAACAGAATCCAGTATGTGTAACTTACTCTCGCTATAGGTAGAATATTTGTTTAATTTTATTTCTGTAAGCCACTTCACAAACCCCTACCAATAATGTAAGTTATATCTTTGGGCTCAACTTTCATTGTCTAAATAATATTCTTGGGACAGGTAATAATCTTCAGTTGGAGCTAGAAACATTTTGATTCAGAAATCAGTTGATTTCTGTATGTTGTAGTATTTGATTTTACATCATCTTTTTCTTGTTCCTTTGAAATTTGTTGTTTTTTTCAATGACAAGTTGATGTTCCAGTAATACTACATATATACACACACACACACACACACACACACACACACACACACACACACACACACTCCTGTGGTTCTCACTGAACTTGGCCAAGTTTCCGAACTGTAAATGATAAACCAGATTATGGTTCTCCTCCCCAGAGGTTTAAGGGACCTAGATTAATGGTTTTCCTAGACTCATGGTTCTCCTCCCCAAAGGCTTAAGGGACTCTGAAGTTTCTAAATAGATTTACTTCAAAAGTATTCTAGAAATTTTTTTTTGCTTTTGTTTGACTCATTTCCTTCTTGATAAGATTCTATTTCCTTTCTCTTCCTCTTCACTCTGTTACTTAACATAGCCCTGAAATATGGTGTAGCCCTCCTGAAATACTGCTTTCAACAAATATACTCATCATGAGATAGCTGAAAATTTAGGGGCGTATGTGTTACTTATGTTCCTGTTAATTCTTTGCTTCCCATCCCACTTCTGATTATAATAACCTCTCATATTTGGCACCAGATTTTCTTGCTACCATTCTGACGTTAAAACATCAGTCTGTTCCATTCTCTTTGAACAAAGATTAAACTACAATGCAGTCTTAACACAATAAATAATGTACTTACTGTTTTTGACCTTTGGTTTGGTAATGAGGAGCCTAGGAAGAAAGTAAGCCTCTTTTACGCTTTCAAGTATGTTGCAGTAGACTCAGTGTTTGTGTCCCCCCAAAATTCTTATGTTGGAACCTAATCCCCAATGTGATGGTATTTGGGGGGGTGAGACTTTGGGAGTTGATTAGGTCATGAAGGTGGAATTAGTGCCCTTATAAAAGAGACCCCAGAGAGCTCTCTTGCTCCTTACCCCAAGTGAGGACACAGTGAGAAGACTAACATCTGTGAACCAGGAAGTGGGCTCTCGCCAGACACTGAAATGTACTGGCACCTTGTTTTGGACTTCCCAACCTTCAGAACGGTGAGAAATAAATTTCTGTTGTTTATAATCCACCCAGTCTATGGTATTCTGTTATAGCAAGTTGAATGGACTAAGACATATAGCAACCTTGTCTGGGTATCTCTAGGGTGTAGTGAATCAGAATAATTTGGATTCCCTTCTTTTCCCCACTACCCATCCCATTCCCTCACCTGGCAGGGAGGGATATTTGCTCCTTGAATGCCATATACAAATGGGCAGGCTGCGCATGGCCTTCCACCGCCATCTTGAGTTGCAGTGTCAGGGGCAGCACTTCTGAACACGGCCCGGCCTGCCGAGCTGAGGTGACAGTGCAGCCAATTCTCCCTAGACACTCTGATCTAAAGTGCGGTGTGTGAGGCCTCTGCATGAAGCACCCTGTGAACAAGTGAAACTAGACGAAGCACAAAGGAAAAGAAAAGAAAAAAAGCAAGCTGTGAACCCTCTGAAAAAAATGCCTCTGCACCTCTAGCTCTTGCAGAGGTTGGTGTCGTCAGTGGAGTCTCCTATTGTAGGGGGATGCAAGATGGCGGAGGAGTAAGACATAAAGATCACCTTCCTCCCCACAAATACATCAAAAATACATCTACATGTGGAACAACTCCTACAGAACACCTACTGAACGCTAGCAGAAGACCTCAGACTTCCAAAAAGGCAAGAAAATCCCCACATACCTGGCCGTGTGGCTGGCAGGGTCTTGGTGCTCTGCCCTGGTGTCAGGCCTGAGCCTCCAAGGTGGGAGAGCCGAGTTCAGGACACTGTACCACCAGAGACCTCCTGGCCCCACGTATTGTCAATTGGCGAGAGATCTCCGTCTAAACACTAAGACCCAGCTCCACCCAATGGCCAGCAAGCTCCAGTGCTGGACGCCCCATGCCAAACAACTAGCAAGACAGGAACACAACGCCACCCATTAGCAGAGAGGCTACCTAAAATCATACAGACACCCCAAAACACACCGCCAGATGCAGCCCTTACCACCAGAAAGACAAGATCCAGCCCCACCCACCAGAACACAGGCACCAGTCCCCTCCACCAGGAAGACTACACAACCCACTCACAGAACCAACCTCACCCACTGGGGGCAGACACCAAAACCAAGAAAAACTATGAACCTGCAGCCTGCAAAAAGGAGACCCCAAACACAGTAAGTTAAGCAAAATGAGAAGACAGAGAAATACACAGCAGATGAAGGAGCAAGGTAAAAAACACACCAGGCCAAATAAATGAAGAGGAAAGAGGCAGTCTACCTGAAAAAGAATTCAGAGTAATGATAGTAAAGATGATCCAAAATCTTGGAAATAGAATGGAGAAAATACAAGAAATGTTTAACACGGACCTAGAAGAACTAAAGAGCAAACAAACAATGATGAACAACACAATAAATGAAATTAAGAATTCTCTAGAAGGAATCAATGGCAGAATAACTGAGGCAGAAGAACAGATAAGTGGTGTGGAAGATAAAATAGTGGAAATAACTACCACAGAGCAGAATAAAGAAAGAAGAGTGAAAAGAATTGAGGACAGCCTCAGAGACCTCTGGGACAACATTAAATGCACCAACATACGAATTTTAGGGGTCCGAGAAGAAGAAGACAAAAAAAAAAAAAAGGGTCTGAGACAATATCTGAAGACATTATAGTTGAAAACTTCCCTAACATGAGAAAAGAAATAGTCAAGTCCAGGAAGCACAGAGAGTCCCATACAAGATAAATCCGAGGAGAAGCATGCCAAGACACATATTAATCAAACTATCAAAAATTAAATACAGAGAAAAAGTATTAAAAGCAGCAAGGGAAAAGCAACAAACAACATACAAGGGAATCCCCATAAGGTTAACAGCTGGTCTTTCAGCAGAAACTCTGCAAGCCAAAAAGGAGCGGCAGGACATATTTAAAGTGACGAAAGGGAAAAACCTACAACCAAGATTACCCAGCAAGGATCTCATTCAGATTTGATGGAGAAATTAAAATCTTTACAGACAAGCAAAAGTTAAGAGAATTCAGCACCACCAAACCAGCTTTACAACAAATGCTAAAGGAACTGCTCTAAGCAGGAAACACAAAAGAAGAAAAAGACCTACCAAAAAAACCCAAAACAATTAGGAAAATGGTAATAGGAACATACATATCGATAACTACCTTAAATATAAAGGGATTAAATGCTCCAACCAAAAGACATAGACTAGCTGAATGGATGTAAAAACAAGACCCATACATATGCTGTCTACAAGAGACCCACTTCAGACCTAGGGACACATACAGACTGAAAGTGAGGGGATGGAAAAAGATATTCCATGCAAATGGAAATCAAAAGAAAGCTGGAGTAGCAATTCTCATATCACACAAGATAGACTTTAAAATAAAGACTGTTACAAGAGACAAAGAAGGACACCACATAATGATCAAGGGATCAATCCAAGAAGAAGATATAACAATTGTAAATATTTATGCACCCAACATAGGAGCACCTCAATACATAAGGCAAATGCTAACAGCCATAAAAGGGGAAATCAACAGTAACACAGTAATAGTAGGGAACTTTAACACTACACTTTCACCAATGGACAGATCATACAACATGAAAATAAATAAGGAAACACAAGCTTTACATGACATATTAAACAAGATGGACTTAACTGATATTTATAGGACATTCCATCCAAAAACAGCAGATTACCCTTTCTTCTCAAGTGCTCATGGAACATTCTCCATGGTAGATCATATCTTGGGTCACAAATCAAGCCTTGGTAAATTTAAGAAAATTGAAATCGTATCAAGTATCTTCTCCAACCACAATGCTATGAGACTAGGTATCAATTACAGGAAAAAATCTGTAAAAAATACAAACACATGGAGGCTAAACAATACTACTACATAACGAGGAGATCACTGAAGAAATCAAAGAGGAAATTAAAAAATACCTAGAAACAAATGACAATGAAAACATGATGACCCAAAACCTATGGGATGCAGCAAATGCAGTTCTAAGACGGAAGATTATAGCAATACAGCCCTACCTCAAGAAACAAGAAACTTCTCAAATAAACAACCTAACCTTACACCTAAAGCAATTAGAGAAAGAAGAACAAAAAAACCCCAAAGTTAGCAGAAGGAAAGAAATCATAAAGATAAGAGCAGAAATAAATGAAATAGAAACAAAGAAAACAATAGCAAAGATCAATAAAACTAAAAGCTGGTTCTTTGAGAAGATAAACAAAATTGATAAACCATTAGCCAGACTCATCCAAAAAAAAGGGAGAAGACTCAAATAAGTAGAATTACAAAAGAAAAAGGAGAAGTAACAAGTGACACTGCAGAAATACAAAGGATCATGAGAGATTACTACAGCCAACTCTATGCCAATAAAATGGACAACCTGGAAGTAATGGACAAATTCTTAGAAATGCACAACCTTCCAAGAATGAACCAGGAAGAAATAGAAAATATAAACAGACCAATCACAAGCACTGTAATTGAAACTGTGATGAAAAATCTTCCAACAAACAAAAACCCAGGACCAGATGGCTTCACAGGCAAATTCTATCAAACATTTAGAGAAGATCTAACACCTATCCTTCTCAAACTCTTCCAAAATATAGCAGAGGGAGGAACACTCCCAAACTCATTCTATGAGGCCACCATCACCTTTATACCAAAACCAGACAAAGATGCCACACAAAAAAAGAAAATTACAGGTCAATACCACTGATGAACATAGATGCAAAAATCCTCAACAAAATACTAGCAAACAGAATCCAACAAATAGATGGAGAGATATACCGTGTTCTTGGATTGTAAGAATCGACATTGTGAAAATGACTATACTACCCAAAGCAATCTACAGATTCAATGCAATACCTGTAAAACTACCAATGGCATTTTTCACAGAACCAGAACAGAAAATTTCACAATTTGTATGGAAACACTAAAGACCTCAAATAGCAAAGCAATCCTGAGAAAGAAAAATGGAGCTGGAGGAATCAGGCTCCCTGACTTCAGACTATACTACAAAGTTACAGCAATCAAGACTGTGTGGTACTGGCACAGAAACAGAAATATAGATCAATGGAACAGGATAGAAAGCCCAGAGATAAAACTATGCACCTATGGTCAACTAATCTATGACACAGGAGGCAAGAGTATACAATGGAGAAAAGACAGTCTCTTCAATAAGTGATGCTGCGAAAACTGGACAACCACATGTAAAAGAATGAAATTAGAACACTCCGTAACACCATACCCAAAAATAAACTCAAAACGGATTAGAGACCTAAATGTAAGGCCAGATACTATAAAACTCTTAGAAGAAAACATAGGAAGAATACTCTTTGACATAAATCACAGCAAGATCTTTTTTGACCTACCTCCTAGAGAAATGGAAATAAAAATAAACAAATGGAACCTAATGAAACTTAAAAGCTTTTGCACAGCAAAGGAAACCATAAACAAGACCAAAAGACAACCCTCAGAATGGGAGAAAATATTTGTAACTGAAGCAACTGACAAAGGATTAATCTCCAAAATATACAAACAGCTCATGCAGCTCAATATCAAAAAAAACGCAACCCGATCCAAAAATGGGCAGAAGACCTAAATAGACATTTCTCCAAGGAAGATATACAGATTGCCAATAAACACATGAAAGGATGCTCAACATCACTAATCATTAGAGAAATGGAAATCAAAACTACAATGAGATATCACCTCACACCGGTCAGAATGGCCATCATCAAAAAATCTACAAACAATAAATGCTGGAGAGGGTGTGGAGAAAAGGGAACACTCTTGCACTGTTGGTGGGAATGTAAATTGATACAGCCACTATGGAGAACAGTATGGAGGTTCCTTAAAAACTAAAAATAGAACTACCATACGACCCAGCAATCCCTCTCCTGGGCATATACCCAGAGGAAACTATAATTCAAAAAGAGTCATGTAGTACCATGTTCATTGCAGCTCTATTTACAATAGCCAGAACATGGAATCAACCGAAGTGTCCATTGACATATGAATGGATAAAGATGTGGCACATATATGCAATGGAATATTACTCAGCCATAAAAAGAAACGAAATTGAACTATTTGTAGTGAGGTGGTTGGACCTAGAGTCTGTCATACAGAGTGAAGTAAGTCGGAAAGAGAAAAATAAATACCGTATGCTAACACATATATATGGAATTTAAAAAAACAAAAGGTTCTGTAGAACCTAGGGGCAGGACAGGAATAAAGATGCAGGCATAGACAATAGACTTGAGGACACGGGGAGGGAGAAGGGTAAGCTGGGACGAAGTGAGAGAGTAGCATTGACATATATACACTACCAAATGTAAAATGGATAGCTAGTGGGAAGCAGCCACATAGCACAGGGAGATCAGCTAGGTGCTTTGTGACCACCTAGAGGGGTGGGATAGGGAGGGTGGGAGGGAATCACAAGAGGGAGGGGATATGGGGATATATGTATACATATAGCTGATTGACTTTGTTATACAGCAGAAACTTACACAACATTGTAAAGCGATTATACTCCAATAAAGTTGTTAAAAAAAACCAAATGGGCACCAACTGATTCCACATCTTGCTCCATCCCCCAAAAGCCAGTACTTAGCCCCTTCTCCCCCACTCTCCCAAGTTCTGTGTTAGACCGTCTATATTAAAATGCTGCTTAGGAGCTATAATGAAGGGTGATTTGACTGTGAACCTGGATGTATTTAGAGTCTTTTTCAGACATTTAATCAGGCTTCCCTGACCACCTTCATTTTCTTCATTTTTCAAATGCAGCAGGTAATTGAGGATAAATGCCTTATGTGGGACAACCTGCGAAGCTGTGACACTGCCAGAGTGAGACCAGGCGTCTCTCTGCCTGGAATTTCAACAGAAATGACTCTTTGCCCCGATATGTGTTTGATGCCCATCTCCATCAATCTTATTTGCTTTGATAACTACTGTCTCCCACCTTTATTTCACATAAGGAAATTGAAGTCATAATACATGTTAAGTGACTAAGCGCAGGACTCATATAATAAATTAGAGGAGCAACAAGGATTTTCAGTTCTTATCTGTTTACACTTTTCCCTAACAATTCCCACCTGCCGCCTTCCTGTGTAGATACCTGGTTAACACAGGAAGAAGATTTTAACAGATTCTGGTCTTTTAGTGCCATGTACTTTCTTCATGTTAATGCTATTAATCATCTGATTACTGTCAAGTTGATTTAAGTTCTGGTGAGATCAGCATCTCCTGAAATGCAATGCATTTAGTGAGCACCTCCCGCGTGTAATGCAGTGTATTAGGTTCTATTTGGGGAAACTGAAAGAAAAAGATGCAGCCCCTAACATCTAGTATCTTATACTAGTTAGGAAGCCAAATGCACAGAAAATGACATTAAAAAGCTGTATGTTATGCCATATTTCCTTTATCTCTTCAGTGAGGTGAAACTGTTTTCCTTTTTAATGGTCTTGCCTTTTTCAAGGCATTCCCATTCCAACCAAAGTTTCTCTTAATATGACACCTCAAAATAAGCTATATTTTGCTTTCAAAGTGGAACCAAACAAGAACACATTCCTCCCGTATTTCCTTGGCATGTCTTTGCAGTCTGTTTACCAGGTTCTTTGTGTTTCCCTTACGTGTCACAGTTCTTCATGAGGAGGAAAGTAGGGTTTCATTAGTAGACATCATGGGCCATTTTGAGCCAGACCCGACTATATGGTTGGCCCAGTTCCCATGGGTGAGTCTCATGGTGGGGACTCAAACACACCCTTTCTCTGGCCACTTCAGTGTGAGGGCCTCCAGGTTTTTTTCTCTGCCCATGGCTGCTTCCTCTTACTCCTCCCAGGTGGATGGGGCGGGTCCAGAGTGAGGACATTCCATTAGACTGTGGTGCAGAGCACAGTTAGCTGGTCAAGCTGGGATTCTACCTTTGGGGACGTTCTTCCTGTCAGGAGCTATAGGGAGGTAAGAGGAGTCAGTATTACTCCTGCCCGGCAGGAGACCTGGCCCACTCCCCCCACTCCAGCCCCCCTTGGCCCACTTTTGACTCTGACTTTGCTCTCTGGCGGGTGAAGAAAGATAACTCTGTTGGCTGCTTTAGTCCGGGGTTCCTTTAGCCTAGGACGATGCGGGGCAGCAGCCCAATGGTGCTACACTTGGTAGGGGACACACCCTCCAAGCTTGTTGCTGTTTTTATCTGACGAGTGTGTCTTTCCCTTTTAAAAATATATTATACAAGAAAAGAAAAAAGGAGAATGAAAGAAAAAAGCAAGAAAAAAAGACCGAAATAGAGATGGGGGAGGGGGAAGAAGAGGCAGTAAGAAGAATGAAAAAACTAATTTTATTCTTACATGGACTCAACATCCTACTATGTCTCTCCCCGCTCCCAACTTGGCTTCTGTTGTGTCCTCTCTGATTTAGTAGGTCAAGGGCAGGGACTGAGCTTCTGTATTTCTAACAAGCTCCCAGGTGAAGCCAATGCAGTTGGTCCTCAGATCACACTCTGAGTAGCAAGGGTCTTGAGGAATAATGAATCAAATACTGTACCAGTTTCTTAACCATTCTTCATATAATAATATCTGACACTCAAATAGTACTTACTATGTGCCTGATACTGTTTTAAGTGCTTTGCATGTATCAACTCATTTAATCCTCGTAATTCTATGAGATGGGCACTACTATTAGCCCCACTTCACAGTTGGGGAAACCAAGGCACAAGGTTATTTAATTTACCAAATATCACATAGTAAGTACTAGAGCCAGGATTCAAACTCAGCCTGGCTCCAGAGTCTGTGTGTTTAGCTCCATTTTTATTCCAATAGCTTACAAACTTACCCTCTTCTGGACGTAAGTTTTCAATCTTTACCCCTTAAAGGATGGACCCCAGCTTGAAAACAATGTTCCAGAGATGTCATTAACCAGCCGGTGAAGATCACTGTGATATTGATTCACCATTGTATTAGCCACACTGTCAACTTTGTGCCTTATGTAAATTTGATAGTTAGAGGCAGTTCTCAAGGGTTAGCTGTAGGATTCCAAGGCAGCTGTGGTTTTGGCTGTTTTTGTTTTTTGACAAGTAGAGGCAGCAAAGAGCAGCTGAGGTTAACGGCTCTAGCTGATCACTGAGGCAGCAAGAGAAACAGCTCCAAGACAAACACACTGTTCATTGTGTAGCCCGAGGGGAGAGAGCAAGTCTAGAAGGGCTGAGCCAGGCAGGGGTGATGGGCGGTATAGGATTCTCTGTGGGCGAGAAGGTTGGTGGCTGGTCAGGGCAGAAAGCAGACTGGAGAGGCTGAGGCAAAGTGGAGTCTTATATAGATGAGCCCACTCTGAATCAAGGAAGCCAGAGATTCACTCATGCATTCATTCTATGAATATTAATCGATGACCTATTTTGTTCCAGGCACCATGCTACATGCTGTTGATACGGTGATGAATAAGACGGAACTGGTCCCTGTCCTCATTCTTGTTGGGAGACGGACAAGACCAAACCAAACCAAACCTAACAGACAAATAAATCAGTGCAGGATGCCATGAATGTCCTGAAGGAAAACAGGGGTGAGAGATAGTGAAACCAAGGGGCGCCCTACTTTAGGTAGGGTGGTCAAGGAAAGCCTTCAGATGAGACCTAAAATCAGAGAAGTTAAGCGATTGGAAAGGGCACTCTAGGCAAGAAACAGCTGTGCAAAAGCCCAAGGGTGGGAAAGAACTTGGTATGGAAGAGAGAGCCTGGCAGGATCTGGGGAATCCACAGCTGTCCATTGGGAATCGTACAAGTTGACATAAGGATTAAAGCTGAGAATAACTGATATGAAACAAAATCAATTGGCTTTGACAGGTTGGTCAATTCTCGTCTGGAGTATTATGTTGAATTCTTGACAAGTCACAGTGTCAAGGCCCATGGGTGATTTGGCTGCCATAGCCTCTGAAATTGGACAATATTTTTAGGCAAGGCCCAGTACCTTTCGTTTGACCTTTTTTTGGATTTAAATGCCCATCTCTGAGTTGCGAGGGTCTCACCAAGGTCGTAATAATTACGAAGAAATCTTCATCTAGGTTAATGTGACGAAGGGCAAGGCCGAAAACAAAGCATGGGATGGGGCTAGTGTCCACACTCCAAGATGAACACGAGCCATCAAAACAGAGAAGTCAAGGCACATGGTCCATACCTCCTTCTCTGGTCTCTCAATCTGGCAGCCCCATCAAAAAGGAGAGGAGGTTGGTTTGGGTGAACCATTCGTTAGTTGTTCCTAGTGATCAACCATTCAACACATCTTCTAATGCTCCCCAATGACACTTCAGGTGATTTTTTGCAGTTGTCTAGAGAGGAAAATGTAGTTAACCAATCTATAGTTTCCAGAATCTATCCTTTTCTAAAGAACCCTTTTGAGAATCAGAACACTTGTCTTAGCCAAGGCTCTTGTCAGTTGTTACCTGGATTAGTGTATTGGTGTCTTACACCTGGTCTCCCTGATGGTAGTCTCTCACACCTCCAATCTATCACCCACAGAGCTTTCAGAGAAATTTAGCTAAAATTCACCTTGTATCTGATCCCTATCCTTGGTTTTAAGTGGTTCTTCATTACTGTTGATAAAACCTAAAGTCCTTTTTTTGGCAATCAGTACCTTTCATGATCTGACCTTTGCCTAAATTGCCACGCTCATTTCCTGCCATATTCCCCTACTCTGAATTATAGCCATACCACGTTAGTTGCTCTTTACTGAAATTACAATGCTCTCATATTACTTCTCTGCATTTTCTTTTTTTTGGCCGTGTCATGCAGCTTGTGGGATTTTAGTTCCCTGACGAGGGATTGAACTCAGGCCCTCGGCGCTGAGAGTGTAGAGTCCTAACCACTGGACCTCCAGGGAATTGCCCTTCTCTGCATTTTCATGTGGGGTTCCTACTTGCTTCTTCCCTCAGCTAGTTCCTATTTATCCTTTAGAATTTAGTTTAAACCTTATTTCCTCCAGGAAGCCTTCCATGATTTCCCTAGTCAGGATTAAGTGCTCTTATTCGGTCCTGTAACACATTTTTATATGCCTCTATTACATATAAAAATGTAGTTAGCATCCAAATCCTTTTCTACAAAATCTTAAGCTTTTGAGGGCTAGGACTGTATCCTTTAGCGCTTAACAGTGCCCTTGTACATAATAGCTTCAGAAAGGTTAATGGAACGGCTGCATTTGCATTTTCCATTTTCTGGCTTTAGTTTTCCATGATTTCTTGCAGATTACAAAGAGACTATATTAATTTCTATATCATATATATTCTCCATCTCTACCTCCTCTTTTGGGGAATAAGGGGAAAAGATTTGCTTAAGCTTAGGTCTAGAGACATATTTCTACCTCATTTATTAGACTTGTGAAAATCTCTAATGAGAATTTCTTATTACCCATGGTTTAATCTAAGTGCTCATATCTTGCTGTGATTTAGGATACCACATTACAGATTTTTAGACCTAGAAAGAACTTCAGAATGATCAGATTCAATAGTTTACTTTATGGGACAAGGACATGAAGGTTCAGAGAGAGGTTAAGCAAATACTCTAAAACCACCCTACTAGTGGGTGGCAGTTAGCCCCAGGAGCTAGATCTCCATCCTCTCAGTCCTGGGCTCTTTTCCCTACAAATGACCACTCTTCAGATCTTCATCCTATTTTGATGTCAGAGACCCAATATGGATTTGACCTTGGTTCCTTGATTTGCCATATTGAGGCTTTAATTTGGCCTCTTGAACTAATAATTTGATTATTAGCAAATGAATTAACATTAAGCTTTTTCATTTGGAGGGCTGCTGAACTGTGAAACTCTTCTTAAAAATTCTGAGGGGACTTGAAAAAAAAAGGTGTAAATAAGGGTTGAGCAAATTGTCAATCCTTCACTGGTCTTTCAGGAGCTCTTTCACAAATTGGTTCACAGCAGAGTAGTTGATAAGCACCAGCATGTCCAAGACACTCACTTCGTCTTCCTTAAGGATGCTCTAGAAGGGGAGTGGGAAAGTTACACTGTACATAGTATCTTCCCTAGAAGCAAGTATGTTTCTTTACTAGTAGAACTAGAAAATTGTATGTTCAGTTTGCTAATTTTTTACTTTAAAATGTTTGTTTGACTATTAGATTTGGTTAATAACACTGAAGATTGATGTTATAAAGGTTAGCACATCTTTCATTTTACTGTAGATTATTTCAAACATACAGAAAACTATAGAGAATGATATAACAGAACGTCATGTATCAACCATCCAACTCAGTCGTATAATAAAATTTTGCCATATTTGCTCCAGATCTCTTTCTTCCTCCCCGTCTCTTCCCTCCCTCCCTTTCTTCCTTTCTTTCTTTTCTCTCTCTTCCTTCTTTCCAAAATAAAATCTTACACATGTAGTTAAAGCCCCTGTAACTAATCTGTCCCATTCCTCTCCTAACATCTGTAGAGGTAATACCTATCCTGAATCTCCAGTTTTAATTTTTGTGTGTTTTTTTAATTTTTATATACGCATCCATAAACAATAAATAGTGTTGATTTGCCTGTTTTCCATCTTTATTAAATAATATATTCTATACTTTCTTCTCAAGTTCTCACTCCACATGGATTAATATACATCTTCTATTCATTTAAACTGCTTTATGGTATTCCATTGTATAAAAAGACCACATTTTATCTTTGAATTGTTTCTGTTATCTTCCTCTTACAAATCATGCAGGAATAAACATTCTTGTACATATCTCCTTGTGAGAGTTACATACCTAGGTGAGGCATCACTGGGTTGTATCATAACTATTTTTAAAAGAATTTTCATGTTGATAGCAAAACTGATTAGTTACTTAAAAGGAAAAAATGAAGTCAAGATAGGTGCTGGAAGAAACAGAATGTCAGGAATAGGAAGTAAAACAGTATAAGAGAGTAGGTGACATAGATGTAGAATTCTATGCTTTTTTTTTAAACAATTCATTTTTTGATTAAAAGAAGTAGATTGAACATGCAAGTAAATTGAACAACCACTGAGAGCCACAGATTTTCATCTACATTTAAGAGACTACCTTTTGTGTCAGTGCCTCCATGAAGCCTTCTAGAATTTTCTTTACTTTTTTTTCTGTGAAAATTGACTACTTCCTCCTTTGGGCCTCCATTCTACCTACCTCTCGTATGTGATATAGTGCACATTGTGTTTGCTATGGTTTGTTTACATGTCTCTGTTAATAAGCTGAATGTTGTTTGAGAGCAGAGTTCATGTCTTACTGTATCCCCAGGGCATGGTGCACAGGAGGTAGTTAATATAGTCTGAGGAGTGAATGAAAAGTCCAAATCATGGAAGGTCTTTTAGACTTAGTAGTTGGTTTCTGATGACAGGATACTTTAGTGAAAATTAGCTTAAAGCATAGAAAAGGAGGTTTTATCTTTTGGTCTTCAGTTAGACCTACAGAAAGGAAGTTTCATATAAAAGCTGATAAAAATTACTAACAAAGCAGAGAAATCACTTAGCACTTGGCTGTAGACACTGGCAATGTATGTTTGTAGTAGTGCATTAGTAAAGCTGCCAGCTCAGAAAAAGGAAGCCATCTAAAAATTTAGACTGTAAAATTAAGCACATAACAGGAAATTCTTGAATATTTTGTGAATTAGGTATGAGAAATATAAGAGAATTCTATATATATATTTAAATTGAAGTATAGTTGACTCATAATATTATATTAGTTTCAGGTGAAGGGGATCATATATTATAAATATATCTTGCAGAATCATTAGAATATTATAAGTATGCTTGCTCCTATCATAAGAAGTACTTATTATGAATAATATATCACATGCATGAAAAAAAAGTGCTGGCTAGTTTCATTTCCCCAAAACACCTTTTCAATGGTAAGTTTGAGGCAGCTGTGGTTTACCAAAGTATAAACTAGTGAGGTCCACTATAACTAGCATGTGTTTGTCTACATTCTGACTCACGGTTCCTGTTAGGCTTTAATCACAGGGAAACAAGTAATATTACTCAGACTTCATTGTTTAACCTTCCATTCATTTGTTTTCCAAATTTGTTTCAGTCTGTAGGAAGGTTCCTTTTAGATTACAACATGTAGTTCTGATTTCTGCAATTTTTCTTCATTTGCCATTTTGAGGTAGCCGTGAAAATCCTATAAGCTTCTTATTCCTCAAATCTATGCCTGTAAGCCTCATTGAGTTGGATTCATCCTAAATACATTTTGAAATCACATCAGCACTTTCAGATCAGCAGGTTACTTTTTTTCTATTTTTGGCTGCGTTGGGTCTTTGTTGCTGCACGCGGGCTTTCTCTAGTTGCGGCAAGCGGGGGCTACTCTTCGTTGCGGTGCGCGGGCTTCTCATTGCGGTGGCTTCTCTTGTTGTGGAGCACGGGCTCTAGGCGCACGGGCTTCAGTAGTTGTGGCTCGTGGGCTCTAGAGTGCAGGCTCAGTAGTTGTGGCGCACGGGCTTTGTTGCTCCGCGGCATGTGGGATCCTCCCGGACTAGGGCTCGAACTCATGTCCCCAGCATTGGCAGGTGGATTCTTAACCACTGCGCCACCGGGGAAGCCCAGCAGGTTATTTCTTAATAAATTACTGTCTTAATGTTAGATGCTATTTTAAATACGTGAAAGAGAGCTGTTCCCAAATGTGTGTAAGTACTTTCAGGGAAGAGTAAACCGGAGCATTTAATTAAATGAAGGCCCTAAATTTTTATTATGCCATCACTGGATATTTGAATAACTAGTTATAAATGAGTTCTGTTCATATAAAAGTAATTTTCTAAATCCAATTGTCCTATTTTGAAATATAGTTCCAGTTTCTGGGTAAAACTGGCAATGGAATGGCCATGTCTCCTCAGCTAAAGCAAATTAGAGGGTTGCAGCAGTAAACTGAACCCATAGGCAGAAACCTTTGAACCCTGTTCTTTTTTTTCTCCTGTGCTGATTGGATAATTTACCTGACTAATTTTGTCTAGTCATTAGAAAGTCAGTTCTCCACTCTAGAATTTCTTCCACTCAAGTAAACAATATTGATGCATATAATTTGGATGAAAAAAATCCCTTTAAGAAATATCTGGATATATGCCTTGAATGAGCTTCCTCATTTAAGTCACAGAAATTTATTTAAAGAGAAACCAATCTAAGATAGTAATAACAACATTAACTACCATTTACTGAGCATTTCCTATGTGACAAAACTTTAACACACTTTAATCCTTGCCGCAAATTTGTTGGATGAGGGATACTATTTGAATTTTAGCTGTCAGGGAATTTCTGCTCACATTGGTTAAGTAATGCAGCCAGATTTGCGCTGCTGGTAAGTATGAAGACTGGTATTAAAATGCCAGCCCATCTGGTGGTAGTGCTTGAGAACCTTCGTTCTTTCCTCTACAAAAAACAGTTGATGCAGAGTGGAATCATTTTATGATCCCTTTGATAGTCTTGATTTTCAGAAAAGCTACAAGACATGGAGTAAATGATGATAAAAAATATATCCAATAAGAATGCAATTGCATCTTCCTTAATAGTTCCTTCTTCTGTCATTTGGTTTTTTTTTCCCCACTTGGGATATTTGCAGAATTATACTGCTAACCTCTAACTTTCCCTCTCTTCTTACTCTCCTGTTCCCACAACCATGAACACAAAATAATTTCCTTTCAAATTATGTTACTAAGTTTGTAACTCACATAGGGAATTATCACATAGAAAAATTTATTAGCCTAAATGATGGCCATATAGTTTTTGCCAAGATTCATCATTTCTGAAGTTAGTTGCCCATAAAACCAATTTCTCAATGGTTTGGTGAGATCAAGTGCCAGATTACCCAGGGGATGAATAACAGTTACTGCAGGTCCTATTGATCCGTCTGCCCAGCCGTTCACTGATAGTTCCAATGACTTGGGAAAATGCAGCCAGCATGGCCCCCCAAAATCTGCATCATGGCTTTATCTACTGATGAGCCAGACTACAAATGCTGTGAACACATACCAACAGAGGTTCAGGTGGCAACCCAACAGGAATCCATAAAGAAGTATCAGATGCACGGTAGCTAAATGTACTACACTACTACCACACGTGGATTGGTTTCTAAGTGCCAGACACGGCTAAGTGCTGTATGTACGTATTTCATTTATTCTCCTTAGGCCAGGTTGCAGAGTAGCTAACAACACGGTCACAGAGCCAAACTAATATGGCTCTGGTTCCTTGGGCAAGCAGTGGAAACTGTGTTTCAGTTTCTCCATCTGTAAAATGGGGATGCTACATACTTCACAGAGTTGAAGTGAAAAATGAGTTAAATTAAACAAAGCCCTTAGAATAGTACTTGCATGGAGACAGCACTCAATATATGCTGGCCATTAATTTTCCTAATGACCCTGTGAGGTAAATGCTATTATGATCATCATTTACTGTTTAGAAGATTGTGGCTTAGAGGTGGCACATGGCAGAGGTAGGCTTTGAAAATAGGTCTGTTTGACATCAAAACCTATCCTCCTTATCACTGTGCTGTTCTGCCTCTCAGTACAAGATACATAGAATGGGCAAAGAATGTATGCTGTCAGCTGCAAGGCCTCTTGCCACCGCGGGACACCCGCCCCTCAGATGACTTCCTGGAGGGGGCCAGTCGGTGAATCTTTGCTGAGAGGCAGGTCAATAATTCTGGGCCTTCCTCCGTCCAGATGGGAATTGGAATGCTGCATACCATCTCAGTGAAGGCTTAACCACAGCCAGGTGACTCCTGTGGTGGTGACAAAAGTATACAAATGAAGTATAGGAGCAGGGGAGCCTTCACACACTCCCAACCCTTCCTGCCTCTCAGAACAGCTATATCCCCTGACACACATCAGCTAGAGGCATCCTTATCCACTCACCCATAGCCTCAGAGAGAACCACACAGCAGACTTTCCTATCTGTTGGGTGATAGTTAGAATTACTGAGCTTCTACTATGCGTCTTCTCAAAAACCTTATGAAGTAGGTGTAATTATCTTACTTAGGAAGTGAGGGAATAAATAGATAGTGGGAAGCAGCTGCATAGCACAGGGAGATCAGCTTGGTGCTTTGTGACCACCTAGAGGGGTGGGACAGGGAGGGTGGGAGGGAGACGCAAAAAGGAGATGGTATGGGGATATATGTATATGTATAGCTGATTCACTTTGTTATACAGCAGAAACTAACACACCATTGTAAAGCAATTATACTCCAATAAAGATGTTAAAAAAAAAAAAAAAGAAGTGAGGGGTACTTCCCTGGTGGTACAGTAGTTAAGAATCCACCTGCCAGTGCAGGGGACACGGGTTCGAGCCCTGGTCCGGGAAGATCCCACATGCTGCGGAGCAACTAAGCCCATGCGCCACAGCTACTGAGCCTGCGCTCTAGAGCCCTTGAGCCACAACTACTGAGCCCACGTGCCACAACTACTGATGCCCGCATGCCTAGAGCCCGTGCTCTGCGACAAGAGAAGCCACCCAATGAGAAGCCCACGAACCACAGTGAAGAGTAGCCCCTGCTCACTGCAACTAGAGAAAAGCCCGCACACAGCAACAAAGACCCAAGGTAGTCAAAAATAAAAATTAATTAATTAATTTAAAAAATTTTTTTGTTAAAAAAAAAAGGAAGTGAGGAAATTAAGGTTCAGAGGAATTAGGTGAATTGCCCAAGGTTATTCCACAGCTTGTAAATGGACACCCAGGATTCAAACCTTGGTCTATATCTTAATCCACAAACCCACATTCCTCACTCTTTTTTTTTTTTTTTTTTTTTTGCTGTACACGGGCCTCTCACTGTTGTGGCCTCTCCCGTTGCGGAGCACAGGCTCAGGACGCGCACGCTCAGCGGCCATGGCTCATGGGCCCAGCCGCACCGTGGCATGTGGGATCTTCCCGGACCGGGGCACGAACCCGTATCCCCTGCATCGGCAGGCAGACTCTCAACCACTGCGCCACCAGGGAAGCCGCTCCTCTCACTCTTTGGGGATTGTTCCTTTGGCTTGGGGATATTACAAAATCATGATTTCTCCTGATCGCTTTTTGCTGTTATCTTTTGACCATC
The DNA here is from genome assembly GCF_964270905.1 of Leucopleurus acutus. Lineage (NCBI taxonomy): Eukaryota > Metazoa > Chordata > Mammalia > Artiodactyla > Delphinidae > Leucopleurus > Leucopleurus acutus. The sequence goes on from NC_139154.1 coordinate 58,831,592, forward strand.
TCATTTTTTGTTACTGATTTTATCCAAGAGCAAGAACATGCTTTGGAATTCTTGGAGTAGCTGTTGAGATTATATATTTTAATTTAAGAGGTTGCATTACTGGATTATCTGTGAATTGTTACTTCTCCATACTTTCCTTCCTCCTCCTACCTCATTGTATTTGACATCTGATTATTAGAATCTTTTTAGAGGTTTTTGAACACACTCACATGTGGGAAAGTGCTAGTTAAAATTGTTACAGACAGACATTTGTGTTATAATAGAGGGAAGTCATTTTGGGGGCTCAATTGATGTACACTGCAAAGATTTTCTTAAAATTTTCGGCAAGGTATACATAATTTCACAAGCAAAACAATTAGTCAATCCAGTAGCAAAGTTAAGAGTGGTTACTGGTTTTGTATTTTAAGCTCACAGCAAATTATCTACTTTTATACCACAATGCCTATGGGACAGTCAGAGAGCTTGAACTGGCTCCCTGTCACTCTTTGGTGAAGGGACGGAAGCTTCATAAATCTGGTCCTTCACCCTCCTAGCTCTGACCCTCCCCTTCCTATAAGGAATGAACATGTTGCCTGCAGTAGGCGTTTGTCAAACATCTTAATACCATCTCATTACTGTGATGATCCACAAAGGCATTCTGAAAATCTTTTATAAATAGGGTACACCATGAAGTACAGCCTGTGGTTCAGATCCTGGTCCTTGTACACATGGGAAGATAAAGGGCATGCACTACATCCATATTGAAACACAAGTGGTAACCTCATCCTTTAATATTGAAATGGTTTTATTGTCCCTTACTAGCAACGATGGCTAATAACTATATGGCTTTTATTTCCATAAATATATATAATTTATTTATATAATATGTACAATAAATATTAATATATTTACATATATAATATATATCATATATGGCATACATATATGCCATATAAAGCAATTTTGAAATTTGAAACCATTGATTCCCATAACCTAACTGAGGAATAAATCATATAACCACCAATCTTTCTCCAGCGACCACCCACCACCTCCAATTTCATGTATCAATAAATAGCAAATACTCTGGAATATTTCATCTACAGGAAACACTGTTGAGTTGCAGAAGTAGTAACCATATTTGCTTATTTTTTTGACTCAAGAAGTTTTAAAATGTTTTTATGCTCTGAAAACATAAAGAAAAAAATCTGGAAGAACTTATCTCTGTCGTGTCGGCATCCGTAAAAAGTGATTTTTAAGATGGAGACTTCTCCTTGAGAAATAAAGGCTTCTGGTTTTAGCATTCAGCTCTCACTTTCATTAAAAACAGAGTTGTTGTTTTAGACCCAAGCTTTCCCTAGAGACAGTGATTCCACCGGGGGAAGCAATATGTGAAGTTATTGCAAGAAAGTTTTTGTGTGAAATTGTGCCTCTTGCCAGAGATGTTGTATGTTTTAGTGAATTTCCTTCCCAAGAGCTAGGAAAATTTCCCAAGCCCCAGATATGTACAACTGGAATGCTACTGAGAAGTCAGTAGAATGAGGCTGAAGAGAGAGACTGAATTTTACACACTTCATTTGTTTCTGGAGATAAAGCCTCTATTCTATTTTCCTCAAGGTGAAAGTCCAATTCACTTTGAAAATTGTAAAGCCTTATTCCATTGAAAGAAAATGATTTTGATTTCTGTCACAGTTATTACTATTTACACTACAATAAATTTACCTAAGGAAGGGGTTAGCCTCTGCTGGATTCCTTCCAGAGCTCCCCAAGGAATAAAACCATACAGCTAACAACCGATGGGACATTCTGTTCTGCCTTTTCCTTCTCAGCCCTTCGGTGTTTAATCTATCCACCACAAATCTGTTCATTAGCAACTCTGCACGTACACAGTGTAATGGTAATTAATGTTCCCCATGTTGACTCTCAGGAACTACAATACCATGAAGTACCCTTTAGGATTATGAAGGAGAAATTAAATTATGCTCAGTACAGTTTGAGAGCAATTTTGCTAGTGGTTTGGAGCACCTCTACAGGGAGGTTCTGAAGTCAACTCCTACCAGTTTGTGGGGGCTGATTGTTCAGTACTAAAGAATTGTGTGAGCCAGATGTGAAATCTTTGGAATTGGGCCATGGTGGGAGTATTTATAGTAAAGGAATTGGCATCTGCTAAAAATCAGGGTTTGGTTTGGTTTTGTTTTTTCTCCAGAGTACTGGTTTATCAGCACATCATTGTCTATACCTTTGAAACTGCATAATCCAATTAATACCTATTAGCTAGGCCTCATGCTGGACAACAGTTTACCCATAAGTTTTGCTAGGTTGAAAAGCCAGTTAATACCTGTATTAGTTTTCTGTGGCTACTGAAACCACAAACCTGGTGGCTTGAAACAATCAAAATTTATTATCTCACAGTTCTGGAGGTCAGAAGTCCAATCTTGGTATCACTGGGCCAAGTTCAGTATTGGCAGGACTGTGTGCCCTCCAGAGGCTCCAGGACAGAACCTATTCCCTGCATTTTCCAGCTTCTGGTGGCTGCTAGTACTCCTTGGTTTGTGGCTTCATCACTCCAATATTCAAGGCCAGTTCAAGGCCAGCATCTTTAAATTTCTCTCTGCTCTATCTTCACATTGCCAGCGTGTGTGTGTGTGTGTGTGTGTGTGTGTGTGTGTGTGTGTGTGTGTGTAAACTTCCTCTCTCTTATAAGGACATGTGTGATTGCACTTAGGGCCCACACAGGTAATCCAAAATAAACTCTTCCATCTCAAGATCTTTAACTTAATCTCATCTGCAAAGACTGATTTTTTCAAATAATGTAACATTTATAGTTTCCAGGGATTAGGACCTGGTACTTTCAGGAGGGCCATTTTAAGCCTATCACAATACCCACCTTGGCAGCCCCTTATATACACAGATGCACTATATCTTGTATAACATCCTTAACTGGTCTTAATGATAAGGAACAATTTTTTTTTTTTTTTTTTTTTTTTGCGGTACGCGGGCCTCTCACTGTTGTGGCCTCTCCCGTTGCGGAGCTCAGGCTCCGGACGCGCAGGCTGAGCGCCCATGGCTTACGGGCCCAGCCGGGGATCTTCCCAGACCGGGGCACAAACCCGTGTACCCTGCATCGGCAGGCGGACTCTCAACCACTGCGCCACCAGGGAAGCCCAGGAGCAAATTTTTAATGATAATAGTAGTGGCAGCTCTTTTTTATTGAGTGCTTCCTATGGACTGGGCAAAGTGCTCAGCATAGAGTAATCTCATCTCACTATTATTCCTTCCCAAACTAGGAAATGTGTGTTCAAATGTCATAAATTCTCTTTTTGGAGTGCCAGAATCTCAGTAGACATGTCCTGTTTCCCTCTAACCTCCACCTCAAAATTATTCCCTGGGGCTCTTCATACAATTGTTCCAAGGGCTTCCATTTTATGTAGCTTACTCTTCCTATCCTACTTCCATGGTTCCCAGTTCTGTCCTTTGGTTACTTTTAATGAGCTTATCTCCAACATCAATACAGGGCTTGATTAAAGGGACCATGGAGAGCATATCTATTGGCTGGGAATGACCTCTTAGGTGTGTAGTGTCCCTGGCCAAGTGAATGAAAGGCTCTGGGCCAAGGCCAGTTCCTGGGTGAAACCACAACTGGCAATTGTGTCTCTCAAGAGGTGGTTTGGAGAGGACTGTGAGCCACGCCTGTGGGTGGGTGATAAGCCTGTAATTCTCTATCCCGTTGTTTTTGGATACCTTGCTTTCCAGCTGTTCTCTCCTGATCTGCCTGCACAGCTCACTGTTTCATTTCTACAACTTGTACCAGAGGAAGGGAAGGAGACAGAATAGTGTGTTAGGCTATGTGCTGGAAGCCTTACTAATTGGGCTGAGGATGGTATAAATCCAAGAACATTTTCTTTTGTTATTCTTTGTGGCTGCAATTAATAACCTGGTAGACCTGTTTTAGAGATGTGATATAATAAGTTGATTGGGTTTGGGTAGCACATCTATTTTTCTGTTAAAATATAATTTTCAGTTGTAAATAAAAGCTGGTTGAATCTGGCCTATGTAATAGCCAGTGTTTCATGAAGACATTTAGGTCATGTTTGCTTAGGTTTAGAAATGCTCTATGGGCCCTGTGTGATTTTGTATACAAGCAGAGATTATTAGAAATTGGACAAAGGCAACAGCAGGAGGCCAAGAGCAGAGCTGGGGAAGGTGGTGGTCTTTGCTCTATTACTCTGGCTGAGAGTTACCTAATCTCACAGAGCCTCAGTTCCTGTAGCTGTAAAATGGTAATAATAATTCTGACCTTCCAGGGTTTGGGAAAGGATTGAAATGAATTAAGGCATACAAAATGCCTAGTATATTGTAAGTACTTAATAAGTGGCAGCTATCATTGTCAATATCATTAGTTCAGAATGAACAAATACTCTAACAACCGGTTTCAGATAATTACTTTTTAATTGAAGTAAAGTTGATTTACAATGTTGTGTTAGTTTCTGGTATATAGCAAAGTGATTCAGTTATATATGTATGTATATTCTTTTTCATATCTTTTCCACTATGGTTTATTACAGAATATTGAATATATTTCCCTGTACTATACAGTAGGACTTTGTTGTTTGTCTGTTTTGTATAGTAGTTTGTATTTGCTAATCCCAAACTCCTAATTTATCCCTCCCCCACCCCCTTTCTGCTTTGGTAACCATAAGCTTGTTTTCTATGTCTGTGAGTCTGTTTCTGTTTTATAAATAAGTTCATTTGTATCATTTTTTAAGATTCCACATATAAGTGATATCATAGGATATTTGTTTTTCTCTTCCTGACTTACTTCACTTAGTATGATAATCTCTAGATCCATCCATGTTGAGGCAAATGGCATTATTTCATTCTTTTTTTATGGCTGAGTAACATTCCATTGTGTATATATACATATATATATATATTTATGTATGTGTATACCACATCTTCTTTATCCATTCATCCGTTGATGGACACTTAGGTTGCTTCCGTGTCTTGGCTGGTGTTACTACTGCTGCTATGAACATTGAGGTGCATGTATCTTTTCAAATTAGAGCTTTCTCTGGATATGCCCAGAAGTGGGATTGCTGGATCATATGGTAACTCTATTTTTTAGTTTTTTAAGGAACATCCATACTGTTTTCCATAGTGGCTGCACCAATTTACATTCCCACCAACAGTGTAGGAGGGTTCTCTTTTCTCCATACCCTTTCCAGCATTTATTATTTGTAGACTTTTTTTTTTTTTTTTTGCGGTACACAGGCTTCTCACTGTTGTGGCCTCTCCCGTTGCGGAGCACAGGCTCCGGACACGCAGGCTCAGCAGCCATGGCTCATGGGTCCAGCTGCTCCGCGGCATGTGGGATCTTCCCGGACCGGGGCACGAACCTGTGTCCCGAGCATCAGCAGGCGGACTCTCAACAACTGCGCCACCAGGGAAGCCCTGTAGACTTTTTAATGATGGCCATTCTGACGGGTGTGAGGTGCTACCTCATTGTAGTTTTGATTTGCATTTCTCCAATAATTAGTGAAGCTGAGCTTCTTTTCACGTGACTATAGGCCATCTGTATGTCTTCTTTGCAGAAATGCCTGTTTAGGTCTTCTGCGCATTTTTTTGATTGGGTTGTTTGTTTTTTCTTGTTATTGAGCTGTATGTATATTTTGGAAATTACACCCTTGTCGGTCACATCACAGACAAAACACCATCTTCCTCTAGTCACTTGAAAAATGCGAGTCATGCCTTCCATTTTTCCCTTTCCACTTCTGCAGGGCAATAGCAATACAAATACTACCTTCTTCTCTCTGGGAGTGATTTTCTGACCTTGCCAGGTCCCTCTTTCTCTCCTGCAGAACCCGTGACCTTCACCTCAGAGTAACCGTCACTCAAAATAACCTTTGCTTTGTTTACATACTTATCTCTGTACCTCAAGACCTTCAGCTGCTGGAGAGCAAGGATATCTTATTTTTGAATCTTTACTAACTAGCATAATTCCTGGAACACGGAAGAAGCACTAAATATCCTAATTGAATTGAATTTGAATAAAGTTTCAACTTTTTGAAAGGGAAACAAGAAAAAGAACTGACTGAACATTTACTCTAAACCAGTCTCTTCTCTTATGGGAAAGGCGACTGATGCCATTGCTCTGTTTTTTACGTTCCTTCCTAAACTTTGTTTACTTTGGCTTTTGTTTGGCTCTTGGAACACAGAGAGGCAATGTTCAACTTTTGTGATTTTAGACCCTCTCTGAAAGACTACTTACTGACATACTGAATTTTGGTTTTTAATTTCCTCATTTTGTGCCTCAGAGTAGGGGGAGTTTTGGTTAATTTGATGGGGAGTAACTTTAGCTTACTTATCAACACTACAAGCTGATATTTGAGGGCATTGAGCTAAGTCTTTTACATGCATAATCTTATTTAATCCTTTCCACAACTCCATCAAGTAGGTATTATTATGTCTACTTTACAGCTAAAGAAACTGAGGCACAGAGAATAACTGGATCAGGGCTGTGGTAGGTTTTACCTTGGGTCTACAAGACTTCGGAGTCTAAGTTTTGAACATCACCCTGTACTGCTTCTAGATTCAACTGTTTTCTTAAGCTGAATTAGAGAAATGATTCTGAAAGGGAAAAGTAATTCAGCCTTTCACTAAATGCTAATTGAGCACTGTCTTAGCTCAGGCTGCCATAGCAAAATACCATCACTGGATGGCTGAAACAATAGACGTTTATTTCTCATAGTCTTGGAGACTGGGAAGTCTAAGATCAAGTTGCTAATAGATTCAGTTCCTGGTGAGGACCCACTTCCTGGCCTCTCTCTGTGCTCACATGGCCTTTCCTTGGCGAATGCATGTGGAGAGAGAGCTCTCTCTCTGTCTTCCTCTTCTTATAAGGTCATTCATCCCCAAATGAGGGCCCCACCCTCATGACCTCATCTAAACCTAATTACTTCCCAAAGACCCCGTCTCCAAATACCATCACATTGGAGGTTAGGGCTTCAATATGTGTACTGGGGGGAGGGGACACACAAACATTCAGTCGATAACAAGTACTAACTAGAATTCTCTGGAATATGTTAGACTAAGCTCTGGAAAAAAAAAAAGAATAGAAAAGGAAAGGAAAGGAAAAAAAGCAGGGCCTGGACTAGGGAGAGGCAAACAAGTGACCTAGGGCCCAGCATTATAGGAGGTGCCCACCCTCAGGTGCCCACCCTGCACTTGAACAACCCTGCAAGGCCATGAACCGATGTGCCTTGCTTACCTCACCCCAGTCCCAGCCCTGCAGCACTTCATTCACTCTTGGGGAACTCAGTGTCTAGCAAGGGCCTGGTATCAGTATGGGTCAGATCAAGAGAGAGAAACCACCCAGTGATTTGAACAGGGGAAGTTTAATATAAAGAATTATTAACTAGCAGTCTGTTGTTTAGAAACCCGTGAGGACACGGAGAAAATATGACAAGTGAACCCAAGGAGTTTTGACCTTCAGGGTAAGAGTGAAGACTGTTTTTCCCTCTAGGCTGTGCGTGAGTGAGCATGACTTGCCCTATTTATTAGGCAACATTACACTTGGCAGCATTTCCTTTCAGATCATCCCAGGCATTTAGGCTATTTTAAAAATCTAAATAACATCTCAGTCAAACTAACATTCCAAGAGAGAAATGTTTTAATCTGTCTTTTCCCAGAACAGCCTTTAGGTCTGGGAGGAAGTGCAGACAGGCTGGGTGAGGGACAATGTATCTGGAGATTTATGGGAATCCACAAGTTTTGGCAAGGGTACATATAAATCTCAAAGAAGAATTAAATATAATTTGAAATCACATAAACTGTACAGAATTTGAATGCAGGTCAAATCGCCACTGCTGTTTGTTATCTCTCACTTAAACTACAATAACAGGATTGCTTAAACAAGTTCCCTTCCTTTCTTGAACTTTCAAAGTGTTTAATATTTGCATAATGATTAATCTCCAGTTCCAGAGGATATTCCCAAAGGGAGAGACGACACAGAAGCACTTTAAATTTCAACCACAGGGAAAAGAGAAGAGCGGAAGCTTCAGTTTTGGAGCCTACGCTCTCAGGAGAATTCTAAATACTGGTCATCATTCTGTTGAATGTTCAGCTGAGGAGTGGATGGCTGAGAGAACACAATCCCAAACATTTGGACAATATATTCTAACTAGGTCAAAGGTGCAGCTCCACCTAAGGGATGATACCAGACCCTCTATTTATAGATCTTGAATATTTCAAGAAAGTTTTGTTCTATGCTTTGCAAGGGCTAAATCCCTATGCACAGAACCCTGGAGTACATCCAACCTGCCCACCCAAGCAACGCTTTGAGTATATTCCTTTTCATAGAGGCTGTTTATTTGCTGTAGTTTCCAGGGATCCAGGCCGGGGAAAAGGCAGCAGGTTTGAAGTACACCCCCAGAACTCAGTATTTGACCTGTAAAATTAAGGTACTGGGCTCAGTCAATGGCTCTCAGCCTGGCTGCATTATAGAATTACCTGGGGGAGCTTTAAAATAATACCCAACCCTTGATCCCACCTCAGCCTAATTAAATCAGGATGTTTGGCAGGGGGGCCCAGAATGTTAGTATTTAAAAAAAACCCAAACTTCCCAGGTGGTGCCCATGTAAGCCAAGTTTTGAGAGCCGCTTGCAGCTCTGATATGTGATGCTGCTGATTCCTCTGTGATGAACATGTTGTGGATAAACCTCTGTACACATTTGAAAAATGGTTTTTATCGGGATAAACTCTCAGAGTACGTGAACATGTGGATGCATTTGGATGAAGTCTAAATGGGAGTACACAAAAATGTACACACAAAAAAGCAAATGGACTGGGGTACAGGGAGAAAGGGAGTTTTTCTCTAAAATATTATAGTGTTTTTGTTACAAAAAAACACTAATTACCAAACACTGCCTCCCCACTCACGCTTTTTGCACCTTTGGGTTTGGGGCTGCTTTCAGAAGGCTGTTGAAGCCTGCCCTCTGAACATGACAAAAGCATCTATGTTGTTATTTGGTCAGAGTTGGACTTCTCAAGTAACTTTCTGTCTCTCTGCCCTGAAAAAGTATTGCACAAAGGAAGTTGAAAGTTCTATGTGGGTTGAGGGCCTAATATAAAGTGGTCATTCAATGCATATTCAATTATGATGACTAACTGTATCTTATGACTTTGTTCTGAAATCCAGTATTCAAAGCATAGTTCATGGATCATATTCATCAACCATGGCCATCATAAATATTCATCTAATGTCTGTCTTCATTAGGCGGTTATTAACATGTCAAAGGTATTTGTGGAGAAAATGAAAGTGATAAATTCTTTCTATATTTACTCTTATTTGAAAGGCTAATTTATTTTTAGAGTCCTCTTTGATAAAATCCTTTAATCAAAGGAAGTTTCCTTTAGAAATAGTCTTCTGTTGTTAAGCCAATAACTTTACACAAAGAAAGTTTATTAACGTTTTGCTTGCTGGATGGATATTAGCCAAATGATAAAGTATGTAAATAGTCCAATTCAGAGAAGGAGAATATAAAGCACTGCTCTTAAAAGGTTAAATTGATGCCTTCTCTACTAACAGTACTTTGGAGTTGTTTTTCAAATGAAGAGAGCTGGTAGTGATTCTTCTCCACCCTTACCTGGTCCCCTTGGTGATCAATAACCCCAAGATAGTTGCATGGGGTTGGTTTACAGGCTGTGAATAGAAGAGGGCAAGGATTGGCAAACTTTTTCTTTAAAGGCCCAAATAGTAAATATTTTAGTCTTTACTGTTCAACTCTGTTGATGCTCTAAAGCAGCCATAGACAATATGTAAATGACCAGATGTGACTGGGTTCCAAAAACACTATTAAAAAAAACAGGTGGCAGGTTGTATGTGGCTAATTAGGCCATAGTGTGCCCATACTAGAAAAGAGCAAACCCAACAGGGCGTCACACTGGCTCTCAGGTTGCAGTGGGAGGACACAGGTCAGAATTGGACATTTTAGCTAAACCCAAAAAAGCGAGTGAGTGTTGGAGCTCTATATGAGCAAGTAGGTCTACCATGGTAGGAAAAGTCATGAGAATGCATGAATGATAAAAGAGTGATAATAGCCATGGCTAATATTTACAGAGGACTCGCTCTGAAACTTGTATTAAATACTTTACAGGTAATCTTTACAATGTCATGTAATCTTTATAATAATTTGGTAATCTCCTGTAATTGTTATAATAACCTCAAGGTAGGTGTTATTATATTCCCATTTTATAGATGAGGAGATTGAGGCATGGAGAGGTTAAATAAAGTTCTCAATGACATACAGCTAGTAAGTGGCATAGCTGAGATGCGAACCCAGATGGTGTGACTTTAGAGGCTGCTCTTCTATGCATTACGACCTCCTGCTAGGGGACAGAGCCATGTGCAAAACCATCCTAGCTGGGAGAACATAGAGGGTCTCCTTCTAGGTACTTTAGTCTTGGTTCAGGTTCACTGTGCTGAGGATGGACCAAGAATAGAGCCCTGGGGTGTACACTGTGGGGAGACTATTCTCCATGGGTCTTTCATGTTTCTACATGTCTTCAAGCAACGGCATCGGCAGCCTTTTGTTGAGACTGTCTTTTCAGGGGTATTTTTATATTGAACAGCCTTGGCAGATAGAGATAGTATCTTCCCTCTGGAGCAGAAGGAAGCTTTGTTTTCTGTACTTTATAATAAAGACAGTGTCTCCCTCTGGGGCAAAGTTGGGCACGTTCAAAGTTGGGCAGCCCATTATAAAAGACTGGGTTATTCAGCTGTGTTGGAAACCCACTGTGTGTGTGGTATCCACATGGGCTACCCTGTCACCCCCTTGGGATTGGAGGAGGGCAAGGGGAAATGACATGAACATGAATCTCATGTTGCTCTGTGTGTAGAATGTAATGAAGTCCTTTGTCTTTGGCCCAGGAGTCTCGGGTCTTCTACCAGCATCCATGAATCTGTGGCAGCTAACTGGTTATTGCGTAAACAGGGTAAAATCTTAGATCTTTCACAGTTCTGGACATACACAGAAGGTACAGTGGGTTAGGAAGGCTGGTCTGAGGGTGAAGGCTGTCCACCCTTGGCTTGGCTTTGTGTCTTTTAAAATTATGGACGAATGCGGGCCATGCTATGATCTGAATGTTTCTGTTCCCCCAGTTCATATGTCGAACTCTTACCCCACAAGGTGTTGGTATTAGAAGGTGGGGGTCTTTGAGAGGTGATTAGGTCATGAGGGCAGAACCCTCACGAATGAGATTAGTGCCCTTATAAAAGAGGCCTCAGTGAAAAGATGATGTATAAGAAGCGGACTCTCAGCAGACACTGAATCAGCCGGTGCCTTGATCTTGGACTTCTCAGCCTCCAGAATTGTGAGAAATAAATTTCTACTGTTTATAAGCTACTCAGTCCATGGTATGTGTGTTATAGCAGGGAAAACAGACCACGGCCAGAGACCTGTACTGAAGCCAGAGAGAGGAAAGCCTCTGTAAGCACCTGTAGCTCTTGATCCCATAACTAGCAGAGTGTTACGGATCCTCTGACTTCAGAAACTTACCACAAGGAGTTAAAGATGTACAGTTGATTCACTGGAATGATCTTCAATGAACCATAGCTGTAACATGAATACTACATTCCAGTAATCTAATATAATCGTTCTGGAACCTAGCTGCTCATCAGAATCACATGGTAACATTTTAATTATTTATTTTTTATTTATTTATTTTTGGCTGTGTTGGGTCTCCGTTGTGGTGTGTGGGCTTCTCATTGCCGTGGCTTCTCTTGTTGCAGAGCACGGGCTCTAGGCATGAGGGCTTCAGTAGTTGTGGCACACAGGCTCAGTAGTTATGGCACACAGGCTCAGTTGCTCCATGGCTTGTGGGATCTTCCAGGGCTCGAACCCGTGTCCCCTGCATTGGCAGGCGGATTCTTAACCACTGCGCCACCAGGAAAGTCCCCGCATGGTAATATTAAAATAACAACTTTTAAAACAACGGATTCTTGAGCACCACCTCATACATAATGAATCAGGATATCTGAGGGTGAGGCTCTGAAATCAGTATTTTAAACGTTTCCCAGATTATTTAGAGGCAGTCATTCCCTGCACGATTCTAATGATAAGGATTGAACTACATCACAGACAAATCCCACTGCTTCTCTGTACCTAAGTTTCTTCATTTGTTACAAAATAGAATAGTGTTGGCCAATATGGTGGCAATTGGCCACATGTGGCTGTTTAAAATAAAATCAATCAATGGTTAAATGAAGTTTAAAATTCAGTTCCTCAGTTGTATTAACTACATTTCAAGTAGTTAATAGCTACATGTGGCTAGTGGCTAAAGCATCATAGAGTGCAGATACAGAGCATTACCATAATCACAGAAAGTTCTATTGGATATCTTATCATCCCAGAAAAGAAGGAAGCCATAAAAGACTACTGGGGTTGTATCACAAAACTCAGGAACCAACAGGAATAAGCTTCCACTGACCAAAGATGGGATAATTTGAGCACGCATTAGAATAATAACTGCAGTGGATTGAAGTGCATTAAATATATTTAAATCCATGAGTTCATAATCATATAAAATAGAATTTATTGGTGACTAACCATGCTAGGGAGCCAAGTAATTATTTGAAAACTGGAAAGTAAAGGGTTATCAAGCATTTAATCAGTAATTTCATAAAGGAAAGGCCATATAAATGCTTGAGATAGTAATGAGATGCATAGCAGAAGGCCCACTGGCACGTCCCATGGGACTGAGTGCCTGTTGCGCCTTGCCAGGATCAGTTCAAGAACAAATACATCCTAGTACTGCTTTTTATTCCTTCCTTCTTTTGCTCCCCATATCCTGCCCTCTTATTCTATGGGATTCTCACATAAATTGCTATGTGCCAACTTCTGTCTCAGGCTCTGTTTTGTGGGGGAACCCAGGCTAGGACAGCATTCTAGCTCAGATTCTTGAAAGAGAATCCAGCCCGCCTGGCATATAGATTTGATTGCTGGGTTATGATCCTCCTCCTGGTCCAATAGCCTGCGAGGCGCTGCCTCTTCCAGAAATGGAGGTGGAACTTCTTAAAGTAGAAACGGTAGAAGCGCGAGACAACTGTTGGAGACACGTTGATTAACGTGTCCAGCCGACAGCTCTGCTACTGAGAGAGAGATTTGCTGACCAGCAGCGTCATTATCACCTGGGAGCTTGTTAGCAATGAGGAATCTCAGGGCCCAGCCGGACCTACTGAATGCAAATCTGCTTCTTTTTTTTTTTTTTTTTTTTTTTTTGCAGTACACGGGCCTCTCACTGTTGTGGCCTCTCCAGTTGCGGAGCACAGGCTCTGGACGTGCAGGCTCAGCGGCCATGGCTCACGGGCCCAGCCGCTCTGCGGCATGTGGGATCTTCCCGGACTGGGGCATGAACCCGTGTCCCCTGCATCAGCAGGCGGACTCCCAACCACTGCGCCACCAGGGAAGCCCCGAATCTGCTTTTTAACAAGATTCTCCAGGTGATTTACATGTACAATAAAAAACTGTCTTCTAGAGCGAGTAATAATTATCTGGCTCAGGGATATTTTTATAATAGATAAGATGTTGCATCCGAAGGTCAGTGGGAAGCACATATAGGGGAAAGAGAGAGAGCACGTATTGTTGGAAGGGGGTGGCGGGGAAGCCAGGAGGCAGGGGAGGTTGGAAGAGGAAAAGTGGGATTGAATCTCCGTGAAAACACTTTAAAATCCGTAATAGAAAAAAACATTCTGTACCTACGTTATTATACCTGCACCAGAAACCTCAAAACAAGTTCACCCCGCTTCGCCCCAGTGAACAGAAAGCAATATCTCCATGTGTCGTAGACACACAGCAGGTGAAATATTGGATGCAAGGCTTGTGTTGCAGGGGGCGGTATTTGTGAGGCAGGCAGACCCAATCCTGGCAATCTACCGCGTCCCTCTGGACACTCTGGGCTTCACCATCCCTCCCCCACCCCTGGACATCCTTCACCCTCAGTTCACTGTCCCTTCTCCCATGTAAGGACTTTTAGCAACAGTACATGGTGTACTGGCTCTCCAGAAACAAACATAAAGCTCTGATTTGTAGTGTTGGCCAATTTCCATAGTATAAATACTCCCACCATGGCTGATTGTGAGCTGCCATGAGGTTAACTGAACACGGGGTTGGGAGGTGGCACACACTGGCTCCAGCGCACTCCAGGAAATAAAGGGTCGAAAGGACACAGTAGAGTGGTTTACAGCCTTCCTAGAAGTGAGGGGAAGAAAGTCAAGTTGATGAAGACCTGGAGCGCTTGCTTTAACTTCAGCTACTGTGATTCCAAAACATAGCTATCATCTCGTCCAATCTGTGGCTATTTTTTTCGTTTTGTTTCCAATTTTTTTTGGCCATGCAGCCCGACCAGGGATTGAACCCTCACCCCCTGCAGTGGAAGCGGAGTCTTAACCACTGGACCGCCAGGGAAGTCCCTGAGGCTGTTTCTTAACTTCAACTTTATTGAGAACGTCCTTATGTTGTAGCTTTAAAAGAACCAGAAGCTCAGCTGGAGAAAACGTTTGAGGACAGTCAGAATGACTTACAGTCTATATTTACCAAAGCTTCTTTCATTAACATTATCGAGGCTCTGGAATGCTCACACCCACCTTTCATGGGCACACCACACCCCATTCTTCCCTGCCTGAGTGTAGTCCTAATGACTCCCACTCAGCTCCCTCAAGTGTCACATACCCTGCTTCTCTGGCCAGAGTTCAAGCCCTCACCTGGTTTCCTTGAATGCCATCTAAGCGCTGCACACCTGTCTTTCCTGGGAGGTTTACAGCTGGCGCATAACTCCCTTCCCTTGAGGATATTAGCAGATAATGTATATCTGTCAAACTTGCTGTAGGTACTGGCAGGCAGCTTAGACCTCTCCCCCTGCCCACAAGCACTGCCTTGGGGGCTCAATGTTGGGTCTCTCAAGGCCTGATCCAGGGACCCCATCACCGCTGGGCACCCCCCAAACTCCATAACCATTGCTTTCTGTTTGATGCAGCTCTGGGCCAGCTGAAGCACACTCTCCTCACCTTTACCCACAAAGCGCACACCTGAATTTCGCATAACTGCTCTGGTTGCCCACCTTTCTCTTCTTCTTGGAAAGCATCCAGTACTAGGAATCCAGCTAACTACAGACAGCCCAAATTAATGCTTCTTAACCTGCATGAAAAAGAATTTTTTGTAACCTTCTCTTTGGTGTTGGTGTCTAATCGATGATAACTTTCAGGAAAGAAGCCCTTCTACTAGCAGGTTAAAAGTATTCATTTTTTGCAGCCCTGATATCTGTTTGAAATGTAACAGCTTGTTTGTTCCTCTCCCCAAATGAATGCACCTTCATCTTTAGATTTATGATTTAATTTTTATTTCTTCTAAAATAGAGACAGAAGTAGTGGAAGTTCCTATACCTCTAACTGTCAGAGCTTCTCTATGATTTCTTGGCCAGTCACCCAAAGCAGCCTCTAGTTGGGTTTATCCCTTTTAATTCTCATTCTCTCTCCATAGTGTTTTCTCCTCTGAGCACATAAACACATCACTACCCTTTCTTCCAAAGTCAAGGCCAGCTTACATGAAGGGGAATGGTTGACTCTGCCAGTAAGTAGCACTCTAGGTGGCTCAGCTAACTCACCACAGTTTGGGTGTCTTTCCAGGTTGGCGGACACACCAGGGCCAGAGATCAGTGTGTCTTTCTTGCCAACAGAGAACCTTACTTCACCCTTCGAGTGTTCCATTCAGAGTGGAGGTCAAAGGTCTCCAGACTAAAAAATGCCTTTAACTGAAGCCCAAGTTATGCAGGAAGGAGTCCCAGCTTCTGCTGTTAGGCCCGAGAGGCTGACCATGGAGCATCCTTGACCTTTCTCTGCCTCCCAGAGGTCCCGTGAACTAGGCTCCACTAACCCCCCACGGAGGTTCCTCGTGAAAGGCCTCTGCTGAGTTTGCAAGGACACAAAAATGGAAATGCCCGAGGGGAGAGATTTTTCCAAAGTTCTTGGTTGTCGGAGAGATGAACATCATCAAATGGCTCTGAAAGAAAAGCTGAAAGAGATCAACATTGTAAGCCGTTGGGAGATTAGACTGTCCAATCGACTTGGTTCAAGATGAGGCAGAAGCCAGAGCAGAGATAATTCTGCACTGGAATTGCTAGCATTATGAGCAAGGTTTCAGGGAACTTATCAGGAAAGGTTAACTTGAATGGGCACTAATGAGTTGATGACTCAAATCCAGGAACAAGTAAGACCATAACAACCAAAAGCATAGAGGTGAGATGCTATACAATTATAACATCCCCTAGGGACAGGCATTGGGCTGCAGGATGAGATTGGCTGACCCCTGCCCAGTGAGCAAATGATGAGGTATTTAACTAAAATGTGGACTGTGAATATGCCCAGAAGAATTCTTAATGCATACACTTGAAAACTTTAGCTCTCTCTCTCTTTTTTTTTTTCACGGTACGCGGGCCTCTCACTGTTGTGGCCTCTCCCGCTGCGGAGCACAGGCTTGGGACGCGCAGGCTCAGCGGCCATGGCTCACGGGCCCAGCCGCTCCGCGGCATGTGGGACCTTCCCGGACCGGGGCACGAACCTGTGTCCCCTGCATCGGCAGGCGAACTCTCAACCACTGCGCCACCAAGGAAGCCCTCTCTCTCTCTTTTTTGTTAAAGCCCTTTTTTGGACAAAGGACTAAACTAGATGTGGGCAGATCTTTAAAATGCATAAGATCGGGTCTACCTGAGCCTTGTGTATTGTAGGTACTCAGAAAATGGTTTATTGATTATAATGTAATAGGGCTCATCCCCTGTCATGGGGCGGGAGCGGGGGCTATGGCCAGGGTCTTTAAAGAGTGAGTGATAGTGACAAATGTTCAGAATGTCCCACAGCGGTCTATAGCGCCCAGTCCACAGATGGGCTGCCCCTCTGCTAGGACAGGGCTTTATCAGTTTATTCCAAAATGGGTAAATGTTGAGTGTTCCCTTGGCCTTAGAAGAGGTAAGACATAGCACAGGGCATTAAACATAGTACAGGGCATTAATGTAAGTCTTCAGTTCAGGCTGAGGGGGTCAGATGTGTGTATTAACATATATTTCGAAATCAGGAAAGCAGTCTTTCCCTTATCCTCCCCACTTCCAAAATTATCTTTCCGAGATATTCTCTATTGTTTTCCCAGTGCAGTTAGGTCGTAGTTTGCCTTATAAGGAATTTTAGAGTTTTAAGAGCTCTCACTATAGGAAGTTTTTCCTGCTGTTCTGCCTGAGTTGCCTTCTGCTTAATTTTAGTTCATTATGTCTGTAAAGACAGGGAGGGTTTTATGGGGCAAAAGGCCCAGTCATCATGGGAAGAATGAATCATTTCAAGAACAGTGAGATGGGCGCAAAGGCAAAGACAGCTGAGGGGCAGGAAGCTGGGGGTGGATGGGTTATTGAGAACAGCATCAAAAGTCTGTCTTTTCTCTCTGTTACTCCCACTAGGGGGTGCCCAGCATTCCAGAATAATCACTGTTACTAGGAAGTTGAGGTTTGAGGCGGCATTTCCTCCTAATAGAAGGGCAACAGCTGATCCAGGTTTCCTGCATCTCTGCCCTGATTTGAGAAGCGATCTGGGGGTGGGGCATAGGGAATACAGGGATTGGGATTGAGGAGAGGGGTCTCAGATCAGTAAATACACAGATGTCTCTCAAGCATTTGAGGATTCTCAATCCGTGGAAACCTCTGGCGATATCCTGGGTTCTCTAGGACCCACTGGTCTTAAAGTCATTGGCTGGAGTAATTATGGATCAGAAAAGTCCTCCTGGGCCCAGGAGAGGTGATGATATTTCACCCCTGGGGCTAAAGAATTTATGGTAATAAGACATGAGCAGGACTGAGAGATTGGTTGCAGACCAGGGATGGAATAAAGATCAAAGATGAGGTGAGATTCTGAAGTAGAGTGGGTAACCGGTATGGATGAAGGTCAGGGAGAGGCGAGGGTATGTTGAGGGTCTCAAAACATCTAGGCCCTCAGAACGGTCACAGCATAACTTTTAGTTATGAATCGTTTTGTGAAAAGAAAATGGAACTTGGACTTTGGTAGATAGGAGTTCAAATTTCAGCTCAAGCATTCAATAGTCATCTGACCTTGGGAATTTTCGAAAGTTATCCAATATCTTACTTTTAAATATATTTTTTATTGAAGTATATTTGAATCACAATGTTGTGATTTTTTAAATTTATTTTTTATTGAAGTATAGCTGAAGTACAATGTTGTGCAACATCTTTAATCCTCAATTTTCTCATCTTCAAAATGGGACTAATGATACTAGGGCTACTTGAGACTTTAAAAGATATAAAGGCATATAAAGCACCGAATAAATCTATTTTCTCCCTTTTCTTTTTTCCCATTTGGCAATGGCTGAGGGCAAGGAAAGGAGATATATCTATTCCTTCAGTTCTTGTACCCCAAGATGTAGGATGTCAGGACTGCAGCCCTGAGGTCAGAGGGTCCTCTCGGGCCTCTGGGGTTTTCTGCACCACAGAACTTCAGTGAGTGCTCAGGACATGCTGCAGAAGTCCTGCCCTCTTTGACCCTGTGGACCAATCCTCATACTTTGCAGGCTTTTGAGCCATAATTTTAGAAACCAGCCTCCACCTAAATTTATAGCGGTCACCATCTGGTCCTGAGGCCTTCAGTCTCCGAGAATTAAACTACCTTGCCCACACAGAGCGCCAAAGCCTGGCCTGGAATCCAGGTATCACCAGTTAGTCCATGTTAATATGACAATAATTCACAATTCTCTCAGCACAGTTTTACAAAGTATGGGCCACAGACCACCTGTACCAGCATCAGCAGGTGGGCTTGATAAAAAATGCAGATCCTTGGCCTCCTGCCAGACCTGTGCAACCAAGACTCTCTAAAGTTTAAAAGCAAAGGCGTAGAAAGTTAACCAGTCCCAGGTTACACTTTTACAGGAAACACAATGCCTTAATCCTCCAGAGTGCTCTTTTGTAGTGGAAGAATGGGGCTCTTCAGCAGACTTCTCCTTGCTTTGCAAATCATACCGTACAGGTGTTTCTGACCCTGCTTATTTATAGAGCCAAGTCTGCCCCTAGCCACTTACTTACTTCCCCTGGAACTTCCGCAGTGTTGGAAACATCACTGTGAAGGTCACAGACCATTTCTGTGGACACCCGATGAGACGGTGTGATTCAGAAAGGTCACTTTGATTCTCTCCTGAGCCACAGTGATAACCTGGCTTCCTGTCAAGGCAGTGGGGGAGGGGAGAGTATTCTGGTTCTTGTTTCTGGGAATGGGGGAGGGGGCCACCAGGATCAAGGTGGATCACCAGCTGCCCCTTCCTTTGCATTGACAGCGCACTTGCTGCCAATTTAGCAGTGCTTAGGCTGAGGATTGGGGCAAAAATTAGCCCTTCCTCTAAAGCTGTGAACTCTGATCTCTCAGTCTAGAGAGAGCTGGGCTGTGGACATGTGAACAGACTCCACGAGCTTCCTCCTGACAGCAAGGCCTGCATGAGCTGGCTTTTCAGAAGGAACTTGTGACTGTGGATCACTCTCCAGAGAGACAAAGCTTTTCAGACTTAAGAGAGACGGCAGTGGCAGCAGCCTCTGCATTAAGTTTTGACCAGCTCTTACGGCCCTCTGAGTTACACGGTTCACCCCGACCTCTGGGGCGTCCCTGCACTGCAGAACTACAGCGGCTGTTCAGGGCATACTGGGAGCGGTGGAGAAATTTTGCAGTAAGGATTCACATCAGCTTCAAAGTGCCCAGAATGAGCATTAAAATGCTGCCAGGAAGACAGTTGTTGCTACGTTAAATCTCTGGGGGGACAAAGTAGGAAACGAAGGTTAGTAAAATAAAACAAAACAGGTCATGGTTGTGAAGCAACCTGTCCTCAGGACCTAACTACATGGAGCTGGTGTCGGCCTCTTTCCGAGAGGGGCTGTGTCCCTCCCTGAACGGGATACTGATAGTAAAGAGCTCGCCCACATAAAGCATCCTTTGCACCCTCCCAATCGATTCTTTCCCTTTTTGTTTTCTAGGAACAAGAGGATTCATCTGACTTAACTGGAGATGGCTCCCTTCCCCATTTATTGTTCCACTCCTAAAGCTTCCCTCCTACCGGGCTCAGTGAGAGCAGATGGGAAGAGGCACCCACCTCAGAGGTACAAGTTCACAGATACAGAGCTACCCCTCTGCTGGGCCTGAGGCAAAGAAAACTCCCGATCTCTTTCTTGTATTCATTGGGTTCTGCTGAACCTGGAAAGGAAATAAATTCCAAAGGCAGGAAATGACCCACAGACCATAACAATATGTGAAAAGCCAAACCGGTGCTTCCGTCGCTTTATTTCAAACTATTCTAATCTGCGTCCCAGGAAGCCTAACCCATTACCAGATGGAGATCTGTTTTCAGATGCCTCTCGGCATCTGCCACTCCTGGCTGGTGACGTTTGCGCATTTCAAGAAGGTTGCCACTCCTGGCTGGTGACATTTGCACCTTTCAAGAAGGCAAGCCTGTCCCGATAGCTTCAAACTTCCAGAGAGGTGCAGCCCCAGGAAAGTCCTTGGGTCTCTGGCTGACAGCACCAGGCATCTCATGTGCTTCATTGTAGCTGAACTGTTGCTGACCTCCAGCCTAGAATGCTAGCACACCGAGTCTGTTCTTGAAGACTTGCAGAATCTGAAATCACAAAGCCCCGTGTTGCCAGAAAAGGCTGGCTCCCTCGCCTGCTTCCTAATCCCTTCTCACCAGGCTTTCCTAAAGAAACCTGATGAGTCAGGAAGAAAGAAAACGTGTCTGAGACAGAGCTGGGGTTAGGCTGGTCTCTCTCATCACTTCTGAAAGTTCCTCCTGTTTCACTGTGCGGGGCATGTTTGGGGATTCGGTTGTGCTTTTCCTGTTTCCTCCTCTATGAGCTCTCTCTTTGAGGACCACTTCATTTACCACTCACGAAATCAGCTTGGCAAAAGCGGGAGGCCCTCTGATGAGGAATTCGTCACCGCTGCGAGGAGGTTTTGACTTCACTTTTGTCCCCAGGAACGTGGCAAGGAAAAACTCCCACCTCGACTCCCAGGTGGAACCATCATTCAGTTGCTTTGTTCTGGCCTGGGGGCCTGTGTGTTTCCTAGGCCCTTAATTTTTACTGAACGCCCTCCATCAGTCTTCCCACTGAAAGCTGTGTACCAGTTAGGTTTTAAACCCAGTGAGGTAGCTTCTGGGATACCTTGCTTCAAACAGGTATCCTGCTAATCCCTTCCCCAGGTAATCAGAAAGTAGCTATAGTTGAAATGAATAATGTGCCCAACTCTTTCAACACTTTCGAAATGTTAAACAGATTAAAGTATAAAGAATCCAATATATTTGTTGACATCTGGTTTATAGAAAATCTCCAGCAAGAAGGAAGGGGGGAGTTCAACATCAGGCTGGGTGAAATGGGAGCAGCAGTGAAGGGCACTGCTCTCCTGTGTTCCGGCATCAGATACCTGTTCTGGAGTCCCAGTGGCTCTGTGCCGCTATCTACAATTGTGTGCTGTTTATTATGAAACATGCTTTAAAAAGTATATTCTCATAAGCTTGGATTTATCCTTGGCGATGGAATGTAGTTTCCATTACAAGACAGTAGCTTAATATCAGAGGTAGGTGGTATCAACTATATGAAGGTGGTAATAGACAGTAGATAAAAGAACATAGGGGATCTTTATGAAAAGGAGTGGGGAGAGAGAGAGGCAGAGAAAGAGAAAGGCTTTTTTGTTGTTGCCAGGAAGAGACAATCTTGCAGGGAGTGTAAGATATATGAGTCTCTCTCTTTCTCCCCTTGCCTCTGCCTATGGAAAAGGAGCCAGGAAAAGCTAGAAACAGGAGACAGAGGGAGACCATCTCTCCAAATGTTGGTACCAGCCAAATAGGATAAATTGTTCATATTATGATGATGACGACAACTATAATGATGAAGAGAACATATAGACCCAGATGAAAAAAACAAAGGCTTTGATTTCAAGCCATGCTTAAGTCCCAAAGTACTCCTGTTAGAGCCATTTACATGACCCAAGGGACAGGAATTTAGGGTGAGTGAAATAAATATAATTGGATAGAAAAATCAGGATTAGATTAAAATGTGATTGAGAATGGTTAAAAATTAGGAGAAAGGTACCAAATTCTACTTATTTTTGTACTGCTTTCAGTTTGATCTAATGATCTGTTAAAAGATAACATCATGAGTTAAAAACTGTATTCTGTTTTTTAAACTGAGGTATAACTGAATGTAACATTTTATTGGTTTCAGGTATACACCATCATGATTTGATACTTGTATATATTGCAAAATGATCACCATGATAAGTCCAGTTAAATCCATCACCGTACATAGTTACAACATTTTTTTCTTGTGATAAAAACTTTTAAGATCTACTCTCTTAGCAGCTTTCAAATATGCAATACAGTATCATTAACTATAGTTACCACACTGTATGTTATATACCCATGACTTATTAATTTTATAACTGGAAGTTTGTACCTTTTGACCTCCTTCACCCATTTTGTCCCCCGCCCTCACTCCCCCAGGAACCACCCATCTGTTCTCTGTATTTATTTATGAACTTGTTTAAAAACTGTATTTTTATTTAAATGTATAACAGAGCAAAAGATTTTGTTCTGTTCTCCGAGACACATATTTGGTATGCCTGGCCATTGGGAGCCTTCTCATCCTCTACAGCCTTTACCGAGACAAAGAACAGAGGATGGAATACACAGCTTCTTGAGTGCTAGCAGTGAAAGGTCAGAGTTATAACATGACAGTAAATGTTATATTCTGCTTAATCCCAGCTTTAATAGAGGTAGTTGCTAGACACTTAAAGTGGGTGCTTATATTTTACAAATGGGAGAATAGAATCAAAAATGGAAAAAGAATAGAGCCAGGAATCACAAACTATGCGCTAGGTGCCCAGGACACCACAGCAAACTCACGGACATCCCGTGGCATAGGCTAAATGTTGAGGGAGATGTGGTGATGCTTGACATCTGTTGGCCACCAGGTGAGCTACTTGGCCAAGATTGTTCACAGTTTCAACATTAGATTGTGCTGCACTCCTTTCAAAGATGTCTTATCTTTGAGAAGCTGGATTTTCAGCAGCTGTTATAAAATGCAAGTAGTAAGTGAAAATCAGTGTGAACACGAGGTGAATAACTGGTGGTGTCTATACAGGTTCCAAGGTTTGAGAGACAATATTCAATGCCTGGCATACATATCCTTTTATAAATAACTGTGGTTAAGAACAAAATAAAAATATTTTTTCTTTCAACTTATATGTATTATATTTTCAAATGGCTAAGTTGTTGGGAACTTTCTACTGGATAAATGAGATTTATGTTAGGTTTTTTTTTTTTCTTTTGGCCTAGGAGCTCTGTGAAAAAATTACTGAGACACTAAGATGCTGTGAATTGGGAAAGTTTGGGAACCTCAAGATTAGAGCTATACAAACTGTCTCAAAGGGCAAAGGTGGATTTTAATGGCTTAAGCTCAATGGTGAGTATAGAAAAGTGATTCTATTTATTTTCCCCCAGACCATTCAGGGCACTGCTCACAGTAGTTCCCCTGTTTCCACATAAAATGAACATTCTTAGTCTGAATGATTTTTTATTAATGGAACTATTTGGTAGACTATTAAAATTTGTCTTGTACAATGCTTCTCAAACTATCTTCCAACCTGTCATGGACTATGTGATAACTTGTGTTAACTTGGCTAGGCCAGGGTGCCCAGATATTTGGTCAAACATTATTCTGGATGCTTCTGTGAAAGTGGTTTTTTAGATGAGATTAACAGCTAAATCAGTAGTTGAATAAAGCAGATTGCTTCTATAGTATGGGTGGGCCTTATCCAATCAGTTGAAGGCCTTAATAGAACAAAGACTGAACTCCCCTGGGCAAGAAGGAATTCTGTATATATAAACACACACACACACACACACACACACACACACACACACATATCCTGTTGATTCTGTTTCTCTGGAGAACTCTGACTCATATAGATTGATACTTTTAAAAAAGGCAATAAAAATAAATTTTTAGGAAAACAATCATGCTTAAATATTGTGGAAATGTTAAATTGTTATAAAAGTTTCTAAATGCTTGCTTTCAGTGTCCATATTTAGTTTCTCTGATTAGTAATAGTAATAATAGTCTTTTGTAAATAAGTTCATTTGTATCATTTTTTTGATTCCACATATAAGTGACATCATATGATATTTGTCTTTCTCTGTCTGACTTCATTTAGTATGATAATCTCTAGGTCCATCCATGTTGCTGCAGATGACATTATTTTATTCTGTTTTACGGTTGAGTAATATTCCATTGTACATATATACCACATCTTCTTTATTCATCCATCTGTTGATGGACATTTGGGTTGCTTTCATGTCTTGGCTATTATAAATAGTGCTGCTATGAACACTGAGGTGCATGTGTCTTTTCAAATTAGAGCTTTCACCTTTTCTGGATATATGCCTTGGAGTGAGATTGCTGTATCATATGGTAACTCTATTTTTAGTTTTTTAAGGAACCTCCATATTGTTCTCCATAATAGCTGTACCAATTTACATTCCCACCAACAGTGTAGGAGGGTTCCTTTTCTCCACGCCCTCTCCAGCATTTATTATTTGTAGACTTGTTGATGATGGCCATCGTGACTGGTGTGAGGTGATAACCTTATTGTAGTTTTAATTTGCATTTCTCTAGTAATTAGTGATGTGAGCATCTTTTCATGTGCCTGTTAGCCACCTGTATGTCTTCTTTGGAGAAATGTCTATTTAGGTCTTCTGCCGTTCTTTGACTGGGTTGCTTGGTTTTTTTTTTTTGATATTGAGGAGGGGAGGGATAAATTAGGAGTTTGGGATTAACAAATACACACTCCTATATATGAAATAGATAAATAATAAGGTCTTACTGTATAGCACAGGGAATGATACTCAATATCTTATTATAACCTATAATGGAAAAATAATCTGAAAAAAACACATATTCTTATATATATGATACAGATTATATATATTCTTTGATATATATAATATGTAACTGAATTACTTTGCTGTACACCTGAAACTAACACAACATTGTAAATCAACTATACGTCAATTAAAAAAAAAAAAGGTAGGGTTTCCCTGGTAGTGCAGTGGTTAAGAATCTGCCTGCCAATGGAGGGGACATGGGTTTGAGCCCTGGTCTGGGAAGATCCCGCATGCCGCGGAGCAACTAAGGCCGTGCGCCACAAGTACTGAGCCTGCGTGCCACAACTACTGAGCCCATGTGCCACAACTACTGAAGCCCGTGTGCCTAGAGCCCGTGCTCCACAACAAGAGAAGCCACCACAATGAGAAGCCCGTGCACCGCAACGAAGAATAGCCCCCACTTGCCACAACTAGAGAAAGCCCGCGCACAGCAATGAAGACCCAACACAGCCAAAATTAAAATAAATAAAATAATTTTATTTTTTAAAAAGTGTTTAAAAAAATGTAAAGTAAAAAAAAGTAGATATTAACAGCTGCACTTTATAAATAAGCTGCACTTTATAAATAAAATCTTCATGGAGATAAAAGAAACTGCTTGGAGAAAAGACCTCATGGATGGGTGACTCAAAGCCCCCCACCAAAAAAAAGAATTTATGAAACACATTTTGTGTAGCATTGATCTCATAAAAATGTAAATGCATCTGTACATGCACACATGTATTATTTACTTTTTATTTTGAACTAATTTTAAATTTACTGAAAAGTTGCAGAACTGGTACAGAGCTTTCCCATATATTCCCTCACCCAAGTTTCCCAATTTTAACTCTATACAACCGTAGTACAATTTTCCAAATGAAGACATTAACATTGGTACAAAACTATTAACTAAACTGCAGAGATTATTCAAATTTCACCAGATATATTTTAAATAGTGAAGTCACTACTCTAGGATGTGCAACTTTAGTAGATTCTGGGCCAGAAGATTTTTGCAGAATGGGTTGAAACTGTTGCTTTATTTTGTTTGTAGATCAGCCAGCTGAGAATAGAAAAATTTGACAGCAATTGTGGATTGTTCTATAGAAGAATATACAAACCACAAACCTCAATTAAAAACATCTCACATATTGATCGAGCCAGTACTGCAATTCCTAAGCTTGACTATCATTTCTGCCAGAAATAACAAATCCTTTTGTATTTAGAGAGATTAGTCACTTAATGAAAAAATGCATTGAAACATGATGCTTGAATGTGAATCTGAAATGGTGTGCATTTTTGGCCAAGCGATTGTTTTCCATCTCTTCTGTAGTCTTTTATGACCTTTCATAGGTAGAACCCACCTTATCGGCTTTTTGGGCCCCTACCGTAACGACTTCACAGATGTCTGTCACGGCACCTGTAACAGTTGCTGTAATTTGGGTAGGTACCTGCTAAACTGTGAGCAACTTGTGGGCATGACTGTGTCTTGCTAACCCTGGTAGCTCAGTGCCTGGCCTAATACCTGAAGCATAGCAGGCCTGCAACACATGCTCGCTGAAGGAAGGAAAGAATGAATTAAACACACAATAAGTTCACATCAACATTTTTTTCCTACCTGATCTTGTTGGGAAAAGAGCCTGTAACTCGAAATTATTCTAGTGAAAAAGACAATGGCGCATATATATTAAAAAGGAAAAGCTTTCAAGGGCCTTGTGTTTGAGAAACAGGCTTTGAATGCCAGGTGTGACTTACAAACTGAATAAAGAATATCGCTGTTACAAACAGCACAAGTGTCTGGGTGCTGACTCACTTTATTCCATAGATGTATTGTACTCTGCAGGTAATTTTATCCACCTGAGTAAAACTCGATTTCCACTTAGGCTGATGTGTTATTAATAGTTATCATTATTATTCAGCATTTCTACAGTATGTGTTTTCAAAGAGTTATGTTCCTCATTCTTAATGAGCTATGCAGACAGAGGTAATGAAAGGTAATCTAGTCTCCCATGTAGCTGGTATTCAGTACATTGTTACTGACTGATTCATTACTGAACTCAGGGACAGGTGGGTGCAAACTTGGAGGAGGAAAGCCTCCCTCATTTTTACTCGGAGGAAGTGTGGGGAGTTGGGGGCAGGCAAAGGGTGGAGAGGGAAGGAAGTAGGAATTCCTCCCAGATGGGAATGGAGCAGCCTTCTGAATCCCTGACCCACTTCAGCAATCCTTAGGGCCCTCTGGAATTACAGACACATCATGTTTATTTGCCCTGTGAAGGAGTATCCTTTGGAATCAGAGCTGCTGTTTCTTAGGAACAAACTTGTTTAGGGATTGCTTTTATGAGTCTGGGGTCAGTGGTCAGCATTCTACTTATGCTTATATCACCTGATTATAAAACTGGGAAAAACAAGATACCAAGAAACATTTATAGAAATTCAGAACATAAAAGCTGATTAGGGAGATATTCTCATAGGAGGTGTTGCAGTTATGGTAGGGTGACTAGCAACAAGGAAAGTGTTGATCCTAAGGGTCCCTAGTGGCCAAGCACAGGTGAAATATGTCTTTGAGAAATGGAGAGGAGAAGAAGTTTGCCTTCTATTTGTTGGAAACCTCACTTCCTCCTCGAAGCCCTGCTCAGTGGCTTGCTCTGGTTCTGTCAGTTGAGAGATGGAAGGATGTTGACAGTGGGGGTTGGAATTAAGCTTGGGTTGCTTGGGTTAAAAAGTAATGTATTAGGTCTCTGGTAAGTACTCAGAAAATCCTTCCTCCTGCCTTTTATCTTTTTTTTTTTTTTTAATTAGCACATGACATATGTGTACTTTGGTCTCATTGAGCAATGACCACAAATATTTGTCTGGAACACAACTTGGAAGAAAGGAAAGTTGAGATAAAAATACAGACCTTTCCTGGCACTTGGGTTGACTGGGAGAATTATGGAAAAGCTCAGGGAAATGTGCTGCCATAAACTCAAAAATCTACTTTGTCATGGGCCTGGCAGGCCAGGTTAGCCTGGAGCCATACGTGAAGGCCACCAGGGAAGTAAAAGAACCAGCCTGGAGCTCTCAGAAAGGTGTCAGAGCAGATTTCTCTTCTCTTGGGTAGAAGCTCAGATCCAGAGACTGTTAGGAGGATTAAATGAGATGATGCCTGCCAATGAGACTGACACACAGCCTGGCACCTAGCAGATGCTCGCGACAAACTGGATTTCCTTCACTGCTGTGACTTCATAAGGCCTGGGAGTGGGTGTCTGAAGACACTGTGTCTCAGTCGATGGCTTCAAGCCATGTTGGTATTCTACACTTTAGAAAACACTGGAAAGTTGGACTCGTGCAAACTCCAAATTCTTCCATTCTGGTTGAGATGAGCCATAGCTAGGGATGCAGCTCAGTTTCTTCATTTGCAAAATGTTATGGTTCTGGGAAATAATCTTGTGACCTGAATGAGGAAACATACCTGATATCATTTCCTCAGATAATAATTGGTCTGGATTTCAACTCAGAAGAGAACCCTAAGAACTCCCACCCACAGGGACCACTGCTATTTCTATCTGGGGCAAGGATCCAATCTCTGGGATACCTGAGCTAAGATTTCTTGGTAGTACCGTACCAATTTCTCACAAATATTTGGCTTGGAAGCCTAAACCAGGGAGAAACACAGAGCTTTGATCCCAGCTGCTTCATTCTCCACCAGCATTGTCATAACATCGAGTCCTACCATTTGTGACTACCTCGTGACCAGGCAGTTCTTCCTGCGTCATCTCCCTGGCCAAAAGGCAAGTCCCTGGCCACGTATCCTTTTTAGCCCCTTATCCCACTGTGGTGCTGCATGTTCTCTCCTCATGCTTTTATTTTCAGTCTCTTCTCAACTGGATTCTTCTTGTCAGCTTTAAAGCATACTCAAGACTCCCATTGAGAGTGGAGTGGGATGAGTGGAGACAACCGTATCCCAACCGTACATTCTTCTCAAACCATCACATTCTCTTCTCCCCTTTCTAGAGACTTCTAGAAAGAATATACTTGTGGACTCTATTTGTTCACTTCCCACTCACTCCTCAGGTCACTGTCAGGTTGGATCCTGACCCATCAACCCAACCAAACAGCTTGTGCTGAGGTTCTTCCTCTTCCCTGACCTCCCAACAGTGGTCCACCCCGTTCACCACTCCTCCACCTGCAACCACTGTCTTTTCTTGGCTTCAGTGACACAAGACTTTTCTGGTTTCCTCTATCTTCTCTGACAGCCAATTTGCTATCTCCTTTGTAGCCTTATCTATTCTTCTCAAGTCAATAAATATTAAAACACCCAAGGCTCACTCCTGGACACTCTTCTCTCCTTATTCTGTATTTTATTCATGCCAAAAATGTTTCCCCAGCCTAGATCTCTCCTCTGAGCTCTAGACCCACGTATCCAACTTCCTACTTAACATTTCCACTTGGGAAGTCTCACAGACATCTAAAATGTAACACATCCAAAACCAAACTCTTTTCTTCCAATTTTACTTTTTTAAATTGAAGTATAGTTGATTTATAATGTTGTGTTAATTTCTGCTGAATAGCAGAGTGACTCAGTTATACATATATATACACATTCTTTTTTTATATTCTTTTCCATTATGGTTTATCACAGGATATTGAATATAGTTCCCTGTGCTGTACAGTAGGACCTTGTTGTTTATCCATCTTATATATAGTAGTTTGCATCTGCTAGTGCCAATCCATCCCTCCCCCACGCCTCACCCTTGGCAACCACAAGTCTGTTCTCTATGTCTGTGAGTCTGTCTCTGTTTCATAGATAGCTTCATTTGTGACGTATTTTGGATTCCACATATAAGTGATATCATATGGTGTTTGTCTTTCTCTTTCTGACTTACTTCACTTAGTATGATAATCTCTAGGTCTATCCGTGTTGCTGCAAATGACATTATTTCATTCTTTTTTATGACTGAATAGTATTCCATTGTATATATAATACGTACTTCCTCTTCTTTATCCATTCATGGACGTTTAGGTAGCTTCCATGTCTTGGCTATTGTGAATAGTGCTGTTATGAACATAGGGGTGCATGTATCTTCTTGAATTATAGTTTTGTCCCCAAACCAAGTTTTTGATCTCCCCCTGGCCCCACTTCAAATCTCTACAGTGCTCCCTATCTTACTGAAGGGTTAAGCAGGCCAGAACTTGGGAGTTTCCAGGACCCTTTCCTCTGCTTTACCCTTCACATTCAATTTTGCCTTCTAAACCTCTCCTGAATCCATACTCCTCTCCCTTCGTCCTTTCCCACTATCCTAAGCTACCATCATCTCTCACCTAGATTGCTGTAAAAGCCTCCTTACTGGTCTATCTGCAGCCATTTTGACCTTTGCCTCTCACAATGTATCCAGAGTGATTTCTTCACCTGATCTTCATGTCCACCCCCACGCCACCTGAAAATGGTTAAAATACTTGAATGCCTTTCCATTATTTTAGGGTACAATATTCTTAACAGGCCCTGCACCCATACAGCTCTATCTCAAACCATGCTCCACCATGCTTCCTGCACACCAGTCACTCTGGTCTTCTTTCACTTCCTTTTACTTGCTATGCTTCCCCTCCCCAGTTGCTTTTTGCCCCTTTTCATCTTGTAACTTCCCCCCTTTCTTCAAATCTTAGCTCAGTCATGGCTTCCCCAGGGCTATCTTCCCTGACCTCTATATCCAGGGCAAATCTCTACCATATGACCCTGGGTACTTTTCCTTCATATGCTGATCATGGCTGTAATTTTATATTTATTGGTATAACTATTTGGTTCAAATAAACTTCCCACTGACTGTAGACTCCATTAGGGTAGGGACTTTGCCTGGTTTTCTGTGCCTAGAGCCAGCACAGTGCCTAGTACATACATAGAAGATGCTTGGGAAATGCATTTGTTGAACAAATGAATGAATGAATAAATAAATGAACATGGACTTTTGTTTACTGTAATTCCTTTGGCTCCCTTTTCTTCTGACTGTTTTACCCATGCCCTATCTTTTATCTAGTCATTGGAACCTCAATCATGAATTTGGTTTACATGTCCAGTGCCATTGCTGGGTCTCCTTTCTATTATTGGTAAGGAAACTCATGAGATTCTGCATAACCTTTGGACGGCATCCTCCTGTGGACACTTCCTCTCCTGCAATAATTTTGTCATTATCAAGATTCTGTTCAGAACTTCAGACTTAGGTAATAAGAGAGTACCACCTGAGTGGGGCAATCTCCCACCTAGAACAATAAGATCATGGAATTGCAGGGAAACCTTGGTAATCATTTAGTTTAATTTCTCAAGTGAAGCAGACATCCTTTCTGTACCACTTCTGACAGATACTAGTAGCTTATGTTTATTGAGCATAGACCAGTTACTGTCTTAAGAACATTGATACAGATGAACCCATTGAATCCTTTGTAACCATAAGGGTACAGTTACCATCATGCATCTTTCATAGATGGAGAAATAGTAGAATGCCTGTCTAAGTCATACAAGTAGTAAGGGGCACAGTCAAGATTTGAACCCATTGTCAGGCCATTGTCAGAACCAGAGCTTTTAGCCACCGTGCTATACTATGCTACCTTTGTAGTTAGCCAACATTTATGTGGACACTTCCAGGAGTAGGAATTCACTCCACTGTGAACTGGATACTAGCCATTTTTCCTAGTTCCAGCCTCTAAAACTATACAGAATACCCTGCTCCAACTTCCATAGACAGTCATTCAAATATTTTCAAAGACTAAGAGTAATTTTTTTCTGTTCATAAAAATAACATATGCTTATTGTAGAAAACTTGGAAAAGTTCAGAAGAGTATAACGAAAATAAGAATCCTTGATAACCAAGGAGAAAATAAATGTTAACTGCCAAGAATCCATTAGTGTTTTGTTGTTGTTTTTAATATCTATATTTCATTAAGGGCCCATGTAAAACCTGTGTCCAGCCAAGACTAGTTCTCTGTCACATGACCTTCCATCAAGCCAGATTTTTTTCCTTTATATAAAATCCTAAGTGTAAAATTTTACATTTATCCCTTATAAACTATATTTTGTTTGTTTTGATTCTTTCTTCCATACTACTGAAACTCTTTGAATCTAGATTCTGCTACCTAATAGGTTAGCCTTCCAGCTTTGTGTACCACATGATTTTGATAAAAGGGCTTTCCAAATGTTTATTCTAGGAGTTGATAAAATGTTGAGCAAGGGGCTTCCCTGGTGGCGCAGTGGTTGAGAATCCGCCTGCCAATGCAGGGGACATGGGTTTGTGCCCCGGTCCGGGAAGATCCCACATGCTGCGGAGTGGCTAGGCCCGTGAGCCATGGCCGCTGGGCCTGCGCGTCCCAAGCCTGTGCTCCACAACGGGAGAGGCCACAACAGTGAGAGGCCTGCGTACCGCCAAAAAAAAAAAAAAATGTTGAGCGGGGAAGAGCCCTGTGATATTCTATTAGGGCCCTCCCTCTGGCTTCACATGAGTCTTTTCATCAATCATTTAGGATGGCTGCTCAAGAAAATACAAATCAGTGATCACGTCTCAATTTCTAAGTGCTCACAAGTCATCATTTAAATACTTCATTCTGGAACTTTCCTGGAAATCCCTGGATGCCAATCTGTTACTTCAGACTTTTCTCTGCAGTGGAAGGGGCTGTGTGTAGACAAACTGGCCCTGACTAACATTTAATGGGGCTGAAGAAATTATCCCACGGGTATACATTGTCTTATTCTTTCTACTTCAGGAGATCAGCTTCCTGTCAACATGCAGGAAACTGGAAAGCTGCAGGCTAATAATATAGCCACTGACAGGAAGATTGTTGTTTAGATTGCTCTTCCAGATTTCTCAATTGAATAATCTTGGTGAAGAATGACTGCTTCATATTTTTTTTATGACTTGGATCGACTTCAAGCCTACCTGACTTTATATAGTACATGGGCTGCTTCCATGCTGCATATAAATTTTTTGGGTGGAAGTCAAATTCTACCTAAAATGTACTACTGTGGGAATTTCCTTTTTAAGGCCATCTTGTAGTGAGACATTTTATAAAATCAGGGATTCTTCAGTGATTTATCTCTTTGGATTTTAAAAATCAGAGTTGTTTACAGCAAAGCAAAATGATGCTGCATATTTCTTTACTTTTAGAAATGTCGGGTAACATTTTTTGTGATTGTCACTCTGAGCGAATAGGATTGGGAAGATCTTGGGACTGCCCGGCAGCCAGCTATCTTAAGTCACATTCTCACCTCACCATTCCCTGGTGCAGTCCTACTGATGGAAGATTGCTTCTTTTGATTCCCCTGATTGATGATTTTCTCGTTTTCCAACTGTCTCCATCAATAACCCAAAGAGAATTACATTGAAGCATCTTCTCTGAGTGTCCTCCTGTCACTCAGCTGCAGGGGGCGGGGCTGGTGGTCATGGCATCCGTCACACATCTGTGTTCCTCGTTCCCTTGGGTTGGAGCTGTGTGGAGGCCAGAGCCTCAGCTTGTTCACCTCTGGGTCTCCATAGGACTAGCCAGAGCCTCCCAGGAAGCGGTGTCACCACATATTCATTGACTCAACGATGACTCCCAAACTCAAACAGGAACCAGCTGCAGGGAATACCATGGGGCCCACCCTGTTGTCACCAAGGGGGACCATGATGAGTTTAGACTGGCTTCCTGAGATTGCCCTCCCCTGAACTCCTGCAGTATTCTGAGGCTCACTGGTCCTTAACCAAACTCCCTTCTTTTTCTCTACAGTGTGTGTATGTGTGTGCAAGCATGTATATGTTGTTTATACACATGAATAGTCTGTCTAGGTTGCTGTGTGTAGTATGTCTCCAAGGCAGGTACTGTGCCTTAATCATAATCCCAACGCCTAACCCTAATCCTAACCCCTATAACTTTAATCCCGACTTTGATCCTAGCCCTAAATCTCAAATCCCAGAGCCTAACAAAGATCCCTCCTCATAGTCAGTCTTTAATAAATGCTTGCTTTTTATTGTGAATATTACTATGATCTTAATATAACTAAAATCACCAGAAACTAAAACAGCCATACATTTTCTATGTTGTATTATTCAATGAGAATTTAGAATGAGCATCCCCTGACATCGAAAGAGCCAGGAGATTAAGATACCTTGAGTATACATTTTCGTGTTTAGTAAGTAACTCAGCATCTTATCGCTGACAGTTAATCTATATGGAGGAGTTCAGCTAACCTTGTCAGTTAATTGGAGTAGCCTCTTGATCAAGACCACACCATTTGCCAATAAAGCATGTTTAAAGTGTGGTCTCTTTCTAGTTTCCATCCTCTCATCACCCTGATTTCATAGGATAATTTTATAGATAGCTTAAAACAAAATAATATAAATGAATCAATTCATTTAACTAGAACCCCTTAATATCCTACTTTTAATTCCATGACCAGCTACCTAATTTGTGGGACCCAGTGCAAGATGAAAATATGGGGTCCCTTGTTACTAAGAATTTCAAGATGGTGACAGCCGAGCACTAAGCCAGTGCACGCCCGTGGAGCTGGCCCTGCGTATTTTACAGATGGGGGACCCTAGGTCTAGAAAGGCATAGCAAGACACTTCCAGGCCCCCACTGATGGGTGCTGGAGAGACGGTTAGAACCTGGTCACTGGACAGTTGGAAACTGCTCCCACCGCTTGGTTTCCCATTCATGGGCTTCTCCCACTACCCAGCGTCATCACGGTTGGGCAGCTGGGGTACATACCGGTGCTGTCAACTGGACATTCTGCTCTTAGCACTTTCATTAGTTGTTCCAACCCTTAGCCTGATTTCTTTCTTTTTTAAAAAACTATTTTCTATTTATCTGTTATCTATCTATATATCTATCATCTACCTAGATATTTGGCTGTGCCGGGTCTTAGTTGCGGCACACGGGAACTTCGTTGCCGTGTGCGGGATCCTTGTTGCAGCAAGCGGGATCTTTAGCTGCGGCATGTGGGATCTAGTTCCCTGACCAGGGATCGAACCCCGGGCCCCCTGCATTGGGAGCATGGAGCCGTAGCTACTGATTTCTTGCCTAACTCCACACCTGAGCTAATTTGCCTACAGCTGCCCCTCATTGTCAGCATGACCGCTTCCACCAGTTTTCTTGAAAACTCTGAGGAAATTTTGTGAGATGCTGGTGGAAAGAAAGCTGATGAGAGACATTTTGCAGATTGGATTGCTGTCCTTGGCTCTCAGAAGCAGAAGGGATGCATTTCTTCACAGCGAGTTTCTCCTCCCTTCCCAAATCCCAACATACACTCATTCTTAAGTGCATGTCTTGCATGTCTTGCATGTCCTACATGTCTTGGCTAAAACAGCCTCAGGATAGGTTCCTGAATACGTTGGATATTAATAAAGAGAGAGTAAGAAATTCCATTTTGAAAGTGTTTCAAATAGAAAATATTTTACGTCAATCCCTGGGAAATCAATTCCCAATCTCTGGCTCTATCTTAATTCAGCCCCATCTTGAATTAACCGCGTCTGTTGTTTGCCAGAATTCCATGGACTTGAGAATGTGTTAAAGAATATCATTTCCTTCTTTCTCCCCAGAGGGACTGCAGAGTCAGTGACTGTAGGAATTCAGACCCCTTTACTGTGCCAAACTCCCCCAAGCCACAGACATTGCATTAACTTCGGAATGTGGCCAAGCCAGTCCCTTTGAGAAGGAAGCACTGCTGCCCTGAGCTGGCATCTGTGCTGACACAGCCTTGCATCTAGCCCACAGGCTGGGTTTTGAGTTTATTAGTAAAATTCAAGCAAGCCTGAAGAAACCTTCAACTCAAAAAAACCAAGAATAGCCAATTTAAAGAAAATCAGGGTGGAGGGTGAGGGATGGAAATTTCACATTATTTCTACATAACAGATAATGAAACAGGTTCCAGGAGATTTTAAAAGAATCTAATTAAAATTATTTGTATAGGGCTTTCCTGGTGGCGCAGTGGTTGAGAGTCCGCCTGCTGATGCAGGGGATGCGGGTTCGTGCCCCAGTCCGGGAGGATCCCACATGCCGCGGAGTGGCTGGGCCCATGAGCCATGGCCGCTGAGCCTGTGCGTCTGGAGCCTGTGCTCCGCAACGGGAGAGGCCACAACAGTGAGAGGCCCGTGTACCGCAAAAAAAAAAAAAATTTATATAATTTCACATTTGCCCCCTCCAAACTTTTAGACAGGACTGATAGCCAAGCCAAAGCCATCAATTTGATGCTGGCTGTGCACAGTTGATAGGCAACATTCCTGTGAGTCCTCCTTGATGACAGGGAGCACCCTGGGGAAATACCCAGCAAATGGAAGACACAGTGGGGTCCTTAAGGCACTTCTCTATAAGGGAGTAGGTAAAATAAAGACACAAAGGCAAAGGAACACTTTAATAATGATATAAGATAAGCTACTACGGACCAAGTGCAAAAAACAGACATGCTACTTGTGGCAGTGAGGAGCAAAATGAAAGGATTAGGTCAGTGAACCAGGGAGGGCTTCCTGTAGGAGGCACCATTCAAAGCAGAGTTTTGAAGGTGGTCTGGGTGAAGGGAAGAGGAGTGAGGGCTATCCCTCTGGGAACTGAGATGATGCTTGGGTTAGCTAGATGACAATCTGCTTTTTCCCTTAATTATTGTATTTTATCCATCACATATTGTGTTCTAAATGATTCAGACTGCTCTGTCTGCATAGACCTGATCTCCAAGGTATCCTTGATTGGATGCGCAGGTATTTGTAGTTAGACTGTAAAGTGCCACATAGAGTGGGAATGTATAATGTGAAATCTTCTGGATAAAAATGCCAAGATGTGAACTATGCTGCTTCCTTTTACTAATTACTCATTTCTGACAAAAAAGCAGGAGGCTTAATTCACCCTAGGGCAATTTAAAAACACTCTTGTCAGTTAATTCACTCCCACCCTTGCTCCCCAAATAGTTTTTTGCTTTCTCATTTAAATCATTTTAAAAGTTATATCTTTCTTTCTGATTCATGACTGTGTAAATCATTTAGCTAGTTAATCAGGATAAAATTAACACTTTCCTCTAAGGCAAATTTACTTTGTTCTCTCTGGGAATATAAGACTTAGAAAAGAGCTATAGATTACTTGTTATAAATGTGGGCAACTTACATGTGCATTTCGTGTATGTCTCGATCAGTACCTTCCCCATAAGTGAGCAAAAGACTTTCTCTACCAAGTAACACAGGCACCAGTTAAAACAGGAATTTAGATCCCCATCCACAGGATTATAAATCATTAAGCTTCACAGATCTGATCGACGACGGGGGCTGGTGGAGACTTCCTCTTGCTTCACAGCAATCTGATTGCTCTTGCTCCGTATCATCTTTCTAAGAGGACTTAGAATTTGGTTTTAGGGCTTCCCCGGTGTCGTAGTGGTTGGGCGTCCGCCTGCCAATGCAGGGGACGCGGGTTTGGGCCCCGGTCCGGGAAGATCCCTTGTGCCGCCGAGCGACTGGGCCCCGTGAGCCATGGCTGCTGAGCCTGCGCGTCCGGAGCCTGTGCTCCGCAACGGGAGAGGCCACAACAGTGAGAGGCCCGCGTACCGCAAAAAAAAAAAAAAAAAATTGGTTTCAAACAGCTGTCAGAATGATTCCCCCCTTTCTTAGGGCATTCATTAGAAAATAAAATCCGATATAATTAACAAACCAACTTATACGCCTGCTGTTCTGACTTGTTTTAAGTGTTATTTCTACTTACCAACAGTTTCCTGTCAGCATCCTGCTGTTTCTTTAATATGAATTCTGCACTGGGGAAGAAAAAAAACTCGGCATTAAAATAAAGCCCTGACTTTTCGTCACTTCTCTTCCTGTTCATCTGTGTTCAGATCCAATTTGCTTGGAGGTTGAAAGGAACTAAAATGTCAAAACCATCACTGAGAGAGAGAGAAGGGACCTCTCTGCTCCTAGAGTTGGCTGAAGGATAGGGCTGCCTTTAGACTCATGATAAACACCCTCTTCCCTCACTGCTGGGCTTGGGTGGCCCGTGTGGCTACCAGAGTACTGGAGAACCGATTCTGGTTCCCAGGGTTGGTTTCCCAGCTGAGAGTCCTCCTTGGTACCAGATGATGTTCTGGTACCTTTGAGCCTGTCCCAGAGGCGCATGGGAGTGAGTGGGCGATCCGGGGAGAACTTTGATCCCAAAGCTGGCCTCTGGGTTTGGTAAGGGTGGGAGGCTGCATGAAAATAACTGGGGGGCTGCTGAGGTGGCAGATACAGCAGCAGAGATGATGCGATGTGATCAAAATGTACGGGATTACGGTTTTTCTCCGCTGGATCTTTTAAATTAATTTTTAAAAATTCTGGAAATTTTGAAAGATACCAAAGAAGGTAAAAAATAAAATAATCAACTCCCAAACATCCATTACCCATTTTCAGTAATTATTTACTCATGCTTTTCACACCCCCACCAACTTCCCCTTCCTGTATTATTTTTGAAGCAAGTTCAAGACATTGTATCATTTCATCTATAAATTAGTTTGGTTTGTGTCTGTAAAAAATAAAGACTCCTTTAAAAAACTATAACCATAATCCCATTAGCACACCTAAAATTAATTAATAATTAATTCCTTCATATAATCAAAGAGCCAGTGTTTAAATTTTCAGTTGTCTCATAAATAAATTTTTTAAGATAGTTTCTTTGATCCAGGTTCAAATAAAGTCCCATAATTTGATTGGTGGATAAGTTTATGAAGTCTTTCTCTCTTCTCTGGTGGTGCAGTGGTTGAGAATCCGCCTGCCAATGCAGGGGACATGGGTTTGAGCCCTGGTCCGGGAAGATCCCACATGCCGCGGAGCAACTAAGCCCGTGCGCCACAACTACTGAGCCTGCGCTCTAGAGCCCGTGCTCTAGAGCCCACGAGCCACAACTACTGAAGCCCGCGTACCTAGAGCCCGTGCTCCATAGCAAGAGAAGCCACTGCAATGAGAAGCCCGCGCACTGCAAGGAAGAGTAGCCCCCGCTCGCCGCAACTGGAGAAAGCCCATGTGCAGCAACAAAGACCCAACACAGCCAAAAATAAATAAATAAAATAAAATAAACTGTTTATTTTGGAATAATTGTAGATTTACAGAAAAGTTTCAAACACAGTATAGAGAATTCCTGTTAATCCTTCACCCAAATTCCCCTAATGTTAACATCTTACATATTGATGGTATATTTGTCAAAACTAAGAGATTAACTCTGGGACATTACTATTAATGAATTTACAGGCTTTATTCAGATTTCACCAGTTTTTCCCGTAATGCCCCTTTTCTGTTCCGGGATCCAGTTCAGGACACCACAATACACTTAGTCATTGTGTCCTTACACTTCTCCGACTTGTGACAGTTGCTCAGTCTTGTTTGTCTTGATATGATCAGGTATTTTGTAGAAAGTCCCTTGGTTTGGATTTGTCTGATGTTTTCTCGTGATCAGACTGGGATTATGGGTTTGAGGGAAGAATATCGTAGAGGGTAAAGTGTCCCTCTCATGGGAATTATATCAGGGGGTACATATCACTATGACCTTAAATCTCCTTAATCCACCTCTCTCTGTCTCTCTCTCTCTCTGTCTCTCTCTTCCATTGCAAATTACTTGTGGAAGAATCTGTAGACTTTTGTTTCGTTTTGTTTTTTAACATAGAGAGGCCATGGCCACTTTTAGGCTGAGATATAGAGTCCTCTGCTTCAGCCCCAGGCTTCCTTCCAAGCAGTTGCCATCTCAACACTTCCTGTTCATTTGTATCCCGTAACATCACAAGACAGGGTTAAATAAAAGTCTAGGTTACACTGCAGGCTGCATGGCAGGCTTTGATTTTAAGTAGATGCTGGAGAGAAGGTCTGAGAAAAAGACATCCTTCACAGGAAACACATTAAAAAAAATTCTTTGAAGGCTGGTTCCTGTGCCATTGAAATATTTAGATAAGAACACACACACACAGACACACTCACACCATGAAGAGGTACACGAATATATTATTGTTATTGGAAAGAGAAGATATACACCAAGACTTCAGAGAGTCCTTATAAACGGACAGCTACTAGGCTACACTGGTGATGATTAAAATCTTTGGGTTGACATTGGCTCCAGCTGACCAGACTCCGTAAGTTTTCACATGGCAGGATGGATGCTAGCACAAGTGAACAAAGAAATAACAATCTTCTCGTTCTTGAACACAGTGCTTTACATTTTACCATGTGTCTTTGCCTGTGTTACTTAACATCATTGTTGAAATACTTGAAGGTAAAGTGTGAAGTACTGTCTTTCCCCGGATAAGGAAAGTGAGAAGGCTGAGAGAGGTCCTGTGACTTGGTCAGATGGCTGGTTATGGATGAAAATGAGACTAGAAAACAGGTGTTCTTCCCCTTTGTGCTTTTGTCAGATAGATTCAGGCAAATGGCTTCCAGGATTAACCTTTGAGGACTTTTTGCTTTGGTACCAAACATCTCAG
Source organism: Leucopleurus acutus (assembly GCF_964270905.1). Classification (NCBI taxonomy): domain Eukaryota; kingdom Metazoa; phylum Chordata; class Mammalia; order Artiodactyla; family Delphinidae; genus Leucopleurus; species Leucopleurus acutus. Next base: position 58,871,972 of record NC_139154.1, read on the forward strand.
GATGAATGATTAAAATTAGAATTTAAAGTTATAGCCCCAAGTTTCTCATAGTGAACAGTCCAAATGTTGGTTTAAAGCACCAGATTTGTGCTCTAAATCCAGTTGAATGTTGCTATATTGATAGATATGTTTAATGTAGGCCTGGGTAGGTGGGGGAATACACCCCATTTGGCCTTGACTAATGAAGTTCAGGCAGCAGCTCTGATCCTTCCAGCGCAGGGTCATGGTCAAGAAGACCAACAGCTGACAATGCTATTGGAGGTGCTCCTAGGTTCTGAGCTTCCCAAGGGCAGGGTCACCCTTGGAGTCCACATAGCTCAGCTTCATGGGAACAGAATGATACTTCTGCTCCATCATTAACATGAAAGGAATAATTGCAAAGCTTAGAACACAAGGGGATGGTGAGATAGAGGAGTGATTAACCCACGCCCTCCCAGGAAAAGAAAGCCAGCACTTAAACACATCTTAACATCTCAGATATAATTTCTATCTCTGGTAATGATGATGCTGACACCAGAGTACTTTTGGAATGGGGTCCCCTTGTTAACAGAGGAGCGAGTATAAAGTGGGTGAAAAACTCAGCCTAATGAAAGTGATTTTAATATCCCTGTAGTTTCACAAGTAGGATTCTGTGGCTCTTTTGTCTTGCTTGGTCCATTGGCGTGAGTTTAATGATGCTTCACACTGAGTGTGCCTCAACCGTGGTGAGGTATTTCAGGAAAACTCTAGCTGGGATTCTGGATTCTTGGACCATTAATAATTTGAAGGGTGACAATAAAAGGGGAGGAACTCCAGTCTCAGCAAGCGTTTTCAAAAGGCGGTGTAATAATGAGGCGTGTGGGGCTTCCCTGGTGGCGCAGTGGTTGAGAGTCCGCCTGCCGATGCAGGGGACACGAGTTCGTGCCCCGGTCCGGGAAGATCCCACATGCCACGGAGCGGCTGGGCCCGTGAGCCATGGCCGCTGAGCCTGTGCGTCTGGAGCCTGTGCTCTGCAACGGGAGAGGCCACAGCAGTGAGAGGCCGCGTACCGTAAAAAAAAAAAAAAAAAAAAATGAGGCGTGTGGAGCCCTGGGTGGTAGGGCCTCCGGACTCCTGCTCTGCCCCAGCTGGCTCTGTGTCCTTGATCTTACACTTAACCTTGCTTTCTGGGTGCCAGTGGAATGTGCAGATAAAACTCTCCCTGACCTGCCTAAGAGGTATGTTATGAGAAACAGCTGATTGGGAGTATAAAATGTTGGGGAAGTCTGAAAGGAAGAAAAAAGGGGAAAAAAAATTACATTTTGGAAGCAGAAATTGCTTAATAACAAGCAGTGACGGAATGCCTACACATTGGAGTTTTGTAATCAGAATGAAGATTTATTTGGCATTTTGGATTTGTTTTTTCAGTAAGCAGAGGCTATTTGGGGGAGTTGAGAGAAAGGAGAAAAGGGAAAGAAAGTTTAAGTGCCAACAATAATCTAGGTATATAATCTACCAAAAATTCTACTGATTGACAACTCTTTCTACTTATATAAGAAAGATCTTCTGATTATGATTATTCACACCATGTCTGTTTTCCACATTGTTTCATAATCTGAGGTTCCTTTTCCTACCCCATGCTCCTAGCAATTGTCTAAAGCTAGAAAAGCAAAATCGTTTCAAATGTTGGCCCTCTGTGGCCTTAGAACAATGGCTGACCTAATTTTTTCCATAAGTCCTATTACTGAGCTTGGGTGTCTCACCTTTTTAGCCTTCCAAACACTGGCTTATCTTGGGGACCTTATGAAACCCTGTGCCTAAGAATAACCTGGTGGTTTAAAAACAAATAGCCTAAGCCCTGTGTGAGCCTCCCATGAAGGGCATTTCTAATTCCCTCTTAAAAGCCTGAGCTTGGATCAGAGTTGGTAGTATTATTTGGGGGTCACCTGCTGATTCTAGTTTCCCCTCCACCCGCCTTGTCAAGGTCTTGCTTCCTCTGACTTTTCTCCCAGTTCCAGGATATGCCTGGGTCATGGTGAGATGTGGACACTGGTGAATGTGGCCAGAGGATGTGGCTCTCCCTTCAGATCCAGGGACTGAAGGCTCCTGGCTGGATGAGGAGAATAATTAACCTCACAGCAGCTGCGAGGCCAAAGTTGTTCCTACCTCTCATAGACCAAATCCAGATCTTGCTGGGCTCAGGGGTTAATGCATCGGCAGTGTCTTAACCACTGACCCCCCTCAGGGTTCCTTGTTCTACTGCTCTTGCGTTAGATGTCTCTGACTAGCCCTGGCTTGTCCCACTCGGGGGACAATCCGAGGATTGGAGAAACTTACTTGGTCATAATTTTGCCACTAGATAAAGGCCTGTGTCTGCTTCCATCCGTCACCTTAGCAGGTATCTTTGTTCCTATTCCTCCACAGGGCTCATGCCCACTCACAGGGCACTTTCCCTGGGTGGTTCAACTTTCTAGAAGATTCAATGGTGTCATCTTATTCCCATCTTGAGCAGGTCTTACAAATTCCCTCTGGGTTACACATTTGCTAAGGGAGTGGCCTGGAGTGAGAAGAGAGACCTGGGCCAAGGCTCAGGAGACGGGTGTTCTAGGCCCAGCTCTGCCACCTGCTTCATGACCTAGGAAATGCCCTTTACGTTCTGAGGATATTACCGTTCTTGCTTGTAAATTGAGGTGATTAGACTAAGATGATCTCTAAAAGCCTATGCTGTAATACATATAAAATAGATTTGGCATAAAAGGTTCACAGTTTGTAGCATTCCGGTCATATGCTCTATATTTATGTGTATAAGTGCCAATAGATCAGAGGGAAAAAAATAAATTGGTAAAAGAAACAACTATTCTCACCTCTTTTAAAGCATGGAAGTCAATTATTTTTAATGGAGTTTTGCCTCCTCAGTAGAAAATAAGGAAGACAGACTCTTCCGATATTGGGTTCAGGTTTCTGAAGACCACCAGTGGCCATTTTATCACCTATAAGTGATAGTAAGACTAAAACTTGTATGTTCTAACCATGGTAATTTGTAAGCTATTGGCTATTATTCACTAATAGTGGTGATTTACCAAAATCCTTTCTTTCTGAAAATTAGTTATGGAAAACTGTTATTTACTTATGAGTTTAAGATAGAAAAAGAGATGGAAAGACTGCCTTAAACCAGACGGAGTGTGGGCAGATGCTGGCCAAGATTTCCTTCCTTTCGTGGTTCCTTGGAGGCTAAAGCATCCAGCCTCTGGGGCAAAAGCAGGCGATTGTGTTAAATCATGCAAAACACAGTGGCAGTTGGGTGAGGCACACAAAATGGATTGAAAGCAGAGAACTACTTGTTTGTCAGTACGGATTCCAGACCTGAAGGCTGCAGAGATAAAGAATAAGGATTAACTCTTATAATATGCTACCCGCTTTAAAAGAGAAATTTTTGCAAAAAGCACAGCACACACATTTCAGCTTTTTACAATTTTCCAATTAGTATTAACTCATTCATTAGTACAACATGAGTCAGTTTGGAATTTTCAGACCAACAATTGTGCAGTTGCATGAGGATTTTTATAAATGTTCTGTAATCCCACCAGAATGTCCCAGATTACCGTCTCCTTTGCTTTACTTAGAAAACAGGATTGCAAGTCAGAGCAGGGATATAAAATTGACTTTGTCTCTCTTACTAATTTTGTCACCTAGAACAAGTCACTTAGTCTGTTTGGACCTCAGTTGCAGTAACTCCACTGTTATAAATTTACATCTGTAAAAATGTCAACACTATAACAGTAAGTGGGGAAAACAGAAAATCTATGATTTATTTATGCATTAGTCAGCTTTGCTAGAGAAACAATGACCCCCAAATCTCGGTGGCTCATAATACTAATTCATTTCTCTTTCACATTGTTAATGGCTACAGTCAGCTGCATTTCAGTTCCTTGGTCCTGTTCTGGGACCTAAACTGAAGAAGCAGTCTCCTACCCACAGCAGAGGGAAAGAGCAGGACAGCTCACAGAAAAACACACTGGCTCTAAAACTTCTGCTCAGTTGTGGCGTGTATTGCATGCACTCACAGACCATTGACCAAGGAAGCAACATGATGGGGTTGATGGTGGGGTGGGGATATATATTCTCTCCGAAGGCACTGCAAGTTGTTTGGCAACTGATTAATTGCCTACAGGAATTATTTCTCCTACAGGAAATGGGAGTAAATAGTTGGGGACAATAATATATCACAATATATTTATCTGTAAATATAGATATGCATAGAAAAAGTCTGAAATGTTATTGATTAAAATATTCTTAGGCCAGGAGAATTGAAAACGTATCTTGTACATGAATGTTCATAGCAGCATGATTCATCATAGCCCTAAAGTGGAAACAACCCAAATATTCACCAATGAAGGATGAGTGGTTTAAAAAAATGTAGTCTATCTGTAAAATGGAAAGTTGTTCAGGCATAAAAAAGAATGAAGTACTTTTACCTGCTACAACAGGGATGAACCTTGAAAACATTATGCTAAACGAAGGAATCCAGTCACAACAGATCACATATTGTATGATCTTATTTAAATGCAATGTCCAGAATAGGGAAATTCAGAGAGACAGAACATAAGTTATTGGTTGCAAGGGACTGGGGGGGTGGGTACAGGGGATAGAAAGTGACAGCTAATAGGTACAGCGGTTTCTTTGGCATGCTGAAAAACTTCTGGAGCTAGATACAGGTGATGATTGCCCAATCTTGTGAATATACTGAAAACCTCTTAATTGTTCACTTTAAAAGGATAAATTTTATAGTGTGTGAACTATATCTCAATTTTAAAAAATTGACAAGTTATTGGATGGTGAGATTGTAGATAATTTTCATTTCTTTGTGTACACAGTCTTATACTGCTTGATTATTTTTTTAAATGAGCAAGTACTATTTGTATATGGAGAGAAAAGTAATGGGGATATTCTAATGGGGGAAAACACGAAAATATCAGTTGCACAAAATAAAGTTACCTTGAACTTTCCATACGATGCAATTCAGGCATCCTAATCTCCAGTACTTTGCAAGTTGAAAATTAGAACCTCCATTGAGTTAAGTACTTCAGAAAAAAATCATCACCTTTCTTTATAATTAACGTGCAATAGCAAAGATGGAACTATCTAAAATCAGGGAAAAGTGAACAGGGGGTTAATAAGGGGTATTCATAGTCAACGCCAATCTCAGGGAGAGAAATGGTTTCCCAGAGTCAGTCGGGAGCACAGTAATCTACATCTTCCTGTTTCTACACATGGGAAAAAATCAAAACCGCAGCTTCATCTCTTGGATCTACCATCAGAAAAATTACAAGCTTAATTAGGTTTTTTGGTTCAAGGCCTCATTTTGCCTTTTTTTTTTTTTTTTTTTGCGGTATGCAGGCCTCTCACTGTTGTGGCCTCTCTCGTTGCAGAGCAAAGGCTCCGGAAGTGCATGCTCAGTGGCCATGGCCCACGGGCCCAGCCACTCCGGGCCCGGCATGTGGGATCTTCCTGGATCAGGGCACGAACCCGTTTACTCTGCATCGACAGGCGGACTCTCAACCGCTGCGCCACCATGGAAGCCCTGCTTTTTTTTTTTTTTTTTTTTTTTAACATCTTTACTGGAGTATAATTGCATTACAATGTTGTGTTAGTTTCTACTGTATAACAAGGTGAATCAGCTATACATATACATATATCCCCATATCTCCTCCCTCTTAGTTCTTCCTCCCACCCTCCCTATCCCACCCCTCTAGGTGGTCACAAAGCACCGAGCTGATCTCCCTGTGCTACGCGGCTGCTTCCCACTATCTATCTATTTTATATTTGGTAGTGTATATATGTCCATGCCACTCTCTCATTTCATCTCAGCTTACCCTTCCCCCTCCTCTTGTCCTCAAGTCCATCCTCTGCGTCAGCGTCTTTATTCCTGTCCTGACCCTAGGTTCTTCAGAACCTATTCTTTTTCTTTTTTTTTTTTAAGATTCCATATATATGTGTTAGCATACAGTATTTGTTTATCTCTTTCTGACATACTTCATGCTGTATGATAGACTCTAGGTCCATCCCCCTCACTACAAATAGTTCAATTTCCTTTCTTGTAATGGCTGAGTAATATTCCATTGTATATATGTACCACATCTTATCCATTCATCTGTCGATGGACACTTAGGTTGCTTCCATGTCCTGGCTATTGTAAATAGAGTTGCAATGAACATGACTCTTTTTGAATTATAGTTTTCTCAGGGTATATGCCCAGTAGTGGGATTGCTGGGTCATACGGTAGTTTTATTTTCAGTTATTTTTGAGGAACCTCCATATTGTTCTCCATAGTGGCTGTATCAGTTTACATTCCCACCAACAGTGCAAGAGTGTTCCCTTTTCTCCACACCCTCTCCAGCATTTATTGTTTGTAGATTTTCTGATGATGGCCATTCTGACCGGTGTGAGGTGATACCACATTGTAGTTTTGATTTGCATTTCTCTAATGATTAGTGATGTTGAACATCCTTTCATGTGTTTGTTGGCAATCTGTATATCTTCTTTGAAGAAATGTCTATTTAGGTCTTCTGCCCATTTTTGGATTGGGTTGGTTTTTTTCTTAATATTGAGCTACATGAGCTGCTTGTAAATATTGGAGATTAATCCTTTGTCAGTTGCTTCATTTGCAAATATTTTCTCCCATTCTGAGGGTTATCTTTTCATCTTGTTTATGGTTTCCTTTGCTGTGCAGAAGCTTTTAAGTTTCATTAGGTCCCATTTGTTTATTTTTGCTTTTATTTCCATTTCTCTAGGAGGTGGGTCAAAAAGGATCTTGCTGTGATTTATGTCATAGAGTGTTCTGCCTATGTTTTCCTCTAAGAGTTTGATAGTGTCCAGCCTTACATTTAGGTCTTTAATCCATTTTGAGTTTCTTTTTGTGTATAGTGTTAGGGAGTGTTCTAATTTCACTCTTTTACATGTAGCTGTCCAGTTTTCCCAGCACAACTTATTGAAGAGACTGTCTTTTCTCCATTGTCTACTCTTGCCTCCTTTATCAAATATAAGGTGACCATATGTGTGTGAGTTTATCTCTGGGCTTTCTATCCTGTTCCATTGATCTATATTTCTGTTTTTGTGCCAGTACCATACTGTCTTGATTACTGTAGCTTTGTAGTAGAGTCTGAAGTCTGAGAGCCTGATTCCTCCAGCTCCATTTTCCTTTCTCAAGATTGCTTTGGCTATTCAGGGTCTTTTGTGTTTCCATACACATTGTGAAATTTTTTGTTCTAGTTCTGTGAAAAATGCCATTGATAGTTTGATAGGGATTCCATTGAATCTGTAGATTGCTTTGGGTAGTATAGTCATTTTCACAATGATGATTCTTCCAGTCCAAGAACATGGTATATCTCTCCATCTGTTTGTATCATCTTTAATTTCTTTCATCAGTGTCTTATAGCTTTCTGCATACAGGTCTTTTGTCTCCTTAGGTAGATTTATTCCTAGGTATTTTATTCTTTTTGTTGCAGAGTTAAATGGGAGTGTTTCCTTAATTTCTCTTTCAGATTTTTCATCATTAGTATATAGGAATGCAAGAGATTTCTGTGCATTAATTTTGTAACTTCCTACTTTACCAAATTCATTGATTAGCTCTAGTAGTTATCTGGTAGCATCTTTAGGATTCTCTGTGTATAGTATCATGTCATCTGCAAACAGTGACAGTTTTACTTCTTCTTTTCCAATTTGGATTCCTTTTATTACTTTTCCTTCTCTGATTGCTGTGGCTAAATCTTCCAAAACTATGTTGAATAATAGTTGTGAGAGTGGACAACATTGTCTTGTTCCTGATCTTAGTGGAAATGGTTTCAGTTTTTCACCATTGAGAACAATGTTGGCTGTGGGTTTGTCATATATGGCCTTTATTATATTGAGGTAAATTCCCTCTATGCCTACTTTCTGGAGGGTTTTGATCATAAATCAGTGTTGAATTTTGTCGAAAGCTTTTTCTGCATCTATTGAGATGATCATATGCTTTCTCTCCTTCAATTTGTTAATGTGGTGTATCACATTGATTGATTTGTGTATGTTGAAGAATCCTTGCATTCCTAGGATAAACCCCACTTGATCATGTATATGATCCTTATAATGTGCTATTGGATTCTGTTTGCTAGTATTTTGTTGAGGATTTTTGCATCTACGTTTATCAGTGATATTGGCCTGTAGTTTTCTTTATTTGTGGCATCTTGTCTGGTTTTGGTATCAGGGTGATGGTGGCCTCATAGAAGAGTTAGGGAGTATTCCTCCCTCTGCTATATTTTGGAAGAGTTTGAGAAGGATGGGTGTTAGCTCTTCGGTAAATGTTTGATAGAATTTGCCTGTGAAGCCTTCTGGTCCTGGGCTTTTGTTTGTTGGAAGATTTTTAATCACAGTTTCAATTTCAGTGCTTGTGATTGGTCTGTTCATATTTTCTATCTCTTCCTGGTGCTTTTCTAAGGATTTGTCCATTTCTTCCAGGTTGTCCATTTTATTGGCATAGAGTTGCTTGTAGTAATCTCTCATGATCCTTTGTATTTCTGCAGTGTCAGTTGTTACTTCTCCTTTTCATTTGTAATTCTGTTGATCTGAGTCTTCTCCCTTTTTTTTCTTGATGAGTCTGGCTAATGCTTTATCAATTTTGTTTATCTTCTCAAAGAACCAGCTTTTAGTTTTATTGATCTTTGCTATCGTTTCCTTCATTTCTTTTTCATTTATTTCTGATCTGATCTTTATGATTTCTTTCCTTCTGCTAACTTTAGGGTTTTTTTGTTCTTCTTTCTCTAATTGCTTTAGGTGTAAGTTTAGGTTGTTTATTTCAGATGTTTCTTGTTTCTTGAGGTAGGATTCTATTGCTATAAACTTCTCTCTTAGAACTTCTTTTGCTGCATCCCATAGGTTTTGGGTCTTCGTGTCTCCATTGTCATTTGTTTCTAGGTATTTTTTAATTTCCTCTTTGATTTCTTCAGTAATCTCTTGGTTATTTAGTAGTGTATTTTTTAGCCTCCATGTGTTTGTATTTTTTACAGATTTTTTTCCTGTAATTGATATCTAGTCTAATAGTGTTGTGGTCAGAAAAGATACTTGATATGATTTCAATTTTCTTAAATTTACCAAGGCTTGATTTGTGACCCAAGATATGATCTATCCTGGAGAATGTTCCATGAGCACTTGAGAAGAAAGTGTAATATGCTGTTTTTGGTTGGAATGTCCTATAAATGTCAATTAAGACCATCTTGTTTAATGTATCATTTAAAGCTTGTGTTTCCTTATTTATTTTCATTTTGGCTGATCTGTGCATTGGTGAAAGTGGGGTGTTAAAGTCCCCTACTATGATTGTGTTACTATTGATTTCCCCTTTTATGGCTGTTAGCATTTGCCTTATGTCTTGAGGTGCTCCTATGTTGGGCGCATAAATGTTTACAATTGTTATATCTTCTTTTTGGATTGATCCCTTGATCATTATGTAGTGTCCTTCTTTGTCTCTTGTAATAGTCTTTATTTTAAAGTCTATTTTGTGTGATATGAGAATTGCTACTCCAGTTTTCTTTTGATTTCCATTTGCATGGACTATCTTTTTCCATCCCTGCACTTTCAGTCTGTATGTGTCCCTAGGTCTGAACTGGGTCTCTTGTAGACAGCATATGTATGGGTCTTGTTTTTGTATTCATTCAACCAGTCTATGTCTTTTGGTTGGAGCATTTAATCCATTTACATTTAAAGTAGTTTTCAGGGCTTCCCTGGAGGCGCAGTGGTTGAGAGTCCGCCTGCCATGCAGGGGACACGGGTTCGTGCCCCGGTCCGGGAAGATCCCACATGCCACAGAGTGGCTGGGCCTGTGAGCCATGGCCACTGAGCCTGTGCGTCCCAAGCCTGTGCTCCGCAACGGGAGAGGCCACAACAGTGAGAGGTCCGCATACTGCAAAAAAAAAAAGTAAATAAATAAAAATAAAGTAGTTATCAATATGTGTGTTCCTGTTACCATTTTCTTAATTGTTTTTTGTTTCTTATTGTAAGTCTTTTCCTTCTCTTGTGTTTCCTGCCTAGAGAAGTTCCTTTAGCATTTGTGGTAGAGCTGGTTTGGTGGTGGTGAATTCTCTTAGCTTTTGCTTATCTGTAAAAGTTTTAATTTCTCCATTGAATCTGAATGAGATCGTTGCTGGGTAGAGTAATCTTGCTTGGAGCTATTTCCCTTTCATCACTTTAAGTATGTCCTGCCAGTCTCTTCTGGCTTGCAGAGTTCTGCTGAAAGATCGGCTGTTAACCTTATGGGGATTCCCTTGTATGTAAATTGTTGCTTTTCCCTTGTTGCTTTTAATATTTTTCTTTGTATTTAATTTTTGATAGTTTGATTAATATGTGTCTTGACGTGTTTCTCCCTGGATTTTTCCTGTATGGGACTCTCTGTGCTTCCTGGACTTGACTGACTATTTCCTTTCCCATATTAGGGAAGTTTTCAACTATAATCTCTTCAAATATTTTCTCAGTCCCTTTTTTTTTTTCTTTTCTTCTTCTGGGACCCCTATAATTCGAATGTTGCTGTGTTTAGTGTTGTCCCAGAGGTCTCTGAGACTGTCCTCAATTCTTTTCATTCTTTTTTCTTTATTCTGCTCTGCAGTAGTCATTTCCACTATTTTATCTTCCAGGTCACTTATCCGTTCTTCTGCCTCAGTTATTCTATTCTATTGATTCCTTCTCGAGTGTTTTTAATTTCATTTATTGTGCTGTTCATCATTGCTTGTTTCCTCTTTAGTTCTTCTAGGTCCTTGTTAAACGTTTCTTGCATTTTCTCTATTCTGTTTCCAAGATTTTGGATCATCTTTACTATCATTACTCTGAATTCCTTTTCAGGTAGACTGCCTATTTCCTCTTCGTTTGTTTGGTCTGGTGGGTTCTTACCTTGGTCCTTCATCTGCTGTGTATTTCTCTGTCTTCGCATTTTGCTTCACTTACTGTGTTTGGGGTCTCCATTTTGCAGGCTGCAGGTTCGTAGTTCCCGTTGTTTTTGGTGTCTGCTTCCAGTGGGTAAGGTTGGTTCAGTGGGTTGTGTACACTTCCTGGTGGAGGGGACTCGTGCCTGTGTTTTGGTGGATGAGGCTGGATCTTGTCTTTCTGGTGGGCAGGACCACCTCTGGTCATGTTTTTTGGGGTGTCGTTGAACTTATTATGATTTTAGCCAGGCTCTCTGCTAATGGGTGGGGTTGTGTTCCTGTCTTGCTAGTTGTTTGGCATAGGGTGTCAAGCACTGTAGCTTGCTGGTCATTGAGTGGAGCTGGGTCTTAGCATTGAGATGGAGATCTCTGGGAGAGCTTTCACCGTTTGATATTACATGGGGCTGGGAGGTCTCTGGTCATCCAGTGTCCTGAACTCTGCTCTCCCTCCTCCGAGGCTCAGGCCTGACACTCAGCCAGAGCACCAAGACCCTGTCAGCCACACGGCTCAGAAGAAAAGAGAGAAAAAAAAAGAAAGAAAGGAAGGAAGGAAGGAAGGAAAGAAAAGAAAGTTATTAAAATAGAAAAAAATATTTAAATTAAAAAAATAAAAAAGTAATATAGAAAGAGAAAGAGAGAAAGAAGAGAGCAACCAAGTCAAAAAACAAATCCACCCATGATAACAAGCGCTAAAAAGTATACTAAAAAAACCAAGAAAAACAAACAAAAAAACGACAGTCAGAACCCTAGGACAAATGGCAAAAGCAAAGCTGTACAGACAACATCACACAAAGAATCATACACATACACACTCACAAAAAGAGAAAAAGGAGAAAAAATATATATCTATCTAAAAATTAAAACTGGAAGAGAGCAACCACATCAATAAACAAATCTACCAATGATAATAAGCTCTAGATACTAAACTAAGATAAACATAAAACCAGAAACAAATTAGATACAGAAAGCAAACCCCATGTCTACAGTTGCTCCCAAACTCCACCTCCTCAATTTTTGGATGGTTCATTGTCTATTCAGGTATTCCACAGATGCAGGGTACATCAAGTTGATTGTGGAGCTTTAATCCGCTGCTTCTGAGGATGCTGGGAGAGATTTCCCTTTCTCTTCTTTGTTCACACAGCTCCTGGGGATCAGCTTTGGATTTGGCCCCACCTCTGCGTGTAGGTCCCCTGAGGGTGTCTTTTCCCCACCCAGATAGGATGGGGTTAAAGGAGAGGCTGATTAGGGGGCTCTGGCTCACTCAGGCTGGGGGGGAGGGAGGGGTCCGAATGCGGGGCGAGCCTGCGGCGGCAGAGGCCGGCGTGACGTTGCACCAGCCTGAGATGCTCCATGTGTTATCCTGGGGAAGTTGTCCCCGGATCATGGGACCCTGGCAGTGGCGGGCTGCACAGGCTCCCGGGAGGGGAGGTGTGGATAGTGACCTGTGCTCGCACACAGGCTTCTTGGTGGCCGCAGCAGCAGCCTTAGCGTCTCCTGCCCGTCTCTGGTGTCTGTGCTCATAGCCGCGGCTCATGCCTGTCTCTGGAGCTCCTTTAGACGGTGCTCTGGATCCCCTCTCCTCTCGCACCCCGAAGCAATAGTCTCTTGCCTGTTCGGCAGCTCCAGACTTTTTCCCGGACTCCCTCCTGGCTAGCTGTGGCGCAGGCTGTGTTCACGCCCCAACCCCAGTCCTCTCCCTGCTCTCCGACCGAAGCCCGAGCCTCACCTCCCAGCCCCGCCCGCCCCGGCGGGTGAGCAGACAAGCCTTTCGGGCTGGTGAGTGCTGGTCGGCACCGATCCTCTGTATGGGAATCTCTCTGCTTTGCCCTCCGCACCCCTGTTGCTGCGCTCTCCTCTGTGGCTCCGAAGCTTCCGCCCCCCGCCCACCCCCGTTTCCCCCAGTGAAGGGGCTTCCTAGTGTGTGGAAACTTTTCCTCCTTCACAGCTCCCTCCCACTGGTGCAGGTCCCGTCCGTATTCTTTTGTCTCTGTTTTCTTTTGCCCTACCCAGGTATGTGGGGAGTTTCTTGGCTTTTGGGAAGTCTGAGCTGCCAGCGTTCAGTAGGTGTTCTGTAGGAGTTGTTCCACATGTAGATATAATTTTGATGTATTTGTGGGGAGGAAGTGATCTCCACATCTTACTCCTCCGCCATCTTGTAGGTGCCCCTTCATTTTACTTTCGAGTGAACCTGACTGCTAACATCCTAGTCAGGAAACAATTTTTTTCAGGAAAGAGGTGTGGGAATTAGGGGATTCAAGAGAAGTGAGCTGGAGACCCAGTCCAGGGTGTTCAAGCTGACGTCAGAATGTGGGATGTCTTTCAGCAGGGGAGGGGCTGTCGAGTCTGAGAGAATGAGCCACATTCAGAGTGGAGATTTAGACCAAGCTAAGCCTGCAGATGGACTCAAGCATCTCCCTGACGTACTCAACAGGAATTTTCCGAGGACCCAGCAAGTGCCACTGACCGCTCTGTATCCAAGGTTGACTGGAGAATCAGTAGCTAGTGTCCCTTTCATAGTCTGAACTTAATGTTAGAGGAGGTGAGTGAACAATATTCCAAGAGTCACAAAATTCCAACAGGCCAGCAGGCATGAAATGTGTCCTAATGAGCAGGCAAGGCTTCTGCCTGCGAGGGATTTATAGTAAAATACAGCAGACGAGAGAGACTCACATGTAATCAGCAGAAAACTAGTGCTTGGAAGAGTTGTACTTATGTGTAGGTGTGTATAAGCTCCTATTTCTAGAAAGGCCATGTCTTAGGTTCTTTACAGATAGTGCACCATAAATGGAATTGTCCCAAACATTGCTGTTAGTCACAGTTTTGATCTGAAAGGTCAAAAAGAACTGGAAAAAAAAAACCCAAACAAACAAACAAACAAAAACTTGTGACTTACCAGAATTTTGTTAAATGTTCTTTGGCCAGGAGCAGTCATACATGACGCAGTGGTGTAGCTTATTACTCATGATTCATTATTTGAAGAAGAAAAGGGCAAAGAAGTTGTTCTCTCTTAAAACTCTGGCAAGAAAATACAAGGTCTTGCCATGCCCTTCCTAAAACAACTGAAGAACATAACCTGAAGAACAGAACCCGAACCACTAACAGCACAGCACCTCAGACCATTTTCGCCCAGCGTTTCCGATAATATTATGCTAATTCTAATCTGCAACACAGATTACATTAGCAAGGTGTAACAAGAAGCAATCAGTGTTTATAAAGTAGGTTTTCTCCTTAGCCCTGCCTGGCACTGTACCCCAGAGGTGGCAGGAACCTCTGGGTCTCACATCAGAGATGGCAGGCAGGGACTTAATATGGTGCCTGATTGCTGAAGTTCTGCTAACGAGCCCTGATACTAATCTGTACAGAATCTCTGTCTCGTATATAAGGTACAGGTATTTGGAGTTTTCTGCTAATCTGGGAAAGAGAGGCCTCCAGAGCTGGGAGAGTGCATGCTGATTTCATTCAAGCATGTTGAACTGTGTCCAGCATATAGTAGGCTTTCAATAAATATAGGTTTTTAAGTGATGAATGAATAAATGAAATACTACTAGGGCACAGATGCAGGTATATGTGTGTGTGTATATATACAGGTATACACACTCATACATATATAAACATATATAATTCATACATACGTATACATAGGAGTTGGCTCACACACTTATGGAGACTGAGGAGTCCAGACCCAGGAGAGCCAATGGTATAGTTCCAATTCAAGTCTGAAGGCCCTGAGAAGCAGAAGCGCTGATGGTATAAGTAAATTCCAGTCCAAGTTCGAGTCTGAAGGCAAGAGAAGATCAATGTCCCAGTTCAAAGGCAGTCAGGCAGAGAGAGGAAATTTGTTCTTACTCATCCTTTTATTCTATGCAGGCCTTCAATTGATTAGATGAGGCCCACCCACACTGGGGAGGACAATCTGCTTTACTCAATCTACAAATTCAAATGTGAATCTCATCGGGAAACATCCTCAGAGACACACCCAGAAATAATGTTTCAACATATATCAGGGGCACCCTGTGGTCCAGGCAAGTTGACACATATATATTCTCCAAATCCCTTACCCATCCTACTCCCATTTTAGGACAAGTTGCATGAACCAAGCACCTTTTCTGTGACTTTTGTAAGGAATGAATGCATTTGTGAGGCTAAAGTGGACGGTTTAGATCAAAAATTTCTGGGCACGGAGCTAACTGGCACAAAAGTAGATTGGTGATTTCTGACAGCATTCAGTGCCAGCCGGATGCACTTGATTAGTTGGTACTGTGCTCCCTTAATCATCAACCACACTGTAATACTAGGATAATCAAACCAATGTCAGAGTGTGGGATGCACAGAGGACAGGTAAAGGGCAGAGTCTGAGCAGGTGGGCTAGATCAGAGAGCAGAGAGGTGGGCTAAGCAGAGGCTGCAGTTAATAGGAAACATCTCAGCTAAGAGTTTTCAACTGGAATCACCTGAGGCGCTTTAAAATCTGCCCAAGCCTTCCTCCAGACCAGTTAAACCTCTTGGGACGTGGGAGATGGTGGCACCAAAGTGCAAGTGTTTTTAAATGTTCCTCAAATGCTTCTAAAGTGCAGCCTGGATGGAGAGTCCCTGTTCTGGGGTCCCTGTTCAATCAGTTCTTTGCTAGAAGAGAGTGAGGTGGATCCTTTGTGAAAACCAATTCAGTGGAGAATAGTGGTTCCCAAACATGACTGCACATAGGAATCACCTGGGGAAGCTTCAAAACCCGCCTATGCCTGGGATCCACCCCCAGAGGTTGTGATTGAATGGGTCTGGGGTGTAGCCTGGGCTTTGGAATTTTAAAGAGATCCCCCAGAAATGCACAATCTCTAGCCCCACTCCAGATCTTACAATCAGAATTTGCATATAAATTTTTAAAAATTGTGGTAAAATACAGTTATCCCTCAGTATCTGAAAGGGATTGGTTCCAGGAACCCTGCTGATACCAAAATCTGCAGAGGCTCAAGTCCCTTACATAAAATGGTGTAGTATTTGCATATAACCTACACACACCCTCCAGTATACTTTAAATCATCTCTAGATTACTTATAATACCTAATACAATGTAAGTGCTATGTAAATAGTTGTTGGTGAGTGGCATATTCAAGCTTTGCTTTTTGGAACTTTCTGGAATTTTTTCCCAAATATTTTCAATCCACCTTTGGTTGAATCTGTGGATATGGAATCCATGGATATGAAGGGTCAACTGTACACATAACATAAAATTTACCATCTTAATCATTTTTAAGTGTACAGTTTAATACTGCTAAGTATATTCACATTATTGTGCAATCAATCTCCAGAATTATTTTCATTTTGCAAAACTGAAACTCTATATCTATTAAACAACAACTTCCCATTCTCCAGGCTCTGTGTGGGATGCACTCTGCAGGCCGGCAAGCTTTGTAGTTGCCCAGCCTTGAAACTAAAGAAAGAGCCGGGAGACAGCAACAGAGACATCCATGATTTATTGGACAGGGCATCTTACACGTCCAAAACAAGGGTCCTGGAGTGACACCTCATCATATATGGCAGATGGCAGGTAGAACATGGCAGCAACCTTTGTTACTTGGGGGAGGAGGCTACCATTTATAGCGGGAATTGATGTCAGGTTGGCTTATCAGTTACCAGGGAAACCAGGAGCTGAGGCACATCCCTCACGACCCCTCAGGTCAACAGTTATCACGAGGGTGGCTGTTCTGGTCTAAGGATTAGAATCATCACTAGCTGGGCAGGGGGCGAGCACGTTTCACATGAGCAGAGTGTAGGTGCTGCAGTGACTGGTCGAGCAGGGGATGTACAAGAGAGAGTGAGAGAATAGCTGTCTTGAGTGGCCTGACCATACACCACCATTCTACTCTTCTCTATGAATTCGACTATTCCAGGTATTTCATATAAGTGAAATCATACAGTGTTTGTGTTTATGCGACTGGTTTATTTCACTTAGCTTAATGCCTCAAGGTTCATCTATATTGTAGCATGTGTCAGAATTTCCTTCCTTTTTAAGGCTGAATAACGTTCCATTGTATGTATATACCACAGCTTATTTATCCGTTCATCTGTCGGTGGACATTTGAGTTGCTTCCACTTCCTGGTGTATCATGAATAGTGCTACTGTGAATATGGGCGTACAGATATCTCCTCGAGACCTTGCTTTCAGTTCTTCTGGGTGTATCCAGAAGTGGAATTGCTGGATTATAGAGCAGTTCTATTTTTAAAAGTTTCAGGAACCCCCCCCCCCACCCCGCCGTACTGTTTTCCACAGAAGGTGCACCACTTTACATTTCCACCAACAGTGTACAAGGATTCCAGCATCTCTCTCTTCTTGCTAACACTTGTTATTTTCTGGGTTTTTTGTTTGTTTGTGTTTATTTTTGATAGTAGCTATCCTAATGGGTGTGAAGTGCAGAATCTGCATTTTAATCCGATCCGCAGGTGATTGTGTTTGGTTACAGTTTGAGAAGTTGCTCTGCTGCCCAGGCTGGTTCTCTGGCTGGCACATTGCCTCCTTACCATGCATTCTCCCATATTTGGTAGCATTGACTATGGTGTTGTGTTGTCAATGTTCATTTGGCTTTCCAGTTTTCTACAAATGACTATTACGGCTTGGTCCTGTTCAACCTCTGCTCTTTGCACTATTGTTCTTCCGCAGCTTTGGTAAAAAGTGCCCTCTGGGCTCATGTATAGAGGGTTTCCATCCAGGGGGAAGCTGAGTCCTGCTCCTGAGGTCCCATGTGGTCCAATCTCTGCAAGGACACAGAATAAAAAGAAACAGCCCAAATAGTCCAAAGCAATGAAGAGGAAGTCCAACTTTACCTTAGAGTTGCCTAACAACTTAAAAAGGAATGAAGACCAGGACACCCAGCAGCATTTCTTTTTTTTTTTTTTTTTTTTTTTTTTTTTGGCGGTACGTGGGCCTCTCACTGTTGTGGCCTCTCCCGTTGCGGAGCACAGGCTTCGGACGCACAGGCTCAGCGGCCATGGCTCACAGGCCCAGGCACTCCGCGGCATGTGGGATCTTCCCGGACTGGGGCACGAACCCGTGTCTCCTGCATCGGCAGGCGGACTCTTAACCACTGCGCCACCAGGGAAGCCCTACAACTCAGTTTTGAATCAGTCTAATATGGGTGCATCTGATTGGTGGAATGTGAATCACCCTAGGTATCCTGCACAAGAACTGGGAAATACAAGTTTTTATTTATTTGTTGTTGAGAAGACAGGAGCTACAGAGTGAAGAACTATCAAAATGTTAAGAAGGTGTTCAAAATATTTTTGGACATCTGAGAAGGAGCCTGGAGAACAGAAAAGGGAAGAGCAATAGGAACTGACTTCTTGGATTGGGTGGTAGGCCCACAAGGATTCCTTATTTATTTATTTATTTTGGCTGCACCGTGCCACTTGCAGGATCTTAGTTACCCCACCAGGGATCGAACCCGCACCTTTGGCAGTGAAATCATGGAGTCCTAACCACTGGACCACCAGGGAATTCCCAGGATTTATTATTTTTCTAATACTTTATAATGAATATCTATGTGTATTAGTCTGGCTTCTCCAGAGAAACAGACCAATAAGATCGTTCTATCTATCTATCTGTGTATCTATGTATGTATGCATCTATCTGTCTATCTATCAGGAATTATCCTATGTGAATATGGAAGCTGAAAGGTCCCAAGATCTGCAGTTGGCAAGCTGGAGACCCAGGAGAGCCAATGATAGAGTTCCAGTCTGAGTCTGAAGGCTAAGCTGGAGACCCAGGAGAGCCAATGATAAGAGTTCCAGTCTGAGTCTGAAGGCTGAGCTGGAGACCCAGGAGAGCCAATGATAAGAGTTCCAGTCTGAGTCTGAAGGCTAAAGACCAATGTCCCAGCTCAAACACCATTAGGCAGAGGGTAAGAATTCTTTCTCACTCAGCCTTTTACTCTACTCAGGCCTTCAAAAGGCCCACCCACAAGGGGGAGGGCAATTGGCTTTATTCAATCCACCAATTCAAATGCTAATCTCAACCAGAAACACCCTCGCAGACACACCCAAAAGTAATGTTTAAACCAAATATCTGGTCACTCCGTGACCCAGTCAAATTGACACACATCAATTTTATACATATATCAAAGAATACAATGTTCATTATGAGATACAAAGAAGGATTTTGGGATAACTACAAGTGACTGATGGCCACTACAAAATGTAGTCCCTGGGCTTCCCTGGTGGCGCAGTGGTTGGGGGTCCGCCTGCCGATGCAGGGGGCGCGGGTTTGTGCCCCGGTCCGGGGGGATCCCGCGTGCCGCGGAGCGGCTGGGCCCGTGGGCCGTGGCCGCTGGGCCTGCGTGTCCGGGGCCTGTGCTCCGCGGTGGGAGAGGCCACAGCAGTGAGAGGCCCGCATACCGCAAAAAAAAAAAAAAAAAAAAAAAAAAAAAAAATGTAGTCCCTGTTCTTAAGGTTTTGACTGAGTTTAAGCGTGAATGCTTGGGAAAGGAGCAGTGTTTTATGTTGCTATTAGTCATTTGTATCTTGGTTTGAAGGCAAATGAGTGGGTTGTTGCATCGAGTTTGGAGAGAAAGAGAGAATTTAATCTCGGTATTTGAGGAGTGGAAAGGTTGAGGGAACCATTAGAGGAATAAAGGAGGAAAGAATGGAAGTTTGAGGGCTCTAAGACAGACTTCTGCTATTTCACATTTTCTTTGGAACTGCGGTAATTCCTGGCACTTTTTTGAGGTAGTTTTCATTTTTATTTTTTCACCTTAAAGGATATTGGAATTTTCATGGGACTTCCCTGGTGGTCCAGTGGTTAAGACTCTGCGCTCCCAATGCAGGGGGCCCTGGTTCGATCCCTGGTCAGGGAACTAGATCCCACATGCTGCAGCTAAGACCCGGTACAGCCAAATAAATAAATAAATATTAAAAAATCAAGCAAAAATAAAGGATATTGGCATTTTCAGGTGTCAACAGATTATTTCCAATCTGTTATGTATCTCTCACTATGCCCAGTTTTCATTTTTTCATATACATGGCAGGACTCTGCATAAACACTTGCTCTTCCAGCCTGTCTTTCTTGTTCTCGGGGTATTAGTCCACACTACTAGAAAGCGCAGGTGGGGTCATATACTTCATTATCTGCTGCTCTTTGTTTCTTTCTTGGATTGGAGGAGCCAATGAGCAGAAATTGCACAAGGGAACTTTCTTCAAACCTTCAGTTTATGAATAATGCATAACTCGCCGTGACTCATCAAAAGCAATGGTAAACAAACTCCCAACAGTTGGCCACCTCCTCAGCAATCCACAGACAGTGGTCCCACCCCTTGGAAACTGTGAACGGCAATATTTGAAGGTAGCAATGGAAATTGGTGGTGCTGGTTTATCTTTAGCATCGCCCATATGCTTATTGGCACACAGTTAAGTCAGAAAAGTGACTGAGGCAAGGAAAGAGAAAAAGGTGTCCCAACTACTAAGGTATCTGGAATCTGTAGAAATGCAAGCTGTTCCCTATCCTACCCTACATAAGTGCACTTTCCCTGATCTTTTTCCTGTTATAAATGGGGAGCCCCACGATTTTTATAGTCTGACGGTCCTGGCTTCAAATTCTGCCTCTGATGCTTTTGAACTTTATGTCCTTGGGCAAGTTACTTAACTTTTTTTTTGAATTTATTTTATTTATTCTTTTATACAGCAGGTTCTTATTAGTTATCCATTTTATACATATTAGTGTATATATGTCAATCCCAAGTTACTTAACTTTTCTTCTTTTATTTTAGCTTCTTCTCATCTTTCCATCCTGGCCTCCATTCAGTAAGAAGGGATAGTAGCAATACTTATCTCTAAACACTCAGGGCTCTTAATTATGAGCAACAGCAGCTGACTCACGCTGATTAGGCAGAAAAGATATTGGGGAGCTCACAGAGCAGTTGGCAAGGCTAGAGAAGCAGGCTTAAGGCTAAGCTTCTGGGGTCAAGGCCTGAAACTACGCTGCAGAAGTGACCCAATAAGGAAGCTGCTGACCCTGCTTTCCCCCAGAGCCCAGCATGGCTGCCGGGAATGCACACTCTACTGGAGCTCTGCCAGCACTGATACTTCTGGGCCAGGAACTGTTCTTACAACAACTGGTACCCCAGAAGACTGGATGCCTCTGCCACCACCCTTGTCAGCAAATGGGTCCCAGGTATCACCTCCTTCCTCTGGTTCATCTTTTCTGATCAAACTGTTGCCTGGGAGCATCTTAGTGGCAGACCCTAGGCGTCATGCCTTTGTTCTAGCTGCTGAGGTCTCTGGGGAAGCAGATTCTCTGACTTGACTTTAGGGAGGCAGACCCCATAGGGCAGGGAACTGCCCAAACATAGCAAAACGCACAAAAGGTGAGAGGCAACCTGAAAACATGACGTACATTCTCTCTCAAAGTGTGGTGAAAACCAAGCAAGTATGTCCAATGTTTGGCATGCTTTTGGGGTTCATTAATTATTGTTCCCTTTTCTTCTTTATCAGAAATGTCCATCTGCTCATTGGATTCACCCCCAGGCTGGTTTCTACATAGGCAGGATTTGTAAACAAAGTGGAATGGAACCTTTGACCCAGTTTGGCCCACTTGGAAGGATCTCTACTTCCTAGGGCCATTCCTTGGATGGACTTGACCTCTTGGCTCCTGACCTTATCTGCCCTGACCCACGGGACCTACTCACTCCTTCCTCTTACACTTGACCTTTTGCTTCCTATACCTTTTGCTTGCTCATGCCCACAGCACCCCACTGACCCTCTCCACCCCCTCCCCATTTTTATCCTAAGCTCTTGGTCTCTTGCATTTTAGTTTATAATGAATCCTGATACCAACTGGATTCTCTCCTTGCCCTGACTTCTGAACAGTTTATGCAGCATTTTCATATTTTGCATAATCATTGAAGGAGGTCTTATAAGAAATATTCGAAGACTTTTTTAGGTTTATAAAATAACTACCAAATTAACTATTGTTAATGAAAGAGAAGTGAAGAAAGTCTGAAATGGAGATAGACCAAGACAAAAGAAATAGTTACAGAATGGTTTCCCTATCACTTACCCCATTCTCCTACTCCTCTTTTTAAGAAGTAATTCATTAGGACTTTATATAGAGAGGGGAAAAGAAAACTAAAACAACTTGCTCCAAGAAATACGCTTACTGATAAAATTTCCCCAAATTCTCTTAACACGGACTCTGCTTTCTCTCTCACGCAACTGCACTTGCTAAATTTCTAGAACTTCTTCCCAACTAACAAAGGGCAGCATTTTCAACATTAACAGCCTGGTATCTAGCTGTCGGGACTCTGTGGGCTAAGAGAATGCCTTGAGGAGCTGGGGAGAAAGCAGTATGATCCTGTTCTAGCATCATGGCTCAGGGAGCCAGGAAAGCCAGGAATTATTTATCTATGATTATTTATTCAAATTTTCCTGCTATCTCTCAGCTTCATTTGACCGTCTGGGAAATGTTCTGCTCAATTGCCAGGAAATGTCCTGAGAAGTCCTTAGGCTTGTGTGTATCTTTGGATGTGATCTAGAGAAGTATAAACAAGCAGATATGGAAGATGATTCTTGTTCAGAGTTGTCACAGTATAGTGACTGACTCTCAGCATAAAGTCGTGTATTATTTTATATCATGGATCTCTGTCAGAGAGCAGCGTTCTACCGGAGAAAGTTTCAAAGAGTTACCAGATCTTTCTTGCTCAATTGTATCCCTCAAAATAAGGCATTATTAGAGAAAGACTGAGGACATCAGATCGAAAAGAGATAACACATCTTTTTTTTTTTGAGCTAACACATCTTAAGAAAAATATCTTTGAGTGTGGCTCCATCTCTATTTACAATAGTGGGAGAACTATACTTAGACCACTTTGTTTAATTTAATTTAATTTATTTTTTATACAGCAGGTTCTTATTAGTTATCTATTTTATACATATTAGTGTATATACGTCAATCCCAATCTCCCAATTCATCCCACCACCACCCGTCTCCCCGCCACTTTCCCCCCTTTCCATACGTTTGTTCTCTACATCTGTGTCTCTGTTGAGTCAGACCACTTTGAATCCCAGTTCTGCTACTTTTAGAAGAGCATTTTGGATGAGACATTTGTTCTACTATTATGTAACTTCTTTGTTTTACAAAAGTGAAGGACTTAAAGTGCAAATATACCAGAATCCTTTACTAGCATCTAAATTAACTAAGATTCATTAGCTTGGTGGCCATAAAGACCCTGAAAATAGGACAGAGGGAGGTAATTCCTGGTTCTAGAAAGGGCTAGAGCATAATACCATGGATGTGGTAGTTCTAGCTGGGGTGCCCAGGTCGTGGTGTCCTGTTGACCTTGAAGCAGCTGGAGGAGGTAAACTGGCATAGCCAAAATCATGTTCAAAGAGAAATGGAGAGAATCTCTCAGGCAGACTCCATGTACTGTTAAATTTTGCCTATACTTTGCCCTGCTTAGCGTCGTTAGTTAAGCAGCAGGAGAAGCAGTAGTGGCAGATCAGAAAAA
The DNA here is from genome assembly GCF_964270905.1 of Leucopleurus acutus. Taxonomy (NCBI): domain Eukaryota; kingdom Metazoa; phylum Chordata; class Mammalia; order Artiodactyla; family Delphinidae; genus Leucopleurus; species Leucopleurus acutus. Next base: position 58,895,354 of record NC_139154.1, read on the forward strand.
GTGCCCTATCGATGGGGGTGGGAATGAATAACTGGTGTATTCCTAGCTAGTTGATTTTATGCCAAAGGTATCCAGATCCACAGCCCTGTTGGGGAAGGAAATCCCAGACTTCCTGCCAAATTGCATCAGGGGGACATATGGACCTTATTCTTTCTAGTTCAGTAATCTTGGTCCAGCTGCAAAAATAACTTGTGCATGAATTGCCAACAGAAACAGGTAAAGCTACTGGTTGAGGACCTGGAGGATGGCAACCTCTCTGCCCCTTTATACACGTCTGGTGTTTGGAGGGTTGGTCTGGTTAATTTTGGCAAGTCTGTCTGCTGGGCTCCTAAACCCAGCCTCTAGGAGCTCAAGACACCTGTCGCATTCATCTTTCCCTGGGTCCGTTACAGACAGTGAGTTCTAAGGGCAGTCTAAGACTGGTCAGACTCAAGGCTGTGTTGAAAATATAGGCAAAATATTTCCAGTATTCCATTGTCACAGAATAGAATGGAAGAACAGGAATGAGCTCTTTCATTCACCATGTCCAGGACGAGGCTCAGGTATGGAGGGGGGGCTGTGATTCGCCCAGGATCACCTGAAGAGTGGCTGGTGGAAGTGGAAACTTTCCAAAAAGGAATTAGAAATTACCAGTGGGCTTGATTATTACCTCTCACCATCAGGTGGAGTTTGTGCAGTAAACTATTATTAATAAAAAGGGAATAAATATCTTCTACATGTTTCAGTGTTTTTTTCACCGACTGAACCAGAGCCATATGTTCGCTAATATGCAATTTTACATAAATTGTGGCGGGAAGGCACTTGTTTTACCAGTTTAATGCAGCACTAGATTTTAGGGAAATACCATTTGCTTTGGAGGGACAGTGATGGCTGTTTATGCACAGCCAATTCTTGGGCCCTGAAATATTGCTTTGTACTTCCTGACTGTCTCGCTAGGCTGCCTGTGACTCACAGTATAAGAATCCTTTAATTATTCTGAAACCGGCTGGCTGGCTGTGTTTTCTCTTCTGTCCTTCCGTTTCTATCTCTCAGGCAGTGTTAGTTCTCCAGGTTTGAAGCTTTCTTTTCTACTAGCGTCTCTTGTGCCGTGCAGCCGTTGGGGGTGCCTACGTGACATGTCCCTGCCCTGCAGCAGTGCAGGTGTCCCTCTCCATATTCAGGGAGAGCCCTAGCCTAGTTCCCAGCCCTCAGCTAGGAGGGGGCCTCAAGAAAAAATGAACCAGAGCCAGCCAGCCCCCCTGGCTGTGGCTGTGTTTTATTGGCTAACCTGCTTTTTTCTTTTAGACAAAGCCCATCATGGTTCATCTTTTCAGTTTTTCTTTTCTCACAAAGGATCCATTTTGAGAGGCTTTCCTTTTAACCAAGAAGATACAGTTTTCTGGCCAGACTTCTCATTGTTGACACAAGGGGCCAAACCACCTCTCCGCTTTCTGTTTTTCTGGCATGTCTCCCTGACCCAGCATAAGCCAGCACCTTCATACAGAGAACTTAACTGGTCCTTAGGAGATGTTCATTCACCTGTTCCATAAATACTTACCAAGAGTCTGCCTTAAGTATGGTGACCAACTGCCAATTTGCCTGCCACTGTCCTGGCCTTAGAACTGAAAGTACTATGTCCCAGGAACCCCCTTCGTTTTTGTTGTTGCTGTTGTTTTGGGGTTTTTTTTTAGTTTTATTTAATTTTTATTGGAGTATGGTTGCTTTACGATGTTGTGTTAGCCTCCACTGCACAGCAAAATGAATCAGCCATACACATACAGATATGCCCTCCCTTTTGGACTTCCCTCCCATTTAGGTTACCGCAGTGCACTAGGTGAGTTCCCTGTGCTATACAGCATGTTCCCATCAGTTGTCTATTTTATACATAGTATCAATAATGTATATGTGTCAATCCCAGTCTCCCAATTCCTCCCTCCCCACCCCTTTCCCCCTTGGTATCCATACATTTGTTCTCTACGTCTGTGTCTCTATTTCTGCCTTGCAAATAAGATCATCTATACCATTTTTCTAGATTCCACATATATGCATTATTATCCAATATTTGCTTTTCTCTTTCTGATTTACTTCACTCTGTATAACCCTCTCTAGGTCCATCCACGTCTCTACAAATGACCCAATTTCATTCCTTTTTATGGCTGAGTAATATTCCATTGTATATATGTACCACATCTTCTTTATCCATTCCTCTGTCAGTGGACATTTAGGTTGCTTCCATGTCCTGGCTATTGTAAATAGTGCTGCTATGAACATTGGGGTGCGTGTGGTTTTTTGAATTATGGTTTTCTCTGGGTATATGCCCAGTAGTGGGATTATTGGCCATGCCACACGGCATGTAGGAACTTAGTTCCCTGACCAGGGATCAAATCTATGCCCCCTGCATTGGAAGCATGGAGTCTTAACCACTGGACCAACTGGGAAGTCCCCCACCTCAGTTTTGAGCAAACTCAGACAACTGGTCACCCTAGCCCTAAGCTCAGCACTATCAAGGAGCTGAGTGTATGACTACCAGCTTCTCAGGTACTCAGTGATCTTCTGTGGTTGTAGTCTCTCTTCTCACAGAGCAAAGCATGACATGGTGGAAAGGGCACTTACCTAGATTGGGGGACCCTGGGCTCTGGTCCCAGATTGACCACTAAAGAGTCAGGGGCTCAAGGACAGATCACTGAACTTCAGTTTCCTTCTCTGAAGAGTTGGATTTTGTGTTGTTTGACTTTTTTTTTTAACAACCCAGATTCTACAGTTCTATTTCTAAAGCAACTTGATAAACCAATTCACACTAATTAGTATTACTAGGTAAGACGTAGTAGGTAATAAGTTTTGGTTGACACTTGCTGATGATGCTAACATTTATAAGGTCCTTATTTGGTGTCAGACAACATCCATTACATTACTTCGTCCCCACAGTAACTCTTGGGGTGGGTGCTTTCTTTACTTCCATTTACAGATGAGAGACTCAAGGCTTAGAGAGGGTAAGTAATTTGCCCCAAATAACACAGAAAGTTGTGGATTAAAGATCAGAACCTGGCAGGTCTGACCTTCAAGTCCAAACTTGAACTGTTGCTCTCACTGGCTAGAGATAATCAACAGTTAAAATGAACAGGCCTTATTGTTTTCCCTCAAAGGACTGGAAGAAGGAAACTGGCTGTTTGCAATGAGATCTTTGCATTCTGGGCTGCTAAAACTTATGGTCCTGAAAAACAGAGCATGGTATTTAGGAAATTAGGGTTCTCAGCTCATAGTGAGCCCCCTCCCTGCTCTTTAAGGCTAGCCAAAGCGACAGAACCAATTGAGAATTAGAGCATCCTTTATCCCCCACTACTTCTTTCCTGTTTTGGGGGAAGCTTTAGGGTGTTTCCACTCCCTGCGGGATCCTGAAGCACTTTAGGTGCTGTTAGCAAGGCTCAGAGGGTCACTGCCAACTGCTCCCACTGCCTCTCACTGTTGTTGGTCTGAGAAATGATTCCACTTAGATCTAGTTTGCCTAACAGCGTGTGTGTGGGTGTGTGTATGGGGCGGAGGGGGGCAGCGTAGGAAGATTCTTACTAGGCACGTTTCTTCTCTTTCTTTGGAAAGGATGATTTGAAATATAAACAAAATAAGGCTGTGGGGTCACATTCACAGCAGCTGTCAGAGTTTCACTTAATTAAACTACTATGATTGCTTTATTCATATATTTCACCTGCCCCATTCCCTCCTTCTCTGACTCCTTACGAAGGCAACGCCATTTCACGGGGAAGGGGGGAGAAATTAAATGTTGTTAGTCTTTAAGACCAACACTAATTAGCAACTTTTATTTTATTGTGATTACCTACGTGAAAGTATGCAGAAGTAAAGTTATATTCTGAGAATGTGACTGCTTTGGACTGAAGCGTTAAAGGGAATTAACAGTTCCTGGGAACTCACCCTCATTTGCTCTAAATTCCCCAGAGCACAGTGAAACACCAGTGCCAGGGGCAGGAAATGGAAACGAGGGCCAAAAGGGATGGTCAGTTGAGCAGCCGGCCATCAGCATGATCATTCTAAAACCCAGGTCTGATCCACTTTCTCTCCTGCTGCAAAACCTGACACAGGTCTCCTGCCTGCTGGGTCAAGGAGAAGCGCCTCAGCCTGGCATCTTTCACAACCTGGCTCCATCTCTCTAGCCTGTCGCACCACATTCACCTCCACCTGCCCAAGGCTCCAATCACATGACCCTACCCCCCTTGCCCCACCATCATTCTTTTCACACCTCCATGACTTTTTCACAAGTGACTCCCTTTTCTTCTAATGCCTTTCACACCCACCACACCCCTGTCACCTGGTGAATTCCTCTCATCCTTTCAGTTGAAGTTCAAAGCTTGCCTTTTCTGTGAAACCTGTCTGGACTCCCCCTGGTGGAGTTGGTCTCTCCCACTCTTGGGCATCCATATTATTTTGCATATTTTTATCCGGGAATTTATCACAATGTGTTGTCATTTTTATTGGCATGGCCTTCTCCTTCATTAGACCGTGTCTTACTCATCCTTGTTATCCCCTTCCAATTTCAGAGTTTAGCGCAAGCCAGGAAGTACTTATTATACAGGAAGTACTTAGTAGATGCTTATTGAATGAGTACATTACAGCTGGTATGATCTGTCAATTATTATTTATTGTGTGTTTACTATGTGCAAAGCATCATGTAGGTGCTGTACCTGCATGTGTATTGAGAGAGAGAGATAAAAGTCTGAAGTGCATAGGTCACAGTCCTTCAAGAAACATAAAATCCTATATGAGATGAAGAATTTAAAAAGCTGAACAGAATAAGTATCATGCAGAGATACAAGCACATGGCTATGAGAGCTTAGGGGAAGGGGAGTTGGATTGGGGTTGGGCAGGGGGAAGGAGGCATCACAGAATAGGTGGCCTATGAAAGGATTTTGACAGATATAGAAATAATGGAGGAGCGGAGGCAACCAGCCTGAGGAAACAGTATGAACAAAGGCATGAAGATAAGGACAAAGTAATTTCCCTGGAACAAAAGGGTCTGAGAGTTCTAGTCTCACCATAACTAGGGAGACAGAGCACTTAAAAAAAACTGAAATAAATCCCATTAATATCAATAAATGCATTTCCCCTAGTTGCCTATATTTGCATACTCTAAGCAGGAGTGGTGATTAATCACCTCCAAATTGCTCAAGTATATGAAGCAGGGTGTTCATAAGTCTTTAGCAGCGGGAAATACTTGTTACAAATAAACTGTTTACAATTTACTTTGTAAGCATCATTCCTGTTGGAGCTGTGCGGCAGATAATGGTAACAGTAGGTGTTAGCCCAGTCTTAACAGAAACACAAAGAAAATGTTCATAAGTGGCAGCCTTTTCCCATTACAAAGTTTTAATGGGCTTGGCGACAGTTCTAGAGACTTTCAAAATATAGCCAGAAAACACAAAGTTGGTTAATCCTTTACATGACAATTGTGTTTTGAAAATAAAAAGAAAGCAAGCCCAAAATTTATTTCTCCCTTAGCAATCCTTTATGAAAATTAGACTTTAAAATCAGACATAAATGCGATATATGAACCAACCAGAAACTGTGCGTGATCGGTTTCTAATTTAAGGAAGGAAGGCTTTTAATTTGCCAAGTTTATGTAATGTGTGGCAGCAACTCACAGTTTACAGATAGAAATTATAGTTTATATTGAAAAGTTTTAAACTTTACTTGGGGATCCACCACTGCCAACAATATTTGTGAAGCCCCTTGTTGTTACAGTATGAGGCCGGTGAAAGCAGTATCATGTAGATGTGCTTCTTGCCTCCTGTGTGATCATGTTGGACGGTTGGGTTCATGCATTCAAGGACTTGCAGATGTCAGAATAAAGATAACCAGCCAGCCGTGGTCTCTTGCATTTCCTCCTCACTCTTTACAAGTCAACATACCTTCACATTCATTTTTTCAGTTTTTCATAACCTGATGAAGTAAATAGAGCATGGAAAATGACCCTCAGTCTACCGATGAGGAAACCGAAAGGCAGAGATGGTCAACAGATTGCTCACAGACCACTGGTTATCGCCACAGAAAGAACCAGAACTCTTGCCTTCAGCCTTCGTGTCCATTGCTACACGATGGTGCTCCTGAATAAACGTATCTCACATAGAGTGTTGTAGAGTTGGGGAGCAAGAGTAAGTATCTGGTTGCCATGGAGATCACTGTAAGGAAGGATGACAATTCCATGATAGACTGGAATGACTCAGAGGCAGCCTTGATGGTACCTCTAAGGTTAGAGCCCCACTAAAATGGATATATCTGATGTTCATGTAACAAACATATTCCCACAAAAATTTGGATTTAGAATCTCCAAGTCCTTCATAGGAAACCAAAGAGCATCACATAGCCGAAGCAGTAGACAACAACAGTAATCAAAGTGAACATCTATGGAGCGCTTGACCCACACCAGGTACTGTGCTAGGAGCTTCATACCCACCATGTCCTTTAACAACAACCCTTTGAGGAAGGCACTGATACTGTTGTGATACAGATGAGGAAACTGAAGCATAGATTGTTTGTCAAGGTCTTATGACTAATAAACCACGGAGCAGAGAACTGAACCCACGCAGCCTGCCTCCAAAGCTGCAGTGTTTCCCCTACGTTATTCCAACTCCTATGTGTCAACTGTAATGTCTGTGGGGTGAGGGAATAGGAAATCTGCAGGAGTGAGGGTTGAGTCTAACCCTGAACATTGAGTTCAAGTGTCGGGTAACATCTGAGAAGGCAGAGCCCACAGGGAAAGCCCTCAGTCACGGGAACCCAGAAGCAGCCCCCAGTGCTGTGTCTCAACCAACAGATCTGTTAGCAGGCAAGTAAAGGGCATCTGAATGTCAAGGACCAAACTGCTTCTAATGTTTTCCCACTTCTGTTTTCCTCTTGTTCTTCAGAACTTTCTGGGTTTTTGTTGTGGTCATTGTTGTTCCATTTCAGGGGTAATTTTCTAGATCTTGATGTGGCTGCCTGTAGAGTTATATTTCAATCCTCCAGAATCTCTAGCAGGTTTTCTAACTCTTAGAAGACTCGCTGCGCCTGATGAGACAAAGAAAATATCCCTTAAACACGGGCACAACAGACTGAATGTTTGTGTCCTTCCAAAATTCATATGTTGAAACCCTAATCCCAATGTGATGGTAGTTGAAAGTGGGGCCTTTGGGAGGTAATTAGGTCATGATGGTGGAGCCCTCATGAATGAGATTAGTGCCCTTATAAGAAGAGGCCAGAGAGCTAGCTAGCTCTCTTTTCTGCCTTGTGAGGATAGAAAGAGATGTCAGCTACTTGCAGCCTGGAAGAGGACCCTTACCAGGGCCCTGAACTCAGACCTCCAGCCTCTAGAACTGCAAGAAACAAGTTTGTGTTGTTGATAAGCCATCCAGTCTATAGTATTTTGTTACGGCAGCCTGAACTAAGACAATGGGATATACAGAGCCTTCCTCTCGGTGGAGCATGCTTTCTGCTCAACCCCACATACTGCCTCTGTTCCCAAAGCTTAGCTTAGCAAAACCGAGCTGTCCTCCTGAGAACCCATCATTTACTCTCTACAGACCTGACCCCTTCCTAGTGAATCCCAGAAGAAATGCTATGCAGCAGCCTTTTGAGATGAAATGTTTTTCTATTGAACCAGAAAATAATCACATCCTCCCACTTACCCTTTAGGGTACAGATTGATCTGACTTGATTTGTCAGAGAGCCAGAACTGCAGGCAAATAGACGCTGGAGAAATCAACCAATCTTTTAAGGCAGCAGTGATGGTTACTCCTGTTGGCTGGCCGAGTGACTTGTATCTGGGGGAGATGCTCAGAGTGACTCTGAGTGCCTGAGGTGACAGAAACGCAGAGGTTCCAGAGTGGGCTCTAACCGAGCAAGTGTTTCTCTGTCTTACAAGGGTTTGGTTTCGTGTTTTCCCCCCTTTTCCTTCTTATCCTGTCTCCTGGGGCTAGTATCCTCCGCAGAAACCAAAGGTGATGCATGTGTGCAACAGTGAGGAAAAATAGCTTGTGTGGGGATGAGAAGAGATGGGTAGAAGTGTTTAATCCACGGATGTGCCTGTCTGTGCCTTGGTCATTAATAAACCCAAGAAGTGAGTAGGCACTACAGCAGAGGGGGTGAAGTCCTTTTGCTGGTGAGCTGTCCATTTTTAAATTAAAAAAAAAATAGTTTAATACATAAGAACACTGTGAAAAAACATAATTGACACTCATGTATCAACTACCCGGATTGAAGAGTTGCTATTTTGCCATATTATTGTTATTATTACTCCCTTCCCAGTCTTCCCTTCCTTCCTTCCTTAGAAACAAAATGTTACAATATAGCTACATCTCTATACTTCCATCCCACTGTTTTATTCCTTTCTCTTTCTTTCCAGAGAGAAGTGCTATTACAGCATTAGACTTTATCTTTCTTGTTCATTAAAATTACTTCTACTATATAGATATATATACAGACAGAATATGTAGCCCTCTTCGAAGGTGGACTTTTAGTATTAACCCTTGGGATATATTCTGAACATATCTTTTTTTTTTTTTCTTTGTGGTACGCGGGCCTCTCACTGTTGTGGCCTCTCCCGTTGCGGAGCACAGGCTCCGGACGCGCAGGCTCAGCGGCCATGGCTCACGGGCCCAGCCGCTCCGCGGCATGTGGGATCTTCCCAGACCGGGGCACGAACCCGTGTCCCCTGCATCGGCAGGCGGACTCTCAACCACTGCGCCACCAGGGAAGCCCCTGAACGTATCTTGTAACAACTTAAAAAATGTGTTTGTAACTCAATTTAACCTTTTTAAAAATTTATTTTATTGAAGTATAGTTGATTTACAATGCTGTGTTAATTTCTGCTGTACAGCAAAGTGATTCAGTTATATATATATATATGTATATTCACATTCTTTTTTATATTCTTTTCCATTATGGTTTATCACAGGATATTGAACATAGTTCTCTGTGCTGTACAGTAGGACCTTGTTGTTTATCCATTCTATGTGTAATAGTTTGCATCTGCTAATCCCGAACTCCCGATCCATCCCTCCCCCATCTCTCTCCCCCTTGGCAACAAGAAGTCTGTTTTCTGTATCCGTGAGTCTGTTTCTGTTTCATAGATAAGTTCATTTGTGTCATATTTTAGATTCCACATATAAGTGATATCATATGGTATTTGTCTTTCTCTTTCTGACTTACTTCACTTAGTATGATTATTTCTAGGTCCACCTTTAACCACTTTTTACATGTGACATTATGTTGCAATTTACCCATGTTAATACCAGTTGATCTAGTTCAATGATTTTAACTGCTGCATTGTATTGCTTTGTATGAATAACTCCAAATTTATTTCACTCTACCCTATTGATAAACATGTTTTCCCTACTACAAAAAGTGCTGCAATACATCTTCTTGTTGAAGTCTCCTCAGGTCCATGTATGAGGTTTTCTCTTCAGGGTCTGTCTATACCTAAGAGTGGAATTGCTGGGTTACGAGGTTTCTTAAATTTTACATTTAATTACCAAATTGTTAAACTGTGCACTTAAAAATAGTTCATATAGCATTCCCCTAGTGGTTAGACTAATAGAGGAATAAGCTGTAGTAAACCAATAGCAACAAGACATAAAAAAAACTAGTTGAATCAGGCAAACTGTGTTTATTTCCTGTAACCTGGTCCATGATATTTATGGTTGTATTTCCCTTCTTGAAATCAGAGTATAATACAATCTGTATCCTCCTTGAGGTAAACTACCTAGACTCTATATTATTAGAGTCTCTATAATAATACATCTCTATATTATTCTACCATAAGTAGCTGGAGGAGAGGATCTAAGTTATCCCTCTGAACACCAAACCTTCATTCCATAGCTTTATCTTCAAACTTAGTTAAAATATATACCCAGGTTGGGCAATTAGCTTTGTTTTTCACATAACCTAAAACACCTGTAGAAAAACAGCTCTTGAAAATGGATGAATGTACAAAGCACCTGGTTAATATCGGAACATCTGATTCAGGGTCAAGGAGACCTCTGACCATCAGAATAGAAACTGAAAAAGGTCTTTATTTCATTGTGTAACCAGCCTGTGTGTACACGTTTGAACACATTCACATCGATGCTCCACAGAGCTCTCTCTCTGCCCACGCTGGACCTCCAACACCTTCCCCTCAGAGGCTCCTCTAGTTATTTCAAGGGGGTCCCTGGGGTGTTTGTACAATACATCACTTGGGCTCAGAAACGAGTTTGCTCATGTGCTTTGGCTCCCTTGTCAGGGGCCCTTTCCCTGTGTTGGATGACCGAGCCCTTAGTGAGAATGGGACCCCAGTAAGCACATCCGTCGTCTTCCCTTCTTAGAAAGCCCAAGCTGCTTTGCACGCGTGGCAGAGTTGGGATAGGGTGAGTAAAGGAAGTGAGGCGTGTCTCCAGCTTTGTCTCTGGGACTCTAAAGCAGCCTGGGTACCTAGATTTTCTTAAGGTCTTCCTTCAGCTTCTACCATAATGCCTCTTTTCTTAGAGATTCAAAATTACTCCTGTGCAGTGAGCTTGAAGTCGGGGGAAGGGGGACTATTACTCCATCCCCACCATTGCCATCCTGCTGTCCCTTCTCTTCCCCTAGGCACCCCATATCAGCACTCTCCAAGTCTGTTCAATCTAAATCCCAAAGCCCCCAGGCACTGCGCTTCCGGGCAGGGGGGAGATGTGACCTAACTCTAGTCCCTTAGAACATACCTGAATCCCGCAGCAGTTCAAGCAAGACATCCTGCTGCAATAGTGTCACTAAAGATGTGAAGAGGCCCTTTGGGGGCATTCACTGTTTTCCTCACATGGCAGGTCGGCAACAAGCACATGTGGAAGCCAACTGGTTGTGAATGGAAAAGAGAGCTGTAAGTAGACAGAAGAAAAAAGCTTGATTGGGGCCTAATCAACTCCCCCCCCCCCCCCAGCATTTCTTAAAACACAGAATCGTGTTTAAAGAACCTTTAGATGTTATCTAGTTCATCATCCCATCTATTTTATTTATCTGCTTTGTATGCCAAATGACCTCAAAAATTAGTGACTTAGAATGACAGTGATGTGTTATTTCTCACAGTTCGGTGTGGTGGTTGAGTAGTTCCTCTGTTGTTTTCACCTGGACTCACTTCAGTGTCTCTGTTAAACTGGGGATCGGGGAGGGGATCCAAGATGGCCTCATTCACTGGTCTGCCCTTCAAATGGCCCTGGCTGTCAGCTGGGGTGCCTCGTTCTCCTCCCTCAGCCTCTCATCCTAGTTGGTTAGACTGGGTTCTTTACATGGCGTTCTCAGGGCAGTGTTTCAAGAGTGAGGAAGCTGCTAGGCCTCTTGAGGGCTGGGCTCTGGAGCTCATACAGTGGCACTTCTGCCAGTGTTCGATTGGTGAAAACAAATTATGGGACCAGCCCAGATTCAAGGCACAGAAACAGACACCACACTTTGATGGGAGTTGTTGCCAAATATTGTGATCATATTTTTCAACCTACTACACCATTTAATCCCTGCTATAGCATCTGTGGTATTGTTCTAATCAAATAAGGCTGGTGAAAGGGTCCTTATTCTTTCTAGAGGCAACTTTTCCATGGAGAACACCCACAGCCTTCTCCCTTTAGATGAACATCCCCTTGGTTCAAAATAAGCATTAGGGTCACATCTTTCCTTATCCAGTACTGGGGAAGGGAAATCTTTAGTGAGATGAGCAAAAGAAAATTTACATTTAGGACACACAGATGGACTAACTTATTCTGTCAAAGTTCTATTTGAGCTAGGTGTGCCTTTTGCAGGATGCCACCTCATTCTGAAGAGCTAAATTGGGCCAGTGTGGAACTGAGGGGAAATAAAACTAATGAGCTGATTGGGTCTGTATCTGGCTTAGACTTAAGGGAGAAGGATAAAGGGGGCCCTTGAGGTTTCCAAGCTGTTCAGCTTAGTTCACTAGAGCAAGAGAGCAGGTAAGTTAGTTGGGGAGAAAGCCGTAGTCAGGAAGGAAGTGTACCCAGGGCCATATATCTCAGGAAATTAAGTATCGTCATAAGTAGCTAGATGACATGAAGATTCCAGGGAGGCAAAAGGGTGCTATCGCAGTTTTGGTCTAGGGCCTTGTTATTTGTAGTGTACTCACTGGACCACCAGGAGAATCTTGGGCCCACCCCAGAACATGAATGAGAATCTGCATTTTAACAAGATCAAGTGCTTCACATGCTTGTTGAAGTTTGAGGAGCATGGGTCTAGAGAGCCTTCTTGATGCCTTTAATTCACACCCCACGGGAGACCCACATAAATGTGGCCTTACTTCCAGTAAAGAACTGTGCTTGGTACCACCCAAGGCTTTCTGGGAGCAGAGAGGGCTCAGCCTCACTGTCTGTGGTCACCCACAGTCTACAGCTCTTTTCTCTAAGCAGGGGTTCTTAGCCACTTTAAAAAATAGTTTTATTGAGATATAATCCACCTATACAATTCATCCATTTAAAGTGTACAATTCAGTGGTATTTATTTACAGATATGTGCAACCACCACAGTCAGTTTTAGAACATTTTCATCACCTCAAGAAGAACTTTCGTAGCCTTTAGCGATTACTCCCTCATCCTTCTATCCATACCCCCCTTGCATCTTGCCTTAAGGAACTACTGATCTACTTTCTATCTCTGTAGATTTACCTATTCTAGACTTTCCTATGAATGAAATCATGGAGCATGTGGTTCTTAACAGTTTTTTGGATCATGAAGACCCATCGAAACTCAAATGGAAGAAATGAACCCTCTCCCCAGAACACACATACACAAGTGTATTCACCCAGAACTTCAAAAATGTTTGTGCATCTTTTGAAGCCTTTAGGGAGCATCTTTAGGAAGCCAAGATTAAGAACTCAGGCACTGTGGCCAGTCAAAATGGGTAGTTGTCGCAAGCAGGTCCTAATCTGGTTTGAGCACTGCAGGCAGAAGGGATGGGACCACACAGGGACAGGTCACACGGGGTTATTACTGCCCCAAGGTGGAAAGTGACTAAAGCAACAAGCAAAGGACAGGCACCAAGTGTTTACGGAGCTGAAGAAGCTGTGTTTATAACACATAGTTTGCCAGGGAGGGGGTGATGGTGAACAGATGTGTCATTTGCAATTAAGCCTAAAGATGTTAATTATGCAAATGGCATCTCTGATTAGGATTCTAAAAAAAGAACCCCATATATTATGGGTTGTTGGATGTGCACAATCAAGCGTGCTTGCTGACTCTTCCTCCAGGTAATCACTGCTGGTGCCAGACTCCTCACCTGGGGGTCTTGTTTTCAATATGCCACCTTGAGAGCCAGAGAGGGGTTCTGTGGAGGCGCTTTCCAACGGCAGAACACTAAAGCTGGACATGGTCTTTGAGATCAGGGAGTATAGTCTGTCCTTGTCCAGAGGCAGAAGCTGAGGCCCAGAGAAATTACATGACTTGTCACTAGCAGAGTGAGGATAAGAGCTCGTATCTCTTACGTCACAGATTCACTTTCCCTTGCCTTATTGCATCAAAGAGGACATAAATCAACTATCAATTTTCTCGTCAGGGTCTACTTTAAATCTATGTGGAGTAAGGGCCAGGGGAATGATGTAAACAAAATAGCTCCCTAACCCACTCAGGGTGTGCTTGTGCGTCTGTGTGTGGGGAAGGGGAAAGCAAGTAACGAGAATAACACAGGGCTTATACTCCAAGCTGTGTTAGTCATTAGAGCAGCCACTAGTCATCTGTGGCTATTTAAATTAAAATGAAATAAAATTTAAAATTTAGTTGCAGTAGTCACATTTCAAATGCTCAGTAGCTACTTGTGGCTGGTGGCTACCATATTGGACAGCACAGAACATTTCCATTACTGCAGGGCTTTCTAGAGTCTAGAGTCAGATTTTCTCAGTCTGAATCCCAGTTCTGCCACTTAGAGTAAAAGTTCGAGTGTATTATTTAACGTTTCCAAACCTCGATTTCCTCCTCTGTAAAATGGACATAAGCACCGTATCTGCCTCACTGGTTTGCTGTGAGAAGTATGATGTAAATGAGATAATGTGTGTCATGTGTTTCGCAAAAGGAGCTTACACTTATTAAGCACTAAATAAATGTTATTATCGTTGTTAATAAGCATCTCAGTATCCTGCTTAAGACTGTGCTGCTTCTTCTAATTGAAATGATGCGTTTGTCCCCTGGCGGAGTAAGGAATTGCTTGTCGGGGGCACTAGGATGCCAAGAAGCCTAGGTCTTGGATGAGTTATAGAAGAAGGAGGTCAGGAACAGAGAGAGGGAGGTGAGGAGAGGCTGGGCCTGAGGGAAGATGATCAGGGTCCTGGGAACAAGGAGAAGACACAGTGGTGTGAGCTGTGAGAAGTGCCAGGGGGCAGTCGAGATCACCCCACTTCATACATTTGTCAAGGGCTGGCAGACCAGCGTCTTACTTAGCAGAGCCGTTGCTCTATCCGTCTGAGCGTGTGTTTAAAGGCTCCTGCCTCCTCATGTTCCTTGTGCTAACTTCTCGCCTGCTTGTCCACAAGAGGGAGGCAAGGGAAAGGAGAGAAGGAAATCCTACAGGTCCAGCTGGCTCTTTGCTGGCAGCTCTGGTCAAAGGTTTGCTGTGGAGGAAGCTGAAAATTCTGATTAAAACACGACTGCCTTTCACAGAAGCTCGCAGGTCTCAGCTGTGTTTTCCTTGAACCCATTACCTCCGCAGAGAGGATCCCTCCCAAAGGCTGTGTGTTATTCAGAAAGTCATACTTCACGGCCTCTCAGGAGGGCTGAGACAATTTTCACACCTGGCTGGAGGTTGTGTCAGCCTCCTAGCAACGCCCCCCAAGTGGGTTCAGCAGCAGAGGACACAGGTGTGAGTGGAGTGGAGAGAGGTGGCCGTCATCCAGGTAATTTGGCCCCATGGCATGCCACTCCACAATATAGATTTTGCTGCCAGAGCTCATAAAGCATTGTGTTAGGCATTGGGAGAAGGTATTAAAAATAATTCTCTTTGCCCTTAGGGAATTTTCATGTAATTCAGGAGCTAGTGAGCCAAGGGACAAAGGGGCTGAGGGTGGCAGAGGGGAAAGAGCATTGCAGTAGGATCTGCAGATGTAGTTTATGCCCTGGTCTGCCATTAATTAGAAGTGTGACTTTGGGCCAAGCTATTGCAGTTTTCTGGGTCTCCTTACTCCCATCATGAATACATTTAAGCTGATGGACTGGGTGATTTTAAAGTTCTCCATTTCTGGAACCCTGAGATTCTAATTTAGATGTGGGGATATGAACATCTAGGCCATGGAGGAAGATTCTTCTACTAGCAGTGTCAGATTTCTCAAATAAAGTATGGGATGCCCAGTTCATTTGGATTTCAGATAAACAATGAATACATTTTTTTAGTGCATTGTCCAATGCCATATTTGGGATATACCTATACTATGAGATTATCTGCTGTTTATCTGAAATCCAAATTCACTGGGCATTCTATATCCTATTTGGCGACTTCTGCCTTCCACCAAACATATCTGCCCCTCTCACTACGTGGGGACTTCTGCCTTCCACCAAACATATCTGCCCCTCTCACTACATGGGGAGGGTGTTTCTGTCTCTCTCCATCCTTTTACTGGGACCTTCTGATTACTCTGATTGGTCAGAATCTGCAGAATTCCTTGGCTGCATTTGACTGACAAGGATAACTGTGTTTAAGGCAAGGCCTCTGACTTCCTTTGGCTCACACTGCCTAGACACAAGCGCTGAGGTGTCTCTTCCTCTCCCTCTCTCTTGAAAGAGCCCCTGAGCAGGGCTGCTCATGGGGAAGAGGTAGATAACTCTCCCTTTGTCCTGCTGCCCACCACAGAACACATCCATCCCAATGATTCAGTGGACTTGCAGTCGTTCTGAGGGCCCATTTATCATAGATATGCCGGAGTGTTCTGGCTCCAAGGTATAGATTTGGGAGGGGAGCAAAGGCCCGTTTATCTTAAAGTTTAATCTTTTTTTCTTCAGTTTAGCTTTCACCAGTGAACTCTGCATTTGGGGGATTATTGGGTGCTTGCTGGCCTAGTAATAAACTGATCGTTTCATTCCCACCGGGCCAGTGCATTTCTGTGTTTTCCTGTCTGACCTGGAAGGGAGGAGCTTTGAGACTCAGGTCCCAAGCCTCGTACATGGTTGTTTTCTCTACGGATCAGACTTATTGGCCCATCTAGATCCAGCCCCAAATGAAAAAAAAGAAAAAGAAGAAAAAAGAGTGAACAGCATGTGATGTCATCAGGCTAGACCAGATGAGAATGGTCAGACACAGGTCATCCTGGGACACTTCTCATTTACTTAGAGAAATGATCTGGGAACTTTATGTTGTAAATGACTGCTTGCTATATGAAAGACAATGGGGAGGGCTCGAGTCCGGTTATGCAGCCCTGACAATTCTAGTTATAGACCTTTACAATGAGATGATTTTCGGAAGATAGCTCTTGATATCCAGTGGATGCCGTCATCCTAGTCATTGGGAATCTCCTAGTACAGGTTCTTTATTTCTTGCCTGGACCTTTGCCACACACAGCATTTTAAGTCCGTGCCTCCTATACTTGGCTTTCCTAAACCCAGGTCTGATTATGTCACCACGCTGCCTAAAAGCTTACCCTTTCCTGCAGAAGCACGTCCACAGAGAGTTAGCAGGCAGGTATGACACTCTTTGCATTTCAGTTTTTTTTCCTGCTATCACCCTCCCTGCCCCCAGGCTTCTAGGTTGTAGCTTAAATAAAGGTTTAGTTGTCTCTTAAATATTCTCCAACACATCTCCAAACCTTTGCACAGTTTGGCCCTTCTACTTCTAATGCCCTTCCTCTTCTCTCTCTGGTGAACATTTTATTTTGAGAATTAACTCAAAGGTCAGCTCTCCAAAGTCTTCTTGAATTTCCTTCTCCCCGGTTCAGTAACAGTTCCCTTCTTCTGTGCTCTCAGATTCTACCCTATTGCATTGCAACCAGCGGGGCCGGGTATCTGTTTCTCCCTCTTGTCTAGGAGCTCCACGAGGGCAAACATCTTGTGTCTTTCACCTTTGTAGTCCCTCTTCAATGTCACATGCCTTTCCTCTTTCCCCTATTACAGCACCCAGCACAGCAGGGGCATCCAATAAATGACTGTTGCATGCATGAGGACAATAGAATACGGCCCAGAGAGCTGATATTTGAGTTAATTGTGGGATGTGTTTGAATTGTCAGACGAAATAAATCTTTGGGGTAGAAATGACTGCATTGAAATGTTAGTATAGGAACATGGGGCAGCCCATAAAGACCCAATAGATACTATAATTTAAATGAGGGATATTAAATCTTTATCTCAAGGCACAAATCAGAATAGAGCCACAGCACGAGACCCTTGTAACAGGAGAACATCAGCATTAGTATTAGCATTAGGTAATCCTTCCTTCTTTGGGGTAGAGAATGCCTGTTTTGGTATCAAACCACATCTCATCAACACGTGTGTTGTGACTTATAGAAAGGGTTATTTTCTTTGCCATGTAAGATTCAGTGGATCAGCAAAAAATCTCTGTTGGCAAGTACTTTGTGAGAGGCTGTCAAACTGGTCACAGGAGTAAAGGGTATATTTTTGGCACTTTGCCTAAATGAAATCTGGAGGGATACCTCTTCTAATACTTTATTTCCTTCAGTACACATTTAAATTTAGCTCTCAAAGCCTAAAGGTCTTAATGGGAAAACCCACAAAGCTAGAAGCACTCTAGAGAAAAGCACTGGACTTTAGAGTCAAGAGTCCGATCCCAGCTCTGATACTAACCCAGTGGGTGATCCTGGGGGAGTCACACAACCTCTGAGGGCCTCAGCTTCTCCATCTTTATATCAAGAGGGTTCTACTAGGGATTTCTGAAGATGGTTCTCTGCTTTATCATTTTGATCCTACATGCTGCTCTGTAGGGACAGATTGTGAACGTAATGAAGCTTAAGTTTCAGGGATCTTTGCTTGCACAGCTCTTTTCGGAAGCCCTGGGAAGGGCCCTATAAGATCTTTCACATGGTCGTATATTTTTGTAAAGTTCCAAAAGTAAAATATTTTAACTGAAATTGGTTACGAGCTGTCTCTTTTTACTCCCTCTCTCCCTTCATTATAATTCCCCAGGTGTGGGGTGGCCTTGAAACGGCTGTGGGCATTTTTGGGATTCAGATAAAGGGAAATTGTGTTGAGGATATTAATGATACATTTCTATGTAGTCTAGAGTTACTTTTGTGTAGAGTTACCTTGTTACTAGTCATTCTAATCTAGGTATGGCTTCCAAGAATATTTCATGCCATCCAGCACGCACAAGAGCAAGTCAAATACATTTCTAAATTGTGTCTATAACATTTTGAGCTACATAAGAATATAATCAAATTACTCTTCTACTACATCTGTCACCTTACTGATGGATATAGGAGTTCTGCCACTAGAAGCCTTGTTTCTTCAGGACTTTTTAATGCGTTATATCAATGCATGCTCCCTCACTAGTGTGGCATGAAGGTGCAAGGCACACATGGTGCCATGGAATGAACTTATCCTACAACTCTTGGCACTGGAAGCATGTGGGGATTGGGAGAGAGACAAGTGTGAAATGTACAGAGCCAGAAGCTAGTCTGTTGAAAATTCTTCCAGTTGTCTGACACATAAAGTTATAAATGGAGGTTTCAGTTCTCAATGATGCCTAAACAAAATGGAAATGTTCTTCCATCAGGAATATACTTAATAATGTAGCATATACAATTGTAAACACACTCTTTTCTCTATTTTTTTATTATATGTGCTTGAAATAGAATTTTCCAGAATACCTGTGTTTGTAGGAGCAAAAACCTTTAAGTACTATAAGCAGTAAGTACTGCTAAGTACAGTACTATAAGCAGTAAGTACTGCTAAGTACAGTACTATAAGCAGTAAGTCTGTGATTTTGTAGGTTTTCTGCATCTCAAAATAAGTCTTAGCGTATCTGACACATCTTGTCAAGATGAATTGTGCTGGTTTTAGATGAAACAGCATGCAGTATTGACACAATGCATTAAAAAGTCCTCAAGAAACAAGGGTTCTAGTGACAGAACGCCTATATTGCTCAGTAAGGTGATAGATGGAGAATAAGAGTAGTTCGATTATACTATTACACAGCTTAATATATTGTAGACACAATTTAGAAATGTATTTGACTTGCTCTTGGGCATGCCTTAATTTCGGATTAATTTTGTATCTATTTTCAGAATGGTTGATACACTAAAACTCAAAGAGGAAAGGAAGGATGTATCCTATTGGAAACTGATGAACTAAACTAAAAGAAAGGAGAGTAGCAGAGACTTCAAAATGTTGAAAACTCTCTTATCACAACAGAAGCTAAAAACTCTGATGGCCAGAGTCATAAAGACAAGAAACAGGATCACAGCAGCAAGGAAAATATAGATAAAACAATAACAGAAGAGAGAGAAAATTTATGTAATTTAGGACATTCCAGGACAAAGAACAGAAGAACAGGAGGAGGAAAGTAATGGTCTGCATGAGGACATGGACTACAGAAAAGTTAATGAGTTGATCATTGTGTCAAAGGGTATTTAAAATTAGCCACTGATGGGCTTCCCTCGTGGCGCAGTGGTTGGGAGTCCGCCTGCCGATGCAGAGGACACGGGTTCATGCCCCGGTCCGGGAGGATCCCACATGCTGTGGAACGGCTGGGCCCGTGAGCCATGGCCGCTGAGCCTGCGCGTCCGGAGCCTGTGCTCCGCAACGGGAGAGGCCACAACAGTGAGAGGCCCGCGTACAGCAAAAAATAAAAAAAATAAAATAAAATTAGCCACTGCTCAAGAAGCCTGAAATACCATGACTCTTTTAGGTCATAGGTGAAGGAAACTGGATAAGCTTAGCGCAAATTTGACAAAACTCTAAAAATGTTACATGACACTGTAATGAGTTGGAAGTTGGAAAAAGCTCTTCTAAATTATCAATAATGAAAAAACAAATTTCTGCTAGACTGAATTATCTTTCTCACCTTCTTATAGAAAGACTGCAGAAAAAAGTGGCTTATCATATAAAGAGATGACTACAGATTTAGAAAAATATTATGCATGTATTTTAGGCAGCTCATTAGGAAACATGTTTTGTCATTTTTCCCCCCTGGATTTTGTGATGTTTGTGGAATTTTTCAGTTTTAGAAATTAGTATTTTATTATGATTTCTTACTTCATTGTGAACAAATGTTCAATCTGTGCTCAGTTCTTGTCTGTGATTTTGAATTTCTTTCAGTAAAAAGGGCCCCCAAACTGTATAAGCTTTAGGCCCCACAAGAACTGGATCTATTGCTGCTCATCTGATAGCATCCTTTATAGAGCAGTGTTTCTCAAGCCTTAATGTGCATTTGAATCCCTTGGGGATCTTGTTAAGATGCAGCTCCTGAGATTCTGTATTTCTAACAAACTCCCAGGTGGTGCCCACACTGCTGGTCTAGGGACACACTTTGAGAATCAAAGATCTAGAACAATGGTTCCTGTCTGGCTGTGCATTGGAATCACTTGTGATGCTCTTAGAAAACACAGATGCCTGGGCCCTACCCTTGAAGATTCTTACTTAGGAGGTCTAGATTGGGGCCCTTTAGCTATATTTTTTTCTTGTTTAAAAATTCCTTAAGTAGGGAAAGAGACCCTTTGATACACTGTTGGTGGGAATTCAAACTGATGCAACCATTTTGGAGGTTGATTTAGCAATATCTTCCTGGAAACCCAAAAGAAGCCAGCTTGTAAGGCAGTCTGGGAAAGGGAATTTACAGATTCCTACCCCAGGTGGGGAAAAAAAAAGTGTGGGAGGTTGGGGTTTGGCTGAGAGACGATGGATATATAATTGGTACAGGGTACATTCTCTGTGACCCAGAACTGCCACTTCGAGGAATTTATCCTAGTAATATTTATACGTATCAAGACATATGCTTAAGATTGTTTAATTCCACATTATTTGTAGTTGGGGAAAACTAACAGCAACCTGCCCATCAATAAATTATTCAAATCATGAAACATCTTTACAATGAAATAAAAATAGCTAATCTTAGTTAAACAATTACTATGTGCCAGACATTGCTCTAAGTTATTTATAAATATTAACTAAATTTGTCTTCACAATTATCATGTTTCCATTTACAGATGATGTAATTTATATGTATTGACATGGAAAGCTGTCCAGGGATATAACAGGCAAAAAGCAGCTAGGAGAACATTACATATAGTATATCATGCATTACCATTATAATACAATAGCAAAAAATGATACATTAAAATCTGAGACACAGTCCCAGTAGATAACTACTGATCTAGAATAGGAATGAAAGGACGTTCAGTTATATCCAAACACGGTGTTTTCATGCAATTTGATGAACTGGTAACACTTTCAGAAGAAGAGAAAGTAAAAATGATTAGGTTGATTTGTTGGTTTAGAGTATTCTGTCAATGGTCAGACGGATAGTCATTCTGAAGGATCTCAACATTAGGGATGATGGGAAGAACTGACCCATAGATGTTCCTATATCTCATTTCTTTTAGGACACGCTCTTGGGAGAAACACTCCAGTGCAATTTGTCTGGGCTTCTCAGTTGGTTGCTCTTTGCCTTATGCTGTTTCACCTTAATAAGCTCATTCCACTCTTACTTTTAGTCCATGGCAAGGTTTAAAAATTTTTCCAACACTTTATTATGGGAATTTTTAAACATACAGAACAGATAAAAGAAATCTACAGGGAACACATGTATCTATCATCGGATTGTACAGTTAACATTTTACTATACTTGCTTTATTACAAATCTACTTATTTCTCTATGCACCCATTGATCCACTTCATTTTTGGGGACACATTTCAAAGTAATTTGCTGACATCAGTCAGTACATTTTTCCCTAAATGCTTCAGTATACATATCAACAACTATAGTTTAATATTTATTTATAGTTCATTTTCTTTCCCCGTGAGGTAAAATTTACACACAGGAAATGCACAAATCTTAGGTGCACCATGTGATGAGTTTTAACTAATGTGTGCATCTGCATAACTCAAACTTCTGTCCAGAGAGAACTTTACTGTACCTGCGAGTTCCCTCATGCCTCCGCCCTGGGGTACTTCCCTGCCTCCGCACCACTCCCCCACCAGACAATCACTGCTCTGATTTTTTTCCATCATAGATATCCATCCTAGAACTTCGTGTAGATAGAATAATACAATATGTCTTTTGTGTAACAATTCTTTCACTCAGCATAACGTTTTTGCGATTCATCCATGTTATTGCATGTCCCCATTGTTTGTTAAGCATTTCCTTATTTTCTGGCATAAGATGATGTTTCAGGTTCAACTTGTACTTTCCCTGTTCTAGGCCTGGAATCAGCCATTTTCCCAAGGAAAATGCTCTGGTTTCCTTTAATAAAGGGTATATTCAGAGACCAAGATTTGGGCGCTCAATGTTTTAATTGCTACTGGGGTGTCATTGCTTTTAGGCTCATTCATTCCGTGGACAGACATAGGAAATACACACACACACACACACACACACACACACACACGTACACACACACATATATATGAGACATATATGTGTGTTAATATATGTATATATACATACATATACATCTGTAACTATTTCTGTATTTATCTGTGTGTATGTATATATTTACACACACCAACACACATAATAATAAAAGCTAAGTTCATACTGATACTGTGGTTTCAATCCAAACCCTCATGGTTTTCTAGACTTCCTGTTTCAATGTTTGTAAATACCTTCTCTGGCAATGAGAATTTTGGCTCCTATTATCCTAGTATATTTACTTATTGGCTCAATCTGCCAACCACGCCCGCTGTCTCTTCCGCCCACCACCTCCACATCCTGCCTCTTTACCCTGTGTCTCACCCCCTCCTGCCCTGCATCCATGCCTCTGCATGGCTTCCTCAACCCTCTCACTATCCTGTGATTTCAGTTGCTGTGCTGAGTTCTCCATGCTGGGAAGGGAAGTAGAGGGAGCAGGCAACACATTTTGAAGGGATAAAACCCAAGTGAACAAAACCATTTACTCCATTTGCAGTAGTTCTATTTCTTAATCCTGTTCCTAAATTTTTTTTTTTTTTTTTTTTTTTGGCTGCGTTGGGTCTTTATTGCTGTGCACGGGCTTTCTCTAGTTGTGGTGAGCTGGGGCCACTCTTTGTTGCAGTGTGAGGTCTTCTCATTGTGGTGGCTTCTCCTGTTGTGGAGCACGGGCTCTATCATGTATCTATCAATGGTCAGACAGATAGTCTGCTCTAGGAACGTGGGCTTCAGTAGCAACACGCGGGCTCAGTAGTTGCGGCTTGTGGGCCCTGGAGTGCGCGAGCTTCAGTAGTTGTGGCGCCCGGGCTTAGTTGCTCTGTGGCATGTGGGATCTTCCCGGACCAGGGAATGAACCTGTGTCCCCTGCATTGGGGGACATTGGATTCTTCGCCACTGCATCACCAGGGAAGTCCTGTTCCTAAATTTTTACAGAGAAAAGCACCGAGTCTTTAAAAAAGAGAAAGGGAACGATGGAGTGGAGCAAGTTACAATTTTATTTAAAGTCCCAAGCAGAAGACTTTTTTTTAAGGATTTAATTAATTAATTAATTATAACATCTTTATTGGAGTATAATTGCTTTACAATGTTGTGTTAGTTTCTGCTGTATAACAAAGTGAATCAACTATATGTATACATATATCCCCATATCCCCTCCCTCTTGCATCTCCCACCCTCCCTATCCCACCCCTCTAGGTGGTCACAAAGCACAGAGCTGATCTCCCTGTGCTATGCGGCCCAAGCAGAAGACTTTTAATAGGCTATTAGAATGATAACCTGTGCTTGCTGTGGAATCAGCTCAAAGCCTTCTCGATGTTGCCCAGCACGGGCTAACGCTGCTCTGTAACAAGTGAACACACTGATGGCCTTCAAAGGCGTCAATCAGTCATAAGGAGTATTAGCAGAAGCTTCCATTGCCGAAGTGTTGGCTGTCCTTGGGCAGGCACAGCAGGCGAGGGTCCCAGCCATTTGCACCAGTCCTCCAGCCTTGGCATTCACGAGGTCTCAGCTGTGACAAGCCTGTAGGCATCAAGGTCAGGCTTTCACCCACTGACTTGAGCTTCCTTGGGGTTTCTCATCAGAGCCTTTGCCTATCACCTTAGGGTGAAACCTTTGCCTATCACCTTAGGGTGAAACCCCGCCACAGTTCCTTTCACATTTCCTAAGTCCAAGAAATAATCTGGCTTTTGGAAAACAATCTGATAACTCTTTCTGGAAGTTGTGGGAGGTAGAGACCCCTTGAGTGCACCAGGCAGCGTGTAGGGTTGGATCTTTCGTGTTGAGTAGCTTAATTTGCTTATCAGATTGCATAAAGCTGGGTGCTCTCAGGGTCTGCTTCTATCTCTGGCCACACACTCCCTTCTGACCAGGGAACCCACTTGATCATCTCTGAAATATGCCACATTTGTAGGCTTAAGGCAGCCCTGACCTAAAATAAGGATGTCAGATTTGTTTCAAGACATGTACTAGCTCTGATTAATTGTGCGCGTAGGCCTGAGAGAGCTGTATAGTAAAGGACTTTGTGGCCTCATCAGGGCCCAATAGGAAAGAGTACTGTAATTGATTAGTTATGTCTGCCGTGAGCATGGCAGGGAGGACTGGGGTAAATGGGCACCATATTTGTCATCCCTATCCTAGGATTTAACCTCATGTTCCACCACAAGATAGGTAAGAAAGTTTTGCCTGAGGTGGACAGTAATTATCTTAACTTCAAAACTGCCTGATTGGCAGTATCTCGTGTCTGTTGTCCTTATTTATTTTATTAATATTTTGGCCAAGTGTGTTCTCTGACGAATAACAAGAAAGAAAGAGAAAAATGAATATTCATTGAACATCTACTAATTGTCAGTTCCTTCTTTTAGGAGCTTTATTAAATATCTCTCATGATATATTCAAAACAATCTTATAAAATCAGAATATTATTCTCCTTCTTAAAATAATAAAGAAATTAAGCCTCAGAGAAGAAAATATTTGCCTAAACCATAATAGAACATCTCAAATCCAAGGGTGATACTCATTCTGATATGCTTGGACAGTGGTTCTCACTCTTAGGAACATATTAGAATCTCCTGGAAAGATTTTAAAAACATTTGAAAATTTTGATGACCGCATCTTGTCAATTACATCAGAACCTCTGGGGTAGGGGAGACTCAGGCATAGGAATGGGTTAAAATTCTTCCAGTTGATTCTAATCTGCAGTCACTGGGCCAAGGAGTAGGGAGCAGGATAATTTATATTTATAGAATGCCCATTCTGAGCCTAGCTCCCTGCCCTGCCATATTCTATCTAATTTAATTCTCATGTAGTTTCTCAAAGAAAAAACTATTAGCCTCTTTTTACCTATGAGGAAAATGGAGGCTCATAAAACAAAGAAATTCCTGAAGATCTTGCAGTAGAACTGGGATTCGAATGCAAGTCTGTTTGCTTCCAAAGTACTTGCTCTTTCCATGGCACCATGCTTTTTTTGGTTAAGTTTCTGAACCAAGGCTCCACCCTTAACCTTAGTTTTGAGCAAATCTGGATTCTGCCTAGTTTCCATATCTGACCCCAACTTGTCATTCCCTTCCTTGGCTTGGTTCCAGCTTCAGCTGGAAGC
Organism: Leucopleurus acutus; assembly: GCF_964270905.1. Taxonomy (NCBI): domain Eukaryota; kingdom Metazoa; phylum Chordata; class Mammalia; order Artiodactyla; family Delphinidae; genus Leucopleurus; species Leucopleurus acutus. Next base: position 58,920,972 of record NC_139154.1, read on the forward strand.
ACCATTCTGAGCATTTGGTTTCATGGTCGAGAAATGCAAGAGGCACTCCCTAAAGTTACCCTTCTATCCTGTGGGCTTTGGGCAGCTCAGAGTAAGGCTGTTTCCAGAGCCAGGGATCCTGCACAGTGACCTCGACTGCAGGATCTCTGATGTCCAGGCCAGATAAGTGTGGAGTCCCTTCTTTGGACACCAGGCAGTTCAAAGAGATACAGAAGAGTTGTGGCCTGAGGGCCTAATCCTGTTAATTGAGGGCACCTGTGTGCCTGCTTGGCTGTTTTAATGTCACATTGACTTCAGCTCCTTAGGTCAGAATCATGAGTCTCCATGAGATAGCTGAGTAAACAGGAGAACCTCAAAGCTGGATTGGACCTCCAGCTTGATTTAGTTCCACACCTCCCTAAGGCCAAAAAGCCCTGTCAGCACCATTGTCTGAAACAAATGAGACTGTTTAAATATTTCCTGGGGAAGGAATGGCACAATCTCTCCCATTAATTGATACATTGTTAGGCAGCTCAGAAACACTTTTAAAATTAAGCCTGTATATTGCTCTCTATAATTTTCAAGTTCTTCAGCTGATTGATTTTCCTCAATCTTATCAAAGACTAATTTCTATAAAGTTGATCCATCATCCAAGTAGTTGGTACAAACTAGGTTGGACTAAGCAAGGTCAGTTCCAGGCCAAATTATGAATAAGGTTCTCCAGCGGAGTTTACTTTCATTGTCCTTAATCATGTGTTTTCCTTTAGGGACAGCCCCTTCTCACCCTCTCCAGTCTAACTTTTCTTCCCCCATCAGAATTCCCGCTGTCAGAAAAAATTTGGAAACTTAGCCACCAGGGGTAAGTGAATGATAAAACATGATTGTCTCCTCCTAAGAGCATTTATACTTTTTTTTTTTTTTTTTAAGGATGAAGGCTTGAAAGGTTTGGCATAAAGGAATAAAATGAATCTTAGTCATCAGGCAGTTTAAGGGAGGGTGGGGTAAGGGAACATAGCTTCCCAGCAATTCTGATATTGAAACAGCACGTAAAACATTGATCAGCTTCAGCTAGTTTTGCCTCCTTAAACAGAGCGTTGATTAATCAAATTGAAACAGCACCAGCTTAAACTGGTTTTGCCTCTGTAACTAGGTTGATTAATCAAACCTTGAGTTACTTTACGGAGGCAGCACTGCGCATGTGCAAGACGCGAACCCACCTCTCCAGGATGACCCCAGAACCTAGGATCTTCAGTCCACAGAACTCAAAGAACAGAAGTGTTGCCACCGGAGCCCTTTACGAAGCAAGAAGTCCTTCAATAAGGAAAATCTGGCCTCCTGCACCGTAAGTAGCTTATATGGACTAATTCAAGACTAGCCAATCAGCTTCCAAGTTTGAAATTCCCCTAACTCCTTATATTTTGCCCTGAAGCCTGGATAGAGAGACAGATTTGAGAACTTTGTCTCCAGTTTCTTTGCCGGTCAGTCTCACAATAAAGCTCTTCCTTTTCTCAAAAGCTAATGCCGTAATATTGGCTTCTGTGCGCCTGGGGCAGCCAGCCCTTGCTCGGTAACAATCTTGCGTCATGTAGGACACCTGACTCGCCAACGTGAGCCTGGTCCTACGTCTCCATGCTGGGCTGCTGCCTGGTCAGATGACGATCTCCGCTCTGTGAACACCGGTGGTCTCATGGGAAGATGGAATAGAAGAGCATAGGGAGATCAGGGACCTGTGTTACTTGAGGTCTAAGTGAAATAGAAAGTGGCTGGTTGGCTCAAAGTAAAGCCCAGTAGGATTCGAATAGCCACCCTGAGTTTGATGATCTGTTTTCATTCCCTTCTCAAAGATGGCAACGCCCACAGTGCAGTCTCCACTCCACCCTTCCCGCTGCCAAAACAGGAGTCAGCGATCATTTGGAGAGGAGTTTTCCTCAGGAAAAACAGCCGTGTCTTTTGATGCAGAGTATACACATTCCTTGAAAGGCTTTCTGTCGAAACAGACAAGATCCCAGCCTGCCTTCCTTTCAGAGAGATGAAAATATCACAGCCTGCGGTGGTTGAGAGCGCCGTGAAAACTAAATTCCTTCGCCTTGAGGTGTAGGGATGGGTGTGTGTGTTTTATTTATTATTTACTGAGAAGCCTGCCCAAACACTGCATTTTAGGAACTGGTAAGAAATACCGATGAAAATATGAGCACCCGGGGCATGAAAGAGCCTTTGAAACTAGGACAGACTTTCATTAGAGCCCTACCTGGAGTCTGTGGGCAAGGCAGTTTGTATGCACTACCCTGTCATCCTCGCAAATCAGTTTTTAAACTTGGTTTAGGCTCCGGGAAGCAGTGAAATTGGGAATTTCAAATGAGCCTCTCATTTCAGATGTGTCCATAATAGAAACCACTGGGCAGTGGGGCATAATTAACAGTCTCTCCTTCACTGAGACCGCAGAATGGTATTCATTTCACCAACTGGGCTTGACAAGAATTGGCTAGAATGTCTGAGTAGCTTTCCAGCTGCTGCTCCTGTAGCTCTGGCTTCCAGCAGTATTTGCATTCCAAATAAAACGAGGCCTGAAATAGATGTGCAATACATGTTCAAAGCTATTTTTAATCAATGATCACTTGGTTCGCTGTGAAAGATTATCAGCAGGTCACAATCCATTTCGGATTTTGCTGTGTCCTGCAGAACTGATCTAAACACACAGCGACTTCAACTTCCTTGTGCTTCGTCAGCTCTGTGGATGAAGGGGAGGAGGGGCTTGAGTGGACGGGGGCCGCACAGACGTGTTTACAGTTACAAGGACCAGAGCTGGAGGGCCATTTACTTGAACTGTTTAAGTTTGTCCTGGTCCCACAGAGAAACTTTGTGGGGCAGTCATAAGCCCGGAGGATTCTTTCCTCAGAACCTCCATCCTGAAACTCGCCATGTTACTGTCCAGGAAGCCAATCAATTTCAATTCAAGGGAGAACTCAGAAAGAAATGTTTCTCATTTCTAAGCCCCTTCTAGCTGTGGGGATGCTGTGAGCCCTGCATATTTCTTTATAGATAGTATCTTCCTGGAAGCTTGAGCTTTCTATAGGGACTGCCGCCAATATTATCCACTAGTTATTGTTGTTGTTTTAAATAATAGCACCTTACATTTATTTAGCACGATTACTGTTTGCAAGCAAGTCTATAATCTCATTTGCAAAAAGAATTTACATAGTATGAATATTCAAATAGTGATAATTGCATATTAATTTTGTTTAACAGAATATGCTCATATTACTTTCCCCACCCCTGTTTCTCTCTTTTCTTTCACTATAATGTGTTTTCCGTTTTGATCCAGCTCTTCTGACTTTTTTTTTTTTGACTTTTTTTTTACACATCCATTGGCAACTATATTTCAATTGATCCCCAGGACTATTAGTCTTAATCTAACAACTTAAAAATAAACCCTCTGTCTTTTACCCATAATATTCATTTTGCCGTCATTTTCCATCCTCCCCAAATGCTAGTTTATAATTTCCAAAAACATTTTGCTGTGATTTACTTGAGAGTTTAGATGTGGCTTCGTCTTTTTTCAAATTATAATAGTTGATACCAACTCATGCACATATAAACTCTGCACAAGGTTTCTAACCTCTCTGTGCCTCAGTTTCCTCATTAGTTAATTTGAGTTCATTAGCTGTTGTGAGGGGTGAGTGAGTTATAACACTGTAAAGTGCTGAGTGCATCTGGCACGTGGTCAGCATTCACTGAACGTTTGCTGTTACTATGTTGTTTGTCTTCCTCCACGAGAATGTGTGCTCTGTGAGGGCCAGCTCTGTGCTGAACGGCTTCCCTTTGGCCCTCCAGGTCCATGCTCTGCCTTCTCCACCCTGTGCGTTGACCCAGCAGACAGGTGTTGTATGGACCACATCAACAGTCCTTACCTGTGGCTCCAGGTTGGGTTTTGCTCCTTGTGGAGCGCTGGCAGGAGACTGGAGGGAGCCGGGAGAGTGAGTCTGGGGAATTTGTTCCTCTAGATCCCTCCCTGGCGGAGTCACATCAGGATGGCTGTGTCCTTGACTGAAAGTCACAGGTCCTGTCGGATGGCCTCTCCACAAGCTTTCTATCCAGGCGCCACTGACTACTTCCTCCCTTTGCCTGCTCAAGCCCAGTGCTGGCCACTGTGACCATCCTTTGTTATTCCCCTACACTCTGCCGACACCTTAAATTACCCCTGTTTAAAGTCCCCTCAAATTCTCCAGTGTGAACGTGGCTTTCTTTGTCTTCCATGACTGTGATATTTTTGAAGAGTCTGATCAGATATTTTGTAGAATGCTGCTCAGTTTGGGCTTGCCTGGTGTTTTTTCACAGTGAGCTTGCAATTTTGCTTTTTGGGAAGGATACTTTAGGGGTCATGTACCCTTCTCAGTGCATCGTATTGGTGGATACATGATTCAATATGTTTTATTACTAGTGATGTTAACCTTGATCACTTGGTTAAGGTGATGTCTGCTTTACTTTATTATACCGTTACTATTTTCCTATTGTAATTAATAAGTAATTTTTGGGCTATATATATATATATATTTTTTTTTTTTTTTTGCGGTACGCGGGCCTCTCACTGTCGTGGCCTCTCCCATTGCGGAGCACAGGCTCCGGACGTGCAGGCTCAGCGGCCATGGCTCACGGGCCTAGCCGCTCCGCAGCATGTGGGATCTTCCCGGACCCGGGCACGAACCCATGTCCCCTGCATCGGCAGGTGGACTCTCAACCACTACACCACCAGGGAAGCCCAAGGACAATATTTTGAGACTATGCAAATATCCTGTTTCTCTTCATGCTTTCACTCATTAGTTTGAGCATTCATCAGTAGATCTTGCCTGCAACAGTTAACACGGTAAGGTTCTAATGCCAATTTTCTATTTCCCTCATTCCTTCCATATTTCTTTTTTTTTAATTATTTTATTTATTTATTTATTTTTAGCTGCGTTGGGTCTTCATTGCTGTGCACGGGCTTTCTCTAGCTGCTGTGAGCAGGGGCTACTCTTTGTTGCGGTGCGCGGGCTTCTCATTGTGGTGGCTTCTCTTGTTGCGGAGCACGGGCTCTAGGTGCGCTGGCTTCACTAGGTGTGGCTCGTGGGCTCTAGAGTGCAGGCTCAGTAGTTGTGGCGCATGGTCTTAGTTGTTCCGTGGCATGTGGGATCTTACCAGACCAGGGCTCGAACCCCTATCCCCTGCATTGGCAGGCGGATTCTTAACCACTGTGCCACCAGGGAAGTCCCCCATATTTCTTAATTGGAATTCATTCTTCCATAAGGAAGAGTTGTATCTTATTTATTTATTTCAGTATGGACTTGTGGATATTTATTTTATTATTAGGATTATATACAACCCCATGCTATCATTATTTATGAATTTGATCCAGCTTTGGCTACTGGGAGCTCTTTTAGACTGGATCCTATGTCCTTTTCACATACACACATTTTTGAGCACTTCCTTATTTCTGGCACCAAAAGATCTTCTGCTATTTGTATTTTTCTTTTTTTAAATGAGTAGACTTTATTTTTTAGAGCAGTTTCAGGTTTACAAAGAAAGTGAGCAAAAAGTACAGGGAGTTCCCATATACCCCCCTCGGTTTTCCCTACTATTAATATCTTGCATTGATATGGTGTATTTATTACAGTTGATGAACCAATATTGATATATTACTATTAACTTAAGTCCATAGTTTAAATTAGGGTTCACTCTTTGTGCTGTCTAGTTCTGTGGGTTTCGACAAATGCATAATGTCATGTGTCCACAATGACAGTAGCATATAGAAGAGTTTCACTAGCCTAAAAATTCCCTGTGTTCCATCTATCCTTCCCTCCTTCCCCCCAACCTAAACTGCTGGAAACCACTGACCTTCTCACTGTCTCTGTAGATTTGCCTTTTCCAGAATGTCACATAGTTGGAATCATACAGTATGATGTGTCTTCTTTCACTTAGCAATAGGCATGTAAGGTTCTTCTATGTCTTTTCATGGCTTCATAGCTCATTTCTTATTATTACTGTATAATATTTCATTGTATGGATGTACCACCATTGATCCACTCACTGACTGAAGGACATCTTGGGTGCTTCCAAGTTTTGGCAATTATGAATAAAGCTTCTGTAAACATTTATGTGCAGGTTTTTGGAGGACATACGTTTTCAACTCATTGGCGTAAATACCTAGGAGTGTGATTGTTGCCTCATATGGTGAGACTATGTTTAACTTTGTAGGCAGCCGCCAAGCTGTCTCCCGAAGTGGCTGTTACCATTCTGCATTCTCATCAGCAGTGAATTCTTGTTGTCTTAACATCCTTCAGCATTTGGTGTTGTCAGTATTTTGGATTGTATCCATGCTAGTAGTTATGTACCAACTGTGTTGTTTAACTGGTCAAATCCAATAAAAGGTGCTGTCTGAAATGTTTGATGAAGGATGTGTCTTGAGAATCAGATTTCTTGGAATTGGGAAAGGAGCCAAAGCAGAAGCTAAGTTGAAAACAAAAAAAGAGGGACCAAGTCTCAGCCCAGTATGGCAAAATCTACCTGAAAGCACAAATAAAACTGAATTCCCAAGTCTAGAGTCAAACTGAGGAAGGGAAGTACATTGGTATTTTTTAGTATGTGGACATCTCCTGTCTTAGTGTCTTAATTTTGGTTAGCTGGAATTTCTTCTTCAAGTACATTTATCAGAAAAGATAAATGGGTAATGTATTTTCTGACCCCATGCATCTTGGGAATGTTGGGAATGCCTTCAGGCATAAAAGACAAGTAAGCTGGAGTAGGTGGAACGTCTGTTGTGCTTTTCTGCTCAGCTTTTCTTGTTTGTCTTTTGTTGTCGTTGTCGTTGTTTTGTTTTGTTTTCAATTGAGGAACGTTTACTCCCTCAACCCATGTATTTTTGGTATAATTATCACTTCAGAGTCGGTATGTACCTAGACCTGGTTAACTGTGATAACCTGTCCTTAATGACTTCTACAAGGGGTGGGAATATAATCCAAATAGGGCCAGTCAGGGCCTTTGAATTAAATTACATGCATGGCTTGTGAGCTGTATGGATGTAGAGCTGGGCTGCGAGGGGCCATCTTCTCTGCCATGTGAATAGAGTTCATCTGTGGCAAGAGAGAATGAGGCCAACTTAAGCAAAATGAAACAAACAAAATGAAACACGCAGATCTTAGAGATGGAGAGAGAGAACGCAAGTGCTGGAGGGAAGAGAATGAGAAAATGAGAGTGGGGCTAGCTGAATTGTTTGAGATCTTTGAGCAGCTACACTGGAAGTCTTACTCTTGGACCTTCCAGTCAGACAAGCCAATAAATTTCCTTTGCTTTTCTTAAGATAGTTTGAGTTGGTTTTCTGTCCTTTACCACTAAAAAAAAAAGTAAGTATAGAATTGCTATTAGGAAAAGGCCATTGCTAGGAATAAACTCTACAGTAAAGATTTGGTTGAGTCTAAGTGTGTCACAGGATGGAGAGGACCCCCATACCAAGGGCAAGAAAATCGTCCATCTTTGTTATGCTGTTCCAAAACATATGGTTAAAGGGTGACCTCTTCTTTCTTTGGACTCAGACATGTGCCTGCTGAGACTGGAGCTTTAGAGGAATTGTCAGAATTTCAGGATGTTGCCTGCTTCTTGCATGTCTTTCAAGAAAAGAAAAAGCTTCAGTATAAATTGGTCCCTGTGAAAGCAGGAAGGAAATAGTATATAACTTCGTTAAGAGGTGCCTTTCCTCCATTTGGATGTGGGCAGTAATCTAAGACTGCTGGGGGTCAGATAATCATGCACCTCATGGAACTACAAAAGCCAAAATCCCTGACCCAAGCTGAAGTTAGTGTTGGCAGAGGCTGGGAGGTGAGAGAGGGAGTAGGGGTTGTGATTGGGAGGAATTTGAGAAATCCGGAAGCCTGATCCTTTAAGCCCCTCCCCAAACTATCCTGCTGAGCACTGACTGGTGGGGGAGGTAACAATGCATTCCCTAGTAAACAGCCAACCCACCGGTTCAGCCTGGGCACAGCACTGATCAGTTCTGCCTCAATACCTCAGCCTGGGTTATTTAGGACTCTCGTAGCTGAAGGCTAAGAACTGCTGCTAAGAAACAGGTATGCAGAAGAGTCTGGTCTATAATCAAGGACAAGACAAGATTTCTGATTTTCACCTACAGAAGTAGACCCCATCAGTAGATGACTAGGGGTTTAAAAGTATTGAACTTCCAGAGAAATATCAACTGGAAAGCACTTGCGATTGTTGGATTTCTAAGGCAATCCCCAGGTCCTTGTAATAACACCAAATGCAAGAGAGATGTTAAGGGGCAGGACCTCCAGAAGGATTTTTTCCTACATTCATTTTAGGCACAGCCTTGAAATATAATGAATGTGGGCGATCTGTGCACAGGGAGAAGCCTGGGGTTGTCAGATTGGTTTCACTGTCAAGATGTAAATTCTTGCTGTGTTATTCTGTAGGGTCTGGTACATGCTGTGGCATACATCATGGCACCCTTTCTGAATGGAGTTTTTGTTTTTTAGTTTTTTTGGCCGCACCGCGAGGCATGTGGTATCTTAGTTCCCAGACCAGGGATTGAACTGCGCCCCCTGCAGTGGAAGCACGGAGTCTTAACCACTGGACCACCAGGAAAGTCCCCTGAATGGAGTTTTATTGGAAGATATGCTATTTTTCCTCCTCTACTGTGTAAGGGAGCTATAGGGGATCATTACATTGATCATAAACTGCAGGTTATTTTTTTATTATAACTATTATTATTGTACCTTTATAGTGAAAAATTTCAAACAACCACTATAAATATCAATAGAATAATGAACCCTGATGTATCCAACCTCAACAATGGTCAGCTTATAGTCAATCTGGTTTTATGCATATCTCCACTCACTAGATTATTTTGAAGCAAACCCTACGTATCGTATCATTACATCTGTTAATAAGTCGTAAGTATTATTTTAAAAAACCCGTAATACAATAACACCCAAAAAATTAACAATGATTCATTATTATTATTAAATATCCAGGCAGTGTTCAGACTTCCAGTTGTTTCTTGAATGTAATTTTAAAAATATATATTGCAGGTTATTGAATCAAGAGAAACCATATCTGGATATCAGAGATGTGTACATTACCCAGAGATCCTGGGCATGGAGGTGGGGTAGTAACTGGATGTGATTCTGTGTTGTCTCTCTTTGGAGTAAGTGTGACTTTAGTTATACATTAGTTGGACATACATTTGTTGGACAAATATCAGGTGGAGGGACTTTTGAAATTGTTTGAGTTTGTGTTAAGTAGGCATGGGGGAAATGTAGTTCATATTTGCTCTTATTGTCTGCCCACTCTTTCTTTCTATGAAGGAACTGTCTCCCTCCCATCTCATTAGGTTCTTGTGAGACTGTTAATCACAGTGTATGCGCTGTCTGCAGGACCAGTGTGTGACTCAGGCCTGACCAATAATGGGCCAACTTCGCATCCATGGTGATTAGACATGGTCTGAATACAAGCAACCAAAGTATTCTCATGAGATTGAAAATCTCACGGATGCAGGGAGTCTGTCATCCATTTGAATCATGAGCTAAAACAATGTGGGTATGGAATTTTTTCCTTGGCCACACTCCCTGGGATAGGGAAAGAGTGTACATAACAGTGGGAGAGAATGAGGCCAATATAGAGAGAAAAGCAGAGACAGGATGAAGCAAGAGTTGGCAGGGTTGATGGCAGGGAGGAAGAGAGAGAGGGGCAATGACAATATTTGAGCCCTTGGGTTTAGCTGTAGCTAAAGTTACCTTGGAAGTTTTGTGAAACAATATATTCATTTATTTCCCCTTAAGCTAGTTAGAACTGGGTTTCCTCTCGGTTGCAACTAAAAGAGTCATAAAAACTGGGTATAAAAATCTTGAATTACAACTTTTGCCCCTCAAAATTCTATATACTCTGCTTAATTTCCTTCTAACATTTAATAATACAAAAGAGTGGAATTCCTGGTGGTCCAGTGGTTAGGATTCTGAGCTTCCAATGCCAGGGGCTGGGGTTCCATCCCTGGCTGGGGAATTAAGATCCTGCAAGCCACGTGGCACGGCCAAAATAATAATAATAATAATAATACGAAGGAGAAGTTTGTGATCAGCCTGACTTCCCTCCCTTTATTATGCAATTCATTATTCCTGTCTGGATGCTTGAAGAGTTTTTATATTTTCCCTCTGAAACATTATGGGCTCCTTACACCTGCATAATTGAGGCTTTTTCCAATTTGTGATTTTTTTTCAACTGTGTCTTTGATTATAATTTCTATTCCACTTGCTTTGGTTTCTTTCGCCTATAATTCATAGGTTGGATGTTTATAAGTTGGGGATGGTGGGAAATAACAACATTCTGACAGCCTCCAAAAGCAGCAGCTAGTCAGTAAAGGTCAGCTATCCAGTTTCTGGGTTGGGACAGGTCTTGCATTCTTATTCCAGGGAGCCAGAACGTTTGGGAGAATTGAACGGACTTTGTACCTTTTTTTCAGATGGGTAGTTTTTCTATTAAGGCAGCATAACACAAGGATTTACCAACTGCACCCTTCAGCACAGTTCCATCAGTATGGTGGTTAATGAAAATGTTAGTTTTTAAGTCCCCCCCTCCCTTCTGATTCATGGTTATTTTAAGGGAAATTTTAGAGAGACTGTGTCAGATGCCATTTAAAGTTGAAAGTCTTTTCTGTTGACTTAAGAGCCAGTTTCTATCGTGTACTTTGTATTTTCAGCATTTACTTAATTCAATTCTCAAACCAGCATTATTGAGCAACTTTTATATGGCAGACCCTGTGGTTGGCTAGGCTATAAAATTGAATAAGATGCTATTCTAATTCTTAAGGACCTAGCAATCTAGTGGATAGATAGATGTACAAAACAACCAACTACAAAGGACTGGTAAGCCTATGATATACACAGTGCTCTGGGAGCAAATTGGGAGGTGACAGACATTTGTATCCAGCTTTGTAGAATCAGTAGGAGCTTACCAAATAAATGGAGAAGCATTGCTGTATTATTCTGCTATCATTGACCTGTGTCATTTGAATGGGATGTGATGGGGGCTCTGCCTGTATATGGATATTTCTTTTCAAAATTTCACTCCACTGCCTTTAAATTTCACAAGCGTTTTCTTACAACTGACTGATCTGCATGCCACACACAGTATATGGGATGAGACGGGCAGCTTTGCCTCTCTCCTTGTCAGTTTAATTTCGCTTTTTTTCTACCCACTGGGTATGGAGATGCTGGGTTCTTACACATTTTAATTGCTTATCTATTGCAAAATATATTTATGTAATTTTGAAGGAAAGCAGTGATTTATATTAGCAGAGAATGGGAGAGTTTAAAGGGGTAATCTCGTCTAACCTCCTCATTTCCAGTTCCATTTTCTAGTTGTTAAGGTCATACAGCTAAGTAGGACCAGAGCGGGAATTACAATCACGATGATGAAGATTGCACAGCACTGGCAATTTTCACAAACATTGTTGCATTTAATGTTCACAAAGATCCTCTGAGCCTTGTATTATTATTATACCCCATTTACCAGGGAGGAAATTAAACTTAGCAACACCAAGGTATTTGTTTTAAAATGTTGTATTAAATCTCTGGACTTTCAGTCTAGTACTTTCTTTGTTACTCAGTGAAACCTCATTGGTTTTTGTTTGTTTAATTGAATTCTAATTAAAAATACTTTTCAAACTAGGATCTAGGATTATCTTTTTCTTTTTGTGTTTTTTTTTCTTTTAGGATTATCTTTTAAATAAATAATAAAATGCATAAATGGTATCTAGCCCAATATCTGATTTCCTATATTTCTTATAGTCTATATCACAGGTAATATTTCCCATACTCCTTGATATTATACCGCTTTGTATTATTGTCTAGTTTGTATTTATATGATTCGTGTTATCTGAGCAAAAAGCCTTTTCCCTGTTCAAAATCTAGTAATTTTCTATTACACCCCCTCTTTGTGACTTCTTTTAAGTTCACCAACTGTCAGCTCTTTCCCGCCTCTCCATGGCAGATTGCCAGATTGTATAAATCATGCCTTTGGCTGTTCTTGTCAACAACTGAAGCAGAATTTTTGCAAAAATCTTGTAAACAGTGTGTTGCAATGTTAGTGGCCTCTGCTACTAATGCCTCCCTTTTCTTTCTTTTAATATGAGGCTCAGTCCCCTTGTTTTATGAAGTGGACCATTTCATCTTTCTTCCACGTGCAGCTAGCTAGGCTTTTCTCATGGATTTAGTAGAAGCTGATCTTGAAATTTTCACAAAGGTGCTTCTTCTCTTGCTCCTTTAGTTTCCATTTGGATCCCTAATGGGAGTGATGTTGAACACCCATCATCTCAAAGAGTCCTATGTTCGAATCCTGACCCTGCCACTTTCTGGTTGAGTCATCTGGGGCAAACTTTTCCAACCTCATCTGTAAAACGGGATCACATTGCACATACCTAATGGCAGAATTGAGAAGATGGAATTACCATTGTGTTTTTCAGCCACACCACATGGCATGTGGGATCTTAGTTCCCTGACCAGGGATCGAACTCACGCCCCCTGCATTGGAAGCACAGAGTCTTAACCACTGGACTGCCAGGGAAGTCCCAAGAAGATGGAATTAGATGAGAATAGTGCCAGATACATAATGTTTACAAAAAAGAATGTTGATTGCCACTTTTATTATTCTTGTAAATAATTCTTTCTTTGATTGAAGTTTCTCTTTGTTGTCAAGCTAACCATTCAGTAATATATCACAAACTCACCACTGCCTTCTCTCTTTTGAAACATTGTAAGTCAGTTGTTTTGTTTTTGCCTAAACTCTATTTCTTGAGCATCCTGACCCAACTCTCTTTTTAATTATTTTGCTTCATTCTTTTCCTATGAATTTTAGGGCCTACTACTCTCTGGCATCTTTAGATTGGAGCAAATGGTCCCTTTGAGTCATTCCTCTGACATTTTTAGCCACTTTATATTCTCTCAGTAGTTTGCTAACTCCACATATAATCTGATAAACCAGGTCCCAAGAAGTCAGTTTTAAGATAGTGGAAAAATTGGTATCTATCACTTTACAGTGATATGCTCTGGTAGTTCTATTGCCTCATTTCCTGTTTTCCCCCCAAGCTTTTAGAAAATGCATTCACATAAATATTCTTCAATTCTGTATTATTCATATTAATTTCATAGGCTGTGATTGATTATTTCCAATCCTGTCCCTTTTAGTTGAAGGGCAGTCAAGATCCTCTTCCAATTCTAATGCTTCTTTTTATATTCAGGAAACTCACCATTTAACAGATATAACAACAACCGTAAATGCTAGGATACAGGGACACAGAGGGATAAAAAACATGGTCCATCCTTCAAGGAACCCATAATAAGTAAGTTGTCCCTTCCTTATTTCTTTAAAAGACATTCATATCGTTTTATTTTCATAATCGTTAAACTTGGCTTCTTACATAAATGAGTATCTAGTCCTACATCCTTGGAATAATTCTTACCATCAGGACTATCCTAAGGCTTATATTAAGGTGAAAAAAATATTAGATGGTTCCCAAAAGAAGTGGTTTGTGGTTTGGGTATAATTTGCTTAGTATTTGCATATGCCTATTTTGAAAAGACCTAGTGTTTCAAGTTAAAACACTAAGGCTATAAATGAGAGCAGATTTCTTGCTTCATGTTTGGCTGCCATAATTGATACCGATTCCAGAAACGTATAGCCAGAAGTGAGTCAACAGTTAAATGGAACAGAGAAGAGGAAAAAAAAAAAGTCTCAAGAACTCTTCTAAGACAGTAATAGCACCCATCTGGAATTTTCCTCTCCTCTGTAAGAGCTTTTGCAGTTAGAGTGCAGTGTGGCTGGATGGAGCTCTGGTTTGCATGCTGCCGGCTGAGGGTCACTCCAAGTCCACCCCGTGCTCAGCTATTTCCCTTACTGGCCTTTGAGTTAGAGCATGGAAGACCCCCTGCCAGAATAGAAATGTTTAGACACAGAATTTTATTGCTGAAAGGGATCTTACAGATCATTATACCACAGAGATTCCCGAGCCTTTTCAAGTGTGAGAACCCCTTTTCAATCTTAATGTTTATTGGATTCCCATGTAGTAGGACTTAAACTTGTAGTATGCATGGATTGAGAAGGTATATAATGACAATATGCCACTATGAGTTCAATAATCATTTGCATGAATTTAAACTTCGTTAATCAGAACAGCAGTTACATATATTTGAAACAAATAGCTATACCTGTATGAGTGAGACATATCATTTATTTCATCTATAGCCTACTAGGTATACACATGGATTTGGAGATCCCATGAATTTGGAGGGCCCTGGGGACCTGCACCTTGGAAACCATTGATCTAATCCAGTCTCCTATTTTAACAGATGAAGATAAATGTGGTTTATGGATATTAAGTGACTTTCTAAGGATACAGCTAGTTGGTGGCAGAGTCCAGTTCACTGACACCTTTTCCACTGTGCCTCAGCTGTCTTAAACTTATCTGAAATTATTATTCATCCAGATCAGCAGAGAGAGGTACTGTAAATGAACTAGCTCAGAGGAAACTATGATTGTGTACCACACACAGGAAAACATGCTCCTGTATATAACAATAACAAAACAGATCAATTAGATTAATTAATTAGTTTGTATATAGAATTAATTAGATTGTATGCAGTTAATTAGATTGTATATAGAATTCTTGCATAACTTGTCTCACTTGACAATTACATATTTCTTGAGGATTGCAAGGAAGTAGAGACCTGTGTTAGGTACTTTATAAACTGTGGAGTGAATATGATGACTTTCTGGCCACAAATAATAACCCCTCTCAAAAAAAAATGCAGAGGAAGAATTAAAAACCTTAAATATTATGGGTTTTTGGCAATGAACGGGCACAAAAGTCAGCAAGAATGGACATCCTCAACTTCTGCCAAGTCAGGAGGAGCAGTTCTGGCTGCTGAGTTGAGAAGAGAAATGAGAAAAATCACCAGCCAAATAATACATTCCAATACTGGCAGACACAGGAGGGGGAGTGCGTCAGAGAGATTAAAAAGCCATTCAGTGTGAGAACGATGCGATTCAGCTGGGGAAAGAAGAAAAGAACAATTGATATTTCCTGGATATTTATGAATGTTTAGATACAAGAGGTTGTACTGAGAGTCGCCAAGTCTTCAGCCTGTTTTCTCTGAGGGCTTGATATGACGTGAAAGATGCTGAAGAGAGTGCGGTTCAGATCCGTGCTCTCCCTGGGTGACCCATTTCTGCCAGTACTGCACTGGGTTAGAAAACTTCAGGGGTTTCCTAGACTAGCTTTAGGTCTCTTTTGATCTGGATGACCCTTGGGAGTCTGAGTTGATTTTGATTCCTGTGAAAATTTGGGTCATTTGGGGGTAGATCTTGCCTGGTCCAATCATATCTTTTGTGTGGATATGGTAATAATGAGGGTCCATTCAGTTATATCCAATAGTGTCTCAAGAAGGTCAAGGCTACTTATCTAGTTATGCTGTGTATCTGTTTTCCATAGATAGAGGATCTATTTCATGAGCAAAGTTTGCCATCTTCATTCCAACCAAATGATCTGAAACTATGAGCTGCAAAAGGAATCTTAAGGGAAAATAGGGCTGAACGTGAGCAAATCCATTCTCACCACCGGAAGCTGTAACTCCACCTGCATTGTCTCTGGGGGACAGCCCATCTGACTGAGTACTTAGAGAAACAGAGTAGATATAACTGATATTGACAGAAAAGTTGTACAAACAGATCGTGATTAATTCTGTAGTCCTTACAGCTGAATGTAACAAAACTGGGGTCCAGGGACTGTTGCTTTGCCTCCATGTTCTCTACCCGCTTGTTCCCAAGACTCTAGGTGTCAGAGGGAGGGAATGGCGTTTGCCATAGAGCAGAACCCTTCCTCTTCTGAGTAACTCGCCTGTTAGCGCTGCAGTGCTGGCAGCAGTCCAGAGAAGGGCTCTGCAACGTGGGCTGGTTAGCAGGAGCATTTTCACTGCAGGCAGGTTCCGTTGCCTTGGTGAAGTCCCCACGCATCTGAAGAGTGGCTCATCTGTTTCCGGCTGGGGATCGCTTGTGCTCACCCAGGCACCCATGAGAAACCTGGGAGACTGGTGAGCAGGTGCTGGCTGAACCGGGAACCTTTAAGAATCAGCCAACAAAATAGATAATTTTACTCAGTACAATTCCAGGAGGACTAAGTTTTGGAGGAAATGCTGTCAGAGAAGCGTTTTCAGTGTCAGGGGCCTAGGGCAGGAATGGTGAGTGGAGAAGGAGGAGGGAAGAGGAAGAACAGAACGAAGCAGTGAGGGGGTGAGTTGGGGGGTGAACGGGCTGAGAGATTCTTAGCACTCGGGTGGAGAGAGTTGTCTAAGAAAGATTTTAAGGATGTAGCCTTTATGATATGCTTGTAAAACCTCTCACCCTGCTGCTTCCTGAAAATCACAGTAAACATCTACATTGTGCTCTTTCCAGTGTGGGCGTCAGGACCCACCTTTGGCTATTGAGCCGTTGAAGTGTGGCTGGTCCGAACTGAGATGCGCAGCAAGTGTAACATACGCACTGGATTTTTGGCGACTTAGTGTAGAAAAAAGAATGTAAAATATCTCTTGCATTGATAATTTTTTACATTGAATACTTGTTGAAACGATAATATTTTTAATATATTGGGTTAAAGTATATCATTAATGTTAATTTTACCTGTTTCTTTTTACTTAAAAAAATGTGTCTATTAGAACGCTAAAACATAACGTGACTGATGTTATATTTCTACTGGATAGCACTAATCTACATGATTCTTCAAAGCTACTGCAGTTAGATTTGTGTTTATTTTGGGTTGGTATTGGTGGTGCTACAGGGTTGTACAAGCAGACACTCACACCCTTGTCTGTTGATGGCCAAAACGGAAGGGAGGGTCAGACTTGATAAATCTCAGGCTCCAGAAGGAGCATTGGTCAGCAGGCTTTGGTAAGTACGTCTGAGTGCCGAGACCTGCAGACATTTGGAAAGATTCAGAGTCAGAGAAATATCTGGGAGAAATGGGGCCTGACTTAAATATATCGAAAGGAGACCAAGTTTTCCTACAAGAACAGAACTGGTATTAACAGAGAAACCTCAGAGGGCAAAGATGGGAAACAGCGGGGATGGGAGAGAAGGTGCAGCCTTCTTTGCGAGTGTGTCATGCCTCAGTAAGACGGGAATAAAGACACAGACCTACTAGAGAATGGACTTGAGGACACGGGGAGGGGGAAGGATAAGCTGGGACAAAGTGAGAGAGTGGCATGGACATATATACACTACCAAATATAAAATAGATAGCTAGTGGGAAGCAGCCGCATAGCACAGGGAGATCAGCTCGGTGCTTTGTGACCACCTGGAGGGGTGGGATAGGGAGGGTGGGAGGGAGATGCAAGTGGAAGGAGATATGGGGACATATGTGTACGTATAGCTGATTCACTTTGTTATAAAGCAGAAACTAACACACCATTGTAAAGCAATTATACTCCAATAAAGATGTTTAAAAAAAAACAAAAACAAGAATGCCTGATGCCTGGGAGGGAGGAGAAAGAGGAAAAGAAGAAAGGACGGAGGGGAGAGAGGAGAAGGAAGGAAATAGAATTGAATTGAGAAAAATAGCCACGCAAGGCTAGACGTGGTTCGTGTGGTCCCTGATAGATCTTGTGAGTTTGAAACAGCTTGAGAAATGACCACTCTGCGGAGCAGAAACCCTCTGTAAAACCCCCACAAGTAAAGAAAAAACAGGTTTCCTGAATGTTCAGTAGCAGCAGTCGTGAATCTATTTATTTGAGAAACGGCTTTGAAGCTGCCCCAATTCTTTGTTAAGACAAGACTGGGGAGAAAGGAGTATTTGCATAAGTGATGAGGTGAAAGGGCTTCTGGCATCCTCAAGGTTGAATGTTTCCCAGGGATACGTCCTTTAGCGCCCTCCATAGGAGGGCAGGGAGTCCCTGGCTGCATCCCTGGCACAGTGTTATTCTGTAGCGGTGTGTATATGTATCGCTCAACTATTTGGAGCGACTGGGCCCTTCAAGTAACCAGAATAACATCCTTCATTTCACCTTACGGCCAGCAAAGACACTCATTCCAAAGAGTTAGTAGAAACACGTAAAACCCTTCAGTGGAGTACAGCCTCTGCTCTGGGTCTGAACAAGTTCAGTCCAATTTCTCATCCCATAACTCCTGTGTCTATGGAGCCAGGCAGTTAAAATGAATGACCCGAGGCGCTGCAAGGGTCTGAAGTGCCTCACAAATCATCAGAGAAAGACTAAATTATGTCCTGAACTTACCAAAGCCAAAAAGTGAACTAATAATATATTTTAGAAACAGTTGCTCCAAGAGCTGAAACTGAAAACATGGTGATGTTTAACTCCAATTTAATGAGAACATCCAAGTAATTAAAAGGCCCCACTCTTAAAGCTTTCTGGTTGATTGAGGGTGCTTTGCATATTGGAAACAGGTATGAAAAGCTTTTATGTGTTAAGGGTTCTCTGAGGCAAAATTGTTAACACTACCCACCTGGTGGACCACCTGCATCGGTTTAGCTAGAACTAGTTAGAAATGCAAATTCTCAGGGCCCACCCCCAAATCTGCATGTTATCAACATCTTTAGGGGATTCTAGGCACGCTGAAGTTTGAGAAGCACGGGCCTAGGGGACTAGTGTGTCTCTTGGAAAGGAAGGAACACCCTTTCCTTGAACAGGGCCTCTGGGGATCACAAGTAATCCTTATTTTATGTTCTAGGCACTGGGCTAAGAACTTTACACAACTTACCTCATTTTAATCCTTCAGCAGTTCTAAGGAGGCAGTATTAGAATTAATGCCACTTTACAGATAAGGAAACTGAGATATAAAATCCTTAAGCAATTTGCCCAAACCCACATGCCCTAAGTAGGAGAACCGGGATTTACACCTAGGCTGCCGCTCTTTGGCAGGACGTGATTCAGTCTTTTTCACTTGGGTTTTTTTTTTTTTTTTTTTTTTGGCGGTACGCGGGCCTCTCACTGTTGTGGCCTCTCCCGTTGTGGAGCACAGGCTCCGGACGCGCAGGCTCAGCAGCCATGGCTCACGGGCCCAGCTGCTCCGCGGCATGTGGGATCCTCCCGGACCGGGGCACGAACCCGCGTCCCCTGCATCGGCAGGCGGACCCCCAACCACTGCGCCATCAGGGAAGCCCTTCATTTGGGTTTTGAGCCATCTACAAGATGGGCAGATAGGGAGTTCTGTGGGTCCTACCCACATGGGTTTACTTTGTCCTTTCCAAAAAGCCTGGGATTTCCTGCTTAAAAGTCCCACAGAATCTAGATGGTGGAGTGACTTCCCCAGATCACATAGTTAATGGCATAATCCTGGCTGGAGTGCAGGCTCTCTGACCTTTCATCTCATGTGTTACAATAAAAAAAAAAAAAAAGCAAAACTGAGACCATAAAATTGAACTGAAATACCGTCTTTTAGGAATAATGTCTGTTAAATTTGGAGGTTTACTCTTACATGACTCAAGATAGCTCAAGGAAAGGGGACTTATTTAAAAGTGGGGGTGGAGGGAGTCAGTGACACCCCTCCTTTCACCCATCGCAGTCTCTTGAAGCACACGTTCTGTTTCTCTGTTCTCTTCCTCTCCCTTCTGCAGGCAAGGCTGTCTCTACCATTCCTCTGCTTATGGGTGAATGAAAATGGCCACCCCAGCCCTGATTGGACAACATCCTTCATTTCACACGTCAGCAATCATGTGAGCATGGTTTTGTGTCTCTTATTTCTAATTCTCCAGTCAGAGAATTCTAAGCTATTCACTGATCTCTCATATTAATCAACCAAGTCAAGTTGTTATTAAAACAAAGGCAAGAAGGCTACCCCTTTCAGTGGGGGCATGGGGGTAATTCCAAATAATGGATTGTAGAGTAGGCAACCCTGCCCAAATGTTCTACTCCATTTTTTTAAAAAATAAGATCATACCTCTTGTAGCTTTTTTTTTTTTTTTACTATTTTGCCAAAATACTTCCCTGCCTATAAATAATATCGTACCTCCTCAGTTTTTGTGATGGTGATACAATCGGCATATCCGTTGTGTATGGCTCTGCCTCGGTTTGCTCAACCAGTTGCTGTTGGTGGCTTTTCTTTCCTCCAGGTATTTGCCAATATAGTCAATGTTGTAATGAACAACTTTGTCATAAATCTTTGTGCCCAGTCTTAGTTCTTTTTTTAGGATAAATTCTTAAAAGGCAAAACTGCTATGTGAAGAAGTGTGGCCATTTTTAAGGCTTTAGAAAGAAATACATACCCCAATTACCTTCTGGAAAAGCTGTCCCAGTTCAGACTCCTACCGGCAAGGGAGTAAACCTTCCCACAACCTCACCAGCACTGGGGATTATTCTTTTTTATCTTTGCCAATTTTATAGGTAAAAATCGAGCTCATGGTTCTTTTAATTTGTGTTCTGGCTGAGGTGGAGCAATTTTTTCACATGTTCACTGGCCTTTTATATTTCTGGTTTTGCAACATATGTCTTTTGAAAACCTCAGCTGCGCTTTACACAGGAAAAAGATTTTGGCAGTTGTCATTATATGTCTGCTTGTTCCTTATTCTAGTGGCGTCCTTTATTTGATTACCCCAACCTGAAGGTAAACCAGCATCGCGTTATTAGGATAATAGTATTTGAGTCTTCAAACAACATGTAAAGCTAAGCCTTTAGTTTATTACACTGTCCTTTATGAAGATGTTCTAGGAGAGGCGAATCGATCTTCCAAGCTATGTGATAAAATGTCTGAGACCAGAATACCTAGTTGGCTGAAATGGTGGGATAGGGGTAAAGTGAGAATATGAAAGATGTCAAAGCAGTTGGAGTTCTTAAGGGAAGAGAGTTTTTCATACTATCCTGATCTCTAAGGAGGGGGAGAGGAATCTGTTTGGAAGTTGACTGTTTCTTTTTCATCCTTGCTTTACATCCAGCATTGAAAGGATGGACCCTTATCTCCTGTTCAAGTTGAAGTGTGGGTAGTTTTGAGCCTCACAGTTACTTCCTGGGACTTTGAAAATGATTCAGGATAGAAGACTCCCAGGAGATCAGATTGAGGTGACAGTAGGCTCATTGAGAATCACAGGTCAAGACATTCTGAGGAATGCGGGATGGTGGAGCTTGGCTACACGGGTCAGAGATGTCCTTCTGTATAGGCAGTCGCCTCTGGTTTGATTCGACAGGGTTTCCCAAGCTTCCCTCATGATAATGATCACCTGATGTATTCACTAAAAACAAACATTCCAGGCCCACTTATTCAGACTCTTTAGGCAAGGGCCTGATGATTCTACCATTAGAGAAATTTGGAAAACACAAATTCAGAGGTTCTGCGGGAAGACCTTTTATAGCAGATAGCTTTTAGGATGTCCATTCAGCTTATATGATAGCCACCAATACAATACAATACAATTCCCTACCCCTAGGTCGGACCTTAGTACTCATGGTTGGGCTTTGTCATACCCATGTCCCTGGCTGCAAAGGAAGCCAGGCTGTGCCAGTCAGATTTTCTCTTTGTAAATTAAAAATGGTATTTACAGGTAGCCAGTCTGTCTCTAGAATTGCAATATGGAATCTCAAGAGCATGGGGCAGCTATATTCTGCCATGTGGATGAAGAAGCTGTTAAGATGGTATACAGGAAGACAGAAGAATGAAACACAGATGCCCTCTTGGCTTGCAATAGCTTGACTTGCTTTCAATAACATGTATCTCTACTAAAACACTCTAATATAAAAAAAAATCATCTGCATGTAACTAAAACCTTTACCTTGAACATCAAGTGAAGTTAATGGGTCTTCTATTTTATTTTATTTTATTTTTAAAATTAATTATTTAAAAAATTTTGCATTTTATTTTATTTATTTTTTATACAACAGGTTCTTATTAGCCATCAGTTTTATACACATCAGTGTATACATGTCAATCCCAATCGCCCAACTCATCACACCCCCACCCCCACTCCCCCGCTGCTTCCCCCCTTGGTATCCATACGTTTGTTCTCTACATCTGTGTCTCTATTTCTGCCTTGCAAACAGGTTCATCTGTACCATTTTTCTAGGTTCCACATATATGCGTTAATATACTATATTTGTTTTTCTCTCTCTGACTTACTTCACTCTGTATGACAGTCTCTAGATCCATCCACGTCTCTGTAAATGACCCAATTTCGTTCCTTTTTATGACTGAGTAATATTCCATTGTATATATGTACCACATCTTCTTTATCTATTCGTCTGTTGATGGGCATTTAGGTTTCTTCCATGACCTGGCTGTTGTAAATAGTGCTGCAATGAACACTGGGGTGCATGTGTCTTTTTGAATTATGGTTTTCTCTGGGTATATGCCCAGTAGTGGGATTGCTGGGTCATGTGGTAATTCTATTTTTAGTTTTTTAAGGAACATCCATACTGTTCTTCATACTGGCTGTATCAATTTCCATTCCCACCAACCGTGCAAGAGGGTTCCCTTTTCTCCACATCCTCTCCAGTATTTGTTGTTTGTAGATTTTCTGATGATGCCCATTCTAACTGGTGTGAGGTGATACCTCATTGTAGTTTTGATTTGCATTTCTCTAATAATTAGTGATGTTGAGCAGCTTTTCATGTGCTTCTTAGCCATCTGTATGTCTTCTTTGGAGAAATGTCTATTTAGGTCTTCTGCCCATTTTTGGGTTGGGTTGTTTGTTTTCTTAATATTGACCTGCATGAGCTGTTTATATATTTTGGAGATTAATCCTTTGTCCGTGAATTCGTTTGCAAATATTTTCTCCCATTCTGAGGGTTGTCTTTTGGTCTTGTTTATGGTTTCCTTTGCTGTGCAAAAGCTTTTAAGTTTCTTTAGGTCCCATTTGTTTATTTTTGTTTTTATTTCCATTACTCTAGGAGGTGGATCAAAAAAGATCTTGCTGTGATTTATGTTAAAGAGTGTTCTTCTTATGTTTTCCTCTAAGAGTTTTATAGTGTCCGGTCTTACATTTAGGCCTCTAATCCATTTTGAGTTTATATTTGTGTATGGTTTTAGGGAGTGTTCTAATTTCATTCTTTTACCTGTAGCTGTCCAGTTTTCCCAGCAACGCTTATTGAAGAGACTGTCTCTTCTCCATTGTATATCCTTGCCTCCTTTGTCATAGATTAGTTGACCATAGGTGCGTGGGTTTACCTCTGGGCTTTCTATCTTGTTCCATTGATCTATGTTTCTGTTTTTGTTCCAGTACCATATTGTCTTGATTACTGTAGCTTTGTAGTGTAGTCTGAAGTCAAGGAGTCTGATTCCTCCAACTCCGCTTTTTTCCCTCAAGACTGCTTTGGCTATTCGGGGTCTTTTGTGTCTCCATACAAATTTTAAGATTTTTTGTTCTAGTTCTGTAAAAAATGCCATTGGTAATTTGATAGGGCTTGCATTGAATCTGTAGATTGCTTTGGGTAGTATAGTCATTTTCACAATGTTGATTTTTCCAATCCAAGAATATGGTATATCTCTCCATCTGTTTGTATCATCTTTAATTTCTTTCATCAGTGTCTTATAGTTTTCTGCATACAGATCTTTTGTCTCCCTAGGTAGGTTTATTCCTAGGTATTTGATTCTTTTTGTTGCAGTGGTAAATGGAAGTGTTTCCTTAATTTCTCTTTCAGATTTTTCATCATTAGTGTATAGGAATGCAAGAGATTTCTGTGCATTAATTTCGTATCCTGCAACTTTACCAAATTCATTGACTAGCTCTAGTAGTTTTCTGGTGGCATCTTTAGAATTCTCTATGTATAGTATCATGTCATCTGCAAACAGTGACAGTTTTACTTCTTCTTTTCCAATTTGTATTCCTTTCATTTCTTTTTCTTCTCTGATTGCCGTGGCTAGGACTTCTAAAACAATGTTGAATAATAGTGGTGAGAGTGGACATCCTTGTCTTGTTCCTGATCTTAGAGGAAATACCTTCAGTTTTTCACCATTGAGAATGATGTTTGCTGTGGGTTTGTTGTGTATGGCCTTTTTTATGTTGATGTAGGTTCCCTCTATGCCCACTTTCTGGAGAGTTTTTATCATAAATGGGTGTTGAATTTTGTCAAAAGCTTTTTCTGCATCTATTGAGATGATCATATGGTTTTTATTCTTCACTTTGTTAATAATGGTGTATCACATTGATTGATTTGCATATGTTGAAGAATCCTTGCATCCCTGGGATAAATCCCACTTGATCATGGTGTATGATCCTTTTAATGTGTTGTTGGATTCTGTTTGCTAGTATTTTGTTGAGGATTTTTGCATCTATATTAATCAGTGATACTGGTCTATAATTTTCTTTTTTTGTAGTATCTTTTTCTGGTTTTGGTGTCAGGGTGATGGTGGCCTCATAGAATGAGTTTGAGAGTGTTCTTTCCTCTGAAATTTTTTGGAAGAGTTTGAGAAGGATGGGTGTTAGCTCTTCTGTAAATGTTTCATAGAATTCACCTGTGAGGCCATCTGGTCCTAGACTTCTGTTTGTTGGAAGATTTTTAATCACAGTTTCAATTTCATTCCTTGTGATTGGCCTGTTCATATTTTCTATTTCTTCCTGGTTCAGTCTTGGGAAGTTATACCTTTCTAAGAATTTGTCCATTTCTTCCAGGTTGTCCATTTTATTGGCATAGAGTTGCTTGTAGTAGTCTCTTAGGATGCTTTGTATTTCTGCAGCGTCTGTTGTAACTTCTTTTTCATTTTTAATTTTATTGATTTGAATCCTCTCCCTTTTTTTCTTGCCGAGTCTGGCTAATGGTTTATCAATTTTGTTTATCTTCTCAAAGAACTAGCTTTTAGTTTTATTGATCTTTGCTATTGTTTTCTTAGTTTCCATTTCATTTATTTCTGCTCTGATCTTTATGATTTCTTTCCTTCTGCTAACTTTGGGTTTTGTTTGTTCTTCTTTCTCTAGATCCTTTAGGTGTAAGTTTAGATTGTTTATTTGAGATTTTTTTGTTTCTTGATGTAGGCTTGTATAGCTATAAACTTCCCTCTTAGAACTGCTTTTGTGCATCCCATAGGCTTGGGATTGTCGTGTTTTCATTTGTCTCTAGGTATTTTTTGATTTCCTCAGTGATCTCTTGGTTATTTAGTAACGTATTGTTTAGCCTCCATGTGTTTGTGTTTTTTACGTTTTTTCCCCTCTAATTCTTTTCTAATCTCATAGTGTTGTGGTCAGAAAAGATGCTTGAAATGATTTCAATTTTCTTAGATGTACTGAGGCTTGATTTCGGACCCAAGATATGTTCTATCCTGGAGAATGTTCCATGCGCACTTGAGAAGAAAGTGTAAACTGCTGTTTTTGGATGGAATGTCCTATAAATATCAGTTAAATCTATCTGGTCTATTGTGTCATTTAGAGCTTCTGTTTCCTTATTTATTTTCATTTTGGATGATCTGTCCATTGGTGTAAGTGAGGTGTTAAAGTCCCCCACAATTATTGTGTTACTGTCGATTTCCTCTTTTATAACTGTTAGCAGTTGCCTTATGTTGAGGTGCTCCTATGTTGGGTGCATATGTATTTTTAATTGTTATATCTTCTTCTTGGATTGATCCCTTGATCATTATGTAGTGTCCTTCCTTGTCTCTTGTAACATTCTTTATTTTATAGTCTATTTTATCTGATATGAGTATTGCTACTCCAGTTTTCTTTTGATTTCCATATGCATGTAATATCTTTTTCCATCCCGTCACTTTCAGTCTGTATGTGTCCCTAGGTCTGAAGTGGGTCACTTATAGACAGCATATATATGGGTCTTATTTTTGTATCCATTCAGCAAGCCTGTGTCTTTTGTTTGGAGCATTTAATCCATTCACGTTTAAGGTGATTATTGATATGTATGTTCCTATGACCATTTTCTTAATTGTTTTGGGTTTGTTTTTGTAGGTCCTCTTCTTCTCTTGTGTTTCCCACTTAGAGAAGTTCCTTTAGCATTTGTTGTAGAGCTGGTTTGGTGGTGCTGAATTCTCTTAGCTTTTGCTTGTCTGTAAAGCTTTTGATTTCTCCATAGAATCTGAATGAGATCCTTGCTGGGTAGAGTAATCTTGGTTGTAGGTTTTTCCATTTCATCACTTTAAGTATATCATGCCACTCCCTCTGGCTTGTAGAGTTTCTACTGAGAAATCAGCTATTAACTTTATGGGAGTTCCCTTGTATGTTATTTGTCATTTTTCCCTTGCTGCTTTCAATAATTTTTCTTTGTCTTTAATTTTTGGCAATTTGATTACTATGTGTCTCAGCGTGTTTCTCCTTGGGTTTATCCTGTATGGGACTCACTGCGCTTCCTGGACTTGGGTGGCTATTTCCTTTCCCATGTTAGGGAAGTTTTCGACTATAACCTCTTCAAATATTTTCTTGGGTCCTTTCTCTCTCTCTTCTTCTTCTGGGACCCCTATAATGCGAATGTTGTTGCATTTAATGTTGTCCCAGAGGTCTCTTAGGCTGTCTTCATTTCTTTTCATTCTTTTTTCTTTATTCTCTTTCACAGCAGTGAATTCCACCATTCTGTCTTCCAGGTCACTTATCTGTTCTTCTGCCTCAGTTATTCTGCTATTGATTCCTTTTAGTGTAGTTTTCATTTCAGTTATTGTATTGTTCATCTCTGTTTGTTTGTTCTTTAATTCTTCTGGGTCTTTGTTCAACATTTCTTGCATCTTCTCGATCTTTGCCTCCATCCTTTTTCTGAGGTCCTGGGTCATCTTCAGTATCATTATTCTGAATTCTTTTTCTGGAAGGTTACTTATCTCCACTTCATTTAGTTGTCTTTCTGAGGTTTTATCTTGTTCCTTCATCTGGTACATAGCCCTCTGCCTTTTCATCTTGTCTATCTTTCTGTGAATGTGGTTTTCGTTCCACAGGCTGCAGGATTGTAGTTCTTGCTTCTGCTGTCTGCCCTCTGGTGGATGAGGCTATCCAAGAGGATTGTGCACGTTTCCTGATGGGACAGACTCTGGGTCTTCTATTTTAAAAATGAAAATTATTCTGGAAAGATTAGGGCTATCAAAAATACATAATTTAATGTAAATTACTTTAACCAGATTACTGCAAACTCTGGCAACAGGAGTGTTATTTTTAGGGAAGAGGGTGGGGAGTGGGCCATGAAGGTGATGTGAGGAGAGGCAAAATAGGTGAAGAGTCACGGCAGTGGTTTTAGAGACTAACAAGGGAGCATGGAGCCTGGATATGGTCGTTTCTATGTGGTGTTTACACATTTTCCCCTTGTGCTGGAGAGTGTGCAGGTATTTCCAATCTAGGCTGATCTAACCACCAGTGTGAATGTCAGGTGGCATTTAGGATCTGTCAGTTTCAGTTTTTACTGCTGTAAATAGTAGCTGGTTAGGATTCTCGAACTGAAGATTAAAAACATGAGTGGGTTATTTGAAGACAACACAGTATGCTTAGTAGAGTTGATTTAGTGTTCATTCAACTAGTCAACTCATTACACAGGTAGTTATGTTTAGCTCTTTCTCATCACACAAGGGCAAGACATTTTTCCTCCCTAACTCTCAGGGCTGAGTGCATATCTCTTCTGGGTGTCTTGATCCATTTTTCCCTTTTGTTCATGATTAAAGGTCTATGGACTCCTTCAGGAAGTTGTCTCAGGATTCCATTAGCATCACAGTTTCTAGACTTTCCTACCAGGTCAGTAACTTGTTAAAAGCTCACCTTCTGGTTCCTGAGATTTCTTTTTTGCTTTCTGCACATTTGGTCCTCATCCATTCTACTATCTCCTGTTTTTCCCACTATTTTCCTATTTTTATTTCATGTGTGTAGCTGGAAGGGGAGCTTCATATCTCCCAGGAAGGCTTGCTTTTGAAGAGGGAAATATCTGACTTCCCAGGAGCTTAAGGTTCTTCATATTCTTTTAAAACAAGCCCCAACATGGGACTTCCCGGGCGGTCCAGTGGTTAAGGCTCTGCGCTTCCACTGCAGGGGCTGGTGGGGCGGGGTGTGGGTTTAATCCCTGGTCAGGGAATTAAGATCCTGCATGCCAGTGGTGTGGCTGAAAAGAAAAGGAAAAAAACAAAAAAACGCAACCCATGGAAGGAGGAAAAGCCACTGAGCTTTGAAGACATTGGCAAACCTTTCAGGATCTGAGGCACTGCTGCCTTTAACCCTTTATTGCCACATCAATGATTCATTTTGTTGTTTTAAGGACCTCCCTTCCTTTGCTAGGGAGGTACTTTTGAATTTCACTCTAAGTTCCCCAGAAAGCTACAAATGTGAGCTTAATCTAGGTTGTTTGATGCAATTATAATTTTATCTGATGGTCTGGGTGATACGTTTAGAAAAGGAGTATTTGAGGGCTGGTCCTGGAGGTCCAGTTCTAGGTCCCTGGCTGAGTTCACAAGGAAAACACATCGCAAGGAGGACATATCTGATCTCTGGGAGCCAAAAGGACCCTAAGGTTACATTCTGCCTGAGAATGGCTGGCTGTGGCTCCCTGATGCTCTTCAGCTGTGGGCTGGGAAGGCATACTAGAATGAAGCTAAGAAAATCTGTGCTTTCTTGAGAGCTTCTTTTTTAAAAATTTTTTTTAAAAATTAAAAAAAAATTTTAATTGAAGTATAGTTGGTTTACAATGTTGTGTTAGTTTCTGGTGTACAGTAAGGTGATTCAGTTTTATATGTGTGTGTGTGTGTGTGTGTGTGTGTATATATATGTATATTCTTTTTCAGATTCTTTTCCATTATAGGTTATTACAAGATACTGAATATGGTTCCGTGTGCTATACAGTAGGACCTTTTTGTTTATCTGTTTTATATACAGTAGTGTGTATCTGTTAATCCCAAGCTCCTAATTTATCCCTTCCCCACTTCCCCTCTGGTAACCATAAGCTTGTTTTCTATGTCTGTGAGTCTGTTTCTGTTTTGTAAATAAGGTCATTTGTATCTTTTTTAGATTCCACATATAAGAGATATCCTATGACCTTTGTCTTGACACCTTCTTAAGGAAGGGGTGTAACAATATGGAGATTTGCATGTGTAATAAATTTTTATTAACTCTTATGTCAGTTTTCAGAGTACGTTGCAAATGCGAACTCCCAACTCTCACTGTGCATGATTTTTCTCATTTATGGCTGGGCAAACAGAAGCATAAAGAGCAGCAATGACTGGTCTGAGATCACCGAGTTAGTGAAATAGGCAGAGCTCATAGACTAATTATCTCTTACTGCACCTCTTGCCCAGCCACTCACCCTCACCCTTAGTCTTCCCTGACAGCTGCCATCCACAGCTCCTTAGGAAAAGGGAAATTCAAGCACAGATGAAGGAAAAGGAAATTGTTTCAGTCCAGTGTTCTCTTAACATTTAATTCAAACCTGTGCTGTTGGACTAGCAGCCCCCATGTGATTTAACATAGTGACGATTAAGTCTAAAGAGAAAAGTATATGTACAGTAAACTAACACTGATGCATTTTGGGGGAGAGAACTGCTGACTCGCGAAATACACATTTATTTCCACCACGTGGCTATAGTGACTGCTATTTGTTTCTTTCTGTTCACTCAGGGATTAAATTGAGTTTAAGCAGCCTGGAACAGTTTGATGCCTTCTCCTTTCAGCCATGGCAAGTGCCAGGTGGCTTGCCTCTAGAATCTGACATCCTGTTGGTGAGGATAACGACCCACAACTGAGATCCTTTGGCTTTCTTTAGGCCCATCTACGAGAAATAAATCAGAATGATGCAGAGCTAAGAGCATGAACTTGGGCCACAAATGGTCTTAGGTTCGAATTCTGTCAGTGATGGTGTGACTGGGTCCTCTGTGAGAATTGTCTTTCAGGTCATGATTAAATAGCATATGATAGGTGGGTAATAATAATGATAGTAGTAGTAATAATTGTTATTAAAGCAGCCACCATTAAATGAGTACTTACTACACACCAACCACTGTGCTAAGTGGTCTCAATCTTGACAACAGCAATGGGAAATGGGTACTGCTAATAAATGTATACTTAATGTCAGTTGCTCTTTTCCTTGACTGAGTAGGTATTTACTGAGCATTGGATACGTGCAGACATCATACTAGGTGTTGGTGATTTAGCATTAAATGGGTCGTGATACCACCTCTCAAGGAGTTCTTGTACTCTTGGGGGAATGGGGAAGAAGACAAAGGAAATACGAAATGATAAGGACTATCGGGGGGGTATGATGGGAGCAAATGGAGGGGAGAATATGAAACAAAGTAGGAGTTAGGGAAGGTTGAACCCTCAGGGTTCTGTGGCTCGGGAGATTGCTGGACTGCTAAGGTCATGGACTTCTGAGTTCAAGTCCAGCGCCCTCTACTAATCCTTCCCTCCTAGATGAGCGTCATCACTAAGACAAGACTCTGGGAAGCTTCTTCCCAAGGAAAGGATTACTTTAAGGAAAAAAAACAAGAACCTTTATTGTGAAAGTTTTCAAATTCACAAAAACAGAATTATAGACTCTTTTACTCATCCTCCACATTCGGTAATCATCAACATTTTGCCACAGAAGCTACATGCAAAGGACACTTTTACTGGGGGGCTCTGCGGGTGATTCCGAAGAGACTATATAAATCCTTTGTCCATTTCCCCTTGTCTATATCCATAAACTGGATCTTCTCTCCTCCCTCCGTTGTGAAGACACCCCTTGATTCTAACAGGAGAGTGAGTGTCGGGCCTGTGATCCAACCTCCATCACTGCTGGAGTAGAACAGCCCCACATATATGCTGGAATAGCATCTCCTTTTAAACAAAGACAGGATTATTATTGCAGTAGTCAGATTTGCATTTTGCACATACGCACTTTTTTTTTAAACATCAGTCATAATGCCTGGTTTGCCTTAATCATCACATGGTCGGTGTAGTAAGACCATCTTTAGCAAATGGATTGGACACAATAGACATCTTGGTTAAGATGCTAGACCTCACTGGGTGACTATTGTCACCCACATCTATTATGTGGCAATCATCTGGTGAATGCTAGATCTGACTGTGAAAATAGATTTGCACTTTGTCTTTTTTTTTTTCCTCCTTATTCTCCATCAGTCCCAGCCCCTGGAAAGGAGTCTGTCTCAGGCAGCATGCTCTGAGTAGCGATTTTGAAGGCAGGGGAAAGAAAAAACCAAAAACCAAAAATGAGTGCTTAGACTACTAACCCATGGAATTTATTTTGTGGTGCATATTTTCGATTACCAAAGAACTGATTGAGCTTATGAAACAAGACTAAGTCATATCTGGAAGGGAAATTCTCTCTAGCATTCAGTAAAGAGATTGATTGGGTTTACCAAAGTTAGAATAAGGCTGCTTTTGTTAAAAAGGAAGTGATTAGGTACAGGGGAAATCATTTTGGATTGTCAGATAAGAGTCTTAATTTCAACTCCCAGGTTCTGCTTTGATGAACCAGGCTATATTTGGCAAGGCACCTCACACCTCTGGTCTCAGTTTCCTTATCTGTAAAATACAGGTAAGGGTTTAATGATCTTCTTAGTCTCTGATATTTTGGGACTTTAAGAGGGTTTAATGCAATGCAGTGGTTAAAAGCAAGTCTTTAGGAGTTGGATAAAGCTGGGTTTCAGGCCTATGTCAGCTGCCTGTTAGCTGTGTGATCTTAAAAAATTCACTTAACCTTTCTGTTCTCCATCTTCACAGTCTGTAAAACTAGTACAGTAGTAATAGTTCAGCCAAGAACTATTAGATCAAATGTATTGTGCTTCACATAGTTCCTGGCACATTTAAACCCAATAAATGGGATTTCTTCCTATTATGTGCTCTTGTTACCTAAATAATCAGAGATCCAGGAAGAAAAACAAAGCCCTCAACAAAATTTTACTGGAAAATGAAGCAAGATCCCTGTCCCCAGCTAGCAATATTTTCACCAGTACTTTGCTCTGATTCAGTGCTAGCATGCATGAAGATGCGTTATGAGCTCAGTGCCGTGTCTGTGGTTCATTTCTAATTTCATTCATTTAAACAACCAGCCAGCACTCACCCAGTGCCCTCTAGGTTCTTGGGATCCTACTGGCCTTGAGGATGAAAAGGCAAATGTACCATCTTCCCTGCTATCACGGGGCTTACAGTAGAGAGGGCAGAGGTAGACCTAAGCAATATTATCGCATTACTTTCTTCACCAGCTCTTTCTTTCTTTGTGCTTTCTGGAAATTCTTTCAGATTTGGAACTCAGAGGCCGATGCCCATTTTAAGTTTGCCTTAAAGTCAGATTTCTCTGTGATCTGAAGTTCAGATGCCTCACTGGGTATCTTCTCAAACCACATAACTTCAGATTCTCTGTGTTGAAGTCTGTTATCGGTTCAATTCTTCTCTTTCTAAAAAGAGTTAAGAATATTTGAAACAAACTGGGAAAGTGTCCAGATGTTTGTACAGCTATTTGAAACAAACAAGCAAACAAAACAAGACGAGTGAGTAGCCCGGTTCCACTTTAAAAAATAATAACCTTAGTTAACTTCTGCTGGATCCTCTTTATAACATAAACAGGCAGTGCTCGAAGCAATTTGTATATAATCATTTATTAACCCTCACAACAGCCGTGGTAAATAGATTCGAGGATAATTCCCGTCTTGCTGGTGAGAAAAACTGAGGGACAGACAGGTTGAGTCAGTTGCTAGTCAGACAACTAGTATGTGGCTAAATTGGGATTTAATCTTACCGTCTGACCCCAGAACGAGGCACATATCCAGTGGTTTCTCAAAGGCACAAGATACTTGTAATAATTTTCTATTGTTTTATTAAATATTGAGCTCAAGAAAATTAAATCACAGGGGACTGCAAATATAATTCAAACTTTCATGAAATGTCAGAATATCAGATAGTTGGATGCACTTTACTTCTGGGCAATGATCCCGGTTTGAAGCATATATTTAAGTATTTGCTGCTGTGATTATTGCATTGATTTATAGTGGCAAATCAGATTACACAGTGAGGAGGATTAAGTTACTGACACACACTTTGGGGAGGACACCTTTTGAGCTTGGTTTGGGAGTTCAGATGTTCCCTTATAAGGAGCAGGCCTTCTCCTTGTCTGTTTCCTTTGAACTATCTGCTCTATGGAGAGAGTTGTCATTTAACTTGAACTTGTGAGTTCTGAAAGGGACATTTATTCTTTTTCCTTCTGCAAGATGCATGCCACCAGAAATAAATGCTCTTGGTTTGTAAGTTTAGAGCTGCTATCATAACCACTTTTTGTTTAGTCTGGAAAACTCCAATCTGCTACCTACTCCATCTTTTTTTTTCTTCCTAAAAGTTCTTTCAAACATAATTCTTTTAGTGGAATAAAAGATTTTTTTTCTGTCTTAATATACTATAAATAGTCATCTTTTTTTTTTTAACTGGGGTATAGTTGCTTTACAATGTTGTGTTTCTGCTGTACAACGAAGTGAATCAGCTCTATGTATAACTATATCCCCTCCCTCTTGGACCTCCCTCCCCCCCGCCCATCCCACCCATCTAGGTCACCACAGAGCACCAAGCTGAGCTCCCTGTGCTATACAGCAGGTTCCCACCAGCTATCTACTTTACACATGGTAATGGATATATGTCAATCCCAATCTCCCAATTCATCTCCCGTCTCCTCCCCCCAACCCATGTCCACATGTCTGTTCTCTACGTCTGTGTCTCTATTCCTGCAAATAGGTTCACCTGTACCATTTTTCTAGATTCCACATATATGCGTTAATATACGATATTCGTTTTTCTCTTTCTGACTCACTTCACTCTGTATGACAGACTCTAGGTCCATCCATGTCTCTACAAATGACCCAGTTTCGTTCCTTTTTATGGCTAATATTCCATATTATATATATGTACCACATCTTCTTTATCCATTCATCTGTCAGTGGACACTTAGGTTGCTTCCATGTCCTGGCTATTGTAAATAGAGCTGCAATGACCGTTGTGGTACATGACTTTTTTTTTTTTTTTTTTTTTTGCTGATTCACTTTTTTTTTTAACATCTTTATTGGAGTATAATTGCTTTACAATGGTGTGTTAGTTTCTGCTTTATAAGAAAGTGAATCAGCTATACATATATCCCCATATCTCTTCCCTCTTGCGTCTCCCTCCCTCCCACCCTCCCTATCCCACCCCTCTAGGTGGTCACAAAGCACAGAGCTGATCTCCCTGTGCTATGCGGCTGCTTCCCACTAGCTATCTATTTTACATTTGGTAGTGTATATATGTCCATGCCACTCTCTCACTTCATCCCAGCTTAACCTTCCCCCTCCCTGTGTCCTCAAGTCCATTCTCTACATCTGCTTCTTTATTCCTGTCCTGCTCCTAGGCTCATCAGAACCATTTTTTTTTTTTAGATTCCATATATATGTATTAACATATGGTATTTGTTTTTCTCTTTCTGACTTACTTCACTCTGTATGACAGACTCTAGGTCCATCCACCTCACTACAAATAACTCCATTTCTTTTTATGGCTGAGTAATACTCCATTGTATATATGTGCCACATCTTCTTTATCCAGTCATCTGTCGATGGACACTTAGGTTGCTTCCATGACCTGGCTATTGTAAATAGAGCTGCAGTGAACATTGTGGTACATGACTCTTTTTGAATTATGGTTTTCTCAGTAGTGGGATTGCTGGGTCATATGGTAGCTCTACTTTTAGTTTTTTAAAGAACCTCCATACTGTTCTCCATAGAGGCTGTATCAATTCACATTCCCACCAACAGTGCAAGAGGGTTCCCTTTCTCCACACCCTCTCCAGCATTTATTGTTTGTAGATTTTTTGATGATGACCATTCTGACCGGTGTGAGGTGATACCTCTTTGTAGTTTGATTTGCATTTCTCTGATGATTAGTGATGTTGAGCATCTTTTCATGTGCCTCTTGGTCATCTGTATGTCTTCTTTGGAGAAGTGTCTATTTAGGTCTTCTGCCCATTTTTTGATTGGGCTGTTTGGGTTTTTTTTGATACTGAGCTGCATGAGCTGTTTATATATTTTGGAGATTAATCCTTTGTCAGTTACTTCGTTTACAAATATTTTCCCCCATTCTGAGGGTTGTTTTTTACAGCTACACGTAAAAGAATGAAATTAGAACACTCCCTAACACCATACACAAAAATAAACTCAAAATGGATTAAAGACCTAAATGTAAGACCGGACACTATAAAACTCTTAGAGGAAAACATAGGAAGAACACTCTTTGACATAAATCCCAGCAGGGTCTTTTTTGACCTACCTCCTTGAGTAATGGAAATAAAACCAAAAATAAACAAATGGGACCTAAAGAAACTGAAATAGTCATCTTGTAAGTCTGCATCTCCTCCAAGAGGCATCTAGATCACTTGCTTCTTAGACCATCTTTGTTCCTCTGACTTCACCCTCCATAACTCCTGAAAGCTGGCCTTAAAAATGGCCCTAATTCCAACTTCCTTTCCACCTCAGTTCCAGAATCAATCCTGGCAGGAAGTGTATCAGTCTCACCTCTGGGATTAGTTCACATTCCCGGCCTGGGCATCCAGTGACATGGTGGGCCCCATGCTCTTCCTCGTCACCCAATCCTGATAGCAGCCTCTTACCTGACATTGCAGTTGAGCCTGCCCTAAGACTCTCTTGCTACTGTGTTCCTCCCTTTGGGCTGAAACTCTGCATATCCACAAACTGTGAACTGTGCCTGACCTCATTATGCCCTTGGATAATTATGCCTCGAGACTGAGTCTGACTCTCTCCGCCCAGAGCCAAGGGCAAAGCATAAGCTGGGAATGCTGGGCTGAACGCTCTGGTTGCCTATGGGGGCAGTTATAGGAGTGAGTGCCAAGGATAGGCTCAAGGGGCCGCAATGCCCGAGATTCTAGAAAAGGAGTTGAAGCATCACTAAATGAGGAAGGAGAAACATCATGAGCTTAGAGTTGAAGGGGTACATTATTGTACAAAAGAACAGGTGGACAGAGGTGCCCAGACTGAAACTGGGGCTGAAATGAACGGTTGGCTAGCACAGAGGCCAGGCAGGGCATTAGGTGAGGGATGGTGGTAGAAAGGACAAGTCCTGTGGGCCCTGTGACCCTTTTGTATGGCAGGGAGTGTACCTGTCAGGATGGGCTCAGGACCTTCAATTGTGCAGCTGGCCCGGCGTGTACTCTGGTTCAGGATGCCCATTCCTGCCTGCTCTTGGCTGCCAAGGCCTCAGCAAGCCTCCTGCCTGCCCGAGTCTGGGCTCTGTCCCATTTTCAGTTTAATAGAATTGATGTTACTCAGTGCTCCCAGGACACATGGCATTGCCCTGTTTGGCTCCGGTCCTGATTTCAACAGAAGGGGAAAAGAAAAGAAGGCTGCCAACAAGGCCATTTCCTTCAACTCTAAGTCCCACTGTGCCCCCGGCTTCTTATGAGTGACAAGCCTGAAGGATTCTGAGTAGCATTTTTCAATTAAAGTGTTTCATTTTATGTTTGTCTATCATAGAACATAAATAGTGGAGGGAAGAGATCATCTCTAATTAAAGTCAGCAAGTGTTTATCAAATGTCTATTAGTTATTGGTCTTACTTGTATCCCTAACCTTGTTATAAAAGTCACAGAGGCAAAAATGATATAAAATATGGTTCTAGACTTCAGGGGCTTACCCAGAAATCATTATGAATTAAAGTCTTTAATGTATATAGAAGTATAACTACTATCACAATATGATTTATGGGTTTAGATATACCATGACTCAAATTATACCAACCAAAAAGAAACCACACAGAGAAACTTTGTTGTAATCTTGCTTTCTAGCACCAGTCTCTAAAGGAATTCTAACTTTAAGCCCCAAAGTTCCAAGAGTCCCTTTGTTATAACTAGTAATAAAATCTCTCTCTCTCTCTCTCTCTCTCTCTCTCTCTCTCTCTCTCTCTCTCACACACACACACACACACACACACACACACTTCCACCTTGCAATGTTACTCGCAAGTCAGATCAGCCATAACACTGGCCAGTGAATAGCTCCTGGCTGGCTGGCTGATCAGCCCATACATTGTTTGGCAAATTGGATCAAGCCACAGAAAAGTAGCCTCAGATAAAGTGAGCGATTTAACATAATTTACTTTCTCATAGTGGGAGGCTCTGTTTAATTTTCACACCCCTGTGTCTGATGTCTTTTCATGAAATATAGTAGTCTACTTCTCAAAACTTCCCTGCTGGTGAAAAGCATGCATTTATTTTTTAAAATACGTTCTTAATTTCTGGTCCATAGGAATAAACCATGCCTCTGGGAAAGAAATGCATTGCATGGATACACTTTGTGAAGGTAAACACACAGAGGCATCCTACTTTCTGTTAATTAACGATAGTGATGCCAAGTTTTTATAGGAAACCAATTTTGCTTTTAAACACCAGGGAGATCTTTGAGCGTAAGAAACATTTCAATTTAGGAAAACTGTAGCATGCCCAAAAGTCCAAATGTAGCAGGTGAATTACAGCTGGTATAGAAAATAGATGCATCAGGAATTGTTCCATGAATGTTCAGTAAATACAACTGGACCACTGAAGGCATTTTCTCAAAGCTGAAGACAACTCCAAAAGTTGGGATTTGTTCCAGCATTTTCCCAAGAGTTGGAGTTCACATACATGGGCTGGGACTGTGGGAGCTGAGAAGGGCCGTAGTAGTGAACAGCCCACTGGGTAGAACCATGCCTTGGGCGGGCCAGGGCTTTGCCAGACTGATGAAGCGTGGATATTCCTTGTCTCCAAATGGAGACCAAGTCTGACCTTTTTGGAGGATGGGAGTTTCAGCTTCCTCTTGTTTCTATTCATTAGGAAGTTATTTATGAATGTTCACTAACTGTGACATGACCTCCTTGGTGTATTTAAAGCAACCCTAGGCTGGTGTTGTCAAAAGTTTCATTGTACACACAGATGCTGCAAGTCAGCAGGAACGCAGAGTTTGACAGGGTGAGTGGCAAACGATGCGAGGGCTGAGTCACTGCAGAGCATGCCACACGACCCCTCTCATGTAACGGGTTCTGTTCTCGTGCCCTTACTGACTGCCCCATCTAGACTCGTCTGCCTTGGACTCTGCACCATTGTCTGCCTGGAAGCATAGTTGGTGATAAAGAATGGTGAAAGTGAGGACAGTTACTTAAAGTGGAAACTCCCAAGTCTAGGTCCTCTGAGCCCCCATAACGGTGTCTGCACTTTGACTTCCAGGAATCAGTTCTACAGAAATACTCAAACAAGTGTCTACAAGTCCATCCGCAATGAAGACACGTACAAGAATGACAAATTGGAAACAACCTAAATGGGAGGGGGGCCATCAATTATGGTATTATTTATGCAATGGAATATTATGTAGCTGTGAAAACAGCCAAGCAGCTTTATGTGAATAAAGCTGCCCACTGTAGATTGCTGAGGAAAAAACTGTCTGTCTAATGTATCTATCTATCTATCTGTCTATCTATCATGATCCCATTTCTGTGTTTAAAAAATTATGTGTGTGTAGCAGTGCTGCCCTGGGGGACTGGAATTGGGAAAGCTGAGGGAAGGATCATCACTTTGGCTTTCTACATTTCTGTTTTACTGGGAAGTTTGCAGTTAACATGTATTACTTTTGTAACTAAATATATATTTGCAAAAAGGAGATTAAATAATTTAAAAGCTTTTCAGTCAAGATGCCCAGAGTAATCCTGGGATTACACAGTAGCCAAAAAGAATAAATCCATAATTATAAACAGAGGTTCCATCATTGCTCCAGGCTCTTGAATGAAGCATTTCATCCGAGTGTATTTCTA
This sequence comes from Leucopleurus acutus, assembly GCF_964270905.1. Taxonomy (NCBI): domain Eukaryota; kingdom Metazoa; phylum Chordata; class Mammalia; order Artiodactyla; family Delphinidae; genus Leucopleurus; species Leucopleurus acutus. Next base: position 58,959,669 of record NC_139154.1, read on the forward strand.
GGAATATGTGTTCTGTCTTTTAAGAGAAGGTGCAACTATAAGTCCAAGTTGTTTATTGGCCTGACCCCTTTGTTCTAACAGCTTAGTGATACTATTAATAACATTTATTATTCATTTCCTATTTTATGGTTTACAAAGCACTTTTCACGTCTTGAATAATACAACAAAGCTGTGAAGGGGTACTAGTATCCTTGTTTTCAGAAAAAGTAATTGGGGTTCAGGGAAGTTTGGAGATATGCTCTAAACCACACAATTAGGGCAGAACTGCAGTAGGAGTCAAATAGGGATTCTATCCCCAGTTAGCCATTAATTCTAGAAGTCACTGTTTTTCTAGGTCTCAGATTCCTCAACTATGCAACTGGGACGGTGAAGTTCTCCAAGTATAAAAGTATACAATTGTTTAAGTGAAACCAAGTAGATCCTTCCTATCTAACACCCTGCAATTAACTTTGGGACAATTCTATGGATGTGTTTAAAGATACATTGTAAAGACATGGAAGTCATTCTTTCTATTAGCACATTTAGGTGTGACGTTAAAGGCTGTATATTTGTGAAGTGATTCAAAGGACAAATTATTGCAGATTGGTTGGAAGGAACCCAAGGTGATATGGTCACATCCCTGCCATGACCCTCCATCCCAGGTGGCACAGATGGTCCTGGCCCACCAGAGGTGAATTGTAGTTCTTCTTTCCTGGCCTTGGTAATTCCAGCTACTTATATAAGCATTCCACGTGAATTAGAGTCGAGAGATGGTTTTATACAGGTCTACTTGGTACATGGTAGTTCTAAATAACTGTTTGCTAATAACTGGGTTTGCAGTGTAAATATTTGGCGATGGGTCATAAAAGAAATGTACTTTTCCTATGACTGAACTATTGGTCTTATTAGTACCATCTCCCAAGTAACCGATTCCTAATCTTTTCACTAATCAACACAATTTTCATGAACCTACCGCCATAAGGCTGTGTTTTTGTTTTGTTTTGTTTTTTACGGTACACGGGCCTCTCTGTTGTGGCCTCTCCCATTGCGAAGCACAGGCTCCGCAAGCGCAGGCTCAGCGGCCATGGCTCACGGGCCCAGCCGCTCTGCGGCATGTGGGATCTTCCCGGAACGGGGCACGAACCCGTGTCCCCTGCATCGGCAGGCGGACTCTCAACCACTGCGCCACCAGGGAAGCCTGGACTGTGTTTTAAGACATAGCTTTTTGTTTTTATTCAGGAATGGTGAGGACAATAGATCAAGAGATGACTGTCATTGAAAAATTAGTTTGTTACTCACAGTTCCCAAGGGGAGGGGCTCCACCATGCCTGGGGGAGGGGGAGGAGAATGCGGGGAAGCGGCGGAATCAGTCAGGAGGCGGAAGGACCAAGGGGAAAACAACGGCAAGATCCCTCTTTGTGGTTTCCGCGGGGAGAAGCAGGTGAGGCAGGGTAAACAAGTTTAGGATTGACTAGTTTGAATAACTCCAATGGGTTCTGGGATATAAGGGCTGTCTCTGGCTCTTTGGTACCCTGGCCCTGGTGTGATTAGGGCAGGGGGACAGTGGCTCAGCGTGCAGAAGCCCAATAAAGGCGGTGGTTAGGCTCCCATGGCTCTGAGTGGGTTGGTTTGCATATGAAAGGCGTGCTCCTGGCCCGCTCCTTAATTATCTCTGGAATTGGCTGGCCCTGGGAGAGGCAGTCTCTCCAGGGTCAACAAGACCCCAGGTGTCCAAGCTTCAGAATAAAAAGGCATGCTACAAGGCTGATCTAAATTAGGATAGCCTTAGAAGGAAGCAAAGAATTGTCAAGCAGCGGTGCTAATAAAAATTGGGCATATAACCTATCATTCTGTATAATATTATGTGTACTGACATAGCACACTTTCATCGTGGATCACTGGTTTGGCATTAATAAGTCTGGGAAAGGCTTGTACGTGTTTTCTTCCAAGAGCACTAGATCACTTTGTCCTATGAGCTAGTTTATTTCTTCAGTTCTCCAGCAATGAAGCTGTACAATTAACAGGTGGCGGTGGGTTCTTAGTGGTGGGATTTTCTAGCCCCTCCCACCTCACCCCCTATACATACACACATTATTAACTTATATATATTGAGAGGTAGTACATACTTACAAATATGTGTGAGTGCAAGCTGATACATATACATACCTTTAATCAAGGTATAGGAAGACAAAGCATAAACCTTAATTTAAGTACCATGGACTTCCAACAAAAAAGCATCTTAAAGTTGAACAGGATTTATCACATTATTGCCCCTCCACTCCCAACACCTGCCCCTTCCCTTGTCTAGTTAGAGATCTCTGAACAACGTACAAGTAAGCACACATCTTTCATTTTTTCAGGAATGACTTACGTAAAGACATCATCAGGATCAATAGATTTGTGTGCTGCTGTAATGTATGATGCCCTTGAGCAAGTCTACTTAAAAAATTAGCCCACATGTATTATTGAACACTGGTCTTATTTTTACATGTGAATGATGAGTGCCATTTGACTCTATCCTCTTCGACACACACCCACGGGGCAGGCACACCCTCTTGAACACCAGTGAGACGGGGCGAGCCACTGGCTTCTACAGAGCACCACTGGCCTGTGTTCCGAGAATTTTCTCCCCTGTAGGTCTGGCAAGACAATGCTTGTACACAAACATGTTTTAGACCCATCTGCTGGTCCAGCCAGAGAAGCGACGGGGCCGGGGTAGGGTGGTTTCTGAGCCAGAGCTCTCTCCGTTGGAAGGGTCCAGCTTATTAAGCTCTTAGAGGTAACTAATTCCTTTCTTTCATGGCCTCGCTCATGGCTGCACAGCCACCTTCCTCTAAATCCTTGCTCAAATCTCCTCTCAAGATGGTGCCAATCAGACACATGTAACCCAGTTTCTAATAACCAACTTAATGCGCTTTTCCTCTTGTCATAACATCATTAACAAGGGAAATAAGCCCCAATGCAGCAGTGACTGGGGCAGACCTTCTGCGCTTTATGTCTACACCCCAACTGTATTCTTCACACCCTTCACTGTTACGGTGCTAAGAATATAAACGTTCTTCAGTGTCTCCTTCCTTTTCTTTTGTATGTTTGCTTTTGGCTGTTTCTTCATGAAGTATTCGTGACCTGTCCACATTCCCCTGGATTTATTAACTTAGCTCCTTTTATATCTACTAGTTAACCTTGATGTCTTTCCTTCCTCCTGTACAATAAATTCCTCCTCTGGATCAACACTCCTCATTCAGTACACGCCTGCCTTATAAGTAACTCTCAAGATACTTGGGTCCTTTTTCAGAGTCCATGTTCACAGTTCAAAGCAACCTCTAGGGCTTTGATAACTTGGTTCAGGTAATCAGGGCAATAGCTACATATGCTCCATTGTTTTAAATTCTTTTCAGGTGGAAATCCATTCTGACTACATTCAAAGTGAAGGTGAAAAAAATAATCTTTCCAGCTGTTTGATACAGGAAAGAGCTCATTGCTCTGCACAGATCTGAAGAGCTCACCCTATGCATCTTTCCTGTGACTGTAGTGGACACATCGTTGGCGCTCAGGTTTCTCTGTTGCTTCCTGGAGCGTCCACCCACAGTCATTCTCCAGCCTTTCCCATTCCTGGATGGCAGGCAGAGCAGCACCTCAGGCGAAGGAGTGAGTGCTCAGCTGAAATAAATGCCTGGAGAAGAAGGATGCCTGCGGTGCAGGAGGATTGGCCAAGGCATTCACTCTCCAGCTGTTAGGAATTTTAATTGTCCTGTCTTGGAATTCAGTAGAACCTTGGAGCACGATCAAAGGGAGAACAGGGTCAGGGAGGAGGGGAAGTAGTGGAGAATTGCGGGCTACCGTCCTACAAAGAAAGCATTTTAACAAGTATTAGTTTCCAATTGCTGTTATAACGAATTACCACCACCTTAAGGACTTAAGACAGTTTATTACCTAACAGTTGTATAGGTCAGAAGTCCAAAGTTAGTCTCACCTGGCTAAAGCCAAGGCATCAGCGGGGCTGCATTCCTGTCTAAAAGCTCTAGGGGAGAATCTGTTTCCTTGTCTTTTCCAGAGGTTTCCTGCATTCCTTGACTTGCGGTCTACTTCCTCTGTCTTCAACGCCAGCACCAATGCATCTCTCTAACACTTTTTCCATTTTACACGTCTCTCTGACAGTACCCAGGAAATGTTCTCTGGTTTTAGGAATGCGTGTGATTAGATTGGACCCACTGGAGTAATCCAGGATAAACTTCCCATTTCAAGATGCTTAATCACATCTGCCATGTCCCTTTTGCCATGTAAGGTAACACATTCATAGGTCCCCGGGGTGGAGTGGGCAGGTTATTCTATCCTACCACACCACGAAGTCGATATCCTCCCTGAGACAGAAAAAAGAAGTTTCTACCTTTAGACCTACCTTCTTTGTCTCCCTCAGATCTAATGGGACAGCCATAGATCTTTAAAAATTCTCTATTTGACATCAAATAAGTGATAAGTGAAATTTTATTATAGGCAAGCAATAATAATATTATCAGTTCCATCACAATTTTTCTTTATTCAAATGACTACTTTAAGGTTTAGGGGTAACTTTCATTTCTCCTTCTCCATGTCTCTCCTTCACACATCCAGTAGCTTCCTCTGCCTTCAAGAAACTTTAATCTTTCTGACCTCCCTAGCTGTAGAATGATTTCCTCCTGCCTTTGACTGCCAAAGTTCTCCAAAAATTAATCAGCGCGTTACCGTTTTTTCCTTCACCTTCTATCCACCCCTCAGACCTCAGACGTTTGGCTCCTGCCTTAACTCCTCAATGGATGATGACCTGCCGAAGGCCCCAGGTATTATGTCACTGAGACACTTTCTCACTTTTCTACCTGCTATTGGATATTCCCATGATTCTCAACACCGTTGACCAGGCCTTTCTTGAAACTCCCCATCCCTGGCTTGTGTGGCTCTCCTGAGTCACTCACACCATGCTGCCAGACCCTGGTCCCTCGTCCTCCACCCAGCCCTCACCTCCAGACACGACCTCTGCTCTTCTTTTCTACCCAGACTCCCACAGATACCCGCCGAATCTACTCTTCTAACTATTTGGTGGACATTTCTACACCGGTATCCTTCTGCCCTCTCAAACCCAAACGACCAGAGCTTAAATCTCCAAATGTCTTCTCCTTCCTGATTTATGTACCGACTTGCTTATATAAAGGTTTTTTGTTCATTTTAGTCAACAGATCCATCATGATCCTAATTGTCTTGCCTTGAATTCCAGCATTGGTGTGGGACTTCTTTTATCCCATTTGGTTGACTTATTCACTTTTTTTTTTTTTTTTTTGCGGTACACGGGCCTCTCACTGTTGCGGCCCCTCCCGCTGTGGAGCACAGGCTCCAGACGCGCAGGCCCAGCCGCTCCGCGGCATGTGGGATCTTCCCGGACCAGGGCACGAACCCGCTTCCCATGCATCGGCAGGCGGACTCTCAACCACTGCGCCACCAGGGAAGCCCAGACTTACCTATTTTTATTCATAATGTTTCTGGCATCTCTTCCTTTGCTTCCAGTGCTGCCCTCGTGATTCTCACCACCATGGCCTGGGTGATCTGAAGTCCTTCTCAGCACTTACTTTACCACCACTGCTAGATTAATTCCTAATCTCTCTTCTTCCATCATGTCATTCTTCCTTTCTTCATTTCCTATTGTTTAAACCCTCTGCTGTCTGAATCTAATCAATATTTCCAAGTTTATCAAACTTTTCATGACAAAAATTCTAGGAGGACCAGGGTGTTCACTATCCCATGAACATACCTTGTTCATTACTATCTCTGGGTTCACATGGTTTTCCATTCCTCAAATACTATCTCCTTCACCACCTATTTACTCTCATAGATCTTTTGAAGCTCAAGTACCAATCTCCCCATCAATACTTCTTTGGCCGTCTCCATTTTTAAGATTTCTCCTTCCTCTGAACGTATTAACATTTGCAGAGCACATGGCAAATCAGCAGAGAACTTCCATAAGGTCCAATCAGCCACCCACTCATCTTCCCGCAACTGTCACCATGTCCTCATTTCTTTCCACTGTTACTATGGATGAACTCTGCAGGCACCTACCTAAGACAACCTCTCCATTTATCTACCAGATCCCACTCCAGTATTTCTGCTTCTCTTTTCTGTATCAATTTCTCCATCTCTCCTGGATCATTTCCATCAGTACAGAAGCATGCTGTTATCTTCTTATCTTCAAACAAACAAACAAACCTCTCTTAATCCCACTCACTCCTGCCTCTAGCTATTCATTTTTTCTCCTTCCCTTTACAGGAAAACTCCTTTGAAAAAGTGATCTATCTGCACCGCTCTAACCTCTCTCTTCCTATTCTGTCTGGAACGCATTCTAGTTGAGCTTACATCCCCAACAGTCTGCTGAAAATGCTCTTATTAAGGTCACCAAGGACCTCCTCTTTGCTAAATCCAGTGGTCAGTTCTCATTTCCCATCTTGCTTGACCAATCAGAAACATTGTGACCTTGATGACTCTCTTCTATTTGAAACACCTTCTTCACTTAGTGTTCCAGACCCACCCTCTCCTGTCTCTCTGTCCATGCCCCTCCAGTCTCCTTTGCTAGTTCTTACTCAACTCATCATGCTTCTCAACTTGTAGCAGATTTCCATGTCTCAGTCCTTGGCCCTTTTTTCTTTTCTATCAACACTCACTCCCTGGGTGACATCATCCAGTCTCATGGTTTAAAGTACCATCTATATGTGGATTCTGTTGGCTCTCAAATGTATCTCTTTGCCTGAACCCCTTCCCCAAGCCCTAGATGCGTGTTTCCAATTGCTCACTCAGCATCTCCACTTAGAGATCTAATAGGCATCACAATTTAGTGCATCCCAAACCTAGCTCTTGAGAGCGTCACTGCTCCAACCTACACTTCCCATAGTCTCCCCGTGTCCACTGATGACAACTCCACCCAGTCCCTTTCTTTCTCTCTTACCATCAGCAAATCCTGTGGGCACTACTCTCAATATCTATCTGGAATCCAACCACTCATTGTCATTCTACTATTATCACCTGGTCTAAAACACTGTCCTCTCTGTAATGATACAAATAACAGATAAGAGTGCAGGCCCTGGAGTCATAGCATGCAGGGTTCAGTCCTGGCTCTGCCACTTACTAAGGGTCTGACCTTGGGCAAGTTATTTACCCTTTCTGTGCTTCAGTTTCCTCATTTATAAAATAAGGATGATGATGAGGAGGAGGAGGAGGAGGAGGATGATAACTGTTACAAGGATTAAGTGAAAAACCATATAAAGTGCTTAGAACAATGCCTGGCAAATGGTATGTGATCAACAAATGTCAGATCCATACTATTATTCTATAAATCCATAAAAGCTCCATGACTGTAGGTGGGAAGTAGTAGGCAGGAAGATCAGGGAAACCGTGGACATCGCCATTCTCCTAAGCAAAGCCATCTAGATCTTTAAATACCCAAACCCGTGCTGAACCAGGCTGGGGGATAATTGTTCCCACCAACTCTGACCTGTGCCTACCACTTGATATGCTGCTTATTTTGTGCAGTTTTTACCTACTGATTTATAGAATAATAGTACATAGCTAGCATTTCTTTTTTTTAAAATTTATGCTAAACATCTTTTTAAAAATTAATTAATTTATTTTTGGCTGCGTCGGGTCTTTGTTGCCGTGTGTGGGCTTTCTCTAGTTGTGGTGAGTGGGGGCTTCTCATTTCCATGGCTTCTGTTGTTGCGGAGCACGGGCTCTAGGCACGCGGGCTTCAGTAGTTGTGGCTTGTGGGCTCTAGAGCACAGGCTCAGTAGTTGTGGCACACGGGCTTAGCTGCTCCGCAGTGTGTGGGATTTTCCTGGACCAGGGCTCAAACCAGTGTCCCCTGCATTGGCAGGCAGATTCTTACCCACTGCACCACCAGGAAAGTCCCTCTAAAATTTCTTTCTTTTTAAAAAATATTTATTTATTTTATTTATGGCTGCGTTGGGTCTTCGTTGCTGTGTACGGGCTTTCTCTAGTTGTGACAAGCGGGGGCTACTCTTCGTTGTGGTGCGTGGGCTTCTCATTGTGGTGGCTTCTCTTGTTGTGGAGCACGGGCTCTAGGTGTGTGGGCTTCAGTAGTTGTGGCTCGCGGGCTCTAGAGTGGAGGCTCAGTAGTTGTGGTGCACGGGCTTAGTTGCTCTGCAGCATGTGGGATCTTCCTGCATCAGGGCTGAAACCTGTGTCCCCTGCATTGGCAGGTGGATTCCTAACCACTGCGCCACCAGGGAAGCCCCCTTTAACATTTCTTGATCATGCACTATTTGCTATTGTCACCTCTTTTCCTTTGTCTCTAGAGTACTTCCGATAGCTCCTCTTCTCCAAATCTCCTTAGTCCTGATCCTGGCTCTATTCTGTGTTGACCTCCCCCTTTCAGGATTCTATATCTAGAGTTTGCCGTCATTCCTACCAAATATAACATTTAAAAGAGTGTTCTATAAACCCAGTTAACAATACTGCCGTGAGAGCCATTTTCAATTGTCATTTTATTGACACAAAGAACCTGGGCTTCTTTGCCAAAGTGGTTGATATGGAAAAGGGTAAACTGCTGAGTGAGGATGGAAAAAGGAAGTAATTCAAACTATGTCCACATTATTCAGGACCAAAAAAGCCAGGCAGCGTTCAGAAAAGGAAATTGAGAAATGGAAGCATTTCCCTAAATATTCAGAAAGTCCAGAAGTGGGGATTAAACTTCACTGTTTGAAACTTCAGGGATTTCTTTTGGCTAAATTCCAGGATTCTTTGGCGAGAATCCCTTTCTGTTGTGTTTTTGTCTCAGCGGGGCTCATAAGGGCACATGGTGGCCTGGCTGGAAAACACTAAGTGACATCTCCCCCACTGTCAGCCCCCTCCCTGATTTGCCACTCACCTAGTCCAGGGCTCTTGATCACATGCAGACTACAGACACCAAATAAATTAGGCAGATGGAACTCATACATCAAAGTCACCTACTTGGACTCCTTTTTGGCCATTGGTACAGTTTCTCTCTTTTTTAATCGGCCTCATAAATCTGACCCTGACAAGGTGCTCCCTCTCTATACCAGCAGTCAGAGGTGAGATGGTAATTTGTCCTCAAGCTTTCATCTGCTTCTCCACTTGAGTGACCGTCAGTGCCACGTGGCACCCATTCATTACAGGGGCTCAGGTGTGGCTGTGGGGAGGTGTGTACCAAGTCCTGCCAAACTGGTGACTCCTTCCAAAAGAACAGGGTGGTTCTCCAAGCACCGTGCGCAGCAGATGATCACACGCCACAGCGCCTGATGAAATACCGGCATGCCGAGAGCTGTAGAGAACACGACACGTTGTTCTGTGTTCTTCGGAGTATCTGATTCATACTAGCTGTTCACGTACTGGCTAATGATTACCTGGACTCAAACAATGTTTCAAGAGGCTTATCCAAACCAAGAACTGAAGAAAAAACCAGAGTTGTCCGGGCTGGTGATGTCGCTCTCTGAAGTGGGGGGAAAATGCCTCCAGACCTGGGTTGAATTCCCACATTCGGGGTCATTTGACTCAATCTTCGTCCCCTGGTGGCATTCCAGGTGTGAATCTGGAATGTCAACTTTGGTCACGTGGGCAAAGTTTGGATCTCTCATCACTTGTGGAGAGCTGCCTCATGGCTTCTAGGAGCCGCAATGTGGCTGGGTCTTGGGTCCTTCCCGAGTCTGCCTTTTTCTGCCTGCCCCTTTTTAGAGGAGGCTGTCTCTTTTTCTCCTCTCATCCAGATGCTGTTTACAGCTGGCTTAATGTCCCCCTGTCCTCTCTGGGCTTTCCCAGCCCCTTGCACGGGGAGGGGACAACCAGGTTCTACCTAGGTTCCCCTAATGTGTTTTGTTTCCATAAAAATGGGCAGTCATTTTCTACAGAGGCCTTTCTCTCTAATCCATTTACAGACCTTGAGGACTGGAGATACCTTATCGTACTCTGGCAGTTCATTTTGGTTATTTACAAAACACCATTGAGGGCTTCCCCGGTGGCGCAGTGGTTGAGAGTCCCCCTGCCGATGTGGGGGACGCTGGTTCGTGCCCCGGTCCAGGAAGATCCCACATGCTGCGGAGCGGCTGGGCCCGTGAGCCATGGCCGCTGAGCCTGCGTGTCCGGGGCCTGTGCTCCGCAACGGGAGAGGCCACAACAGTGAGAGACCCGCGTAACGCAAAAAAAAAAAAACACCATTGAACCCCTTTATGGGCTCATAACAAAATAGCCTATTGAAAGAGCATAATGGTTTCTTGCACTTTTGAACGCCCATCATTCCACCAATGCTACAGATGATTTATGTTTGCAGGAGCCTTATGGTAAGCCTCCAGGCTTTTCACTGAGGTTCAACCCTTGGGAGAGTAACGTTCTGTACCACACGAGGGTCATGACCTGCAGATGTGAGCAGCCACCAGATATTATTGTTGGAGATGGTAAATAACAACAGTCACAGCAGCTGCCATACACACGGGGCACTTATTACACCTCAGCCTTCACATTCACTGTGTTGCTAATGCTTTATGTTTATTGTGTGTTTGATTCCCATAGCAGCTCTATTATTACTCCGATCCCCATTTTATAGATGAGGAAACAGAAGCTTGGAGAAGCTAAGCAAATCCTACTCCCCACAAAATAATCACATAGAATTTGAGCCCAAGTCCCTCCGACCCCACAGCCCAGACTCTATATGTCTTGTTGCTGTGTCATCAGAGCATATCGTTAGACTCCCCGGCCTTGGCTTTGGGGACATGCATTTTCTTGGCTTCCTTCCTGGTCTCCTTTGTGGCTCTTCCTCCCCCCATGGAGGTTTAAATGCTCCAGTGTCTTCAAGCCTGCCTTGACCCAAACCTACTGGTTTTTCTAGGCGCAATCTCACCTAGTCCTGTGAATTTAAATATCAACATGCATTTAACACCTATCTGCTGACATTCTACAATCGAAATCTTCCCTTCCAGACTGCTGCCCTTACTCTCAGATTCATACATCCAATTGAGATTTTCTAAATGGCATCTCAAACTTAACATGCCCCAAACAGAATTTTTTACTTCGTTCTCAAGAATATTCCACACCTCACTTCATGATACCGCCATTCAAACCCTCAAACCAGAAATGTAGGCCTGGTTCTTAATTTTTCCTTTCCCTCATCTGGACTCCCAGTAATTCCATGAGTTCAACCTCGACCCACCTCTCTTCCTCCACTGCTGTGTCTTTAGTCTGAGCTACTGACATCCCTTGTCTGAACTATTGAAATAGCCTCCTGACTGGTTTCCCTGCTTTCATACTTGCCATCCCCAGCCCCAGTTCATTTTTCACTTAGTCGTCTGTGACGTTTAGTATATGAATCAACTCGTGCCCCTCCCCTCCTTAAAACCCTGCAAAGGTTTTCTTATGACCGAAGTCCAAACTTCATAGGATGCCCTTCTACGCCATGTGTGAACTGGCTGTTGACCAACTTTGCAGCTGAATCTCATACTGCTCACTGCCTCATTCACTACTCTGTAGCTACAGTGGTGTCTTTCCAGTTCCCCAGTGATACAGAGCTCTTTCATGCCTCAGGACCTTTGCACTGGCAGTTCCCTCTCCCGGGAATGTGCTCTCCCTGGCCCACAGGTGCTCACTACATGTTAACTGAACAAACAATAATAGAAGGTTGCCTCTCCTACAAGAATAAGATGAATAATAAGTAACAGGAAAAAAATCATGTCATCAGTAACTTATTTAGCTATTTGTATTTATGACATTTAAATGACGTGGGCTTAATATGATTAGGCTGTGGGTTTTCTGAAGCATGTCTCTGTGTTTACGTGGATGGAGTAGGGAAGAGTGGGAGGAAACATATTTAGCATGTGGTAATGATGACTCATTAATCCCGAGAGGTAGATGTTGATATCTCTGGTTTTCAGAACTTGCTCAGAGTAACTGGCTAAGGATGAGCAGGTAAGAAGTAGTAGGTCTGAAATTTATAGGTCGTCTGACTCCTGTGCACGTGTATTCCCCAGATCCTGGTGCCTCTGAGTAGATACAACTCAGAGATGAGGTTCAAGGGTAAGAAAAAGGAGAGACACCTGGAAACAATAGATTTTGTTCACCTGGGCAGCATCATAGGCTGCTGTGAATCAGAGAGAGTACATACCTATCTTAGTTATGTCCAGCTCTGCCTTGGTTGTCAAACATGGCCTGAACGAGCTGAACTAGCCCTCAACTTAGAAAGCCAGTATCCAGACACACAGATAAGGCGGGGAATACAGTTAGGTATGGCAATAATGAGCCACCATCTGCTAAAACATCACACTCTGAGTGGGACTTAACATGGTTTTGGGTTTCTTTGAACGTGTTTTTTTTTTTTTTTTTCCACCATATGTGCTTAAAGGCTCCGAAAAGGAAACAGCTTAATCCAGGAATGTGAAAAAGAATGGTGACATTCCGTGGTGTGTCAGTGAAATGAGAAACTTATCAGGCACCATCTATTTCAGGGCTTTGTGGTATTTTCTGGTTCCAGGCTTCCAGTTAGTGACAAAATGGCAAGATGAATTACCACATGTGTGGGGTAGAGAGGAGGACCATGGTAGGTGCTACTTCTAAAATTTACTTTTGGCTTTGCCCCGGACTAAATTGACACATATACAGAAGATGCCTTGCTTCCTCCAAGGCCTCCCTGAGGTAGCGTCTATCTACTTGGCTTAACCAACTTCTTCCCACTGGAAACTGATCTCCCTGCACTAGGTTTCCCTGTTGAATTTTGTCTGCACCTCTGTGACAGCACTCAGTCCGGGCATCCCTCTTTATAGCCTCTTGCATTTCTATCTTTCTCCTCCACTAACCTAAAGCTCCCTGAGGGCACAGGCCATGGGTTTTGTTTCATCTTTGCATAATGCAGTGGGACCCAGCACAATAACTGACCCTGGAGGTGCTCAATAAATGTTATTGAATTAAAATAAAATTGTTAGTGGGGAACAGTTTAGAATGATCATGTTAAAATAAGATATCTCAATTATTTGCAGAATTGACATATTGTAGATCAATAACATAATGGACTCTATCCTTGCATTAAATGCTGGAAAAATGTCTGATAGTACCATGAATAAACCCCTCCTCTTTTTGAGAGCCAGTGTGTGGTTTTGTTTTGGTTTTTTAATTAATTAATTAATTAAATTTATTTATGGCTGCATTGGGTCTTCGTCGCTGTGGGCGGACTTTCTCTCGTTGCAGCGAGCGGGGGCTACTCTCTCATTGTGGTGTGCGGGCTTCTCACTGCGGTGGCTTCTCTTGTTGCAGAGCACGGGCTCTAGGCGCATGGGCTTCAGTAGTTGTGGCACGCAGGCTCAGTAGTTGTGGTTCGCGGGCCCTAGAGCACAGGCTCAGTAGTTGTGGCGCACAGGCTTAGTTGTTCTGCGGCATGTGGGATCTTCCTGGACCAGGGCTTGAACCTATGTCCCCTGCACTGGCAGGTGGATTCTTAACCACTGAGGCACCAGGGAAGTCCAGTGTGTGGTTTTGGTTAAACTTCATAGTGTAAATTCTACGGAATTTAAATGTTTGAGATGAGGAAAGATATTGCTTTTGGTCTTAGCACTGGGGCAAAAGGGTGAAAGCCTTTTAGAATATTCATGGCTAGCATGGTTAGCTTAGCATAGGTATGTCAATAAATCATTGCCATAGCTCTGTGATAATTGGAGATCTCTCTCTCTCTGTCTCTCTCTCTCTCTCTCCCGCTCTGTGTGTGTGTACCTTTTTGTAAGAAAATATTTATTTAAGAACTTTCTGTGTAGAGAAATACGATGAATGTCATAAAGCACCTAGATATTATGATAAGTGTGTTTGGAGAAGGCAAAAGTGTTTTGTTTCCTCAATATTTAAACATGGCCAACACATAAATTGCGATGTTTAAATGCTACGGGACTACTGACAGTAACAAAGAAGGACTCTAGTGTAATATAGAGGACAGTTCTCTCTAACCTAGAAAGGAGAGTTGGGTGCTGAAGGATGACGTCATCAACACAACACTGGAGGAAGATGCATTTGGCATCAGTGTCCAGGATAACTTCAGGATGACCTGCCCGTGAGCCCAGCTGTCCTGGACTCACTGGGGCCAAGGAGGGAGCTGGAATAATAATCCAGATGTGAGGTGATAGAGGCATAGTGATAGCAAGTGGTAGAAATGAAGAGGAAAGATTGGCTATAAAGACATTTAAAAGGAAGAATCCCTACCACTTTGTGAATGCGATAGAAAGTTCTGAAATATTGGGTCTGAGTGTCTTGACTGACTTGTCAACACCAGAAAGAGAGAGAAGTGAGGAGGGGCAGTTGGACCACAGGGAAATATGTGTTGACCTTTAGACATACTGAGTTCTACAACACAGTGAAACGCCCAGGTGGAAATTCTCTAGCTCTATCCCTGTCATTTTAGGACACAGTTATTCTCCAGGGAGATATTGGTGATATCAGATCTGGAGATGGCAAAGGGAAATTTAACACAAGTGAAGAACAAGCTAAGTTTGAAAACGTTGAGGGCACGGCACCGCCCTCAGCACTGCTGAGACATGCCTCGGTGTTCTGGTTGGGTATGTGATCTCCCATCATCTTGACTACCTGCCAGGCTAAATGCCCTCATACATCGACTGTGCTCTGGCTTAGACTCCTGCTTCTCCTCGCCTGCAAGTATTTAGCTTGTGGTCAGGCATTAGAAGATGTCAACTTTATGACTTAAAAACACAGAAGAGCATTCTTCTTTTACAGTGGGCTCAAATATGGAAGCCTCCAAATCTGTCGGGTAGATACGTAAGTCAGACATATTGAGTGGAATGCCAGTGTCTCTGATCTAGTCCTCTTGGTAAAGTTTAACTCATCCTTTGAGAGTTAACTCAAAAGTTACTGCCTCTAAGTAGCCTTCCTGACTTCCCCAGGTGGTTGGTCTCTTCATTGTCCACGTTGTCACACACTTTGTTCTGCTTTGTGCTAGAGTGCACAGAAAGATCTATGTGTCTGTCTCTCACCACTAGACTGGGAGCATCCAGAAGATGGGAACCATTGATTCATCTTTGTATTTCCCACTCCCTTAACAGAGTGGGGCTCGTGGCTGATAGTTCATTGTTGGAAATATCCAAAAGAGAAGATGTAAGAACGTGGATGGAACGATACGCAGTTGCTGTAGCAAAACCTGTACACACATCATGTGTCACATCCCCGCTGATGCTGTTAATGCTATACCAGCGGAGGCAATGCTCTCATTACCTGCTGCTGGCCCGTATTTGTAACGTGTGACATTCTTTATGGAATACTGTCAAGGGTAATCCATCACGTAGTAACCTTTGGATTATATGCTGAGACTGGTCTTCAACATAGACGTAAATGAACTTCAAGGATCGTGCTGTTTTCTGGGAAGGGTATGATCAAGGGTTCTGGCTAGGAAAATGAAGCAGAACATTATTTTCTTTTAAGTTAAACGTAAGTGCCTGAAAAAGAGGTTTCCTTCTGTCAGCCCCAGTCGGGTCATGGTTATTGTGTGAAGATAATCAGATGACTCTGAAATGTGGCAGAATATTTTTTTCTTAGAGTACCTCGGGGTTTGAAAAGGGGGTGAAGAGTTGCTAAAGGTTTGACCACCCTTGGAACTTGCAAGGTTTGTAATATCTTTATCTTTATCTGATATCTTCATCTCAAGAGGTGTTTTAAAAAATAAAAGGACACATGACAACTTGAGCGAATTTCAGATATCGGCCGTGGGCTCACAGTTAAAGATATTCTCTCTGTATCCATAAAGATTTAGGAATTTACACATAGTATAGAGAGAGTATAAATAAAAGAGAGCTTCTAAGTCTCATCATTTTTGTGTAAATCCAGATAAGACTCCTTTGATGAGCTTAGCGGTTCCTGTTAAGGAAAAGCTTATAGGTGAGAGGAACACTAAAATTATAATTCTTTGTCTTCCTTAATTAGACTGAAGCTCACCATAGATCTTGCTGAAGCTGTGATAAAATTCAGGTAATAATTCACATTGTCAGGTCAGCAGAAATGGGCACGGGGCATCCAGTATGACTGAAGGATTTGCTTAAGTGATCTATCTGTGAACGGAGGTGCTCAGGAGAGGTACACAGTCTTCATGGGAAATAAACCCTCTGAAGATGCTGAGTACAAACAGCAACGAAAATAAATCCCAGCAAGTTTCTTATATCACCCTTACAGATGTCATTTCAGAGGAAATATATAAATCACATTCATACCAATTGACGTGGGGCACTAATTAGTAAGTCCCATTAAATCGTGGAGTAATGACATTCAGCATCTAATGAATGCCTCATCATCTTTTGATCATTAATATTTCACAGCATAAGAACACAAGAATTGGCATCCCTGGGCTCACGCAGCATGGTTTTCTGTCTGTGATGTGGCCCCAGGGGCACTAAGTGGCACGAGGGTATTGCTCCTTTGTCGTGAGGCTGCACAACACAATTAACTCAGGACCCTGAGTCCTAACGTTTCCTCGTTTTAGAAAATGTGAATCTGCCTGCCATTCTCCGAATTAACATCTGCGACTGCCCAGTGCCCTGGAAAACAGACGCAAGCTGAAATGTTGACTTTGCTTCGCTGCTGACCCTCACAGTCCATGCAAGAAACTTGCACAGGAGATAAAAAACAAATCATTCCTCTGATTTATTACTAAGGGCTTTCTTTATTCAAAGGCAGTAATCACCTCACAGAGCAGGTGCCATTGCAAGGGCTTATTGATCCTGTGCGCTTCTAGAAATGCCAGGAGGCCGTCACTCCGGCGGGAGATGGAGGTGGTCAACGAAAAAGAAGTCCATCTCCGCAGGCTGGAGTGGGAGAAAATCTCTGGCCCTAGAGACCTATGGCTCCAGTGACGCTCGGTGCCTTTCTTTCAGAAGAGGGGCTGGAGCGGAGAGAGCTCTGAGAGGCAGCCGTGGGCAAGTGAGAGAGAAAGGGAGGATGACAGGGAGACAGAGCTGCCGAGGGGTCTCCGAGGCTGCATCCTTCAGGAGGACGGAGAAAGGGTCTTCGTCTCCAGATCGAGATTCCTAAGAGTTAAATATCACCACGCAGCCCGACCCGGATGGGATTTGTTTCTGGGTAGAAAACGCGACACTGATCAACATCAACTTGGACAAGTGACAAGACTAGGTCTGATGTTGGTGGATGTCTTTTCAGGTCGTTGGAGGGGAGAGGACGGCAGGCAGTGTGCTCGGGGGTAGCTGGAGAGAAACATCGCGTCCAGGGCAGCGATAGAAAGCGACAAGGAGGAGGCCAACAGAGGGACGAAAAGAGAGGGAGGAAGAGTTGAAGAAAAGTAGGGGGAAAGTAGGGACAGGGTGAAGAGGAGAGAGGAAGGGACGAGGGAGAAGTGAGGGCGGCGAGGAGGGATCCACAAGGGAAGGGGGATCGCGGGAGAGCAGGGAGGACGGGTTGGTCGCGAGGTGCAGAGCGGGCGCAGGGGTGCGCGGGGGTGGCGGCGCCGGGAGGGAGGCGAGGGGGCTGCGGGAGAGGCGGGGGGCGAGGGAGCGCTCGAGGCTCGGGGAGGCGCGGAGCGGCGGACCGGGGAGGGGGCGGGCGCGCGGTCGAAAGGGAGCCGAGGAGGGAGCGCGCCGGGCCGGGAGCCGAGGGCGGGCGGGAGGTGGGGGGCAGGTGGGGGAGCGCGGAGCGAGCGGAGGCCAAGTGCATTGTGTCTGGTGGCGGCGCGCGAGCCCACCGGCGGCTGCGGCGGGGCGGGCAGCCATGGAGCCGCGGGCGCTCGTCACGGCGCTCAGCCTCGGCCTCAGCCTCTGCTCCCTGGGGCTGCTGGTCACGGCCATCTTCACCGACCACTGGTACGAGACCGACCCCCGGCGCCACAAGGAGAGCTGCGAGCGCAGCCGCGCGGGCGCCGACCCCCCGGACCAGAAGAACCGCCTGATGCCGCTGTCTCACCTGCCGCTGCGGGACTCGCCCCCCCTCGGGCGCCGGCTGCTCCCGGGCGGCCCCGGGCGCGCCGACCCCGAGTCCTGGCGCTCGCTGCTGGGGCTCGGCGGGCTGGACGCCGAGTGCGGCCGGCCGCTCTTCGCCACCTATTCGGGCCTCTGGAGGAAGTGCTACTTCCTGGGCATCGACCGGGACATCGACACCCTCATCCTGAAAGGTGAGCGGCGGGTGCGCCCTGCGCCCCGGGCGCCCGCGCGTGGAGCGCAGCCCGCGGCTCCCCAGGGGCGCGCCTGTTCCCGCGGCCGCCTCCCCGCCGCGTCCCCGGCACATTCTTTCGTCTCCCCCGCCGCCTCCTTTCTTTACCCCTCCCCTCTCTCTTTCTTTCCCCGTCCCTCCCTTGTTCTCTCCCGCTCCTCTTTCTTTCCCCGGCTCTCTTCTTTCCTCTCCATCCTCCTTTTCATTTTCCCCTCTTCCCTCAAGTCTGGGCTTCAGCCCCCCGCCTCTATCTCCTTTGCTTCCTTGGCCTCCTTTCCCCCCTCTTCTCCTCGCCTCTCGTCCTTCGCTGTCTTTGTACACGTGCCTGACTTGGAACGCACGGGTCTGTTTTCTGGACGCTGCTCCCCGGGAAGGTAAACATCAAAAAGACCCGACCTTTCCCAGTTGGGCTCCTTCCCTTAAGTTGTACTTTCCTTTTAGAAATACCTTTGAAGGAAAAGTGGTGCAAACCTCAGAAGAGGAGGAAAAGGGCTTTTTCTTGTATTGTGCTGATGTTGGTAGCAGACGGGACTGATGTGGTATGCCAGCCTGGCAGGCTAATGGGGAGCTCAGGAGGCGGGAGGAACCTTCCTCTAAACCCCCGAAGTGCAGGGTTCCTTTGGGTTAGACCTCAGATAACATTAATGCATTGGTGGAGGCAGCTGAATGCCGATAGGACATCTACTTTTTTCCAGCCTTCCTGATGACTGGGCACACCATCCTTAGGCTAGCCACACCAGGGCGAGGAGAGTGGAAAACCGGTCCAAGCCTTTTAAAGTAGAGCTTTCCGTATTTGCACATGGAGTCTCTACAGAATCACTCTCTCTTAAATTTGTGATACCTCGTAAGGCTGTTTTTGTTGTTGTTTTGTTATTTGACACTGAGTTGTAGAGCATCAATTTGCTCCTCTGAGGTCTAGGTGACACCTGGCTCCCATGTGCGTAATCGGATTGTTTGAATTTTTTTGGTAAATGTCATTCATGCAAGAATATTCAGTGTGACAGTCCTACTGCTGAGGCTTCCTTCTAACTTTCCGAGCTTGACCCTTATTACAAATTCTTTTTCTCTGAGATGGAAAGAATAAAACAACCCATCTTCTTCCCTGGGACTCATTATTGCGAAAAAAGAAGACATCTAAAATCAGTACATTTAAAGATTTAGTAGCCATTCAGGAAAGCAAAGAAGCAGATTTGTGTTGAATTCCGGTTTGGAATGGAATTACATGGAAAGGAGGGGGTTAATAACATGTTGGCCTCAGAGTGTTGTTCGTTGGCGTATTCCTCATCTCTCAAACATGTCAACTTCTTCCTTCCCATGGCTAGCTCAGCTGGGGACTGCCATCTGAAATCTGTCTGTGTGTGGAAGGACTCCAGCGCTCTTGGGGGGAAGCAGATACACTAACCTTCCTTTGGGAAGGGCGCTGTATTCTTTCCTCTCCTAACTCACATCCAAATCTGATTTCTCCTCGTGAAGATGCTGCATAATTAATTTGGATAGTAGCACAGTACATGAACAAACTGTAAGAGCTGAATTTGGAGGTTCGGTTATGGAAGGCTCGCTTAGGCAAGGCAATTTTGAAAGCTAAGCAGTGTAGTCCGTCTTTGGAAATGACAGAGCTGCATTTCCTTACGCTCTTCCTCTGCCGAGAGTATTTGATTGCATGTAAACTGGATATAGAATAATGCCTGAAACAGCAGGGTAGAGTTCATTCAATCCAATGGCAGGCAGGAGAGGGTGTCCCACAGGACACTTGCACATTCCCCGCCTCCCCACCTGGGCTGGCTAGCTCAGGTGCCGAGCTCCAGGGAAGTTCAGAATCGAATAATCCTAGAGGCTGAAGGGACTTCAGCGGTCATTCAATCCAACCTCCCCCGCATTGTTGACTCCCTTCTTCTACATCTTTCTGACAAACAGTTGTCCAGCCTAGCACTTTGCTAAGACAGAACTTGTGTGCTAATTAAAAGAATTATAGTTTTCTAGTCATAAATGCAAGTTTGTATTAAAACGATCTCAGGGCTTCCCTGGTGGCGCTGTGGTTGAGAGTCCATCTGCCGATGCAGGGGACACGGGTTCGTGCCCCGGTCTGGGAGGATCCCACGTGCCGCGGAGAGGCTGGGCCCGTGAGCCATGGCCGCTGAGCCTGCGCATCTGGAGCCTGTGCTCCACAACGGGAGAGACCACAGCAGTGAGGCCCGCGTACCCCCCCCAAAAAAAAAAAAAAAAAAAAGAGCTCAGATTTGTAATACTGATGGTGTTTAGCTAATCCTTTTTGTAGGATACTAAAGAGTTCTAGGTTGTCATCAGAAGACCTGGGCTCCATTGCCGGCTCTACTGCTAAATCGCAGGGCTTCCTCCAACAAGTGTCCAGGCCTCCTTGGCCTTCAGTTTTCTAGTTCATAGTAGGAAGCCTCACTGTTCTTTAGGGGATTTTCTAGTTCTAAAATCTGTCATTGTTGTACTAATAGCAATGTAAATTTAGCTTCCTGGGAAGCCTGACATTATTGACATGAGGAGTTTGGAGGAAATGACAGACGTTCAGTACGTTACGTCCTTGATCATAATTTGTTGTTTGGGAGATGGCCAGAAGGGCCTCAAGTACTTTCAGTATTGCTACTCATCTACCTTGGGCTACCTACATAACTCTTCTAGATCTCAGTTTCATCATCTGTGAGATGAATGGGTGAAATGAACAGCTTTAAAATTCTGTGATTCTAAGAATAATTTCAACAGATGATTTTGACACCCATGTTAGGTAAACATTATTACCTTTGTTTTGGCATCTGTGATATGAATTTGGCATTTGTGGTGTATTTTGACATCTGTGGCTGTGGTATGAATGTCTTAAATGAGCCCTGTATAACTAGAAATCAACATGACATCTAATTAAAAACTTTGGACAACTAGGGTCCCACATTTCATTCTTACTTTCTTCTCTGAACTACCTTATGAGTCCTAAGATTTAGAAATGTTAACGATAGGAAATGAAGAAAAGTAGACTCAGATGGGAGAGTGGGGAGGGGTGGAAAGGGCCACAAGAAGTGCCTGACATACTTAATGAGCTTTTGAGGGAAAAAGAGGTCAGCCTTTCTTCGTGTGGACTTAGAGCACAAAGCCAGGAGGTGGGGGCTTCCCTGGTGGTGCAGTGGTTGAGAGTCTGCCTGCCGATGCAGGGGACACGGGTTCGTGCCCTGGTCCGGGAAGATCCCACGTGCCGTGGAGTGGCTGGACCCGTGAGCCATGGCTGCTGAGCCTGCGCGTCTGGAGCCTGTGCTCCGCAACGGGAGAGGCCACAACAGCGAGAGGCCCACGTACCGCAAAAACAAAAACAAAAACAAAGCCAGGAGGTGGGTGAAAGTTACAGAGAGGAAAATGTAGAGTTGATAATATGGAAGACCTCTCACAATTGGAATTGCTTGCATTTCCTGGAGGCTGGGAAAATATTTCTGAGAGATGTAGAGGAAAAAGAAACAGACAATGTGGAGAATAAGAGATTGGCTTAGAAGTGCAACATATAGGCTCTGTAGTGTTCATCTACTTAAGAGAAATCACGTGAGCCAGAAGAGCAGCGGTCTCATTGGGACAAGTATTTGGGAAAATCATCAAACTCTGATTGTCACCCTTTCATTATGATTCTGTTTACTTGTAGCCCAGAGTGACCCTAGAAGGTCTCCCCTAGATTGGACCTCCAATGGAGGTAAAGTTATAGATAAATCCATTAAGGACCAAGACTAGAACTCGATGCTACTCTCCCAGGCTGACGAAAGACCAGCCAGCAGCACAGTTTGCATACTGCTGTTTTTCCTCTTACTGTATTGACTAATCCACATTCACTATCTTGCCCACTGGGATAACATGGGAACTTACAAATGCTGTAGAGATATTAAGTTCACACTATATTATCATAGTTTACTACCCAATAAAACAAATGCCCATCGAAAGGCTGTTATGTGCAAGGTCATATTAGGGAGATTTCGGCTACACATGTGGGGATTCTTTTGTGTTTGAGCTGGTCAATTGACTAACTTATTCTTCCATACATAGACCCTTCTTGCAGTTAACTTTTGTTGCTAAGGAAGCTTTGCTTGTCACAGTAAACACAGTCTCTGATAAGTATGCAAATGAAGTCATCCTCCACCCAGCAACAGGGGGGCTAGAATAGTTGAAGGAGCCTTGTGGTAGGAACTTGAGAGAATGGGTTTAAAGAGTAGGTTCTTGGGCTTCCCTGGTGGCGCAGTGGTTGAGAGTCCGCCTGCCGATGCAGGGGACACGGGTTCGTGCCCCGGTCCGGGAAGATCCCATGTGCCATGGAGCGGCTGGGCCCGTGAGCCATGGCTGCTGAGCCTGCGCATCCGGAGCCTGTGCTCCGCAACGGGAGAGGCCACAACAGTGAGAGGCCCGCGTAACGCAAAAAAAAAGAGTAGGTTCTTTATTCCTTCATTCATCCAGTTTATTCCCTCAATAAATATATATTGAAAGCCAGGTATTATTTTAGGTATAGAAGATACAGGATTGAACAAAATGGATAAAAACACCTGCCCTAATAGAGTTTACATCAAGTGGTGGAGTTATTTTCTAGTGGATTATATAGTCATTACTCTTAGTAGGCTGTGGGAAGAACGCTGTGCAAGCTGCTAGAGCTGGTAAGTACGTGACAGAAAATACAGTGCAGAGTGATGGAGAGCTATACCCTTTGGGGGATGCCTGGCCATTCTGTTCCAAGTGCAATTCTTAGGTTTAAACTACTGGTTGAACAGTAAAATAGGAGGACAGATGGAAGGAGACTCAGTTGGAAACATTCTATAATGCTTCTTTCAGTTACTGAAAACACTGAGTTTAATAAATAAACATTGAAGAGTCTTGTGAATACATTATGTGGAACTTTGGAGAAATTAATTTTGAATAGGAGTTAGTCATTGAAATGATATCAAAAGTGCCAACTGTTCTTACTAGCCTTTAATTGAAAAAAATTTTTTAATTAAAAAATTTCATTAAAAACAATTAACACTATTTTTCAAATAGATGTACTTTGTTTATGTACACCAAATCCTAATATTATATATTGCCTGCAATAAACAAAAGGAAAATGAATGTTGTAGTGTTTTGTTTTTATGAAATTAAAAGTGAAAGAATTTCAGCAATGTGAAGATTCTAATTCTGTAGGCATACTGTTAACCTGGATAAATCATTTGGGATTGAATTCTTGAAACTTGAAATACAGCATGTCCTTGTGGTTTCAGAAGCATTTTTCCTTTAATGAGATAAACAGAGATATCAAAGACAGTAGGACATAAATACTTTGTCATTTCACTCTCTGCAAGTAAAAGAAAGTAGGAGGATTGGTAGGAATTCATTGGGTCTCTTCTTCACTCTGCTAATGATATATCTGTTTCCCCTGTTGGCTTATTTTCCATGAAATTAGTAGTCTGTACAGGACCCACTACGTTCTACCTGACACAGAAATAGATTGATGATTTTCTCCAACTCATTTGTAGACCAAAGTATCATTTGCATTAGAATAATTATCTCCCAAGAGCAGATGTATCTGGGAAATCTGAGAGGCAAGCACTGTTTCTCTTCCCTGACCCATTTGTTCACATACTGTTCTCAGACCTTCTCTTGGACCAGAAGATGCTGCTGGCAAAGGGATTCCTCAGTTTTGGGGGTGCTGGGGGTATCATTAAGACTTCCTTTTTCTTTCTTTACTTCGCAAGGCAGTGGTCTCCAAACTTGTCTTCAGTCTCACTCTATGTAATTTATATTTATTCATTTTAAAATTAGGTGCATGGACTGTCCTGACATATACATCATGAACACAGACAAAAGCAAACCTTGAAGGGATGGGGTAATAAATAGAAAAAGAAGTTCAACTGTTTTCACCCACACTTTCCACAGGACTGCTTGTGTACCCCCTGGCATGTATACACTCCTCTTGGAAGACTGCTGTTCTCACTGCACATCAGCAAAGCTGAGTTTCTCATCTGGGCAGAAGAAGGACTGTTTGTTTACTATCATGGCTGACCTCTGTGGTGGGTCTCCTAGGCCACCGTTGTATCACACATATTCATCTTGCACAGGGGACAGAAGAAGATGCATTTTATTTCTGTATCATTTCTGACCTTAGGCACAGCATTACCCAAGTGTGATACCCTATGTTTCAACACATCCTGTTGCTAACACTCCTGAAGGTTATCTTGCATAGAAATTAGATTCTTACTCGCCTCTCTGCTATCAAAAAAATAAAGACACTTGCTTCCATTCTTTCCATCTGCACAGGGAAGTCACCTTTTAAAAGTGATTCATAAACACAAAAGTGGTTGGTGCTTTAAGTGGTTTGTGATCAAAATTGCCAGAGTCAGTGCCATTTGTATCCACCATGTCTCATGGATAACATTTAGCAATGGCCTTGAGGGGAAAAACGGAAGAGGTTTTGGCTATGCCATAGAAAGTTCACATCCAGTTATACCCGAGTGGCTGTGATTTTTTCTTTAGCTCCTGATTTTTCTTTTTCAAAGCTCAAAATGAGCCGTTAAACCCCATCAGGCAGACTGCTCATAATTGCAAGTGTTCTTGATTACCACAGAAGATATGCTTTTGTTTGGGGAGCATCTGGAAGTTACGTTCCACTGAGGGAGTAACCGAGTCTCCCAGTGTCAATGCTAAATGGGAGACCATGGGGAGTGGCCACATTGAAGGAATTTAGGCAGGTCCTAGGGTTTTCCCAACAGTTACCAAGGGTGAACGCTCCTTTCCTCTTTGAGCCCACCTGCAGTGTGGTATACCCCAGGTTACTGACCTTTGACCTCTGCCAAGCAAACTGTGACCTCGGGTTGACTGTGTCCTTATTCCTGAGTCCGTCTTTTTTTGTGTGTGTCCACCTTGTCTTTCAGAGAGATTCCACTGTCCTTCTTTGACACTCAGTTGTGTGACCATCTGAGGCCCATTTTCCTGTATTATTTGCTGGTTAAAAGAATAAAAATAGGGCTTCCCTGGTGGCGCAGTAGTTGAGAGTCCACCTGCCGATGCAGGGGACACGGGTTCGTGCCCTGGTCTGGGAAGATCCCACGTGCCGTGGAGCGGCTGGGCCCGTGAACCATGGCCGCTGAGCCTGCGCGTCCGGAGCCTGTGCTCCGCAACGGGAGAGGCCACAACAGTGAGAGGCCTGCGTACCGCAAAATAAATAAATAAATAAATTAAAAAACCCATAAGAAAAACCCACTACACCATTGCTATTGTCTAAAGCTTTGCACAACTGGTTGTAAAGATTTTTATCAAAATAAAGGCGTTTTTCAGTAGAAAATGGACTTTATCTTCAACACCTGGTAACATTTATGATGGTTTATTTTTTCACTTTTTTACAGTGTTTCCCTGTGGTTAAAAGTGATTGCAGTGATTAATCTGTTTTATTGCAAGTTTTAACTAAAAGGATGTAGCTGAACTTCTTGGAGCCTGAGAGAGCCCACATCGGCCCTCTTGAAGCTGACAGCCTTTGTTTGCTGCAGAGTACGGGGAAACTACAGGCTGCATTCCATCTTTCTTGTAACTCAGCCAGATAAGCTGATTGCAGACCAAATAATAATGTCATGGGGACACCCATCAGGGAATGCATTAGCAAGTGAAAAAAGGGGAACAATACAAACCATATTTCAGTTTCCGTTATCTTGACTGACTGAGGACACACTGAATTATTTTCTGTAATTTGCTGGATGTCCCCCAGTGTTCAGACTTTTAAGTATTTTGTTCATGGGAAAAAAATCAATCAACTCATTTCTCCTTCAAGGACCAGAAGGTTGTAATATGTTCCCTTTTGGTTTCTCCGGGTTATTTGATACCACATAGGTAGACGGGGAAGTGATTCCAGAAGTATGTGGGAAATTCTGGATGTATAGATAATTCCAGAAGGCTTCATTGTCCCTTTACGACAGGTACCTCAACTGTAAATCAACACTGATGCCTCCATCTACCATGCCAGTAAGCACTGACTTGTATCCTTAGCGTCTATAGCAGGCAAGATTGGGAGAGTGGGGCGTGAGGGTAGGGGTGGGAGGCTGTATGTGACTTGGATCTCTCTTGTCTACATTTTAAGGAATTTTTGTTTGGTGCGGGGGATGTAAACATTTGCTTCACTCAGAAATCAGTCAACAAATGTTACTAATGAGTGTTGAAACGAATTGCTTTTGCAAAGAAGAGGCTGCTCAGTGAAAAACACGGGTGCGGTATCCTCCTTGCCCCGTGAGGTTGTGCTTTCTCTAAGGACCCCCAGAGTAGTGAGGAAGAGGGTCTGAGCAGGCGGATGGGGCTGTTGGTTAATTTGAGTTCGAATGCCATTTCTTGTGTTCTCACAATTTTGAAAACTGCTTACAGTCATGTTTACAGTTGTCATGGAATTTTTCAGCATGGGCATCCTGTTAAATGGTACTCAAGGAGGTTATCCTGAAAAGCAACAGAATCGATCACTTGTCATGGGTTTGAAAAATTATGGAACTCATCATCAGAGAGACAATTTGACCTAGCGGAAGATAAACTGTAAGGGGGGAAGAAACTAAAAATACAATGGTCAATGATAATAATTGAGTGTGGGCCAATTGAAGCTCAGTATGTTTGTTTTATGCCCCTGATACTTAATCACTTATTCCAGGTGATTTAATCCTTAGCATCTAACATATTTTAGGGAGAGTTTGTTTGGTGTTCAGACAATGGAAGTGTTGGCTGAAAGAAGCTAAAACGAACAAATACTAGACAAATAAAGAGGCTGAACTAGAGTGGCAGGAGAAGCGACAGTGACTGCTGACAGGAACGTTTCTGAAAAATACTGTCTTTCTGTTCAGGTGTTTGAAACAAACAAAACAAAAAGGGCACAAGGAAACTGTTTACTATTCATCAGTAAAAGATAAAATCCAGCCAGAAGATGTCAGCTGAAGAAGCCTCAAAGTCATGTATTTCTTTCCTTTTTTCCTCAGCGTTACCTTTTCTTTCTGAAAGAAACTCAGATTGGTTGGAGGAAAATGGGTAAGCACATGTAGAATCAAAGATTCACAGAGTTGAAAGGAACTTTGAGCCGTGATCCTCACCTAATTTTTTTTCCTGTGATGCCTTGATAGAGGATTTTCATGTGCCCTACAGACTTCTGTCAATTACATGCAATTCCTAGCATACCAGCTCTGACTCCCTCCTTTTCTCTCTGAGCGCGTGTTTTCAGAATGCCTGTGACGGAGGGCATGTTGTTATCAGCATAATCTCGATCAGTTTTAATTTATAAAACGGAGTCTAGCTTTTGGACAGGGGAGGCCCTTTGATCTCGTTTAGAGGAGGCTTAGAGACAGCCATCTGATTGGCTGTGGGAGTGGGGGCTTTATCCAGGTTGTGTGTTTTTCAGGGGTGAGGCTGGTACAGGGAGCTGGTGGACACTGTGAGCATGCGTACTTCAGTCTCCCAAAGTCGTCCCCAGGCACCACCACCGATTTGGAAATTGGGAGCTGTATTAATAACTCATTACCTGTTAGCCTTATGAACAGGTCCCAACATACCTGATTTAAGAAAGTTAAAAAAAAATGACAGGAGAAATCATAAAAGGTCACAGTTTTGTTTGCCCTCCAAGTGTGACAGAGTTCTTGAAATAAATCTGTCTGAGAGCCCCTGAAAGGCATTAAACAGAGTAGCTGACTATTCAGTAAACCACACATACAAGAGGATTCTGCAGTCATATTTGATTATGCCATGGGAGAAATTGATGCTTCTTACTAATATGCCCCAGATTTTCATTTGGGAAATTTGTGGCATAGGTATTTTCGAGAGCATGTTTTTATTTCCTAAATTATCACACAGTTCTTGTTTTAGCACTCTTCCAGTTCTATTTGCAGGTTAAAATGGCAGACCTAATTTTTTTCCCCCCTGGCTAAGTATTCTCCCATATATCTAGCTTTCCGGAGTTGTTTTTATTCCTGAAAAGGTCAGGTATGAAACATAATAATTTGGGTTGTCAGTCTAATTTTTTAAAATGCAATTAATAAAGTGCTTGATAAACATTCATCCACTCACATATGTGGGTTTATCAGTTAAGGATCTTTTAGTGCCGAATAGTAGAAAACCCAAATAAAAATGGCTTAACCTACAAGGAAAGTGTATCATCTCCCATAACAAGAACTCTGGAGGAAGCCTGTACCTAGGCTGGTTAATTAAAGATTGAATTCTGTTGGGCTTTAGTTGTCACAACAGGGGCGATTTTGCCTTCAGGCTTGTCTCTTGCTGGGTCGTCAGCAGGAGTGTCAGTCACTTCATCACATAGCAATAGTTCAAAGGCTAATAAAGCAGGAGAGAGAGGCCATGCCCCTTTTTCCTAAACCATTCTCAAAATGAGCGTAGGGCTTCCCTGGTTGAGAGTCCGCCTGCCGATGCAGGGGACATGGGTTCGTGCCCCGGTCCGCGAAGATCCCACATGCCGCGGAGCGGCTGGGCCCGTGAGCCATGGCCGCTGAGCCTGCGCGTCCGGAGCCTGTGCTCCGCAACGGGAGAGGCCACAACAGTGAGAAGCCCGCGTACCGCAAAAAAAAAAAAAAAGAGTAATGTCCCAGAGGTCTCCCAGAAGATTTCCCACAGGCCTCATTGGTTAGAATTATGTCACATGACCATTCCTAAACCAATCCTTGGCGAGTAGAATGGGATTATGGTGATTCCCTTAGACCAATCAAGCTTCTCCTGACAATGGCTAAGGGTTCAGTCTCCCCAGGAAGCACTTGCCTGCCTGACACCTGAATAAAGTCTGGCTACTGTTAGCTCAGGAGACATGGCTATTGTGGCCACAGCCATAGTGCCTGCCACAGCAGGAAAGTCCAAATGGCAGTTCCGTCCTACCTGTGATCATTCCATAGGGAGAACAGGACTGAGAGGAGAACCCCGATGTCTTGCTAGCTCTTCCAGATTTACCGTATTCTCTCTCCACATCCTGCCCTCATGGGAATAGGGGAGGAAAAACCTCTTTTTCCACTATATTCCTAAATTCTCAGGTTGGGTCCTATAAATTGACTGATAAAAGACAGATTAACAAGAGAAAAACAGAAGTTATTAACGTGCATATGGAGCTGTCAGAGATGGGTAACTCAAAGTGGTGGTTAGAACTTGGGTTTATATAGCATCTTAACGAAAGAACAATACATTTTTTAAAAAATTATTTTTTATTTATTTATTTTTAAGAACAATACATTTTTAGGGAAGTGATAAGACAAAGGAAAAGGACTTTGAGTTTCCAGGGCTGACAAATTGTGGGAAGGCAAATATAAGGAGAAACTAATGGTAGATCAGGGCTAGTATTGGCAAGGATCGTTACGTAGATTCCTCTGGTACCAGCTCTGGCTGATAAAGGTCTAGACGTATCTCTGGTAATTCACTTCTTTCCTTCCTGGTACAGAGAAGAAAGAGGGGGCACCTTTATAAATTTATGTCCTGCTTTTAGGAGAAGGGCAGAAAGCTTTTCTTGTATCTGCTGCTTCTCGATTGCTTCAGCTCAAAATAATTCTTATGTCAAAGTGGCATATTTGGGGGCGGCATATTTTGCTCTTCTTCATGGGCATATCGGAGCACCCTGAAAGCCCTGTGCTTTGCTTGCCAAAGAGCTGTTTGGGACTCTTTAATCTCTGGTAACCCAGGGACTGCATGGTTGTTTTTAAGGAGGCTTATTCATAATTGCACTTTAAAAAATGGGATGTAGGGCTTCCCTGGTGGCACAGTGGTTGAGAGTCCGCCTGCCGATGCAGGGGACACGGGTTCGTGTCCTGGTCCGGGAAGATCCCACATGCTGCGGAGCGGCTGGGCCCGTGAGCCATGGCCGCTGAGCCTGCGCGTCCGGAGCCTGTGCTCCACAACAGGAGACGCCACGACAGTGAGAGGCCCGCGTACCGGAAAAAAAAAAAAAAAGGATGTAAAACGTTCAAAACTGTGCATTTTAGGGGATTTTGATGTACTCCAAGATCTGATAGTGCAGTTGTTATTAATTTAATACACACTGTATTGATGAGGTCAGTGTTGTTACACACCTGGAAGGCCACCTGAGGAAGTGGTTATTTAGCAACATATGATTCTGTGTTTGGAGGAGTGGGATGGAGGGAGAGTGTGTTCTGATGGAGCGCAGGCATCTCGGCAGGAGTGTTCAAGTCAGACCACTCCAGGGCACTTCACCTTTCCTGATGGAATTGCTATGCTCTTCTTGGACCTCTCATTTGAAACTGAGAGGCCTATTTATTAAAGCTGGATACCTCTTTAGAGCAGGAATTACAAAGCAGGAAAACAATCTGAACTATTGCAGATGGGCTGAGCTAGCAGGGTGTCAGCATAGAAGCCTCAAAAGATGGTGTAGAGCCACAAGGTATGTGGGAGGACATATATTTGGACCACCAGATTGCACGCCAATTTGTAGGTTCAAAAAGAAAAAAAGCAAGTGAGGAGGAAGGAAAGCGAGGAAAGCAGGAAGGAGCAAATGAACAACTATTGGGTGGCTCTTTGGGGAACCAGTTCTCTGGGATCTTGTTTCTTTAAATATCTATCAGGTTTCTCTTTCTAAAATAAAATCGTATCATGTCTTTCCTTTGATTAAAAATCACGGTCTGATGGATTCCCCAATAAGTTAAAAATAGACTGACTCAATGATCCAGCAGTTCCACTCCTAGGAATATACCCTAGAATGGAATATACCCTAGAATGGAAAATAGGGACTCAAACAAAAACTTATACATGAATGTTCATAGCAGCACTGTTCGTCATAGCCAAAAGGTGGATACAACCCAAATGTCCATGAGTTGATGAATGGATAAACAAAATGTGCTATGTCTATATAATGGAACATTACTCAGCTATGAAAAGGAACGATGTACTGGTACATGCCACAACACGGATGAACCGTGAAAACACTATGCTCGGTGAAACAAGCCAGACACAAAAGGCAAAGTATTGTAAGATTCCGTTTATATGAAATATCCAGAATAAGCCAGTCCATAGAGACAGAAGACAAGGAGGGAGGAATGTGGAGTGACCGCTTCATGGGTATAGGGTTTTCTTTTGGGTTGATACCTATGTTCTGGAGATAGTGGGGATGGTTGTGCAACATACTAAAGGACAAGGAATCACACACTTTAAAAAATGTGATCAAAACAAAACCAAAACCAAACCCAAAATCGCTCATGGTTTTGCACTGTCCACATCTACAAGTCTAAACTTCTTCGAAGGTCATAAAAAAGCCTTTGCCATGTGGCTCCAATTCCCTTTCTGGTTGTGTAGCCAGACACTTCTCCATGAAATCTAGGGTCAGGCTCCACCAGACCATTTGCTTTTCCCTCAATACATGTTCCCTTCACTCTGTGTCATTGTGGAACTTGTTTCCTCTGCCTGAAATGCCACCTTCTCTTGTCCATCCGGTCGCTCTTCCTTGAAAGCTTCCTAGTGCCATTGTTACTTCCTCTCTAGACTTCCTTCACTCTCCCCTTAGCCTCTCATTACCTGCAGAATTAATTGCTTTATTAGTTGGGACCCCAGTGTGCTTTGTACTATTATAGTGCTTTCTACATTGTATTGTGGTTTATTTCCTTGTCCACTTTACCCCCTACCTTGAGGTTGGGGATGGATGCCACCCAGCTCAGTATCTGGCACATGGCGATCTTCCCATAGAATAGCTGTTGAAAAAAATTCCACTGGATTGATTCAAATCACCGTCATATCTGGTCCATTCTTTTTCACCCACTCCAGAGTTTCTCGTTCAATTCAAGGACAAGGAGAAGAGAGACTTATTCTAATCTTTCGGAGACTAGGACACTAATAATTAACTCAAAGGAGATGAAGTAATTGGCATTAAAAAAAAGCAGTAGCAGTAGTATATGTAAAAAAAGAAGCGTTTATGGTGGCTTTTATATTGAACATATTCCAGAAATCAGCGTAAAACTAACAGGGTGCTTTTTATGGAGGATTTGCCTCACAAAATGTTCTTAATCCTTAACAAAAGGATTACATTATTATTGCGATTTTCTTGTCTTTCTGCTTATACCCCACTGGAAGTCCCTACCTTCAAGGAACTGTTCCTTTGTTCTCTCACAGGACCTAGCTGGGTGGTTTTCAGATACTAGGAACTCAATAGATGGGTATTGTTTTCCTAGGTTTATTCCAAGTATTTTCTTGTACAGTTTTGACTTATTAAGTATTCTGTTTTTCAGCAAAACTGTTGCAAGTCCAGTTACATACTTCCTTTCACCAGCAAGCACAATAGCTAGAATGAATCTGAAACACTCTTGGTGGCTGCCCTTCATCAGGCTCTTTACTGAGCTGTTCTGATGCTGTGTCAGACGTCTTAGGAGGGAGACTTCTGTATGCTGAAAGAAAGCCTGGAGGAGGAACTGGGGTTCAAGTGGGCTTTCGGACTCTTCAAGCTGAGATAGCTCTCCAAGAGACTGGTGGCTTTTCTGGTGTGCTGAAATGATCTCCCTCTCAGCAAGTTTATTTTGAAGGTTATTGACGTGACAGCAGGCAGAGATTTGAGGCATCTTCTTCCCTCTGCTATTAACTAGCTGTGTGACCTTGAGCAAGTCACCTCACCTCTGCAGATCTGCATGTTCTCATTTGTACACACAGAGGTTGGATCAGTGTAACCTGCTGGGTCTCTTGGAGCATTAACTGGCTGTAACTACAGGATGCCCAGCAAACAGCAGCTTAATTAACTCCACAAAGTGTAAGGATAGAAAAAGGTCGGTTCTCCCTAGAAGCAGGTTAAGTGTTAGGACAATCCAAATCTAAGAGCCTTTGTCTCTTTTCAGTTGTTCACCCACGTGCCGTTCCTTTGCTCTTTTGAATGCGACATGCTTTCTTACTGCTAATTTTCTTTTTCATTTCCTGAGGGTTTCAAAGGAGAAAACAGGACTTTCTATATTGTTCCAGGAATTCTCTTCCGTAGGAGCTGTGTTTGCCATTTGGTTGGAAGGACTGAACTGTATAATTTTTTCCTTGTTAGATGATTTCGCAGGGAATTGGTAATAATAAGTTATATCTGGTTTTAGGAACTGAAGTTAGAGTTCATAATAGAGAGCAAAAAAGGAGCACCCTTTAGAAAATTGCATCGTATAATTTAAATTTTGCCTTACCTGCCCATTTTAAATTTTTTTGAAGAAGTTTGAGAGCTTTTGATGGAAGAAAGAAAATCATATACTTTCTTTTTGTTACTACAGGTAAAAAAATCCTAGGTTTATTCCTTTTTTGCTTCATGAGAGTATTTAATACTCATAAGCCACGTGAAGTTAAATAGAAATCCACAATGATCTGTTACGATTCGTGCTGTTCAGAAGTTTTAGAGATACGCTTTCTGAATTTAATAATCCGCTGTGTTAAATACCTGGAAGTTATATTTGACCACTTTAATTCATACTATGAATCTTGAGTATTCGCTTGTTTCTTTTTTCCCCTCAGATGATATTTTAGGTGGCTTGCCACACATTGTAATTGGCCTAATAGTTAATTTCACTGAAAGCCCTATTCAAAAAATTTGAACATGATATGACTTTCCTTGACCCCCAATTTCTTCCTTTATGTAGATGAAAGGATACGCCCAGGTAAACCTCTTTAGGCATCCATGGCAATGATTATAATGGCAGATCTGCTGCTCCACTTCTGATGCTGGGTTGGACCAGTTTTTACTTAAATCCTTCCACACAGAGCAGAGATGAGGTAGACGAGACAATCATCTGTATCATCCCCATCACAGTCAGGCTGATTCTTATTGAGAGAGAGTGTGAGTTCCAGAAGACAAGAGGGGATATGGCTGAAGGTAGCAAGCGTACTACCTCACCTTTGCCCCATCATAAGCATTTTGGTCATTTGGAAGACTTAGAAGTTTATCTAAGAGGAAGAAAAAAAGAACCTGCTCAAAACAAGTTGACAGCACTGCACTGAATGGTGATGGGGAAGAGAGGGGAAGAGGCAACCCCATGGAGAATGAGAGTCATCACATAACCGTCTTAACTTTGGTCTCTTTTTTTTTTTTTTTCTTTGCGGTACGTGGGCCTCTCACTGTTGTGGCCTCTCTCGTTGCGGAGCACAGGCTCCGGACGCTCAGGCCCAGCGGCCACGGCCCACGGGCCCGGCCCCTCCGCGGCACGTGGGATCCTCCCGGACCGGGGCACGAACCCGTGTCCCCTGCATCGGCAGGCGGACTCTCAACCACTGCGCCACCAGGGAAGCCCAACTTTGGTCTCTTGATTCTTAGAAAGCCTCTTCATTCTTTTGGAATTTTGTTTGTTTGTTTCCTCTTACAAACAGTAACACTAGGAAGAGTCTTACAAAGTCTGTGGGAGATTATGAACTAGGGAACTGAAATTACTCTGTAGAAGCCATATGACGAGGAGTGTGATATTCATGGAATTCATGAGAAAAAGCACTTTAAATTTCCACAGCAGATTCCTTCCTCATAACCCAGAGCGGTTTTTACAAAGAGAAAAAGGAGACACGTTCTCTGACTAAGCATACGTGATTGAGGAGAATAACATTGGGACTGCTGTTAATTACTGCTTGTATAGGGAGGGGAAGGTGGCCCCGTGGAGGGGGCGGTGGGGGAGATGAGCAACCTTGGGAACTGGGAGCTGTGGCCCTGGTCCTGGCTTTTCCGCCACCCGTGGGACCTTGGCAAGTCATTTAAACCTCTCTAGATCTCTAGATCTCATTTTTAAAGTTGAACTTCATGATTTCAAAGAGTTTTCCAGATTATTACCTTTTATGATTATTTAGAGCATCAGAAGAAAAGGGTGAGTTTTCCAGAGAGCCAAAACCTACCTTTCTGTGCCTCAAAAACTTGTTTTTATCTGACTGGATGGATATATTATTCAATGCATTACGCACATCTCTGCTTTCTGAAACAGAGAGCACTAAATTTAACTTTCGCTGAATGACTCAAGGTTGTTGCTATGAACTATGATGTAATAGCCAGGTCCCCTTGGGGAACATAGAGGTGTGTAGAACTGTGTGCCTCAGAACCAAATGACGCAGCACACTGTCCTTTACACAGAAATGATTGTGAGGTTCTGATTTTGTGTGTGTGTGTGTGTGCTGCTTTTCCAAATATCACTTCTTTCTGTTTCCGTTGTCTGTCTCGAGCTGTCCCTTTTTGTATTCCACTTTGCTGCTTCTAGTGGGCTAGGAACAGGGGGTCACGGATGAAGCAAGCTGGAATTAGGTCTGAAGTTAGGGCAAATGGCCACCAGGTGAGGGGTTTCGGGAGGCAGCCCTGAGAGTGGCGATTTGGTGACTTCCTCAGGTCACTGCCTGAGGCCTTTGGGGTGTCTGTGTCGCAGTAAGCGGCCCTTGGGTAAGTACAGTATCGAGGTGTCTGGCTCTTCCTGTTTATGGAATGATGTAATGTTTGTGACCATCCTTCCTAGAGGAGAAAATAAGAATGAGAGCTGGGCAGGAATGCCATAGCCCAAGGGACTACAAGAGGGCTCAGAAATAGAAGCGTGTCAGCAGGAGGGCAGGTGTGCGGATCCGTGACAGTGTCCAGGTGACTGACAGGCAGGGCCAAGCCTCATTTGTAGGGCGTCCCACAAGGTCATCCTGTTCACAGCCTTGGCTTGCAGCCATTCTCCACCATGACAGCCCATTACTGCCTTCTTTAGATGAAGCAGATACAGGGGGATCGGCAGTGGCAATGTTGAATTAGGACCCATGGATGCTGAACTTCTGGTTAATTGTTATTCTTTTGATCCTCGGGACCACTTGCGGGTTGCTTAAGAAAATGTAAATCGGTTATTCATTTCTGTGTATTTACACGTACGTGCCGCTTTATTAGCTTGCAAAATACAGTGTCATCCATTTCAGCATAAACGTGGACACTGACTAATTTGCACTTCTTTAATCTGCAAGCTTGGCAATTTGGGGCAGCCTCCTACCTCCTCCATCCTCCCTCCCCACGATCTCCCCTCTCCCACCCAGCAAAGCCAAGAATGTTATTTTAGGCTGTAGGAGCCATACTTTAAAAATACCACTGGGTTTCTCTAAGCTTTTCTGAAGTTTATAAATGAATGAATGAATGAATGAATGTCACGTGGGCCAGTCTCCTGTGGGGCTCTCTTTGCTGCGTTTTCTGGGCACTCATGGGAGAAAAGCAGTCAGGCCTGGTGCTGTCCTGGGGCTACAGCTCCCCTGCCCAAGAGGGGGATAGGAGCTCATCCTGGGCAGGAGGAAGCCAGGAGGGTCCAATATATGTAGCTGTGGCTTCATCCAGGATTGTGTTTATGTAACTCCTGGGGGTGTGGGGAAAAGCCAGAAGATGATTGGTAATTAGAGAAACAGGACTGTGCCACCCATTTTGGCATGGGAGTTAAGTGAGCCACCGTTGTGTCCCACTTATGCTAGAATTTTCCTCTCTTTTAACACCATCGGGAAGGATGAGGATGGGTACAGTGTGGAAGCAACATCTGCTTTCTTCCCTTCTAAGGCTGGCCCCTCCTGACTTCTAGAAAATTACTGCCATAATCGCTCTCAGGATTCTGGAATTACAGTCCTTGTAGCAGTGCAGCCTGAGGCCTTATTTATCCACGGCTTTGACTTCTTCTTTACTGATTTGGGCTGATACTCATGCAGTCTGTTGGGCTGGTTCTAATTATTTTGGCTATCTTAATTATTGGATTGTGCAGGACCTGTTCTGTTAAAATAATTTCTCAGCAAAAAAGAATCGAACCAGGTCAAGAGTACATGCATCTACCTAGTTCCTATCTGCTTCTGCCTCTAGCCCTTTGTGTCATATTAAATGAATCATTTTGCTTCCCTGTTTTTCATTTTTCTCTCTGTGAACACAGAGAGAATGATGTTTATCTTGTGACTTAAGATTTAGGGTCGCTAAGTGTCACACACTCTTGAAATGTAACTTGTTGCTATCGGTTTGATAGGACCATTCATGCTGCTTCCATGTAGTTTATATCTTTCTTTCTAATTATGAACTTTCATAAACACATGCTCATTATAGAAACTGCAGAAAACTGCAAAGAAGAAAACAAAAATCAACTGTAGCCCTCCAACTTAGTTATAGAATCCTGTTCAAAGTTTGATTTCTTTTCATCCAGTCTTTATGCAAATATATATACAAAGACATGTTTCTATAATATGATATATACTGCTTTGTATCCAGCACTGAGCCACAAGAATTTTCCAATTTTAATCATTTTTAATATCTGCAAAGTATTTTAATATGTGGGTGCGTCGCCTTCTAGCTAACTAATCACTAGTCTCTCCTACTTGAGCCTCTCCTCATATCCTTTTTTGTCTACCTGACGGAATCATCTCCCAGAAATAAAACTTGATCCTATCACTTCCCTGCTTAAATCCTTCTGCAGCTCCTGATTACTTGCTGGATGAGGTCTCGCTGTGTGGGGGAAGGAGCTTTTCCTGCCTGGTCTCTGCCAACCTCTCCTCTTAGCTCTTTACTTCTCATCACGCTCTATCTCACACAGCACTGAACAACCTCCTGTCTGTCAGTTCCTCTCAACACTCCTTACCTCTGCACCTTCCCTTTTGCTCTTCTGCCATCTGGGATGCCCACTCCTGCCTCTGATGCCACCACCCCTGTGACCTGGCTGTCTCTGGCTCCTTTCTAAGGTTCCCTGCAGGAGGCCTTCTCTGCCTTTCCCTCATCGGGAACCTGTTTCTCTGGACAGTTCTGTAATGACTTGCTTGGATCTCCATCACTCAAATGACTCTGGGCCCCCTCCAGTGCATTCTCCATGCTAGGGCAAGAGGGAAGTGTTTTCTGGCCGGTTTGTTTTAAAAAATCAATTCTGATCATTGATTCTGGTCATTTACAATCTGGGGTGGCTTCCACTGGGGCTCACAATAGAGGCCAAGTCTCAATCCACGTTCAGGCTCTCTGCGATCCAGCCCCCGTCTTCTTCTCCAGCGCCATCTTCCCTGATATCTCCTCAGCCCAGTCTCGCAGGCCTTCCTCGTCAAAGCCCTCATACCTGCCCTTCCTTCTGTTCCGCGAGGATACTTCTGATGATCCTTGGGACCTCAGCCTTCTTGGACGGCCTCCACCTTTCCCTCAGCACCCAGCCACCCTCTTCTGTGCTCTCAGAGCACTGTGTGCTTCTCCCTTATGTCAGAGTTGTGATTTGGCATCTGTCTGTGCTATTATTTCAATAATGCCGCTGTCCTTCACTAGACTTTAAGCTCTCTGAGGGTGAGACTTGTGTTCGTTTTCATTTATAGGTAGGATTGGCTTGGGGGAAAATCGCAAGGTCCAGTAGCTGACGTTAGAAAGGCTACCAACAAATCAAGCTAGATGAGACCAGGTCCGTCCCAAGTCACCAAGTGGGGCAATGCCAGACGCATGGATTAGAGGTGATCTCCTATAGTTCTTGGAATAGCCTATGAAATCAACATTATCAGCCTCATTTGAACTCAGACTCAGAGATTTTCATGAAGGTAGCAGGGGGGAGGGCCATAATTTAATGTTAAGTCAACCTCGAGGAGCGGGGGCTGTGTGGAATGAAGAACATGCTGGTCCAGGCTGTCTACTGGGAGGTGACGGACCTCCTGGTGTGTGGTGGTGGAGCCCCAGGTGTTCGTTTGTGTGTCTCAGGATGCATTTGGGCAGCTGGCTGGCTTGTTGTATGGCCTTAAACCAGCCAGGCAGAGAGAAGCAGTGCGGCCAGAAGCAGGGAGCCCTGCAGGGGCTGATTTTATCTCTGCACATTGGTGCTCCTGGGAATTCGTGGTGTTCTCTGAGCCCTTTTGCATGTGCCCGATAGAAGTGGGGGCAGCTGTTGGCCAGGGTCCCAGGGTCCTCAGAGGGCACAGTGCTAAATCCCGAGGAAGAAGTCCCCAGGTGCTCAGACCTGAGCAAACGCAGGTACTTCTGAGCCCTGCAGGGCAACGGAGGTGGCCTTTCTGCTTCTAGTCCCGGGCTTTTAAAGTTACCCCCAGAGGAGGCTGGGGGCTGTGGAGGCCCTGGGACACCGGTGATCCAGCCTCAGGCTTTGAAAACCAGACAGAGGCAGAACAGAAGTCTCTGGAAAAGAGAATAATCCATAAAGGATGCTGCCAGAGAGTTTTAAAACATTTCTTCCGTATTTCCTTAAATTAGGTTTTTCTTTTAATTACCGAGTTATCCTTCAGAAACTTGGAACGGCCCCACTCCTTATCAGCATATTCCTTGTCAATTATGCACGGGCTCAGGCTTATGGCGCTGAGGGTGATGCTTAAGTATGAGGCAGCTGGAAGTTCTTCCCCTTGGGCTGAGGGGAGTGATAGGAATGCTAATGGGCTGTAGCTCTGGGCTGAGCTGGCAGCTGAAGGAGAGGCCTCCCTGAGCACAGGGCTGGGGGACCGTGTGGGGAGCAGAGGAGAGGCTCACGGCCTGGCTGCTGACCCAACTGGATGAATGGGGGCTGGGGGTTAACCTGTAATTTTTGTGATTCTGATCAACTCTGCCTGCTTCCTGGGTTCTTAGCACCGTATCCTCAAATAGCTGATTGAAGCGATGCTTAGCAAAACTGCCTATTGGCACTTTTTTTTTTTTCCTGCCCAGTTGTCTATGCCATTCATGCTGCTTGATGTAAAATTAGGGTCGGAAACATTTCGTGGGCATGTTTGGATGAGATGTGGGCTGAAAGGTGGTGTGTGTGTGTGTGTGTGTGTGTGTGTGTGTGTGTGTGTGTGTGTGTGTGGCACGAGCACCCACGTGTGCGTTATAAGGTGCAATGAGCACGGAAGTAAATAAGCTACAGCTCTGGACTCTATGCAAGTTATCTCATCCTGTCCTCGTCCGCAGACAAGGACTTGTGACCACTACATGTGATAAGCGCAGGTGGAAAACAGAAAGAGAATTAAAGCTCTCCTTCACGCTGTCACTGGAACTGGACCAGAGGTACATTTGTGTTTCAGGCTCAAGCACCCGACGGTTATCTTGGCTGCTTGAACTATGTGGGTAGGTGGGTAGTTCTGGTAGGAGAAAGGATGGGGACTTCAGTTTGGAGTGTGCATCTGTGGGGTGGGCCCTCTCCGCCTTCCCTCCAACAGAGATTCCCTTCGGAGGCGGGTTCCACTTGGCCAAGGAGGAGGTTCACCCCTCCAATCCTCGCTTTAGGTATTGAATCCCAACACCGCTCCCCCAGTTTGGGACCTCTGTGGGTCTGGGGCTCTGGGATGGAATCTCTGCCCCAAATGGCCCTCCTTCCCGTCCATGATTCCCACACCTTCCTCTGTCTTCCCAGCCACTCCTGTGCCCCTTTTGTTTTTCCTCTGCCTCGGTCAGGGGTTTAGGCACCTGAAAACCTGCTCGGCAAGCAGGGAAGGAAGTCTTTGCCTGCAGCGCTTTAGACAGTGGTTTCCTCCAGTCTTTGTTTGTGCTTCCTTGTGAGTAGAGGGCAGTGTGAGAGCAAAGGGGATGGAAATACACAAATTAATATGACGAGAAAAGCGATGCCACGCGTCAGTCTGTGCCCGCCTGCTCTGTCCTTGTTCACTTAAGAGGACTAATTAGGCATGATCAGAGGTAGTCATAGTGACTCTCATCTGACAAAGTCTGTTAAGATATCTAAGAACTGGTTCTGGAAGCAGATGCAAATTCAGTGCCAGCTCTGTCAGTCGTTAGCTGTGGGATTTCAGGCAGATTATTTAACCTCTCTGAGCCTCCGTTTCCTTCTCTGTAAAATAGAACCTATCTCATGGGGGATAGAACCTGGCACATAGCAAGTCCTCAGTAAATTATCATCATCACTATTTAGCTATGTGCCTTAGTTAGTGCCTTATTTGTAAGAGGGACAGGATAGCTGCCTTATGTAACTAACAAGGATGCGGAAGAAGGCACTTTCAATACAGCATCACAGGCCGTACAATAAATAAAAGCGTGATTATCATTTTCCTATAACCACACTAAAGCAATTCTGGGGGTCTCAAAAGTGTGCTTATCTGGCTGCAGATTTATGTCCTGATTTAGAGATGCCTGGAGCTGTTGCAGGAGCCGGAACACATGGGAAATAGTGTCAAAGCTTCTAGAAACAACGGTCCTGTCCTGACTGTCATCTTCCTGCCGCTGCTGCAAATGGCTTTGAGATTTGGCTTCTTCTGCTGTAAGGTTCTTGCACTGGAAGGCGGTGAGTGCCATCCTCAGCTCTTGTTGGAGCGAATCCTTGATAATTCATCCAATCTGGAGATTTCATTGCTCCTTTGCTTCTTGTCTCTGGCACCCACCAGGCCACCTAGCTATGAGAGGGTGGACTGAAGTATCGCTAGTAAAAAAGGGAGTGAGGTTCGAACTTGTCAGTTTTGCTTAATCATTGCTTAGCCTTGATCATTACTTAGAAAAAGTTGAAAATATCGTTTAAAAACAGTTTGTACTGGTTTTGGAAATTGATTTCAATCATCTGTCAAAACCCAGGAGTACAATTCTATCAGTGATCCAGCAATAGGATAGGCTTTCCCTTTAGATCCTGAAGGCTGGCTTTAAAGGGGCTCCTAGTTTCCATTTATCTTGATGTGTATCTGTGACACCTCCCAGCATAAATCCAGCAGCTCATCTGGTGAAGAGGACACAAGAACATTGTTCACGGCAGCAAATATGTTTACATTTTTTCACAGTCTGAGCAAAGCCATTGCCCATGTCTATATTTTCATAAATGAGCTCTACCAGACGTTGCTTTCCTCATCTCCAGGTACAGTAGCAATTAGTCAATTCAGCTCTATCCAGGACTTATCTTCATGAAGGAAACAAACTTTTGAAAGTGTAGCTCAATTTGAAGGATTCTATCAAGGCACCTGGAAGGGGCCAACAGTGCATTGTTTTTGTTTTGTTTTGTTTGCGGTACATGGGCCTCTCACTGTTGTGGCCTCTCCCGTTGCGGAGCACAGGCTCCGGACACGCAGGCTCAGTGGCCATGGCTCACGGGCCCAGCCGCTCCGCGGCACGTGGGATCTTCCCGGACCGGGGCACGAACCCACGTCCCCTGCATCGGCAGGCGGACTCAACCACTGCGCCACCAGGGAAGCCCGAGTGCATTGTTTTTAAGGATCATTTGCCCTGGGACACTGCCAACACGCTCTAAAGTGGGCAGCCTTTCTCCAGTACGCTGCTCTTTTCTGAGTACTTGGGAAATTGCTAAAGGTATCAGTGTTTATAGGTCATCGTGTGGCAGGTGGGAGATAGCTTTCTCCCTCTCTCTCTCTCTCCCTCCCTCCCCCCTCCCCATTTCAGAGTTGTTGTTTAGTTGCACTTTGTTACTTTTCAGTTTTCGTGGAACTATATTGTAGATTCAGAAAGTAGGTCCTCCGCCTAAAAGTCACTTGCTGAATGTTTGTTGGACAGATGAGTAAGTGAAAGAAAGAATAAATGGTGAGGTGATTGACTGTTGTTGGCAAAAGGCAGTGACTGACACTTGGCCACTAATTTTTTTTCGCCAATGCTGAAGATGAGGACAAAATTACTGCTGTCCTTCAGGTCAGGACTCATGCTTCACTGGTCCTGCCTATGAAGGGGGATGGGAGGGGAAGGGGTGGATAGACACTGTCCTTTATTAAGCATCGACTATGGACTTGGCGGTGTTAGGACACTCTATGTATGTTATCTCGTTTGATCCTCACGACGATTCTGTGAGGTTTTATTACCTCTATGTTACAGATGAGGAAACGGAGGCTCAGAGTGGTCCAGGTTATTGTTCTAAGTCACACAGCTGCTTCCAAAGCCAACATTCTAGTTTGCACTCTTGCATGCTGCTTCTTATACGCACATGTTAAATGCAAAAAAAGCCCCATATTCCCGAGTTTCTCCCAATATTTAGAGTGTAAATGTTGAACCTTCCGATTAAAAAATATATATATTCATTCATATTCACACGAATTGAAAAAGTCATGGGGACGGGAGAGGGAAGACAGCTTGGGTTTTCTTCCCACACTGACTATTTGGATGTCTCCCTGAATCCAGGAGATTTTAACTTCAAGTGTGTATTAACAACAGCTTGAGACCCAGGTGCTATTAAGACAGCTTTTGTCCAGACTTTATTGATCTCTCTGAGGTCAGCATGTTGTGACCAGAGCAAGAGTAACTAGAAGTGACTGTTGGCCTGTC
Organism: Leucopleurus acutus; assembly: GCF_964270905.1. Classification (NCBI taxonomy): domain Eukaryota; kingdom Metazoa; phylum Chordata; class Mammalia; order Artiodactyla; family Delphinidae; genus Leucopleurus; species Leucopleurus acutus. The sequence continues at coordinate 59,002,894 of NC_139154.1, forward strand.
CCTGTAACACGGTATCCCCTGTGGGAGGGAAGATACCACAGTGTGTGAGACTCCTGCATCCACTGGGTCGATGGCTGTATTTGGTTTCACATGAGATGGGGCTCAGGGCACAAGGCATGGGATGGGGTGTCGGTTATTAATGTGTCTGCCTTCTCTCCAATGGCATGATCGTGTCCCCCTTTCCCACACTGGCAACTCTGAGATGGCAAAAAGAGGCCAGGGCCTGTCTCCACATTTCGATTCTCTGGTCTCCTGCTAGAGAGAGAAGGTGCAGGGGAGGATAAGAGAATGGGGAGGGAGAGAGAGGCAGAGAGTGCCCAGCTGGGCTGAAATCCCCCGTTAAGCCGCATAGAATCACATCCTCTCTTCAGCCTCTGATCGTAAATCCCCAACCCACCAGATACATCATTGACTGTATACTCTGATGGTTCTGAGAAACTGAGAATCCCTGGCTTGAAAGTTTTAAATATTGTATTAGTTTTTATTGTAGACACAGCAACATAACTAAATTAAAGGACATTTAAATTTTAATTCAGCAAACCAGTCATCATCCACTACCGTAACCCAGTGAGAATTTCCACCTTTGTACAGGATCAGGCCTGTTTGAACAGTTATTTCTGGTTTTCTCCACTGTAACTTTTTCAAAAAAAAAAACTTGCTGTGATGATGTTCACTCTTTCTGCAATAGGTTGAATCCCTCAGCCTTGGCATTGAACCTTCCCTCTTTGGCCCCTAGAGATCATGTGTTTACAGTTCAAGGAACTCACTTCAGTCTTGCCTTTAAGGAATAGTCCAGTTGTCTGGGTTTGTTCAGATAAATAAAGTAGCAGCAGCAGGAGTAGTAACAGTAATAGTAGTAGTAGTAATAATAATAATAATGGAAGCTTACAGTAATAGTATTATATAAGCATTATATTATGTAAGTATGGTATATTGAATCCTCCTATGAGATAGATGGACTATTACTGTCTATATACTACAACTGAGGAAACTGATACCCAGAGAGGTTAAAGAACTAGCCAGAGGCACACAGCTAGCGAGCGGTGAAACCAGAATGCAAATCCATGCTGTCTTGCTCCAAAGAGAGTACAGAGGGAACACAAATATAATTATATGCTTCTAAGAAGTTGATTCTCCATGAGTAATAAGAAGTAATTATAGCAGAACATGCTAGTATGTTGTGGAGAAAGAATCTAAGCAAAGAATAACATTCACACCTTTCAGACACTTGCGGCATCACCCCCTCTTGCTCTTAGTTGCTTTTGCTTTAATTGGAGTCTTATTCACCTTCATCTGGAAATCTCCTCTCTCCAGTACAGAAGCCACCAGCCACATGAGACGGCTGAGAGCTTGAAATGAAAGACTTGGTGTGAAAAAAAGCGTGTCAAATACCTCATTAATAATTTTCAAAATCTTGATTGCGTGTTAAAATATATTAAAATTAATATCACCTGTTTATTTTTGTAGTGTGACTATAAGAAAATTTAAAATTGTATATGTGACTTGCATTCTATTTCTACGGGACGTCCACACTCTAGATTTACTGATTTTATATCTTTCTTCTTTCAATTCTGAAGACTTCATGATGGGTTTGCCCTTCAGGACTCGTTTTGGTCATCTGGGGCTTAAAAGTCATCTTTAAGCTACTAAGCTTACTGTACTTAGTTTATTTATCTAAGCGAGGGCTGTTCATACTCATTCAAGGAGGGGACGAGGAAAACCTTTTCTTTTGTTTGTTTAGCACCTGATTCCCTCAGAAATTAAATCTCATGGACAAGAACATGGTAGCCACCCTGCCCTGTGTGCCCCACAGTTGATCTTTCCTTTTAAATTGGGATGTGTACAGGCAGAGCTGGTAGGAAAAGCGTTCTTCATTTTTCTGCCCATGGGCTAGTTATGGAATTCCAAGTTGCCTTTGAAATGTTTTAGGAAACAATGCAGACTGTTCACCGACACTTTCATCTGCTAGAGGACCTAAAGCATCAATTATACTGCAGTTGTCAGCAACCTCTTAAACGTCATGGATCCAGAGAGAAGTCACAGCCTCGACTATTGAGGAACTTGGGACATTCAGGGGGAGGCAGACTTGCTGACCTATTAGGAAATAACGAAGACTGAGTAACTAGAGTCAGATTGTGTGGCTTAGCCTCTAAAATCAAAATAAAGCCAGAGCACGGGGTGGGGGGGAGCTATATGGGCTGCATGCGTGGGGAAGACTTTTTGAATGAAGGCTGTAGGCCTGGAGGGCTTAGTAGGTTGTAGATCGTTCTAAGGTGAAGGCTGTAGGTATAGGAAGAAATGGGCGTGACACTGCCAGGGGACACGTCTGGGAGGGATGGGGGGAGCCCCTGGGGACCAGTCACATGTAAGTGTAAGTGAGCTGGGGGGCAGGGATAGATGATAGGGGCCCGTAGCCTGGGCTTGATTCAGGGGAAGCTGATGGTATGTTCTCAATGGGGCAAAACAGAGCTGGATGATGAAAACCCCAGGCTTCTTGCTCTCAGGGACCACCAGAAATTTTCTCATCTCCTGTTTGCCTAAGTGTGGAAGTTGGTACATTGGCACAGCGTTAAAGCTATTCAGTGTACAGTTACGTAGCACCTACCTTTTGCCAGGCACCTTAGTTTTCAATAAACACATAATTCTAAAATAAATACAACGTTACATGATGGCAAGTAAAGCTGTGTCCCACTTATCGTTATCAATTTAAAGAAACATATTAAGCTCATGATACCGTGAAAGGCAGGTGGATATAACAAAAATCTTAAAGGTTTTCATGTTCTGCATTACGGATGGGCAGCTGAGGCTCCAGAGACCCCAGGTCTTCACACAGCAGGTTTATCTAAGAGCGGTGTGCAGGATGGGATGGAAAATGGGGAGAGAGTGGCAAAGAGGCCAGTTAGCCAACTGTTTAGGAGTGAAGTGAAGACTCTTTAGGAGTCTTGAGAAGTGGTGAGAATGGAGAGGAAACATGAGAGCCACTGGTTAGACCCTTGTTCAGGCAGCTGTTTCATGTGTCTGTTTATCTCTCTGTGTACTTGGTTGATCTGCGATGCTCATTTAGGGTTCAGACTCCTAGTGCGTCTGATTGTTCTGTCGGTGAGCGTGGGCAGATGCCGAGAGGTAATTCATAATCCAGCGCTGACATTTATTGGGCCTTAGAGTGGGCCACATCCTGTGCGACGTCTCTTTCGTTCCTCGCAATAACTCCGTAATGTAACTGCCGTTATTCCCCCTCTTTTACAGATGAGGGAACCAAGGCTCAGAGAGGTAAGGTAATTTACCAAAAGTCACACAGCTGGGAGTCAAATCCGAGTCTGGCTGACCTCAAAGCCTTTAGCCACTGCATATACTGCCTCATCATTGATTGACTCTAATGACTTTTAACAGCATCTTCTGCTGTTTCTCACTTTTCTCCCTCATTTAACCTAGAGTGTGAGTTTCTGTAAGTTAGCTTAGAATTTGATTCCTTTCTCTAAGCATCAGAAACAACAGAAATTCACCAGCCCCTAAGCCCCATTTTTAACCCCTGTGCAGCATATTTTATATATCTTATTCTATGGTTTATATCATCATTAAAGTGGCTCCACTTGGCCCTTTAAAAAGCTAATTAATCACTAAATATAGACCACAAGTTGTTCTTTTCAACCCCCTGCGTGTCTCTTTCCCCCCCATTGTGAGATGCCATCTGGTGCTATGAGCTCATGCTTTTTGTGTTCCTTTTCAGAGAGCCAGATTCCTTGCTCTCTAAACCCGGAAAGCCAGTTCATTTCAAAGTTCGCATGCATGGCTTTGAAAAGATTTGCATCTAATGCCTCCTTGTGGATTTTCACAGTATCACTCTCCAACATATCGCATGGCATTTCTGTGTTTACCACTGTCTATGTGTGTGTATATATATATATATATATATATATATATATACTTGTCTTTTTACCGAAAGGACTTAATTTGTCTTCGGCAAATTAAGCAACTAGAGGTCTTTTCTGGTGTGATTTTTGTCAAGTTTCATTTTGTCAGTTTTACGTGTGTGCTGTAGGAAGCCAAAACTTAACAGCATACTTTACTCTTCGAATCTGTTTCACTTTCTGCTTTAACAGTGTTTAAGAAAAAGGAAATAAAAGAGCTAATCGCAGGCCTCTGACACTACTGCTGATGTGTCCTTTACTCCATCTTTCTCTTCCAATTCTGCCTGAAGTCTCTAATCATCTTCCAAGGGAGTAGAGCACCAGGGCTATAGAGCATTTTCTTGCAAACTCAAGAGAGAAGCTCTGGGTTCCCTACCACACACCCAGTCTTTGGGACCTTTGGGTTACTGCTTGTTACTCTCCCGTCCAGACCTTGTCACTCTTCCCACTTCCTTTTTCTTCTCATTTCAAGTTCTTGGCAGTCTAAATTTAACTTGGGAGCCTACTGGGGAAGGAAAGGTAATTTGGTGATGTGTGCACTGCTTACCTCATTCCTGGCACACGTGTGGCGCTCTCCTGGGGGAGCAGGAGAGCACTGGGCTGGCCGGCTGCCTGCCTCCTTTCTGCTACTCTCTCTGTCCACTGGGATCACGCCTGTTCCCAGCAAGGGGCGGAGGAGGAGATGGGCTCTGAGAGTATTAGCAATGATGTCAAGGGACCACATATTTCCCTGGCACAGGAGTTGGTGGAAGGCCAGCCCCGCTGAGTCCGAGAGGAGAATTTCTCCCCAATCCAAACCCTGTCTCTAGCATTAAGTAGCTTCCGTGAGATGCAGGAAGGATGAAGCCACTAAGTCAGCCACGAGCCAATCCAGTCTCCAAATAATGTGTGTTGAAAGGTATGGATAATATACAAACAGAAGGCTCAGTTAGGTATCCGCTTTGTTTCCAAAAGAGCATATGTTTGTACTAAACTGAAAAAATTTGTTTTTCACTTCAAACTGACAGTTCATTTACTAACTGCGGTTCTCGAACTTATGGTTACCAGGGGGGAAGGGTGGGGGGAGAGGGATAGATTGGGAGTTTGGGATTGACATGTACACCCTGCTATGTTTAAAATAAAATGCCTTTCATGAAAAAAAAAAAAAAGCTGCAGTTCTCACTACCCACAGAATTAAGATGCATTTCTAAAAGCGTAAGGATTTCTAACTTTCCTGAGTGAGCATTATACAAAGTTTGGGTAACACCATATATGTTAAAAGCTTGGTTATTGCTTTGCACTGTGGCCTTGGGCTAGTTACTTAACCTCTCTGAGCTTCAGATTTTTCTACCTGCTTAATGGAGCTAATAATACCTATTTCATATTTAGCTCATAGGGGATTTTGGTGAGTATCAAATGGATTTTGTCAATGCCTTTTTTTTTTTTTTGGCATCTATGAGGTGATTTCTGTGCTTTATTCTATCGATAAGGTATATTACATTAATTCATCTTCATGTGTTGAACCAACCTTACATTCCTGGCATAAATCCCATTTGGTCGTGATGTACAATCCTTTTTATATGTTGCTGAATTCACTTTGCTAGTACCTTGTTGAGGACTTCTGAATACATATTCATAAGAAATATTTTGTAATATTCTTTTCTTGTGATACCTTTGTTTTTTGTATCAGGGCAATACTGACCTCATACAATGATTTGGGAATTGTTCCCTCCTCTTCTGTTTTTGTTTCTGTTTTTGTAGTTTTTTGAAGAGTGTATGAAACATTGTTAATTTGTCTTTAAACATTTGGTAAAATTCACCAGTGAAGCTCTCTGGTCCTGGACTTTTCTTTGTGGGAATTTTTTTACTAAGTTAATTATTAACTCATTCTCTTTACTTGATATAGATCTGTTTAAATGTTCTGTTTCTTCTTGAGTCAGTCTTGGTAATTTGTGTCTTTCTAGGAAGTTATCATTTAATCTGTATTATATAATTTGTTGGCATATAATTTTTTCACAGTATTCTCTTATACCACTTTTTATTTCTCTAAGACGGTTAGTAATGTCTTCTGTTTCATTCTTGATTTTAGTAACTTGAGTCTTCTCTCTTTATCTTAAATGGTCTAGATAAAGACTTGTCAATTTTATTAATGTTTTCAAAGAACCAAGTTTTTTTTTTTTAATTTTCCTTATCTTTCTAGTCCCTACTTCATTTATTTCCACTCTAATTATGTAATCTCTCTCCTTCTGCTTTGCGTTTAGTTTGTTCTTCTCTTTTTAATTTCTTCAGGTGGAAAGTTAGGCTATTGATTTGAGACTTTCTCTTTTAATGTAGGCATTTGCAGGTATAAATTTCCCGGTAGGCACTGCTTTAGCTGCATCCTATAAATTTTCATATATTGTGATTTTGTTTTCATTAATTTCAAAGTGTTTTTAAATTTCCCTTGTGATTTGTTTTTGATGCATTGGTTGTTTAGAAGTGTGTTACTTAATTTCCACAAATTTCCGAATTTCCAAATTTTCCTTCTGTTATTGATTTCTAATTTCATTGTATTGTGGTCAGAGAACATACTTTGTATGACTTTCTTTAAATTTATTGAGATTTGTTTTATTGCCTAAAATATGGGGTATGCTGGGGAGTGTTCTATTTGCACTTGAAAATTATGTGTATTCTGCTGTTTGGTGGAGTGGTCTGTAGATGTGTGTTTTGTCTAGTTGGTTTATAGTGTTGTTCAGATCTTCTGTTTCCTTGTTGACCTTCTATCTAGTTGTTCCACCATTACTGAAAGTGGAATACTGAAGTGCCCAACTATTATTGTTGAATTGTCTATTTCTTCCTTTAATTCTGTCAGTTTTTTCAAGTATTTTGGGGCTTTGTTGGTAAGCGGATAAAATATGTTTATAGTTGTTATATCTTCTTAGTGGATTGACCTTTTTATCACTATAAAATGTCTTTCTTTGTCTCTAATAACACTTTTGGTCTTAAAGTCTATTTTGCCCCATGTTAGTATAGCTATTCCGTCTCTCTTTTGGTGACTGTTTTCATGGTATATCATTTTCCATCCTTTTGCTTCCAATCTATTTGTGTCTTTGAATCTAAAGTGTGTCTCTAGTGGACATCACATAGTTGGATCACGTTGTTTTGTCTATAATGCCAATCTCTGCTTTTGGTTGGAGTGTTTGGTCTATTTATATTTTAGTCCATTTATGTTTACCTGTGTTGTAACATTACAAATGTTCTTTGTTTCTTCATGTGGATTCAGTTACTGTCCTTTCATTCAGCCTGAAGGACTCCCTTTGGTATTTCTTGTAGGGTAGGTCTGCTAGTGACACATTCTCTCAGTTTTTGTTTAACTGGAAATGTCTTCATTTTCCCTTCATTTCTGAAGGATAGCTTTGCTGAATATAGAATTCTTGGTTGATAATCTTTCTTTCAGTGCTTTGAATATGTCATTCCACTCCCTTTGACCTCCATGTTTTCTGATGAGAAATCAGTTTCTAATCTTCTGAGGAGCTCTTATACATGATACATTACTTTTTTTCTTGCCGTTTTCAAGATTCTCTGTCTTTGGCTTTCAACAGTCTGGGTATGAATCCCTTTGAGTTTATCCTATTTGTACTTCATCAAACTTCTTAGATGTGTAGATTCATGTTTTTCATCACATTTAGGATGTTTCTTCAAATATTCTTTTTGTCCCCTTTTCCCTCTCCTCCTTTTTGGGTCTCCCATTATACTCCTCAGACTGGATAATCTCAATGGATCTATCTTCAAGTTTGCTGATTCTTTTTTCGGCCTGCTCAAAATTTTGTTGAGCCCCTCTAGTAAATTTTTGAATTTCCATTTTTATACTTTTCAACTTCAGAATTTCTATTTGGTTTTTTTTTCTGTCTCTTTTCATACTTTCCATCACTTTACTGATATTCTCTATTTGGTGAGACATCATTCTCACACTTGTCTTTAGTTCCTTGGACATGGTTTCCTTTAGTTCTTTGAACATATTTAAAACAGTTGATATAAAGTCTTGGGTAGGGACTTCCCTGGTGGTCCGTAGTTGAGACTCCGTGCTTCCACTGCAGGGGGTGCAGGTTCGATCCCTGGTCGGGGAACTAAGATTCCACATGCCGCGCAGAAAGTCTTGGTTAGGTAAATCCAATGTCTGGGCTTCTTCAGTGACAGTTTCTATGGACTGACATTTTTCTTCTATGTAGGAGCCTTTTTCTGTGTATGTTTTATACTTTTTAATTGAAACGGGACATTTAAAATAATATAGCAACTCTGGAATTTAGATTCTCCCTCCTCCTCAGGGGTTGTTATTGTTTTTGTGTTGTTGTTTGTTCCTTTAGTGACTCTACTGAACTAATTCTGTAAAGTCTGTATCCTTTGTCACATGTGGGCCCTGAAGCCTCTGCTTGGCTAGCTTAGTGGGATGCTAATGACTGGACAGAAGTGTTCTTAACTGCCTGGAACCAATAAGTCCCCCAGTCTTTGCCAGTGGGCTCTGTGTGTGTGTTGGGGCATGTGTTCAACTCTACTTTAACCTTCACTTCCTGCTTACACAGAGCCTCAAGGTTAGCCCGAGGATGAGTATCAAGTGGAATGACAGTTTTGAAAAACACAAATGAGAGCTATTATTGCAGTCTGTTATCTTTTATTATTCTCAGACCAGGTCATTTGCTCTTTGTAAGCACAGGCATTTTCTGACTTATAAACACGTAACTTATATGTAAACACCGAACTTATATGCCTTAGACCTCACAACCACCGCCAGGGGCCTATGTTGAAAAAACAAAGAGAAAAAATAGAAAGAGCTGTGAGCTTTTAGAGAATCTGTGGTTTCATAAGGAAAAAAAAAAAAAGCTTCCAAAAAAGCAGAGATAGTCCTGGGTAGTTTCTCAGCTGCCTGCATCCTCATTACTTGGGATGTTTTGTTAAAAGTCAGGTTCCTGGCTCCATCCCATATCTTTTGAGTCAGAATATCTTGGGTTGGGTCCAGGAGTCTACATTTTAAACTAGCTCCCCAGGTGATTCTTATGCATACTGATGATTGAGAAACAAGGGAGGTGATCCTGTAGGTGCCTTCCCATCAGGGACTAAGTGGCTCACGATGTTAACTGTGCTCAAATACTAATCTCCCCTTTCAATGCCTGAGTTTTTAAAAATTTCACTTTTTTAATTACATTTACTCAAATTCCACCTATTAGAGATTTATTGGCATCTATGAGAATATTTTTTAACAGCTGCCGGAGCGAAAAGATTAACATTTACTCACAGCTCTTTTAAAATTAATCTAATCAGATTGCATTTATCCAAACAGCTGGCCAAGGTGATTTACAAGGAAAGAAGGAAGTTTTCTTTCATTTTAATTGGACAGGAAGATAGATACTTTCGTGGGATTCAGAAGACTTTAGGGGAAAAATAGGCCTGTGTTAATTTATGCAATAAAAGCATGGATTGAGAGGGAAGGTAGGAAAAGATACTAGATAAAGCAGTGGATACTTACCCATTTCAAAATATTGTGCATACAACCAGGAAAGGGAGGAAATTTCTTTCTCCTTTCTACTTTTAATATTACCCGTTGTCTTAGAACCTAGCATTCAGATCAGTAAAATGTGTATTAAGGAATTATATCAGCTGCTGTAGGGCTACTTAGGCTCTCGTGGGCTGTCTAGAGACCTAATCACTATTTAAACCACTACGTAGAAGGCTCGTTATTGAAAAATGTCTTCTGGTTTCCAGATAACACACTTCCTGATATACTTTTTGATTCAGCCCATTTGAGAGTTTGAGGTTGGATCAAATTTGGATGCGTGAAATTTATCTGTGTTCAAATTCCAAGCTGATTTCTCCCAATCATCTGTATACTTTTAGGCCATTTCTCCTTGAGGAGTTTTGTGTTTAGTTCATACAAATTCAACATTGAAAAAATAATTAGGGGAGTTTAGATTCTTATCAAATTTAATACATTCAAAAATGAAACATGATTTAAAAAATTATTTCACGTTTTGGGTCTTTACTACTCTGACTTGTCTCTATTAATGAGAGTAATCAAGAGATTCCTATCCCCTGCCCCTTCAACCCAGTTTAGGATGCATTGTCCTGCCTTCAGTTTCCAGAATTCTATTACAAATGCATGGACTAGTAAATCACATTTCTTATTTCCTTCAAGGTATTGCACAGCGATGTACAGCTATCAAGTACCACTTTTCTCAGCCGATACGCTTACGAAACATTCCTTTCAATTTGACCAAGACAATCCAGCAAGATGAATGGCACCTGCTTCGTGAGTATTTCTGGGAAAGGGTCAGAGAGGGTCAGAGAGGAAATGGTGTCTTTCTGAACAAAAAGCCTTCCCACCAGCCCTTTCAGATTTGGACTGAAAGATGCTGTGCTGATCCTGCGTGGGCCTCTGGGCCCCATCCGACTTGGTCAGAGACTCAGAGAGTCATTTCACTGTGCCATGGTCACAACTTGTTTGCAGATCAGATGTGTGAGAGTCAGGCGTGGGGCTTTGTGAGACAGTGCAGCGAGCGTGTCTGTCCTTGTGGCATCGGTATACAAGCCACCTCCTGAGAGCAGTCTCTACCAAGCCATGTGGTACAAGGCCCTGATCTGGCGCTTATCTTAGTAAACCAAGGAGACTATACCTTAGGTGTGTTATTTTAGTCTTCTTTATCCAATATTCATTTTAGTTACTGTGTCTGTCTCAGACCTTGGTATCTCTGCTAAAATATCTTTGAGTGTATGTTGTAATTTTCTCAGACGGTGTCTGTTATCTCCACATCCCGATGGCAGGAACTATCTTTTTTACCGTCAGGAAAATGTGAAACTGTAGAAAGGATTGTGCAGTGTGACACCAAAGAGGACTGATATTTACCTGAAAACTGTCGATTCATGTTGTCTAGGGGTAGATAATTCAGAAAAGCAAAAAACTAGGCCTAATCCTTTTTAGTGTTTACCCTAATCAGAGGTTGACATTGTCATTTCCAATGCAATCAACGCAAGGACTTCAGTGATCTTGTTTGGTGACCAAAGTCACTACAGGAAGCCAAATAGAGTTTCGTTTTGTAAAGTCAAGTCTCTCTACAGATCAAAGGGCTCTATTTTGAATCTCAAAGATGTAAATGGAAGCTCTTAAGATATTGCCCACAGCAGTGGTATAATGTTATAAATATTATGATCGGCAAATTTAGGACTTGGAAAGTCATTGGCTAAAATGTGGTTTATTTCTGAGTAGTATCACTTCCTGAAAATTATCTCTTGCTGGCTGATCTTAATGGTCATTTCTCAGCAGATCTTAGTTAGAGCCTTATCTAAGGCTTCTTACATCTTCATTCTTTATGAGCATGTTTGGAGTTCTTTGCCTTAATCATCTATGCAGAAAGCCACACAGTCACTGGTTTTCGGCAAGAAAAGATCATCACAGGGTCCTGAAAAAGAGCCTTATCTCTTTACTCTAAGAGTTTGTACCCTGTTACTGCCCAGCAAGACAGTACTGAGCATTCTCCTCTTAATCCTCTCTGAGGTTCTCATGGAAAGATGCTTTCAGCAGTCTCAGGCATGGCTTTTTCCAAGAAAGTCACACTTGGTGATCTGTACCATGTTTATCAGATAAGCTTAGCATATCCCGTACTAAGGCAAATCCCATGTGGATTATATCTGAACCTTGTGCCTTTTAACGGCCATAGAAAATAAAACTCGAACCACAGGGAGTTTAGGAGGTTGTGAGAGAATGGTGACTGAACTATGATTACACTGGATGTCTCAAAACGACTTACATCTTAATATTAAACAGCCCCTTTAAATGATCAGTGCCCGTGACCCCTAGCTCTGTGATGGTCTACACTGCCCCTTCTAGGCTGCAATGCCCTGCTTCAATTTAGATGTTCTGAGCTAGAAATGAAAAATCCCTTGGAAAGAAAGGGATGGACCACGTGTGACAAGGGCAAGACTGAAAGCTACCGTGATCCACCCTGTATACATCATCCTGAGTTGCCAGAGGCCACAGGAACACACAGTGAGGTGGTGGCTGCCTGGGCACCTTCGCAGAGCAGCCCACGCTCACGCAGTGGGGTGTGCCTCTAGTCTTCGTTCCATGTGTGTGCAGGAGTGCATGGTCCACCTTGCCTAGACCTGTTCACTGGCTTCAGTGGCAGACTTATGTTTGGGATCTGTTGCTCTAAGAAGGATCAGAGAAATTTAGCTCATGATTTTTAAAATTAGCTTCATTCAAAAAAAAAAAAAAAGAGGGAGAGAAATAGAAAGAAACAGCAAAATAGCAGGAGGGTGGGCAACTGGAGTGGAAGTGTACCCATACATCCAGCCAGTCCATCTCTTGCTTTGGTCTAGAAGGTGGGCCAGGGCCTGGGTTCCTGGCCCAGTGATCACAGTCGTGTTTTTGTGATAGACCAAACTTCTTGTGTGTTCAATGGGGCTTGGCCCATGGGAACAGCCTTTTCTTAACCTGGGTACTTGGGAGCTTGGGTTGTAGGGCCTATGTTTAAGGGAAGAGGGCCTTAATGAGTAGATGTCCTATATGTGCATGTTGGGCGCTATTTCAGTTACAGTTGCCTTCACTTTCTCAAATCCTTTTTGAAAATCAGCAGGAGGAAGTATAACTTAAAAATAAAGTAATTGGCATCCTTGGCGCGCTCTTTCCCCAAAGTCAGATTAATTACAGCCACTACAGTGGTGGTGACCTATGATTCTGTTGCTCTTTGGAGGATAATAAAGATCTTTTGCAAACCTTCCTCACTCTCAGTTTACTAAGTCACTTGTTACCTCTTACCCTTGTTTACCCTGGTGTCCGCTGGTCTATTTTCTACTTGATACAGACTTCTCCATGGACTCAGGGAGGGTAGAGGCTGACCCCTCGACTTGTTACACCCCATCTGTCCTCTTATGAAATACCTAGAAAGTTTATTTCCTAAATCACCGTGGCCCTGAAGACTCTACACCTGTCCATGTAACGTATTAGTTTTCACAATGTATACGAAGCTCTTTGTTCTCGAATTTTCAATAACTCTCCTTCTTCTGCTTATTATTTTGAATGTTTGTGTTTTGAGATTAGATTTAAGAAGAATCACTGCTGGCTTCCTGGGCATGGCTGTGGCCGTCCTGCTCTGTGGCTGCATTGTGGCCATGGTCAGCTTCTTCTGGGAGGAAAGCCTGACCCAGCATGTGGCCGGACTCCTTTTCCTCATGACAGGTACGCGGAACACCTCTGACACCTCTCCCAGGAAAAGCAAAGGCCTCTCTGCAGGCAGCTAGCTTCACTTTGTTATCTATCCATTAATTTTGTTTTCACTTGTGAGAAAAGCAACCAGAAGGTCATTTGGCTTTGGTGGGCAATACAGAATTTAAAGAAAACAACAGTGTTAAAAATGCAGCCCTGATTTCCCCATTGTGGCCCGTTACAAGGTTAGATGGAAATGTCTTGGGTTTAATCTCCATATGAGGCAGGTCTGATTTTTCTGTCCCATTCTTTCCTATTGTGCCCCTAACCCTGGCATGGACTCTTGGCAAACATGGGCCATTGCTTCTCAGGAGCCCTCCGGGAGAGGGTGATAGCTCAGCACAGCCCATGCCTCTGGGCTGAAGGTCAACTCAAAGTCTATTTCTTAGTGATGGAGTCATTGGTGTCATTTTTACACACAAAACATTCATTCATTTCACTCCACAGATGCTTTGTGAGGACTTACTATGGACCGGGCACTTCTCTACATACTAAAGACACATAATGATTAAGGCAGACAAAATCCTTCTCCCTTTCTGTTGTGGGGAGACACAAAGAATAATTTGTGATAGCGATAAAAGCTGTGAGGACGGTAAAGGAGGTGGTGTAGGGGACCCTCTTCCACATAGGGAATGCGCTGCGGGCAGAGGAAGGAACAGTGCCAAGGCCTAAGGCAGGGATTGCTTGATGTATGTGTTTCGAGCCACAGAGAGACCAGTGGCTGGAGGGCAGGGAAGGAGAGGACAGTATCCCATGAGGTGGAGAAGCAGGCAGGGGCTTGGATTTTAATCTAAGGGTGGTGGGAACCACCAGAAGGCTTTACGCCGAGGAGTGACTTGCTGTTAAATCAGGAGATTGGAAGGGGGTGTGTGGAGACACGACTATGGTCTTTTCGATTGTCGGGTGAAGAACATTTTTGTCTGAGAAGGAGTCAACAGCTGAGTTGATGGCTGAAATTGACTGAAGGTGGCTGCGGGGAAGAAATCTTTCCTCCTGCTTTTTCCCAGAAAATTGTGTCTGTGATTAGTGAATGTCAAGTTAACAGTTTCACAAAGTACGCTGAGCATCAGGGGTAATAGTACTCTAGATGTGTAGCCATTTTGAATAAGCTTATTCCTGCTTCTCTGGAGTTCTGTTACTCAAGCGACCACAGCTGGGGTTTCTAGCACTGCTTGCTGTCATGGCCACTCACTCAGGCCCGTGCTCCCTGGAGGCGGCCGCACCCCTTGGTGACTGGCACCACTTTTTCTGTCTTTCAGGGCTGACAGGTAGGTGGTGCTTTGCCTTCTGGTTGATCAACCAGTCAGCTCCTGTAACCCAATTCACAGACAGACGTCCTTCCTTCTTTCTAAGTCCTGTCGGCGCCTTTCCGACCCCATGAGATGGTGCTGTAACCAGTAGTGACCTGGAATAACGGATGATCATTGTAAGCGTCCTGACAGAGCATTAAAAAAAAAAAAAAAGTCACCTGGCCTTTGAATAATTCTTAGCAGAAAAACAACTTAGGTTTTCCAGACTTGGGTGAATACACAGAGGCTGCAGGACTGTAGCCCAGGGAGGCTAAAATTCTAGTTTCTGAGGTTTTGGAGGAGGATTTGAACCTTCAAGACCAGCCATTGGGAGGATGTCTGCCTAAAGGATTCATTAAAATCCAAAGTGTAGGGACTTCCCTGATGGTCCAGCGGTTAAGACTCCACGCTCCCAATGCAGGGGGTCCAGGTTCGATCTCTGGTCAGGGAACTAGATCCCACATGCCGCAACTAAGAGCCTGCGTGCAGCAGCGAAGACCCAGCACAGCCAAATAAATAAATGAATAAATATTTTAAAAAAAAATTCAGGGTGTAGAATGAACAGGTGAGGGTGTCAAAGAATCATAGAGGCCTGTGCTGTCCAGGGGATTTCTTTAAGCTTAATGGTCATGAAATATCTCCCCCCATTTTCTTCCCTTCCTTTATTAGTTGGGCCCCCATTTTTCTAACTCTTGTCCTCATATACATCAAAGAAGTATTCACGACCCCCCAGCCCTGGAAAGGCCCCACGGAGCATCCTCAGGAAAATGAAAGGAGCTGAGGGCCAGACAAAAGCCTCAGTAGTAGTAATTTTTAAAGGACCCGTGTAATGTGGGTAATGCATGAATAATTTAGGATGCTCTTAGATATCAAACAATTGTTGGCATGAAAATAAATCGCAGGACCATAAAGTCAGGCTCAGTGAGCGTTTCTTGGGAGGCAGAGGGGCTGGTTTGGTTTTAAATGAAAGGAGGATGGGAGTTCAGTCTTGCATTGGTTCAGAGGAGAGCTAGGAGCTGAGTTTCCAAAGCCAGCCCCACCTTCCCCTGCTCAGCCCTCATTCCTGAGCCATCTGTGTAACTCTGGGCCAGACTGGCTCGGGGCTCAGCAGGATTTATCATCAAAAGCCCCTGTGCAACTGTTAAAAACAAAACAAGCGGAACAATAGCCATAGTAGCAAAAACCCATTGCAACCCCAAAACACCCTAAACTTATAAACTTGAAGTCTGATGACCAGTCCGGAAGGGTGGACAGACCTATCACATAACACTGGCTTTTTTTTTTTTTTTTGCTTTTTTTTGGAATAAAGGGAAAACCCACTTATAGATCTCACCATCTGAAAAATTAGTTGTTAAAATATTTTCCTTATCCTGGACCAAATCTTGCCCAAGTCTTTGTCTCACTAAAGACAACAACAAAAGGGAGAGAAGTGGCTGTGGTTCTCAAAGGGTAGCTCAGGGCATCCTTGCGATGGAAATGGTCTGTGTCTGGACTGTGATGGTGGCCACATAATCTGCCCACGTGGTGACATTCCGTGGAACTAAGTGCACACACACACAAGTGAGTGAGTGCATGTAAAAGTGGTGCAATCGGAATAAGGTGGATGGATTGTATCATCGTAAGTTTCCTGGTTGTGCTATTATACTAGAGTTGTGCAAGACGTTACTATGAGGGGAAATTGGGTGAAGGGTATACAGGATCTCACTGTGTTCTCTCTTTCAACTGCATGTGAATCTACAATTATTTCAAAAGAAAAATTTAAAAGAAAAAAACAACAACAGAAAAAAAGGAAAGAAAAAATGTTTGCCACCATCATCACGTGGAAAGTATTGAATATTTTGTTTTCTGGGCTTCCATTTATCATCATACCGTAAGCATTCCCGGTGGCCTTATATTGTTCTGTGTTCGGTTTGTAATAGCTTTTAATAGCTGCATGTTCTTCCATGGAGTAGATTTGCCGCGTTATATTCCCTTACTGTGGGATTTAGGGAGGTTTGTTTCATTTTTGCTACTACAAATAATCCCTTTCCATTTCCGCTACTACAAATAATCCCTTTCCATTTCCTTTGTAAACACCAAGATAACTATGTTAATCCATTGCATGAGATAAATTAGCTGTAGGACCTTCCCACGTAGCAGCAGGAGATGAGAGCAAATAGGGTTAAAAGAATTGATTTTAATGAAGCAGAAGTGTCTTCAGCAGTCTTAGTCGGCATCACCCCGCAGATTTTTGATGCTAAACTTAGCCTCTTCTAAGGCGCTGGCATCTTCATTCTCTACCTGAATTTATTAGCCAAACCTTCAGTGAAGATCATCAGTGATGTGACAGTTTGAGATGTTAAAATGGAAACTTGGAAACAATCTCTCTCCTTAGGCCTTATTGCATACTGACAGCTCTTGATTAACCCACACGTGGAGCAGCAGGGCTGCTGACTGTCACTTCCCATCCCTAATTCCCTGGGGCCTCTCAGGGGGTCCTCCAGCAGGGCCAGGGGCACAGAGCCTCAAATGTAGCCTTTTGACCTCATGTCCTCTGAAGTTACACACACACCGTCACGGAGGCATATCCAGAGATAAGGGAATAAGACTTACGATCCAACGGTGAGGGGCTGCCCTTTACCAGACCACACTGCCTCCTGCACTACGAGTGAGCGTTTCCATCAGCTTTAAATGATGCATTCTATTAGATTGCTGTTGTGCTAGTATGATGATTATCATTTGTTAGGAATATAAATATTTTAAAAGGTTAATTTATTCATTGCAAATATTTTTTTTTTTCTTTTGCGGCATGCAGGCCTCTCACTGTTGCGGCCTCTCCCGTTGCGGAGCACAGGCTCCGGACGCGCAGGCTCAGCGGCCATGGCTCACGGGCCCAGCCGCTCTGCGGCATGTGGGATCTTCCCAGACCAGGGCATGAACCCGTGTCCCCTGCATCGGCAGGCGGACTCTCAACCACTGCGGCACCAGGGAAGCCCTCAATGCAAATATTTTTAAATACAATTTTTATGTCTCTGTAGTAGGGTTTTAATTACCCTTTAATATACTGGGAGTCTTAAAAATTGGATAAAGCTTGATCTTCCCTTGATGGGGGCCTCCATTCCCCTTCATAGGCTGTGCTCTGAGTGGCCACTGCCTACGAGGCAGGGCCTTCGGGTCAGTAGAGAAAGAAGAGACAGCCCAGGCTGCCCCAGCAAAGCTCAGGGACCGGTAACACCCACGCTAGGCCACCCATTTTTTTGCTTCAATACATTCAAATTAAAACAAAGACTCCTCTGTAGGTGTATTGAATTCTCTAGGGTATCCACTGATTATGATCTGAAACTACAGGTCCTTAATGCTGTATCTGAAGCCCTTGGGACCAGGTGCATTTTGGAATTCAGGATTTTTTTTTTTTTTTTTTTTTAGTTTATTTATTTTTGGCTGCCTTGGGTCTTTGTTGTTGAGCGCGGGCTTTCTCTAGTTGTGGTGAGCGGGGGCTACTCTTCGTTGTGGTGTGCGGGCTTCTCATTGCGGTGGCTTCTCTTGTTGCAGAGCACGGGCCCTAGGCGCATGGGCTCAGTAGTTGTGGCTCACGGGCTCTAGAGCACAGGCTCAGTAGTTGTGGCTCACGGGCTCTAGAGCGCAGGCTCAGTAGTTGTGGCTCACAGGCCTAGTTGTTCCGTGGATCTTCCCGGACCAGGGCTTGAACCCCGGTCCCCTGCACTGGCAGGTGGACCCTTGACCACGGCACCACCAGGGAAGTCCCTGGAATTCAGGATTTTAAAGTTTTATTTTAGAAAGGTAATATAGTGCATGTATTCTATATTATCTAACACCCTGAGCAGGGTCTGAAATCAAGTATACATTAACATTTCTGCAGCCAAACACATGAATATTCACACTAGGTGGGATCAATAAGGACTCTAAATCGCCTATGTCACGTCAGGCCAGATTTGCCGGTCGGTGAGATTGCTGCAATCTTTGGGAAAAAGATCAGATGTTTTTCGGATTTAGTTAATTGCAGATTGTGGGTCTTGTATTTGATTTTTTTAAAAAGTGGTTTCTGTCTCTATTAGTCCTGCCCAGTCATTTAGTTAAGGCAACTTAGCAATGGCTTTTTGAGCAATCTGTGTGAAAATTAGCTTGAGGCGGTTTTTTTTCTGGAATTGCAAAGAGGCCAGAATGATGGGCAGGCCGTCCTTTGAAGGAGTGAAAAAAAAAAAAAAAAATCAATGTTTATGTCTGTGGGTGTTGCAGCTATGTTTATCAAGCAGGCTAACCAGGGTGAAGCAACTTCCACTCCTTTCCGCCTTTCAAGCACATCAAAAGAGGATGGTCGAAAGAGTGGGCCGTTACCCTAACTACACCATACCAGCTGGCCATAGGCACCATGAAGTTTAGGGAAGGAAATTAGGTTGATGATCTGGGATGGCAGCATACATTTATTTCTCTTCTGATCCAAAAATATCCTTTCCGGTCTTGTAATTCTGTGATATCACTGTATCTTCTAATGAAGAACTTTGGCGGAACACCTTTTAATATTTTATAAGAAAAGTCGCTGCGTACAGCGCTCTTCAGAACAAGTAGTTACTCACCCTTTTGAAGATGCTACCAGCGGTAGCCAGGACTGAGTTTGGGACTTATAAACCCCTCTCCCCTGGCGCCACCAGCTGGGCTGAAGAGTATCAGTGGTGGTAGCCCAAGGGAACTCCTGGCTGGTCAGGGGAGAAGGGAAAGGGAAGGAAATGTCTAAGAGAAGAAGAAGGGAGGAGAGGTGACCTCTCTCCTCGTGGCTTTTCAGGAATGACCATTAGATTTTGAACTTTTGAAATGCAAGGCTGGCACCTTATCTTTCCATGCCCTCATCCCATATCTTGCATTAACTAGATTGCTACTGACAAGAAAGCAACATTTTCGGAAATAACTTGCCATCTAGGTAAATCCTACAGGAGGTGATTTAGGATGAACTGATTCTTAGGTGTGTAGAACTCACCGTATTGCAGAACTCAGTTTTCTTAAGCAGGTTTTGCGCACTCCGTGTCCTCAGTGCTATTAGGCTCCATGTGGAACTTACAGGAAGTCCAGGGGTCTCTACTCCTTTTCCCTGACATGCATGCTGGAAAGTGAGTGGAAAGAACACTTGGGGTTCCTGATCACATCAGCGTCAAAGCAATGATGGCTGTGACCATCAAGAACTCATTCAACTTAACTACCTCTAACATAATCAGAACTGGGTCTGGAACATAGTAGATGCTTATAAATAATTCTTGAATGACTGATTAAATAACACTTAAAATAGTAAAATCTTGCTTAGGCCTGTAAAAGGGATGGAAATATACTTCATACATTGACCATACACACAAACTCTCTCTCTCTCTCTCTCTCTCTCTCTCACACACACACACACACACACACACACACACGCACACACGCATGCGCGCGCGCGCGCGCGCGCACACACACAATGTTATCGGCTGAATTGTGTGCCCGCCCTGCAGCCCTGCCATTCATATGTTGTCGTTCTAACCCCGAGAACCTCAGAATGTGACTGTATTTGGAGACAGGGTCTTTAAAGAGGTGATTAAACTAACTAAATAAGGTCATTAGGGTAGGGCCATAATCCAGTACGATTGGTGTCCTCATAAAGAAGAGGAAACTTGGGCACAGATAGTTACAGAGGGAAGACTGAAGGCACAGGGAGAAGACCAGCATCTTTAAGCTAAAGAGGGAGGCCTTGGAAGAGACCAGCCCTGCTGGGACCTTGATCTCAGAGTTTTAGTCTCCAGAATTGTGATAAAGTAAATTTCTGTTGTTTCAGCCATCCAGTCTGCTGCTACTTTGTTAAGGCAGCCCGAGCAAACTAATACACATGAGGACTGTAAGACATGCATGTGGAACTAAAATAGAATTCCGCAGGATCAAAACTGACCTATGACTACTAATCTAGCTACAACAAAGATGTCTTCATCCTTTAAACACTTTTCCTTAGTGTCTTCAAAGTTAGAAGGGTTTTTCTTTCCCCTTATTAAGATATCTTGAATGGGTTAGGCCTCTTTTACAAAAGCTAGTTGCCTACATTGGAAACACTGCTTTGTCTCCTCTCCCTACATTTCTCTGTAATAATCAAACAGTCCTGCCCATCCCACAGATAACAGCTATGGCAGCTATGCATTTGCAAACTTCCTTAGATATGTGAGGGTCCAAAAAGGGGAAATTCTTAGATATGCTCTTTGGTTCATCTTTGCTTTTCTCTCACTCAGAACTACTTCAGGAGCATCTTGGAGGGAGAAAAAATATCCTTGGAGAGCAGTCTCTGGGGACATTTGTGGGAAGGGGAGGGGCAGACATCAGGCATATTTATGGGCTCACGTAACCTCCTCCACCCCTCCATCTCAGCTGAGTGAGTAAAGGCAGAAGGAAATAAAGCAGGTTTTCATCAAGGTTTGGCGATGCCCTAATCCTAAAATAACTTAAGTGGCACAGAGATGTATATAATATTTCAAGATAAAATAAATACAAATAAGGGATACAAATAAGACAAAGGAGCAATCAGGTTTGTAGGGCAAGATGAATCCAAGGGTGAGATTAGTAGCCAAAAAGCATGCCATGAAGTCCCCAGTTTTTGCCCCTGGGGGGCCACTAATTTAGCTTTAGGGGAGTTTCAGCTCTCTGGCAACTCGGTCAAAAAAAGACATTCTATTAGTGACATCATTCACAGTATCCATGAGGTAAGCACAAACTAAGTGCCCTGGGAAAGCACAACTACTCATCCTGAGGTTAAATCCTCAGGTTAGGTTTTTCTTATCTTTTTCTATTCAGTATGAACTGGTGTTGTTATGCTAAAATTCATTTCACCAAAAGCAATTTTATGGAGTTGGCAGGGGAGAGGTGCTAATAAAATCAATGTTTAGTATAAAATCAAAGAGTATGTGCAGAAAGAAAAATCCATGACATTCAAGTTTTTATTTAGCTGCATAATACCAAGTACTAGATTTACTAGGAAATTTTGGGAAATGTCCTCGCTCAATGCCATATTACGGAATAGCAGAGTCACAGAAATTTGCCACTGCAAGGGACTTGAGGAACCAAATCCCCCATTTTTTTTCCCCCTAGATGAAGCTCAGAGAGATTAGGTAATTTCAAGGTCACACAGTGATTAGATGTAGAGCTGGGGACCAGAATACATATTCCCTGCATCCCAGCCCAATGCATTTGGACACGAAAGTATGCTTAAGAGTCCTAGTTTGAATTCAAGCTTTCACAGGTCATTAAAACGATGTTACTTGTAAACAGCTTCACTTTCAGGTATTCAGCTGTGTGCAGACAGTTAAATGCAGAAGAGTTGTTTTTCCTGTGAACAGGTTATTCTGTTTCTGTTTTACCTCTTGATACTCCAGAGATCACATTTTTCTAACTGCCTTACTACCAGCATTCATTAGAAGGACCTTGTTATATATAAACACCGTCTTTGTTTTGGCCAGTGGAAGCATTCATGTAGATGTAAGAACATTTGCTGTTCACAAGGTTTGAAAAAAGCAGAGTATTCTGTTTTTGACTGTGCCATTCCTTCATGAAAGAATTATTTCCATCATGATCGTCCTTTGGAGAACTCAAAACATGATGTGTTTACCATAACAATTTGGAGCAAGAAAACAAGATTTTATCCTGTTTAGAAAAACAGAATCACTTTAGAGTCTAAAAGTAGAATTAGGCAAAAAGTAGGAGAGATCAAATCACCTCAGAACAAGTGTCCTTTTAATTTAAAACATTTCTAAATGCACACTTGGAAAAGGGTTCAGGCAATGTGTTCTTATGTGATTTGAGTGCAGGCAGAATTCTAGCACTTAAAAATGACGTTAAGGAAAAATAAATGACATTATGGTGATCTTTATTTCCTCCCAGTTGCTGCCTGCTCTGAGTTTGTTTTTCTGCTAGTGTTTCTGATCCCCAAAGCTCTATTAAAAAGGGGTGTGGAGATCTGTTACTTTTAGCCGTCTCCTTTCAGTTCCCAATTCTGTGTCTCTGTTTCCTATGGAGATGCTGCATAGGTCCCTAAGGCTACCAAAGCAATTTTTCAGCAAATGGCTGTAACCTCCATTGTACACAGGGATGAACCAAAGTATGAAAAAGACATGTGTAGAACTCGGAACCGAATGGAACATTCTGGTACTTGACTGGGTGCCAGTTTTTGTATTGATTACCCACGTTCAGCTCAGCAACTGCCTCACTGTGATCCCATGCCCCCGCCCAAAAGGAGCAGCCTTGGGGGTCCACTGTGATGAAATAGAAGCATCTACATCCTTGAGTAGTAAAAATCCTGTGTTTTGGGCTTTTGAAGCATTTTTATCAGAATGCTGATTTTAGCGTTCTGAAAGGACAATTATATATAACGTGTTGGTATAAAAAAGTAAAATTTGGGGTCTGTTCATTTTCCTTAGGCTACCTAAATTACCTGCATTCTGAGTGGTTGAATTATAGATCCCCTATATATGATGTCAGCTATTTTACGACAATTCCAACATCCTGGATTTAATTTATATTATTTAAAATCTTTTTATCCATTCATTATAAAAAAAAAAGTGATTTTTGAGGCCCTAGAATGTGCCAGGCTCTGTGCCTTAAAAAAAACTTGTAAAAATTCATTTAAGATATTATCAGGCAACATAATAAATACTAATGATAATGGTAATTGAAAAAGAAAGACTTGGTATGATGATTGCAACTATCTAAAACTGTGTCAACTCAGGTGTAGAACAAAGGGAAATGAAAATGGTTTGTATTAGGTTTGAGTGATTATTTTTTTCCTTAAAAATAATTAAAATTTCTACTACGTTGTTTTTAAGAATAAAAAAAAATTCATGTATACATACCAATTGAATTGAGATAATTCGGAATAATTCAAGTTATCAGCATTTCCCCATCTTTTTCACTCCTGTATCTCCAGAACCTAGCATACAGTCTGGCACATAAAGGTTTTGCCAATGTTTGTTGAATGAAGTAACTCAACTGAAAGAATTGTCAATCCTTTATCCATTTGGATTCATCATCTCATCTGTTGATCTGATGTTCACGAAGGCCTGTCTGGCATTTGCCTTGTAGCAGGCAAAACCGTAACCCATCACCCTGCTCTCTTTGTATTATTTATAGGAATATTTTGCACCATTTCCCTCTGTACTTACGCCGCCAGCATCTCCTATGATCTGAACCGGGTCCCGAAGCTCATTTATAGCCTGCCTGATGATGTGGAACACGGCTACAGCTGGTCTATCTTTTGTGCCTGGTGCAGTTTAGGCTTCATTGTGGCAGCTGGAGGTCTCTGCATCGCTTACCCATTTATTAGCCGGACCAAGATTGCACATCTAAAGTCTGGCAGGGACTCCACGGTATGACTGTCCATACTCAAGTCCACTGCTTGGTGGCCCGTCCACAGTGCGGACGAACCTTGAAGGGGACGGAGCAGAGCCTGAGTCAGGATCCCAAGCACAAAATCGGTCTTGTACATTCCAGCCTGTTGCCTGCCAGCCCCTTCTGGATGACTGATGTCAAATCATGCAGAACCTCCATCCTTTCTAAGGACAAGACTACTGTGGATTCAAGTGCTTTAATGACTATTTATGCTTTGACGGCGAGGAGTAGGGAGCAGAGCCGTGGAACATTTCTGGGTTCAGGAAAAGAGGAAACCGCAATGGAAAAATTTGTATGATTGCCATTTATTTCAGAGAGTTTGTACATAACAATTACCCGAGAGTCATTTCTATTTGCAAAAGGATTCACGACAAAGCGAGTATAATTTTCTTGTCATTGTACCATGCTTGTTAAATTTAATGCAGCACCTTCAGAACTTGTCCTAATGGTGTCTTCTTGTGTCAGCACCAAACATTTGTGCATTATTTGTGGATGTTTTTTGTCACAGGGAGATTCTTCTGTTGCCTTATTTATTTTCAATTGAAGTCTCTTCTCCATCTTTGTACTGGAATCAAAATCATAAGAGAAACAGATCAACCCTGGAAGAGCTAACCTGTAATGCTATGCAGTATTGTGGGAAGTCATATCTGTCGTTCGACCTGTCTCTTTACGTTAACTGGATTTCTGCATTAAATGACTGCCCCCTTGTTAATCTGGGTGTGTTTTCCTGTCTTTCAGCCGTGGCAGTAGGTCTCCCTAGCCATTCGGACAGGTGAGAACTCTTTGTTTTTAAGAGACTTGCTTCGTCTCAATTAGGTTGGTCATTTTTATTTATCATTTGTAGCAATCACACACATGCTCTTGACAATAGAGATCATTTTCCAAGCTTCTTTTAAAACCTTACCATAGTATTTTGAGTTTTCTTCTCTCCCTCTTCGTCTGTGTTTACCATCTGCCTGGTATTTAGCCACTGATAAGGATTCACAGTCTCTGGCGGTATCCTTGGACCTCCTACCCCAGTGGGTTTCAGCCTTGGCTGCACATCCGATCACCTGATCAATCATCTTCACCTGTGCCTGAACTGGGCCCCCCCCCCCACCCCAGACCAATTGACTTAGAATGTCTGCAGCTGGGCCTGGGCTTGAGTATTTTTCAAAAAAAAAATCTCATAATTCTGATATTCATTTGGGATTTAGAGCCACTGTACTGGGCCAGAGCTACAGTTATCTCCTTGATAGCTAATATCTACTTAGCACTTACTGTGTGCCAGTAACTGGGCTCTGTTTTTTCCAGGTATAATTGCATTTAATCCTCTCAAAAGCTCTATGAGGTAGTGTTGGGCTGCACCCTGCAGGCCTGCAAGCCTTGTGGATGCCCGGCCTCAACACCAAAGAAAGAGCCCAGAGACAGCGACAGAGACATCAATTGTTTACTGGATAGGGGATCTTACACATCTGAAGCAAAAGGTCTTGGAGGGACACCCCACCATAGACGGCAGGCAGGACATGGCAGCACTTTGCTACCTGGGGGAGAAGGAGGAATTCCCCCATTTATAGGGGGAATTGATGTCAGGTTGGCTCATCAGTTACCAAGGAAACCAGCAGCCGAGGCAAGTCCCTCACAGCCCCTCAGGTTAAGACTATCACGAGGGCATTTGTTTCACTTTAATAAACTAGCAGGTGGAGCCCTTCTGGCCTAAGGGTCAGGAGGCGAGCACATTCCTGTGAGAAGGGTGTAGGTGAAGCAGGGACTGGTTGAGTTGAGCAGAGAATGTACAAAGAGCAAGAGAAGAACCGTCTGGGGCGGCCTGACCATACAGGTAGGTAACTCTTCTTCCATTTTACTGATAATGAAGCTGAAGGGCAGACTCAGAACATTTGCTTCATTTTTTTCGACGCGTGGGTGTAGGACAAAATTAAAACCCTTCCATGGTATTTCTTTATCTTTAAATGGAAGGGTGGGCACTAGCTAACTTTTACACTTTTCCTTTTAACTCCATCATTATCCTGTATTGTACGCACGAGAAAGATGGTCTGTAAAAGAGGGAAGGTGCTATACCAGAAGTATAACAGTGCTTCAGACTTTAATTTAATAAAAAGTGCTTTTTTCCGGGTTTCCCTGGTGGCGCAGTGGTTGAGAGTCCACCTACCAATGCCGGGGACACGGGTTCGTGCCCTGGTCCAGGAGGATCCCACATGCCGCGGAGCGGCTGGGCCCGTGAGCCATGGCCGCTGAGCCTGTGTATCCGGAGCCTGTGCTCCGCAGCGGGAGAGGCCACAACAGTGAGAAGCCCGCGTACCGCAAAAAACAAAAGCAAAAAAAATAAATGCTTTTTTCCCTTTCATTATAAAACCTGATTTGGTACTTGTAAAAGGATAATGATAATCTACCTACCCCCACCCAAAAATCAAGCCTGGTTTCCAAGTGACGGTGTCCACATATTGTTACGTAAGCCTTTTGGAAGAGGTTAGGTGATCCCGGTGACCACACAAGCTCTCACCAAGGCCTGTGGCTGTATTCCCTGGCAATCTCTCCGGCCTGTTTAATAAACCCATCCCTCTGGATGAGATCAGAGACATAGAGAAAGGAGCAATTATTTTCATTTATTACTTTCATTTATTACTTACTTTTCAAAGCAGGAGAGCTGTTTCTTTGAAGTTTTCTTTAAAGATTCCCCATAGAAGATGTCAAGACTCTTGAGCATTTATATTCCAACCACCAAAGCAGCGTCTGAGTGAGTGACTTTTGAAGTTTCTGAGAAGCTTCCCAGGGGTTTGAGGTGTGAGTGGAAGAGAGCCTCGGAATGACAGAAGGTTGAAGGGTTCACACACCAGAAAGATTTGCCCAGAAGCCAGGGGAGTTCACTTCGGATTCAAGTGTGTGTTGGCAAGAACAGAGCTTCCCTGCCTTTCAGCCAAAGTGAGCTCAGAGCAAGCTTCCTTCCTTTCTATTTACATTTCACAGAGTGTAAATGTTGCCAGTCTTGCATTTGGTTCCCAGTCCTTAGGCTTCTCTTAGGGGTGTTTTCTTAATTGGCTTGCAAATGAGGAGTAATTGAAATGGCTGCACAGTACTGCATGAGCAGAAGAATTCGTTGAGATAATTTGTTTGTTCTTCCTATGTTTCCTCTGTCCCAATTCTAGTTGCATGCCTATAGCCACACTGTGTTTTTTTTTTGTTTTGTTTTTTGCCTTGGGCAATTTTTGCAGGGCAGAAGGCCGAGGTAGCTGATCTCTTGAAGTGAGGATGCATTGAGCCCTAAAGGGAGGATAGGCCAGAGGGCTGACTTTGTAGGCTAGAAGTACTTAAGGGCATCCTGGAGACTGGAAAGAAAAAGGATGGCAGTCCTGTGATTAGCTGGGTCCATGCATTTCTTGAGGTTATCAGGACCTCGGCAAGGATGGCTATATGGGGTGTCCAGAGATACTGGAGCCCTTGGTACAGTGGCTCTCATGACCCAACCGTGGTTTCAGAGCAGCAGAATCAATGGGCTGGGAAGGACCAAGCCTTGGAATAATGGGCTTCTCAGTGGCAGCCAGTCTGACCCTTGGAAGGTCCAGGGACATTGGTACAGCTGTGTGTGTGTCTGCAGTAATGAATGAGGGCTAATTCCCCCCAAACCCACAAGAAAGGACTGTGGATAGAAAGTAAATGGATTTACAGGACACCTGAGATTATAGACTAAGACTCATGTCCATCTGCCAAATATAGACAACATTTACCAAAAAAGAGCTCTACCCAAATCCTTGATGAGACAACCATAGGCCCCATAGGCCCCTCCTCTTACCAATGTCATTTTTGGTTTATTTGCAATGTTAGAACATTGCTGCCCACTCCAAGGGAACCCTACCCCCTCCTTCTTTACAGCACCATGGACCCTTGAGAATCAAGGGTCCAGGATGTAGGAAACTTACCCAGAATGTAATTTCTCCATAAAAGTCCTTGTATCTGTCAACAAATATTTATTGAATTCCTACTGTGTGCCAAGTGGTATTCTAGGCACTTGGGAAACATCCATGAAGCAAAACAGACCAAGGTTCTTGCCCCTGTGAAGCTTATTCTAGTAAAATTCAGTACAAGTAAAAAAGTCAAGTCACCCTTTCAAGCCCCACATGATTTCATAAATCCCAGATTAAATTAGTTGAACCCAGTTATTAAAATAAGTTTATTTTGACTTACGTTTTCATTGGCTGTATATTTCACTTCATATCATTTTATTTGACTCTATCCTCAGTAACATAAAAAGTACATTCTTAACTTTTTTTGTGGTGGTGGGGGATGAGTTTGCCTCTCGAGGATTTCCCAGTTGAAACTGAAATCTGAGAACACAAAGGTGTACTGCACAAGTACGCCTCAGTCACCCGAGCTAGGGAACCTGGTTCCTAAGGGTATCTGAGCTAAGAATGAAGAGGGACCTGGGATCCTGGAGACTCAGGCCACAAGGTCAAGGTAACCTACCCAGTGGAGGCCAGTGCGTATGGGATGCTAATGCCGCCAGGTCTTTCTCAGGCTGTTTCCTCTGAGCTGGGACACCTGCTCTTACTCTCCCTGGCTCCTGCTGACTTTCCTTGTGTCTCAGCTTCAACACAACACTCCTAGAAGCCAGGCTTGAGCACGCTCCCCTGCTTTAACCCCTTTCCTGCCCAATTGCACTCTGCATGCTAATCACCTGCTCACCCCTAACTGGATCGTAGACTCTTCTTGCAAGGTGTAAACTGTGTCTTGGTTGAGTTTTGTCTCCAGGGTTTAGTCCTGGAACCCAACAGGTGCTCATAATCCTTTGTGGAAGAAATGCGTGAATTCAGAGTCACAGAGACAAAGTACCCGCTGCCCTGGACAGAACTGACTCCCTTACCACCAATTTTAGGGAACCCATGAGAAAATGAACGGTAGCGTGACAGGCTGAATGGAATGAGAACGTGGCTTGGCAAGCAAGGGGGTCTCATTAGCATAATTAAAGGGACCATTAACTCACGCTAACACAGATATAACTTGAAACGTGTTATGAACTAAATACTGTGGAACGTTTATTTGATGGCTCAAACGGTATTACGTTAGTAACCTCAAT
Organism: Leucopleurus acutus; assembly: GCF_964270905.1. Lineage (NCBI taxonomy): Eukaryota > Metazoa > Chordata > Mammalia > Artiodactyla > Delphinidae > Leucopleurus > Leucopleurus acutus. The sequence goes on from NC_139154.1 coordinate 59,031,754, forward strand.
ATTGTTCTACAGTTTAAAGCTCTTCCATTTATGCGCCGATATGTCTCAAATCTCTAATTGGAATTCTGAAAGGAGTGCTTCAAAAAGGATTTCCTTTGAAAGCAAATAGCTTTACTGACCAAGAACCCTTTTATTTTATTTTATTTTTAAAAATTAATTTATGTTTTAATTTTTGGCTGCATTGGGTCTGCGTTGCTACGCGTGGGCTTTAGTTGCAGTGAGCAGGGGCTGCTCTTCGTTTAGGCGCGTGGGCTTCTCTTGTTGCAGAGCACCAGCTCTAGGAATGTGGGCTTCAGTAGCTGTGGTGCACAGGCTCAGTAGTTGTGGCTTGCGGGCTCTAGAGCGCAGACTCAGTAGTTGCGGCGCACGGTCTTAATTGCTCCGCGGCATGTGGGATCTTCCCGGACCAGGGATCGAACCCGTGTCCCCTGCATTAGCAGGCGGATTCTTAACCACTGCACCACCAGCAAAGTCCTAACCCTTTGAAATGGCATTATTTGAATTTCCCCAGGCCCTGTCCTTTGACTGGAAGTTCTTGCTGTAGGACAACCACAAATTCTTGAAGACACTCAGGGCACCCCACTGCATACTGGGAACATAGCTATCCAACATACTTCCTCTTTATACACAACCTATATTTTGCCATGCTTCAAAGCAAGATTTCTAATTGTTCTAAAACCTCATAGAACATGTCTTCTTATAGCAACCTTAAGAGGAAAACAAATTGGTTGGCTAAAAAGTAAGATACCTTTCTGTCTTTATTTCCTATTTTTTTCTCTTGTCAGCATGTACTGTAAATATTGCCTGCTATGTGTAAGACCTTGGGCTACACATGGACTTTTGTCAGGGCCTCTCTGCAGACAGGAATGCAGTGGCAAGAGCCAGGGGGGCAGTGGTGTAGGCGAGATTTCCAAGATAGCCAGAGCCTTGCTGGCCACCATAAGGACACTGGGTTTTATTCTGGCAATAGAAAGCAATGAAAGTCTTTAAAGGACAACAGTGGGATCTGATTTCTGCTTTAACGATGTCAGTGTTGTCGCTGGATGGAGAATGGATTAGAAGAAGGCAAGACTGGAGGTGGAGAAGCCCGTTGAGGAGGGGGTTGTTGCTGGAGTTCAGGAGACGCGATGGTGGCCACGACTACGGCGAGGAAGATAGAAGTGGGCGGATAGATTTTAGAGATGGAATTGATGAGGTGTGCTGGTAAAGTGGATGGAGAGGGGAAAGAAGGGATATTATCAAGGATGACAACTAAGTAATTTTGAGAGTTAGGTTATTTACTAAGGAAATTATGGTTCTTGTATCAAAAAGGGGACACCATAATTTGAAAAAAGAAAAAACCACAAAGTTTTATGGCAAATCCAGTGTCACCCAGGATGGCACCTAGGTTAGGATAAATCCTTAACTGAGTGGAGCCCAGGATTGAAAAGCCATAGTTGAGAATATGGTCCAATGACCCCAACACGCCTTTTCTCTAACTGATCCAATGGCCAGCCTCTTCCTCTTTGGTTTCTAGTTGTTCTCCAGAAGCTGCCTATACCAGGGTTGGCAAATAGGATTCAGTTTGAGTGTGAACTTGATCAATTAGTGGTGATTGGGAAGATTTCAGTCCAGCCACAGAGGAAAGGATATAGTGATTGTGAGTGAATGGTAAGGCAGATGTCACGCCCTGGCCACCCCCAGCTTAAATCCTACCTCAGAGACTATTGCCCTGCTTTCGTTAAGTTTCCATCATGTCTTAGGGCTGGCATTACTGACACTCACAAAATGCACAGACAACTGCCCCGTCATCTGCTCATTCTGGATGGCCAAAACTCAGGTGATGCCATCACCTTGAGCGTGGGTTGGTGAGGATGGATGAGCTGTACCGTCAGGCTCTTTAGGAAACGTTCTACATCTACACAGGACCATAGAGGTAAATTCCTTCAATAGCTGCATAGATGTGGCGTGACATCCTCTGGGGATTCTGGGAAATGCATGGAAGCACTGCTGGATCGGGGGTTCATGAAGTCTCCACTAGATCCTGGCACGAAGGGCCTGGGACCCCGCTGACAATGCCCTCAGAACACAGTAAGTCCCTCACAGTCTCAGACAGATGTCACGCTCAGCATGTTTAGTTCTTGAATTATAAAACACCATTTATTTTTATCCTCATGGCTTTGCCTGTCAATCAAGTTGACTGTGATGAGCACTTCAATACTTGCTTTAGGGATTTGGCCACGCCAGAACTGAAATTCACCCAGCTGTGGCATCAGTGGGCTTCAAACTCATTCCCCACACGTGAAACACGTCACAGCTCATCACACCGATGGAAGCTGTGAAGCATAGGAGGACAAAAGGGACCCAGACACCTGCATAAATTGTTGAGGTTTTCTCATCTCTCCCTAAGCCCTGGTTTCCATTTGTTAGTTCTGGACTCTCTCAGGTGCTCAAAAAACCACTTCCCACTTTCAAAGCACTTGATTCTAAGAGCTGGTGCTGGAGTCCCGTTCCTATCAATTCCTAGGTCTCCTTCAGGCTTGTAAATGTTAGATATAAATGAGAAGTGGAAAAGAAAGCTCTGATTCTCAAGTCCTCTCCAGTTCTGTCTCTCGACATTGATGAGATGCTGAAGGGATGGACTGTTTCCTGAGGGACGGTCCCAGGCCATGTTCCTTACAAACCTTATCTTGGTTTTCTAGCCTCTGCTTTATAGATGGAGAAACTAAGGCTCCTAGAGGTTAAACCACCTTCCCTACGGTACCAAGTAGCCGAGCCAGGGTCTGGATTCTGGCCTGCTCACGCCAAAGTCGTTTCTCTTTCCACTTTTCCACATGACATCCACATCACCTACACGAAATGCAGCACAAACACCTAAAGTGCACTTTGAACCACATCTGAGCTTAGTTTTCAAAATTTTATACATCTACATAGGTTCACCGGCCCCCACGTTTTTCATGGTTCCCCTTGGAAATTATTGCTCTGCAGTTTTTAATCAAGCTGCTGCATTTCTATTTTTTTCTTTTTTTTTTTGCAGTACGCGGGGCCTCTCACTGCTGTGGCCTCTCCCGTTGCGGACCACAGGCTCCGGACGCGCAGGCTCAGCGGCCATGGCTCACGGTCCAAGCCGCTCCGCGGCATGTGGGATCTTCCCGGACCGGGGCACAAACCCGTGTCCCCTGCATCGGCAGACGGACTCTCAACCACTGCACCACCAGGGAAGGCCTCAGGCTGCTGCATTTCTAAACCGGAGTACACACTGCCCTTTGTAATTCTGTAAAGAATGTCAGACTTTTTATAAGCATGGAAACTCTCCTTACATGAGTGACCTTCAGCAGACCCTGTCCCCTGCAGTAGCCTAAAGGTATGACAGCAATTTTAATTACCTTCTTGGCACTCCCCCGACAGAACATTTTGAGAAATTCCCATGTCAGGGTGGCTCAAAGATTAATATTTAAGTGGGCAGGTCCTCCTTCCTTTGTCCTGGGAAAGCATTCCTGATGGCTTTTTAAAAATTATTAAATAGGGCTTCCCTGGTGGCGCAGTGGTTGAGAGTCCGCCTGACGATGCAGGGGACGCGGGTTTGTGCCCCGGTCCGGGAAGATCCCACATGCCGCGGAGCGGCTGGGCCCGTGAGCCATGGCCGCTGAGCCTGCGCGTCCGGAGCCTGTGCTCCGCAACGGGAGAGGCCACAGCAGTGAGAGGCCCGCATAACGCCAAAAAAAAAAAAAAAAAATTATTAAATAAAAGCAACTACTACAAAAGGAGGCTATATGGTTAGAGATAGGAACTCAGAGACTCTTGAATCTTAGTCCTTGTTTTGTGACTGTCCTGATGTGTGGTCCTGAAAGCCAGTCATCTCTACAGAACTTCTGGACACTTCCATGAGCTGATGTGATTTCCAGGGATGTTTTCAATAACCACACTTTTGAGAAGCCCACGAAATACTTTGAATACCTCTATGAACTTTTACTTATCCAAGTTGAATGAGAACTGATTTTGAAAACAGGGCATGGAAATTACACAGGCAATAAAGTAAAGCCGTCTGATGTCGAGTCAAACAAGGATGTCCCCCAAGGTTTTTATTATGAATCAAGGAGAGTACTTCATTTTATACTTTCTCTTGGAGAGGTTGGTCGCTGCATGGTGACTTCAAAACCAAACCAAAAGCCAAACCAAACCTCAAGACAGCCTTGGGAGGTCCATGGAGGCTCTGATTGTCATCCTGTTGACAACAGAGGAAACTGAGACTCTGAGTATTAACCCAAGGTCTCTCAGCCAGTCTCTGGTGAGGTGTCTAATCTTCCCCAGCAGATGAGCTAATGAGGTTTTGAGGTCGCCAAAGGAGGTATCTGTATTCCTGCACACATGTCGAGGTGGCATCAGCCTCTGCTTTATATGTCTCTGCTGTGAATACAGTAAATCGCTATCATGCCAACATGTTTCTCAGATAAAGTGGACTCGGGAATGGAAACTGAACCAAGTGTGAAAGGTAATCTGGGGGAGATAAGACAAGTGATTAATGCAGTATTGATTTGAAGGATGAGCCAGTTCTTAAACAAAGAATTTTCCAAATCAAGTAACAGCTTAAAGAGTGTTCACAGGAGTGGGAAAGGGTTTTCAAGAGAACTGAAGTGAAGGAGAGGGAAGAATGTGGGATGGGCTGAGGGGCTGAGAGGGTGCAGGGCGGGACAAGTGGACGCCCTCTTCTCACAACCTTGTCAGAACAAACAAACAGAACAACACATCAGATACTTCGGGGAGCCAGAGGAGTGAAGAATGTCATGGGTTAAGGTGAAATTTAGTACAATTTCGTTATTTCTAAAAGCAATCAGCCTGCGGGGCTGTGATACGCCTACGTAATCAAGAAGGGTAGCACAGAAAATGTCAGGCTTTTACCTAGTAACGACTGAGCAGCTTGTTATGTGCTGCGTGATTCCATACATTCGAATATCACAGAGGAAGAATGGGGAAAAAAATTCCCTGCAGGGAATAACAGTTGAACACATTTCCTTTTTGGAGGGCATGGATTTGGTTAGAGTGAGGGGGAACTTGCTCTAGCATCCGGGGCCTTTCTGGCTCTGTTCGTCTGGTTGGCAGATGACTATGGAAGGGAATCTTCACGGGGGCCCTTCATTTACCAAATCTTTACTGAGTGCCTAGTACGTGTCAGAGACTGACTTCAGTACAGGGGATAAACTGTGAGCAAATCAAAGAGGCCACTGCCTTTATGGAGTGGCCACTGTCATGGCTGAGAGACAGCCAACAGGCAAGCATGTCAGCCACATGAAGAGACATGGAGGAGTGGCTAGGAGACTAGGCGTGAAGGGTGCCTTGGTGGCTGGCTTAGGTTGGGAGGCCAGGGAGGGCCATGCTCATAAGCGGGCATTTGAGCAGAGAGCCTGAGCAGTGTAGGCGTACAGGGAAATGTCCAGGGAGAGGGCCAGCAAGTCCAAAGGCCTGAAATGGGACAGAGCTTTGCAACATTCCAGTGTCAGCAAGGAGCCAGAATGAAAGGGGGTGTGTTAGAGATGAAGTTAGAGGGGTGCCAGGGGCCAGGTCAAGACTTCGGGTTTTATTCTGAGGAAAATGGAAAATCACTGGAGGGTTTTGCGCAAGAGAGTGATATCATCTGACTTACGTAAAAACAAAACCAAAAAACCTCTGGCCCAGTGAATCATGTTAGTGCCCAGAGGCCAGGACTGGGCATCTGGGGACGCCTGGCAGAATATGTGGTTAATATGCGCACTCTTCCAAGGTGCCCAACCGCAAATAGCGTAGACATACCAAGGGCAGGAGCCACAGAAGGGCAGCTAGAAGGATGGCCACTCAGTGGTAGGAAAAATGTGTAAGAGGAGGGGGATGGGCAGGGGGTGGACCCGTTGTAATTGCTCTCATTTGTTACACAGTTGAGAAGGCAGTTACTTGCTGAAGAAACTTGATGAAAACTGACAACATTAAATGATTGTGGCATTCAGGTGGCAAAATGACACTTCAAATTCTTGATTTTCTTGAACATGTTAAATTCATAGGATGTAACTAAAAGACGAAGCTAACCACACCTAGGCATGTTTTCAGTTGTTTTGTTTGTTTGTTTGTTTTTTGCGGTACGCAGGCCTCTCACTGTTGTGGCCTCTTCCGGTGTGGAGCACAGGCTCCGGATGTGCAGGCTCAGCGGCCATGGCTCATGGGCCCAGCCGCTCCGCTGCATGCGGGATCCTCCTGGACCGGGGCACGAACCCGTGTCCCCTGCATCGGCAGGCGGACTCTCAACCACTGTGCCACCAGGGAAGCCCTCAGTTGTTGTTTTTTTTAAACTCCCCACAAATCAATTCTTCTTCACTCTCAAATACTTTCCTGGACTCTGTTCATCTTTCTCTCTTTGTCGAGCTTTTTCAGAGAGTGCTTTCATCCCTCTATTTCCAGAGGTCGAGGATAACCCTATCTGTCATACACTGGGACCTCTGGCTATCACTTTCCTGCTCCCTGCCTGCCTCTTCACCTGGAGAGCTGTCACAGCAGCATTTCAGGCAGGGCTGCTTTACCATCGAGCATCCCCAGAGCCTGACATGCAGCAAGTTCCCAGAGATGCTTGGCAGTCGAATGAATGAAGGAGCAAATGAATGAGCGAAAGAATAAGAGAATTGAAAAGGCTATAAACACTCTGAAAATACGTAGTGTTTGTATAACATGCATGAAAATACTCAAGATTTATTACCAAGATTTTTCAGTGAAGACCTTGCATCTCACCTAATATTTGCCCCAAAGCTTTCTTGCGTAGCTCCTTGCACAATCATATTTACCTAATATCCAAGTGAGTGTTTCCTCTTGAAAAATCAATATATTTTGAATCTCTGATGAGGCTTAGTTTTCCAGGTCATGTAGAGAGTAGGTGTCTCCCCTGACAGCTGTCCGTCTCTCGCATGGCTTTCTGGGTGTCCCTTTGGTTCACTGTCCTCAGATCCACAGGCGTCTATTTGTTATCTTCTAATAGGAGCCAGTTTAATTTAGTCCAAGAAATATTAACTGTTCTTGGTGGCCACACCCTGTGCCAAAGGGGAAAAAGTCCTGTAGAATACTCCAACTAGAAGATATCCTCAAACTGTGGAAAATTCTCAAAAAGCTTTATCTCTTGTGCACTTGATATTAAAGCTATTTAGGCAGACACTGAAACCATGATTTAATTCTGCCAAGTACGCCAAGGTAATTAGAAGCACTGCCTTTAATATGTCTGCCACTGTCATTCAAGTCCATGAAGAAGCACATTTTCTACCTGCCATTTGCTGCATCTTGGTTACACACACAAAGATGTCCACCTTCACACATTTTTTTTCTCCTAAAGATTCAATTAAGGCTTAGGCACAGAATGAAAAAGACTGTATCGTTCAACATCTTTGAGAGGCCCAAACATTAAAAGCAATTTTGGGTGGGAGGTGGCAAAGACTATTAAACAGACCTGGAAAATTCGGCAAAAGGATAAATGCAAAACAGATGTGAACATCCTACTGAGAATGAGATGGGCAGTGCCTGGAGGACAGGAGTGGGCTTTAGTAACCCGGGTGTGTGGGGCAGGGTCTCCAGCTGCAATCGACAGAATAGGCTCTAGGTAGTTTAGCAGAAAAGGAGTTCATTGAAAAAATATATTAAGGTGTTCAAGAGGTCAGGAAATTAGTCTAGGTGGCTACTCAACCAGGAACACCAACCAACTGACATGACAGGGCTGTTGTCACAATGACCCACTGCAGCCTCTGCTGGGTGCCCATAACACAGCTTGTACCATTGCTTTTGGGCCCTGAATGCTGCGCTCTGTCCCTACTGACTCCTGAGGCTAGATGCTTCTGACACCCTTCCGGAAAGCAGATTCCATCATGGTGCCTGTTTCATTAGAAGGGACATGGTAACAGGCATCCCTCCCACTTTCACCCCTTGGTCCCTTTTTCCTGACTTTTGGAGAAAGATCGCCATCTACTGGTCGCTGGGTCATAGCACACACAGCATCCTGCAGGGAGGTGTCTCAGCCTCTCAAGGACTTCTCTGCTGGCACAGTTGAGTGTCGAGTAGCCCATTCCACCCTGCCCTCAGGCCTTACGTTTCAGGTGATGCGTAGATGCTATAAGACTAGAAATTCTGTGAGCCTAGGTCTATTGCCTCACACACACCACTGTAACTGAACTCTGGTGAAAAGCATTGTGGCCGGGAAACAAATGATAGTGAATTAAGGCAATTTGGGAAGTTCATGAAAGGTGTGTCTGGTCTGGAGAATCCAAGTCCAGAGTGAGCAGTTAGTCCAGTGAGGACAAATGACTGCCCTCTCTGCAAGGGAAGGGTCTCCACTCTAACCCCCCTCCTCGATGGGGTATTATAACAAGTCTCGGGGTTGGTCACTGCTGCTGAAAATTCATCAGCAGGGGCAGTAGGCAGTTAGCCTTGATGAGAAGTCCTTGTCGGGCCAATGCATTATCTCTGTCCCTGAAACCATGGCCACTTTGTCCATGAGGCCTTTGAGCGAGGGTGGCTGAGGACAGGGGCCGAAGGCACAGGGCAGGCAATCTGCCGTTTGAACACTTAGAACCTCATGCATGGTGGGAATTCTTGACTTTTCCGGTGGTTAAGACCCAAAGACTCTCCCACACTGGGGCCCGTCCTAAGATGTCCAGCCACATTCCTCTACCCCAGACCTCCTTCCATGTCGCCGACCATCCTTTCCGAGTGGTAGCCACTGCCCATGACGTGGTGGGTTACCTTCCTCCCAGGTCATCTCTCCTTCTAGGTAAAGTATACAGTGCAGACCACTCCAAGTTCTGGTCCCTGAGACGATCTCCTTTCCCCATTGTCCCTCGGCCCCAAGTGGGGCTGAAATGCCTCAGCAGGTGCCAGCCAAACTGGCAGAGCCGTCTCCAAACCAGATTTGACTTTTTTTTCCTCTGGCAAACTGCTCATTGGGAATTCTCCACGGGACCATGGTTGTGAGGAAGGGGAGGGGCGGGGAGGGGCAGGCAGGAGGCGCCTCGCAGGATAAGGTCCCTGCAGCTCACGGGCACCATCCGCTACGTGGCCCCCGGTGCTGATATATACCACTCCCACTTGATGAGGGTGTGCTGCCGGGCTGGGCCCACTGAACTCTTGGCTTGGTGGATCAAACTGCAAGCTCGGCAGTTTAGGTCACGTGGTCACCTAGTCTCCTGTGGTCAGGCCCTCCATAGCAAGAGTTATTTCTAAGAGGAAAATAATTACTTGCATAAGAAAGCCTGGCTTTGCTCCAAAAGCTAAGAGGCTACAGCTGCACTTTCGCTATTGGGAGCTGCTGCTGGCTCCACGCAGCATCCAGGCCGGTCACAGATACTCTGAGCGTAATTAGATCTCCTGGGTCCTCCTGGCGAATTGCAGAGATGCTTACAGTGTGCCTGGACCAGCTAGACAGCCCTCCCCTGCTCAGGCCTCCATTAAAAGTAAATGAGGGCTTCCCTGGTGGCGCAGTGGTTGAGAGTCCGCCTGCCGATGCAGGGGACACGGGTTCGTGCCCCGGTCCGGGAGGATCCCACATGCCGCGGAGCGGCTGGGCACGTGAGCTGTGGCCGCTGAGCCTGTGCGTCCGGAGCCTGTGCTCCGCAACGGGAGAGGCCACAGCAGTGAGAGGCCTGCGTACTGCAAAAAGAAACAAACAAAAAAAGTAAATGAGTCAAAGCAGCAGACCCCAGGCTGACACAGCTTTGCCTTCAGATGCCAAAGAACTCCACTGAGCATCTGTGCCTCTTTCTTCTTGGTGGCACTAATAGCTGCAGTTCATACAAAGAGACATTGCTTTTGTTTGTCCATTTTGGTAGGAAGGGGGAGCCTAGGGAGTATGTGACCTTGGTCCTCCAATAATAGACACCCTTGGCCCAGGGTTCAGAAGCCATTGTGCGGATTCTTTCATTGCCGAGGGGAACCGTTCCAACTACAGGCTCAGGAACTGGGGAAATTACCACATACTTTTTCACTGACAAAATTAAAACAGTCAGAAGTGAACTTCCACGGTCTTCCACCACCACATCCGCCCACCTTCCAGCATCTGCTCCCACTTACAGTCTGTTCTACACTGCGTGTTTCTGTAATGGACATTAAATATTATTGCTAAGTAGGGGGATGATGTCACTGTAATGTGGAAATTGGGTTGGATCACAAGTGATTTTTTCCCCCAGCACATTATTTTGTTCCACCAGATAAAAGCAGCCGAATGTGCAGGACAGCAACAGGATGAGCTGAACGGAGGAGCTGCAGAAGAATAAGGTACTTTACGTGACGCGTGCTCACTGCTCCTTCCAGGTCTTGGTGGTTTGGACGCAGATTCTGTCTTGGAAGTGCTTGTTGTGTAACTCAGCAGCTTCTACCCTCCTACCAAATTCTAGCAAGCTGTCTTTGCCCTTTTCTTGGAAAGGTGGAATCCTTTATTTTCTGATGCATTTATTTGTTAGGTGTATAAAGTTTTTAAAAACTATGTTTGTTGGTGCTTTTGCTAGTGTGCAGTTTGCAAAGTTGGATAGGTTTGGAATGGTCTGCCCCAACGCTATTTTTTCCATAAATTGTTATTTTTAGTGCATGAGTTTGGGAATGAAAAAATGTTCAGGGGCACATTTATCCTGTTATGGCAGAAATGCCTGCATGCTTCTTCCCACTTGTAACCATGGAGAAATTATTCACGCTGTTATCAAAAGCTAATTCCTCCTCCTGTGGATTCATCCCCTTATTCAAGGACATGGCTCTGGTGTTTATCTCCCTTTTCCTAGCTCATCAGCTTTTTGCTTTTCCTGCAACATTCTCTTCAACATAAAAAAAACATGCTGCTACTTCTCCCGTCTTAAGAAAAAGTCACTCCCTCGACTCCATGTCCCCTGCCACAACCTACTACCTCCATTCTTTGCTCCCTTTTCAGCAAAACTAGTGGAAAGAGTTGCCTATACTCACTACCTCTGGCTCTTTTCCCATTTTCTCTGAAGCCCAACCCAGTGTGGTTTTGCTTCTTCTCCACGCCATCAAAATTCCCATTGTCAAGGTCACTCATGACCTCCTCATTGCTAAATCCAACGGTCAGTTTCCAGTCCTTCTCTTACTAGGCTGGTTAGCAGCGTTTAATAGTTGGTCACTCCCTCCACCATATTCTTTGTTCATTTGCCTCCCAGGCCACCGCTCTTGTTTTCTTCCTGCCTCACTGGTTGTTCCTTCTCAGTCTCCCTTGCAGATCCCTCTTCTGTTGGAGGAACCTAGGGCTTGGCCCGGGTCCTCTTCCCTTCTTTCCTCCACTCCATCCTTTGGTGATCCCATCCAGTTTCCTGGCACCTTTACGCTGCAAATTCCCAAATTCCTGTCTCCAGAACAGACGTCTGGCTTAAACTGCAGACTGTATATTCAACTGCCTACTGAGCACCTGCACTTGGATGTTTAATGCCCATCTCAAACTGAGCAAGTCTGAAGCGAAACTTCTGGTATTTCCCACCAAGCCCGGGCCTCCAGTAGTCTCTCCTTGATCAGTTGACTAGGAAACTCCACTGTTTCAGGTGCTCGGCCAAAAATCTTATAGTCATTCCTGCCTCTTCTCCACTGATCATGCCACACATCGAACACATCAGCAGAACCTGCTGATTCTACTTGCGAAATATACCCAGGATCCAGCTGCCTCTTACCACCTCTACTGCTACTGCCCTGGGACAAGATTATTGCAAAAAACTCCCAACTGGCCTCTCTACTTCCCACCTTGCCTCCCTCCAATTGATTCACAACACAGTGGTCACAGTGATCCTGTAAAATGTATGTTAGATTGCGACTTGTTCAAAACTCTACAGTGGTTTTGAGTCAAAGCCTTCTAACAGTCTTCAAGGTCCTATGTGATCTAACCTGCCCCCCTTCCCCCCACCACTCACCTCCTCTTTAATCCCTCTTTCTCCCCTCCACTCACTCTACTCCAGCCACTGGTGCTTCTCTGCTGTTCCTTAAACACATCAGCCACCCTCTTGCCACAGGGCCTTTGCAATGGCTGTTCCATATGCCTGGACACTCTTCCATGCCCATTACATATTTCCTCAAATCTCACATTCTCTATTAAGAATGCAAGGGGGCTTCCCTGGTGGTGCAGTGGTTGAGAGTCCACCTGCTGATGCAGGGGACGTGGGTTCGTGACCCGGTCCGGGAAGATCCCACATGCCATGGAGCGGCTGGGCCCGTGAGCCATGGCCGCTGAGCCTGCGCGTCCGGAGCCTGTGCTCCGCAGCGGGAGAGGCCACAACAGTGAGAGGCCCGCGTATCACAAAAAAAAAAAAAAAAAAGAATGCAAAACACTTGTCCCCATCCTCCTGTGCGCCCCTAATCACTGCTCCCTCTGCAAGGCCCCTCATCTTTTAACCTATCAAATAAATTACCTGTTGTGCCTATCATTTCTTATCTGTCTCCCCCACTAGATTTAAGTCCTATGAGGGCAGGGATCTGTTTGGTTCACTGATATGCTCCAAGGGCCTAGAACAGTGCCTTGGCAGATAGGAGGTTTGCAATAAATATTTACCGTATAAACATGTGACAGGCTACAGTCCCACTGGGCCCACTGTGAGGTGCTCCCAGGCAAAAATTCCACGTATCGCCTGTGCCACACTCGCCCCACGCTGACCAGTGGACCTTGACACTGGGCCTAGGTTACATGCCACACCCTAGCTGGAAAACAAGTTTCTGCTTCTGTTTTGGAGAGGTGGGATTCACAAGGTGAGAGTTTTCCCCAGCGTGGACAGGTTGTTCAGATGGTACTAAGGCAGCCACAAAGCTAAGTCACTACATTGGGCTACTGAAAAGAACGAAATCATATCTTTCATCAGTTTCCTGTTTCTTTAAGTAGTGAACACAAGGAATGCATTCAAATTAAATGACAGTGAGGTGACTATTAATACTGTCACAAAAAATACGAAGTTTATCTTCCGTCATGTGGGAGGATGTTGGCTTAATTCGTATTATTATTCCCACTGATGTTTCACATAATGTGGGACATATAAAATGTACTGCAGATAAAAGTTATTTTCGTTCCCACAGAGAAGAAAATGACAGGTGCAAAAAATCAAGTTTAATATCAAAAGAAAGTTGATATCAAAACATACAAGTTTCTACATTTCAAACAATGTGACAGTGAAAATATTACTAAACTTGTGATGAGTGAGATATACTTTATGCTGAGCCTCTGAAACTTTCGCTTTGAGGTTGAATCTTCTGCTCATAAATAGTGCAAGCAGAGCAGACCTTTTCATATTCCGACAGAAGGCGAAGTTTAAGAGTCCTTTAGTTCAAATATCCATTAGTTGTTCTTTGTCAGAAACACTCTTTAGAGTGTAAAACAGAAGCTCTTATGAAGAACAGGTGTCCAGCAGCCACCGCCCTGTCTTAGGGGAGTCTGTTTACTTGGAAGCCTCTGGCACTGTCAAGATTCCAGGGACAACCATCTTCTACTCTGTACAGCCGACGTACAAGGACTTGAACGTGGCTCACAGTAGCAAGCCCGCTATTGCCCAGGGGAGTGCGACTTCTTATATTTGTATATGAGCGCATCTGTTTTTCCAAGGCTAACTCTGTAGCATTCCACTGGCACCAAAGAGCCGAATGGTGGCATTCTGTCCAAGCACTCCTGGTTACTGGCTGCAAATGAAGATGACGCTGGCTCTGATATGGCAGCTTTTTCTTCAGGATTCAAGCTCTCTGTGCTTTCAGGTTTATCCGTGCGGCTGCCCTTGGAATTCAAAGGGACGCTGCTCTCTTCACAACTTTTAAGGCGCCTGTGGTGATCTTCGCTAAGCAACAACACGATGGTCCCCCCAACGCGAAGCACTCTGTGACAAAAAAAAAATGGTAATTGGTGGGAGTATTTCCCCCTTTGTAGACAACACACAATCCCACTTTGTTTAAAATACTTGGTGTTTTTAATCTGAAATTTAATTTTATCTATTTAAATGTGCGGATTTTGATAATTAGGTGGTATCTTCCATAATGCATATTCATTATAGTAATTATGAAATCACCAGTACAAATCTGCTTTAATTATCTATTTTTACTCTATTTAAAAAGCAAGCCTCCAAGTAATGTGTAGTCACAGTTTAATAAATGATTGCACAAAGGAAAAGGCAAATGAAAGAATCCCGAGGAATTGGCGCATGTGAAAGGCAGCAGGCTGATGGCAGAAGAAAGTCACCAGGAAGGAGTGAGGACATGAACAAAGAAAGGGCAAAAGGGAAGATCAGAAAAAGAGGGGAAGACCTTGAAATGTCAGCTTGTGGAGGAGAATTCATTTTCTCAATCATCTGACCAAAGTCCGTAGGACACTTCTGTGGGAAAAGTGATGAAGGACATACTGTCCCCTGAGTTGCTAAAGAGAGGACTGACCAGTGGGAAAGAGGCAAGGGAAGAGTGAAAGAGTGAGGTGCTGTGGGAGCACCTTAGGTGGGGCCCACACCCAGCACTGAGAGTGGGGAAGATCCCCAGGGGATGAGAATACCTGCAGCAGGTGTGAAGGACACGCAGGCGTGGGCCGGGCCGAGGGACAGGGCGGGACTAGAGCAAGGGGGGCGCTGGAGGCCGAGAAAGGAGCCAAGACAGGGAGCAGCGGAGAACAGGAGGCACTGGAAGTGCTTCAGCTCAAGGCCAGGTCAGAGGGGGCCGGGAGGAGGGGCAGGGCAAGAGCTCCGTTTGTGACGTGCCGAGCTTGGGGGCCGACGGGCAGCTGGACGTCCAGCCTGCAGGTGATGAGAAAGGCCAGCGCTCGAGGTGGAGATTTCACAGTTTCCAGCAGTAAACGGCAGATGAAGCCATAATGGGGCACGAGATCACCTGCGGTGGCAGAACAGAGAGAGGAGAGACAAGGGGCCAAGGAACAGACTTAACATTCAAGGAAGGAGGAAGAGCCCATGAAACAGCCTGGGAGAAAGTCTGGACCACGGTGATGTCATGGGAGCCAGAAGAGTAGAGTTTCAAGAAAGGAATGAGGAGTCCCAACAGCGTCAAATGCTACGGGACTAACAAGCGACGAGGGGATGAGAAGTTATTAGTGACTTAGTCGAGGGCAGGAGCCAATGCTGGTCTGTCGGAGTCAATGGGGGGCGGGAAGGTGAGGAAGCAGGGATGGCGAGCGTAGACTTCTCTTTGGAGAAGCTTGGCTGCAGAGGTAAGGAAACCGGGCGGCAGCTAGAGGACCAAGGCTTAACGGGAACCCCCCGCCACGCCCAGCAAAGACGTCAGGAGCTTAAGCAGCTTTCCCTTATCTAAACAGGCAGCCCGTCTAGACTAGTCCGCCTCCAAACGACATCACACTTCAGCCTACGCTCGTGCTTCTCCTGAACTAGCGCAACCCGACAGGCCTGGTTCCCATTCCTGTCGCCATCTCCCCACCTCCCCTTCCCAGTTTCCACACAGGACACAACTGCAAATCCCTGAGACCTCTCTCTCTTCCATTATACGTCAAAGAAACTCCCAACTCCCACTTGCTTGCTTCCCTTTGCCCACTATGCTTTCCACACACCAACCTCCCTTCTCACATCAGGACGTCCAGCCCTGTTGTTTGTGTGGCACTGACACCCACTCCCTTGTCCCAGAGGTCAAACACCATCTCCT
This sequence comes from Leucopleurus acutus, assembly GCF_964270905.1. NCBI lineage: Eukaryota > Metazoa > Chordata > Mammalia > Artiodactyla > Delphinidae > Leucopleurus > Leucopleurus acutus. Next base: position 59,047,342 of record NC_139154.1, read on the forward strand.
TGGAGAGGCCTTTCCTGAGCATCTATCTAAGGTAGCCACTGCTTCTCTCTCAGTCACTCTCTGGCAAAAATGTCCCTTTTAGTTTCCTTCATGGTATCAATCATGATCTGAAATTATCCTGTTGATTTATTCATGATCTGTCTTCCCACGCTGGAGTGCCAGCCCCACGTGGGCAGAGGCTCTGTCCTGTTCACAGCCAAAGCCCCAGTGCCTAGTACAGCGGGTGGATATGCAAGGCCATAAAAGTGTCCTGGGAAGGGATGGCTGGATCTGGAAAGAATGAGGAGATGAACAGGTTGAAGATAAGAATGAGAAGTGGGCAGAGAACGATCCTTGAGGAGGTAGGAACCAAGGGGATAAACCCAGGCTACTGGGAGAGGAGGGGGTGAGATGAGGACAGATGTGGCTGTGCCAGGGGACAGAAACAAAAACCATACAAGTATCTCTAAACACACAGGAGAAAACATCATTAAGATAATAAATGAGATATAATTTTTTACCTACCACATTAACAAAAATAAAAAGACTACCATACTTAGGATGGCAAGATTTAGGAGAAAATAAGTACTCCCAAAGACAAAAATTGGTATAACTTTTTTGACAGTAGTTTAACAATAATGTATCAAAAATATGGAATGTACGTAACCTTTGACCCAGCAATCTCACTTCTAGGAAATTATTCTAAGATATAAGAGCAGAAGCAGAAGCAGTAATATAATAACAGTGACAATAATGGCAGTGACAGCTAATATTTATTGAGTACTTATTATGTGCCAGCCACTGTGTTAAATGCTTTGTATTATATACCATTTAATCCTCAGAATTCAAGTATATTCTGTTAGCACAGCCATTTTGCAGATGAAGAAACTAAGGCACCGTGGTTTTAAGTAACTTGGTTATCACAGTAAGTTTGAAAAACTGGTGCAAAGATGTTCAGAGCGTTGTTCTTTATTAAAATGAAAAAGTGGGGGTCACCTAAATGCTCATCCCTATTATGTATACGGGCTACGTAATGGTGTATCAGGTACATTATAACAACTGATCAGAAAGGAGATTCATGACATATATATATATATATATATATATTTGTGTGTGTGTGTGTGTGTGTGTGTGTGTGTGTGTTACGCGGGCCTCTCACTGTTGTGGCCTCTCCCGTTGCGGAGCACAGGCTCCGGACGCGCAGGCTCAGCGGCCATGGCTCACGGGCCCAGCCGCTCTGTGGCATGTGGGATCTTCCCGGACCGGGGCACGAACCCGTGTCCCCTGCATCGGCAGGCGGACTCTCAACCACTGCGCCACCAGGGAAGCTCTCATGACATATTTTTTGAGTGGAAAATAAAAAGGTTATACAGTGCAGTAAATTAAGGATGATCCTATTTATGTATGGCTAGAATTGAAAACATGTTATCTATTTGTGTGTATGTCCATGGAATAATGTCTAGCAGGACATTCACCAATTAATTTACTATAAATTTTTTCACATAATGGAGAAAATAAGTAAAAATCACCTGAAATCCTGCCACTCAGAGATGAACATTTTTGATAAATGTTCTTCTAGGCAACTTTCCATGATCATATACACATAATTTCTTACTAAGAAAGCTATTCAGAAATTATAAAGCAACATTTCCCAAATTGTACTCCTCTGAACACTAGTGTAGTATGAGAGATTATTTCTTGCTAAAAAAAAAAAACCCAAGAATTATGTGGTCAATAAGTTGGGGGAAAATCTGTATCAAACAACACAAAAGAGATTTCTCTTTTGCATGTGAACCTGCAAGACTAGGGGTAGGTGATACAAATACCCAAATTATTTGAACTTGGAAGGCATTAGGCCTTAACCTTCTACCACTAATCTCTGTTCCAAGCAGTCTGGTATATTCATTTTTTTTTTAATGAGGTTTTTTGTTTTTTTTTTTAACATTAGTTAATTAATTTATTGGCTGTGTTGGGTCTTTGTTGCTGCGCGCCGGCTTTCTCTAACTGCGGCGAGCGGGGGCTGCTCTTCATTGCGGTGCGAGGGCTTCTCATTGCGGTGGCTTCTCGTTGTGGAGCATGGGCTCTAGGCGCGTGGGCTTCAGTAGTTGTGGTGGGCTCTAGAGCACAGGCTCAGTAGTTGTGGCGCACAGGCTTAGCTGCTCCGTGGCATGTGGGATCTTCCCGGACCAGGGCTCAAACCTGTGTCCCCTGCATTGGCAGGGGGATTCTCAACCGCTGCACCGCCAGGGAAGTCCTACTCACTGTTTTTTGAACACGCTTTTTGCTTCACTATTTACTCAAGAAATACTTGTTGAATATCTGTATGTATAAAACATGGTGCGGTCTCCTTTTTTATTCTTTGCAAATTTCTAAATTTCATTGAAATCAGGTTTCTTCCATGAATCCACCTCAAGTCTTTTGGGGATGTAGTGACTTCTTCCTTGAAGCTTAGCAAGTTTAATTTCTAATTTTGCTCATCTGTTTTACATGGTTGTATTTGAGAGGAAAGCGCAAATATTATACTTCTCTGAAGCACTTTACGTACGTGAAATTGTTATTGCTGAAATAAATTGAAGGAGGAAATAATTGACCAGAGCAATTATCTGTCTGGGAATTTAAAATTCTGATTGCATGTTCTTTCCTGAAGAATCCAGTGCTGTTTGACATTCAGGGCCAACTATTTCCATTGCCTATTGTAAACAGGTTTACTGACCTCTTGTACTTTTTCTTATTTTTACTAACACAATTCCCCCTCCATTCCCTTCCATTTTCTATCTGGAGTCTTAAACTATTGGTAAACCACTGGGAAAAAAAGGTATGTGTACTTATATATATTTATATACATCCCCATCTACTTTCCCAAAGCATTGGAAGTGGTTTACACTAAAAAAGAGCTAACAGCCCTTCTAGGTGCCTAGCACTGTTCTAAGAGCTTTAAATCCACTGACTCCTCAGGACAATACTATGAAGTAGGTATTATTATTTAAAGATTAGGCACAGGGTGGTTAAGCAACGTGCCTGTGACAGAAGATCTATTGAGTAATAGGGCCAAGATTACAGCCCAGGTATTCTGGCTTCAAAGCCCGTGATCTTCACCACTACATTACACTGCACGGCCTGTATAAAACCTCAAACCAGAAAAGTCGAAGGCCAAACGGTAAAGGCTGAGGGCAGGTGGCAAGGAAGCTTGGTCACAGGAGCAGGGAAAGTTCCTTATGTACAAATACATAAACTTTGAACTGACTCTATGGAGGCACCTGAATTATGTGGGAAATCTTGAATGTCTTCCTGATTCTCAGGTAAAGATTTAAATTTCCTGAAACAATGTGAGGGCAGTCATATCTATCACTGCCTCATTTTCAGTTACCTAGAACAAAAACCAAAACTGGTGTAGAGAAAGTGAGGCTGGTCTAATTTTACTAAAGCTGAAAAGACTGTCTACTCCAAACACTGCCCTCCACTGACTTGCGGAAATGTTTAAAATACACAGCACTAGATCGTCAGGTAGGCTAAGCCACCATCTCTGGTGCAAAGTTCAGGTTAACTGTAAATTTCCATATTAAGTGTAACATGCTCCCAGAGTAGTATCTCACAACGAGCTGTCTTCATAGTATACCTGGTGAGTTACCTCGCCAGCAAAGGCTGTGCTTATTAACCCTGGTGGCACAACAGAATCACCTGGGGGGCCATTAAGAAATACCAACGCCCAGATTCTACCCTGGACCAGTTAAGTTAGCCTCGGTGGGGAGGAGTGGAGGATGGGCATCAGTATTTTTCAGAAGCTCCTGAAATGATGTTAAAATGAAGTCAGAGTTACAAAATCTCGAGGGGAATATGCTGTCAGGCACATATAAGGGGATATAGGAGCTCAGGAAATGTCTGAATTACAGGTGCTGAGAGCCCAGGTGATGTCATGAGTTAGGTAACTGCGCAACAGGGTTACATACAGGCTCTGGACCGTGTATGTTACCTTGCACCATCAAATGCTCAGTTGGGACAATTTAATATGAACTGACTCCTTATCCATGTCCTTTCTTTCCTCTGTGAAAGGTTCTCCCTTTTATCAACTGAAATGATCAGGAAGATACATATTCAGGCCTCACTGTTTGAACCTCTCCAAGAAATACTTTCCCTGAGGTTGACCTGAGAATCACTACATGAATAGCACCTTTGCATTTTCGTTTAACAATCAACAATGAAAGTGTCCATTCTATGTGACTGAATGTACTGTACGTAAATTCTGTTCTGCTCCTTAGTAGCTCTGTGATCTTGAGAAAGATCATCTTTCTGGGTCCCAGGTTCTCTCCAGTGAAGTGTGGGGGATTAACACAAAGGAGGTAGGGTTTTGGGGAGAATTAGAAGTAAATACGTAAATTAACTAGCTCAGAAACTGAAATATGTCATTGTTTTACATATTCAAATTTCAGGCAGTAATGAAAAATTAATATCTTTTCCTGAATAAACTTATAGTATGATGATATAGAATAACTATTTCAATTGTAAACTTCTGATTTGAAACCTCAGAAAATTAAGCTATAAAAATTGGGAAATTACTAAAATGCAATCAAATCTTAAGAGCTAAAATACATTCTGGTTAAATGCCCCATAGCTCAAAAATTGTGGAAATAAATTCAACAACTCACCTTTCCATTTCTTGTATAATGTGTTTGATGTCTTTTCCTAACTTAAACTTTTTCCCAAATGGAATATCGGAAATAATAGTATCGACACTTTCTGAAGGCAGTGGCAATTCTGAAACACAAAAATGAGAGAATCTGATGACAGTAAGTTCAAACATCTGCAACCTAAGTATGAGAAAACTGAAGTACACTGGATTATTTTTGCATATTAAATAAAATTTAGGGTTGCTAATGCTGTTTCTAAGGAATTACAAGATCCTGAAAGGCTTTCATAATCACCAAAGATAGATGGCATAGTTGTTGTATTCCGTTCTTTGAAAAGTGTTTTTTTATAATGGTATAATAAAATATGACATAAGCAGAATTTTAAATTAACCAGAAAATTCAACTCTTTAAACATATTACATGAATAGATAATTACTAGATCCAAGAAGAAATATATTAGGATGTCTAGAAAGACCTTTTACAAAATTACGTCCTATAACTTTCATTTTTCTTTTCATGATCATATATAAAATTTTGCATGATCTATTTGTTTTTAAGAGAGGTGGCCCATAGCTTTCATTGTGGTTTTAAAGGAGACTAAAAGGGTTAAGAACATCTACGTAAGTCCTAAGACTAGAGAAAAGGCCAAACAATCAATAATCAACAAAATGAATACCATCTCTAAAACAAAATACAGTGTTTGATTATCAAATCTAAATTTCCTTCTCAACTTTACATCTTATTCTCAGAAATCAGATTACCATAAGGTAATCTTACCTACACCCAATCTTAACTTCCACATTTTCTGAGTAAACTTTTCACTTTCCAATTATTTTACTTCCACCACCATCTAAACTAAGTTAGATAACCATTTTTATTTTGGAAAGCATCTAATTCTATAGAAACGCAATAGAATTTAAATAGTCTTTGCTATCTGAATACAATACAAATTTTTGTTGGCGGGAGATTTAAAAACAAAATAAAAAATCCTGTTATCTGGGAGAGTCTAATGAACACTTGCTAATCTTTCCTAGCTCTGACCTTACCTGAGATTAGTAGAAGAGCAGGCTGTTAGAAAACAAGTAACAGGATAATATTCTGTTCGGACTAGGCAGGAAATCTTTTCTCCATGTCACGTTTTGACTTCATGCCTTTGGTTTTAGGTTACTGATATGGGACACATCCATTTGAACACTGTTAACTATACTTTTTGTGAAACTACTGAAGACAATGTACAGACATGGTTATCAAACGTTTCTACATGAGGAACCAGGCAGTAACTTACTCCTGAGATTGAGCCCAAGTCTTTTGCCTACTTAAACGCGCACATACATGAGTTGCCCATCTTCAGATTTGGTAACATTTTTTCCCCTTCTGATTGGTATCTATTTTTATTTGCAACTTTTCTACTCTGTACCATATAATTTGCCGAACTGCTTTTAATCATTTTAGAAGCTGAAGGAATAAACTTCGAGATAGAAGAGAGTAACTTTTTACAAAGTTCTAGAACTGAGTGGTGTTATCTTCCAATAGAACATAAAATAATCTGAACTTTCGTTGATGTGGCTTTTGTTGTGTAGCCTCTGGCGTCAGACAGCTTGCATTTGGCTCTGCCACTTACTAGCTATGCGACTTTGGGAAATTATTGCTTCAGTTTTCTCATCTGTAAAATGGGATAAGACTACCCATCTCAGAAGTTAACAAGCGAGGAACTCACGGAAAGTATGTAAAACAGTGCCTGGCATGTAAAGAGCACTCAGTAACTGTCAGCTATTGTCATTATTTACAGTGTCCTCTCTGAGGTGTATAAGGAGATGACAGCCAGGTGGAGACCAGTGGGTCAGAATCCTTCAGGGAAGCTCTGCAGAACTTCGCAAGTCCTTGTCACAGCGCCTCAAAGGCCTAGGGGGGGCAACTACTTCCAGATGGGCCTCTTTCTAACTCACCTTCCCTTTAGCAGTGGTTCTCAAAGTGTGTCCCTAGAGAAGCAGCATCAGTATCACCTGGGAACTACAAATGCAAACTCTCGGGGCCCCCAGCCAAACCTATTTAGTGCATATCAGAATCGACTGAAGGGCTTTGGTGGAACAGACTGTTGGCCCCGCCTCCAGAGTTTCTGATGCAGAAACTCCGAAAATCACGAGCAGTTGACCCGTAAGATTAAACACGCAGTAAAATCTTTTAAATTATTAAATGTTTAAACTGCCTGTGAACAAAGAGTTTGTAATTAAGGAGATAAAATTCTGAAATAGAAACAGAACTCAAAACAAACAAGTAAAAAAATCATCTCTTTTTTACATCTCTGCAGGATGATTCAAGAACATGAAAAAAATTTTAGAAGACTGGTATGTCTTGAACAAAAACTGTCCTATTTACTCCCTCCTTCTGGGAGAAAAATGAGTAAGAACTGCTTAAAACCAGGATTATGGCCCTAAGATGTTTTATTCCAAAAGGTTTTAAGAGCCTTTAAGATATCTTTCTTTGTGTCTACTTAGACAAGAGACAAGGTAAATTGAGCACTTTTATAAAATTGGGCACACCCTTTTTCTATTTTCTTTAATTGTACTTCTGTTTGTTATTCTTTCCATCCTCCAGGTTTATAACAATGGCATTCTGTCCTGTAATTCTCAAGTGTTCAAAATTAGTTGTATATTTGATCCAATCCTCATGACCATTTTACCTTGGCTTTCTCTACTCCTCAGTTGGTTCATCTCTTAAATATCTGGATTTTATTAATTTTTTTCCCCCCTCAAAAGTGCTTATTAGTGAAATGTTGCCTGAACCTTTTTATATTTGAAAATATCTCTATACTAAAATGACATCTTGGTTGGGTGTGATATTTGTGGGTCCCACTTTGCCTCAGTAACCTTGTAAGTAGCCACTATTCCACTGGCTATTGCTGTACCACTTTGTTTCTTTCCATCACGGCCAGATTTTGAAGTTTATTGCATTAGATTATGCGCTTTCCTTATTTGGTTGCTGCTGGTGAAATTTTTCCCTTTTATTTATACTATTCTTTTTCTGATTTCATTAAATACAAGAGAATACAAATACTTCAATGAAGCTGAAGTTTCAATCTGTCTTCTTAATCCATAATGAGTCTTGAATATGGAAAATGTAGTTTGGCATCTGGATCTGGTCACCATTTAATTTATAGTCCAAAGAGAAATATTTATTTATTTATTTATTGAAGTATAGTTGATTGAATGATTCAGGTATACAGCACAGTGATTCAGTTTTTATATATGTATAAATATATATATAAAAGAATATATGTATGTATTCTTTTCCAGATTCTTTTCCATTATAGCAAACAGAAACATTTTTGAGAACAAAGAGGTTAGAAATAAAATTATATACTTTTTGAGATACTTATTGTCTAACAAATTGGTTTATTATTATGGTGAACCTAAAAAATAACATATCTGGCATAGTGAAGTTTTTTTTAAATAATTTTTTTATTGGAGTATAGTTGATTTACAATGTTGTGTTAGTGAAGTTTTTTTTTCCGGTACGTGGGCCTCTCACTGTTGTGGCCTCTCCTGTTGCGGAGCACAGGCTCCGGACGCGCAGGCTCAGTGGCCATGGCTCACGGGCCTAGCCGCTCCGCGGCATGTGGGATCTTCCCGGACCGGGGCACGAACCCGTTTCCCCTGCCTCGGCAGGTGGACTCTCAACCACTGCGCCACCAGGAAAGCCCTGAAGTTTTTTTTTTTTTAAATAAAAACTTAAAATATTATTTAACATTAAAAATAAGTGAAATACTTATTTATGGTCTGTACTCATAATGCTGAGCAGTTTCTTTTCTTAGATGCATCAGCTCTAATACCATGTCATCACTGGCATTTTTCAGAAGAAGGTAGTATTTTTGTTTGTTTGTTTTGTTTTTGTGGTACGCGGGCCTCTCACTGTTGTGGCCTCTTCTGCTGCGGAGCACAGGCTCCGGACGCGCAGGCTCAGCGGCCATGGCTCACGGGCCCAGCCGCTCCGCGGCACATGGGATCCTCCTGGACTGGGGCACGAACCCGCGTCCCCTGTATCGGCAGGTGGACTCCCAACCACTGCGCCACCAGGGAAGCCCAGTATTTTTTTTAAAATATGGACTTCTAAACTTTTTCGTACAGTTGCTTGCAACATTCTTCAAAGTTTCATTTTTACGGTTGATAGTACGGTAGAGCTCAGAGTAAATTCTGCTATATGGAGGAGACTCTCAATTCTATTTTTTTTCATAGGGAAAGTGTAAATATCTCAGCCCTCTGGTTCACAGTCTCTCCATTCAGAGTGCCTTTGACAAATATTTTCACAACACAAAATGCAAATAAGTTGTCTCTATCATTCTTTTAATTGTTATGCCAAATTTAGAGGCTATAAAATCTAAGCCTTCTCAATTTCATTCCGTTCCATTCTAGAATATACATTTATCCAATTAAAATTAAGGAAGCCATCAGAAGATTCTTCCTATAATATACCCAAGGTGTATTTACAAATTTCAGAATAAATACTGTGCATAATTGAGCTCTCACTTTTAATTTGTTCATTTCTTCCTTGGTGATTGTAGGGATAGATTTTAATGTCCAGTTTTGTTTTTAATAACTGTGATTCATCAAAACTTTCAAAAACTTAAGGTTTTTGGCACTCCATTTGTTGAATTCTTTGATTACAGATTTCCAATGAATTTTGAAAAAAATGCAACTGCAATCAGGCAACTTGTTTATTTTTGAAAGTTTATAGCACAATTATAAGATACCCTGGCTGATTTACAAAGTAATTCTTCAAAGGCTTCAACATTTTTTAAAACATTTAAGTATAGTTGACTTACAATATTGTGCCAATCTCACTGTACAGAAAAGTAACTCAGTTATACACATATATACATTCTTTTTTATGTTCTTTTCCATTATGGTTTATCCCAGGAGATTGGATATAGTTCCTCGTGCTATACAGTAGGACCTTGTTGTTTATCCATTCTAAATGTAATAGTTTGCATCTACCAACCCCAAACTCCCAGTCCATCCCACTCCCTCCCCCCTCCCCCTTGGCAACCACAAGTCTGATCTGTGAGTCTGTTTTGTAGATAGGTTCATTTGTGCCACATTTTAGATTCCACGTATAAGTGATATCATATGGTATTTGTCTTTTTATAAAAAATAAATTTATTTTACTTTTGGCTGCATTGGGTCTTTTTTGCTGAACGTGGGCTTTCTCTAATTGCAGCAAGTGAGGGCTACTCTTCGTTGTGGTGCGTGGGCTTCTCATTGTGGTGGCTTCTCTTGTTGCGGAGCACAGGCTCTAGGTGCGCGGGCTTCAGCAGTTGTGGCCTGGGGGCTCTAGAGCGCAGGCTCAGTAGTTGTGGTGCACAGGCTTAGTTGCTCCATGGCATGTGGGATCTTCCTGGACCAGGGCTTGAACTCATGTCCCCTGCATTGGCAGGCGGATTCTTAACCACTGCACCACCAGGGAAGTCCCTGTCTTTCTCTTTCTGACTTACTTTACTTAGTATGGTAATCTCTAGTTGCATCCATGTTGATTCAAATGGCATTATTTCATTCTTTTTTTTACAGCTGAGTAATATTCCATTGTATATACATGTACCACGTCTTTAGCCATTCATCTGTCGTTGGACATTTAGGTTGTCTTCATGTTTTGGCGATTATGAATAGTGCTATGAACATAGGGGTGCATGTATCTCTTTGAATTATACTTTTGTCCAAGTATATGTCCAGGAGTGGGATTGCTGGATCACATGGTAATTCTATTTTTAGTTTTCTGAGGACCCTCCATACTGTTTTCCATGGTTGCTGCATCAACTTACATTCCCACCAACAGTGTAGGAGGGTTCCCTTTTCTCCACATATTCTCCAGCACTTGTTGTTTGCAGACTTTTTTTTTTTTTTTTTTTTTTTTTTTTGCGGTACGTGGGCCTCTCACTGTTGTGGCCTCTCCCGTTGCGGAGCACAGGCTCCAGACGCGCAGGCTCAGCGGCCATGGCTCACGGGCTCAGCTGCTCCGTGGCATGTGGGATCTTTCCGGACCGGGGCACAAACCCATGTCCCCTGCATCAGCACGCGGACTCTCAACCACTGCGCCACCAGAGAAGCCCTGCAGACTTTTTAATGATGGCCATTCTGACCAGTGTGGCGTGGTACCTCATTGTAGTTTTGATTTGCATTTCTGTAATAATTAGTGATGTTGGGCACCTTTTCATGTGCCTACTGGCCATCTGTATGTCTTCTCTGGAGAAATGTCTATTAAGGTCTTCTGCCCACTTTTTTGATTGGGTTGTTTTTTTGTTGTTGAGTTGTATGAGCTGTTTGTATATTTTGGAGATTTAGCCCTTGTCAGATGCATCATCTGCAAATATCTTCTCCCATTCCGTAGGTTGTCTTTTTGTCTTTTTTTTTTTTTTTTATGGTTTCCTTTGCTGTTCAAAAACTTGTAAGTTTGATTAGGTCCCATTTGTTATTGTTTTTATTTCTATTGCCTTGGGAGACTGACCTAAGAAAACATTGGTACAATTTATGTCAGGGAATGCTTTGCCTATGCTCTCTTCTAGGAATTTTATAGTGTCGTGTCTTATGTTTAAGTCTTTAAGCCATTTTGAGTTTATTTTTGTGCATGCTCTGAGGATGTGTTTTAACTTTATTGATTTACATGCAGCTGTCGAACTTTCCCAACACCACTTGCTGAAGAGACTGTCTTTTTCCCATTTTATATTCTTGAAAGGCTTAAACATTTTTAAACCTACCTAATGATGGGCAAGCAAATAAAGCGTGTACGGTCATGCTGAATTACTTTTTTTGCATTCAACCATCTTTATCACAGATAGCCTGCAGTTCAGTTACTCTGCGTATATTAAAATTTTTTTTTTAAAGTCTGTTATTTTGATAAGTTTCTATTTCAATTCAGAACATCACAGCTTGTTTGGAGGTAATTATGAATTATGTAGGTACCATGTCGAATTCCAAGTACATTTCTGCTTCACAGGTTACTTTATTTAATAAGAACATTAATTTTCACCATGATGCTGTGGTCCACCAAATAATGCATAAACAGACACACATGCAGTGCTGAGCTGAATTTACAGCAGCATTCAAAATAATGAAAGATGTTTCATCTCTGACAGAAAAAACTTCCTAAATTTCCAAGAATTGGGGGAAAAAAAGCTAAACCACTACTGGAATTGACTTAGCTGATCTTTTTGGAGCATCTGATGACACGGATACAAAAATGGCAACATTTACCTTTCTGCAGAGGTCTTCTGCTGATAGAGCCAACATATTAATAGCTATAGCTTCACTTTATTTATGTACATAAGGAAATTTGGAATTGAAAATGAGCAAAATTAATTTAGAAGAGTGGTCACTTGATCTAAATGAAAAGTCATGCTTCACAGAGTGATATTTAAATGCAGTTCTTTCAGCTGCATGTGATAAATACTTAGTTTTGGCTCAGTCTCCTTAAAATAATGACTAAGTTTTGAAGTAAATGCTAGATGCTTCTATGAACAGATTTGTTTCATTGGATTAGTGCTATCATCATGGCCCTCACAGTGGATGATAAATGGTAATAAACATTTTACTCAAGTTATCTGTTCATCAACAGCTTTCTTGAGAAATATAAACTTTTTCATTAAATATGCACTTTTAAAACCTAACTGCTGCTGAAAGAGTTTGTTACAGAATAGTAGCATTACCAAATAATAAAAAGGGATTTATACTTATGATAAACCATAAAGCCATTGTAGCAAAAACACTCAAACTCTATGGTGAGCTTCTTACCCCCTATTTCCCACACATATTTCACACACACCTAACCCATCACTTCCTACACTTCCCCCTGACTCCCCAAATGCCAGGGCATCCTGGCAGCTTCATGAATCTTGCAGGATATGGTGTGAGTCACAACACACCTGACTAGAACACCGAGGGCCGGGTGAGCAGGGGCAGGACTGGTATTAGAGGAAAACTCACACTAATAAGAAACAAAATGCAACCACCACATTATGGGGAGCTTACGGGTGTAGAAAAAAGCATATGCCTGATATCTACAAGTGTAGAGACGAAGGCAGACATGTGACTGAGAACAAAGCACGGTTATTACCAATAATCTTATTATACACTCGTCCACTGAATGTGACAGGCTACAGAATGTCTAGTTAGAAGGAGTGAAAACATTCCCCTTTTTTCACCTGCCTATACTTTTGTCATTTTAGTTAATCATTCGTGTGTTTCTTTTGCTCAAATCTGTATATATATTATACGAGAATCTAAGTATTTCTGTAGATTTAAAAAAAGCCTAATCAGTGACTAATTATTTCCTAAGACAGCCTGCAACATAATATTCATTTGGTTCCAAATTTTCATGATGATTAAAACTTACGAATAAACACGTGCAAAAATTCTGCATTTAAAGGATTATCTCATCTTATATTAGTAGAGGGTTATAAGATAAAGTGAATGTTACTAAAAAGGTAGAAAAAAATAAGGCCATTAATGCACACAAAGAATAAAGACAGTGATTCTGCAAAAGCACAAATCACGGTAGGAGTTTCATTGAATACTAATGTTCCTAGATGTATCCATGCTTACAGAAGTCTTTAATTCATGCTGTGTGTCAGACACTGGACTCCATGTAGTTACGTAATAAATTCTCACTACGGCCCTATGAAGTAGGTACTAGCTTCATATCATAGATGAGAAAATACAGAGAGGTCCAGTGTTTTGCTGAAGGCTCCACAGTGAAGAAATAACAGTGGATCCAGGGTTTATACTCAGTTTGATTCTGAAGTTCATATGTACTCTCATTATAGTAAGAGGTGTGAGATCCTTGGGTAGAAATACAATTCTAAATTGTAGTTATGATTAGAGCTTTAAAAGGTAAAACCAAATTAATGAAGAAAATCTACAAAGAATAAATGCTGGAGAGGGTGTGGAGACGAGGGAACCCTCTTGCACTGTTGGTGGGAATGTAAATTGATACAGCCTCTATGGAGAACAGTATGGAGGTTCCTTAAAAAACTAAAAATAGAATTACCATATGACCCAGCAATCCCACTACTGGGCATATACCCTGAGAAAACCATAATTCACAAAGAGTCATGTACCACATTGTTCACTGCAGCACTATTTACAATAGCCAGGACACGGAAGCAACCTAAGTGTCCATTGACAGATGAATGGATAAAGAAGATGTGGCACATATATACAATGGAATATTACTTAGCCATAAAAAGAAACGAAATTGAGTTATTTGTAATGAGGTGTATGGACCTAGAGTCTGTCATACAGAGTGAAGTAAGTCAGAAACAGAAAAACAAATACCATATGCTAACACATATATATGGACTCTAAAAGAAACAAAAATGGTTCTGATGAACCTAGGGGCAGGACAGGAATAAAGATGCAGACGTAGAGAACGGACCTGAGGACACGGGGAGGGGGAAGGGTAAGCTGGGACGAAGTGAGGGAGTGGCATGGACATATATACACTACCAAATGTAAAATAGATAGCTTGTGGGAAGCAGCCATGTAGCACAGGGAGATCAACTAGGTGCTTTGTCACCACCTAGAGGGGTGGGATAGGGAGGGCGGGAGGGAGATGCAAGAGGGAGGGGATATAGGGATATATGTATACATATAGCTGATTCACTTTGTTATACAGCAGAAACTAACACACCATTGTAAAGCAATTATACTCGAATAAAGTTGTTAAAAAAAAAGAAAATAAACACTTGTATCTAGCTAGAATGTCCACCTCTAAAGTAGAGGCATGCAACGAAGGGGTACTTATTAAATAGTTAATATTGGCCCCTATGTACACAAGATATATAATCCCCCCTAGACTGACTTTTAATATTAAAAGGCTGTGATGTTAAAATAATTTAAAACAGATGTTTTATTCTTTCCTCCAGAAAGTTATCTTGAAAACCAGTAATTCACAAAAGAAAAATCTACAAATGACATAAAGTGAAAAAGGGTTTATCGCACTAGTAATTAAAGGTAAATTTTACAAATTTTTACCAGATTTGTAAAGAGTTTAAAAAATCCTAATAGAACGATAATATCCAGCCTCAACAAAGGCTGAGGGAATGTGCACTACAGTGGCCACACCTGGTCTGGTGTGACCTGTTACAACTTCCATCCTCATGCGCTCTGCCTTCCCGTCACCAGGAGTGCCCGTCCTGCCACTTGTGCACTGCGTCCCATCCTTTCTTGGGGGCTGTGAGTGTTATCAGATGAGCAATTCTCTCTCTCCTACACTGTTGAGTTTCTCCTGTTTATCTGTTCATTCTCTTTAGCATAAGAACATGTTGTACTTTTTTAAAAAAAGTGAATTCTACCTGCAAAAAATCCCTGCTTGATCCCTAATCTCACCACTTTCTATTACTGCCTCATCTCTCTGCTCCCCTTACCAGTCAAACTGCCCAAAAGAACGACCAGGGCCAGCCGTCTGCAGGCTACCTTCCCCGTTCTCTCCGGGACCCACTCAGGCGGGCAGGTCTATGTTCCCGCTGCTCCACGGAAACAGCCGGTCCGTATTTTGCTTCACCGCCCAGCAGCATCTGACACAGCTGATGGTTCTTCCTCAGATTCTCTCTTACCTTCTCATCACTGGTTGTTCCTTTACTAGATTCTCACCCTCCAGAACTCTAAGCATCTCATCCTCAGAGAAAGCCTCTCTTTTCTCTATTTGTACTTATTTCCTAGGTGATCTCATGGATTTAAATGTTATTATACTAGTGATGGCTATCTTCTCCCCTAAGAAACTCCAGGTCTGTATACTGACCTACTGCACTGACATCTTCTCCATGTGGTATCTAATCATCACGTGGAACTGAACAGGCCCCAAACTCCAACTTGTTCCGCCTGCAGTTTTCCCCAACTCCAGCCTCTAGCTGCTCAAGTCAGAAAGCTCAGTCATCCTTGTTCTTTTGCTCATAGTTAATCCACCAGCAAATCCTGTTGGTTCTGCCTTCAGAAAATATATATACATATCTCTGACCTCTACTTAACACCTCCACCAATATCACTTTGCCCCAAGCCACCACCATTTCTTACCTGGATTATTGCAATAGTCTTGTAACTAGTCTCTTTGTTCCGATCCTTGCCCTACTATTGTCTCTTCTTAACACAGCAGTTAGAGTGATCTTTTAAAAAAGTAGGATTTATTTGGCTATTTGGTGTCATAGAGAACTTTCTTCTTAAATTTTTTTTTTTAATAACAGTTGAGCAGTTATACTTGATTTTAAAGTGAAATCTTATGGGAAATGCCCCAAGCATGAGAACTGATGAAAGTGGAGTTGGGAGCGCAGCAACGTTCTGATGGGCAAATCAGTACTTCCTTCCTCATGCTGTTTAGGCACTTTGGAGATTGTACAGGGTATGAAAAACCACTGCTCTGGAACAACTTATAGAGCTATTCCATTTTTCTTGAGGTCTCAAAAAAATAGCTTTCTTAAAGAATTTAGGGTATATGAAAACTTGATTTCAGTCTAATCACCCCTTGGCTTCCTCTAGAAAATTGTGTCTTATGCGCAGAGTCCCGTTAAAAACCTTGACAGAAAGGTTGAAAAGATAGTCATTGATAGCAAACAACTATGCGATCTCAATCAATAGTACAGTTTCTTCTCTGACACTGCTTTATTACGCATTTATATAAAAGTTATCCTAATATTTTCTTCTTGTTAATAACTCATCTCTACTACTTTTCTACTATAATAAAAATTTGTTTAAACAATATTCTGTTCCTCTAGATTACAGATTCAATACTGGGACTTACCTACCACCTATTCTCTCATTCTCATGTCAGGAGAATACGATTTTCTTAGCTGGGAATTAAATGTGGTCACTTTTAAGAGAGAAAGGTGCACTAAGGGAAAAAAAGAAGGAATGTGAGCCTTCTCTCGAACAGTCTAAATACCTTGGCCCTTAGGGAAATATTATTTTGGACTCCACAGACTTGATTCCTCATCATGTTTCTTGCTGCTGATTCCACATCAGTAAACTGGGAGTAATGGTTTCCCTCTACCTCACAGCGTGACCACTTGTCCTGCTTTGCCCCAGACTTTCCCAGTTTTAGCCCTGAAAGTAGTACTGGTTTAGCAAACTGGGATAGTTGGTCACCTCACTCCCTATATCACAGCAATACTGTCCAATGAGACAGGAGAAGGTATGATAATTCAAAACATTTCATATACTTTATCTGAAAGAATCCACAGAGCTATTATTCTGTTTATTTTACACCTACACTAAGCGATCCCTGGTTATGATGTGAGAAATGGCTCAGATGCAACAAACACATCTTAAGAAGGCATGCTTTTACTTACATGCTTAGGGAAACTACATAAATACCGTTCCTGATCACGAATCATTTGAAGAATTAAAAAGTTACAATTATCATATTGGAAGTAAACTGAGTATTGGCGCCACAGATATATTACAGGGTATAAACAATTCAACCTTTATATATGAAAAGTGAGTCTTGTTTTATATTATGATTCTAAACGTATTTGCAAATGTTCATTTACCCCAGATGTTTGCGTTTTTAATATCTTACCTATCACAGAGGCTTTAAGTAACTCAATTTTATCCTTGAGGCCTGCAGCTTTCAGATTGTCACAGGCACCTAGTAACTGTGAGTCACTGACGTCAGCACCCATGTAATACACATCCTGTGAGGGAAGAAATTCATATTGTAAGTATAAATAAACCCATATTTTATGTAGTTAAGAAAATCTACTTGCATTTTCAATGATGAAAATGAAATTAATAGATTTGTTAGTTCAGGTTAAAACAAATTTAGTAGATTTCTTTAAAATGATATTCATGGGCAAAAAACAGAAGTTTTTGTTAAAATTTTAAAAACTGTTAATAATATTTTACAATTACAAATGTCTAAGGAATTTAGGGATTTATATAATCTAGGTCATGACTAATTATTGTATTTCTATCATATTTTCCTAAATTTCTCACAGTATTTAAAGAAATAACACAGCAATTTAATTAACCCTTCATAGTCTATTTTTATTACAGTTATATAGCAACTTGTATAATTAAAAAATAATCCCTAAATAGACAGTCTACCTGTAAATAATTGGTAAGTGAATACACACACACACTGATTAACGTAAAACATTGCCTGGTTTACCAAACTTTAGAACTTACTGGCCATTCTTTAGCAGCTTCCAAAAGTATTGTTCCAAGTCCACACATTGGATCTAAAACAACTGCACCAGCCTATAGACAGAAATGTTGATTTGCTATCATTAAATCTAGTATAATAGGTAATATAAAAGAAACCTAACACTTGAGGAATCAATATTTCAGAGTAAAGACTCCTTTCTATACTTCATTAGGAATTTCAGGTAGTTAAAGCCCTAGTGCTGGTATGCTTGACACATTTAAAGATTAGGAAGGAGACCAGTGTGGCCAAAGCACAGTGAGCGAGAGGGGCAAGGTGGTGATTACGTCAGAGAGGTGGCCAGACTACTCCATCAGGGTGGGCTGCATTACACCGTGTGCAGTCACAGCCACCGAGTCCTACAGGTTGAAAACACTGTGTAGCTCAGGCTCCAAGCCCCCAGAATGACACCTGGGGCTTCTGCTCCTCTCTCAGCAAGTCAAACAGTGAAGTGGTCGCCACCTGGAGCATGGCCACCGCTGTGGCAGAGGGAAAGAAAGCAAGACAGATCAGGCACTGGCTTTTAAAGGTGCCATCTGGAAGGGACATACATCATTTCCACCGACATGTCAGTCACAGGACACACACAATTTGAAGGGGCCAGGAAAGTGTCATCCTATCTGTAATTGAGAGGAGAACAGGAAGTGCGGAGAAAAAACTAAGAACTCTCCCATCTGGGCAGTGGGGCTGGGGTGGGGTCACATCACGTCAGATCTCGTAGGTGTTACAAGGGGTCTGGTTCTATGCTGAAGGGTGGGAAGCTGTGGGAGGGAAAGTAAGCAGGAGTAACACGATGTTACATTTCAAAGGGATCATTCTGGCTGCTCTGTTGAGAACGGATCACAGAAGGGCAAGAGTGTTACAGGGAGGCTAGTTAGGGAATCCAGGCAGAGATAACGGTGGCTTGAATAAAGAGTGACGCTGGTGGAAGTGGGGAGAAGTAGTTGGATTCTGGGTATATTTTAAAGGTAGAACCAACAGGATGGATTGCATGTGGCGTGTTAAAGAATGACAACGGTCTGAAGTGACTGAAGTTCTTGACCTGAGCATCAGGAAGACGAGCTGCCTGTTACTGAGCTGGGAAGTGTTGGGGAGGAAAAGCTACAAAGGAGACGAGAGTATAGTTCTGGACATGTTCATTTTGAGATACCTCTTAGACCAAGCATGGATGTCAAGTGGACTTAAGCATCTGAAGTTCAGAGGAGAGGTTCAGGCCACAGATATAAATTTGGGAACCGTGGTTGTTAGTTTGTAAATGGTATTTAAAGCATCAAAACTGGATAAGCCATCTAGGAAGCAAGAGAAGTTAGAAAAGAGCAGTCTACGGGCTGGACGCCGGTGATCTCCTAAGTACAGACATTTGGTAGATGAATACTCAGCAGTGCACACTGACAGCAGCACATCCTGACGTAGAACCTAGAGTGGTCCTGAAACAAAGTGGAAACACCCATTTCAAGAAGGAGTGATGACAGTGTCCACATGCTAGTAGAGTAAGCAAGATGAGCTGTTTCAGTGGAGTGTTGGCGATGAGAACCCGAGGGAAGTGGGCACAAGAAAGAGTGGGAAGAGAAGAAGTAGACGCCAAATATGGACAACTGGTTTAAGTTTTTCTGTAAAGGGAAGCAGAGAAGGGGGTGGTAGCTGATGGAGCATGTGGGTTCAGGAGAGGGTTAATTCTTTTTTAAGTTGCAAGATGTGTACATGCTGATGGGAATGACCTAGTAGAGAAAAAAGTCCTCAAGTAGGCAAGAGGGAATGGAATCCAGTACACAAGTAATGGAGTGAAACAAGGACAGTTCATTTATTATAATGAAGACCAGGCAAAGTATGAGGGCGTAGATTCCAATGTCGGTAAACTTGGTGGGAAGAACATGTTCAAGTTCTCTTCTGATTCCAATATTTAAGTCAATTAAGAAGTAAGAGAATTCAAAGTATGGGCAAGAAATGGCTGTAATGATAGAACATAAAATCCAAGCTGTGAAAGGGGGCTGAGGACAGGTGGTGAGTAGGGTCGCCTACTAGAGGTCCCACGGGGTTAAAGAACTGCTTTAGGGCCCAAGAGGAAGTGAATGCGAAAGAGAAGGTTAACAGCAGGATCCTTGAATCTGAGATTTTGCAAGGTATACCCTTCTGGGTATGACAAAGTCTAGGATGTGACTAAGGCAGATCGTTAGAGGTAGGGAAGCCAAGGCACTAAGGGAGCAGACTACACAGTGGACACTGAGGTCGTAAAGAATTACGCAGGAGAAATGGTCTCAACCATTAGAGAAAAGATAGGAAGAGATCTGTAGACACCGGGATAATCTGATGGCATGCGCTTCTAAGGCAGTGAGAGATCTGGGGGCAGAAGGGGCGACGAGGCCAAGCAGGACGCCTATCCCACCTCCAGGCCCAGCGGTCCCTTGGTCTGTCTACAGAGGAGGCAGAACGCTCAGAGGACAGCCAGGACATCAGGGGGTACCTGATGGAAAGAAACAAAATGTCCTTCAAGAGAGAGAGACTTTCCCCTGGCATGAAATTATGGAGAGTATCACACGGGTCCCCCATGAAGGGGCAGAGAGTCACAAAAAGGATAATGATTTAAATGGCAACTTTAAGATTAATAGTGGTATGAGAACTAATCTTTATTAAGATCTTAAAATGTGCCAAACACTGTGTTCTTTCTCCCCCATGGTCCCTGTTCAATGAGGTAATTTGACCTTAAGTATCTTTCAGTGTCTATTTTACTGTAGGACCTTTTCTATCCATGACATTTGGGTACACAGGCAGAAGCAGAGAAGTATTTCCATATGCTTATGAGATTTATAGAACTTGGTTTTCCTTACTTGTTATGATATATAGGAAGAACAGTTTATAGTAAACACGAAAAAGATCGAACGACCCCAGACTTAAGCTTCATTTTTCGTGGCACTGGCCTACCTGAGGTTGAGCTGCTTGTGCACTGCTCCGGGTACCAAGCTCCAAAGAGGGGCCTGGATCGATGCCGGATACTGGCATCACTTACACGGTGGGTCACCACTGCATTCCCCCCAAAAGAACCCTGCTGTGCTATTTCTCACCTACTTTAACAGACCTTCTTTGTTGATGGTCACATTAGAGAAACAATTTTTACTTTCGGTCCTAGCAGGACAAACTGACAAAAGGGAAAAATTTCATTGAGTATTATCTGTGGATATTTTCGATCATTTACTTTCTATATTTCTGAAAATTGTACGTTTATATCAGATAAAGGTAACATTTCAAATTTGTAGGTGGTTATATAAATTTATATGTAAATATAAACTGTGGTGACATCACTGGAAGTTTGGGGAAAAATAAACTGTTACCATATCCCTCTCTCCTTACTAAAAGAAATTTAGGCTAAAGATTTAAATCAAGTGAAAAAGAGAATCATGGATTCTGGGGACGTGGTAATATGGAAATAGCTCTCTCCTTGTTCTCTCAACTCTGAGCTACTTACTTCTGAGGCAAGCGATGCTCAGAACTACAGGCAACCGGTGCTAAGCGATGCCCTGGGCTCTGCTGAGGTCCCAGGAGAAGGAACCAGTATGAGGTCTCCTTGCCACGGGCTGGGTGGGTGATTAGAGACCAGCACTGGAACCCAGAGGGGAAACCACTGGAATCAGGGAAAAACCTGGTCTTCAGAGATCTGTGGACCTGCGGGGAGACCAGTGCACAGAAAAGTTTTCACTGAGTGCCTGAGCATGGCTGACAGTCTCCTTACACTACCAAACCCAGGGGTGCCAGAGATCCACTTGCCTTTTACCACTTACAGGATTCCAGGCATTTAAAATACTTTACTAACCACACTTGAGCCCCAGTGAGCCAACAAAGAAAAATAATGACACATCTAAGGGGAGGAGGTTCCTCAAAACCTAGAGAGAACATAGAGCAAACAGAACACACATCTAGTGAAATGAAACTTTTGGAGGGAACAGATAAACATGTGAAAAAAAGTAAGAGCTCCTAGAGATAGCAAATACAGCACACACATACACAATTTTCCAAAGCTAAAAAAGACCATGATTTTAAAGCTAAACATTTCAATAAATAAAGTAGAGCACATCTTTGTGACTCTTGTTACAGTTTCTAAGATAATGTCCAAGAATAACTCAAAACACAGAGCCAAAATCTAAAGAGATGGAGAGCATGTGAGAAAGGAAGCTTAACATGTTTATCACAGGAATTCCAGAAGCAGAGAAAAGGAAGTAGTTTAAGGTTAAAGACACTAAAGCAAAATAATTGAGGAAATAATAATTCAGTAAATAATGCACGAAAGAGTGCCTGAGGTGGAGGAAAAAAATGTTTTTTTTTTAATTATAAATTCCAAATAATAATTATTATAACTATGATTATTATTACTGTTGGGGTGCAGGGCAGGCCACCCCAAAATATGCTTCAATGGCACATTGATTATCTTGAATTAAAGTTACTTGAGAAACAGCCGGTAAAAAGAAATGATATTAACAAAGAAGGAAAGAAAGAAAAAGACACCTCCTTTCCCCCTGAAAGCAGGAACTAAATTTCCCTTGTGAAGGTATCCTCCCACTACTGGGAGGAGATAGAAAGCATCCTTATCACCAGAGTTAGGGAACTGAAGGCTAAGAAAGCTGTATAAACAAACTTTGTTAGTTCTTCATTCGTCTGCTACTACAAGCACAAGCCCTTTTGTTTCATTAAATCTTCACAAATAATTGTTTCTTTGTCTAAAAATAATACATAAACAGCCTGCTTTGGTCACTTCAGGGGTCCCATTTCTATTAGACTTCCATGCATATGAATTAAATATTTTTCTCCTCCTATTAATCTGTCTTGTGTCAAGTTATTAGACCAGCCAAAAGAACTCAAGAGGGGTAGGAGGGAAGTCTTCACCTCCCTGACGTTACTATAGCAGAAGTCAACACTTACATACTTTCTATATGCTAGGCATTGTTCTAATCACTTGATAAATGCTAATTCACTTAGTCCTCACATGACCCTGTGAGATTATTATTTTCATCTTGCAAATGAGAAACTTAGGCACAGAGATGTTAAGTTATCTTACATAAAGTTTCCCAGCCAGTAAGTGGTAGAGCCAGAATTAGAACTCAGTCAGACTCACCGAGTTCTGGGTTGAATAGAAAAGACTCTTACATAAGTATTTACATCCTGGTGATATTCCTGAACTTTAAAGGATTAAAGAGAAAACCTCTCATAAGCTTGCAAGCAGAAAGGACAAGACAGGCATAATGGAAAAGAAAAATCACACTGGCGTGAACTGCTCACCTAGAACACCAGAAGTGAAAAGACAATGGAATAGCATCTACAGACCTCTGAGAGAAAAGGACTGCAACTCAAGAATCTTATACCTAGCCAAAGTGACGATACCCGGGTTGACAGGAGGAAGTTTGAGGATATATAGGAATCCAGACAGTATATTCCTCAATACCACATTTGAGGAAAGTAGCTAAGAAAAGACTAATCAAGCAACAAATAAACCTGAGCCGGGGCCTCAAAGTGAAGAACAAAGGCGAGGAGTAACGCACCTCACAATATATCTTTGTGCGTTTATACAGAAACGTGCGTGTTACACACATTACATCTTAATGATTAAGGATAGGCTGTGTAATATAAGTGCAGAATAAGAACTTTTGAAACAGAGGGTCATGCTTTAAGGGAAATTCTGATACATAATAAATAATTTAGTTCAATCTAGTAGTTGGGAGTTGGGAGTGGAAGGCGGGAAAATGTTTCAAAGCTCTCATTGTAGGGAGGAGTAATTCTGTGGGGCAGAAGAGAAAGAAGTACCCTGGAGGTCTCATCTTATGACAGGGAAGAGGGGACAGAGGAGGGAAGATGAGAGTGTCTTGGTGGTAAAAACAGTGTCTTGGCAAAGAAAAGAGTTGATGTCTTGTTGTAAAGTTAGAATCGAGTCCCATGTGTTTAATTAAGAGAGCTGGGCGAGGGAGCCACTCATGGAATAGAACATAAAGTAAAATCCAACCTCAGGGAGAACAGTGAAATGATTAACTTGCTTAAACTAGCAAAAATAAAGAATAAACTGTAAGAAGTTACAAACAGAATAAAACAGGACGAATGCAATCAGGTGTATCTATCATAATACTGAATACTCTCATTGAAAGACAGAGCCTATCAGAGTGGGATAAAAACAGAGTTCTGTGTTTATTAAAAAAACACACTGAAAACAAAGCTGAAAATAAAGCAGTGTCCAAGAACTACTACAAAGGAAAATGCAAAGAGAAAGAAAACAGTGAAAACATTAATAAGACATGGTGAAATTTAAATTTCCAAATCAAGATAATGAAAACTTTAATAACAAGAAAGAGGCATACTTCACAATGAAGCAGTAACATTCATAAAAGAGTATAAACCACACTACACAGCAGCTGAATGAGGTAACAACTAATAAAAATGCAAAATCTTAAAAAAATGTAGTAACCTAATAAATTTCAAAATACCTCTTTCAGAACTGAGCAGATAGTAAAACAGTAAGTAAAGATATAAAGGCCATCTCTTGACTAGAAAATAAAATTATTTTCTTATGTCCATGGAATATTTACAAAAACTGATCAAGATCTTGGTTAAAGGACCTTGCTAGTACATTAATAAGAATGAGAACAGTTTCCTTACCTTAATTTCTGCGAGAGAGGCCATTGCCCACGCTATGGTAGATCTCAGTCCTGCTGTCTTGATGTAAGCTCTGCTGGCTAAAGGAACCCTAAAAGAAAAGAACACCCAATATTACTGTATGTTAAAGAATATGATATAAACAAAAAATTAACCCATTCATATCTGTACCTCATTTTAACAAGTTCATACAACATGCACTAAAGTATTTCCTGTTAGAGAATATTTAACCTTATTACAAAATTACCTTCTCTAATTGGCACCTTGTCTAACCAGCCAGTGTGGTATTTCAGAAAGGTAAATTTTTTAGATAAGTGAAATTTAAACCATTTTGTGTTTAACTTATAAAGATTTAATCACATGAGGGAAATCTTCCTAAAGTGTTTATAGACTTCCCTGACTTCCCACACGGACTAGACCTTGCCTTGCTGATCTGGAGTCATCAAGAGGAACAGACTGCATTGTGATATAGATGTAGTATGGGAAGCAGGGCTGAATGGATGCTAACCCTTGAAACATGTTTTCTAAAAGGTCCCTTTTGTAAGTCTGCTTTTTGCTCATTTGCATCTTTCTCAAAAGATGGAATGAAGCATGACATTGCATTGCCTAAGATAATTTATCGAACGAAGGGCAGAAGCAGACATCTCCCCAGTGAGTTCACTGGCCTCCATTATGTATCACTTTATACTTTATCCTCTACCTAATCATTGCTACTGTCGGTGTTTCCAGATTTGATACAAAGTTTCAGAAAATTATTTTTATGTTTCTAATGCAACGAACAAGCATTTCCTTGGAAATATCAAGGCACTTTTCTATTTCATGTATACAATTTGTTGGTAAGACATTACGGGTATGATTTCAAGAATCAGTGCCTGGTTGGTTTGGGGATAGGCTTGTTCCAAAGCCACTAAGGGGCTCTTCTACTAACATTACACAAAGCCACAGTGTTTTGCAAACCCTATTTCCTTTCATCATTTTATTTCTGCTCTTTCTTTGACTTTAAGTTATCCTGTTTTGTGTGTATTTACTGCAAGCCTCTTAAGATCTTAGCATGAAATAATTATAAATACCTTATCAAATAAAACAGTATAATTGCATATTTACTATTAGGAGGAAGCCCTGAATGGTAAACCCATGAGAGTTGTGTTTTTTTTTTCTTAAAAGGTTTTTCAGGAAATAAAAATTCACATTGTAAATAGTACTATATCCACAGATTTGGAATCTGGGATATAAACTTTGCAGGTAAAAAGACTATAAAACATTTTGATCAATGAATCTTGCTTCTGCAGGTTAAGTGCAGCAATTACCTTGCTACAAAACACATTAGTTAAAACCAAAATGAAGAGATTATTTTCACTCTAGAAACACACACAGGAAGAGAGCGAGAATTGGTATGGAAAACTGTCTTTGTCCATATATATTACAAAGTGCTTTCCTAAGCATCAGAGATTTATGTAGAACCTTTAAATTTTTAGCCATTATGTGCATATTTTTACTAATAGAGGTTTTATTTTATGGAAACCAATTCTATTAATATGTGACAAAAGTGAACACATTCTTATTTTGCTTAACCTTGGGCAAAACTAATCTGCTATTACTTCAACAAAATGGCCTCATTATGTCAGTAAAAATAAAATTATTCGGGGGAAAGGAGTGTTCAGAAATAAACTCCTTGAAAATAAAAATAACTCCCTACTTTCGTAAAATCCGCTGATGTGTTTAATCAGAGTTTAGCTGGCTTTTACCTTAGTACAAAAATAAAGGTGTTTTTTCCTCCAGAAAGTAGGCATAGAGGGAACTTACCTCAACATAATAAAGGCCGTATATGACAAACCCATGGCCAACATTGTTCTCAATGGTGAAAAACTGAAACCATTTCCTCTAAGATCAGGAACAGGACAAGGTTGCACACTCTCACCACTATTATTCAACATAGTTTTGGAAGTCCTAGCCATGGCAATCAGAGAAGAAAAAGAAATAAAAGGAATCCATATCGGAAAAGAAGAAGTAAAACTGTCACTGTTTGCAGATGACATGAAACTAAACATACAGAATCCTAAAGATGCTACCAGAAAACTACTAGAGCCAATCAATGAATTTGGTAAAGTAGCAGGATACAAAATTAATGCACAGAAATCTCTTGCATTCCTATACACTAATGATGAAAAATCTGAAAGAGAAATTAAGGAAATACTCCCATTTACCACTGCAACAAAAAGAATAAAATACCTAGGAATAAACCTACCTAAGGAGACAAAAGACCTGTATTCAGAAAACTATAAGACACTGATGAAAAAAATTAAAGAGGATACAAACAGATGGAGAGATATATACCATGTTCTTGGATTGGAAGACTCAACATTGTGAAAATGACTATACTACCCAAAGCAATCCACAGATTCAACGCAATCCCTATCAAACCACCAATGGCATTTTTCACAGAACTAGAACAAAAAATTTCACAATTTGTATGAAAACACAAAAGATCCCAAATAGCCAGAGCAATCTTGAGAAAGAACAACGGAGCTGGAGGAATCAGGCTTCTGGACTTCAGAGTATACTACAAAGCTACAGTAATCAAGACAGTATGGTACTGGCACAAAAACAGAAATATAGATCAATGGAACAGGATAGAAAGCCCAGAGATAAACCCACGCACGTATGGTCATCTTGTCTTTGATAAAGGAGGCAAGAATATACAATGGAGAAGAGACAGTCTCTTCAATAAGTGGTGCTGGGAAAACTGGACAGCTACATGTAAAAGAATGAAATTAGAACACTCCCTAACACCTTACACAAAAATAAAAACTCAAAATGGATTAAAGACCTAAATGTAAGGCCGGACACTATCAAACTCTTAGAGGAAAACATAGGCAGAACACTCTATGACATAAATCACAGCAAGATCCTTTTTGACCCACCTCCTAGAGAAATGGAAATAAAAACAAAAATAAACAAATGGAACCTAATGAAACTTAAAAGCTTTTGCATAGCAAAGGAAGCCATAAACAAGATGAAAAGACAACCCTCAGAATGGGAGAAAATATTTGCAAACGAAGCAACTGACAAAGGATTAATCTCCAAAATTTACAAGCAGCTCATGCAACTCAATATCAAAAAAACAAACAACCCAATCGAAAAATGGGCAGAGGACCTAAATAAACATTTTTCCAAAGAAGACATACAGATTGCTAACAAACACATGAAAGGATGCTCAACGTCACTAATCATTAGAAAAATGCAAATCCAAACTACAATGAGGTATCACTTCACACTGGTCAGAATGGCCATCATCAAAAAATCTACAAACAATAAATGCTGGAGAGGGTGTGGAGAAAAGGGAACACTCTTGCACTGTTGATGGGAATGTAAATTGATACAGCCACTATGGAGAATAGTGTGGAGGTTCCTTAGAAAACTAAAAATATGGGCTTCCCTGGTGGCGCAGTGGTTGAGAGTCCGCCTGCTAATACAGCGGACATGGGTTCGTGCCCCGGTCTGGGAAGATCCCACATGCCATGGAGCGGCTGGGCCCGTGAGCCATGGCCGCTGAGCCTGCGCGTCCGGAGCCTGTGCTCCGCAACGGGAGAGGCCACAGCAGTGAGAGGCCCACGTACCAAAAACAAACAAACAAACAAACAAACAAAAAACTAAAACTGAAAATAGAACTACCATATGACCCAGCAATCCCACTACTGGGCATATACCCTGAGAAAACTGTAATTCAAACACAGTCATGTACCACAATGTTCACTGCAGCACTATTTACAATAGCCAGGACACAAAAGCAACCTAAGTGTCCATCGACAGATGAATGGATAAAGAAGATGTGGCACATATATACAATGGAATATTACTCAGCCATAAAAAGAAATGAAATTGAGTTATTTGTAGTGAGGTGGATGGACCTACAGTCTGTCATACAGAGTGAAGTAAGTCAGAAACAGAAAAACAAATACCATATGCTAACACACATATATGGAATCTAAAAAAAAAAAAAAAGGTTCTGAAGAACCTAGGGACAGGACAGGAATAAAGACGCAGACGTAGAGAATGGACTTGAGGACACTGGGAGGGGGAAGGGTAAGCTGGGACGAAGTGAGAGAGTGGCATGGACATATATACACTACCAAATGTAAAACAGATAGTTAGTGGGAAGCAGCCACATAGTACAGGGAGATCAGCTCGGTGCTTTGTGACCACCTAAAGGGTGGGATAGGGAAGGTGGGAGGGAGAACCAAGAGGGGCGGATATATGTATACGTATAGCTGATTCACTTTGTTATAAAGCAGAAACTAACACACCATTGTAAAGCAATTATACTCCAATAAAGATGTTAACAAAATAAATAAAGGTGGTTTTTGATCTTACATACATTTCTTCTTTTTTCTATTACACACCGCGTATCAGCAAGTTGAAGACATTCTCACATCTCTCTAGCCTAGACTTTTCCCTTGAATCCCAGATCTTTATCTTCAAACGTGTATTTGGACATCTTTTACCTGGAGGTTCTTTAAGTACTGCAAAATTTAAAGATATAAACTAAGTACACTCTCCTTTCCGTGTATTTACTATCTTGATATACGTCTTCATTTCCTTAGGCCACTTACCATCTATGTACTGGGTAATCTCATCTACACCTCCAGCTGAGACTTGTCACCTGAACTCCAGAGCTGCAACTTTAAATATCTACTTGGACATGTTTCACTGGACACATAACTACTTCCTTTCCCCATATTTTATATCTCAGTGACTGACACCAGTGTCTCTTCGTTGCCAAAATCAGATATCTGGAAGTTATTCTAGACTCCCTAATATTTTCTTGAATGCACGGCCTCCTTTTTATTACCCCCAACTTTGCCTTAGTTCATTTCTTCATCATTCATCGCCTGAACCGGTATGAGTTTAACCCCCCTTTTTTATTTCCCTTCCACTTTAAAATATAATTTCCTTGGTAATTTTTTAAAAATCACGAACCTAATCACAACACTCTTCTGCTTCAAATTCTTACTGCTTTTCGAATAAAATTCAAGTTATTTAACCCGGCTTATAAGACACTTCATGACTCATTCCCAATCCTCAGTCTCCTTTTCCACCACTCTCCCTATGCACTCCCTGTCCCATCTATACCGAAACTACTTGCTGTCCGCCATGTACCTCAAGCCTCCTCACACCTCCATGCCTCTACATGTGCAGTTCCTTGCTTGTAAGAGATCCTTTCCTTCTCTTGTCCACTTGAGATATCCTTGCTTATTATTCTCCATTTAAGTGATACACTGAGTGATACTCTTCTGTGTTCTTTTGCTCACCTGTCCTCCATCAGTTAGGTCCTCTTTTCTAATTCCAATCAAGCACTGACCACATATCTGTTCTCCCACTAGAGTGAATTCCTTGTGTTTAATAACCATCTTACTCATCTTTGAACACAATGCTTAGCACAGAGTAAGTACTCATTAGATAATTTCACTTGAAATTAATTGAATGAATTAATCTTACTCTAGTAAATGCTTCTCCCCTTCCCTCCTTACTTGCTGATCTGTTTAAAAATAGAACAGTTGAAATTTATTCACCACTTACTGTATCATAAAAGCAGTTTTCTCATTTTCATATGTGTTATCTCACTTAATCCCAACTACAAAGCTAGGAAGTAGATACCATCCTTTTCCTGATTTTATAGCAGAGGAATGTGATAATATGCCCCAACTCGCAGAGTTATTTTGTGGAGAAGGGGGAACTGAAGTCCATGGTTCTTATCCACTATGCTTACTGTACCAGGTGATGTGCTACTAAGATACACATTTTTGTGTGTCCCTCAAACTCGATGGCTGCTCTGTCCTCTGTTCATCACTTCTGACTTTCTTCTCTTGTCAGGGTCACCAGGTTACAGTTTCTGACCTCCACCATCACTTCTCTTGTCCACCGCTATCTGCTTTTCAGTTCTTCATATGCCTCCCTTGCCTCACACAATGGCGAACTGTTTTAATCAACACACTTCGTGATTGCTTCCTTCCTTCGCTGAGGTAGTGAAACAGACTAATTACAGAGTGTCTAATGCAATCTTATTTTCGGCCACTGCTCATTCAGGGTCTGAGCCTTAATTTTCAGATACATACATTTTATTTGTCAACTTTTAGGTTAAATTACCAGTTATTACTTGAGATGCCATAAGCATGACTTCTTGAGGGTGTCTAGCAATCATTAAATAAAATTGTACACCTTTTAAAAACACATATAAAAACTTATGTATATTTGTTAATAATAAAAGAGCATGAAAGTTAGCATTTTTATCTATGATTACAAATTAAAAATGAGTTCTTTTATTTGGTGCCAAAAATCTAAATACATTCATACTGCATCAGTCAGCCCTGCTGGGGATGAAATGTTCCTTATAAATCAGTATTCTAGACACTTAAGCTCACCCTTTTAGGGGCCAAAGTGTTAAAGAATATTTAGCTGCTTTATGAATCCTTCTAAAAATATATTTCATATTTTACTGTCTTACTAGTCTTCCTTACCCTTGTCTTGGTGACTATCAATAATTACACTAGGTTGAAATGTGGCCATCTTTCAGTTTCTCCCACCTTTCCTGTCGACTATTATAAAATTTAAAAAAAACAAAATTGCTAAAAAAAAAAAAAAAAAAGTTTTACAAATATTCTGCAGGGGTTAGGGCCTGGGACTTCAAAAGGCACTGGAGTAGGGCAGCCTGGACACCTTGCAGGTGTAGGTATAAAACAGTGGGTTAGGTTTCATCTGGGAGAGTTGGTAGGCTACTGGGGTAGGTGGGGGCCAAGGGAAACCAACAGGGCATTGAGGCATGTGATGACCTCGTGTGTGTTGAGGTGACAAGAAATATTATTTGGTGCATGATTTTTGTAATCTAGAGGCTAGTGGGGCCTACCCTACAACTAGCACACAGTGGAACTCAATCATCCAACACTTCTTGAACATCTACAGTGTTCTCAGCATTGTGCTAATCAACTGCTATGGTGCACCATTTGCTAAAAGCTATTACAATGACCTTCAGCATTCCTTTTTACATCCTGATTCAGGCTTACACATGCACAGATGTGAGCTTAGGGTAAGTGACGTATTCCCATAGCACTTTTAGGATTTTAAAAACATTCCATGCCTAGAATCACCTAGAGAAAGGGTATCTAAATCACCTTATACTGTGTAAACAGGGCTTTGCAAATAAAATGTTTTGAAGATGCCAACAATATTCACATGTTCCCAACAAACTGCAAATCCCTATTTCCATCATCCAACCAGCTCTTTCCTCCCAAAGCATCTAGAAAAAGGACCTGTCATATGATAAGCGTTCAATAAGTATTTCTGAATAAGAAAAGGAATCAACTGCATTTATTATTATATAGTACCCAACATAACTAGGGAGAAAACCTGAAGATTTTAAAAACTGGAATTACTCTCCCACAAAAAAAGAACTGCAATAAAATTTGAAGAATGTTTAAGGTGACTTTTAAGTACTGTGTTGTATTTTCTACTTTAATAAAAAAATCCAAGAGGCCAACAGACTAAAAATTTTAGCTTAAATACGGGCCTGTGAAAATCATTTAATAATAGAAATAATTAGATATAATTTTCAGTATGAATCATGTAATCAGTGGGTTATTGTGATCAAATCTTTCACAGCTCTAGTCCGATCAGATATCTACTAAGCTCCGTGAAAATACTTTACTGGCTCAAGCAAAGAACTCAAATGCTTTGCCTTTAGCCCCCTCTGATATATCAATGTTTCTTTCACACTATAAATAAAAGCACAAAGTTCTTAATTTTACAAAATCTACTAAGGAACAAACCTGAAACTTAGAAACAATATCTACCTGAACACAGGAATTCCCACCACACAGTAAATATCACTTAGATGTATAAAGATCTGAAAGAACAAATACAGAAGTTAAAATGGAACAGGAAATGCATTACCAAATGATTGACAATTTGAAAACTTCCATTTTGAACCTAATATAACCTATATTTTAATAAGAAATTCCAAGGCTTTGTCATATCCAGAAAAATGTTCCATAATATTTTTTACTGAGCAGAGGCAAAGTAAATTTTAAGTACGTCTCATAGAAAAATTCTGAGGTCAAATTGTATACAAGTTATATTGAGAATCATATTACGAAGAACTCAAGGTCACCTTTCTTCCCAGCGATTCTTTGAATTACCTTAACTAAATTAGATTTTTCATCATTTTACGTTAGAGACAACTACCTAAATCTACCCTAATTCTAGCCTCAAATAAGACTTGATGCCATGGTTAACAGAAAACTTTCTTTAAGCCAAATATACTGTAGCAAGGGTGACCTTTCCCCTCCCTACTATTTATAGGGGAGCTTCTTCCTTCTATTACCTTGTTATTTTTTCCCCAGTTTTATTGAAAAATAATTGACATATATCACTCTATATGTTTAAGGCATATAGCATGAAGGCTTCATTCATGTATACTGTGAAATGATTACCACAATAGGTCCAACTAACATCCGTCTTCTCATATAGATGAAAGGAAAAGAAGGGGAAAAAGGAACAACTTCTTCCTTGTCATAAGGACCCCTAGGATTTACTCTCTTAACCGCCTTCCTTTAAGTTGTATAGCAGTGTCAGCTGTAGTCGTCATGATAGGCCATCATGAGGATTTAAATGTCTCAAGTTATAATTAGTAGCCCACACAGATTTTAAAGAACCCTCCTTCTGTAGCCTGATGAGGCTTATGGAATTCTCTAATTCTGCTGTTTGACCTCAAGAACATTTGATTCCTGATACTTTTACCCCAAAGGTATTTTAATATAGTTTAATCAGAATTATTCCAATATTGATAAACTTTTATTAAGAAAAGAATAATCTGGAGTGAACTCCGTTTAGTCAGTTTAATTCCTTGATTACTGAAGCTAAACTTTCCAATTTTTTATATTATGCATTTTAGCAAAACTACTAATTGGGATTAATTCTTTTCTATTTAAAAGTTATATTAAAGATATGATATACTGATATTTTTATATATCAAATGTTATCAGGTATAGCTTTCCCCACTATGAAGGTTTTTCTATTAACTGTACAGAACAAAATTTGTTAAGATTTGATTCTTCTGTCAATTTTGGTCACGGATTTTTGCGTTAAGTGGATGATAGGAATTAAATTAGATATATTTAGTTATGAGCTAAACTATGAGAAAACTATAATTCTGAGACAGTGAGATAGAGGCAGGGAGAGATGGAGAGGAGGAAACCAGGAGAGCTGAAGATAAGCAAAGTGGAAAGGGGCAGATGAAGGAAGACACCCTTACGTCAAAACATTCTTGAGGTCAAAATATTTTGCATAACAGCAATAAAGAATATAAAAGAGGCACGACTTTTTAAAAGCAAAAAGTATCAAATAACAAAACTGAAAAACAACACAAAATCTTCTGATTTGGCCAGCCATTACTCCATTTAAAGCTATATAACAATAAATTTATGAATTAACGAATCATAAAAGTGACTAAACTGGTCAAATTTATGAGATGGTTTTCAAAAAATAGTGAAGAATATTTGTTATAGCTAGAATTTGTTTTCCCATGTAAGTGTTTACGTTGTTCTAATTAAAAATTGTGTAACCTCCTTAAATTGATTTTGAAAATAGAGAAAAAGAAAAATAATCCCCAAACCCTAACAAAGCCACGATTAACACACTAATTAACTTTGTATTGGCCTTTTAGTTTTCCGATTTTTTTTTTTTACCATTAGCTAGAATTTCTTACTATACAGACTTGTTATTTATTATAGTGATTATAGAGAGCATCTCTGCAACCTCATATTAAATGTTCAGTTTAACTGTGACTAAACAATTCCATTCCAAAAGTCCTAATTTAGATGAGACATTTTCATAGTGAAAACTACTAGCAAAATTATCTGCAGTATTCTATTGCTAAAGAGGAAACAGACTGCTGGATCCATGTAGACATGATTTCTAAAACTCTAATTAAAGCAAAATTGAAAAGCACAATAAAAGTTGTTGACATTGCAATAATACTGTAATAACTTTGCATGGGGACAGGTGGCTACTAGACTTATCATGGTGATTATTTTGTAATGTATGCAAGTGTCGAATCACTGTGTAGTTCACCTGAAACATAATATTTTATGTCAACTATATTTCAATTTAAAATAAAGAATAGTTGGCATCGTCTTTTAAGAATTAGGTTATAAGCATATAAAATAAAATGAACACTCATTACCTCTAAATTTGGATTCCTCAAATCTGCTTTCCATCCAAACTGTTTCATGAGAGCAATTCCAATTACTCTTCCTACCTCCTGGAAAAGCAGCAGGTTATAGAAAAGAATATACTAAAAATGAAAATTTTAAGTTTAAATGTAAGCAAAAACTAACAGAGTCTGCAGGAAAATCAATCAGACTATCTGACGGTAATTTAAGGCTACAATATTAAAATATCACACGAAAGCATCTTCTACTCAAGGCAAAAAGGGTATATTTTACCTTTTCCACCCCCAACACATCCTATGGCATTAACGTCTACTTGTATGTAATCTTTATTCTTGTAATTTTATTTTATTTTATTATTTTTTTATTCTTGTAATTTTAGATACATGAAATAACCAGATCATGGCCTGATAAATATGGTCATTCTGGGTTTTAGGAAACAGATGCAAGCTGAAAGATTAACTATTTTAGCTATGGCAATCCTGTATGTTTAAAAATTACCAGCAATAGCATTAGGCTCAAACTTAAGGGTCTGTCTGATTTTAAGACTGGCCAAAGGACCTAGGCTTATGCCCTTTATATTACTGAACTTTGTAGGGTCTGTTCGTGGTCTCTGCTCTCCTTTTACGTCCATCTGTGTATTTGCATCTGGGTCCTGGGACAATCCCACATGCAGGACCTGGTGCAGAGCAACAATTCAATAAACTCAGAACCGAACTACAGAGAAAGCCAAAAAGCTTCAGACCATGATATTAGGATGTCCAAATGTAAAGGATATCTATTCGTTTAACGAAACTTTTAGGGAGAAAGTAAAAGGAAGTCTTTACATAGAATGGCATACTATTCCTCTTAAGCATCTGAGGTACAGTTAAGAAGGAAAATGCATTTTTAGAAGAGATTTAGTTATATGAGATTAGGCCTAGTTATCTGCCTGGGCCTGGTTTATGTATTCTGAGAAAGGTTTTTACCTCTTTTTAGATCTAAAGAGTAATAAATTCTTTTAGAACATGGTAACCCACTCTGGAGGGGGAAAGTATACCTGTGCAGTAAAGGTCTTTGCAATGGCTCCACTGCAGCGACAGGAAACTCTGAAAGTTAAGTCGTTCTGGTTATGAGTATCAACTGCTTCTGCTACATCGTTCTGAAGTTCTTCTTGAGATTTGCCTCTTTTAGTGGTAAAATTTCCTTGCTCCAGTGTTTCTTCTTCTATTTGTTTTTCCATTTGGCATTCCTTATTCTCTTGTATCTCTTGCATTTGTGCTCTTTTCAATTTCTTAGCAATGATGTCATTTTCTCCCACTTTTCTTTTTAGTGGGTTAGCATTTTTTTGAGAAAGTTTTACCTTTTTTGCATCAAGTTCAAGAAGATTTTTCCAAATTGAAATGGCATTCAACCAACTTTCAGGATCATCATTTGTAAGTCTCTGCATTTCATTAAATATTTTTCCTAAATAAATAAAATCTCAGTTTACCCTTTATTGAAGCTATTCATCACCCCCCAAATCCCATTACCTTTATTTCTTTAAAATAAGAAATTTTATTAAATTGCTACATGAATAGTGACTTCCCTTTCATCTGGAATTTATATAATTTAACGTAAGAATATTGTACAGAATAAAGTTCATTCGTATATTCCATACTTAACATCAAAACTGTTTTAAAATTCCTACAAAGTTATCATTTTCTTTAGCAAGATCATTTATCCTACGATAACATATGCATCTCTTAATATACTTACACACCTAGAGCATGTGTTGATCTTTAAAATAACGCTGATCTTGCCTACAAAAATTAAGTTTAAAAAAAACAGAATAAACTGCAAAACACAGAGCTCAAAAACAGAGCAACTAAACCTTGGGACTATTTTAGACCCTACAATATTAGCACAGATAATAAAATGATTTCCCACAAAGTAACACTTCAGATATACAACCCATTCATAACTTAGGGACTGCCAGCCATGCTCGATAAAATGTAACCTTTCCTTGATGAACAAGGGACATAAAAATGACCCAAGAATAATTACTGTAGTTCTCTAAAGATGAAAGTGTGTGGAATATTGGGAGGAAATTTTATTGACCCCACAATATAATACCTTAGGATTTGCTTTAAAACCATTTTGCTGCCCTGTCTTGATTTCTCGCCATTTGTATCTTTCTTGACACATTTTATTATAGACT
Source organism: Leucopleurus acutus (assembly GCF_964270905.1). NCBI lineage: Eukaryota > Metazoa > Chordata > Mammalia > Artiodactyla > Delphinidae > Leucopleurus > Leucopleurus acutus. Next base: position 59,084,151 of record NC_139154.1, read on the forward strand.
ATATGATGACATGGTCTCTTGTGCACAAGCAGCAATCAAAATGAGGTTTAAGGCAATGTTTTATCCAGATGTATCTGATCCTATTTTGTTGCTTTTATCAAGATCTTTACGTTATTTCAGCAGCATATTTATAAAATTAGGGAGTGGACAAGAAATCTCTTAAGCCCTCTTTAACTCTAATGCTTTATAAATGGGTGTAAGTTTTTTCAAAACATTTAAAGTTCCCCAAACAGGAAATTTTACTATGTAGTATTTTTCCAATTATATCATTCATCAGTTAAAATTTAGATGGTGACAGTTTTGACCAATTAATTAAATCAATGCATTTTGGGTTATTACATGCTCCTAAATCTAAATAAATGCACTGACCACACACAGTTCTAAAGAAGGTGTCTGATCGTAATTCTTAAGGAAGAAATGTGACTTAGGACACTAAAATCTCAGAAGACAGGCAGCAGATTGCAAAGAGAAGAGACATAATTAGGTGATAATGTTCAGGAAATACAGAAAAATAACTAACGATCCCACGGGTCTGAATGAATCTTAAAAATGTGAAATGGCTACATATTCATTACCAAGCAGAAAACTTTGGAGTACAATATATCATGGGGGGTAAAAGCAACAGGTATACACTGTACCTTTACTTACAGAAGAAACATTAAATGGAAGCTGCTTTTTAATCAGCAAAAATAACCTCTCTGCAGATTTTAATTTTTTCAGCATATTCAAGTCAGAACAGGTGGTGAAAAAAACTTTTCCTGAAATATATTCAACCTAGAGATAGAAAAAATAGATATTAATGAATTAAAACATAGCACCTAGACTAACAATAATAAAAATGACCATTTCTGAAGTATCTACTATTTATCAGACACTCTACTAGGCACTCTGAATACATTTTTTTCCCCCTCATCCTTATAACAGCCCTCTAAGGTAGATTTTATCATCCCCATTTTATAGATTAGGAAATTGAGGCTTAGAGAGGTTAAATAATTTGTATGAAGTCACATAGTCAGTGACCAAGATCATAATCTTTCTATGTTACCTTTTGGAAAGTGTGTGTGTGCACACACTACTAAAAAAATAGAACACAAAATACTCATTAATTATCAAATCTCACTCAACTGTTAAGAGTGGGCAAAGGAAAGGTATAATGGAGAGGACAAATGAGGTGTCTAGCCCAAGGTTAAAATAATCAGTAGGTATTTCTTAAACATCTACCTCGTGGTCTACAAGGAAGCATACAGTATAAATCTTAAAGATGAATAATAATGTAATAGGCATACAATGACATACAAATTAAAATGTAAAATTTATAAGACAACAATCTGCATTAAACCCAGAAGAAAACTAAAAACTTAACATAATAAACGCACTGATAAGTTGTAGGTACAATAAGTAGCACCAACGATGGAAGCCATCGTTAGTAAAAGTCTCGGGGAAGAATCCTATAAGACTTACGAAGAGGGATTCTAACAAAAGAAAAAAGGGCAAGAACACACAGATGGGAGTGACAACCTGGCTGAAGTAAACTGTAAGTCAGCATGGCAACATTTGCTGTGTGATGCTGACTGATGGTGTCGGGTGGATGGATGGTGTAGCTCAGGCCGGCTTGATAACGGTCACAAAATTTCGAGTACCACAGATGCTAATGGTCAAGCATTACAGGCTTTTGATGAAAACTATGACAGCACTAAATTAGCTGGCAGAAAAAATTACTGTGGAAGAGGCATAAAGGACTGAGTGGTGAATGTGATGCTGGAGGGAGAAGTAGATTACTGAGGAAGAAATAATGAACCATTTGGCTGTGGGAACTGGAAAATGGACAGAAGCAAGAAGTATGCATCAAACAGAAAGAGGTTTTGGAGACAGGGTGGCTATGTGGTCAAAGTCAGGGAAGAAAGGAAAATGAAGAGAGCGCCGACTCACAGAGAGTCGAATGAGGTACAGCAAGTGGTGCTTAATCCCAATGGAACCCTAAACCTTTTGGGTCATTCCAACGCCCTCAGGTTCAGGATGGATGTGGACAGTCCTAGCATTCTCCTTTTAGCAGTGGCCATGGGCTGACTGACATGGTTTTATGTCATTTCCTAGGACTGAGGCAACCATGGAATTTGGGGGGTCCCATGTGCGTAGGTAGCTCCCATTCAATGGGAATTTGAACTCCAAATGTTTTATGTTTGATCTGACCTGGTCTAACTAAGCTTTGCAGATGGTAATTTCTGAGGTTACCACTCTAGCTTGATGAAGAAGAATCTCCACTGGGGAAGCCCTAGGTTGATAACAATTAAAACCCCAATATTTCCAGTTAAAAGAGTAACAAGTTCTGGGGCTCTGACATATAGCATGGTGATTACAGCTAGTAATACTGTATTATGTAGCTGAAAGTTGCTAAAAGAGTAGATCTGAAATGTTTTCACCACAAAAAAGTAATGGTGCTTATATGACGGGATGGAGGTGTTAGCTCATGCTATGGTGGTCATCATTTTGCAATATATAAATGTATCAAATCACCTTAAACTTACATAATGTTGTATGTCAGTTATACCTCAAGAGAGCTGGAAAAACAAATAAATTAAAAAAAAAAACAAATAGCTTAGGTACCAGCAATGTAGCTGACCAAGAGAGATGGAGGAAATAGGGAATGAGAAGAATGTTTAGGAATCAGTATTTAAGGGGATAATGAAGTAACTAAAACAAGAACTTCTGGTTTCTACAATTTACTTCTTTCTCATTACAAAGGTGACATTTTCCCTCTAAAGTCAAAACTAAATACATACCTCAAAAGTGCTTAGAACTTGGAGACATAGTTTTAAAAAGTAAATTTTTAGAAGTTTAGATTTTATGTTACTTGACCTAAAAATATAGCTGATGTTAAGCCATCACAAAACAGGTTAACAGACATGAAATACTTTGTCGAGATTCTGGGGGAACTGAAATAAATATTTTACTGACAACGTATGGTTTTAAGATCCAAGTCTTATAAACAAACTGACGCAAACATCTAGACCAGTGATTTTAACCTAAGTAGTCTAGACATTAAATTTGTTATTTAATTGTACAAAGATCTTATCTTTTCTCATTTACTTGAGTATCAAGGGAAACAGTTTATATAATGAACTTCCTCCAAAAATATCGCTTTTTGAGGGGAGTGTGAAGAACAAAAAAGCGTGGACTGAAAATAAAGTTAATTAAGAGGACCTAAAAGGTCATTTAATTTATTTGGGATATCCAATCATAAGAATAATATGTGTTGAGGCACTAAATACATTCTCAAAACCAAAAGCAACATTATTCTCTTTATTTAAAAAATTAACATTAGGCCTACATTCCTTTTACAAGAAATGAGCATGTAATCAGAAGTAGTTTATTAAGTTGTAAAACAGCCACTGTGAGAATCAGTCATATATATGAAAGCACTTTAACAGTTCACCCTTCGTAAAGACATTGTATCTCAAAGTAGTAGAGAGATGAATTTTGGTGTTTATGATTTCAAACACTGAAGCTACCGTTACTCATTTTTTTTAGTTTGTAACTGATCATATTCAATTACAATAATTAGGGAGAACTGTGACATTTTAGAATATTTCATCCCAGTATTTTTTCCTTGAAAATTTATTTATATATCCAATCTGTTCTTTCCATTTGGAATTAAATCATTAAAAACTGCCTAAAACCAGCTGGTTTTATGTCTAACACTTCAGAAGATGAAATAACAGCCTTTATTAAAGAAAAAAATAGCTCTGTTATCGGCTAGCATTATCTAGGCAGTTAGCAGTTTTACCTTGCTTTTAAAATTCAGGGATTCAAGTCTGACACAAAGATGAAAAGCTTAAGCCTATGCAAAAAAGTAAGGTACAGTAATATAGGGTGATACCAAAGTTTTCCTAACTCTACAGATGCCATTTAATTTCGGAATTAATTTTAAAGCGCTAAGTGAAGGACTGAGGTGGGGTGTGAGCTTTTTTGGATCATTTTAGAAGAGAGAATTAAAAATATATACTTTACTACATTAAATGAAAAACTATGAAACAACTCAACTATCTGCTTAGCTGTAACCCACTACCATCTATCATCATGACCCCACTAAAAAAGTAAAAACAAAAGGACCTGGGTTAATTGTCTTTGCTACGTGGATTTATAAAGGCTGATTAATCAACTGACAGGGTTTCCTGGCCAGCTGGCATTGGAGACACCTCTACTATCTTCAAAATTACTGTTCCTGCTTTTATTGTTATAATAACAGTATTTAACACGTTAAACATTATTACAAAGTAAAGCTTAATTTTACCCAACACATTTCTTTTTTTTTTTTTTTTTTTTTTTTTGCGGTACGTGGGCCTCTCCCGTTGCAGAGCACAGGCTCCGAACGCACAGGCTCAGCGGCCATGGCTCACGGGCCCAGCCGCTCCGCGGCATGTGGGATCACCCCGGACCGGGGCACGAACCCATGTCCCCTGCATCGGCAGGCGGACTCTCAACCACTGCACCACCAGGGAAGCCCCCCAACACATTTCTTTATAAAGTACTCTACACACTACATACTATAGTATATATTTATATGCTATAAATTAAATATTTAAAAATACACAGGAACCTATAGAGAGGCTTGCCCCACCACCAGGAGAAAAAAAAAAAATCAAATCTGAATATGACCAAGTGCTAGCTATAACTGACAGGACTCCGATTTACAGGAAACAGAGGATAAAGGAACATATGAAACCACACCATGGAGAAGCAAATGGCAAAGACTGAGAACAAGCAGAGACCATCTTTTTTCTAATAATGCAGCATATGCAGACTGGGCCAAGCCATCTGTTTTTCATACCAAGAACTCTACGTTTACATTTTAAAATCTCAGTGCAGCAAGACGTCGTGGCCACACAGTGTTTAAGGAACTGGACCCAGGTCCCAGCCTGCCTAGGTTGAACATGATAATATGCTCACGCTTGATTTCAGACAGCTTGGGTTTGAATCCCAGCTCTGCTGTTTTCTGGTTCCACGACTTGAATATTTTATTGGACTTTACCTGTGCCTCATTTTCCGTTTCTGTTAAATGTGGAGCCTCCCTCATACCATAGGGCAGTTGTGAAAATTGTCTGACACATATTAAATGCTTAATCCATGTCAGCAGTTGCTATTGTTGCTTTTTTAGATTAGCTACATTCAATACTCTATGACATTCTGTGACCAAAACCACAAATGGCAGGTAGTCTAATAAAGACTGATGCCATTCTTCATGACCCCTCTATCCTCCTCTCCCCACCCGCTCATCACTGAAACTCCTTTTGTGGACCTTCAACACTGCAGGAGTCCTGGGAGTAGAGTGGTCTATTTCTTTCATTAAGCTTTCATTTTCCAAAAACACATTCACGCTGTCATATATATCCCACCAAGATACTGGAGCACTTTTCTCTTACATCCTTTTCCTGTTTTCAAGAACCAGGCTCAGCACGTCCTAGAACCTAAACTGATGTTTAAAACCTCCTTCGTTTCGTTGAAATTAACAGCGTATAAATGCCAGCAACTGTTAACTTCCTCCTCTGAGGCTTCCAAGAGAATTTTTCTAGCTACTATTTACTGCGTGTTTAAGGTGTACGTTACACACTCTTTATCATTTAATCCTCCCAAAAGGCCTATGAGATAAACATAATCATTGTCGGGAAACTGACAAAAACAGCTGAACCTGAAGATTATATTTGCATTTAAAGGATGGAGAAAGGATTCTGACAGGTCTAATTCTAATTATAGGCACTATCACTTTTCTTTTAAAGAATCCATGAAGTAACTTGCGTCAAACCCTCTTTTTAACAAAACTTCACGCGTGACAGATACGCGGTAACAGATGGGCAGGGAAAAACGGCTGGCGGGTCTTTCCGGCAGTAATTAGAGGACCTGCCAGCAGAACTCCGAGGGCCGGGACGTCGCCTCCGTGGGTTCGCGGGCCGAGAGCGCGGGGCTCACGTCGCTTTCCCGGGTCTGGGACGGACCCCGGCGGGGAGGCACCAAGGCCAGGGCCGGGGACTGGGCTGCCCTGCTTCCCGCCCGGGCGCGCGACCAGGCCGACTCACCTGCGTGGCCGCCAGCCGCGACCGCACCTCCCGCATCAGAAAGGGCTCCAGGCCGCGGCCCGCGGTGCAGAAGAAGCGGGCGCCCGCTGCAGGCCCGGAGCGGCGACCGCCCGGCACCGCCGCCATGGCGGCTCGGGGTCACGTGGCCTCGGGTACGCGCGCCTCGGCGCAGCAGACCCGGAGGCGGCGCTCAAGTGGCGGAGGGCCGGGTGTTGCTAAAGGCGAGCCGGCAGGGAGGTCCCGGGAGCGTGCGATCGGCTGGGAAGGGCCATGTGGGTCTCCTAGGTTAACTGCTTGGAACCCCCTTGATTAGGCATCTGGAATTATTTACAATCACAGGTGGAAGGGATATGATTGGGATCTATAATGCGCATGTATAAAAGGGATATGATTGGGATATATAAAAAGGATATATAGGGCTTCCCTAGTGGCGCAGTGGTTGAGAGTCTGCCTGCCGATGCAGGGGACACGGGTTCGTGCCCCAGTCCGGGAAGATCCCACGTGCCGCCGAGCGGCTGGGCCCGTGAGCCATGGCCGCTGAGCCTGCGCGTCCGAAGCCTGTGCTCCACAACGGGAGAGGCCACAATAGTGAGAGGCCCGTGTACCGCAAAAAAGAAAAAAAAAGGAGATATATATATATATATATATATATATACACACACACACACACACACACACACACACACAGAGGGTGGCAGAGTTTATTTCAGAAAGAATAAAGACTGCCATCGATCTGTTAGATCTTTAGCAGATGATATCATGACACATCTTTGCCTCTGATACTCATGGCCTCGCGGTGCTAAAGAAATGAATGATGATTATAGGGAAGCAACGTAAAATGTGGCAGACTATAGGGGCTAACTGATGTGATGCTTGAAATATCCATTAGATTTCACCTCAATTCTCTTCCCGAAGTGGATAAGATTACTGGTTTGTGCTAGTAGCGAGATGTGTGAATGAGAAATCCTATTCCAACTGATAAATTGTTGGTGAATAAAACAGATGAGTAACTTGTTAAAAATATTTTCAAATCAAATATTTTTTTAAGATGGAAAAATAAAGCCTTAAAAAATGATTTCTCTGTAACATCTGTAACTGCTACGCTTTAAATGTCTATAACAAAGGAAGCTACCGCAGTAATAGGTCCTTCTGTTGTACCTCGGAGAAGACAGTTCATCAGAAGTCCATTGGAACTTGGATAAGAAGGCAAATAAGAGTACAGCAACGTGTCCTCTTATTTTTAATCTTTGACTATAAGCATAATAAAAATAGGTAATAAAAGTCAAGCATAATATGCATTAGCATAGTTTTAAAAGAAATTATATCTCTGGCATAACTTTTAAAAATAAAGGCGTGAAATTTTTTTTTAGAAAGGAGATATAATATCATCTCATCCATCTGTCTTGTTTTTCAGATTGAGGAAGTTGATGCCTAAAGAGGCCAAGGGACAGTGAGTTAGTGGTGCAGCTGAGGCTGGAACCTAGCCGCCTTGGCATCTACTATACTGAGCTCTGTTCCATTCCTCCCAACTCCCTCCCCTCCTCTCCATCTCTCCCCACTACTCTTCTCATGTAAGGAGCCCGGTTCTGTCTTCACCAAGCATTGGGCTCAAACTGGGAATTCCTAGGCCCAAGAGCAGAACTTCCTATGCTCCCACAAAATGTCTTTATGTTCATGAAACAGGTCACATTTCTTGCACTAAGTTAACCGTCAGGGTAATGAATACACCATCCAGTTTGGGCCACCTGATTTGATTGACTCTCTTAACAGTATTTGAAGGGATTTGTTTTTAAACTATGAATTAAATTGACAATGAATATATCACTTGGGAAGCATAGAAGCCATATTATAGTATGAACAGCATTAAATTAGCTCTGTAGTTATATGAATCAGATATATAGGAACTACTAAATGTGTATCTGTCTAGCCAGTATGTCTCACGCGCTTCACGATGGGACACCAAGGTGAATAATGGACTTCCCTTCCCTCTGTCCCACCCCCTCCTCAGCTCGTGGTCCACTAGGACAGTATTATGAAAAAAATTTTTAAATTATCTATTTGTTTATTTATTTTGGCTGTGTTGGGTCTTCGTTGCTATGCGTGGGCTTTCTCTAGTTGCGGTGAGTGGGGGCTACTCTTTGTTGCAGTGCACGGGGTTCTCATTGCAGTGGCTTCTCTTGTTGCGGAGCATGGGCTCTAGGCGCACAGGCTTTAGTAGTTGCGGCATGTGGGCTCAGTAATTGTGGCGCACAAGCTTAGTTGCTCTGCGGCATGTGGAATCTTCCTGGACCAGGGATTGAACCTGTGTTCCCTGCATTGGCAGGCGGATTCTTAACCACTGTGCCACCAGGGAAGTCCATGAAAATTGTTATGGAGTCAGGTAACGTGGGCTTTTCAAAGCTTCAGTCCTAAAACTTCTTCTCGGACCCATGCATTTTGGTGAAATCTTTTTTTTCCCTCCAGACTTATGTTCTTGTTCTCTTGGCAGTTGCCATAGCTATTCCAACTCCTCTATACTTTGAGGCTGGTGACTCTCAAGTCTGTCTGGGGAAACCCACGAAACCTCCATAGTACTTCCTACATTCTGGACCCAAGATGGTAAGCACCCAGACGTACGGTATCCCATTCAGTTCACCACGTACCAGACCCACTCCCTACCAGATGCCGCACTAAGTCTTGAGGATACAAAGATGAGTAAGTAAGGGTCTGGACTTCAAGGGGCTCAGAGGATGGTGAGATTGATTTAGTGAGGACTACCCAGGATGCTGTGGCAGCACAAACAAACAGGCCGCAGGGAGAGCTTCCTGGAGAAAATCACCTCTACGCCAAGCCATGAAGGTTGTGTAAGAGTTAAATGACTCACTGGGGATGGGGGAGAGGGTGAGGGGTTGTAATAGTTGTGTAGAGTTTTGGGTAGAAGGAGCAGCAGATGCAAGTGTGTGTGTGTGTGTGTGTGTGTGTGTGTGTGTGTGTGTGTGAGAAAGAGAGAGAGAGAGAGAGACAGAGAGAGACAGAGAGAGAGACAGAGAGAGACAGAGAGAGACAGAGACAGAAGGCCACAGCGGCAGTTAGGTATTATAAGAGCATAAATTGTATGAGTTGAGGTCGATAGAGGTAAAGGTAGAAAGGTCGGTAGGGACCAGGTCACAGCAGTGCTGCCCAAGGCAGAAGAAGAAATAACTTCTCCAGCCTCAGGCTGGCCAGCAATATGCTCTCCTGGACAAAACCAGCCTGCACAGCCCATCTTCCTCTTACCTACCCCGCTTTTCCCTTCTTCTGTTATCTTTGCCTCTCCAGGAGCCTTTGGTCAGCAAGGTCAGGGGCCACTCTTGTTCCAGTTGGGGGGTCAAGTGCATTTACACACCCTTGGACCCTGCTGCAGCACAGCCTTTCCGACAATGCCTTTCACACAATGCTTGAGATAAGATGAAACAGGTGGAGAGCTGCCTCTTTAGGGAGAAAACAATTGGTTTTTTGAGAGGAGACTTGCCTGGAATTCTCTCCCTATTATGCGAATGATTTCCTCCATCATTTCTGTTTCTCATTCAAAAATGTCTCTACTGAAGAAGAACCACTGATCCCTATAGATGTTTAGCTTAGCCAGCTGTTTTGCTGATTGAATATTGCAGATTTAACACATAGGAAGTTGGCAGTTGGCACGAGCAATTTTAGAACAGACACACTTTTAATTGGGGGTGTTTTAGGAATTTAGGGCAAGGTTATTTCCTTCAAGTTCTCTCCCTATTTTGGTGCGATTGGCAATTCCTTTAGTTCTTAAAAGCATTTGATGTATGAACTTAGATATTAAAAGTCAAATGCTTTAGACTGCGAGATCCTTGAGGATGGGATGACGTCATTCATCTGGGCATCCAAGGAGAGTATGCTGGCTTGTGTATGGTGGGCTCTTGGTCAGTGAAGGCTGAATTGGATGGAATCGTGACTAAATGGAAGGCCACTCGCTAAAGAACTCCCCCTCAGCTAGAAGGGATTGCTATCACCACCATATCAGTGGGGGCCTGTGTGAGTGAGACATGGAGATAAGAGTAGAGTACTGAGACCACTGAAGGGAATTCAGGGGACAGGAGGACCCCAAAGATAAACTTCTTTGCAACTTTGCCTGCTACTTCCCCCTGCCTCACCATTTCTCTAGCCTCCCCCCCCCCACCCCCCGCCACGCTTTATAAATAACATTTCCTTACCAGGAATTCTCCTCAGAATGACTTGGGGAGTCATTTCAATATGTCGGGCTTGCCATCCCTGTCTCCCCTGTATTCTGGTACAGTTGAGTGGGGTTGGTGACAAGCCGGGGCCCTTCTCCCCAGGAAGGAACCATTGCTATATACCAACCAATTCAACTGCTGACTTCCCCCAAATGCCTGCTCTTTCCTCACTCGCCGCAGGCCTTCGCTTATACTGTTCCCTTTGTTTAGAACCCTCTTCTCTTCCCTTTCTTCTCTTTAAGGCTAAGCTAGAATGCCACATCTTCCATGAAGCTCTTTTCCTGCCTTTACAACATAACATTTTATACATTTACTATTTATTTATTCATTCATAAATATTTATTGAGTCTATGGCAATGTATCAGTTGATATGACAAGGTCCCAGCCTTTGAGAATCTTTCAGTTTAATGGGAGGTAATGTGATGGTGCTGGATTGCCCAGAGAGACATATGAAGGATGACAATACAGTGTGATATATGGGAAGGAAAGGAGAGCAATTGGGCCTGGCATATAGTAAGCACTTTATAAACAAGATTGAACAAATGAATTTATTCTGAAGTTGAGTGAACACTTGTCACATCTGTGGCTTCTCAGCTCACTTTGAACATCTTTGCCAAGTCAGGACATTCTCTCCCTTCAGAAACCCACCTCCCCAAGGTGGATATGTAGTTAGTAAGCCCCATGGAGGTATGATGAACTCTGTTCACGTAGCCCAACATGGTAATTTAAAAAGAGTAGGATTTTCTAAATTTTTTAGAATTCAATTGAATTGTAGCATTGTGGTAAAACCTTAGATACAGAAGTCTGTTGCGCACACACTTTCCAACCAAGTCAGTGCAGGCTGTGAAAGAGTCAATATATTTGTATGTCTGGAGTGGCAAAAGCAGTTTGGGGAAAAGCTCTTGGTCACATACTGATCATTTAAAGCACTTACATGCACACAGTAACCATCATGCATGGTGCTTCTTTGAACGTACAGTCAAAAAAGAAAATTTAGCAGAAAATTATTGCGTTGTGTATGTAAATACTGCTTTAAAGCATTATTTATTCATTAGTGTTCATATCACTGTAGATTTAATTGTAGCATCAAAATTCAAAAGATGCAACTGCCATGCTTTGATCTAGAGAGACAACTCTTTTATAGATATTATCTTCCTTTAGTTATGCAGTGCATGAAATTATTTTGATGTACAAATAAAACCTAGTATATCCAGTGCTTTTTCAGAAAAGCGTGCTGAGTGTTTAATGCATATTTCAAGACGCTAGGGTATTTGATGTGGTTTTATTTGTTTAAATGTATTTTGAGCCCATAAAACTGTATTTATATCTGATAGACCTTTATAATGTCCCAGTTAGAAGAGAGTATGAAAATCATTTCTTGGATATATCTGCTGACTGAACGAATGACTGAATCTACAATTTTCTTCAATTTGCTTGCGTGAACTATATTGCCTAAATAAAATAAAGCCATTTTCTTCTTGCAGTTATATTCACCTTACTCTGACTGCTGTTTTAATATTCCTTTTCTTGTGCTGCCTTTATGTGTATGTTTACTAGGAATTATTTTCCTTGAGGGGTTTGCTATTACCTACCTTTCTATTTCCCAGTCCAAAGAAAGCCCCAGACATGTCCCAAACTACCTAGGGTACCCATATTTTGATATTTCCCCCTTTCATTTTCTTGTAAGTCTTACTGCTTTCTAGTAGACGGCTTTTTATTTTGCCTGTTTATCAGTGGTCATTGAAGAAAAAATCACCTTTAAACTCAAGCAGCTGTGATCTGCAAATAAACAAAAACAACCAGATTTTATTTCCTCGAAAATACGGAAAGAACACCCTGTTTTACCGTGAATGGTATTTGGCAGAACAGAATCTGGAGATTTTATTAGAATGTTAGCTTGAGTCAGTCAATTTTCTCCCATTGTTGGCATGAAGAGTTGAGAGTAAATTGTGGAGCAAAAGCAAAATTTTATTATGTATTCATATCTTTCTATTTTCTTTTGTTGTTGTTGAAGGGTGATAATACTTTGCTGCCCATGGACATTTCGTGCTGCTTTGAAAAATAGATTTTTTAGCACTCTTGGAAAATTCTTTCTGATCTATATCCACACATAATCAGGCTTGTCTCCCAACAATTCTTTAGAAAAAATTTTTAGATTTAATAATGAAGGATATTCTATTTCCATTTAATGCTATAATTTTAAAAATAAATTTATTTATTTCATTATTTTATTTTATTTGTTTATTTTGGCTGTGTTGGGTCTTTGCTGCTTTGCGCGGGCTTTTCTCTGGTTGCGGCGAGTGGGGGCTATACTCTTTGTTGCGGTGCACGGGCTTCTCATTGTGGTGGCTTCTCTTGTTGCGGAGCACGGGCTCTAGGCGTGCGGGCTTCAGTAGTTGTGGCTTGTGGGCTCAGTAGTTGTGGCGCATGGGCTTAGTTGCTTCGTGGCATGTGGGATCTTCCCAGACCAGGGATCGAACCCATGTCCCCTGCATTGGCAGGTGGATTCTTAACCACTGCACCACCAGGGAAGCCTCTATAATTTTTAATAGTGGTATTAATTACTTAGCTTAACAGAAAAACAATATAGATACAAAATGAAAGATGCAATCTGTAGCACCAGCTTAGGCAATCATTTGGGTCTTTCATAAAATACCTTCAGAATAAGACATAATGCTGCAATTATTTGGTACTGGGTGAGCTTCTAGATCCCAGACAGATAATAATATTTGTATCTTTAATCACTATATGTATCTTGCTTTATTGCCCCATCACTCTGATCAACTTAGATGACACAGGTCTTCTGCCTCACAAATTTCAAAATCTAAATGTAGCCAGGCTGGGAAAAATAATCTTAAAGGCAGGCTTCAGAATTCACCTTAGATACAAAATAGTCTGTTTAAGAAGATTCCTCGATGGAGTTCAGTGAGGCTTCAAGTCCCCGACCAGAGAAATCTAGAGACAGTTAAACCATTCTGCTTGAGAAGTCAACAAGAGGTAGGGAATATGGTGATGGGGGGAGATCAGGTAAGGAAAGGGGGGTGTGGGATAGCAGGGTGGGAAGCTGAGGCCAGTGGGGAAAAGCAGCCAGTGAGAGGTTGCCTGTGGTATGGTTGCTGAAGGACTTCTAAGAAGGATCTTCAGTACTCAATTTAAATTTGTTTCTGGTGTTGCCATGTTTAACCTCTCGAGTACCCAAACTTTCAGTAAAACAAATAGACAGAAACAGATTTTGCCTCAGGTATTTTAGGATTCAAAGTTATCAGGGTGTTTTCTTTTTTTTTAATTGAAATATAGTTGATTTACAATGTTGGGTTAGTTTCAGGTGTACAACAAAGTGATTCAGTTATATATCTATATATCTATATCTCTATATAAAATTTTTCAGGTTCTCAGTAGGTCCTTGTTAGTTATTTATTTTACATATAGTAGTATGTTTTGATGTGGAAAAGGGGTGGTACCCTCTACATGCATTGTGGCTATCCTTTGAATAAATTCAGTGGAAGCAAGAACTCAGACCAGAGCCCATAAGGAAAACCTAAGTGTCTGAATTCATCCCTCACCTGCAGCAATAGGTTTTATATAAACCAAGTGTCTAATCCTTCAGTACTTATTTCTTATTGTTGACAGGCGTAGACAGTGCAATCTCAGGGTGACCCAGGGCAGATTAACTAATGGGGATTATAATCAGAGGTTGGGCCCAACATTCTCAGTTTTGTAGTTTTGGAGATCATTTTCTTATAGTCTCTTTAAACTATTCTGTAAAATAGTACTAGTTTTGCACTAGCACGTGGATGAATCACAAGAATCAGAATTGCTCAAATTTGTTGTCTGGACGTTGTATGTGGTTTGTACTGGATGCCGTACCAGCGCTCTACATTGGATGTAGATATAGTGCAGATTTTCCAGACTGTTTAGACTTTGGGGGTACATACACTCTTTAAATTGGAAGCACTTTCCTTAACTGTGGCAGTGGACTTGGATTCTTTCAAAAACAAATTCCTAAAGTTGTGAAAGACTGTGCGTTAGGGAGGCGGGTGAAATGCGGCTATTGAATCCGTATTGAGGCTCTTCGTTTGTGGGGTGAGAATAGCAGTCACAGTTTTGAGAGTTGGATTTCCTTGAAGGCTGCTTTGTTACTGAGCACCCAGTGAGGGCAGCTGGAAGACATAGGCTCTGGAAACCACGGTTAATCCAAACAATTCCAGATAAACTTGACACCCATATGTTTTAAATGTACAGCACAGATGTGGTAAGTAATAGTATTTGTTATTTCAAGATGGGTATACATAGAATTTAAAACATTCACATATATAACTTGTTGAAAACCGTGTTAGGTGGTAACTTGATTTAGATTCCTTGCTCTTCTTTGAATTACAGTTGGCTCTCTACCCAGATTCTGTCAAAGAGATGTTCAAAAACTTGAAGATAAAATCTCACTAATAAGATAAATCTGATGGGGGCAAATGCAAGGGAAAAAACTGGGAAGGACTGACTAGACACAAGTTTAATCCAAATTTAGCTGTTATGAGACTAAATACTAAAAGTGGACCTCAAACTGCATATTTGTTAACAATTAATATAGTATTTTAGGGCATTTATTAGAATAATTTTACTTTTGACATGGATATGAAAGCAGAGAAGGTTAGGGAAAAAAATAACTGAGGAAAACAAATCTTACATGGAAGGTTAGAAGGAGTTGAAATTGTTTAGCTTGCTGAAATGAAGGAAGGTTAAGAAAAAGCCTTAAATATCTTCAAATACATGAATGGGATCATTAGTGGGATACTGGTCTGTTATAAAGAAAACTGAAAAAAAAATGCATGGGTTCAACTCTTAAAGGCCTTTGGGACTTCAAGTCCCAGAGTCTGAAGTTCTGGCTTTCTGACCTGCTGGTCCCTTTCCCATTAAGGTGTCTTCTTGGTGGCCCAGAGTGTAGCCTTTACTCTTTACCATTTGTTGATCACAATCTAAGCAAGGTAGGTGTCCCAAGATCAGGTCATAAAGGGTGAAATTGATGCATAGAGACAGATGGTTACTGAAGAGGCTAGATGGGTAATTATTCACTTCCAAAGACTTTGATAAGTGAAAAAAAATTCTTTGTTCTCCCATAAGCTCTTTAGTCTTATTCCTCTATTAGGATTTACCATATTGTTTTTTGTTTTGTTTTGCTTTTGTTTTTTAAATTGTGGTAGAAACCACATAGCATAAAATTTACCACCTTAACCATGTTTAAGTATACAGTTCAGTAGTAACTATATTCACATTGTTGTGCAAGTGATCTCTAGAACTTTTTATCTTATAAAACTGAACAACCCCCACCCCCACCCCCGTCTCTCCCTCTCCCCAGCCCCTGGCATATTGGATTTTGATGGATTTTTTTTTCTACATGTTTATCTCCCTCATTAGTTTCTAAGTTAAGAACGTATTCATCTTTTGTCCTCAGCGCCTTACACTTAGAGGGTACTTAATAAATGTCTTCTGACTGAATGCAAGAATGAACAGCAGAGTGAGACTTTTTAAATAGAATTGTGGTAATAACATTAAGTTAATGGATGTGGCTGATACCGTTTGCTTTCCTAACCCATCCCCTTTTTTACAAAAGCCAGATTTCATTTGGGATGACAATGGATGTGGCTAATCCTAGCAATGACTCTTGAATGGTCCAGTCTGTGGTTCTCAACCCTGCCTGCACGTGACAATCACCTCTGTTGCTTTTTCTTTTTCTTTTTTTAAAAAATATTTATTTACTTATTTATATATTTGGCTGTGCCGGGTCTTAGTGGCAGCATGCAGGATCTTTTCAATTGCAGCATGCAGGATCTAGTTCCCCGAACAGGGATCGAACTCGGGCCCCCTGCATTGGGAGCCAGGAGTCTTAGCCACTGGACCACCAGGGAAGTCCCACCTGTTTTGCTTTTAAAAATACAGATTCCCACTTGAAAAAGAATAGATACATGTGTATGTATAACTGAATTACTTTGCTGTACACCTGAAACAAACACAACATTGTTAACCAACTATACTCCAATATAAAATAAAATTTAAAAAAATGACAGAACTGGAGAGAATGGCATAAAAAAAAAAGAAAAAAAATTCTTAAAAGAAAAAAATACAGATTCCTGCTCCGCCTCCACAATTCTGATTTAATTGGTTTGAAGTGTGTCATTAGCATTTAAAAAAATCTCTCACTAAGGTAGAGAACCATTGTCAGGCAATCCTGTTCCTTGCCAGATCTTTGTTTTTCCTGGCTTTTTAATCTCTGGGGTTGGCTGTGTGACCTAGTTCTGGCCAATGAATCTCTGCTGTGTCTTCTGGCACTCCTTTTGCTTTCCTGATAAAAGAGACAGATACCAGAGAACTTAATGCTATGGCATCTTCTTCTTTTTTTCTGTTTTGAATGCAGGTGTGATGCCGTATGCTATGGTAGCCATCTTGCAACCATGAGGCAACAAGCATTAAGGTAAAAAACCCAACGAGTTCATGGGGAAGCAGAAAGTTGGAAAGAACCTGGGTCTTTAATAACATTGTTGAATTATGGGACTGCCTACTTTTTCTTGCTTACTAAACAATAAGTGTCCTTATGGTTTAATCCTCCTAACAGTGGCTCTTCTCTCATTACCTGCTTACAAAAGCATTCTGAGCTGAAACAAAGGATATCATAGACCAGACTCAAACTGGGTGCAGATAAATCCCATGATGAAACGTTTTTCAGAAAACCTGGCTAAAACTCTAAAACTATTTGCCTACGTGTATAACTGCTATGGCAAAGGTTTGTGATATTTCCTGTAAATCACTCCCTGATGTGACTATCAAAAACAGACCAAAGTTGCGTATAATTTTTTTTTTTTTTTTTTCGGTACGCGGGCCTCTCACTGTTGTGGCCTCTCTCGTTGCGGAGCACAGGCTCCAGACGCGCAGGCTCAGTGGCCATGGCCCACAGGCCCAGCCGCTCCGCGGCATGTGGGATTCCCCCCGGACCGGGACACGAACCTGTGTCCCCTGCATCAGCAGGCGGACTCTCAACCACTGCGCCACCAGGGAAGCCCAAAAGTTGCATATAATTTTTACTCAGGTTTGCATTTATGTTTTTATATTTACAGTAATAAATGTCAGCATGGTAGAATGGCTTATCTAATGAAAAATAACATTTATTCATTGAACAAATATTTATTGAACATCAGCTCTGTGCCAGACATGAGTTTAGCTAAGCATATGGGAACATTAGTGAACAAAGCAAATAACTCTGTCTTTAAAAATACCCCTGTGGCACTGATACTCTAGTTGGGGGCTGCAGGAGGCAAGCAAAGAAGCCATCATGATAATAAATAAGATGTGGGGTGTGTTAGAATGTCAAAAGTGCTATTGAGAAATAGAACAGGTTAAGGAGGGCTAGGAGCACAGGAAAGAGAAAGACTCACAGTTTTAAATCAGGTAGAGGAGGCAGACGTCACTGATTTTACTTTTGACATGACACGTCTTTAAATACTCAGGTAAAAGGATCATTATGGAGAATGAAGTTAACTTTAAGTACTAGATTCGTTTTCTGAAAATGTACTGTAACCAAAGTGTGCTCCCCAAAGGGCTGGTGAAGTTTATACCTGCTAGCCACAGATAAGGGGAAAAGAATCGATCCTCGATTTTGTGGAGATTGTGTGTCCTCCTGCCTATCATATATTCTCATTAGACATCTTATGGTGGATAATTTTTGGAACCCAAAAGCTGGTGTTACTTTCTGCAGTTTGAATGTACAGAATTAAAAACAGTGGTTCTCAAAAATCATAATGATGCCTGTTCTAGATGCTGGGAATATGGTCGTGAACCAGTCTGAAAAGGTCCGAGCTCATGGACCTCACTTTCTAAAACAGGGAGAAAGTTCCTCTGTCTGTTCCTAAGCATGTGATTTCCCCGTGCCCTTTGGGTTTTGGTTTATTATAGTAAGATTGGACATAGAAGGACATTAGGATGGTGACATGTTGCTCTATTTGAGAATAAGGAAGGGATACAACCAGTAGTGGGCATTCCTTTCTTACTTGTAACAGGTGCCACTCTTGTCACTCTCTGCTGTCCAGCTCGCTTTGGTTGATTTAGTAGCAGTTTTGTGAGTTCCCAGGGAAACCCCACCAATCAGGAATGCAAGGAGAGGGAAGGAGACAGCTATAAGAATTAGTCTCTCCTAAGGATCTTCCTCAGATTTTCCCTCAATTAATTGCTTGAGATATTGATAAAAGTCATATACATAAATTATTAAATTTTATGTAAGCTTTTGGAAAGGTTTTTAAAAATTACTTTTGAGACAATGGTAGAAAACTAGTCATTTAAAAAAATTTTACTGAAATATAGTTGATTTACAATGTTGTATCTAATTTCTGCTGTATAGCAAAGTGATTCAGTTATACATTTATATATTCTTTTCATATTCTTTTCCATTATGGTTTATCCCAGGATATTGAATATAGTTCCCTGTGCTATACAGTAGGACCTTGTTGTTTATCCATCCTATATATAATAGTTTGCACCTGCTCATCCCAGACTCCCAGTACCTCCCACCCCCACCCTTGGCAGCCACAAGTCTGTTCTCTATGTCTGTAAGTCTGTTTTTATTTTGTAGATATGCTCATTTGTGTTGTATCTTAGATTCCACATATAAGTGACATCATATGGTATTTGTCTTTCTCTTTCTGATTTACTTTGATTAGTATGATAATCTCTAGGTCCATCCGTGTTGCTACGAATGACATTATTTCATTCTTTTTTATGGCTGAGTAATATTCCATTATATACTATATATATATATATATATATATATATATATATATATACCACATCTTCTTTATCCATTCATCTGTTGATGCACATTTAGGTTGCTATTGTAAATAGCATGTCTTGGCTCTTGTAAATAGTACTGCTATGAACATAGAGGTGCATGTATATTTTCAAATTATAGTTTTCTCTGGGTATATGCACAGGAGTGGGACTGCTGGATCATATGGGAACTCTATTTTTAGAAAACTAGTTATTTAAAGAAATACCAAGATATCTATAGACCAGGGCTTGAATATTATTGATATTTAATTCTTCTCAACTAAATATAAGGGTTGTTCTAGGGAGCCCAGTGGGGAAAATTCTTCACTAACTACCCCTTGGCTTACATTTCTAAAGAAAAGTCTTTTTAAATGTACTTGGGCGGGGTGTGGGAGGTGGTGCACGTCTAGGGAATGGAGAAAACACTGCAAGGAGAAGGCTGTTCTTTTGTAAAAATATCCATGAAAAGGGACACAGCTTCACCTTTAGCCAAACTACAGCCATGTATGGGGATTCTCATGGTCTCTTTTAAGGCAACTGATAAGCAGAAGATTTTGCATATTAAAAACTTTTCGCAGAGCCAACAGAAGTCTCTGGAGGTCAGGGCCTTTGAGAGAGGTGATCTAGGGCTGGTTGATGTTTTATGGCTGCATGGTTTTAGCCCAGTTTGGTTTTATGAAGTGAGAGGAGAAAAAAAAAATTCTGTTTGGAGTCCTCTGTGTTTTATTTGCCTTCCTGAGTTATTGTGATGGCTTTCTAGGCTGAAGTTTAATGACATCAAATGACAACTGTTTATTTTATCCGGGCCTCAACATCTGACAGAGGCAAATCATCCCGTCTCACATCCTGGATTAAGTGTAAGCAGAAGTGTGATAAGATACAACCTGAGGAACAAATTTTAAAAATAGTAGTCATCACTCAGATACAATTTTTATAAGCTTTTCCCTGTTTATTCCACTTGATTGCATTAACACTAGCATTGCCTACAGAAATGAGGTTTTGTGATGTGTGTGACATTATTCCCTCTTCTTTCCTTCCTTCCCTCCTCTTTCCTTCCTTCCCTCCTTTCTTTTGAAATCGAAAACAAATATTTCAGTAAATAAATGTCAGAAGAAAATCTGTATCAAATTTCAAGTTGCTTGGTGTTGTTTCTATGATTTTGAAAATCAACACAGCTATATATTTTGTACGTGGTTAGGCCTAATTCAATAAAAATATTTGGAAAGCAAAGAAAATCTTGTTCTTATCTATACTAGGAATCGACAGATCAGTAGATGGAGTGTTAATGAATTTATTCTAATTATTTTCCCTTTGGAGTTGATAGTATAATTTATTTAAATACAAGTTTTAATTCATCCAGTCTAACATTTGACAAGAACACTGATACAATTCAAGCTATTAATTTTTCAGAGTTTATTTTGGGGCTATTTCTCAATAATAGTCTAAATGAAAATGAGCAATTGTGCTAATTATTGATGAAGCTTGAAGAGATAATAGGGTAAGCTGCACTATAAGGACTTACAGGCAGAAGAAAAAAAAGGTCTTTAGAAAAGAAACTGGTTTGAATGTTTCCAATGATCACTTAAGAGTTTCTCACATTTTATGGAAAGGGACTCATCACCTGAAGCCCATGATACACAATTAGCCATGAGTCCAACAGTCCTATTTATATAAATGATAATGTTCTCAATTAGAGATTTCCCAAAAAAGAGACTTACAATCTTGTAAGAAACTTCACCCGAAATGATGAATGTACTCTAGTCTTCCTCTCTAGGCTTCCTTTGCTGCAGAGATTGTGGTTATGCTTTGAGCTGTCAATGTTAATAATATCATAGCCAGTTATTTTACTAGCAAAAGCAAGTTTATTCAGAAATAGCCAGAGGAGTTGCAATTTGGGATACATGAGCTATTCGGGACCACAGGCAATCCAGAGAACAAGGAATGCAAACTGGCTTTTATAGGGAAAAGGGAGGAGTAGGGAAGGGCTGTGATAACCAAAGGGAAAGAAGCTGCAAGTTCGGAAGTATGGAGGCTTCTTATCTGTAGGGCTGCTGTCAGATTGGCTGGATTGTCAGGGGCTGAGAGTTTTCTTCTTCCTGCTGGACAGTAAAGTAGGTGACATCTTCCTGTCAGAGATGTAGGCTTATGCCTCTCCTGTTTGGAGTAATTGATGATGCAAGGCAGGGCAAAGAGAGCTCCTCCCACAGGCTTGTCCTGTGGTGACATCTTCCTGTCAGAGATGTAGGCTTATGCCTCTCCTGTTTGGAGTAATTGATGATGCAAGGCAGGGCAAAGAGAGCTCCTCCCACAGGCTTGTCCTGGCTTCAAATTTAGCTGAGGTTTGTTTAATTCTACAAAGTAAATATTCAAATTAAAAGGTTTATCCAGAGATATGCAAAGTTAAACTTTCCCCCAAAGCATCATAAATGACATATTCTGTATCCAAGTTCTGCTATTAAACCAGATCTTTGAGTCATGAGCTTTGCCAGTTTCTCTTGCTCTGCTTTAATTTCTGATGACTGTACAATAAGAAATTAATCCACCTAAATTTTGGTGAACCTTTATTTCTCTTGAAGTCTGATAACACTGTCTTCTGTATCTTTTCAGCCCTGATCAGAATGAGATAGAGCTTTTTGACCTACAGCATCATGATTATAGGTAGATTTAAGAGAAGATATCCTTTGGACTTCTTTTCTTTTCTTAAAAAAATTTTTTATACTATTTATTTATTTATTTTTGGCTGTGTTGGGTCTTTGTTGCTCCACGCAGGCTTTCTCTAGTTGCGGCGAGCGGGGGCTGCTTTTCATTGGGGTGCGCGGGCTTCTCACTGCGGTGGCTTCTCTTGTTGCGGAGCACGGGGTCTAGGTGCGTGGGCTTCAGTAGTTGTGGCACGTGGCCTCTAGAGCACAGGCTCAGTAGTTGTGGCGCACAGGCTTAGTTGCTCTGCGGCATGTGGAATCTTCCCAGACCAGGGCTCGAACCCATGTCCTGGACGTCTGTTCTTAAAATTGATTTTCTACCAGAGAGGACCTTGGTACTAACATCTTGCTTTCTAGGGTACTGATCATAAAAACATCTCTGGTTTAACCATTTTTTATGACAGTCATTATTAGGAGATACAGAACTAAACAAAACATAGGCTTCTAAACTTGGATTTCCGTACATCTTGGGTCCATTCCCCCTCAGTACATATATCAGACTCTTTCCCTGCCCACTCCTCACAATGCTCTTGCTTCTAAACTTGGATATTCTTAGTGAATGAAAGAACAGAGGATAGCAGCAACCTGTGTTCTCAAAATATTACTGCTTCAACAGATGGTACAACAGGAAAAGAATTTTTTTAAACTTAAAAGAAAGTAATTTCATAATACACTGTTTCTGGAGTCATGGTGGTTTCTCAATTATCAATTGGGTGATATCCCCGATTATCAATAGATTGAAAACTTCCTGTATGCTAGGGACTATGCTAAGCCCTTTTCATTTATATCATTTCACTTATCACTCTCAATAACTCTATGGTTAGATGGGTACTATTATTAGCCTCATCTTACAGATCAGGAAATTGAGGCACAGACGGTTGAGTGACTTTCCGTAAGCACAACCACACAGTGCTCAGGGACAGAGCCGAGAGTGGAATTTGTGCTGCTAGACCTCAATGCCCAGGCTCTTATCTGCTATACTCACTCTTTCTCCTTCAAGGGATGTGCAGTAGATGATTCAATAACTGTAGGGTAATGCTTATTTTAAATTTGTTGACAAATGTCCACAGTTGCCTTGAGACATTTTACTAATCTATTCCTCTTCGCTCATTTAAATTAGCACTAAAGGTCTGTGCATTTGACTGTCACATTCAAATGCCTTTTCTTAAGGCATTGATTTTCATCTTATTTACCTGGTCCCTATGTTTGTTTTATTCTCTAATATTGTGATTAGGGTAATATTTTGGGTGTCTTTGTTTTTGTGCAAGGAGGGTGGAATTAGAGCTTTAAGGTAATGAATTTGACATACTGTTGGGGAGATGTGTAGACTCTTCTCTGGCTATGAAACGCTCTATATATCACTGGCCAAGCTGGTTAACTTTGTTTAAATCTTCTATAGCAGGTGCTGGCAATCTTTCCTTAAAGGACAGATAGTAAATATTTTAGGCTTTGCAGACCATACAGTCTCTGTCATAACTACTCAACTCTGCTGTGATAATGCAAAAGCAGCTATAGACTGTATGTAAATGAATGAGTATAGCTGTGTTCCAATAAAGTTGTATTTTCAAAAATTGGTTGTCAGCCTGCAGGTCAGAATTTGCTGATCCATGTTCTATTGCTTTATTTACTTGTTATCTACCTGATCTTTCATTTTCTGTAGGGTGTCTTAACCTTTCCAAGTAAATTCATAATTTGTTCTTGATTTATCTCCTTAAAAACCTGTCAGTTGTTACTTTATAATTTAGAATAGTAGCAGAAAATAGAGGTTGAGAAAGTGAACTCTGAGTCAGGTAGTCTGAGCATGTCCTTGTGTAAGCCGCTTAACCCTCTGTGTCTCAGTTCCCTCCTCTGTAAAATGGGAGGTTATAATTACCCCAGCGGGTTATTGAGGATTAAATGAGTTAATACATGTAAAGCTCTTAGAACAGTGCTTGGAATATGATAAGCACTAAATGCACATGAACTATTATTATTTGAGGTGTTGTTAAGTGCATTTAGGGATGTAATCATAATATCTTTTTGATTTATATTCTTTTAACCTATATATAGTATTCATATTTTCACTGCTATTTTTGGCCCGGCATTCACTTTCAGCTGACATTAAAATTGCTTCTCTGGCTTTCTTTTGGTTCACACTTGCCTATTACATCTCTTTCCTTCCTTTCCTTTTCAGCTTTTCTGTATCTGAGCATGTCTCTGTAGACAACTTATTTTTGCATGTAATTTTTTGTTTGTTGTTAAGCTGATCTGATACCCTATTTCTTTTTTGTTGGTTACTTTAATAATTTACATTTATTTTAGTTATTGTCATACTTATAATTATTGAGACCATCTAACTCATCTTATCTCTTTATGATACTTTCATTTGGTTAATTTATTTTTCCTTTCCTTCCTTCCACTCAATAAATCAAATATTCTTATGCTGGTTAGACAGGTATACATTTTAAATTTTTATTTGTCTGGTGGTTACCTCAAATTTAAGACCCACTTTTATGTTTTTTTTCCCTTTCATAGTTCTTGATTTTATCAATATCTATATCTTCCCCTTGAAGACTGAACTCTGAATCATATTGCCTGAATTTGAATCTTGGTACTGCCTCTTACTGGCTGTGTGTCCTTGTACAGGTTTCTTAATCGCTCCGTGCCTCAGTTTCCTCATCTGTAAAATGGTGTCTTACTTCTGATGGCAACCTCTACTTTCCTCTTTTCTGAAGAAAGTCCACTTAGTATCATCCCCTTTCAACTCTGGATTATTATGTGTATTAATTTTTTTCTCTTCTGCTTTTTTCAGGCAAAATAAAACTTTCTGAATTATTTACTCACCCTAACTTCCTTTATATCAGGTTAGTTTGTTTTCTTTCTGTTAGCGTACTTTTTCTGAGTGTTTTCACAGCAGGTCTTTGTGTGGTAAACATTCTGAGGCTTTGCATACAAAGAATATTCTTATTGGCTTCTTATAGTTAAATGAGAATTACTGGACATAAAAATGTTAGTTTTATATATTCTCGAAACACTTTAAAAATATTTTTTCATTGCCTCTAGTGTAGCTGTTGAGAAGACTAATTGTCTGAATTTTATCCTTTGTGGTTGAATTGCTCTTTGTTTCTAGAAGCTTTCAGAGTTTTCTCTTAGACTTTGGAGTCCTTTAGTTTTCCTCCATCGATGTCTAGATTTTGGATTTTTTCCTTCTCCTTCTTTTGTTTGTCCCTTGGCACTCTATGTGCCTTCTTAAAATGAGGGCTTTCATCTTTAATTCTGGGAAACTGTCAGTCATTAATTCTTCAAATATTTACTTCCTTTTATTTACTCTCCCATTACAGCTGACCGTTGAACAACATGGGTTTGAACAACATGGATCCACTCATATGTGGATTTTTAAAACTAAATATGTACCACAGTAATACATGATCTGTCATTGGTGAATCTGCAGATGCAGAACTGCAGATATGGAAGCAGACTAAAGTTATATGCAGATGTTCGACTGTGTGTGGGGTAAGCGCCCCTACCCCCCATGTGTTTAAGGATCAACTGTACACTATTATGCAGATGGTAACACTCGACTTTCATTTTTTTTTTTTTTTTTTTTTTTTTTTGCGGTACGCGGACCTCTCCCTGTTGCGGCTTCTCCCGTTGCGGAGCACAGGCTCCGGACGCGCAGGCTCAGCGGCCATGGCTCACGGGCCCAGCCGCTCCGCGGCATGTGGGATCTTCCCGGACCGGGGCACGAACCTGTGTCCCCTGAATCGGCAGGCGGACTCTCAACCACTGCGCCACCAGGGAAGCCCTACTTTCATATCTTTTAAATATATTTGTAATATCCCACATATATTCCATCTGTTAATTCATCCCTGAATCCTTTGTTCTTTGCCTTGATCTTCCAGCTCACTAAGTTTTCCACTTTATCCATATTGTCCTTCATGGTTCTTCACTGTTTTTTTAAAATTCTTGTTTCTTCATCATGTAACCAATACTTGATCTTATGCTTACTTTACATTCTTAATCTGCTTCTTCCAATAATTCAGCTTTATTTGCTGTATGTTATTGTTTGCTGTCTTTTGTTTTATAGCACTTATATTCTTCAAGTGCCATTTTTCCTTCTGAACTTATATTCCCCTGTGGGTATTTGCTACCTTGACTTTTTAAATTTTTAATTTAATTTTATATATTTTTTTTAATTTGTAATCGAAGTCTAGTTGATTTACAGTATCACGTTAGTTTCAGGTATACAGCAAAGTGATTCAGATATATGTATGTGTATATATATATATATATATATATATATATATATATAACTGAACTCTTTTCCCTTTAGGTTATTACAAAATATTGAGTATAGTTCCCTGTGCTATAGACTACACCCTTGTTGGTTATCTATTTTATATATACTAGTGTGTATATGTTAATCCTGAACTTCTAATTTATCCCTTCCCTTTGGTAACCATAAGTTTGTTTTCTATGTCTGTGAGTCTATTTCTGTTTGGAAATAAGTTCATTTGTATCTTTTTTTTTGATTCCACATATAAGCAGTATCATATGACATTTATCTTTGTCTGGCTTACTTCACTTAGTATGATAATCTCTAGGTCCATTCATGTTGCTGCAAAATGGCATTATTTCATTCTTTTTTTATGTCTGAGTAATATTCCATTGTGTATATTGGGTTGGCCCAAAAGTTTGTTTCAGTTTTTCTGTAAGATGTTATGGACAAACTGGAACGAACTTTTTGGCCAACCCAATATATACCACATCTTCTCTATCCATTCCTCTGTCGATGGGCATTTAGGTTGCTTCCATGTCTTGGCTATTGTAAACAGTGCTGCAATGAACATTGGGGTGCATGTATCTCTCCGAATTATGGTTTTCTCTGGATATATGCCCAGGAGTGGGATTGCAGGATCATATGGTAGCTCTATTTTTAGTTATTAAAGGAAACTCCATTCTGTTCTCCATAGAGGCTGTACCAATTTACATTCCCACCAACAGTGCAGGGTTCCCTTTCTCCACACCCTCTCCAGCATTTATTATTTGTAGACGTTTTGATGATGGACCTTCCGACTGCTGTGAGGTGATACTTTGTTGTAGTTTTGATTTGCATTTCTCTAATAATTAGCGGTGTTGAGTGTTTTTCATGTGCTTTTTGGCCATCTTTATGTCTTCTTTGGAAAAATGTATATATAGATCTTCTGACCAAATTTTGATTGGGTGGTTTGTTTTTTTGCTATTGAGCTGCATGAGTTGTTTGTATATTTTGGAGATCAATCCCTTGTTGGTTGCAGCGTTTGCAAATATTTTCTCCCATTCTGCAGGTGGCATTTTCGTTTTGTTTACAATTTCCTTTGCTGTACAAAAGCTTTTAAGTTCAATTAGATCTCATTTGTTTATTTTTCTTTTTATTCCCATTACTGTAGGAGACGGATCTAAAAAGACATTGCTGCAATTTATGTCAGAGTGTCCTGCCTATGTTTTCCTTTAGAGGTTTTATAGTATGAGGTCCTACATTTATGTCTTTAATCCATTTTGAGTTTATTTTTGTGTATGGTGTTAGAGAAGGTTTTAATTTCATTCTTTTACATGTAGCTGTCCGGTTTTCCCAGCACTACTTATCGAAAAGACTATCTTTTCTCCATTGTATGATCTTGCCTCCTTTGTTGTAGATTAACTGGCCATAGGTGTGTGTACCTTGACTTTTAATGAGTATCCAGGGAGAGGAATCTGAAGCTCAGATCCTGGTTTGTAAACCTCCTGGGGAGACTGCTATTTCCTCCCCACTTAAGATCCTAACCACCTTCTAGATCTTCAGGAGTCTTTTATGGGTTTTATGTTAGTGTTTAAAATGCATGTGATTCCCTCTTAGTTTTTGGTTTGTTTTGCTTGTTTTTTCTTTGTTTTGGTGTTTGCTTCTTTGGGTTTGGGTTCAGGAGAGGGAGCTAGCAATCTGGGCTAGTTCACTGTCATGCCACAAGGGTACATTCTTTATAATATTACCAGTTCTCAAGTTGTATAACTGTGTTTTTTGGCCTCTCCCGTTGTGGAGCACAGGCTCCGGACGCGCAGGCTCAGCGGCCATAGCTCACGGGCCCAACCACTCCGTGGCATGTGGGATCTTCCCAGACTGGGTCACGAACCCGTGTCCCCTGCATCGGCAGTCGGACTCTCAACCACTGCACCATCAGGGAAGCCCTATAACTGTGTTTTAAAAGGACAGTGTATACCACTGCTTCTTCCCAAATAAACTTCCCAAATTAAAAGGACAGTGTATACCACTGCTTCTTCCCAAATCGTTGCATATTACTGTATAATTACCTTGGCCATATCGATCCCTATCTCTGGAGCTTGCTGACATGAATAGAATGGTATGCCCGTAGTATATAGACTTGGTTCAACTTTTCTTTTTTTTTTTTTTTTTCTTTTTTTTGGCTGTGTTGGGTCTTCGTTTCTATGCGAGGGCTTTCTCTAGTTGTGGCAAGCGGGGGCCACTCTTCATCGCGGTGTGCAGGCCTTTCACTGTCGCTTCCTCTCTTGTTGCCGGGCACAGGCTCCAGACGCGCAGGCTCAGTAGTTGTGGCTCATGGGCCTAGCTGCTCTGCGGCATGTGGGATCTTCCCAGACCAGGGCTCGAACACACGTCCCCTGCATTGGCAGGCAGATTCTCAACCATTGCGCCACCAGGGAAGCCCAACTTTTCTTTTCTTGATGAGGCTGAAAGGGCCAATACTCTACTTTCAAGGGTGTAATTTATGTACTTGAATGATGATTTTCTGGGTCTATGTCTCATAGTTTTTAACAATCTTGATGATTTACTACAACAGCAAAGTCACATCTTAAACTTTGTTATTTTCATAAAAAGTTTAAATTGAATTTTATTCTCATTGATTTCCACAAAGTCAAGCCATTTGCTTCAGCATTATAAATTCTGCACCTACACCAGATCTGTCCAGCCATGATGATGAAGACTGATGCTCTTTCTGTTGTTTTCATTTTCATGCAACTTTCTGCTTTGGTAAGTCTTCTTGTGGGGAGGTTTGCTTGAGAGTTCAACAGAGCATCTTACCACCAGCCTTATGGAGCTCATATGATATTTATTTTCCTGGAGGAAAAAAAATTTAGATTTAACCTGTAGGTTAGATTAATTTAGTTTTTTTTTTTTTTTTTAACATCTTTATTGGAGTATAATTGCTTTACAATGGTATGTTAGTTTCAGCTTCACAACAAAATGAATCAGTTATATATATACATATATTCCCATATCTCTTCCCGCTTGCATCTCCCTCCCTCCCACCCTCCCTATCCCACCCCTCCAGGCGGTTACAAAGCACCGAGCTGATCTCCCTGTGCTATGCGGCTGCTTCCCACTAGCTATCTACCTTACGTTTGGTAGTGTATATATGTCCATGCCTCTTTATCGCTTTGTCACCGTTTACCCTTCCCCCTCCCCATAGCCTCAAGTCCATTCTCTAGTAAGTCTGTGTCTTTATTCCTGTTTCACCCCTAGGTTTTTCATGACTTTTTTTTTTTTAAATTCCATATATATGTGTTAGCATACGGTATTTGTCTCTCTCTTTCTGACTTACTTCACTCTGTATGACAGACTCTAGGTCTATCCACCTCATTACAAATAGCTCAATTTCGTCTCTTTTTATGGCTGAGTAATATTCCATTGTATATATGTGCCACATCTTCTTTATCCATTCATCCGATGATGGACACTTAGGTTGTTTCCATCTCTGGGCTATTGTAAATAGAGCTGCAATGAACATTTTGGTACATGACTCTTTTTGAATTATGGTTTTCTCAGGGTATATGCCCAGTAGTGGGATTGCTGGGTCATATGGTAGTTCTATTTGTAGCTTTTTAAGGAACCTCCATACTGTTCTCCACAGTGGCTGTATCAATTTACATTCCCACCAACAGTGTAAGAGGGTTCCCTTTTCTCCACACCCTCTCCAGCATTTATTGTTTCTAGATTTTTTGATGATGGCCATTCTGACTGGTGTGAGATGATATCTCATTGTAGTTTTGATTTGCATTTCTCTCATGATTAGTGATGTTGAGCATTCTTTCATGTGTTTGTTGGCACTCTGTATATCTTCTTTGGAGAAATGTCTATTTAGGTCTTCTGCCCATTTTTGGATTGGGTTGTTTGTTTTTTTGTTATTAAGCTGCATGAGCTGCTTATAAATTTTGGAGATCAATCCTTTGTCAGTTGCGTCATTTGCAAATATTTTCTCCCATTCTGAGGGTTGTCTTTTGGTCTTCTTTATGGTTTCCTTTGCTGCGCAAAAGCTTTTAAGTTTCATTAGGTCCCATTTGTTTACTCTTCTTTTTATTTCCATTTCTCTAGGAGGTGGGTCAAAAAGGACCTTGCTGTGATTTATGTCATAGAGTGTTCTGCCTATGTTTTCCTCTAAGAGTTTGATAGTTTCTGGCCTTACATTTAGGTCTTTAATCCATTTTGAGCTTATTTTTGTGTACGGTGTTAGGGAGTGATCTAATTTCATACTTTTACATGTAGCTGTCCAGTTTTCCCAGCACCACTTATTGAATAGGCTGTCCTTTCTCCACTGTACATTTCTGCCTCCTTTGTCAAAGATAAGGTGACCATATGTGCGTGGGTTTATCTCTGGGCTTTCTATCCTGTTCCATTGATCTATCTTTCTGTTTTTGTGCCAGTACCATACCGTCTTGATAACTGTAGCTTTGTAGTATAGTCTGAAGTCTGGGAGCCTGATTCCTCCAGTTCCTTCTTTCGTTCTCAAGATTGCTTTGGCTATTCGGGGTCTTTTGTGTTTCCATACAAATTGTGAAAATTTTTGTTCTAGTTCTGTGAAAAATGCCAGTGGTAGTTTGATAGGGATTGCATTGAATCTATAGATTGCTTTCGGTAGTAGAGTCATTTTCACAATGTTGATTCTTCCAATCCAAGAACATGGTATATCTCTCCATCTATTTGTATCATCTTTAATTTCTTTCATCAGTGTCTTATAATTTTCTGCATACAGATCTTTTGTCTCCTTAGGTAGGTTTATTCCTAGATATTTTATTCTTTTTGTTGCAATGGTAAATGGGAGTGTTTTCTTGATTTCACTTTCAGATTTTTCATCATTAGTATATAGGAATGCCAGAGATTTCTGTGCATTAATTTTGTATCCTGCCACTTTACCAAATTCATTGATTAGCTCTAGTAGTTTTATGGTAGCATCTTTAGGGTTCTCTATGTATAGGATCATGTCATCTGCAAACAGTGACAGCTTTACTTCTTCTTTTCCGATTTGGATTCCTTTTATTTCCTTTTCTTCTCTGATTGCTGTGGCTAAAACTTCCAAAACTATGTTGAATAAGAGTGGTGAGAGTGGGCAACCTTGTCTTGTTCCTGATCTTAGTGGAAATGCTTTCAGTTTTTCACCATTGAGGATGATGTTTGCTGTGGGCTTGTCATATATGGCCTTTATTATGTTGAGGAAAGTTCCCTCTATGCCTACTTTCTGCAGGGTTTTTATCATAAATGGGTGTTGAATTTTGTCAAAAGCTTTCTCTGCATCTATTGAGATGATCATATGGTTTTTCTCCTTCAGTTTGTTAATATGGTTTATCACATTGATAGATTTGCGTATATTGAAGAATCCTTGCATTCCTGGAATAAACCCCACTTGATCATGGTGTATGATCTTTTTAATGTGCTGTTGGATTCTGTTTGCTAGTATTTTGTTGAGGATTTTTGCATCTATGTTCATCAGTGATATTGGCCTGTAGTTTTCTTTCTTTGTGACCTCCTTGTCTGGTTTTGGTATCAAGGTGATGGTGGCCTCGTAGAAGGAGTTTGGGAGTGTTCCTCCCTCTGCTATATTTTGGAAGAGTTTGAGAAGGATAGGTGTTAGCTCTTCTCTAAATGTTTGATAGAATTCGCCTGTGAAGCCATCTGGTCCTGGGCTTTTCTTTGTTGGAAGATTTTTAATCACAGTTTCAATTTCAGTGCTTGTGATTGGTCTGTTCATATTTTCTATTTCTTCCTGATTCAGTCTTGGCAGGTTGTGCCTCTCTAAGAATTTGTCCATTTCTTCCAGATTGTCCATTTTATTGGCATAGAGTTGCTTGTAGTAATCTCTCATGATCTCTTTTATTTCTGCAGTGTCAGTTGTTACCTCTCCTTTTTCATTTCTAATTCTATTGATTTGGGTCTTCTCCCTTTTTTTCTTGATGAGTCTGGCTAGTGGTTTATCTATTTTGTTTATCTTCTCAAAGAACCAGCTTTTAGTTTTATTGATCTTTGCTATTGTTTCCTTCATTTCTTTTTCATTTATTTCTGATCTGATTTTTATGATTTCTTTCCTTCTGCTAGCTTTGGGGTTTTTTTGTTCTTCTTTCTCTAATTGCTTGAGGTGCAAGGTTAGGTTGTTTATTCGAGATGCTTCCTGCTTCTTAAGGTGGGCTTGTATTGCTATAAACTTCCCCCTTAGAACTGCTTTTGCTGCATCCCACAGGTTTTGGGTCGTTGTGTCTCCATTGTCATTTGTTTCTAGGTATTTTTTGATTTCCTCTTTGATTTCTTCAGTGATATCTTCATTATTAAGTAGTGTATTGTTTAGCCTCCATGTGTTTGTATTTTTTACAGATCTTTTCCTGTAATTGATATCTAGTCTCATGGCGTTGTGGTCAGAAAAGATACTTGATACAATTTCAATTTTCTTAAATTTACCAAGGCTTGATTTGTGACCCAAGATATGATCTATCCTGGAGAATGTTCCATGAGCACTTGAGAAAAATGTGTATTCTGTTGTTTTTGGATGGAATGTCCTATAAATATCAATTAACTCCATCTCGTTTAATGTATCATTTAAAGCTTGTGTTTCCTTATTTATTTTCATTTTGGATGATCTGTCCATTGGTGAAAGTGGGGTGTTAAAGTCCCCTACTATGAATGTGTTACTGTCGATTTCCCCTTTTATGGTTGTCAGTATTTGCCTTATGTATTGAGGTGCACCTATGTTGGGTGCATAAATATTTACAATTGTTATATCTTCCTCTTGGATTGATCCCTTGATCATTATGTAGTGTCCTTCTTTGTCTCTTCTAATAGTCTTTGTTTTAAAGTCTATTTTGTCTGATATGAGAATTGCTACTCCAGCTTTCTTTTGGTTTCCACTTGCATGAAATACCTTTTTCCATCCCCTTACTTTCAGTCTGTATGTGTCTCTAGGTCTGAAGTGGGTCTCTTGTAGACAGCAAATATATGGGTCTTGTTTTTGTATCCATTCAGCCAATCTGTGTCTTTTGGTGGGAGCATTTAGTCCATTTACATTTAAGGTAATTATCGATATGTGTGTTCCTATTCCCATTTTCTTCATTGTTTTGGGTTTGTTATTGTAGGTCCTTTCCTTCTTTTGTGTTTCTTGCCTAGAGAAGTTCCTTTAGCAGTTGTTGTAGAGCTGGTTTGGTGGTGCTGAACTCTCTCAGCTTTTGCTTGTCTGTAAAGGTTTTAATTTCTCCATCAAATCTGAATGAGATCCTTGCTGGGTAGAGTAATCTTGGTTGCAGGTTTTTCTCCTTCAACACTTTCAATATGTCCTGCCACTCCCTTCTGGCTTGCAGAGTTTCTGCTGAAAGATCAGCTGTTAACCTTATGGGGATTCCCTTGTGTGTTATTTGTTGTTTTTCCCTTGCTGCTTTTAATATGTTTTCTTTGTATTTAATTTTTGACAGTTTGATTAATATGTGTCTTGGCGTATTTCTCCTTGGATTTATCCTGTATGGGACTCTCTG
Organism: Leucopleurus acutus; assembly: GCF_964270905.1. Lineage (NCBI taxonomy): Eukaryota > Metazoa > Chordata > Mammalia > Artiodactyla > Delphinidae > Leucopleurus > Leucopleurus acutus. The sequence goes on from NC_139154.1 coordinate 59,117,703, forward strand.
TGCTTCCTGGACTTGATTAACTATTTCCTTTCCCATATTAGGGAAGTTTTCAACTATAATCTCTTCAAATATTTTCTCAGTCCCTTTCTTTTTCTCTTCTTCTTCTGGAACCCCTATAATTCGAATGTTGGTGCATTTAATGTTGTCCCAGAGGTCTCTGAGACTGTCCTCAGTTCTTTTCATTCTTTTTTCTTTATTCTGCTCTGCAGTAGTTATTTCCACTATTTTATCTTCCAGGTCACTTATCCGTTCTTCTGCCTCAGTTATTCTGCTATTGATCCCATCTAGAGTACTTTTAATTTCATTTATTGTGTTGTTCATCGTTGCTTGTTTCATCTTTAGTTTTTCTAGGTCCTTGTTAACTGATTCTTGCAATTTGTCCATTCTATTGTCCATTCTATCTCCAAGATTTCGGATCAACCTTACTATCATTATTCTGAATTCTTTTTCAGGTAGACTGCCTATTTCCTCTTCATTTGTTAGGTCTGGTGGGTTTTTATCTTGCTCCTTCATCTGCTGTGTGTTTTTCTGTCTTCTCATTTTGCTTATCTTACTGTGTTTGGGGTCTCCTTTTTTTTTTTTTGCAGGCTGAAGGTTCGTAGTTCCTGTTGTTTTTTGAGTCTGTCCCCAGTGGCTAAGGTTGGTTCAGTGGGTTGTGTAGGCTTCCTGGTGGAGGGTACTAGTGCCTGTGTTCTGGTGTATGAGGCTGGATCTTGTCTTTCTGGTGGGCAGGTCCACGTCTGGTGGTGTGTTTTGGGGTGTCTGTAGACTTATTATGATTTTGGGCAGCCTCTCTGCTAATGGGTGGGGTTGTGTTCCTGTCTTGCTAGTTGTTTGGCATAGGATGTCCAGCACTGTAGCTTGCTGGTCGTTGAGTGAAGCTGGGTGCTGGCGTTGAGATGGAGATCTCTCGGAGATTTTTGCTGTTTGATATTATGTGCAGCTGGGAGGCCCCCCGTGGACCAGTGTCCTGAAGTTGGCTCTCCCACCTCAGAGGCACAGCACTGAGTCCTGGCTGCAGCACCAAGAGCCTTTCATCCACAGGGCTCCTTAATTTGGGATGATTCGTTGTCTATTCAGGAATTCCACAGATGCAGGGTATATCAAGTTGATTGTGGAGCTTTAATCCGCTGCTTCTGAGGCTGCTGGAAGAGATTTCCCTTTCTCTTCTTTGTTCTCACAGCTCCCAGGGGCTCAGCTTTGGATTTGGCCCCGCCTGTGCGTGTAGGTCGCCGGAGGGCGTCTGTTCTTCGCTCAGACAGGACGGGGCTAAAGGAGCCGCTGATTCGGAGGCTCTGGCTCACCCAGGCCGGGGGGTAGGGAGGGTCACGGAGTGCAGGGCGGGCCTGCAGCGGCAGAGGCCGGCGTGACGCTGCAGCCTGAGGCGCGCCGTGCGCTCTCCCGGGGGAGCCGTCCCCGGATCCCGGGACCCCGGCAGCGGCGGGCTGCACAGGCTCCCCGGAAGGGCGTGTGGCTAGTGACCTGCGCTCGCACACAGGCCTCCTGGCGGCGGCAGCAGCGGCCTCAGCGTCCCATGTCCGTCTCTGGGCTCCGCACTCTTAGCCGCGGCTCGCGCCCGTCTCCGGAGCTCTCCCAAGCAGCGTTCCCAATCCCCCCTCCTCGTGCACGAGGAAACAAAGAGGGACGTAAAAGTCTCTTGCCTCTTCGGCAGGTCCAGACCCCTCCCCAGACTCTCTCCCGGCCAGCCGCGGCGCACCAACGCCCTGCAGGCTGTGTTCACGCCGCCAACCTCAGTCCTCTCCCGGCGCTCCGACAAAAGCCCGAGCCTCAGCTCCCAGTCCCGCCCGCCCCGGCGGGCGAGCAGACAAGCCTCTCGGCTGGTGAGTGCCGGTCGGCCCGATCCTCTGCGCTGGAATCTCTCCGCTTTGCCCTCCGCACCCCTGTTGCTGTGCTCTCCTCCGCGGCTCCCAAGCTCCCCCACTCCGCCTCCCGAAGTCTCCACCCGCGAAGGGGCTCCTAGTGTGTGGACACTTTTCCTCCTTCACAGCTCTCTCCCGCTGGTGCAGGACCCGTCCCTATTCTTTTGTCTCTGTTTAGTTTTTTCTTTTGCCCTAACCAGGTACGTGGGGGGTTCCCTGCCTTTTGGGAGGTCTGAGGTCTTCTGCCAGCGTTCAGTAGGTGCTCCGTAGGAGTTGTTCCACGCGTAGATGTATCTCTGGTGTATCTGTGGAGAGGAAGGCGACCTCCGCGCCCTACTCTTCCGCCACCTTCCCGGAACTCTAATTTAGTTTTTTAATGAAGATATTCCTATTAAGGTTCTGAATTATAGTTAATTTAGTTGATAAAAACAGTTTGTGTCAGGTGCTGAAATTGGTTACTGAGATGGCATGTAAAATCTATCTCTGGAGGTCTTTAAATATAAGATATATTTTTATCTTTCTGAGGTGGCTAGTTTAGGAGTGTTTTTAAAGATGGAAGGATTGAGATGTTTCTATTTGAGCCCTTTGATGGAAATTGCTCTCCAATTTTAGCTGAAAAATGCAACTTTTAAAAAGTACTTTTTTGGGGACTTCCCTGGTGGCACAGTAGTTAAGAATCCACCTGCCAATGCAGGGGGACATGGGTTCGAGCCCTGGTCCGGGAAGATCCCACATGCCGTGGAGCAATGAAGCCCGTGCACCACAACTACTGAGCCTGCACTATAGAGCCCATGAACCACAGCTACTGAGCTCGCGTGCCACAACTGCTGAAGTCCGTGCACCTAGAGCCTGTGTTCTGCAACAAGAGAAGCCACCACAGTGAGAAGCCTGTGCACCTCAACAAAGAGTAGACCCGGCTCATCGCAGCTAGAGAAAGCCTGCAAGCAACAGTGGAGACCCAATGCAGCCAAAAAAAAATAAGTAAAATAAATACATTTTAAAAAATAAATAAAAAGTGCTTTTGTGCAACTGATATTCTTCAAGGTAAAGCTGTGAAGAAATTATATTTTATCTGTAATTTTGTATTAACCAATTCTTCTTCCCTGTCTCTCCCAATCATTTCTATCTTCTGCTATTGCTCTTTATTTTTTAAGATTTGCCTTATTTGTACACTTACCTTCTCCCTCCTTAACCTATCCTTCTTACACCCCTCAAACAAATATGTCTCAGTGGCCTAGACTAGAACAATAAATATTACTCTGAGGGTAGCCTGAATGTTCCCTAGTTTTATCAATCATTATAATATTCTTGACCCCTCTCTGCCCCCTCACACATCCTTTCAGGGGAAAAGTGAATTATTTGCCTGGTAGACTTGGAAACAGGAAGTGGGCATGCAGAGTCCAGAGCCTTCCCTTCCTCTTTTCTCATGGAACCCAGCTGACCCAAGGAAGAACGAATTTTTTTTCTGCTTTTCCATGCTGCAAAACTTCTGGGGAGGCTTGCCTTTATCCATGTCTGGGAGAGGCCTGTGATCGTTCCAGAACTTCCTGTGACTAGGTGAGGAAGGCTTTCTAATTCTGAGATTCTATCCACTTACTGAAACTATTGAGTGTTTGGACTTAAATCTACCATCTTATTATGTGTCTTCTGTTTGTTCCACTCATTCTTTGTTTCTTTTTCTTTCCTTTATTGCCTTCTTTTGGATTTAGTTATGATTCCATCTTTTAAAAATCTATTATTTTTGAAATTATACATCTTTTTAAAATTCTTTTTGGGATTACCTTCAAAATTAGAAGACACATTTTCAATTATCAAAAATATTCATTAATAATTTGTGAAAGTCTAAGTTAATGAAGATTTTCACCTAGCAAATATAAGAACCTTGCAATATTTTATCTCTGTTAATTATCCTCATAACTAATATGCTATTGTTTCTAGATAATTTTGTCATTAACATTTTAAATGTCATAAGACATTATTTTATACAGTTAATATTATTTCATATTTACACGTATTTTTACCACCTTATTCATCCTTTATTCTTTGCTGTATTTCGGAGCTTCCATCGTGGATAATTTTTCTTTTTCATGAAGTATATTCTTTAGAATTTCCTTTAACATGGGTCTTCTGGTGATAACTAAGTATTTTTTCTAAGTTGAAAGTATTATTATTTTATCCTCATTTAAAAAAAAATCTTAGGGCTTCCCTGGTGGCACAGTGGGTGAGAGTCCGCCTGCCGATGCAGGGGACACTGGTTCGTGCCCCGGTCCGGGAAGATCCCACATGCCGCGGAGCGACTGGGCCCGTGAGCCACGGCCGCTGAGCCTGCGCGTCTGGAGCCTGTGCTCCGCAACGGGAGAGGCCACAGCAGTGAGAGGCCCGCGTACAGCAAAAGAAAAAAAAATTTATTGAAGTATAGTTGATTTACAATGTTGTGTTAATTTCTGCTGTACAGCAAAGTGACTCAGTTATACATATATATATTCTTTTTTCATGTTCTTTTTCATTATAGTTTGTCACAGGATATTGAATATAGTTCCCTGTACTATACAGTAGGACCTTGTTGTTTATCTATCCTATATATAATAATTTGCCTCTGTTAATCCCAAACTCCCAATCCTTCCCACCCCAACCCTCCTCCTCTCTGGCAACCACAAGTCTGTTCTCTATATCCGTGAGTCTCTTTTTGTTTTGCAGCTATGTTCATTTGTGTTATATTTTAGATTCTACATATAAGTGATGTCATATGGTATTTGTTGTTCTCTTTCTGACTTACTTTGCTTAGTATGATAATCTCTAGATCCATCCATGTTGTTGCAAATGGCATTATTTCACTCTTTTTTATGGCTGAGTAATATTCCATTGTATAAATATACATACACATATATTGCATATATATATATATATATATATATATATATATATATATATATATATATATATATATACCACATCTTCTTTATCCATTCATCTGTTGAGGGACATTTAGATTGTTTCCATGTCTTGGCCATTGTAAATAATGCTTCTATGAACATAGGGGTTCATGTAACTTTTTCAATTATAGTTTTGTCTGGGTATATGCCCAAGAGTGGGATTGCTGGATCATATGGCAACTCTATTTTTAGTTTTCTGAGGAACCTCCATGCTGTTTTCCATAATGGCTGCACCATTTTACATTCCCACTAACAGTGTGAGAGGGTTCCCTTTTCTCTACACCCTCTCCAGCTTTTGTTATTTGTAGACTTTTTAATGATGAGGTGGTACCTCAGTGTAGTTTTGATCAACATTTCTCTAATAATTAGTGATGTTGAGCATCTTTTCATTATCTTTAGTTTTGAATAATATTTTCACTGGATATAGAATTCTAGAGGGTATTCCCTCCCTCACCTCTCTGTGCTTCCACCCTCCTCACACACTGAAGATATTCCAATGTTTCCTGGATTTCACTGTTGCTATTGTGAAGTCAGCTCCAAAGTCAGTTTTGATTCTTTGTAGCTTCTTTTATTCTGGCTGCTTTTAAGATTTCCTTTGTGTGTGTGTGTGTTTTTCTGTCCTTTTGGGTATGATGTATCTAGATGTGGTTTTCTTTTTATGTTTCCTGCTTAGCATTTATTTATATTCTTGAATCTGTGGATTAATGTCTTTGATCGGTCTTCAACGATTCTCAGCTACTCTCTTTTTAAGATATTGTCTCCAGCACATTCTCTCTCTCCTCTTCTTCTGTAGCTCCGATGAAACATTCATTATACCTTCTCAACATATCCTTTAAATATCTTTCCTTCTTTTCTGAATTTTCTGTGCTATATTCTGGATAGTTTATTTTGACCTGTCTTTCAATAGACTGATTTTTTTCTATCTATGTCTAATATATTATTCAAACCATATATTGAGTTCTTAATTTTAGGAATTATGTATTTCATTTCTAGACTTTCTCTTGTTTTTATTTTAGTCTTCTGCCTAAAATTTGAATCTTGGTCTTTATTTCTTTCAACATAATAAACACAATTGTTTTTTGTTGTTTTGCTTTTCTTAGTAGTCATTGGTAATTTCAATACATCATATATTTGTGGGTCATTTCTGTTAATTATTGTTTATATTGTTTTTTTTCCTTAGGATATTTGTTTCCTTGTGTGTTTGGTTATCTTTAAGTCTATGCTTCACATTGTATTTAAAAGATATTTGGATAAATATTTTGATGCCTTGCATGATGGTGCTTTTTCCAGAGAGGACTTTCATTTGGTTCTGCTCGTTGTTTGGGATCCCATTCTGGGACCTCTTTCATGTTGGTTCAAACTTGAGATTACTGGATATCTAGCTGATTGGAGGTTAGAATACAAATCCATGCTATTGATGATTTATTTTCAGTTCACGCCTATCCTGATGACATGATTTTCATAATTTTAGTTGAAAATGGGAATTAATTTATTAGAATCCCATCCCTTGGCAGTGTCCAGGCTTTAATTTCTGTCTTCTTGGATTCAAGAGATCTCCAAAATACAGATGAACTTCATAGTTTGTTTTACATCATAAGCAAATGTCTTTGGAAAAAATGCAGCTTTGAGTGTCTCAGCTTACATTTCTCAGCTCTTGTCTTCTAATCTTGGCCTCACAATACTTCATTATTTTGTAAAGTTTTTTGTTTGTTTTTGTCTTTTTTGTTTGTTTGTTTTTGTTTGTTTGTTTGGTCTTTGTTCAGCTTTCTTAGTTGTTCTCAGTGAGAGGGTTAATTCAAATCACCTTGTTTGCTATTGCTTTTTTCCATGAGAACTCCCTGCCTACAGAGATCAGGAACTTTTGTTTGCTCCTGACCATGACTTTAGCTTGGAAATAAAGATGCTGGTGAGGCTATTACTTTTGCCACATGCTTCTTATATTGTACATGTCAATTGATTATCTGATTAAGTATGATGAACTTTTTTGGACTTCTCTGTGATGTGTCCTAATCTATTTTCCTGTAGGCATTTTTTTTTTCCTGAAATGAAATTTTTTTCAAACTAGATAATTCCTTACATGCCATGCTGCTGGCATGGATTTTTATAATAAAGTCAATGGAAAGTCATTGAAAGATTTTAGAAGCCAAGGAAGGAGAAAAAGAGATCAAATAAGATACAGTAAAGTATTAAATAAATTTTCCAGGCAAGAGATCATTGTCCACTTGGGCAAGAGTCATTATTGCTGAGGTGGCAGGAAAAATGGATGGGAGCTGAGAGAGCAGAGATAGCATATGTAGCGTGTTTTATTAAAAGGCTGTGAAGGAAAGAAGAGAAGTAGGACAATAGTTAGAAAGCTTATTTCTATGTTGAGAAAGAAGAGCTAGTGTGAAATGAGAGGTTAAAGATAGAAGAGAGATAATTGATAGAATTATTAAGTTAATCAATTTTCAGATGGTGATGGGCTTAAGAGCAGGGGTGAGTTAATCTTTTGACCAGATTTTGAGGACATCTTCCAATGAGTTTGTTTACTTTAGGGTTAAGAGCCTTTAGGATTCAGTCTGAGTGTCAACTCTCAGAGTAAGTCTTCTTATATACTCCTAAAATAAGCTAGACCCTCTCCTGGGTTTCCATTGCACTGTGTGCATTCTGCATTGAGTCCTATCATAGGTTTATATATCCTTTACCCTTACCAGAACTTTTGTCAGGACTTTTGTCTTTCTAGTCCCATGATAATAGCCACTAAGTAGTTTACTGAGTGAATGACTATCATCCCTTTTGAATATATATACACAGTTCAAAACCAGAATGGGAATGGCATTTTTCAATTTCCCTGTGGTTCAAAGCTTTTAAATGTCTTTTTGGACTCAACTAGTAAGGACATAAATGGCAGCCCGGCAATGACTTATCAACTGATTTGTACTTTCATTTACGTTTTACTTGTGGTGTTGGATCTTTTGGGGTCTCTTTGCTCTGAAAGTAACTGCTTGCATAAAGCAATGGATTTACTACTTCTTATGCAAACATATTTTATATAGCATTGAAAACTTGCTTTAAATTGTGATAAAAATAAAATGACACCTCACTTCTAATTTTATTTTTAAAACAGCAAAAGCAAATCTACAAATTTTAAAATGTATTAATTTTTTGAATTGATACAACATTCCCATTGTTTAAAATTCAAGAGACGCAAAGTCTATACAATGAATTTCTCCTTCCTACGCCATCTCTAGCAGCACAGTACGCATCCACCAGACAACAGTTATGTGCGTGTGTGTTCTTCCAGGGATATTTTATGTCTCCATAATCATATGTATGTATTCTTTAACCCCTTTTAAAGCAAATGATGGCTTTGTTTGTACACATTGTTTTGCATCTTGCTCCTTTCACTTTATAATGTATTTCAACAATAAGATGACACATTTTTTTCATATTTTTGTGCCTTAAATTAATCTGAGGCTTGTATTCAATGATATTTTACAACTATCATCAATAAGTAGTAGTTGTGGTGCAATCATCTCTGTCTGTGAATTCACGGACTGGACAACTGCAGTGCCTTGATGTTTCAGTCAATAGACCACTGGGAAAGACCACTTTGGAAGAACTGAAGACCTTCCAATTCCTTCTTCTAGTAAAAGGTTCGAAGGTTCAAAGGTAATATAACGTGTGTCAGCATTTTTGAAGGTGATCTTGAAGATAATAATGGAGCCCAGAGGATGACATTTCATGGTAAAATATGGATTTCTATAATTCTGAGCCTAGAGGGAGTTGAACTCCAAATGTGAAAAAGTTTTAGGAATCCCTAAATTGATTTCACTTACATTTTCCTTTTTATGTATGCACAGTGATAAATAATAATATTCTATAAATAAGTCTGAAAGAGGGCTCTTGGGTTAAAATGAAAATTATAACTGATAAGAAAACATGTCATAGTTTGAGAGCTTTGTAATATTTTGTTTTTTATTACCTGCACAGTACATCACTGGATAAATATGCAATAATTTACTTAACTGATCTATTGATGATCACTTAGGTTGTTTGCAGTTTTGCTTTTACAAACAGTGCCACAGTGAATGACCTTGAACATGGATCATGGCATTAGTAGGTTTGTTTTTTGCTTTTTTTAGTAGGATAAGTTCCTAGAAGTAGGATTTGAATGTACATTTAAAGTTTGATAGATCTTCCTAATTGGCTTCCAAAGATGTGGTTGGTGGTTTTTTTTTTGTTGTTGTTGTTGTTGTTAGTTTGTCTCAGATTTATAGATTTACTTGGGGGAGAATTACCATCATTACTGATGTGATTTTTCATATTTTCAACTTATCTTTTGGTTATTTTAGGAGTAGTTTTTTCCTTAATATATATATTGCATATTATATTTATCTTTTTGTTGCTATTGAAAATGGAGTCTTCTGGTATAACTGCTAACTGGTTGAAGTTAATAAAAGCAATTCTTAAATAATTCAGATCAGCCTCTTTCAAACTTCATTGAAAAAAAGGGTGCATTAGGTTCATTAAAAATTTTTCCATGATTATAAAATCCCCTAAGGGAAAAAAGGTTAGTTAACAATGGAGGAACACCTTTCAAATTTTTTAGAGGAAAACAATGTTTTCTTGGTGCCATGAAAAATATATAAGATAGTAAGGTAACAGTGTATAAGGTAATAGTGTATCGTGTCTTGTTCTGATCCTGCACCTGAATTCATGTTTCATAATGTTGTACCTGAGTGCAGTGCTCATAACACTCCTACTTGGGAACCATTGACCATAATAACTCTGTTGACCATGCAAACCACCTAGACATCGGGTATCATCCAGATCATTTGGTAGCATTTGTACTTTACATCTAATTTTCCCGAGAAGTCTTTGGCAAGTAAAATGTTCAATTCCATTAAATGGATTTGCAAAGAATTCTTAATCTAGATCCCTCTGCTCTTCTCCTTCATATTATCATTAGGAGACGGTGTTTCTCAGCTCTAATGTAAATCCATTTGAAAGGCCACATGCTGTCGTATTGGAGATATGCCATCTATATCTTGCTATTTCATTTGGCTAGAGTTACAAGCTTTTTATGAAGAGAAGCTACTTTTCTTCTCCATGAAGATTACATTCTGTACGATTGTATTCTGTAATGTGCTTCATTAACAATATCAGACATAGAGTGAAAATTTCAATTATGAAAGCATCAGTGATTCATGCCATCAGTGGATTTAAGGTAATTTTATATATTTGTTCAAATTGTGTTTATTACTTTTTTTAGTACAAAAAATATAAGAACAGAGCAAAAATGGCCTACAATCTCATCATTCTGGTAACTATAATTGTTTAAAAAAACAAAGTAATGTGTGTGTGGTTAGAATATTTAAGCAATCCCAAGAGGAAAAATGAAAAGTAAAAATTTTTTTTCTTTTTCCAGACTCTTTTTCCAACTTAAACTATTGTGAACACATTCCTAGCTATTATTTCCCCCCAAATATTTTTGCATACATACATACTCACAATTTTGCACATGTGTGCACACACACACACACTCATTTCTTTTGAAAAAGGAAATTAAATAAAATAAATTACATTATACACAATATTTTGTTCCTTACATATTTCACTTACGTCTTTAGGTATTTTCATGTGACTACATGCAAGATCTAGTTCATATGCCAAACAGATGGGCATATGGACAGCTATTAACGGAAATTTAGATTAACAGCAGACTTTTTTTTTCTGTTTTAAATCAAGCAACAATAGACATTCTTATTAGAATTTGGAACACTTCCGAGAGTATATCTCAGAGCAGGCTGTGTAGCATAGTGACTAATAGCATGGATTCTGGTGCCAGATTGCCTGGAGTTTGAATTCATTATTTGCTCCTTATTGGCTATGTGCACTTGGGCAAGTTATTTGACCTCTCCATGCTTTACTTTCCTAAGGATAGTACATACCTGAGTTGGTGTGAGGATAAACATGTGTAAAGAGCTTGGAATGATGCTTGGCATATAGTAAGCAGTCAATAAATGCTAGCAATTGTTATTATTATTGTGGTAAATTTTGTGATATAAACATGATGTACATGGAATCCTTTGTTTTATTTATTTATTTATTGGCTGCGTTGGGTCTTTGTTACTGCGTGTGGATTTTCTCTCTAGTTGCGGGAAGCAGGGGCTACTCTTTGTTGTGGTGTGTGGGCTTCTCATTGCGGTGGCTTCTCTCGTTGTGGAGCACAGGCTCTAGGCGTGTTGGCTTCAGCAGTTGTGGCATGTGGGCTCAGTAGTGGTTTGTGGGCTCTAAAATGCAGGCTCAGTAGTTGTGGCATACGGGCCTAGTTGCTCCACGACACATGGGATCTTCCCGGACCAGGGATCGAACCCACGTCCCCTTCATTGGCAGGCGGATTCTTAACCACTGTGCCACCAGGGAAGTCCTACATGGAGTCCTTTGAATCAAATTCTTGCATGGACTCCATGGTGTGCATCCTCCACCCTTTGCTCATTCATTCTCCCAGGTTGCCCCCAACTCCGCTCATCAGATAATGCTCAATGACTAGCCTTCTAGGTGTTCTCGAATAGACGTATGTGAGAATTTCTTTGGAATATATAGCCAGGAGAAAAACTGCTGGGCCACAGACTATGCATATACTAATTTGACTAAGCACTGCCAGGTTGCTTTTGGGAATGGCTACTCCCTTCTACTTCCACCAGCAGTGCATGTGGAGCCTTTCGTAGCTGCACCTCTGCCAGCATTGAACATGGTCTAGCATCCTTCCTTTTTCATTTAACGTAATGTATTTCACTATTGCTCTCATTTACATTTCCCTGATTACTAATGAATTTGAGTATTTTTTATGTTTGTCATCTTTTTTTTCTTCTCTAAATTGCCCGTTCATATTCTTTCCCATTTTTCTGTTGAGAATCACTCATTTTCCCCCCAATTTGATTTGTGGTAGTTCCTTTCCTATTCTAGCTATTAAACTCTAATTGGTGTTAAAAGTTGCAGTTACCTCCTTCCATTTTGTCATTTGACTGCTAAGTTTGTCTATGCTGCAAATGACTGAGTGGACTGCTTCCCTCATGACCTGTGTGTTGCCTCTTGGTCACAAAGATATTCTACTACCCTTACCTTCCCCCACCACTCCCCCTCCCTGCCTTTATTTACTGTTTGTTTTTTCCTTTCACATGAAGTCTTTAATTCATCTGGTACTCACATTTGTATCTGATGTCAGGTGGTGATCCAGTCTCTTTTTCATTCATTGTGAACCACTCTCCCCAATACCCACGATTAAGCAATTTATTCCTCCACCATTGAATTGTGGTATTATCTTTACCATGTATTAGTTTCCTGAGGGAGGGAGAAAGGAGGGGGGTAGAGAGAGAGAGTGAATAGGGATAGGTGATGCCCTTAACCTCATCACGTGAAGAAAAAATGATGGAACTGAGCAGAACTAGAGACCCAGTCTAGGGCTTCAAGAAGAAAGGACCAGATGTCCAGTAACCATCATGTTCACAGAGCAGTGATTTACTTAAGATGCATCTCATTCTCATCTGAGGGTTAGCTCTTCATAAGTGAAGCATGGCAGTAGTAGTTTTCTGCTTTTCATTATCTATTGATTGTACTATTACAACTCTTATTCTTCTTATATTAAAGAACTCTTAATTGGCTTTCCAATTCCAGAATTTTTCCCTTTGAGGCTATTCTAAAACAGTTCTTCTCAAACTTTAATGTGCTACACGTTCCCTGGGGGATCTTGTCCACATGCAGATCCTGATTCTGTATGTCTAAAATGGGGTCTGAGAGTCTATATTTCCAATAAACTAAGGTTAGATGCTGACGCTGCTGGTCTGGGAACGACACTTGCAGGAGCAAAGTCTACACAATATTGTTAAGTTAATCTTCTCACTACCAAAATTCCTGTTGTCTCATTTCCCGGCTCAAAATCTTTCTATGACTCTCAAATACCCACCCTACTAATTAAAACAATTTTCATCTTGGTGTGTGTGCCTTCCATAATATGGCTCCAACCCATCTTTCCATTTACGTCTCTCATTAATCTCTGACTTATTCCTATGCTTTGGCTCATCTGGTAAAGTTCCCTGATCTTTCCTTTACATTGGACTCCTTCCATGAATCTCATCTTTCTTTATTTTTTAAAAAATTTTATTCAAGTATAGTTGATTTATAATGTTGCCTTAGTTTCAGGTGTACAACAACGTGATTCAGTTATACATATATGTATATACATATAAATCTATACTTTCTCATATTCTTTTCCACCATAGGTTGTTAAAAGATATCGAATATAGTTCCCTGTGCTATATGGTAGGCCCTTGTTGTTTATCTATTTTATATATAGTAGTGTGTATATGTTAATCCCAAACTCCTAATTTATCCCTCCCCTACCTCTTCCCCTTTGGTGGCCAAAAGTTTGTCTTCTATGTCTGTGAGTCTATTTCTGTTTTGTAAATAAGTTCATTTGTATCATTTTTTTCAGATTCCACATATAAGTGATATCATATGATAGTTGTCTTTCTCTGTCTTCACTTAGTATAATAATCTCTAGTTCCATTCATGTTGCTACAAATGGCATTATTTCATTCTTCTTTATGGCTGAGTAATAGTCCACTGTATATATGTACCACATCTTCTTTATCCATTCATCTGTCAATGGACATTCAGGCTGCTTCCATGTCTTGGCTATTGTAAATAGTGCTGCTATGAACACTGGGGTGCACGTGTCCTTTCAAATTAGTGTTTTCTCCAGATATATGCCCAGGATTGGGATTGCTGGATCATATGGTAACTCTGTTTTTAGTTTTTCAAGGAACCTCCATACAGTTCTCCATAGTGGCTGTACCAATTTACATTTCCACCAACAATGTAGGGGGATTCCTTTTTCTCCACACCCTCTGAATCACATCTTTCTTATTTCTCTTTCTTTTGCATTATCAATGTTGTGTAAACTTCATAGTCTGCTTTTGCTTATACTTGTATACTTTTCTTATCTCTGCCTTGGGACTTTTAGGTTTTTGGCAGCTAAGTCTATGTCTTACTCACTTTTGAATCCCTGTAGCATCTGATTATGTGTTATCTACCAAAACATTTGTGGAACTGAATCTTTTCACATCATGCACATCAATTATGACACTTTGCTGTAAGAGAAAAATGCCACCAGTGGTCAATATATTATTTACATTATTTACTTTATAATTAGTATCCTGGGACTTCCCTGGTGGCGCAGTGGTTAAGACTCCACGCTCCCAGTGCAGGGGGCCCAGATTTGATCCCTGGTCGTGGAACTAGATCCCACATGCATGCCGCAACCAAGGAGCTCGCGAGCTGCAACAAAGGAGCCTGCCTACTGCAACTAAGACCTGGAGCAATCAAATAAATAAATATAATTCGTATCCTGTTTTTTCTCCTTCATTTGTTATCATTTACTGGTGCATTTCAGTTAAAATAACTATGTCTGTTGCTTCTAATTTACTCTTAAGTTATTAGACCAATACATTTTAATTTACCTGTAATTCTAAGTTCTTCTCTGGCCTAAAGATGACTTCTCTTCAATAGTAAAGTACAGGTGGTTTTATGGTAGTTAGTTCTTTTCCCCTTATTTTCTCAGTTACTATCTGTGTCGTGGATAATTGAAGTTGCCAGAAGTCAAGCTGTTTTTTCTCACATTCCATAATAAACGCTTGTGCAAATGTATTGAATAATGACCGTGACATTATTCTTTACAGCTCAGTAGGCTTTGATGAAATTCCACAAATGTTAATTGGACGCCTACTACACACAAGCCGCTGTGGGTGATACAAAAATGAATAACACACAGTCCCTGCCAAATGAGAACTTTCACTCTATGTATCTACTTGGAGAAGCTCCTATAACTCTTCCCTTTTATATTTCCTTCACGTAGGGGTGAAAGGTAGAGAGTAACAGATGGAACTTCTCATTTCATTCAGCTGGCAGTTTTGATAATCACCAAATGTGATAATTCTATTTTACATTATAAATTGCTTCACTGTATCCAAGTCTTATTAAACTATGATTGACTCATTTTACACAGGTGGTAACAATGTATAATAGGCGACCATATTAAAATGCAAATTTGGCTAAAAAGATTGTAATTACATATGGTGTTCATTTTTTTTAATGTTGAAAAAAAAATTTAATCCATAGAGTTAAAGTTATTGAATCCTTTGAAAAAAATGGATTGGTCTAACCTCAAGTCATGAGACAGTGAGTTAAAATGAATGGTTTTTTATAGCTGCATATGCACTATAGATGTCAACTATACATCTTAGATTTAACATGACCAGAAGTCACCTCTTGATTCCTGCATGTCCCAACCTGTTCCCCTAATCACTTTTCCGATCTCAGGAAATACCCTCTCCAATCTTCCCTTTCCGCAGATCACAAACACTTGTGTCATCTTTCTCTCGAATCCCATATTCAACCCAATTGTATATACTATTGGCAGTAACTTCAGAATATATCCAGAATCTGCCAGTTTTTACCACCTGCACCCAAGATAGTGATCTTGATCTGTTACAATTACCTCTGGCCAATACATCTACATCTCTCTTATAAAACAAACAAATAATTGCATGTTATAAAAAGCATGGATATATTATTGTTTATTTAACTATTCTGTTTTCTAGAAGGTTGTTTCTAGTTTTCATTATTAAAAATAAATTGCATTGAAATAAGCCAATCACAAAAGGCAAATATCGATACTATATGATTCCACTTATGTGAAGGTTCCAAAGTCATTAAATTCATAGAGAAAGAAAGTAGAATGGTGGTTGATGGGGACTTGTTGTTTACTGGGTACAGAGTTTCAGATTTACAAGATGAAATGATTTTGGAGATTGGATGCATCAGAACTGTGAATATACTTAACATTGCTGAACTGTACATGTTAAAATGGTGAAGATAGTAAATTTTATATTATGTGTATTTTACCACAATTTTTAAAAAGTGAAAAAATTAAATAGCATTAGGAAAAATTTTTTAAACTCAGAAGCTATTAGAGAGAAGATGTACAAGTTCAACAGCATTTAGATTGAAAACCTCTCTAGTAACTAGGGAAATACACATTGTTTAACTGAGATATTATCTTCTTACCCATTGTTTGGTTAAAGTTGACAATACCTAAGGTTGGCAAAAGAACAGGAAAATAGGCACTCTCAAACTCTGTTGGTGAGAGAGCACATTAGTAAGACCATTTTGGTGGGTAATTAGTCCACTGATATAAAAACTTAAATGTGTATACTCTTTGACTCAGCAAATTCTATTCTATAGAAATACATGTTTACATATGCACAAACAATTTTACAGAAACATTCATTGAAACTTTGCCTGTAAAACTGAAAAGTTGGAAAATAATGCTGAAAAAAAATTCTCTACCACATTTGTACTTAGGTGTAAATTTTTTCTAGAAAGACACCCGTGGATTTCTGAGACAAAGAGCTTATACATTTAAAACATGAGTCAGTACTGCCAAACTGCCTTCCAAAAGGGCTGTGCCAGTTCACACTCATATGAGGGTTTTTGTCAGTTTTCCCAAGATTGGATATTATCAAGTTATTAATTTTGGCAATTTTGTAGATGAAATTATAACATCTAATTGTTGTTTGAATTTGCATTTCCCTTACTACTTAATGAGTCTGAGATCTTTTCACATGTATATTCACCATTTGTGTATCTTTTCTGTGAATTTTCTTTTTATATACTTCACCCATTTTTATAATCTAGATTTTGATCCCTTCTTTATTTTTCCTATCTGTCTATCTATCTATCGTCTATCAGATATGAGTCTGTGACCCCAATCAGGCATGTAAGAACTGCTACATTACCTTATTTTTCTTTTTTTAAATTTATTATTTATAAATTTATTTCATTTATTTATTTTTGGCTGTGTTGGGTCTTCGCTGCTGTGCACGGGCTTTCTCTAGTTGTGGCAAGCAGGGGCTACTCTTTGTTGTGGTGCGCGGGCTTCTCATTGCGGTGGCTTCTCTTGTTGCGGAGCACAGGCTCTAGGCACACGGGCTTCAGTAGTTGTGGCACGTGGGCTCAGTAGTTGTGGCTCGCGGGCTCTAGAGCACAGGCTCAGTAGTTGTGGCACACGGGCTTAGTTGCTCCGCGGCATGTGAGATCTTCCCGGGGACCAGGGCTCGAACCCATGTCCCCTGCATTGGCAGGCGGATTCTTAACCACTGCGCCACCGGGGAAGCCGGGGGAAGTCCCCTACCTTATGTTTTTTAAGTGCGATTATATGCATCTCTCCTAGTACTCTGCCAGTCATGAGAAACTCAAGGTCAGTAATCGTGGAGATTCTTCTCCTAAACCTTCATGGATGTGGGAAGGTTCTCTTATGCAGAGCAGTGTGTTTGGCCCTTGGGCACTACAATCCACGTGGATATTGTTCACATGCCCGTTATTTAAGTCCTCAGTGTCTCTGCTTCTTTACCGGACTTCGCACAAGATTGTTTTGCTGAGACTCATAACCTTTATTTCTTTTCATTCCTTTTTCTAATTCATTATTTTATTATTTATTTTATTTTCACTTATTATTTATTTTATCTTTTGATCTTGAACTAATCTGGAATTTGTGTATGCCTGTGTGTATGTCTGAGGTATGTGGTAAGAATCTAAGTTTTATATCCTTTTAGACATCCAATTGTTTGATCACCATTTATTAAATAATCAATCCATTCTTTTCAGACAAGAAACACAACCTGTTGCAAATGCTAGACTGATAAAGGAAGAAAGTCAACTTCTGGTAGGAATAAAAGCTATGAATCTTAGGCAAGTTAAAGTGTGCTAGAAAAAGAAAAGAAGAGGCTACTGGCAGACTTAAGAGATAAACAGACTGAACCAGAATTTTTAAAAATTGGAATTAAGGTAAAATTGAAAAATTGGGGACAATATTTTTTACTTAAATGATAAAGAGTTGACTTTGTACAGAAAAAGTTTATTCCAATTACTATAAAAAGATATACAATTTTTTTAAAAAAATTATTTATTTTTGGCTCCATTGGGTCTTCATTGCTGTGCGCGGGCTTTCTCTAGTTGCAGCGAGCAGGGGCTACTCTTCGTTGCAGTGCACAGGCTTCTTATTGCGGTGGCTTCTCTTGTTGCAGAGCACGGGCTCTAGAGCGCAGGCTCAGTAGTTGTGGCGCACGGGCTTCGTTGTTCCGCGGCATGTGGGATCTTCCTGGACCAGGGCTCGAACCCGTGTCCCCTGCATTGGCAGGTGGATTCTTAACTACTGCACCACCAGGGAAGTCCCAAAAAAGATATACAATTTAATAGAAAAACAGGCAAAGAGTTTGAAGGAATACAAGCAAAGACATTCATATGAAGTAAAAATATATAAGTATTTTGTCCACTAAAAATCGTATAAATTCATCTTTTAGCCATGAGACACTCGTTTTCACCTATTTAAATGGCAAGGTTTAAAGAGGCGATAAAACTCAAATTGCTGTTTGAAAATGTTGCTTGAGGGGAATGTAAATTGGTACAATCTTTTAGGTGGACAATTTGGTAATACATTTTAAAACTCTTAAAATATGCATAGTGTTTACCCAGAAATTTTACTTTTAGGAATTTTTCCTAAGAAAATAATAAAAAAAAGTGCACAAAGATTTACATAGTGTTATTTATAAGGAGAACAACCTTAGTGCTTAATAACTGGGGGGATTAGCGTTTCCCTGGTGGCGCAGTGGTTGGGAGCACGCCTGCCGATGCAGGGGGCGCGGGTTCATGCCGTGGTCTGGGAGGATCCCCTATGCCGCGGAGCGGCTGGGCCCGTGAGCCATGGCCGCTGGGCCTGCGCGTCCATAGCCTGTGCTCCGCAACGGGAGAGGCCACGACAATGAGAGGCCCGCGTACCACAAAAAAAAAAAAAAAAAAAAAATGGGGGGGGGGATTAAAAAATACATCTACATAGAGAACATATGTTGGCATTACATTTCATAACATGGGGACATGTCCGTACATATAGTACGTATACTGGAATGATCTGCTTATGAAACAATTGTGCACCAATGATTTTTTTTTTTTTTTTTTTTTTTTTTTTTTGCGGTACGCGGGCCTCTCACTGTTGTGGCCTCTCCCGTTGCGGAGCACAGGCTTCAGACGCGCAGGCTCAGCGGCCATGGCTCACGGGCCCAGCCGCTCCGCGGCATGTGGGATCTTCCCGGACCAGGGCACGAACCCATGTCCCCTGCATCGGCAGGCGGACTCTCAACTACTGCGCCACCAGGGAAGCCCCAATGATATTTTTATAAAAAAGAGTAGGGAGAAATTAGAAACTACCAGCACAAGTAATCATGGTTTAAAACATCTTTGCAAGGCTTTGATGCTGCTTCAAAAGTGATAGGTTGTGATCCAAGCTACGGATGAAATGAATGGATGGAGGGCGGTGCTGTGTGCATGTGTGTCTGCCTCACCCAGTGGCGTGATTTCAGCGTGAGGAGATAACACAGTTAGACCTCAGTCTTATGTGTCACTGACAAGTGAAAGAAGACATCCCTCCAGGCAAGTAAAATCTGTGAAGCCAAAAGTTTACAATGCAAGTTAACTCCCACGAAAGTCATTATCGTGTCAGGGTTCCTGCCTTCATTCAGTATGAAATAGAGTAAACCGTTCTAGAACATTTTTGCTTCTTTCCCTCCTGGTCCCAACTGTGCTGGGCTTTCCTCCTTCCCGAAACTGTGATTAAAACTCTAACACTGAATTGCTGTAAACCCATAGCCGCCATTCTCTATCCCAGAAATAGGACAAGTGCTTTTAGAAACAAAATTCCCGAGACTGTAATTATAGGAAGGGTTAATTGCTTAGGCTAAGTAAGCAAGGAGAAAAACATCTCAGGAAATTTGAAAATCAAGGTCCCCTGCCCAGGGGAATAGGGTGAGGGAGGGTTGAGTACAGCTGTTCCAGAAGCATCTTGTTTTGGTGGTTTGGCTGTCAGACTGTGTTTAACAAACCAAGCACCTTCCACCCACTGCCCTCGGTCTCCTGACAGTAACTGCAGCCACCAAAGGGCAGGAGAGGGGCTGGTCCCATAGGGAGAAGAAATTTAAAAATATGCATAGTTGCTCAGAACCAGATGCCATTTTCCCAACTGTTCTGCTCACAGGGAAAGTAAACTTATCGAAGCAAGTTGTGTTTGTACCACAAGATGCCACCCTTCCCTTGAAAAGAAGAGAGTAAGTTAACTAAATAAAATGCAAGTGTTTTATGAGTCCATCTCGCTCAGTTTTATGTCAACGAGCTTCATCTTGGATGAAGGAAAAGCCATTGTATTTTGTTCTGTAGCCTTTGGCGTAAGGAAAGAAACTAGTTCCTCGTTAGCAATTTCTAAAACTCTTTTAAACTGCTATGGAAGCATGACTTTTCCGTCTTATCTGACAGTGGATGACAATTTTGTGTGCAAGCTTTATTACTTTGAATTCTTGTTGTTAGCCTAGCTTTTGATATATAGTCAAGCCGTTACAAAGGACACTAAGTAACATGTGGTCACTCTCCACAATTTTAAGCTAACAATTTCTTCAAGAGAGAGGTCGAGATCTCTCGTCTGTGGAAGCAAAAATTGGACATGGGATTTGTTTTTAATTATTTGTTTGATGGGTCACTTCTCCTAACCCCGACAGTCCTCTCTGCATCTATCAATACACAGTCACTTAAATGCAGAGTTGAAGGCTGCCGTGACGAAAAGGTATTGACTTGTAAAATGGAAATTGATGTAATTAATAATCAAGAATTCTTTATATTCTTAGGATAAATCAATACATATTTATTTAATCATAATCCTTGAATTCATCTTTGAGTTATGCTGAAAGCAAACAGTCAAGAATTATCTCTGTTGCCCTGTTTTTTGCCTTTTGCTTACTTGAAACTGCTAGTCCTAGTAAATCAGTCTGCTGCTGTTAATGGTCAGTCCTCAGTCACCTTTCTGTACTGGGGAAAACAATGGAAATATTTCAGTCATTGTTCCTAAAGGGAAGTCACGACATAGATGGGACCTTGAACAGCTTATTTAACCTGTCTGCATCTCCATTTTTATTTGTAAAATGAGGCATTTTACTGGCTACTCTGTACGATGTCTTCTACACTTTAGAGAAGATTTTTATGATACTCTCTTTTAAAAGTTCAGATAGCCAGACTATTGTTATGGTTGGTAAAGGAAAATATTGGGAATTTGAAATCCTATTTCCACAAACCATTCTGCCTACTATTAGCAGTAGGATAACAGTATCGCTATAAAAATCTTGTTTGCATATAGATATACTAATTTTCAAGGTTGACATGATGGAAGCATTTTATATTTTTTTTTTCCACTTGAATTTTTTTTGTCATGGAGAAGATTCCAGAAAGTCTAAGTGCCTGTTACTCCCCATTAGAGAAAAGCAGTTGAAGATATTATTTCTGCATGAAATTTCTGTGGTTTGTGCCGTATTTGTAGAAATGGTGCACCATTTCTGGCCATACTAAGGATCAATGTTTAAGTCAAAGGCATCCCGGGATTAGTTGGTCGTTGGAGAAGCTTGGTGTGAAACTCTACCCAATATGGGGAACTCCACACTGATAGTGACAAACCAAGTCCAACATAGCCTTTCTCTTTTGAGACATACATGAGAAGTTAGGTCACTAGAGTTTAAATGATCTTCTCCTCCCAAACACTGACCTCTTTTTCCAGTTCTCCATTTGACTTGGTATCTTAGAAGAAACAGGAGTAGGGTTGCCTGATAAAATACGGGACATCCAGTTAAATCTGAACTTTCAGCTAACAAATAACATTTGGGGGGTATAAATATGTCCCCAAATTGCATGCATACTATATTAAAAAGTTAAAGTATTAAATTATATTTTATACTAATTATACTAAAATTTAGTTGTCTTTTAAATCTGAAATTAAAATTTACCTGGTCTACTGTATTTTTAGTGGCTAAGTGTAACCTTAATTAGGATGCAAAGGAAATGTGAAGCTGATGAGATGGTTTCTGATGTAAATTTTTATAAGGTAAAAATTACCCAGTGCATTAATTTGCTTTTCTCAGTATATCCATATGTGTGTATGTTTCTTTCAGAGTTTAAGATTTATGTATTTTGCCTTTCTATTTAACATATACAATATTTCTCTGTCTACATTTTAAAAGGGCTATCAAATTTTATGTTGTAGATAAATTATTGAACATTTCCCTCTTATTAAGTATTTATGTTATATCCTTTTTTTCTGCTATAAATTACATTGATGCACAGAATACTTGTTTTTTGTTAAACTGTTTTTCTAGAATACACTCCTAGGACTGAGATGAGTGGGTCATTGGGCATCCAGTGACCAAATCATGCCTCAATAATCATATTCAGGTTTCCCTTCATCCCATGTTAGAAGGGGTACAGTGTGGGAAAGGAGAAGAGAGGAGACATGCATGTGGATACAGTTTTATGTCTTACTAGTTCTGCAAGGGGCCAACCCTTTACAAGAATATTTCAAGTTTCTGAGAGGAAGCCATTTCTATTTTTAACAGCAGTCGTAAAATAACAGGCTTGGAAGTGGTTTTTGAAAAATTCAGCGGAACATAAAATAGTTTAGTGACCTATAACTTTCCTCTGTCATCCATGTCTTACTAGCATGCCACCAGGCTTCTCTGATCATCACAAGTGGCTTCATAACCGCTTCTGGACCGATGGGATTGCTTCTTAAACATGTTTCCTATGGTTTCATTATCGGAGGAAGCTGCAGTGTGCATCTGTTCATAAGCTAATCCTGCAGTCTCCCTCAGTGTGTTAGAAATGAGAAATAGGTTTGAAAAAATTGCTTCTACAACAAGCTGGTCCAAGTGATAAACCAATAACCAACTGCATTAATAATCTTACCCAGAGAAGAAAAGGAGACATAGAGCAAACCAGGCAGGACTATTTTCTTTTAAGGAAAAAACAGACAAGGGAGAGGTTGGGGAGAGGCAAATAAATATAAGGTAAGGGATCGGGGGGTGGAATTGTAATTTACTCTCCTTTTTGACCCTGAATATCATTTAAAGTGATTTCAAACCAAACATACAAGATAAAATGAAATAATAATATAGAGAAGTATAAAGACTACAGACTAGGTTTTCTTCAGTTGCTGTCGCTGTTTAACTTCAGTTTTATCCAATTAGACTCAAGCCACCATCAAGAGATATGTTAGACCTCACAGCTCCCCCAGCAAGCTCATAGGCAGATAGCCTAGTCCTTGCTGGGAATACTGTGCTGTAAGAATTTCAGCTTTCGTGTGAACACTGAGTTCAAGTTGACAGTGCAATAATATTTCAATAGAGAGCAGTAATGAGAGGAAGACAGTTCAGCTGGGTGTGAAACATCTTCTTTAGTGCCCTAGGTGGAGTTGGGAGTTCTATCAACATTTACTAAACTGTTTTCAGAGGGAACACTGGTGGTCCATCAAGACACTAATAGCTGATCTCCAAAAGTGAGGCGAAATGAGCTTGGGAAGGTAACTTGCTGTGTATCCGCCCATCCCTCCCAGATCCACGGTGCCCATTAGAATAGTGAAGGCTCCGAGAAACTTGCAGTGGGAAAACCTATTTTACTTATAACTTCCCATACTTGTCACTAAGGAAGTCATTTTTATACAACCTGCTAAACATTTCAGGGAAGACCCATGTTGTGAAGGACAATTTATGCAAAACTCTGAGTTAAATATGTCTCAGTGATAAAAAAAGGGGTGTAGAAAGAGTTGGTTTGGGGACCTTTTCAGATGAAGTTTTGATGTGTATTGTAGCCTTGTAGTTTGTCCTGCCCACCCCCAAAACTTCTCTACATCTGCTGAGTCACCTAGAGGAGTCATCCATACTGTTCTTTAGAGATTTGAGTCTCTGAACAGGAAAATAAAGGAGAAAGGAGAAACGTTGCTCAGGTTTTATTTTCATTTATGCTTCTAGTTAAATCCTATGTCTTTAGACTAGAAGGGAGAGTGGGGAAGTGGGCTGGCTGGCTCTTAACTGTAGTTTAGCAGAGCAGGATTTATCCGATAAATCGTAACTTCTGAGCCAAAGGACAAGACAAATAACACATCTCATGAACACTGAGAAGGATGTGGTCGGAAGGAGGAATGTTTAATTGACTAAGAGGGCTCCAAATTGAACTGGCCAGTGGGAGTAAGAGACTGGGACAGAAGGATAAAACTGGGTTCTATGGCGGGATGATGCATGGCATTGAGGGAAGCAGCCCATGGGAGGTGGTGGTGAATTATTTTCAAGTGAAATTGCAGTGAAGTGAGTTGGAAATAATATGTATCATTTCAGATGCCTAACATTAATGTTCAGACGGTAGAGTAAAAAAGAACATCTTATGTCTTCTAACAATGAATAAATTTGTTATTCAATTACATGAACAAATATTGATTATGTTTCACCTATCACATGTAGCATAGTAAAAAGGAACTTTAGAATATGATGGACAAATCCTGCTTTCAAAAAGGAATACTATAAATATTTTAGAAAGAAAATGAAATAAGTTCATACAAATAACTCATATAAGGCCGAACACTGTGTGATTAGTGATGTGATTAGACCTGAGTTTTGGAATATTAATCTACCAGAGATATCCAGATTAGGTTGGAATACAGATAATGGAGGTAAGAATCGATACAAGACTTGATTTTCAAAATCAGGGCGTCAGCAAAGTTTTTCTGTAAAGGGTCAGATCGTACATATTTTTGGCTTTATGTGCCATGTGGTCTCTGTAGTGTACACGCAGCCATAGGCAATATGCAAATGGGTATGGCTATTGTTTTCCAATAAAACTTTATTTAGAGAAACAGGCGACAGGCCTGACAGTCCATGGGCTGTAGTTCTCTAATCCTTGAATTAAATAAAGAAACCATAGTCAACTGCTGATGAAAATATGAAATCTATGACTGTATTTTAAGGATCTGACAAAAGGGATCTTGAGAAACATTAGCAGATAAATCATGGTTTACTAATCCCAGTCAAGATAGAGTTATTTGGATTTCCATATCCAACAGTGAGAGACTAGCTGGTTACTGACCAATTCTTCCATTGGGAAAAAACCCCCAGAAAAGCTGAGTGTGTGTGTGCGTGTGTGTGTGTAGGTGTGTATGCATGGAGATCAGAGAGCTACCAAGGCAGTAAGGACTTGTGGGGTTTAAAATAGAGAGAGAATTAAAATACATGATACCAATAGTACAAAAGACAGAAGGGGTAAATGGCATACATATGTTCAAAGATCCTTGCATTGTTCAGCAATGGATAAAACCACAAATTTAAATTAGATTTTAATAAAACAAGAGTGCATTTGTAATTTCTATCGTTACCATTACAAGGATAGTGAAAGAATTGTATTGTCTAGCTGGGAAGCTAATAGAGGGGAAAATAGAATAATAAAATACTACTTAATACAGAATAAGGTAAGAAGATGAGAAAGAAGAAATGTAGAATAGGTGGGACCAAAAAATCCACAATAGTCATATGTAGATTTAAACCCAAATATATCAGTAATTATACCTAATGCAATTGGATTAAAAACACTAGAAGATAAAGGTTGTTCGACTGGATTAAAAAACAAAATTCACCTCTATATAGGCTGTTTACAAGAGATACACCTTGAATATGGGGCTACAGAAACATTCAAAGTGAAAGAATAACAAGGATATTTTAAGCAGAGACTAGATGGGTGGTTCCTGGGGGCAGGGGTTGGGTGGGGGGAGTGGGTGAAGGTGATCAAAGGGTACAAACTTCCAGGTATGAGATGAGTAAGTTCTGGGATGTAATGTACAGCATGGTGACTATAGTTTCTTAAAGTCATACAAAAAACCGAGAAGGGCCATCTTTGGTGACTCTCCCAACCTGTAAAAAGTCGGTCCCTTAAATCATCATAATCCAAGTAGTTAGACCCACCTGCAGTGACAACATCAAATGAATTTGGGCTTTTGAGGAAATCTGTAGAAATCTAGCCAGACTTTCGAGTAAATAGGGCTTTGAATTGTAGGCAGCCTCAAGCTCTTTACCCTCTTCTGTTAATGTTTTCCTTTAATTTTTCCATAAAAAGGTGGAGGGAGCTGCATCCATTCATGGTCTTTTCTGCAAAGGTCATACTTCGCACCTTATTACTTGCAGTGCCCACTGAAGTTGGCCACAGGAGCAAGATGGGCAGCTGGGCTCATACTTGCTGTCCCAGTTTCAGGCCTATGCTGGAAAGAACCCGAGTTTGCTTATCCTTGACCGTTGTTAACACAAATATTATGGTGTATGTGTAGGAACATGAATGTGTACACTTTTGAGAAAGGACAGAGGAAAAGCAGTGAAGACTGCAGGGACCCACCCCATTAAAGGATTATGGCTGAAGCCCCAATACCTCAGAGTACTTGGCGGGGTCCTGCTGCAGCTGCCCAGACATTAAGGAAATACCTGAACATCATTCCGTGTGCGGAGAATAAGGTGAACCCGAAGGAGCCAGAAATGGGCGTATGTGACGTGCGGGCTTCAGACCGTCTGTAAACTTCTGGAAACAACTAAGGAGAATTGTGGTCAAAGGGCAAGAATGCCTGCATATGTCACGAGGGGCGGGGACTTGGGTAAGGAGGTAAATTTTTTCTTTTTTTTGCGGTACGCGGGCCTCTTACTGCTGTGGCCTCCCCCGTCGCGGAGCACAGGCTCCGGACGCGCAGGCTCAGCGGCCATGGCTCACGGGCCCAGCCGCTCCGCGGCATGTGGGATCCTCCCGGACCGGGGCACGACCCCGTGTCCCCTGCATCGGCAGGCGGACTCTCAACCACTGCGCCACCGGGGAAGCCCGGGGGGTAAATTTTTATTTTGAGTTTGATGATTTTCTTCTCTCACTTGGACATAGAATGGATCCTCTTCTGCAGTAATGGAAAAATTTTAAATTGACATTACTTTTAACTAGAATCTGAGCCTCCTATCCTTTATCTGGAGCCATGGAGCCAATAGGCTGAGCTGCCATCAGGGTGTGAGTAAATAACATTTCGTGAGGAACTGTGTCCTGTATACATCGTCCGTATGTATAATTTCATGGACTGGGTAGGTAGGGTCATTTAGTTTCTTAACAACTTGATTCTTTTTCTACTGTAGAAAGCACTGGAAAGGAATTATACTCACATGTTCAGAGGCTACTTAAGAAGCTGTTAAGTACACAGTAATTATTGTGAGTTTTTAAGAACTTTCTTCATTCAGAGCAGAAACATGGAGGATGAGGTACTGAACGTTTCTCTAGTTTGAACAGTCATTTCACATGCTTCTCGATGTCATTGTTTGATATTAGGGGAAAAAAAATGAAAGAACTCTGCAGTGATTTACCTCTTATATCTCGATGTAGGCTCAAGAAACCATAATTGTGTGAATTATATCCTACACTTGGTGTGGCATTCATACATAGTTTATATAGTCAAAGGTATACATCTAGGATCGCAAGATAAACAATCAGTATATTATTTCTACTTTTGGGGAAATTTTTTCAAACAGTTTAGAAGATTTTAGGATGGTTTTTGAGGGCATGAAAGATCAATCATAGGGGTGATGCCTTGCTTCTTAGCATTATATTGGGAGCTTTTAGAGTCAGGCAACAAACATTCCCTCTGCCTCCTGTTCCTTTTGTTGTCTTCCCATGATCCAGGTCATGCTTTCGTGAAATAGAAATATAATAGCTTCTCCTCTCAATGTAAACTAGGACTGGATGTAAAATTTGTATTAATAACCAAGCTTAGAAGTTACTGAATGTGAACCAAGTCTCTTTGGTTTATTTTGTATGGTTAATGTTCCCATTATTTTGTAATCGGGTTTATTAGGCAACTTTTATAGCTGTCTTAAATCTAACATATATATTGTTCTCAATCACTGGAAAGGTTTGGTGGGTCACTTAAGAGTAGAGGCAATTCTGTATTCTGAAGATCCCCTTTACATCCATATTTTCTTGATTTTTCCCAGGGATGGAAATTAGTCAGGTACTAAGGACTCAACACAGTACCTTGCCAGAGATTCATCTGGGTACTAAAAGTAATTTATATTTTTCCTATTTCCTCTGCTCAAACATTTTTTCTGAGATAATGTGTCCTTCACGGTATGTGGTTGGAGAGACATGATTTTCATCTTAAATCTATGATTCCTTAAAAAAAATAATGGCATCTTCTCTATAGTTTTGGAGATTAGCTTGAATGGCAATATTAGGCAACTCTTTTCCTGACCCTAATTCTCAAATGCATCCCAATGTCTTATTGGAAGAACATATGGGAGGGATTTGGGGATCAGCTCCCCAAAAGACCTGAGTCTGAATTTGCCAGGAGAGAATTATGGGTTCTTTTCTGAACTGCTAGTAGAGATTCTCTTGATATGGAAACCAGCTGGAGCTGAGGAAAAGTTTGCACACCTGTGTCTTCCCCCAAGCCCCAAAGACTTGAAGAACATGAACTGTTTCAGAAACTAGGGTCCCTAATCCAACCCTAAGAGATCCAGACCAAGATCCCTTCAAGAGTTGTGTCTTGGATGACAGTTGTTAAGGAGAGGCCTCAGCAGAACCCTTCTGGGGCTCTGATACACCAAAACTGTGGAATCCCACCTCTCGGCAAAAGGCCAGGAGCCGAGAAGGCTGGAGGGAGTGGCTGACAAGGTGCTGCCCTCAGTCTGCTGCTCGGTCCACCTGCCAGGTTGGGAACTCCCCTGAGAAAGGTCTAGGTCCCAATTGTCAGCTTAAGAGCTTAAAACTTATGGGAAGGCCACAAATTTGGGGGCTATTGTACTTGTCACCAAGCAGGGGGAATAGCAACTATCCCCTAAAATATTTGAGGATTGGAGATGTAAAAACTTGAGTGGGGTCTTGAGCCAATCACAGAGCCTCTTAGAGGTTTGGCTGTGTAGATGCCGTGTTAGGAAAGGGTTTTCCACAAAAGGTGCCTATTCTTATAAAGGGTGACATGCTTCTCTCTTCTTTTTAGTCCAGTGAAAGAGCCCCGTAGACATTACCTCTGTGTTGTGCTTAAGAGGTCCCTGTGTGTGTGTGTGTGTGTGTGTGTGTGTATTAGGCTCTCTTGGGAGCTTCTGAAGTACCTCTGATGCTGTCCTTTCCCAGAATCTGTCCATAGAACCTGCAGCGAGGGTTTTAATGCAGGTAATCAAGAAACTCGTTTACAGCCAGAAGCAAACTGTTTTGCCATCAGCACAGCCAACAAAATAGCACGCTGTTGGCAGGAGATGATCATTGCTCTAATATCTTTCAGGCTGCCAACGATGAAAACACTGCAGTAAAACTGCTGTCCCAAGCAAAAAAATTCAATTTTTAGAACTGGACTATTTTACAGGGCACCTGACCAATCAGATCCTGTGTGAGGTGAGGTTGCTCGTGGTGATACATGACTCAGCTCTATTATTTCACAACTTCCTACCTCTTTTTCTCCTTCTGTGGCTCATGCTTCTTGGGTATTCCATACCATATTCCCCTTGCCCCTTTCCACTCAGATATTTTTTACCTAGGCTGTTCTCTTTGTCAGCATTTGTCTGGACCAGTCTTTCTTCCCTGTTTTCAACTTCTCCATCAAAACATTCCCTTCCTGTATAACTTTCCTGCAGTGTCTTGATAGATGGTTTTCTTTCTTGTCAAGGATTAGATATATAGGAACTTTTTCAAAACCTATTTATTTATGCTAGCAGTAAAATCTGACATTAGGCCAACTTTGGACTTATAGTTATACGGCTTTCCTTCATTTTAATGCAGCTAGTGATTGCACAGAGAAGTTAAATAATAGATGTAGGTTTTTGTGTTCAGAGCTTTATTAATTTCATAGCTTTGTTAATTTATTTATGTTCATTGATGCGTTCAATTGCTCATCAAGTAATTATTGTGCACGTGTCACGTGAGAAAAGTGAGATTTGGTTTTTGCCCTTATGGAACTTCTGCTCCAATGGGAAAGCTGGCAATATTCCAATGATCACAAAACAGATGAAAAATTACAACTGTAAGAATACTATAAGCATGAATTATTAGAAGAATTGACATAATATGGAGGTGAGAGTAGCTTCTCTGAGGAGAATTGAGATGAGGTCTGATGGAAGACTAGCTGTTGGCTGGAGAAGAGGCAGTATGGCAGGCAGGGGAATAGCATGTGCAAAGGCCCTGTGGTGTGAGGGGCAAGCAACTGAGAGAAGGACTGTGTGATAAGAGTTCAGAGACTTGCTGGATTTCCAAATAGCTAGACTAAGTCACTGAAATATTTTAGGTGGAGGGGTGACATTATCAGATTTGCATTTTAAAAAGAATGCCGATAAGATGGACAGATGATTAGAGGATAAAGAGTAGATGGAGGTAGACTGGTGAGGAAGTCTCTCAGTAGTCCTGATGAGAGTGAAGGTGGCTTAAATGGGAGTGGTGCTGTGCTGGAGATGGACAGAGGTGGGCAGAAATGAAAGGTCTAATTTTAACAAAACTTGGTCATAGATTGGACATCAGAGGAGAGGGTGATGTCAGGCATGGGTTTCAGATTCCTGGCTGGCTCAGGTGGATGAGTGAGGAATGATGGAAGAGAACCAATTTCATGGTGGGAGATCACAGGTTAGCTTCTTGTTAGATTGAGATGCTTTGAGATCGTCAAGGTGGAGATGTCAGAAAGACAGTTGCATTTACATATCTGGAACTCAAGAAAGGATCTGGGATAGAGTTATGAATGGGGGAACCAAAGCTCCAAGAATTTCTTGCTCAAAGCCATGCAACAGTTCGGTGGTAGAGCCATGATTAAATGTGCATCTTTTTGCTGCTTGACCAAGCATGTCCTTAATGCTACAAAGAGAAAAAGACAAATGCGGTAAGTTGAGCCTGCGAGGTAGGCATACTCCCTTTCCCCTGCCTCGGTGATTCTGCTGGTGATGAAAATTCAAAGCTAAAATATTAGAAGAATATAGTCATCCATGCCTTCTTTTTAAATTTACTTGCACTGTGAGATTTGAAAGTTCTGTTTACATTTTGATTTGATATTTTCCTTATATCTAAATATTAACAACTTGCTAGCAGATTGGATTTGATTGCCCCGAGGACCAAAGGTATAACTCAATGGAGTAATGTAAACAGATTGAAATTGATTGCAATGTCTTGTTATGTTCTTAAAAGAGAAAAAGTGTGGGTATCTCTGAAAGATTTCATATTTAAGTCCTGCTGTGGTCTTTGTTTTAGAAGACATAGGAGGAAGTAGTGTGGGAGGAAAACTGGGGGAGGACCACAGTTACCATTAAGGTTGTATAGGGGCTATTGGAAAAAGCCTATTGCTTGTGGCTGTCATAATGACAAAGGGCCAGCGTGCCCCTTCTTCGGTTTGGCGTGTTTGTTCTGAGAGCAGGGTGTTATAGAGGCAGTGAGCTGTTAAATACAGGAGATTCACATTGTTATAATTTCCTAGTGCACTGCTCAGGACAGCATTTTTAAATGTTAATGGTACTATTAATTCCGAAACTCTATTTTGCAATTTAAAATCACCTATTCTTCTGCAAGGTTGAAAACTGACTTTCCATTATGTGGCATAAAAATGTCTCAACGCTTTGGTTTGTTTTGCAAGGGGAAGATGACTTAAATGTTCTTCAGCGTCCTTTCTTGTTTCAAAGATGCTCAAGGGGTTTTTAGTCCTAAACTTTCCATTTCAATTAAGTCTGAAGCTGCATATCCAAGATTGCCGGCAAAGTCTCCCTTCCCTCATCCTTTACTTCACTGCTCACTTCCACACCCTTTACTCCGAATGTCTATGGGACTAACCAGGCAAAGTCATGTGTGATGGTCTCATGGCGTATTTTTTTTTTTCTGGATCCATTTTCTTCTGTGTTCTCATTGTTTGGCTAGGGTTTGCTTTGTCCACCACTTGTTGAAGTTAACTTTTAAATGGAAAGACTGTGATGTCATTTGGAGGACATCCATACAGGATATTTTGAGGGCCATAAGAAATTCCTCTAATCACTACACCCAAACAGCCTCCTTTTGGGCTCTAGCACGACGCTCCAAACTCCCACATTAATTACTGAGTCAGAGCATTGAAGTGTGAGCCTAAGATGTGACCGACCACCTTCCAGGTAGGACTCAGATGTAGGAAAAGCTGAGTGAAGTGGGGAAAGAAACCATAAATACGTGCAAAATGAAATTAAATTACACGAATTCATGTAACATTTAACAGTTATCTAGTTAATACCTGTTATGATACTCACCCTTCTAGGCCCTGGGGATAAAACAAAACAACACAAACGAGATCCTTTTCTTTATAGAGTTTACTTTTTTTTTTAAACATCTTTATTGGAGTATAATTGCTTTACAATGGTGTGTTAGTTTCTGCTTTATAACAAAGTGAATCAGTTATACATATACATATGTTCCCATCTCTCTTCCCTCTTGCGTCTCCCTCCCTCCCAGCCTCCCTATCCCACCCCTCTAGGTGGTCACAAAGCACCGAGCTGATCTCCCTGTGCTATGCGGCTGCTTCCCACTAGCTATCTATTTTACGTTTGGTAGTGTATATATGTCCATGCCACTTATAGAGTTTACTTTTAAGTGAATTAATATAGCGACTCAAGCCAATTCCCATTTTTGGCCAATACTTCCTTGTCAAATGAGTCGTGTCATTCTCAAGATGGACCATACATCTTAGGGGCTGAGAAATAGATAGGATTCACGAGTGACTTTATACATGTACCAAGCATTGTCTGCAGACTGAATGAATAAATCGAGATCTAATTGTTGTGTTAGAGTCTGCATTCTGGTTTAATTTTAAGTAGATGTTACTTGGATAGTGTAAGCGTGTTGTTATAGAGAGAAGGAGCTATAGATTCATTGAAGAGGGGGATTCTATATACTAATGGCATTTGGTTTGGGGGTTGGAACCAGCAGTTGGTTTACTTTTGCTCTAGGGTTACGTAGGAAAAAAATGAAACGACTCTCATTTCGTGCTTCATTGGCACAGCAGATCATACAAGGCTCTTTTCCTCTCTGTTAGGGTCACAGATCTAATAGCATTCTATCACAATTGGCCTCACAACTCAGTTCTTTTTCAGCAGTTGCATAGTAATCTATAAAAGAGAGAAAATGATCTAGAGTCAGCCCTTCTTTACCCCAAAGCAGAACATTGGGTGATCTGCCTTGAACATCCACCATGAAGCAGACTCCTGATTAGGGCTCATGGCATGACTTGAGGGAAGGCAAGGATGATGCAAGATGTTGGCATTCTAATGCGGAGATTGGCAGTGATGATGTGATATCCACTGTGACATTGGTGTCATACAGATCTGCTCTGCACTTAGACCAGTACTAACTTATACCAGTACCAACAGCTGCAGAGCAGGTCTTAACTAGCAGTGGGATCAGAGGAACAGTCTGCTGGTTACTGTGCAACTTTCATCCCATACCTAATCCATTTCAAGAAGTGCATGAGAGTGGCTCTGGTTTTGTGGCATGTTAGCTCTTATTTTGGGAAGGCTGCTATACCAAGTATATCCTAGTGAGTCATGTCCTTAGTGAATCATGACTGCTCTGTTATTAAACAGTAGTATTTATGGAGCATGTGACATGTGCCTAGAAATAGGGTAGAGGCTGAGAGGGACTCACGTGTATTGAGGAGCACTTGCTCTCAAATATAGATTGCAGAGTCAAGCCTAAGACATGGACCAATGGCCGAGTATACAGTTTAGTGTATAACCATGTGATAATACATGGTAGAGATGAAATGCAGCAGGAGTTCAAAGAAGGAAAACATTAACTAGTAGGGTGAGAGATTCAGGGTTTGTGAAAGAAGTAGAATTGAAATATAGATAGGATTGGACCATAATATCTCCGTTTCCTTTTCTACTATTTGAGTCAGTGAATCTCCATTTCTGCTGCTGTCCCTTTCTTGTAGCTAGAGAGGGCCATGAAGATACTCTTATACGGTATTGATGATTTTCAGCTCATTTTTGTGGCCAAGATTCTGCTCTACAAGTCAGGATATTTTAGGACAAGAAGGTCAAAACAGATCAATCGTTTCTGATGGTTCCCTATGACTGTCAAAGGACACCTTAAGTCCAAGGACACCTTGACTGGGCAAGAAGATACTTCAATCACAATGCCCTGGCTACTTCTAGGTTACTTTTATGAAGAGGTTGGAGAGTATCTACTGATGTTGCACAGAATGTATCGCAGTACGATGCAAATGTAGGATCCATTTGTAGCTCCATTACTACAGAAGGCACTGCTTCTAATCCCCCTCCAATGGCCCTGTGCTCAGATGTATCTCAGAGCTGCAGAGAAGCTGCTCCGCAGACACCAGGCTCTGGGTGCAGAGGCAGAGAGAGAGAGGGGCGGCATTTTGCAGTCTCCCAGGGGAAATGATAGAAGCCTGCAAATAATCTGTGAGAGCAAGAATGCTTCGGATTTAAGACCATGCAGGGAAAGAATAATGACGGAGAGCCCCACAGAGGTTGAATAATGACCACCACAACTGTTCCCTTAGCTGTGGCTGTCAAAGTTTATTACCAGTTGCTAAACTCTAAGTGTTGTTACGTATAAATATGCATAGTAACTTGTTTATAAAATTTCATAGCAAATGTGAATTCAGTCATTCTGACAATTCCTTTTGTCTCCATAAAGTTCTGAAGTTCAAGTTACTCCATCTTGGTATTATTATATATAAAAACATGGGGAATTTGGTAGCAGGCCAAGATCCTGGTCCCCAGTGAAGGCAAAACCAGATGGTCAGCACCCCTACGTATTTCTGTTTGGTTGTGTTACATATTTCACACCTCTAGCCAGGAAGATTTGATTGCAAAATTCTTGCTCAGGTTATGATGAAGACAATTTGAAACAAGAGGCAACATAAGATTTTCAAAGTTTATTCTATTATAATGCTTTCAAAAGTTATCTCAGAAAGGAAATGAATGAAGAGAGATTTTGTGATTCATTTGATAAAACAACAGAGGTGATGAAAATAGCTCTAAGACGGTAGAGCCTTCAGGAAGTGCAGCTCCAAAGATGGCGAGCTGCAGCCCAAACGTTTAGTGACACTGAGTTGCCAGTATCAGCAAAGGACTACAGACTGATTTGAAATGCTGCTGTCATTTTCAGAAATCCCACTGGTTGATGATGGAAACTGCTAATACGAGCTTGAACGTTCTGGATAATGCATACTACATAAGGGACGGGGGAAGTATTGCAAAGAAAGCTGTCAGAACAAAAGAAATTAGACAGTATTGAGTCCCTTGGCTAAGACTGCTGTGCCTGGAGAAAAAAAAAAATTATCCCAGGCTGAAAAGAATGCCGTCATATTTAACAGACACTGACTTGTTTTAATTTTGAAAGTTGAATTTTTTCCCCACACTGGGGTAGATTTTAAGCAGGTCTATGTGGGCTGTAAAGTAAAATAAACAAACAAAAGCAACACATGCTGTCTTTGACTATTCTCACCAGGTACTTTTTATATTATTAGAGAACTGTCAGCATTAATTCTAATATTATTAGAATATGCACTAATCTCAGGATTGCAATTACTTCCGAGTCAGAAGAAAGGAAATGGGATTGGAGAGGAGTTAATAGAGGACTTCAACACTTTATGCAATATTTTATTCCTTAAAATAAAATAAAACAAAAGAAAGAAACAAACGCAATATTTGAAACACATTGGGCAGTATGTTAACATTGGTTCACATGGGTTCCTATGTGCTTATTATTCTTTACACTTTTCCATATGTTCAAAATATTTCAGACTTAAAAATTATTGGAAGAGAATAAAAACGCAATCTCTGAATTCTCATGTTAGCTATGGAATGGAGTTTGATGGACATCTGTTTCCTAGGATACTGAATGATAATTTTCCAGGGACTGTCAT
Organism: Leucopleurus acutus; assembly: GCF_964270905.1. Lineage (NCBI taxonomy): Eukaryota > Metazoa > Chordata > Mammalia > Artiodactyla > Delphinidae > Leucopleurus > Leucopleurus acutus. The sequence continues at coordinate 59,153,354 of NC_139154.1, forward strand.
GAATCTATTATCTTTTTGAATTAAAAAGAATCAGCCCAGGGCAGGTATTGGCAAATTACCCAGGTCTTTCAGGGCATAGTTCTCTTTACCCTACCACCTCTTCTAGATAAAGGTGACTCTCAATTGTATTTGTAACCCCAGAAAAAGTACATCACACAGCTTGAAGTTTTGTGTGTGTGTGCGCATGCGTTTTTACCTTTGACACTTCATGACTATTCAGATATTTTTTTGTATCAGTATCCATCCGCCCCATCAAGTTATATGCATCTTCCTTATATTTTTTGTCACTTCCTAAAACACATTTCGTATCTTATTGGTGGCTAAGGATATAATTTTTGCCATTTGGGGGGAAAGTATTTGCTAAAATTCTCATGATTAATATTAATGCTAATTTTCCCACAAACATTCCTAGATTTATGTGTATAAAGAGGATTTTAAATACTTTTAGAAGCATGCTTTTCTCATATTCTAAGGGTGCAGGGTCCGTTAAAAGTATTTTCTTTAAATATTTTTAAAAGAAATCAATACTTTTTTTTACACATTTAATATATATTAAGTGTATAAATAAAATCAGCTTTCTCACTTTAATATACCTCAATGTGTAGTGTACCTTTTAAAAGCCAGTATAAGATTGTGTAAGTGTCTCAGAAACTTGGGGAAACAGCAATGACCACACTGGTTGTAGAGGCTTGGTGTGCACGTGCTTCCCAACTCACTAGGTGGCGCTGCGGAGAGTCGGCTCTTGCTACTGACCCTGCTGAATAGGGCTACATGTAATATTAGGAAAATCATATCTTCGCTCCGGAAATAGTATCGGGATGTAAGTGTACAAAAATGAAACTAAAGAGATACAAGAACTTCATCTTACTATTTCAGGGAAGAATATGTGGTAACTGAAATGTTTGATCGCCATCAAAAAGCATTATACACTTGGTCGGGTGGGTTAGATATTTTTTTCTTTCTTTAGAAACAACACGGATATAAAACACTTACTTTTTAAATAAAAATTAACTTTATCAAAAGATAATTTGGTGTTTTCTCTGATGTGTGGTCGATTCAGGGATGCTGATATATTGAATGTAATGTAATAATTACTATGCATGTATAGAACTTTCATATACTTTGTCTCCCATATTTTTACCATAGGCTTGTGATGTAGGTAAATGCATAATTTTCAAGATAAGGAAGTGAGGTTCGGAGAGAACGAGTTTGTTTAATGTTGCTCAAAACGTGTGTGGAGAAACTGTGTGCAAATCCAGGACTTCTGACTCCAAAATGTGTCTTCCGTCTTTCACTGGAGGCCAGACTTCCTGGGTCCAATATACAAACAAAACAAAATAAAACAAAAATCTCCATTCTCTAGAAATTTATGTCCGTAGACACCTGAGCCAGATTTCTTTCAGAGTGTTATGCTCACCTGTACCTAAGGAAGAAAGCACTTGCTTTCTGATGTGAGTATTGGTTGATTCAAGTCATAGGATCAATTTGGTTACAGATGTCTTAGTATCCAAAAAGAACACTTTACCTTCTTTTGTACAGTCTTTCAACTTACAAAGCATTTTGCATAGCATAAAATTTATAATTCATCTTCACAACTCCTTAAAGTATATGGGATATCACAAATGTGTAAATGAAGACGCCAACTCCCAAGAGGTTAAAATTTGAATTTGAGATATCTTATTCTAAGGTGATTGTGTCTATAAACTTCATGACTCTTTACATTGTTTAGAAATTTCCTCCACTTTCTTTTCAATTATTTTTCTTTGGTTGATGTTATTTTAATCCTTTAAGGCACAATAGCAATGGTGAGGGAAATGGTGTATCATTATGACCTGCAGAGAAGTTGGGATGCATGTGCATTTTGAAAGAATAAATACAACCATACAATAATTCTATATTTGACAATGAAATATAATAACTCATATTTGGAAAGTAAAAAGAGTGCCTATTATTTTTGTGATATAAGCTACCAAAGGGAATGCTTAGCAAAGCTTTGGGGGTAAGACATGGCTAAAAAGGGCTGAAAAATACCCATGTACTAGGAACCACAAGGGCTATGGAATCAGAGATTTAAGTCCAAACCCCAGCTCCATAGCTCAGTAGTTGTGTCCCTGAAGCAAATTACTTAATAGTGGAAAATGGAGAGAGTGAGAATTGTTTGATAGATTTGGTGTGAGGATTTATCAAATAAAACATAGAGTGCCTAGAATGGCATCTGGTCCATGGAAGACATTCAAAAATAATTTTTTTTCCTTTTTAAAAAAAAAATTCACTCTCCTTTTTCCCCTTTTTAAAAAGCAATTTTATTAGCTAATTCTATTCTGGCTAAAGAATTTAGTGCCTTCTGCTGGGAAACTATAGCTTGAACTCTCTTCTTTGCCACCAATATAGTAAAAAAAAAAAAAGGGGGACTTCCCTGGTGGCGCAGTGGTTAAGAATCCGCCTGCCGATGCAGGGGACACGGGTTCGATCCCTGGTCCGGGAAGATCCCACAGGCCTCGGAGCAACTAAACCCATGTGCCACAACTATTGAGCCTGCGCTCTAGAGCCCGTGCGCCACAACTACTGAGCCCACGTGCCACAACTACTGAAGCCCGTGCGCCTAGAGCCTGTGCTCTGCAACAAGAGAAGCCACCACAATGAGAAGCCCGCTCACCACACAGAAGAGTAGCCCCCGCTCGCCACAACTAGAGAAAGCCCGCGCGCAGCAGCAAAGACCCAATGCAGCCAAAGGTAAAATTAAAAAAATAAGAAAAAATTTTCATGGTTACAAGAGGAGACCTTGAAAGCATAAAGTTGCAGTTGGAAGCTGCTAGCAGGTATTTTGAGAATGGCTGATGGTGTCCTTAAGTCTTTTATACAGTTTAGAAAACTCAAGTTCTCAGTAATAAAGGAACATGTCTGAACCCATGTCCACGATGGCCATCCAGCTGTATTTTGGATGCCTGAACCACAGTCACTCTAAAAAAATTCACTCTTGTATTCAAATAACTGGTTGGTTGTGTTGACTTGGTCCTATCTGGTTTGCAGCCCATCTAACCTAAAGGCAGGCAGATACAGACTGATTAAAATCAAGGTGATTTTGGAAGCAGGGAATCATTGCAACCTTTTTAATATTTTGGCCTCAGAATTAGGAGAAGGAAGTGTTTCATTTTGCCTGGGTTGGACTGGGGTAGCTTCTCTCCCTGCCAAGTCCTCAGTGTGCCAGAGGGAAATGCCAAGGGTTGGGCAGATCCAGGTGGTGAGAGGCCAGCAAATGACAGCTCTCGGGAAGTGCTTTACCTCTTGCAGCCTGCTGAGGGGCAACTTAGCACCGTCTGTCCTCTCTCAGGCTTGGGAAAGATACTCCCAAAGTCTGAGACCAGAAGGAAGTCATCCCATTATCCCCTGCTCCGGTCATACCTTTAATGGGTAGTAATCTTTGAAGGTCCTCCTTGTCACCTGTGAAATATTTCAAAGCTCCCAGGACAAAGTTGGTTCTTTAGCACAAAGGATTGGCTTTACCATTGGACAGAGCGGGTGCTTTCCTTTATGGGCTATTTGCTGGCTGACTGAGAGGCTCTCTTGAGTATGTACACTTTCAAAAACTCCTCTTTTAGAGACTCACTTTCTTTCTGTTAAAAAGGATGGGGTAGGAACTGTGTCTCTCAACATCTGTTCCAGCATTTCTTGTGTGCCTTGTTGTACTGCAGCTGGAAAACTATCAACTTTCTTTCCCAGTCTTCCATGCAGTAGGGATTTGGATATGATTTGGGTTCCATCAACTGAGTGCACTTCAAGGAGACTTAAATTCAGACATCAGCTCCGTGAGGAGAAAGGTGGTGATACAGAAGGCATCTATTTTGCTCATGAGAGCCCAGCAGGCATGGCTTTGCTCTGGGCCAACCATCCTAAAGGGACCTCTGATGTGCAGGTCACAGCAGGCGTGGTGGGACCCGGCAGCCAGCAGCAGATCACCAGCGTCCTCGTTCCAGATTCCTGCCTGGGGCAGAGGTAGAAGTTGCACGGGCAGGCCCATTTTGCGGTGGTATTTGGAGATCAGGCCCTGCCCAGGTGCCAGGCCTTTGGTAATTTTGTAAGCATCCAATCACCTGTATGAAACTTCTTTCTCCCTAACATGGCCACAGTGATTTTTATTATTTGCAACTGAATCCAGCAATTATATTTCAAAAATCTTAAAATCTTTTGGCTCACTAGATTTCCTCCTTCACAATTTCTGTGATCTGTGCATGGAAATGGTAGGAATTTTTATGGAATGAAAAGAGATAAACAGGGTTATACAGGGAAGACAGCATGAGATATGGAGCCAGAACACTTGGTTTTCACTCCTGCTCTGCTATTCACTAGTTGCAGGTCCTTGAGCAAACTTCTTTCTCTCTGTGCTCTAGTTTCTTCTCATAAAATAGGAACAATACTAAATACCTTTCAGGGATGCTATGGGAATGAAATAGTATAGAAATATAGGAAAAGCATCTTCTATATATTAGGCACTCTATAAATGTTAGATATAATGATAAATAACTACACTCAACATATGTGTGGATATATAAGGTGAAGATCTGGAAGACTGCCAAAATAAGTGTGTGTGTGTGTGTGTGTGTGTGTGTGTGTGTAGGAGGGTAGAGGTGAGGATGGTAAGGGAAGATGTGGTTACAGAGAAAGCATCAGGAAAGGAATAAAACATTTTCAAAGGGCTGGTGAGAGGCCATTGCAGTCTAACTATGGGGCTTACAGACATTATCACATACCATTTTTTACTAAGATAACATACTTCTCTCCACAGAAATGCTCCCTAATACCTTAAATATAACTGATTAGCCTTCGTATAGCTGTGAGTATGGACCCTATTGAAACCATGGTTCTGATTCTTACTTGCTCTATGAACGTAGGCAAGTTACGAAAACTTCCTTCACTGCAGTTGGTTAATGTAAAATGGGGATAAAAATAAGAGCTCATTGAGTTATTTGAGGCTTAAATGAGTTAACACATGTGAATCATTTTGAAAGGTGCCTGGCCCATAAAAAGTAATCCATAAAGTTACTATTGTTCTCATAGATTAATTATAATGTATCATGGAATCAGTGTGTGTATGTATGTACAGAGGCATAACTTTGTATATATGTCTGTATATGTGCTTATGGTACATACATGTGTATGCATATACATGCTTATTGTGAATGTATATGTTTGAGCATATATGTGTGTGCACATGTGTGGATGCACTTACACTTTTATGCATGCGAATGTGTGTATGTTAGGTATATGTGTATTGTTTATATGCTGTATTATGTATTTGCATGTATGCATCAGCCTTCATGTATGGGTATATTATTGTTTGTACTGTGTGTATAACTGCCTGGGTATGTGTGTATATGCTTAGTGTATGTATGTGGATATGTGTGTATGTTGGTTATGTTCATATATATGTTCCACATATATGTATGTAAATGTGTGTATGTTAGGTATACACATATTGTACATGTGATGTATGCTGTACTTGTGTTTGCATACATGCATTACTGTTTGTATAGGTATATTTGTAGTATGTACTGTGTGTATATGTACCTTGGGATGTGTGTATATGTTTAGTGTACTTGTACGGATATGTGTCTATGTTGGCTGTGTCCATACATATGCTCACATGTGTATGTACAGATTTGTTGTGTTTGGTTGTCTAGGATGTGCAGCCTATAATCTGGAGAATGCCATTCACATTGAAGTCTGTATGAATGCACAGCCCTATGAGGTAGTCCTGTGCTGTTTATAGAAATAGGAGACACAGTAAAGGCACCATTAGAGGGTGCAATGTCCCCCCTTCAGGTCGAAATACAAGAGCTCTAGATTTTCTCTCCCCTTCCCACTCTGCTGGAAAGAAAGAAAAAAATAAGGTAACACTATTTTGTGCAATACACATTTGCCTAAACTACTTCATGCCTGCTTTGGTTTAACGGGTTTTACGTTTATCATTTCTCATTGTATGAATCCAGCACAACTGGTTTGGCAACATAAGGAACATTACCGCATTGGAAAGCACACACCAGCCCTAAAGCAACCTTGGGCTCGGCCATTCCAGAGATCTTGGCAAGAGCATTTCCTGGCAGTTCAGGGAAGTTATGGGACTTCAGGATGTAGGACCAAATATCACCCAGAACTTCACTTTCTCATTGGGCAAATTTGGTTTTCATAAAACCGCAGGATTTTAGACCTGGCTGCACTTTGGGCAGAGATCTCAGGGTTGTCAGTTGTTTATCTGCCTCCACACACATCATGTATGTGGTACCGTCCTATTAGTAACATCTTTTCTACTTGAGAACCTCTCATTGAGAGCAGCAACTCTTTAAATGAATGAGTGACCCCAAGGCTTAGAGTCAAGGAATTTTCCCCAAGTCTTACAGGCAGATAGGAACAGAGCTAGACCCAGAGTCTAGAGATCTTAGCTCACACTTGAACCTTTACATTTATATTTGTTTTTATTTTGGGTTTGATTACCAATCAGTTTTCAGGCATAGATCCTAGTCTGGTGCTCCCGGAATCATCCTTTCAAGGGTGGGCAGGACAAACGCTGGAGGGTTAGAGTCTGTATTCATGCGTCATAGTTTCTCCATTTGACAGGTGTTGAGACCTGTAAACCTGGGAGGAGTGGACTGCACTTTTCCAGCCCACGCATTCCCTATTCTGCTCTCTTCTTGGCTTTGGAGTTAATTCTTTTTTTTTTTTTTTAATGATTATTGAGATTTATTTTTTCTTTTTTGTGGTATTATTTACATACAGTAAAACAAACATATTTTAAAAATACAGTTCAGGGCTTCCCTGGTGGCGCAGTGGTTGGGGGTCCGCCTGCCGATGCGGGGGACGCGGGTTCGTGCCCCGGTCTGGGAGGATCCCACGTGCCGCAGAGCGGCTGGGCCCGTGGGCCATGGCCGCTGAGCCTGCGTGAAATACAGTTCAAAGGGCTTAACAATTGTATATACAGTTTCCCCTTGGTATCCATTGGAATTGTGTTTCAGGACCCACATGGATACCAAAATCCAAAGATGCTCTAGTTCCTTATAAAAACAGCTTAGTCTCTGCATATAACCTACACAGCATCCTCCCTTATACTTACTTTTTTTTTTTTTTTGACCACATATTTATCTTTATTGGAGATCTTTACATTCTTCATATGGGTTCGAGTTACTATCTAGGATCCTTTCATTTCAACCTGTAGGACTCCTTTTAGCATTTCTTTTAGGGAAGGTAATGAACTCCCTCATTTCAGGTAATGAAATCCCTTTTATTTAGCTAGGAATGTTTAAATTTCTGCCTCATTTTTGAGGGAAAGTTTTGATGGATATAGAATTCTCCATTGACGTTCTTTTTTGTTTCAGCACTTTTTTTTGTTTTATTTTTTATTTATTTATTTTTGTCGTTGAGTTACAGTTGTTTTACAATGTTGTGTTAGTTTCTACTGTACAGTGGAGTTCCTTGTGCTGTACAGCAGGTTCTTATTAGTTATCTATTTTATACATATTAGTGTATACATGTCAATCTCAATCTTCCAATTCATCCCACCACCACCCCCCGCCCCCCACTTTCCCCGCTTGGTGCCCATACATTTTTTCTCTACATCTGTGTCTTTATTTCTGCCTTGCAAACTGGTTCATCTGTACCATTTTTCTAGATTCCATATATATGTTTTAATATACAATATTTGTTTTTCTCTTTCTGACTTACTTCATTCTGTATGACAGTCTCTAGGTCCATCCAGGTCTCTACAAGTGACCCAATTTCATTCCTTTTTATGGCTGAGTAATATTCCATTGTATATATGCACCACATGTTCTTTATCCATTTGTCTGTCGATGGGCATTTAGGTTACTTCCATGACCTGGCTATTGTAAATAGTGCTGCAGTGAACATTGGGGTGCATGTGTCTTTTTGAATTATGGTTTTCTCTGGGTATATGCCCAGTAGTGGGATTGCTGGGTCATATGGTAGTTCTATTTTTAGTTTTTTAAGGAACGTCCAAACTGTTCTCCATGCTGGCTGTATCAATTTACATTCCCACCAACAGTGCAAGAAGGTTCCCTTTTCTCCACACCTTCTCCAGCATTTGTTGTTTGTAGATTTTCTGAATGCCCATTCTAACCACTGTGAGGTGATACCTCACTGTAGTTTTGATTTGCATTTCTCTAACAATTAGTGATGTTGAGCATCTTTTCATGTGCCTCTTGGTCATCTGTATGTCTTCTTTGGAGAAACGTCTATTTAGGTCTTCCGCCCATTTTCTGATTGAGTTGTTTGTTTTCTTAATATTGAGCTGCATGAGCTGTTTATGTATTTTGGAGATTAATCCTTTGTCTGTTGATTCATTTGAAAATATTTTCTCCCATTCTGAGAGTTGTCTTTTCATCTTGTCTATAGTTTCATTTGCTGTGCAAAAGCAGTTAAGTTTCAATAGGTCCCATTTATTTATTTTTGTTTTTATTTCCATCACTCTAGGAGGTGGGTTAAAAAAGATCTTGCTGTGATTTATGTCAAAGAGTGTTCTTCCTATGTTTTCCTCTAAGAGTTTTATAGTTTCCGGTCTTACATTTAGGTCTTTTTCTTTTTTTTAATTTATTTTTGGCTGCATTGGGTTTTCATCACTGCGGGCAGGCTTTCTCTAGTTGTGGCGAACAGGGGCTACTCTATGTTGTGGTGCACGGGCTTCTCATTGCGGTGGTTTCTCTTGTTGCAGAGCACTGGCTCTAGGCACATGGGCTTCAGTAGTTGTGGCACACGGGCTCAGTAGTTGTGGCTCGTGGGCTCTAGAGCGCAGGCTCAGTAGTTGTGACACACGGGCTTAGTTGCTCCGCGACATGTGGGATCTTCCCAGACCAGGGCTTGAACCCATGTCCCCTGCATTGGCAGGCGGATGTTAAAAAACCACTGCACCACCAGGGAAGTCCCTGGAGTTAATTCTTGCAGTTGAGTCCGGATACTAAAGAGAAGCCTCTGTTAAAAATAACATGTGTTGAGTAGGGTTTGAATGGTCCCTACGTAACCTCTCTAAGCTTCTGAATAAAATATCCTGAGAGACACTGAAAAAAATATTGGAAATATGACTGACAGCCCATTGCCCAAACTTGAGAGAAATTTCCACAAACTACACAGCTGAAAAACTGAATTGAAAAACACAACCAGTAGCCCACCTGTGTTTAGAAATGAATTAAGATTGTCTTCTGAAGAGTAGATTCTGAGCACCCTTTGTAACCATTCTGCTGGGCCACCTGCATGTGAAACGCAAGATGGGTATCAACCAGAAAACTAGGCATCCATCTGCATTCCTGCATGGCTAATCATTTAGTGTTACCACAGTCTCATCTCCCCTCTCGCTTTCATTGTGACACTTCCATTGAGAGGTTGGGACTGCCATGGGCAGGGAGTGGTGGTGGTGGGAGAACTCGTGGGGCTCACAAGCCTGCCTTTGTGCTGACCCATGAGTAATGGGCTGAAGGCAGGTGCTGGGAGAGGTTTTTATTTACTCCAACTGTTCAGGACACTGGGAAGCAGCCAGTCAGAGTTGGGAAAGATGCCACAGAAGCCTGGCAGAGCTGCTCTTGAGGAAAAGTCCATTCAAGACTGGAAATTGGTCTGAGCTGCACACAACCACCTATGGACTTGAGAAAGGATTTTCAATAAAGTCGAGATGAAACAGAGAGTTGGGCAAAGGACATTTCCAACTCCTTGTCTCTTGGCAAATGCAGGCCTGAATAGATATCTCCTCCTTTGTGTTTTAATAAAAATAAAACAAAAAACAACAAGAATATATTTCCTGTGAGACAGAACTTTCTGCAAAATAAGTGAGATGGTACGTCATCCTGAAAATTCAGAGGAGGAGCAGATTTATTAAAATTATTTACTGGAGGGACCACCGGGGAAAATGTAATCATTATTTAGCCGCCTCAATAAAAAGCTAGAAGACATGGTATCTATGAAATAAAAGCAGAAAACTGTAAGGAGAGAACAACCAGAGATGTAATCAGGGCAACTGATGTAATAAGATGAAAGAAATAAAAAATGAAGTAGCGTTTAAATTCTCATTAGTGGCAGTAACATGAAGAATGGACTTACAGGACATCAGATTAATGGTGTGGAAGGCAAACAGAGTAGCTCACAATTCAGAGGAAAAGGACAAAGAGATAATAAATGTGAAAGATAAGATGTTATTCTATACACGTGCATATCAGATGATATATACTTGTACATTCGTACATATGTGTATGTGCATATGTGCTTATGTACAGATATATGTATAAACGTATATATGTTTATACATACATATATACATATAGGAGAATAGAGAACCAGCTTAATCATTTTATGTGATCTGACAATGTACCAGAACATTCCAAATAGAAGCATTAACTAACAATATATTCAAAGAAAACTTTCCTAAGTTGAAAAAAGATTCAAATAGACTGATTGAAAGCAATCTATATTTTCAGCAAAATCACTGAAAAGTGACATGACTCAGTCAAATTTTGAATTGCAAAGATACAGGAATAAAGCTTATGTATGTCTGAAAAGTGAAAAGAGAGATTGCATAAAACAGAATGAATCAGCATAGCCTCTGACTTCTCTGCAGTAAAAAACATCAGAAAACAATGAAAACCAAGAGTTCAAAATCTTGAGGAAAGACTGCAGTTCAGTCCTTCTGTGATTATTTCCTTTCCCTTTATCAAGAGGTAGTCATCACTCCCCACATTGTTCTCGAGCTCTCTGTCTGCATGGCTCCTCTCCTAGAGCAGAGTCTGAGTCTGAGACATCATTGGAGTGGTCCAGCCCAGAACCTTACATGGGGGGCTCTCTAGAGATGTTTGGTTGGATGGAAAGAGGAAGGGATAATGGCCTTATGTCAAATGCAGATCCCTCAGATCTGCACGGCAGTGGCTAGTGGCAGGGCTGTGGCTTCCCACTGCTCACTGTAGATGTTCAGTTCAGTTGGACATATTTCCAAGTGGGAACATGATACCATTATCTACAAGAATGTTTTTCAATTATGGATACTTCTCAGTCTCATCCTCCTGCTAATCTAGCTCCCACCCACCTCCCCAAACTATCCACAACCTTGCTCTCTGCCTGCTGCCCTGCTGGCATTCTTAGAATTTCTGGAATGCACAGGCTGGCTCTAGGCCAATTCTCCTATTATCACCACTCTTCCTCTTATCATAGCTGTAACGCTACATTTATTTCTGTTATTAGTTGAACATTTGTCCCCTTAATTAGCTCCAAGGTCCCTAAGGACAGTCTGCATGAGTTTTTCACATAATTTTATCCCCAGCACCTGGTATAAGTCTGACCTGGAGTAAGTCTTTCATCATTATTGCTGAGTACATACGACCAAGCTAGAGACCTGAGTCAACATGTAATATATTGAGGTCCTCACTTTGCCTCCATGAGGCTTGGTTTCTTTTTACCAGTCAAGTGGGAACTATGTGTAAGTCACAGAATTGTTCTGGAAAACAAATTAGGCGATGATGATGAAGGTATTTTGTAGACTACAGTCCATAAGAGTAAATTGCGATTTTTGATTCTGTTGATTTTTTATTATTCTAGAGCAGATGTGATCAGGGCTAAAAAAAAAAAAGAGAAAAAATTCATTGTTGGCCCAAAAGGGAGACTTTTGCTCCTTTTCTATTCTCTTCTTCATTCAGTAACTCTTCTTTTTTTTTTTTTTTGCTGTCAAAGTCTGTATTAAGTAAAGGATCTGACACAAACCATTTACATCTTAATGTCAATTTAAACACTGGGGATATTTGCGTTTTAAACGTGATCTCTGATTGAGGAACAAAAGGCTTTGTCTAGTTTTAAATAAATGGGAGACAGTAGTGAGGAGACTGGGATTGAGCCCCTAGGTGTCCCTGGAGATGGCAGTAGAGAAGCCCACCCCTCCATCTCCTCTGCCTGCCACCGAGCCCTGCCATTCACACTGGAGTCCCCTCTGTTACTGAGGGAGCTTCTTCCTGGTCAGTGATTCCCCATTCTTCCGCAATCCCACCATCCTTACTCATTATAGTTCAGAATTCCCCCTAGAATACAGTGTTCTGATTTTGAGAACTTTGGAGAACGTTGCACTTGTTTCTGAAGAAACTGGAGGCAGTTTGGAATTTTGCCGAAAACGTATCACCTATGGGATATTTTAGCAGCAACCTCACCCTGCCCTCTCCTGGTCCAGCAATCTCCAGAGTTTTTGGAGAACTAGAGAACAGCCAGGGGATTGGGTCCTGGGATGTAGAGAACTAGGAAGCAGGGGGACAGTGATAAGTGAGGGAAGGACAGACTATCACTGCTCTTTCAGGCTCTGTTAGGAGAAAAGAAACTTTTGGAGTGGTTATTACTGTTGACATAGTGGTTGTCACTCACCAATCGTTAAGTGCCTGTGATAATTTTCTTAAGATAAATGCCGTGATGGGAGGAATCACAGGACATGCGTGGCGGCATTCCTCATAATCTCTGACTTTAAGGAGTTTACAATTTAGTGGTGGAGATGAGACATATACACAACAAATTGAAGGATAATGCAAGTAAGTATAAGCCCCCAGGGATCAGGAGGGAAAATGAGTGTTCCAGGGGACTTGGGAAGGAAGAACCCACTGTGGGCTGCAGACTGGGCTGTCAGAGAGAGCTCAGTGACCAGCTGAGGGGGGCTTGATGTGACTTGGAAGGATGTCGAAGGGTAAATAGTATCAAGTAGGTAGAGAAAGAGGGGATGGTGGGAAGAGACCATTTCAAGGGGCAAAACAAGGCCCACATACATTTTAAAATTCTGACATAATTAATGCCTCGTTATATCAGGGCGTGTCCCTAAAAACTGAAGGTGGGAGTGGAGTGTGGGGGGCAGTTCATAAGTGATAGGGGTTGTGGGCTCAGCCTAAGAGCCCACATATGAGAGATAAGGACAGTGGACATGCTTACCTGTTTACAGGCGAGGCCACTGAGGAATGAGAGGAGAGGGAGGACCCGAGGCCTTGGTGATGTCCACCTCCACATGGTTCGCGGCCACCTGCTTCCCTAGATCCGTGCTGCTTCCCTCCATGTATATTTCAGCGTCTGCCATAACTGGAGAAAAAGAAAACACAGCAGATCGAGTGATAACCCGGAGGAAGGAGAAACCCAGATTCCCTCCAGCCCGTGTGAGCTGAGTAACGGCCCGGTGGACATGCTGGGCATCCAGGGACCAGAGGGGTGAGCTCTGCTCAGTTTTATTGTGCGATTCATTTCCTCCCCAGCTGGTGCATTGGAGCCGGCTCTGCGGCTTTCAGCCAAATGACTGCAGCGCTGCAACCAGGGAGCTGGCTGTGCTGTACTGACAGGTGGATTTTCCCTGCTTGCCCAACGCGGGCCCAGAGCTCGTAACCCCAGCGCTCCAGGGTTCTGAAGTGCCTTCCGCTACGAGATGGCTTCTTGGAAGGCTGAGGTCTGCCTGCATCAGTGCTGAGAGCACAGGAACACCGTTCCCTCCAGAGTGGCTTTGCTTCCACACAATGCACATTGATTAAAGGTCTGTTCAGTCCTGGGGGAAGGGAAGAAAAGGGCCTCTGGAGGATTCCAGATATTGGAAGGGATCTGGACTTCAGCGAGTGAAGAGCATCAGGAACGTGGGGGAAAATTCTCCCTTATGCTTCAGCGAAGTTTTTTTTTTTTTTTTGCGGTACGCAGGCCTCTCACTGTTGTGACCTCTCCTGTTGTGGAGCACAGGCTCCGGATGCGCAGGCTCAGTGGCCATGGCTCACGGGCCCAGCCGCTCCGCAGCATGTGGGATCTTCCTGGACTGGGGCACGAACCTGTGTCCCCTGCATCGGCAGGCGGACTCTCAACCACTGCGCCACCAGGGAAGCCCTCAGCAAATTTTTAAGTCACAATACAGTATTGCTAATTAGGGGCATGTTGTTGAACAGTAGATCTCTAGAACTCATTCGTCTTGCCTAACTGAAACTTTACAACCATTGAACAGTAGCTGCCCGTTTCTCCAACCCCCAGCCCAGGCAACCACCGCTGTACTCTCTGCTTCTCTAAGTTTGACTCTAGTTACAGGTTTTATGTGTGAGTACAAAGGACATCAGAACTCAGCAGGTTACACTTAGACGTGAAGCTGAGGACACTTTTTTTTTTTTTTTACTGCGGTAAAAAACACATAACATAAAGTTTATCATCTTAACCATTTTTAAGTGTACAGTTCAGTAGTATTAAGTGTATTCACAGCGCTGTGAAACAGATCACAAGAACTTTTTCATCTTGCACAACTTGCAAAACTCTCTACCCATTCAACAGCTGTCCTTTCCCCTCTCCTTGCAGGCCCCGGCAACCACAATTCTATTTTCTGTTTCTGTGAATTTGACTACTTTAGATCCCTCATATGTGGAATCATATTGTATTTGTCTTTTTGAGACTGGCTTATTTCACTTAGCATCATGTCCTCAAGGTTCGTCCATGTTGTAGCATGTGATGGGATTTCCTTCCTTTTTAAGGCTGAATAATACTCCATTCCATGTGTATTCCACGTGTTGTTAAGCCATTCATCTGTCAATGGACGTTTGGGCTGCTTCTACCTTTTGGCTGTTGTGAATAAGGCTGCTATGGACATGGGTGTGCAAACATCTCTTTGAGACCCTGCTTTTAATTCTTTTGGATCTATAGCCAGCGTGGGATTGCTGGGTAACTAGTATTCGTGAGGAGGTGGAGAAATTGACACCCTAGGGCACTGTTGGTGGGAAAATAAAGTGGTGCAGCTGCTATGGAAAACAGTATGGAGGTTCTTAAAAACATTAAAAATAGAGCTATCATAGGATCCCAATTCTCTTTAACATGGCAGCATGCAGACCAATCCATGTGTTTTCTTACTGATTTTTTTGTTGAGCTAGATGCTTCTGTGATAAAGATAGATAAAGCCTACTGTATTTAATTGAGCAAAGCATAAATAGGTAAGACAGGAAGATTTCAAAATATAGAGATTAGTGCTTGCTACCCAGAAGGATAGAATTATAACACTACAAATAATGACAAGTCTTATTCTTAACTTCTCTGCTTAAACTATAACCACAAAAGAATAACCATAGGTGTGCACAAAGAGACAGCTGTAAGTTGTTTATTGTAATGTTTATAAGGGTTCCAAACTGTAAATACACAAATTATAAAAAATATAGGATTTCTTCAATTATGGACCCACAAAAAGTACCACTGAGCTGATACAGAGAACAAATTAATGGTTACCAGTGGGGAGAGGGAAGGGGGGAGGGGTAAGATAGGGGTAGGGAATTAAGAGATACAAACTATAATGTATAAAATAAGCTACAAGGATATATTGTACAACACGGGGGATAGAGCCAATATTTTATAATAACTATAAATGGAATATAACCTTTAAAAATGGTGAATCACTATACTGTGCACCTGCAACTTACATAATATTGTATATCAACTATACTTCAATTAAAACAATAACTTATATTCATAAAAGGACTACTGTGCTGCCATTAAAAGTGAGATGATTATATCTTTCAGTGAAAAAAGCAGTTTCTAAAATGGTATGTACCATCAATTCCATTTGGAGGATATATGTATTTGAAAGATATTCACAGAAATATGAATTGTGGTCAAGACTGCCGTGTTACATAACTCAGGTTGTATTGTGTGAAACACAGCCCAGGAGTTGTGCAAAGCAGTAGTCCTAAGTGGTTATTTCTGGGTTGTGGGATCACAGGTGTGTTCTATTTGTCCTGCATCGCCTACTTTATTTCCCTTTTTTCCTTTTTTTCAAAATACACTGTTACTAAACCAGGAGTGTTTTGCCCAACACTCAATAAGCCAAATCCCTGAGACACTGAGGTTTGCAGCAAAGAGAGGGTTTATTCCCAAGGCAGCCAAGCGTGGAGACAGGAGAAACAGTCCCAGATGCTCCAGGAAGGCAAGGGGCTGGGGTATTTATAGGATAAAGAATAAAGAAGCAGGGCAGTCTGGGGCATGAGGAGGGGGGGAAAGGTGATTGGAAAAAGGTGCAGTAATCTTCCTTCTGCTAAGGCCTAACTAACCCCGGGGCCTCTGTACGTTAAAAAATGGAGGCGCTTAGCGTGATCCGAGAGTAGAGTTCTCTGCCTTGTGACATCAAAAGGTCACTGAGCAGATGCGCATGCCCAGTTGGAGGGGTGGGTGATCCTCTTCAGTCTTAACCATCTCAGCTGAACTAGACACAGCTGACTCCACGTTCCTGGGAAACAGCTCCGGCAAACATCTTATTGTTTAGGCTATGGGCAGCCTGGAGGAACTGCAAGTCTTAAAAACGACCTAGATTAGCAAAGGCAGATGAAATGGATTTGACTAATGGGTTACCCACGGTTTCAACATGACTTAAATTTTTCCTTATGATAAAAACGGTATAAAGTGGCACATGAAGAGAGTTTGCACTGAACCCAGGACCGCTTCAGGCGTTACGGACAGCATCCTAAAACCAGAGATATCATGCTTTTTCCAGTATACCACGAAGTTAGCAGAGCCACTCACACTTAATTGTGCATCAGAATCACCTGGAGGGCTTGTTAAACCACTGCTGGACCCCACCCCCAGAGCTTCCTATTTAGCTGCCTGGTGTGGGTCTGGAGAACAGTGCAGTTCTGACAACGCTCTGCTGTTTCTGCTCCCCCCAGGGCTACGTTTCGAGCACCGCCACCGCTGAAGTTGAGTGTGATTTGGTGGAACAGGGACCCGGGTACACTGGGTCTTAGCTCTGTTTTGGAATTTTTGCGGTGACAGTTTCTTTTTGAAGCCTCAGCTCTGAACTCTGGTCTTCCACAAGATCTTCCCTTAGCACTCCAGGCCGTGGAGACACTTTCACTCCACAAGGTAAATTCACATAAGGTAGAAAGTTAACTTTCAACTTCTTTTCCAGGCCCAGGACTAGAGAAACGTTACACATACTTAAAAGCTCTTTTTGACTGATTTGTTTATTTTGTGCTTCTGTTTCCTTCTCTCTAAAGTGATGGAAATACAGTAATTGTCCATGGTAGGTCCAACATGAGAAATAGAATGTATTTGAGACATCATGATAAGATTTGTTTGGGAAAAATATTGCAAGGTTTTTGTCCATTTGAAAGACAATAATCTGCGCCTTTATGTATACAGCCAGTTCTGCTGAGTTATGTAAATTGATTGCTGCATTCCCGTAAGAGTTCAAATGAGGCCTTAGACAAGTGGAGCGCTGTCGTACTTAAATTGAGTACATGTATTAACTAAGATTTGTCTTAGGAAGGTTTGCATACATTATGCACTTTGATACTTGTTTACATACCACCGTTTACCTGTACAGTCATGTTTTTTGGACAAAGGCATTCATGAAGACTTCGGGATATAAAACGAGGATGAGAATTGTTCTCTTTTCTCTGGAGATGTGAAATAAAGGGTACATAGCAATCGTGCTGGGATGAGTCGAAGGCCTTAATGATAGCATTTTGTGTTTTGTTTATTACTTTGCTTTTCTAAAACACATTACTGTTTTAAAGTGCTTTCAAATTGCTTCAGTTTCTCAACCAAATGAGGAGGTAGGCTGGGCTGTATGCTGTTTTTGCCTACTTTCATAGATCAAGAAACCGAGATTCGAACTGGTTAAGTGGCTTGCCTAAGACCCAACTTGCCTTAGACGGGCGGAGAGCTGGGATTGCAGCCTGGGTGTTTTCCCTCTAGGGTTTTTCTTCCCGACACATGCTGCTGCTTGTTAACCTGTTAATCACCCTTGCTGTTGAGTCTCTAGGGGAGGAGAAAAGACAAAGCATTACCTCTTGGAAAGCTTCAGAACTGTGTTGGTAGCACTACATACGCAGCATTGCTTGTGATTGTCATAATCTTTAAGAAAAGAATAAATACGGATTATGTCGATTTCTTCTGTTGCTTGAAAGACAGAGTTGGCAACATCATAGAATTGTGTAAAGAGGGCATAATTGTGTATTTATACAAACAACTGTCAAATGAAATCATTTTAAGCATTAGGCTAGAAACGGCCTAATGCTTTCTAATTCAGGTGGAAAGGATTCTACATTTAGAAAGATCTTTTCACTTGGTTCTTTGGCACTCTCCTCTTCCCATAAAATCTGCATCTTGGGAGCCTGGGCGATTTACTGGCAAGAGTTCTGCAAAGCCAAGGCCAAGCGCTCAGCCGGGAGATGCAGGGGTGTGCAGGCAGCCTAATGCTGTTCAGATTCTGCTTAGTCATAGTGTACGTAAAGTGTGTGTCTCGACCTAGAGTGGAGAAAAAGCCAAGGGAGACAGCTCCTTGGAGGAAAATAGTCAGCTTTCGAGATCACTTTGACAGGAGCGGCCTTAACAAGTCTGTGAAATGTTTCTGGAGGATGCTTGCAAGCATGCTGGTGCATCTCTGGAGAGAAGTAGTTCATGGCGGACACTTTTACCTTCTTTGAGTTGTTTCATCTTAGGGTCCCTGTGGGGCTGATGTTCAAATGCCAGGGGTTGAGTCCTGAAGCTCAGGTCAGAAAGGTCCACAGTGGGTGCAGACAAACACGCGTCAGCCTGGGATGGCGCCCCAAGGCTGGCCATGGGCTCAAACTCCCAGCCAGTTTGCTGCATACACAAAGGAACCCCAAATGGTGATGTGTAATTACCCCTCAGGCCCCGTGGACAAAGCCCCGTGAAGACTGAGGCTCAGTCAGTGGCTGGGGGCTTTGTCAAGTAAAAACAAATCTGGATTTGAGTAAGGAGCGACTTTATTTTAAAAGACTGTTGCGGGCTTCCCTGGTGGCGCAGTGGTTGAGAGTCCGCCTGCCGATGCAGGGGACACGGGTTCGTGCCCCGGTCCGGGAAGATCCCACGTGCCGCGGAGCGGCTGCGCCCGTGAGCCGTGGCCGCTGAGCCTGCGCGTCCGGAGCCTGTGCTCCGCAACGGGAGAGGCCCCAACAGCGAGAGGCCCGCGTACCGCAAAAAAAAAAAAAACTGTTGCAAGAGGGTGCGTGCTCAGATCTCAGGATCTACAAGCATCTCAAACCCCAACAGGAAAAGCCTTTTCTTTTCTAGGGAGGGGGAAGCAGGTCTAGGAGGAGCTCTGGAGGGGAAATCAGGAAAGCGAGCAAGGGGCAGACAGACAGCAGGACGAGGTGGTGAGACAGGAAGTGTTTCTCACTGTGGTCAGCCTCTTTCCAGGATGAGCTGTTAGGGGCTCAATGTTCTGCATTTTAGTTCTTGCTCAGGCTTGGGGCCAAAGTTCAGAAGCCTGTGGGGAGGACAGACGCCTGATGAAAGCTTGGTCAGGCCAAGTCAGTGGGTAACTAATGGGCCATGGTGAACACCTGGTCAGCTTTAAGCTCTCCGGACAGCTGTAGTGGGATGTCAGCTTGGCAGCGTTCCGGAACGTGGGCCCAAGACCGGCTGCACCTGGAGGCATGTCAGAAACACGGATCCCATGGTTCCATCCCTGGGAGTCTGTATTTCAACAAGCCTCCCTGATCCTGATGCACATCCAGGTTTGGGAACAAATTCTGTCATGAACAATAGATTTAATTAGGCCTGGTCTAAACAGAGCCGTAGATCTTATTAGCTGGATAAATCACTTAATTACACTTAGCTTCAGTCTCCCCATCTATAAAATGGGACTACTACTACCTACTTCAGTCACCGTGAGGATTATATAACGCTAATGTGAAGGGTCCAACAAGGAAAAGGGAAGAACATTTTAAGCACCAAGTTAAGACCGTAAGGTGATATCCTCAGATCAGTTGCTGATTGTGTTGATTGGGTTTTTTTGCTCCTGTTTAAAAAGAAAAAAGTTTCCCATCCCTCTCAGCTAGCAGGCCCAGACCCCTTGCCTCCAGCTGTGACCAGCTAGTCATTTAACCCAACACACTGTAGGAAAATAGTTCTTTATGTATACTGCTATGGGGAAAAGATGGGGAATATGAATTGGACAGGTTTCTGAGATTTTATGATTCTAGGGTGCTTCAAGAATCAGAATCCAAGGACTTGTCTTGATAGAAGAACAATGTACCCAGAGCCATAATTTCTCCTGGACACAGACCATGGTTTGGGCAATACACACTTGGCAGTGGGATGACGGAATAAATGCCCTTTAGGAAGTATTTTTTGCTGCAGCGCTTGTTCTTAGTTTTCATATTAGCTTATTTTTAGATAGTGTAATTGTTTCAAAACAGGGACAAGAAAAAGGCCTGATGTTATGGCAGGAATTTGCTGATTGGGGATCTGACCACAGCGCTTTCCACCACTGAGTTTACCTACAGTCTGGACTTTCTCCAAAAGTCCCCCGACTCGTGTCTTCATGTCCCCACTGTGTGTAAAAGGGGCACAAACTCAGGAAGTCACAGGAACAAATATTCTCCCAACTGTGACATTGTGAGTCTGTCTAGTGTGTGTCCTGCTCTTCCTCTCCATCCCTTTCTTTCTGCTGCCTCCAAAGCTTTGGTGTCAGCTCTGTGCTAGAGAGATGCTGTATCAGATGGTAGACTATAAAGAGAAAACTCAATCCCCGCTCTCTAGGAACTTCATCTAGCCAGAGTTTTGAATGGAGTTTGGAGCATGAATTTGCATGGCCTCACCTGCCCAAGGAAAATTGGTCCCAGATGAAAATAATAGAGTTAAGGACCAGAAGCCCTCATGTTCGGGGTACACAGCTCTCTACTAAGAGTCAAAGGACCTGGGTTCTACCATTTAGTGATGGTAGAGTAGGTGGCTTGGAATTATATCTTTTGAAACATAGATTTAGTATCTGAGAAATGAATAGGGAGGATCTTATTAGAGAGTCAAATGAGGTATTATATGCAAATTAATGAAGATTATAAAATGCTTTATAGGAATAAAATATTTATATTAGTGAGGGCCCCAGCTCATAGCAGCAGCATTCATGAGAGCCAAAAGGCAGAAACAACACAAATGTCCATCAACTGATGAATGGTAAGAAAAATGTGATCTATCCATACAGTGAAATATTACAAAGCTGTGAAAAAGAATGCAGTACTAATACATGCTACAACACGGATGCATCTCAAAAACCTTATGCTAAGTAGAAGCCGTGGACCCCAAATCCCACATTTATATGATTTAATTTATATGAAATACCCCAAATAGGTAAATCCGTAGAGAAAGCTACTGGTTGCCAGAGGCTGGGGGAGGGGAAATGCGAAGTGACTGTTTAATGGGTACAGGGTTTCCTTCTAGAGTGATGCAAGTGTCTTGAAACTAGATGTGATGATTGCACCACATTGTAAATGATCTAAATGCCACGGAATTGCGTATTTAAAAATAGTGATTCACTGAATTTTATTTGAATTTTACCTCAGTTAAAAAGAATGGGGAAAAAAATGAGGGCCCTGGGACTCTTTGTTCTTGAGGACCCTGAATATCTCATGACAGCATATAACTTACCGTTGCTCTTAGTGAGGAAAGATCTGGATAAAAGTTATGGGATTTCCTTGTCTACTTGAGGATCCAGTTTCATTGGAGTGGCTTGTATTCTAGTCCAAGGAAGAAAATGTTCCCCAAGCCTTGTACTCATGAAGCCAGCCACCATTTCAGGGAATGGCTTCATTAAGAGTCCAGAAGAGCCGTTTTTATTTGTTGTTGGTTTTTTTTTTTGTGGTATGCGGGCCTCTCACTGTTGTGGCCTCTCCCGTTGCGGAGCACAGGCTCTGGACGCGCAGGCTCAGCGGCCATGGCTCACGGGTCCAGCCGCTCCGTGGCATGTGGGATCCTCCTGGACCGGGGCACGAACCCGTGTCCCCTGCATCGGCAGGCGGACTCTCAACCACTGCGCCACCAGGGAAGCTCCTAGAAGACCCGCTTTTGTTAAAGTTTAATCATCTTTTCAGCAACTTGGGAGTTAACTTGACATCAGGATTCTTACTTCTGACATTTTAGCATTTTTTTACCAGGTTGTTTACTAGGTGAATTATTCCCTTCTAAGGTGAAAATAACCTCCTTAATATCATCTCCTGATATGAGTATCGCTATTTCACTACTCTGCCTTGTAGATCAGGAAGTCAGTCTCCAAAGAGCAAATATAATTTAATGGACTCTTAACACGAGACTTCGGCTAAGGTGAAAAATTGGCATAATGAGTCATCATTTAGTGGACTATTATCTCTGAATACACGTACATGTTTCCAGAGTCCTCTAGGGTCTAAAGTGTTCACCTGGAATCGAGATACCTATTACGACCCAGCAGGGAGGTGGTTACCCCTAATAATCAAACCTTATTTTTAACACTTGGGAAGTAACACATCTAGTCATTGCATATATGGTTTATTTTCTGCTCTTCAGGGAGCTCATTATATTTTGCCAGAATTTTCCTTTTCTCCTGAAGTGCTTTTTAAAAAACTCCAATACCCAATTTGTAGGGTTTCGTATTTTTAAAAAATTTCTTTTGACTTTAAAAAAAAAAAAAAAGAGGGCTTCCCTGGTGGCGCAGTGGTTGAGAGTCCGCCTGCTGATGCAGGGGGTGCGGGTTCGTGCCCCAGTCCGGGAAGATCCTACATGCCGCAGAGCGGCTGGGCCCGTGAGCCATGGCCACTGAGCCTGTGCGTCCGGAGCCAGTGCTCCGCAACGGGAGAGGCCACTACAGTAAGAGGCCCACGTACTGCAAAAAAAAAAAAAAAAAAAAAAAGGAGCCAGTGTCTACTGGAGTTATGGTCAGTGGCAGCATTCATGGGTAGGATGAATCATATCAGAGAGGCTTCTGGTCATTTCCAAAGAAGTAGAAATGATGGTAAGGTGCTAATTTGTTTTCTATGTAACTTCTAAAAATCCCCAAGTCTCATGTGGCCCAGTATACCTTGATATTGCATCAAGGAAATAACAGTTTAACTTCAGAAGACTTGAATTTTTTTGTTGTTAAAATCATAAGTGTTTTTTTTTTAATTTATGTATTTATTTCTAGCTGCATTGGGTCTTCGTTGCTGCGCGCTGGCTTTTTCTAGTTGTGGCAAGCAGGGACTACTCTTCTTTGCAGTGCGCGGGCTTCTCACTGCGGTGGCTTCTCTTGTTGCGGAGCACGGGCTCTAGGCTTGCGGGCTTCAGTAGTAGTGGCACGTGGGCTCTAGAGCTCAGGCTCAGTAGTTGTGGCGCATGGGCTTAGTGGCTTCACGGCATGTGGGATCTTCCCGGACCAGGGATAGAGCCCATGTTCCCTGCATTGACAGGCAGATTCTTAACCACTGCACCACCAGGGAAGTCTGAAATCATAAGCTTCTTTAGAAGGGTAGGATGATATTTAGATATTTTATGGAGACTTCCACACAGAAGGCTTCCTAAAACTTTAGCAACCTTCCTTTCTTCATGGTTTCCAGTTCATGGCAGCTGCTAAAAATTCCTCTCCTCTCTGTGTGACAACCTTTCACTGCTGCCATGTCCCTGGTGCTTCCCTTCAGCTTCTCCTGTGCTGTGACCGTGCACCAATGTCCTCTCCTCCAACATTTCTCTTGGCTGTAAGGACTCTCTCCCTGAGTGCCACTCCCTGGAAAGTGGACAGGGTGTGCCTTGACCTGTCCCCCATCCCGTGGCGCAGGCTTGTGCCCGATGCTATCCCCAGACTGGTTCCCCAGGCAGTTAGAACTGGCTACGCTTGTACCTCACCCACAATGCACATTTCCATCTGGGACCTGAAGCTGCTGGTGAGTAGGGGAGGGGGAGCAGAGCCCCTCGTTTCTACTTGCACCCATTTATTTACACAGCAGCTAAAAATTCTTCGGAATAGTGGGGAGGGAAAAAGTAACTGCCCTGGAAGACGAGGGTTGTGGCAAGTGGTGCAGCAGAGCCATCAAGAGTAGAGGCTCTGGAGTTGGGCAGATTGGGTTTGGGCTCTTCACTTATTAGCTGTGCGATCTTGGCAAAGTTCACTTCCTGAAGCGCCAGAGTTCTCTTCAAAATGGGCCTAATCAGAGGATGGATCCTGTAGAGGTGGCCCAGGTCTCACAGAGCAGAGGGCCCCATCTTCTGACCCCACCTGCCTTTCTTGCTCCTGGGTCTTCGTGGAGTCTTGCCTTCTGAGAAAATGCTCCGAGGGTTCCCGTCCTTGGGATTTAGGGGCCTGGAGAACTGGAAGTCGTCTGGTCTGGTGAGCCACAGAAAGGCTGGTTAGCCAAGAAGGTTCTGTTCTCTTCTGCTTCACTGTTCAGGCCTGGTGGGGGTGGATTTTTCGTTCCACCCCTAGTGGTAAAACAGGTGGGCTGGAGTATAAGCGGTCTGCCCCTTGCTTTGTCAGTAACTTAATAACATCTCCATTGTTGATTACTTTAGTTTCTCCTTAGTGGTTCATTATCAGACCATCAAATGAAAAATGGTATCACTGGTGTCTGCTAAGCAGCAGAGAGCCAATACCTTAAGCATCATTCAGCCAGCTTGGGGTGGCAAGCCCAAGGAATACAGAACGCAGTGGTGGTTCGAAAGGGGACAAGGGAAGTAAGTGGAGTCATTGGAACCTCTTTCAGAGAAGAAGAGCTCTAGATGCCAGGCTGGGCCCAAGAAGGAGGAGAACCAGTGTCTGACTTTGGATGACAAGTCATGGCCAAGACTAGACGAGTGACTGGCAGAGCCCAGAGCAATATGAATGGAGGGGCTTCTTTTCTGTAAGCTCCATGAGGATGGCACAAGCAAGGATGTGCTGGGAAGAAAGCTAGCGCGTAGTGTGGAGAGAGAAGGGAGAGTCTTGTGTAGTTACTGACTCACCACCATCCTCTCCCCTCACCCGGAACTAACGCGTGAATTGGGAGTATGTTCTCTGACGTAGACTGAAGCCTTGTTTAATATCCCAGGACTTGGGTTAACTTCAAATTCCAGCAAGCATTGGAATCCTAAGAAGTTCTATAAAAGAATAGTGACTGTAAGGCTGAAAGGAAGATGATATAAAATCCCAAGAAGTCAAAATGTATCTTTGTCTTTTGAAAATAGAAAGGTAAAATTTGAGTGGGAGAAATAAAAGTAGCGTTCATAAATAGAATTTGATTTTTAAACAGAACGTTTCTTAATATCTTAAAAGCAGATGTCTTCCAGGGAAACAAGCTGTTGTTGAAGAACGGGGGTGTTAGTGTTGTCAGATCGCCTGGTTAGTAAGATGTAACTTGAGAACTTTCATTTTCATGATCAAGGAAGAAAATGCTCTGTTCTGGCTTCATTAATCCAGGAGAGTGTAGCCTGGAAGTTTTTCTTCTAGAAGTTTTATTTATGTTAAAGAGAAGAAAATATCAAAAACCTATGTTTTTACAGTTGTTGTACAGATAGGTTTAATAAAGTGAATATCTCAGGCAAGGATTCTTTTTTTTAAATTATTTTATTTTTTAACATCTTTATTGGAGTATAATTGCTTTACAATGGTGTGTTAGTTTCTGCTGTATAACAAAGTGAATCCACTATATGTATACATATATCCCCATATCTCCTCCCTCTTGCGTCTCCCTCTGACCCTCCCTATCCTACCCCTCTAGGTGGACACAAAGCACCGAGCTGATCTCCCTGTGCTACATGGCTGCTACCCACTAGCTAGCTATTTTACATTTGGTAGTGTATATATGTCTATGCCACTCCCTCACTTCGTCCCAGCTTACCCTCGCCCCTCCCTGTGTCCTCACGTCCATTCTCTATGTCTGCGTCTTTATTCCTGTCCTGCCCCTAGGTTCTTCAGAACCATATATTTTTTTTAGAGTCCATATATATGTGTTAGCATACAGTATTTGTTTTTCTCTTTCTGACTTACTTTACTCTGTATGACAGACTCTGGGTCCATCCACCTCATGACAAATAACTCAGTTTCGTTTCTTTTTATGGCTGAGTAATATTCCATTGTATATATGTGCCACATCTTCTTTATCCATTCATCTGTCGATGGACACTTAGGTTGTTTCCATCTCCGGGCTATTGTAAATAGAGCTGCAATGAACATTTTGGCACGTGACTCTTTGAATTATGGTTTTCTCAGGGTATATGCCCAGTAGTGGCATTGCTGGATCATATGGTAATTCTATTTTTAGTTTTTTAAGGAACCTCCATACTGTTGTCCATAGTGGCTGTATCAATTTACATTCCCACTAACAGTGCAGGAGGGTTCCCTTTTCTGCACACCCTCTCCAGCATTTGTTGTTTGTAGATTTTTTGATGATGGCCATTCTGACCGGTGTGAGGTGATGCCTCATTGTAGTTTTGATTTGCATTTCTCTAATGATTAGTGATGTTGAGCATCCTTTCATGTGTTTGTTGGCAACCTGTATATCTTCTTTGGAGAAATGTCTATTTAGGTCTTCTGCCCACTTTTGGATTGGGTTGTTTGTTTTTTTGATATTGAGCTGAACGAGCTGCTTGTATATTTTGGAGATTAATCCTTTGTCAGTTGCTTTGTTTGCAAATATTTTCTCCCATTCTCAGGGTTGTCTTTCATCTTGTGTATGGTTTCCTTTGCTGTGCAAAAACTTTTAAGTTTCATTAGGTCCCATCTGTTTATTTTTATTTCTCTAGGAGGTGGGTCAAAAAGGATCTTGCTGTGATGTATGTCATAGAGTGTTCTGCCTATGTTTTCCTCTAAGAGTTTTATAATGTCTGGCCTTACATTTAGGTCTTTAATCCATTTTGAGTTTATTTTTGTGTAAGGTGTTAGGGAGTGTTCTAATTTCATTCTTTTACATGTAGCTGTCCAGTTTTCCCAGCACCACTTATTGAAGAGGCTGTCTTTTCTCCATTGTATATTCTTTCATGCAGGGATTCTTTTACTAGCAAAGAATGTGTGCTGGGTTTAGCCACCTCATGACAACACATGATGAGCTGCCATTAGTCTCATTGGTGTTTTGTTTTGTTTTTAAACTTTCGCCCGTGGGACGCTTATACCTGCTGAACACAATGATGAGGAAAAACTATCTTGAATGTTGTCAAGGAATCATACAATGTGAAGTTTTCTTTTGAGTGTACATACTCTACAAAATTCTTCTTGCCCTCTAACATTTCCCAAAGTAAATCTGAAGGCTGTAATTAATGTTATTTGAGTGGCCTACTGGTGACCAATCTACCTCCTTGTAGAAGATGTTGAAAAACCAGACTTTAAAAATTGTCCCATGGAAAAAGGTGGTAAATTCTTGTACAAAAATTTAATACCAAAAAAAGTATGTATTAAGAATATTTCGGGGCTTCCCTGGTGGCGCGGTGGTTGAGAGTCCGCCTGCTGATGCAGGGGACACGGGTTCATGCCCCGGTCCGGGAGGATCCCACATGCCGCGGAGGGGCTGGGCCCATGAGCCATGGCCGCTGAGCCTGCACGTCCAGAGCCTGTGCTCCGCAACGGGAGGGGCCACAGCAGTGAGAGGCCCGCATACTGCAGAGAAAAAAAAAGAAAAAAAAAAAAAGAATACTTCAGATTATGACCCAAATGATAAAACTGAGTTTCTCCTCTGATGTCAGCGGTGTTCACCGTGTGACAAGAGTGACCATAATGAGCTATTATTTATTCTAAAGTAGAATCAAATTGGATGAGGACAAGCTGAATTACGGATAGTGCCAAGAGGCCTTCTGAGGATTTGCTAGTCATAGTGAAAGGCAAGGAAAGGACATAGAGAAAGCATTAGAAATACAGACCATTAAAATGTACAGAGAAATACTGCCTTCCATCTAAGGGTCCAAGTAAGTCCTTCCCAGTGTCACTGAGAGCCTGAAGTTTAGGCGGCACGTTCAAAGTAAAACAGAAATGAAGGTTTTTTATATTCAAGTTGGAAGCTCCATTTTCTTCAATCTGGGGAAGCTGCTGAGAGACATTGAGAGAATTTGCTCGTTTCTGTCGATGAACCAGCTTCATTACGCCCTAGCAACGGGGTGATAAACTGTTTCTATTGCCCAAGAAAAGGGATTTTTGTAGAGTATGCCAAAATTACAGATGCAGAGAGTGTGACACAGAGGCAAAACGTGCTTTTCAGTGTTTGGTCAGCTTTCCAAAGGGATTTGGTATTTTTCTTTTCACAGTAATGAAGTTCTGCCTTTTTAAAGGTAGAACTAGTGAATCTTTTATTTTGTGGGAGAGAGAAACTATTCTTTTTGCTTTAACATATACTAACATGTCAAAAATTAAGGCTAATGGGGCTTCCCTGGTGGCACAGTGGTTGAGAGTCCGCCTGCCGATGCAGGGGACATGGGTTCATGCCCAGGTCCGGGAAGATCCCACATGCCGCGGAGCGGCTGGGCCCGTGAGCCATGGCCGCTGAGCCTGCGCGTCCGGAGCCTGTGCTCCGCAACGGGAGAGGCCACAACAGTGAGAGGCCTGCGTACCACAAAAAAAAAAAAAAAAAAAAATTAAGGCTAATGAAATCTTAGCCCCATAGAACTGAGGTGGTAGATCAAAGAAAGGTAGAACACGTGGGTTAGGATGGCCACGGCACCTTCTTCAGGTGAACGATGTCTCCTTGAGTATGCTGAGCATAGCAAAATAGAGAAATAGGTTAATAACTAAGTCCTTCTGGCAGTAGTGCAACTCTAAATACCGTCATGCTTATCTTCATCGTAGCTATCCATTTTGGGATTCACTAGTCAGTCATCATTGAGCCAAGAAATTTACCTTCACAATTTAAGTCCTTCTAATAATTCTATGAGGAAAAATTATCCCTATCTTATACATAAGGAATTGATCAGTGAGGTTAAGTAGCTTGCTGTAGATCACACAGTGAATATAAGTTGGAACCAGATGTTAATTCACGTTTGTCTACCTCCCAAATTTGTCGCCTCTGATGTTTGGAGAGATTCTGAAAATGCAGAATCAAAGCATATCCTTTGGCCAACTAGGTTAAAGCCACACTTGAGCTGAGTTGGAAAAGGGGGTAAACACTAGTTGTGTTTTGCCTGTAGCATCTACTTTATCTTAGGAAAAATACACCCTGATAGTCCATCAGGGCAATCCTCCCTCTCCCCACTCTTAGTTTGTGTCCCAAGAGAAGTTGACTCCGTAATTGATTTTAATAATGGAGTGTGAGAGCTAGGCGCAAGTCCGTCAAAACATGCCATTCTGCTAGCCAAAGTGGTTGGGTTAGAGATGGAGTCTGACCCAGGTCTGGCCAATCAGAGTTAATGAGGCTCAATTCTGGGACATGGGTTTGTGCCTTCACTGAAGCACATTCACTCTTTCTTTTGCTAAACTTGAAGTTGGAAGGAGGTAGGCTGGAAATGCTGCCATCTCTTGCAGCCCCGGGGTGAAAGCCTATCTGAAGATAGAATAAAGGCAGAAAAAGGCAGGGAGGTGGAGGGAGAGAAATTGGGTCCTGGTCACATGACTTGAGCCCTGCTCAAAGCTGTCCTTGAAACCAGTACCCTGGACTTTGTAGTTGCCGTGGATTTGGGTTTTCTTCACTTGCAAGAAGAGTTCTAAGTCAGGTTCTCAGTGTAATCAGTTGGCAGCTGATCTCTCCCTACCTGACCCACTGCAGTCCTCCTTTTGCTCTGGGTGCTAGTGCCCCACATTCTCAGTCTCTTCTCTGAGTAGCTCCACTCATCACTACTTTGTCCCCTTTTGACGTCTCAGTCAAAGCATTCATGGGTCTTTGTCTGCTGTTCTTAATGTGGGTCTGTTATTTCCTTTTTCTCCCTCATTTTTTTCTATTGGGTTAGGCAGTTTTCAGAGGAGACCTATTTGTTCTTGGAAAATTGTTCCACCTACTTCTCTTGCTCAAGGTTGTATTCAGCTTTGTGGGTTGGATAAAGTTTCTCCAAAGCAAAATGAAGCAAAGGCTGCAGGAAAGTTATTCCTTTTATTGGAAGGAGATCCAGAATTCCTGGAGGTCCGTAGACTCTAACAGAGAGATGGGTTTATTTATTCATTCAACAAATATATATCATGCAGCTACACTGCATCAGGTGCTATTCTAGGCACTTCCCTCATGGAGCTTATATCCTAGTGGGGGAGATGGTGAAGAGATGTATATTGGGGGGGCGGTTGGAGAGACCCAGGCAGAAAGAACTGCAGTTGTATATCTGTGCTTGTCTATAATATTCTTTGAATATTTTCAAAGCCAAGTTCAATTTAATGTAATAATTGAAAGCAGCATGTTGTAGAAAGATGTGTAAGAGGCAGTAGATTGTTACTCACTGGGCTGTGAAGTAATTCTTACTTGCGTCTACCAACTTATTAAAAAATAAAGTTGATCAAGGGAGGCAGCATATTGTGTGGCAGGAGCAGTTGAAAAGACTCTGGACTTTCCGGATGTAGGCCCAGTTAGACCATTAATTAAGGCCATTAATTAAGACTGGTAGACTTCATTTCATAGATTATAAAGCTGATTCAAAATTAAGTGAAGATAATAATACACTCTGCCGACCTTTATAGTTGTTCTGAGGATCCAAATGAGACTTTCCCATATATATGGGAAGTATTACTGCCATCTGAATGTTGAGATATATGCACACACAGAGGTATACATACATATTTATATACGTATATAAATCGGGGGAGGGAAGAAGACGAGGAGAGGAGGGTGGGGAGGGAGACACTGAGAAACACATTGCTTCTTGGATCCTGATCATCTTCTGTCCCTGTTTCTAGTCCCTTCTATGGCCCAACTACTCTTCTTGCCTTTTGGATTCTATGAGACACCCTCAGGGCCTTCTAGTAAAACTTGCCCTTTGTTTAAGCTGGTTTGAGTAGGTTTCAGTTCCTGGTAAACAAACAAAATGATTCTCAGGAGAGGAGAGAATTCTAGGATGGAGATGGAAGGGTTGTATTAAATCCTAGATTTCCCACCAGATTGAAGAATCACTCTCATAGCCTCCTTGACAGATGGTGGTTTGGCTTCTGATTGAAACTTCCGGTGTTGGAAAGGACACTATACGCTGAGGAGGTCTGCTCTCTTGTCAGATGGTTATATTTGGTTGTCTGAATTTTCTTATATTCCTCCAAATTTACTCCACTATGTTTTCAATCTACTGCTTATGGTCTGACATCCAGAGTAGTACAGAAGAATGCTTTTTTGGATGGTTCTTCAACTCTTGGTGAAAGTCACTCCGCTTCTCATTTCTCGTGTATTGCGGGGAAAGCAAAATATATATTTTACACATTATGTAATAGTTCAGAATGGGACAACCAGGTTGGTAAGGAATCTGAAATGTTCCTTCCATCGTTCTTTGGCTTTATATTCAGATTCTTTAGCAACTGGGTTGCCCTACTCTGGACAATGCTGGTGAGTTAACCAATGTCCTTCTAAAATATGGTCCCCAGAATTTAGCACAATGTTCCCGATGGGTAGGAACCAGTAGGACTGTTGGGCTTCATAATTTGAGCAATATTTCTGTCATTTAGCCATTATAAGATAATTGAATCAAGCCTTTCTGATAGTCTGTGGTCCATGGTTTTCCCTGATCAATGTTTTAATTGGAGTGGTAGAACCCACGAGAGAAGGATTCATTTTTAATAATATCGATTGGCATGCAGAAAACATAGTTAAGTAATTGACAGCTATTTTTACATGAACGATCCTTCTAGTAGGTGAGTCAAAATTGGTATTATGTCATTTTTACTAAACGTAGCTTTGGATAGCTAAAGGAATTGAACTTTGGAAGAACTGCTGGATACCTCCTCTTTGGCCTTGGTCCATCTAAGTCTTGGCTTTTCCTTTTCTGATGCACTATATGTTTTACTACTAAATTAATCTTATTAAAAATACTGTCTTGATTATGCCATTTGAGTCAGGACTGGGTCATCAAGGAGGGTTTTCTTTCTCTCTCCCTTCCTCCTTTTTCTGTGTGTGTATGTGTTTTTCTGTCTTCCTTCCAGTGACTTACCTTCATTCTCTGGTCCAGCCAAATTGTTCACTTTTTCTCTTTTGCATTTTGCTTGGCACAAGGAAATATTGATACCTTCCCTTTTTATTCTGACTGTCATGATCCTCTTCATCTTTGGAAAAATTCTGATCTCTCGCTCAGTGATGCCTTCCTGGGTTTTTCCCATTCACAGTAATTACTCTACTAGCCCTTAGTTTACACTATGTATGGAATAAGTAATTGTACTCTGCTTTATAAAATCTCTTATGATGGTATATTGAACACATTAATCTCTGTATGATCATGTTTTTCATTTTCTCTCATTTTCCTCATTAAACCTGAATATTTAAGCCTTCCCCCCCCCCCCCAAAAAAAAGAGAGGGCAGGAACCTCATGAGATCTGATGTGTCCTCATGAGATCTGATGTATTTTTGAGAGCCCTCAACAGAGTGCTTTTCACTTGGGTGCTTGAGAAGAACGCATCAGCCGTTGATCTTTTCTTATGGCTCCAAATCCAGGGATCATTTAAGGAGAAAGAAATAAGCACATTTCAATAAAGTTAGGATTTAGTGTGTTTTTACACGCAGAATGTAGGAAAAACCGACATTTTTCATTCTCAGATCTTTTAATAAGTTTTCTGAAAGGAAAAAAAATCTTACTAGGACCAATAGTAATGTACCACAATCACTAACATTTTGTTTCCTAGGATTTGGAAAATAATGCCTTCCTCATGCCTTATAATTCATGGCCATACATATTTGGAAAACTTTCCTTAACTCTGAATTTCACACTGAAGACAACTTATTTAAAGTGACAAAAAAAAGTGACACATATCTATGATTTATACTTTGTTTTTTCCCATGTTAAGTTCCTTAAGATTTGTATCCACACATAGCTTAATTCTTTTAACATCTGTTTTATGAGCCTAACCATAGAGGTTTACTCTGTGTTATTAAATTACAGGAGATGATTGATGCAGGCTGACTGAACTAATACAAATGCTAAACCTCAAAGAAAAATCTTAGCATTTTATGTACAGTTTATCAGCTCTGGGGGCATGCCACTAAATGTCCTAAATTTCAAGGATTTACAATAAATTAAACATGATTTGAACTTTGAGGTATACCTATACTCTCCCCACCCCCCATCAAGTAAGCTTATGATTTGTGAAGACAGTTCTAGAAAATTTCTTCTTCTCCAAGGATCACCTACGAAGAAAAATAAAGGCTTAGAGCGACTTCTCTGCCAGAGTTTTCATCAGCTGAAAAAGCACTGGCCATCTTACATGTTTTGATACTAACTGCTTTGCTGAACTACTTTGCCCCATTTCCATAAGAGTTTGGGCTGTGCCTGGACTCATCACTAACCCATAAACGGCAGGGTCTGAGATCAACAAGTTTTGGTAGAATGTCTTTGACAAATGATTTTCAGTCAATAAATGTTTCTGTATTTAAGGAACTTCCACTGGAATACAGACAGATTTGGCTTTCCTGGTTGTGTCTAGTTGGAAGTCTGTCTTGGGATAGGCTAGCTGGTCACTGCCTTGGGGTCTGGTGGAGGGAACCAGGTACCCTTCCCTAGTGGCTCTCCCAGTCATCTCTTAGATGCTTTCTGAGGGATTCTATTTGTTCTAGAATAGCCTTGGGGGTTAAGGCCTGCTCTGAGGGAGACCTGGGATCCTAGGGAAAACTGGCCTTCTTGCTGGAGAGCTGTGTTTGAAGCTATGTCCTTGGCCTGACCCCTTGGGGCTGCTCATTGTGAGGTGCGTTGGCTGGCCGAGGCTACCCGTGACTTAGCAACCTTTATGCTTTCTTAAATATGCTTTAATGCTAACAACATATTTATATAGGTACTTAGTTGATCAAATACCACTTTTTTTTTTTTTTACTGTGTTGGGTCTTCACAACACTTACAAGCTAGACAGGGAAGGAATTCCATGGTCCACATCACAGTTAAGGAAAGTCACTTCGTCGAAGTCAAGGTCACACAAGCAGCAAGTGGTAGCACTTGGTTTAGAACAGGGTTTTCAGCCTCAGCACTATTAACACTCTGGGGGAGAAATCTTTGTGGTGGTGGACTATTCTGTGCATTGTAGGTTGTTTGGCAGCATCCCTGGCCTCTATCCCACTACATGCCAGTTGTAAACTGTCCTCTGTCCCAAGTTGTGACAGTCATATATCTCCGAATGTTGCAACGTGTCCTCTGGGAGCAAAATTGCCCCCCCCCCCCATTGGGAACAACTGGTCTAGAATAGAGGTATTTCCCACTTTAAATCTAGGTCATTTTTTGCTCTGCTGAAGTACTACGTTGCTTAGTCTCATGTAGTACAACATTCACAAAATTAGAGCCTTTTTACAACTAGGAGAACCTCATGTCCTTATCAAAGTGAGAAATGACATTTTCACGCTTGAAGTGAATCCTTCCTTGATCTCTCTGCTAGAAGAGTTAACATCAACTACTTGTTTTGCATAAGAGTGGTAAAGTAGGACCCAAGCTGTTTTCTCCAGCCCACTAATTGTTCATTACATGGAATGTTCAACTTAATTCCCACTTAATTGAATATGCAGGGAATGCTTTATTGTACACAGTGTTCTCCCATGTAAAGTGTCGTGCCTGCCTTAAAGAAGTTAATCCACCAACTCAAGAAAATAACCAAGGATATAAATAACCTAGATACCTGGTAATAGTTCAGGCTCTATTTGACATCCAAGAGATGAATAAGATGTAGTTCAACTGACTTTAAATACTTACTGAGCACCCATTATGTGCAACCCTGAACCAGGAACCAAAATGAATTACGTGGCATCTGCCTTCCAGGGGCTAGAATCCTTTCCAGGTATCAGTGGTATACCATTAAATTGTATTGTTAAAAGGATGGTAGGATTGGCTAGAAGCATGAGCGTGTGAGAGGGATTTGTTGAATAGTTTTTAAAAAAAAAAAAAGTACTTGGGCATTTCCAAGTAATATAAAAATACCAAAAAGTAAACCATAATCTCATACAAATCAGAAAATGGGTTTTGTTGTGTTGGACAACGTAATTCAAAGCATTTGGTTGTAACTATTGGGTCACATGTATTATTTTTTCCCCAGTGTTATTGAGATACAACTGACATAACACTATACGTTTAAGGTATATAGCATGTGGATTTATACATTTATATATTGCAAAATGACCATCGTAGCATTACCTAACACTGGCATCACATCACATAATTAACATTGCTTTGTCACATGTATTTCTTAAAGTTGCATCTTTGTTTATCAAGTGTGGCAAGTCATAAACATAATGCCTTAAACAGTAATAAGATTTACAGCCTGCCTGTGGAGGTTTGTTTTTCCATTGTCATTCTCCTTTCAGGTATTTTTTGGGGAAAATCTACAACAGCCAGATCTTTTGGGACCAAGAAAGGCTAGCCAGAACTAAACTCTTAATAAAGTCAGTGATTTTTTTTTTTTATGAAGTATGAAGACTTTCTCTGGGAGCTGTGCCCACAGGGAAGATGGAAGGAAGGAAATTATATTTGAAAGCATATTATCAAGTACATTTTGTTTCTCACATGTGAGGTTTGTATAGAAAAGGGAGTGACAAAAAGGCAATAGATTGGCTAAGGGTAGCTTTTTATTCAAAACGTTTGTTTCTTCAGTCAGTTATAAAATGTCAGAAAAAGAAATTGCAAAAGAGAAACCCAGGCCCTGGCAAGGTTACACATTTGGTTGACTGAGCTTATTCTGTTGGGCTGTATGCTCATCTCTTACAAAACTGGGAGACAGAGAAGGGAGTCATGGGGCTATGAGGAGGGATTGGGGTAATTAGCATTTCTTGAGCATTGACTATGTTCTAGATGATTTAATGTATGTTAAGTAACTCAGTTTCATAACCACTTTCTGAACCAGGTGGTGTTAGCTCTACTTTTACGGGAGGGAATTTAGAAAAGCTCAGAGAAGCCATATAATTTGTGACTAGATAGACCCCGAGTCTATCTCATGCTAAAGCCTCTTCTACAATAGTTCCTCTAATGGTTGAGTCATCACCTTCAGCTCTGTGTCCTGACGACTAACTTCATCTCATAAACAAACGTTGTAACAGTTGAGGCCTAGGAGATGCCTACTTAGCTATCATCAGTCCCTTCCATCCCGCTTTCCTGCTTCCAGAGTGGCTGGGTCTCCAGGGGACCAGTCACAGGATCAGAATCAGAGCTGTTTTCAATGCCAGATCTGCCCCTTGGTAGCTCTGTGACTCTGGACAAGTTCCCTAACTATGCTCAGCTTCAGTTTCTTTAACTGTAAAATCTAAGCAATAATATATTTTCCAGCGTTCTTGTGTGGAATAACTGGGGTAAGCAAAGCGTGTGGCTGCAGTGCCCAGCATCTCAGAAACGGCCCATCAGTGGGAGTTACTGATACTAAGAGATGTTGTGGAGGGAGAATCCTTCTGGTTCCCCATCCCTCCCTGGAGATATGTTCCCATTAGCTTCCTCCATCTTGGTTTTCCATCTTCTCTGTAATATGTAGCTCTGGAATAATCTATTTCACTATCTCTGAATTCTTACCTTCTGGCAAATCTAATTGCACCTGGTGTCAATCAAGGTCTTCTATGACCCATAACTTGGAAGAGACTCTGAGAAGAAAACTAGAATCAACGGAAGATAAATGAATGTGACTCCTGGTGGGCAGCAGAGGACAGGCCATTACCCTGGGTAGTTAACTTGGTTTATAGCGAGCTACTGAAGTGTCGCTGCCATTGGTGACCAGTGGGTCCCCATTGGATCATGGGCATCCAGTAAATATCATAGAGCTCCAGATTGTTTTTCCTTAAAGATTTCAGGGCCTCCCTGAGATAAATAGAAATATTCATAGGCCTGGGCCTTGGTCATTGTGTGAGGAATATAGAGTCAATATCACCATACCCACTTGGGGAGGAAAAACTCAAGATGAAATAAATCTCCCAGGGTCACTCAAAGTCAGTGCCATCCTGTCGCCATTGCAGCCCTTCTGAGGGGCTTGGCCCTCTCCATAAGGAGCAGCTCCATAAACATCTGCAATGCGGAGAGAGGGCCAAGTTAAAGCCGCAGGCCTCTTGTTCCCCAAAATGCAATGTGATTTTACTTTTATTTACATATTTATTTATTTTTGGCTGCATTGAGTCTTCGTTGCTGCGTGTGGGCTTTCTAGTTGCAGCGAGCAGGGACTACTCTTTGTTGTGGTGGGCAGGCTTCTTATGGCGGTGGCTTCTCTTGTTGCGGAGCACGGGCTCTAGGTGCACAGGCTTCAGTAGGTGTGGCTCGCGGGCTCAGTAGTTGTGGCTCGTGGGCTCTAGAGCGCAGGCTCAGTAATTACGGCACATGGGCTTAGTTGCTCTGCGGCATGTGGGATCTTCCCGGACCAGGGCTCAAACCTGTGTCCTGCCTGCGTTGGCAGGCAGGTTCTTAACCACTGCGCCACCAGGGAAGTCCCTCCATGTGATTTTTAAATTTATCCCCTTGGGCCCTCCCAGGGTTGGGGTGTGATGGAGGCTCACGTCCGTCAAGGAAAGATCAGCTAGAGGGCTTGTAACCATGGGAGAGAGGATGTTAACTGGGCCAGAAAGTTTTCTTTAGTTTTATCTGAATTATCTAACGTTGAAAACATTTTGTCTGCTAAATCTTACTCTGAAAGAGACGTGAAGATTCCTGGAGAAACTGGTGGGGGAGCGTGGGCTATGATCCCACCTGCCTGGATTCAGGCCTGGGCACTGCCGCCTGCTCCCTGGGGGCCCTGGAGCAAGTGAATTGTGTTCTCTCAGGCTGAATTTCCTCACCCAGGAAATGCAGCTACCCCTCCACCCCCATCGTTTCTCCCTCTCCGAGTCTTGCCCATTCTTTAAAGTTCAGTTCAGATCCCAGCTCCTCCGTGAAGCCTTCTCCGGAGGTTTCTTTCCTCCTCTGTGCTCTGCCCATGCTCTATCTGTACTGTCCACTCTTCCAGTACTACTCCCACATCATGATTGTAAATGTACTTTTATTCAGTAAAAGGGAATAAGTATGAGGACAAGAGACTCTTTCCCATGTGCCTTAAGTAGAACGCCTTCAAAAGTTGTGAATTGACTGTGTGAATGCTCAAATGAAAGCTGAGCAGTTACCATGGACCAGGTCCCAGGCACAAGGTTTTCATGGATCATCTCATTGAATCTTCACCAAACTCGGAAGGGAACACGGGGTTTTCAACATTTTTAGATGAGTACGCTTCATTTTACGGATGTTAGGTCATGCTGTTGCAAAGTAGTAAGATTTTAAACGAAACCAGCTTTAACCAGCTGGGGGAATATTAGGAAATGAGGGTTAACATTTTTGTAGCACTTCTTACATACCAAGTGCTGGTCTAGGCATTTACGTATATCGACGCATTTAATCCTTACAACAGTCCCATGAGGGTAGCTAGTAGTATTATACCCAACCCATGGATGAGAAAATGAAGGTACAGAGAGCTCAAGTAATTTTCTTAGAACCACATAGCAAGGAAGTAGTAAAGCTGGGGTTCAAACCTAGGCAAACTGATTTTTAATTAAACTCTTCATACCGGGATAAATGTTGCTTTTGGTGGTTTCTTAGGAAAGAAAACATATTGACACTTGTTGAGCTTATGTGGAACGGCCTTATACTGTTTACTGTGGTTGAAAAACTAATCCCCCTCCCATTTCTGAAGTATAATGTCCTATGTTAAAGCAGCATAAAAATAGCCCAATTCATGACTGTTCAGCAGTGTTCAATTCTTATGAACGAAGCGAAGATGACGAAACCAAATCAGGAAATAAATTCTTCTAACAAGAGCCTGTCTGTCCTGATTTCCCATCGCCACAAAGGTGTGACGTTTTTGGTTTCTCCTTTTTCCAGGGAAGTTGTTAAATGGTTAAAAGCAACCCTGACAAAATACAAATCAGCAATTCTCGCTTAATGTCCCATTTTACCCCTCTGGTTTCAGTCTCCCAAGTGGAAATTTAAAGGACTCTCAAGTGGGTAGGTGAGCTGTGTTCCCATGGCTAAATGGGGAGCCGTGGGTTGCGCAGAGTATGCAGGTGTTAGAGGTACCCACCATGATGACTTATCCTGGATGATTTCTTGGTCTGAGATATGATTCACAAGGTGGCGTCACTCTTCTCCCTTCCGGTAAGGCCATACCTAACTAGACTATTGAGTTCAAGTCAAGTAATTACACTTAAGATATTATAATTGTCATTGAGAGAAATGCTATGAAGAATTTGTGGTTTTAAGAGAGCATAAAATATGGCCATTTGGCCTAGGAAGCGAGGTCAAAGTAGACTTCAGATCTCTTACATCTATTTTGTTTTCTTTGGACTCTACTCATTTTCCTTCCTCCTGAAATGAATATTCTGTTTGGATTCTCATTTCTGGATAGTGCCTCTCAAACCAGCTACCTTATTTCATTTATTTTTTATTTATTTTAAAAATAAATTTATTTACTTATTTTTGTCTGCGTTGGGTCTTCATTGCTGCATGCAGGCTTTTCTCTAGTTGTGGCGAGCGGGAGCTACTCTTCGTTGCGGTGCGCAGGCTTCTCATTGCGGTGGCTTCTCTTGTTACAGAGCACGGGCTCTAGGTGTGTGCGGGCTTCAGTAGTTGTGTCTCGCGGGCTCCAGAGTGCAGGCTCAGTAGTTGTGGCACACGGGCTTAGTTGCTCCACGGCATGTGGGATCTTCCCGGACCAGGGCTTGAACCCGTGTCCCCTGCATTGGCAGGCGGATTCTTAACCACTGCGCCACCAGGGAAGCCCTATTTCATTTAATAAAGCTTACAGCCTCTACTCCCTGCTCCCAGCTCAGATTCCTAAATATCACAGGAAGAAAGCTCTGTTCCTGCTTCGCAGGGAAGGGAAAATGGGCCTCCCTCTATCCCTACAGTACTTTTTTTTTGCATTTCATTCCAGTTTTTATATATATATTATATATATATATATATATTATATATGGCAAGTGCCTATCTATCTAACTATAATTTAGATATAATTGACTTACAACACTACGTTAAGGAACAGAGACTCTTAGCCCTAAAAGTCCCTCATGAGTACATTTATGTTCTCTTTCCAAGAAGAGAATTGTGTACTTTTCATCATATTTTCAAAAGGGTCAGAGACCCAAAAAAGGTTAAGGACTGCTATTTGAGAGCCTCTGTGGGATTCTGTTTATCTTTCCTCTGAATGTTTTGACATTGCATCTGCTGTGGCCAGCCTTCCTCCGGGCTACTGCGATCCCTAAAATAGCACATCTCCTACTCTCAGGACACTCTTCACTTCCCCCTCTCCCCCAGCCTTTCCTTGGGTCGCACTTAAGTTTAGAGAGGCAGTTCCACCTTTTAATTTTACCTCCTCTGTGGCCCTGCTTTTAACTGAATAAGCATTCCTACCACAGCCCTCTGAGTCTCGCTCCAGACTCTGATGGACCCACGTGGGTGTGCACCCCCCAACTGGAGCCGCGGGCTCACTGGCTCGCCACACCCCCGTGGTCCCTTTGGCTTCTCTCTCCTTGATCAGACTCCGAGGCCTCCACTGGGCTTCCTCCCTCAGATGGGTAGGTTCCCTGTGCATATGAATCTTCTCCTTCTTTTTTTTTCTTATACAGCAGGTTCTGATTAGTCATCAATTTTATACACATCAGTGTATACATGTCAATCCCAATTGCCCAATTCATCCCACCACCACTCCCAACACCCTGCCACTTTCCACCCTTGGTGTCCATACCTTTGTTCTCTACAACTGTGTCTCAATTTCTGTCCTGCAAACCAGTTCACCTGTACCATTTTTCTAGCTTCCACATATATGTTTTAATATACAATATTTGTTTTTCTCTTTCTGACTTACTTCACTCTGTATGACAGTCTCTAGATCCACCCACATCTCAACAAATGACCCAATTTTGTTCTTTTTTATGGCTGAGTAATATTCCATTGTATATATGTACCACTTCTTCTTTATCCATTCATCTGTCGATGGGCATTTAGGTTGCTTCCATGACCTGGCTATTGTAAATAGTGCTGCAATGAATATTGGGGTGAATGTGTCTTTTTGAATTATGGTTTTCTTTGGGTATATGCCCAGTAGTGGGATTGCTGGATCATATGGTAATTCTATTTTTAGTTTTTTAAGGAACCTCCATACTGTTCTCCACAGTGGCTGTATCAGTTTACATTCCCAGCAACAGTGCAAGAGAGTTCCCTTTTCTCCACACCCTCTCCAGCATTTGTTGTTTGTAGATTTTCGGATGATGCCCATTCTAACAGGTGTGAGGTGATACCTTGTAGTTTTGATTTGCATTTCTCTAAAAAGCAGTGATATTGAGCAGCTTTTCATGTGCTTCTTGGCCATCTGTATGTCATCTTTGGAGAAATGGCTAGTTAGGTCTTCTGCCCATTTTTGGATTGGGTTGATTTTTTAATACCAAGCTGCATGAGCTCTTTATATATTTTGGAGATTAATCCTTTGTCTATTGATTCATTTGCAAATATTTTCTCCTATTCTGAGGGTTGTCTTTTTGTCTTGTTTATGGTTTCCTTTGCTGTGCAAAAGCTTTGAAGTTTCATTAGGTCCCATTTGTTTATTTTTGTTTTTATTTCCATTACTCTAGGAGGTGGGTCAAAAAAGATCTTGCTGTGATTTACATCAAACAGCGTTCTTCCTATGTTTTCCTCTAAGAGTATTAGAGTGTCCAGTCTTACATTTAGGTCTCTAATTTTGAGTATATTTTTGTTAATGGTGTTAGGGAGTGTTCTAATTTCATTCTTTTACATGTAGCTGTCCAGTTTTCCCAGCACCAATTATTGAAGCGCCTGTCTTTTCTCCATTGTATATCCTTGCCTCTTTTGTCATAGATTAGTTGACCATACGTGCGTGGCTTTATCTCTGGGCTTTCTATCTTATTCCATTGATCTATATTTGTTTTTGTGCCAGTTCCATATTGTCTTCATCACTGTAGCTTTGTAGTATACTCTGAAGTCAGGGAGTCTGATTCCTCCAGCTCCGCTTTCTTCCCTCAAGACTGCTTTGGCTATACGGCGTCTTTTGTGTCTCCATACAAATTTTAAGATTTTTTGTTCTAGTTCTTTAAAACAATGCCATTGGTAATTTGATAGGGATTGCATTGAATCTATAGATTGCTTTGGGTAGTAGAGTCATTTTCACAATATTGATTCTTCCAATCCAAGAACATGGTATATCTCTCCATCTGTTGATATCATCTTTAATTTCTTTCTCAGTGTCTTATAGTTTGCTGCATACAGGTCTTTTGTCTCCCTAGGTAGGTTTACTCCTAGGTATTTGATTCTTTTTGTTGCAGTGGTAAACGGGAGTGTTTCCTTAATTTCTCTTTCAGATTTTTCATCATTAGTATATAGGAAGGAAAGATTTCTGTGCATTAATTTTGTATCCTGCAACTTTACCAAATTCATTGACTAGCTCTAGTAGTTTTCTGGCGGCATCTTTAGGATTCTCTATGTATAGTATCATGTCATCTGCAAACAGTGACAGTTGTACTTCTTCTTTTCCAATTTGCATTCCTTTTATTTCTTTTTCTTCTCTGATTGCCATGGCTAGGACTTCCAAAACTATGTTGAATAACAGTGGTGAGAGTGGACATCCTTGTCTTGTTCCTGATCTTAGAGGAAATGCTTTCAGTTTTTCACCATTGAGAATGATGTTTGCTGTGGGTTTGTCATATATGGCCTTTATTATGTTGAAGTAGGTTCCCTCTAAGCCCACTTTCTGGAGAGTTTTT
Source organism: Leucopleurus acutus (assembly GCF_964270905.1). Taxonomy (NCBI): domain Eukaryota; kingdom Metazoa; phylum Chordata; class Mammalia; order Artiodactyla; family Delphinidae; genus Leucopleurus; species Leucopleurus acutus. The sequence goes on from NC_139154.1 coordinate 59,195,851, forward strand.
ATCATAAATGGGTGTTGAATTTCTCAAAAGCTTCTTCTGCATCTATAGAGATGATCCTATGGTTTTTATTCTTCAATTTGTTAATATGGTGTATCACATTGTTTGATTAGCATATATTGAAGAATCCTTGCATCCCTGGGATAAATCCCACTTGATCATGGTGTATGATCCTTTTAATGTGTTGTTGGATTCTGTTTGCTAGTATTTTGTTGAGGATTTTTGCATCTATATTCATCAGTGATACTGGTCTGTAATTTTCTTTTTTTGTAGTATCTTTTTCTGGTTTTGGTGTCAGGGTGATGGTGGCCTCATAGAATGAGTTTGAGAGTGTTCTTTCCTCCGAAATTTTTTGCAAGAGTTTGAGAAGGATGGGTGTTAGCTCTTCTGTAAATGTTTCATAGAATTCACCTGTGAGGCCATCTGGTCCTAGACTTCTGTTTGTTGGAAGATTTTTAATCACAGTTTCAATTTCATGACTTGTGATTGGTCTGTTCATATTTTCTATTTCTTCCTGGTTCAGTCTTGGGAACTTATACCTTTCTAAGAATTTGTCCATTTCTTCCAGGTTGTCCATTTTATTGGCATAGAGTTGCTTGTAGTAGTCTCTTAGGATGCTTTGTATTTCTGCGGTGTCTGTTGTAACTTCTCCTTTTTCATTTCTAATTTTATTGATTTGAGTCCTCTCCCTCTTTTTCTTTCTTTTTTTTTTTTTTTGCGGTACACGGGCCTCTCACGGTTGTGGCCTCTCCCGTTGCGGAGCACAGGCTCCGGACACACAGGCTCAGCGGCCATGGCTCACGGGCCCAGCCACTCCGCGGCATGTGGGATCCTCCCAGACCAGGGCACGAACCCGTGTCCCCTGCATCGGCAGGCGGACCCTCAACCACTGCATCACCAGGGAAGCCCTCCCTCTTTTTCTTGATGAGTCTGGCTAATGGTTTATCAATTTTGCTTATCTTCTCAAAGAACCAGCTTTTAGTTTTATTGATCTTTGCTATTGTTTTCTTTGTTTCCATTTCATTTATTTCTGCTCTGATCTTTATGATTTCTTTCCTTCTGCTAACTTTGGGTTTTGTTTGTTGTTCTTTCTGTACTTCCTTTAGGTGTAAGGTTAGATTGTTTGAGGTTTTTCTTGTTTCTTGAGGTAGGCTTGTATAGCTATAAACTTCCCTCTTAGAACTGCTTTTGCTGCATCCCATAGGTTTTGGATCACCGTGTTTTCATTGTCATTTGTCTCTAGGTATTTTTTGATTTCTTTTTTGATTTTTTCAGTGATCTCTTGGTAATTTAGTAACATATTGTTTAGCCTCTATGTGTGTGTGTTTTTTACGTTTTTTTCCCTGTAATTGTTTCTAATCTCATAGTGTTGTGGTCAGAAAAGAGGCTTGATATGATTTCAGTTTTCTTAAATTAACTGAGGCTTGATTTGTGACCCAAGATGTGATCTATCCTAAAGAATGTTCTGTGCGCACTTGAGAACAAAGTGTAATCTGCTGTTTCTGGATGGAATGTCCTATAAATGTCAATTAAATCTATCTGGTCTATTGTGTTATTTAAAGCTTGTGTTTCCTTACTTATTTTCATTTTGGATGATCTGTCCATTGGTGTAAGTGAGGTGTTAAAGCCCCCCACTATTATTGTGTTACTGTCGATTTCCTCTTTTACAGCTGTTAGCAGTTGCCTTATGTATTGAGGTGCTCCTATGTTGGGTGCATGTATAGTTATAAATGTTATATCTTCTTCTTGGATTGATCCCTTGATCATTATGTAGTGTCCTTCCTTGTCTCTTATAACATTCTGTATTTTAAAGTCTATTTTATCTGATATGAGTATTGCTGCTCCAGCTTTCTTTTGATTGCCATTTTCATGGAATACATTTTTCCATCCCCTCACTTTCAGTCTGTATGTGTCCCTAGGTCTGAAGTTGGTATCTTGTAGACAACATATATGTGGGTCTTGCTTTTGTATCCATTCAGCCGGCCTGTGTCTTTTGGTTGGAGCATTTAATCCATTCACGTTTAAGGTAATTATTGATATGTATGTTCCTATAACCATTTTCTTAATTGTTTTGGGTTTGTTTTCATAGGTCCTTTTCTTCTCTTGTGTTTCCCACTTAGAGAAGTTCCTTTAGCATTTGTTGTAGAGCTGGTTTGGTGGTGCTGAATTCTCTTAGCTTTTGCTTGTCTGTAAAGCTTTTGATTTCTCCATCAAATCTGAATGAGATCCTTGCTGGGTAGAGTAATCTTGGTTGTAGGTTCTTCCATTTCATCACTTTAAGTATATCATGCCACTCCCTTCTGGCTTGTAGAGTTTCTGCTAAGGAATCAGCTGTTAATGGGAGCTCCCTTGTATGTTATTTGTCATTTTTCCCTTGCTGCTTTCAATAATTTTTCTTTAATTTTTGCCAATTTGATTACTATGAGTCTCGGCATGTTTCTCCTTGGGTTTATCCTGTATGGGACTCTCTGTGCTTCCTGGACTTGGGTGGCTATTTCCTTTCCCATGTTAGGGAAGTTTTTGACTATAATCTCTTCAAATATTTTCTCAGGTCCTTTCTCTCTCTCTTCTCCTTCTGGGACCCCTATAATGCGAATGTCGTCACGTTTAACTTGTCCCAGAGGTCTCTTAGGCTGTCTTCATTTCTTTTCATTCTTTTTTCTTTATTCTGTTCCACAGCAGTGAATTCCACCATTCTGTCCTCCAGGTCACTTATCCGTTCTCTGCCTCAGTTATTCTGCTATTGATTCCTTCTAGTGTATTTTTCATTTCAGTTATTGTATTGTTCATCTCTGTTTGTTTGTTCTTTAATTCTTCTAGATCTTTGTTAAACATTTCTTGCATCTTCTCGATCTTTGCCTCCATTCTTTTCCAAGGTCCTGGATCATCTTCGCTATCATTATTCTGAATTCTTTTTCTGGAAGGTTCCCTATGTTCACTTCATTTAGTTGTTTTTCTGGGGTTTTATCTTGTTCCTTCATCTGGCACATAGCCCTCTGCCTTTTCATCTTGTCTCTCTTTCTGTGAATGTGGTTTTTATTCCACAGGCTGCAGGATTGTAGTTCTTCTTGCTTCTGCTGTCTGCCCTCTGGTGGATGAGGCTATCTAAGAGGCTTGTGCAAGTTTCCTGATGGGAGGGACTGCTGGTGGGTAGAGCTGACTGTTGCTCTGGTGGGCAGAGCTCAGTAAAACTTTAATCTGCTTGACTGCTGATGGGTGGGGCTGGGTTCCCTCCCTGTTGGTTGTTTGGCCTGAGGCAACCCAACAGTGGAGCCTACCTGGGCTCTTTGGTGGGGCTAATGGGGGACTCTGGGAGGGCTCACGCCAAGGAGTACTTCCCAGAACTTCTGCTGCCAGTGTCCTTGTTCTCATGGTGAGCCACAGCCACCCCCTGCCACTGAAGGACACCCTCCAACACTGGCAGGTAGGTCTAGTTCAGTCTCCCCTGGGGTCACTTCTCCTTTCCCTGGGTCCCAGTGCACACAGTACTTTGTGTGTGCCCTCCAAGAGTGGAGTCTCTGTTTCCCCCAGTCCTGTCAAAGTCCTACAATCAAATCCCACTAGCCTTCAAAGTCTGATTCTCTAGGAATTCCTCCTCTCATTGCTGGATCCCCAGGTTGGGAAGCCTGACATGGGTCTCAGAACCTTCACTCCAGTGGGTGGACTTCTGTGGTATAAGTGTTCTCCAGTTTGTGGTCACCCATCCAGCAGTTATGGGATTTGATTTTATTGTGATTGCACCCCTCCTACCATCTCATTGTGGCTTCTTCTTTCTCTTTGGATGTGGGGTATCTTTTCTGGTGATTTCCAGTGTCTTCCTGTCGACGATTTTTCAGCAGTTAGTTGTGATTCTGGTGTTCTTGCAAGAGGGACTGAGAGCACGTCCTTCTACTCCGCCATCTTGGTTCGGGCTTATCCTACAGTGCTTTTTATTACACTATTTGGCAGAGTTCCTAACCATAGGGATGCTATTAATAATCTGTTTATTGCCATATACTGTATGAAACATACCTTCACATGCCTGAGACCTTGTCTACATGGAAATCTTGGTTAATCCAGTGCGAAAACTAGCTTGAGCTATTCATTTTACGTTGATTCAATAAGATATTTTACCAAATGGATTGAATTGGCAGGTTTTAGATGTGAGTACACAGAACATCAGAACTCAGCAGGTAATACTTAAACATGAAGCTGAGTTCACTTACTTTTTCTTATTGTGATAAACACGTAACATTTACCATCTTAACCATTTTTAAGTGTACAGTTCAGTAGTGTTAAGTGTATTCACATTGTTGTGAAACAGATCTCTAGAAGACTTTCATCTTGAAAAACTGAAACTATTGATATATACCCATCAAACAACTCCTTTCCCCCCTCCCTGCAGCCCTTAGCAACCACCATGCTACTTTATGTTTCTATAACTTGAACAACTTTAGACACCTCATGAATGGAATCCTACAGTCTTTTTGTGACTGGCTTCTTTCACTTAGCATAATGTCCTTGAGGCTCATACATATTGTAGCATGTGACAGGATTTCCTTTTTAAGGCTGAATAATATTCCATTCTATGTATATGTCACACCTTGTTAATCTGTTCATCTGTCGGTGGACATTTGGGCTGCTTCCACCTTTTGTCTGTTAACAGTGCTGCTATAAACATGGGTTTGCATATGTCTCTTTGAGACCCTGCTTTCAATGCTTTTTGGATATATGCTCAGAAGTGGGATTGCTGGATCATATGGTAGTTGTATTTTAAATCTGAGGACTTTCCACACTCTTTTCCATAGTGGTTGCACCATTTTCCATTCCCACTAATGGTACCCACGGGTTCCCTTTTCTCCACATCCTCGCCAACACTTGTTATTTTCTGTTTTGTTGTTGTTTTTGTTTTTGATGGCAACCAGCTTAACAGGCATGAGGTGGTCTCTCCCTGTCCCCTGCACTTTCTTTTTTTTTGTCTTCAGGATGAAACCAGTGTTGTGGGGAATTTCATCTTCATTATTAAAAGCATTAATAACCTAATTTGGGAGAAAAGTAACATATTAGAGACAAGATTTTTCCCTACCCTCTAGGGGCCTCTAATTTAATAAAAGAATGATCACTACCTGTATAAACTTCATTTACCCTTTGGCTTGCAGATGATATAAAAATTCTGTGAATAAACCAGCTCCTAGAATTTGAATATTTAGGCAGAGGAAATTCTAGAAATTTCTTGTCCAGTAGTTCATGGTGAAAAAATATGGAATGTAATCGTTTTTGAAAAACACGGTAAAAAGCCTAGTGATTTGGGGGTGGGGTGGTGCCAAGGGATGGGTGACTGGAATTTGGGCCAAATTGAGAATGCAGTTGCGGAGTGAACTGTGCCTTGGAGAACCCCAGAGGCAAGAGTGACATGAGCAGATAGTCAGAAGAGCAAATTTGCTTGGACGGTGTAGAAAAGCTGGCTTGAGGAGCTGAATGAAAAAAGGAAATAAAGATTCAAGTCTTGAGGCATAAGGCGCTGTGGGAACCCATCATCTTGTCTGTATCTCCAGTTCAGTGGTACGCCGATAGAGGCCTAAAGGAGCTGGTGGAGGAAAAAAATCCCCTTTGACCTAAATGTTGAGGTTTGAAGAAGGAGATGGGTAGTTCTTTGAATGTGTGCTTCACAGGTAGAGATGGTCAAGGTCTCGTCTGTGGATCTCACTGCAGGGGCGGAAGGGAGGAAGTGCAGGGTTATGTCTTCTGGTTTGTTCACGTCTCCTTTTGATCTTCACAACGACTTTCACCTTGGCTCTTTCATAGTTTGTCCTGTTATGTGCAGGCTTTCTGGCACAGGAAATGGAGTACTTGTTCCAGAACACCAGCATCTGTTCTGTCATCTTTCTAAAGGAATAATAATGTTTCATCTTTTAATCCTTGCGTTCTGTTGCTAACATCGTGAATGTACATGGCTTGCCTTGTGTTCTTTGACTCTTGTGCTGTATAATTTTTTAATGGCTATGTGTGCCTATTCTTTCTCCCAAATGACCTCTTTCACCCTGTTAGACTTGGGAGGAAGATTGAATGCTGGCTATTTTATTTGGCTTTTGTTGTTTTTCTCAGTGGAAACGAGAAAAGAGTCTGTTGGTTTAATGACACTGAATTCCTTCAAGAAAATCTTAGTTATAGAGCCAAGAAGTTTTTTTCCATTGCCTCATCCCTCATGGTCCTTTCAATTTTACCTTCTGTGTAACAGTTAGGTTTCATTTCACTGCCTTCCATTTCCTATGGAAGGCTGACAGCGATCCTTAACCCTTAACCAGATCCTTAACCCTTAACCAGATCCTTAACCAGATTCAACAGCCCATTTTATCTCTATCATTGTTTAAGATGGAAGAATTTAATCAAAGCTGCGCTTCAGGAGAACTGCTAATATTCTGTACATAAAAGTTTCCTGATACTTATTGGGGTTTTAGGAGGAATTAATAAACAGCACCCCCTCTTATCTGTTTTCTATTTAAAACTTATTAAAATGATATAGGAGTTTAAAAAAAAATAAGGATAAAATGTTTTATTACTGACAAAATTGGCCTGGACATGCCTTGACCTGGCACCTGGTAGCCAACTGGGTTTTTTAAGTTACTCCCTATTCCTCAAGCTGAAACTTATCTGACTGCTCACAAGTTACCTTTCTATGTCTTGCAGCTACTTCTCCCCTCACAGTGAGGATTTCCTGTTTCCTGTTCTTGACTGACAGGAACTGCCCCTACGTTTCCTTCTGCCCCAGGTGGTACTAGCCCCTCCTCTTCTCTGGGGCAAAAAATAGAATGGCTGCAGAGAAAGAACAATTATCAAGAAGGACAGCTATGCTAGGAAGTATTTAAAAAATATTCTGAATGGCGTCTGGTCACAATTCTGTCCCTTCTGCCTGCCTGCCACCCCAAACCCCATGCTTGCTTTCCCAGAACATATGGTGCCGATTTTTCACAAGTGACCTCTTCCACCCTCTTAGGCTTAGCCTTTGCTTGGGAGGAAGAGAAGCCATAAGCCCATGAGATCTTTAGAGGGTCCATGGCAGTGTTACACCTTGAATTACAGGCTAAACATCCAGGGCAGTCAGATGCTTGCTGAGAACAGATGTTTCCAAAAGCAGGACGAATCACTGCAATTGGTGAAGCTAGAAGGGTAGGTTTTTGAGTAGGTCTAATTTTACAAGATCTTGGTAAGTTCTATAACTCTACACACAGAGACAGAAAAGTAAGTAACTTAAAGATGGAATTTTCCTGCTTTTCTATCAAGCACAGCTTGTTCACACCCTTCTAGTAATCGTCAGGTTTAATGATGTCTATTTTCTCTTCTGAGGTGAAGATAAAATGGAGAAACTATGACTATTAAGCAAGTGTCAGTAAGATCTGTGTGTTTTCCGGAAAGAGGAAATTCATGTATGGTAACCACTGGAACAAGTCACTTTAGGAATTCATGCAAGAATCTTCCCCCTAAATTGGGCCAGCTGCTGTCCAGCACCGCTACTCAAGTTCTGAGCCTGGTCTGTCTTGGGCCACTTAGAGTCAGGATTAGCCGAGTCGTGGTTTATCCCTAGTAGGCAAAACACTTATGTGGATGTGCGCTCTGCATCTTGTTCTCTTTGCCACTGCCTTGAGTCCACAGGCAAAGTGTTGAGCATGGGGGGCAATCCTGATCACAACCTAGTGTTGGGGCGGGCAGCGGGTCAGGGGGAGGGGGATGGGCACTCTAGAAGAGGGATTGTGGACTCCACTGCCCGTGGCGCCAGGCAGGAAACATAAGTAATCAGGTATCTAAAAATACAACAGTAGCACAAGATGGCTTCAAAAGGCAAGCTCCATGACGGGGAAGATAAAAGGGAGTGGTGGGGAGTGTGGTGAACGGGGAGCACAGTCCTGTCTAGGGAGGCATCCTCTATTCAGCTCAGGCAGAATGTTGGCTCAAGTACTGCTGGGATCTCTGAAGTCTAACTCTTAAAGGATGGAAAATAATTCAAGTATTTAAAAGCACTAGACAAGCACAAGGAAATTTGTCTGCAGGCAAATTTCACTGATTTGGGTCATTATAAAAAGACCCAATGTTGTAAAGCGAGAGAGGGCTTGCAGGACTAACACACAAGAAGCCTGGGCTTTCTCTTAATATTTATCTTCTCTCCACATATTCCCTCCCACCAAGCCATAGTTTTCCCTAACTCAGGCTGCCTTTGATTAAGATAGTGAAAAGAGGGGCTTCCCTGGTGGCGCAGTGGTTGGGAGTCCGCCTGCCGATGCAGGGGACGAGGGTTCGTGCCCCGGTCCGGGAGGATCCCACATGCCGCGGAGCGGCTGGGCCCGTGTGCCATGGCCACTGAGCCTGCGCGTCCAGAGCCTGTGCTCCACAGCAGGAGAGGCCACAACAGTGAGAGGCCCGTGTACCACTAAAAAAAAGATAGTGAAAAGATATAGAAGGAATTAGGTTCTCAGCCCTTTTAAGGAGAAAGATTTGAAACCTGTGACATTTGTATCTTCATGGCCGTCTCACTGATTTTTCACGTGGAACCTCTTCAAAGGTCACAGACCTGTGTTCTGTGTTGGAACCACAGACACACATGTCTACTTATACACATACAGAGAAGAAATTTAATTCACACATAATCTTGTTCTATGAAATAGAAACCAATTCCACTTCTTCAGGAGATACCTGAGTTGTTGACATACACCAGAGTTCTCAAGAGGTTTCCTGCCGACCCCAGAGATGCAGCAGATGTCACTCAGGATTAGTTTAAAACGTTACATTTGAATGTCGGCAGACAGGCCTCTCCAGGTTTTCTCAGCCCCCAGTCCTGTGGTCCACCTCTTGCCCCACACAGTGGTCTGACCTGCATGAGCCCTGTGGCCATTTGGATTTGTGACTCCTGACTGAAGTATACTTTTCGAAGATCAATCATGAGAGAAATAGATTCCACACTATATAATCTCACACCCTCTTCGCCGTCAATATAGACAAAACAAGGTTTACTCTAAAGAGTCATTTGAGTTTAACATGAAGTGTAGCCAGTTACTAACTCCTCACTTCATGTGTTTCTGAGATGCCTTTTTTACTCTCAATGCTGCCAACCCCCTCTCCGCTCTGAAGACACCAATCATTTAGGATTATTTTAATTGTATGTAAATCCCAAAGATGCAAAATGTGGAATACAGGCTATATTTGGCCTTAAATGCTTTGGCAGCTGGGTGGGGAAGAAACAGTGTTTAAAAAATTTTAAGAAGTCTCTACTCCGTGGTGCCCCGGAAGCCCCATCCACCCTCTAACGTCCTGTAGCCGCGACTGCTTCAGACATAGGTGCTCTCAGCCTGTTGCCTGTGAACATCTGGGTTTGTGGCCCCTGCTTGCTACAAATACAGGGGTTCAGGCTATAGCCCTAGTCAACCTCTTCCCCAGCATCACCATCAGGAGTTTTTGGGAGAGTAGCCATAGATTGATACTAGGGTTGACCACTCTGAAGACTTGGACCCTCTCTAGGTTGCATCTTCCAGGCTCTCTGAATACTGGAGACTCCCTTGTTCTGAGAGCTCAAGAAGCCTCAGGAAGTCAGACTTCCAGATGGAGGTCTATGTCTGAATTCTACTCTTCATCCTTCCATGAGAACATTGTATGTCTCCACAGTGTATGTACCTGTCTGTCACAAGGGTAATATCTTCAAAATTTATTAATTCGCTTTCTGCTTTTCCCTTTCTGGATACAAGCTCTCTAGCTCAGCCTTCCCCAGGCAGCCATGGGGCAGAGGGATGGGCTGGGGAACAGAATGTATTACAAAAGAGATGCTGAGGGAAAGAGCAAGGGCATGCTCAGATTTTGATATTTAAAAATAGGTTGTGAGCCATGATACGGTCTTGAGAAATGTTTCCATTCCCTCATCTCCCCTTAATATTCACACATACGACTGGATGGATCAACAAATAAGCCGAGTCCTTCTAGGTGTGAGGAAGATGCCTTGTTTGTTCACGCCAGCTGGCTCCTCTGAGGGGGGGCGTGGTGGAGAGGACAGGATGCAGGAGAATTAAGAGGGCCCCTAATAAGCACCTACTGTATAGCACAGGGAACTCTACTCAATACTTTGTAATGGCCTATATGGGAAAAGAATCTAAAAAAGAGTGGATATATGTATTGCTGATTCACTTTGCTGTACACCTGAAACTAACACAACATTGTAAATCAACTATGCTCCAATAAAAATTAAAAAAAAAAAAGAGGATGCCACCTCTGTCTGCTGTCTTGTAAAACTGTGCAGAGAATAGAGAGAAAAGGGAGGAGGAAGATGGTAAGACGTGTGCTACTCATTTTTCCTTCACCAGGTTTAGGCTTGAAGAGAAACAGGTATGTGGGGTAAGTGAAGCTAATGCCAGACAGAAAAGGCTCCCTGTTCCTTGTTTCTCTGGAGCACGGCTGTGGGAAAGCATGCCGAGTGCTCAGCGCAGAGAAGCTGGTACTTGAGACTTCCTGAGTTGCCCTAATTCCTCTGTTAGGACTGAGAGCCAGTAGGTCCGTGAAGGGGGCTGATACAGCAGCGGTGACCCTCGACTGAGGATGGAAGTAGCTCATGGCCTGCAGCCCATAGTCACCAAACTATGGTGAGTCAGCACAGAGCACCATCTGAGTCAGAAGAATGAGCCTAAATGACACCAGCTTCAGCAGCGAAGGCCAGCAGAGCCCAGGGACCTAGGCCGACTAGGACTATTGTTCTAGAGGTCAGGCCTGCCAATGCCCACAGAGCCCCAGTACAAGATCGGGGGACACTGCCCCCGATGTCCCCAGGGACTCAAATACTTGACTCCCCCATCCACCTCGACGCCAAGTCAGGGAGAGAGGCAGGGGCAGGTAGAGGCAACCTGGGACGCTGAGCATCCTTCCCTAGAGAGACTGCATGCTATTCTGAGGAACCATTTAAATGATTGAATCAGATTATGTCTAAAGTGGACTGAGAAGACGTTAGGGACTTGGAAGAAAGATGATATTAATCATAGACTAATTATTTGTCTACCTTGCACATCTGAGTTGTGTGAGTTAAATTTTTTGACCCTGTTGTACGTATAGACATATGGAAAAAATCTGGTCCTTCCTCTAAGAAGTCAGCACAATTTTTAGCTAGGGGAGTTTTTAACTAAGGGAGTTAATTAGTTAGCTAGGGGAATTAGATGAACGTTTCAAGCCAGGAGACTGTCATTTAGAAAATTATCTCTTGTACTTAATACATAAAAGGTACAAGCCAGCTATGAAATACTGCAGCCCTTTTGAAGGCCAGCCACCAATTCTTTGCTTACTGAATAATATATCTGTATAATTCTTTGTTTATAAGACACTTTCATAAGAGAAATCTCATTTTATGCCTTTCATGGTAGGAATTCCTGTGAGCTAGATAGGCATGCATATTTTATAGAGAGATGGTAAGGCAGAGCATTAAAGTCATTCGCCCAAGGTACGGAATTTGTAAAGAGTGTAGCTAGGACTTCACCTCACCTCAGATTCCAGGTCTGGCTTCAGCCCAGGGGCCTCTTAGTTTGCTGTTACCAACTTCTAGGCTGGTGGCACACCCAGAGGTGGACAGATGTCAATGCAGTGTAAGGAGAATTGTGATAGTGGTAATCATAGGGCTGTGAGGTATGGTGGTAGGGTCAAAGAGCTCGAGCCAATGGAGGATGGTGGACCCAAGCATGCCCTGAGGCTTTCTGTCAGGTCGATTGCACATCCTGGAAAGGTGATGGTTCTGTAAAAGATGGATTATGTCAATTTGACCTGTTTCTTATGTATTGATATTAATCATTGAAAACATTCCCTTTTGAGATTCCTCAGGTTGCTGAGACCTGATAAGGGCTCCTGCGTCTCGAGGTCAGTGTGGTTCCACAGAACAGGAGAGACCAGGAGTGCTGCGGCAGGAGCGTGTGTTCCACACTTGGGTCTTGAGCTAAGAGGATTTTGGAAATGTGTCAACTATGAAACCAGGACATGTGTAAATGGAAAATGGGGTATTTGTGAGAGTTGACTCCGTCCAATGGACAAGACCCCAGTGTAGGACCCTTGGAGGGTGGATCGAGGAAGCGTTCAGGAGGAGAAATGCCCGGGCTGAGGCATAAAAGGCAAGTGGGCATTGAACAGATAGTGTAGGTGGGTGATTCCAGGCAGAAGAAAGAATACCTACAAAGGACAAGAAGTGAGAGGGGAAAAAGTAACATTGATACGACTTCAAGTAGGCTAGCTTGGCTGGACCATATATCGTCGTCTACCTCTTATAATCTATCTGGAGATACAAATGGGCCAGATTGAAAAGACCCTTGAGACCCTGTTAACCATTAAAGACGTTAAAATGGCAAGAATCCACCACTTCACACGATGGGCTAGGCACAAAGGGTTTTATAGGTAATTCAAAGCACAAGTTGACTTTGCTGTATCTAAGTGTTTCCAGAACATAGTAAAAAAAAAAAAAAAGGAAAGCTGCTTGAATCATTGTACAGGGATAGATTACCTTTGATATGCAAACCAGACAAGAACACAAGAAAAATAAAATTATAGGACCATTTCCTTTATGAACATAGATGCAAGAATCTTAATATAGTGCATAGACAAATCTAATAGCATTTTTAATGCATTGTGATTAAATATAGTTTCTCAAGAGAAGGGTGATTCAACATCAGAAAATTTATGAATGTGGTTTACTGCACAGACTGAAAGACAAAAATATCAGAATTAGCTCAGTGATTCCTATTTGCTATGCTTTTTCTTTAAAAAAATATTTCTTTCTGGATAGACTTGAAAGTTGAGCTTTAATTTTTATTCTGTTGGTTACTCCTAAGTTATTGAAAGCTGTATTTTCAGTTGTTTCCCCTTATCACTTTATAAAGTGTGTCAGTACTATGGCTCCCAACCAACACAAGGGTAGGACTTATAGCACACTCTCATCTTCCTATGGCCTCTTCCTGCCCCACCTCCATTTCCTAATTCCTTTGTTAGTATTTTAAGGTGTTTTCCCCACTCCCAGATTGTTACAATTGTAGTTTTTCTTTTCCTGTTGTCCCTTTCGATCGCCCTCACCTGCACCGCCGTCTCTGCCTCCGTCCTTCCCACCTTCCATCTTCCGTCCTCCTCTTTATTTAAACCACGAACTTCATGAATTTCTTTTTTTTTTGCTTACTTCCGGTATCTCTGCTTCCTTCTGCATTCATTTCTCTTCTTCCTGTAGAACATCTTTCAAACGGCTTCAGTGATGGTGGGTTTTTTTTTGACATCTCACAAGTCTGAAAATGTATTTAGTATGTCTTTGTTTTCAAATGCTAGCATAGTAGGATATAATATTCTAGAGTTAACGATCTTTCTTTTCAGCAGTTTGAAGATACCAGCACTTTGTGTTCATGTATCCAGTGCAGCTGAGACAACTGACATCAATTTCAGAGTGTTTTTGGAAGGACATTTGCATCCCTCATGTACTTCAGAAGCCTTCGTCTTAATTTTTTTTAATTGGAATGGGTCTCAGTAATGACTGTCTTCTCAAACTTCCTTGCAGTTGGAACTCTTCCCATCTGTGACCTCAGGTCTGTCTTTATTTCTGGAAAAGTCTCATCAGTCATTTTTTCAAATAATTTCTCTCCTTTCTCTTTTTTGACACTCCTACTGTCCTTCATATCTTTTATCTTTATGTTTTCTTTTTCTATACTTATGTCCTTCATGATGTTTGGGTTGAGGAACTCTCCCAGGAATCTTTCAGCTCACTAATCTGTGATTTAACTTTGTCCATTCTGCTGTTAATTCGTTCTGCTGAGTTTTCATTTCAATGTAACAACTTCCATATCCAACTTAAATTCAGTGACGTTCCAATTCTTTTATCCCACTTTTATGTGTTCAACATTTATTTGGCTTTATATTCTGTCAGTTCTATGTATTCGTTGTACTTGTTTAAAATCGTCCCATTTAGTTTTCTTCATACATAGGTGGTTCTATTAGTTGTGCTTATGCTTCATAGATAGTCAAGCTGGGCCCGACTGTCTGCCCTTAGCAGCTCATGACCACAGCCCCACAGCCTGAGCAGAGCATCTCATTCTACTGTGGGCTCATCAGCCCCAGTGTCCTAAAGGGAAGATATTAGGCAGTGTTATAAGCGGCATGTTTGTGTTTCTCCCCAAGTCCATTTATTGAAGCTCTAACCCCCAATGCCATGGTATTTGGAAGTGGAGCCTTTGGGAGATAATTAGGTTTAGAGGAGGTCATGAGGGTAGAGCTCCAGTGATGGGATGGATTAGTGTTTTGTTTTGTTTTGCGGTACACGGGCCTCTCGCTGTTGTGGCCTCTCCCGTTGAGGAGGACAGGCTCCGGATGCGCAGGCCCAGCGGCCATGGCTCATGGGCCCAGCCACTCTGCGGCATGTGGGATCTTCCCGGACCGGGGCACGAACCCGTGTCCCCTGTATCGGCAGGCGGACTCTCAACCACTGCGCCTCCAGGGAAGCCCTGGATTAGTGTTTTTTATGAGAAGGGGAGGAGACTGGAGCTGCTCCCTGTCTGCCATGTGAGCGCACGGGGAGCAGGCAGTCATGTGCGAGCCAGGAAGAGCACTCTCACCAGAGCCTGACTGTATTGGCACCCTAATCTTGAACTTGCAGGCTCCAGAACCATGGGAAATGTGTTACTTATTGCTGCCTAATCTATGGTGTTTTGTTCTGGTAGCCTAAGCTAAGACAGGCACTCAGAAACTCCAATGGGATCTTCATGTTCTCGGTGGATAATTCCCTTGAAGACACTTACCTGTTAGGCACACAGTCTGGCAGGAATGATGAGGGTGTGGCTAATTTAGTGTGTATGAAGTTCTTTCACTTTAGAGAATTAAAAAAAAAAAAAAACCACTGCTTTATTTCCCATAAAAGTCATTTGTAGGGTGGAACACACAGCATTAGTGCAGTTAAAGCAAATAAAAATGTAAAACCAAAAAGTAAGCCAAAGCTAGTGGAAAAGATGAGGAAAGGAAAGACTGTGTAAGCTGTCTGAGGCAGAAAGAAACACTTATGGATATTAAAATGTAAATTCATGAAAAATCTATATCTTTAGCTCTTTATCCAGTAGCTTGAGGGAGAAACACATTTTTTATTCTGTCACTACTTTGACTTCATAGCCTGTCAGTCTCATCAACCAAACTGAGACAAATTCTCTTGAAAACCAGTAGGAACCCAAAGTCAACCTTCAGGGCCATTATCCTCTCCGTCATCCTCTGCTAATGAAGTCAGATACCTTTTCAAATAAACCAGGGATTATCATTTTAGTGCAAACTCTCCTCATTTGCACCTAAGAGGAAAGCAGCAAAGTCATCACTTGGGTTAGCTACAGCCAGCAATCAATAATTCTATCAGCTCTTTTCTGGCAAGTTTATTGTCACCCTTGCATTTTATTTCCCTAAAAAATTTCCTTATTTTCTACTCGGTGCTTTACTTCTAAATACCTCACTTTCTTTCCCCATAGGTTCCTTTTGTAATACCCATTTTCTGTATGTCTGCTTCTTGTATTAATTTCAGGAAGCATTATTTAAAATACTAGTGTGTTTAGGTTGAACGAAGAGATAGAAGTGGGTAATGGTTTTTATAGTAAATAACATTGTGTATGTGTAAAATAGGGTTAATCCCAGTGCTGCTAAAAAAAAAAAAAACTCATAACAGTAGGAATTAGATGTTCAGTGGATATCTATACTAAAATCTAGAAAGACCAGAGCTGCATATATAGTCATAAAAATAAGTATGTGTAATTCGAATTTGAGTGGTAATTGAAATGTTTACTTGTTTGCATGTTTTTCTTCCCTAATAGAACTTACATAGTATAAGATTGGAAACCTTGTCTTATACATCTTCATATCATATCATAGAATCTAGGTGTTTCTTATCCCTAGTAGAGGTTCAATAATGTTTTTAAAATTAATTAATGAATGAAGATGTGAATTAGCCATGATACTTGAGGTTGACTCTGATCTTCCATAAACTATCCTTGTAACGTTATTGTAAAAGCTAAGAAATGGGAGATGTCAGTTGCCCTTGAGCTTAAATCCTGAGATTTCAATTTTGTAGCTGTATTATTTATCAAATTGCTGCTGCATAACAAATTATCCCAAACATTAGTGGCTTAAAACAATATTATTCCTCAGTTTCTGTGTGTCACGAATCCTTACTTGCATCTTCACTAGCTGCAGTCATGGTGTTGGCTTGGGTTGTGGTCATCTCCAGACTCAACTGAGGGTAGATTAGCTTCTAATTCTAAGCTCGCTCACCTGGTTGTTGGTAGGATTCATTCTCTTTTGGGCCGTTGGATTGAGGGACTCGGTTTACTGCCGGCTCTCGGCCAGAAGCCACCCCTCAGTCCCATGCCATGTGGACTTTCCATAGAGCAGCTCACGTTGTGCATCTAGCCTCACTGGAGCAAGCAAGCTAGAAGAACTAGAGAGAGAAGGCCACTAACTCCAGTCAGTCTTTTGTAACCTAATCTCAGAGGTGATATCCCATCACTTTGGCTGTATTCTATTTGTTAGAAATCAGTCACTAGTAAATATGAATAGCAGGGGGCCATTTCAGAAGACCGCCTACCACAACAGCCATGCAACCTTGGTAATGACACTCTTTTGTTCAATTTCCTCTTTTACAAACAGGGCTACTAATAGGACCTACCTGATGAGGCTGTTGTGAGAAAAAATGAGAATATGCATATCAGTGGCTTAGGAAAGTGCTCAACTCAGAGCAGAAGTCAGTGTATGCTATTACTGTTACTTTTTAGTTATGCCATCTCTTCTGCATGTAGATTCCTTATTTGTAAAGTAACTGAGGATTAGATGACCTCCAAGTCCCTTTGTAAACCAGAGGAATCTGTTGATTCTCTAGCCCCCGGAGTTTAACACTTCTTGGACTCAACATTAGTGTTTTTTCCCCCATCTTTATAATATCTCATTATGATCATGCTTTCAAAACTTGTTGTAATTGAAGGAGCTGTCTTATAATTAATGTTTGGAGCAATGCAAACATTGATGTAGGGCCTGACCCTAAGAGTCAGAAGATACATTTTAAGAGTTATATCGTCCCCATACTGCAGACAAGTCCTTCAACACTTCTCAGACTCAGTTTAACTCATGGGTAGGGGTAAGTGAGTTGGACTGGATGATCTCTAGTACCCCTTCTAGTTATAATAGTCTTTGGACATAATTTCCATTTGCTGCCTATATTGGTCCTTAATTTTTCTTTCCATGTATTTCATACATATTTACTTAGGGGCAACTTTATGAGATTAGTTTTCAGGCATTTTTTAGAATATCCTCAATTCCATAAAGATTACAGGTTTGATAGAAATATAGTTGTATAACTTTAGAAGGAGCTATTAAAATGTAAAGAAAATTATTGTGAGAATTAGTAAACCTCCAGGATATCCTTACAGAGGTCATTTCTATAAAGTCAAAGAAAAATGAAGTCAGGTGATTTCATCTGTGTGCATCAGGGGAAAAATATCTCCCAGTTGAAGAAAAAGATTTTTGGGTCTTTGGACTGACTGGAATCCAAAGTGAAAATAAAACTGGATTTTTTTTTTCCTGTAATAGTAGTTTCCTGAGGTCTAACTTGTGCCTTCTTAGAAACTCTAGACATATATAAGCTGCTGCAATAAAATGAGGAAACTTGAATTAAAAACAAACCAGACATTGTCCACCCAAAGACGTTCAATCTCTTCCAGTCATTTTGGTAGGATGCTATTATAGCTTCATCAATTTTGAAATTCCATTTCTGAAACTACCTGCAGAATCTGAGGCAAATCCCTTTGAACATGCTCATTGATTGAAAGCTCTGTCCATTTTCTGAAAACAAATCCATATTCAAAGAAATATCATTTAAAAGTAAGCACAGTGGATTGAGTAATCAAACTGGTTAATACTTAGCATATAAAATAAAGAACAACGTGAGAGTGGTTTTATGTTGTACTTAAAAACTAGCTCTACAGGCAATTCAAAAGATAACCTCAAATTGTTTAGAATGAGGAGTCTACATTGAAGAAAAACTCTTACATGCTTTTTGATGTTTCTGAAAAATACCACTTTCAGTTTGTGTGAAGTGTTACTTGAACCTGAAGCATCTTTACAGTCGATTCAAATTCTGGTTCTGCCCCTTTGGAACTGTGTGAAATTAGTACCCCTGGACTTCATTTTCACTTATAATATGGAATAATAATGTCATAGATGTGATGAGTATTAAATGAGGTGATAAGTGAATATATCTTACAAACTCCAATGGGTAATCACCAGGACGGTTATCGACATTAATAGTGTTATTGTATGCATAATTTCATATCTTGATTTTACAAACTCACTAAACTGATAAGTTATATAATATTTCAAAGATGATGATAGTAATAATAATAGTGACATTCTCGGAATTCTTACTGCCTGCTGGCATCATGCCAAGCCCTTAAATAAACACATATTAACTGAGTTTCCATTTTATAGATGAGAAAACTGAGGTTTCGCGAGGTTAATTTTGCCCAAATTATAAAACCAGCAAGTGACAGAGCTGAGATTCAGACCCAGATCCAAATGACCCCAAACCAATTCTCTTAAGCCCTGTGCTAAACTGCTTCCATTTCCAGCACCCGATATAAAGAGAAAAGAAATGCAGGAGCCCTACTGGTTATATTACACCAGCAATTCACAAACACAAGTGGATTACCTGGGAAATTTTAGAAAAAAACCCCAAAGTCCAGGACAGACTTGAAATCTATTTAATCAAATTCCCTGGGGGTTGAATCCAGATATTAGTATTAAAAAAAACAACCCTTCAGCTGATTCCAACATGCAGCCCAATTTGAGATTCTGTGTCTTAAACACTCAGCCCCTGAGGTAGACCAGCAGAGTGATTAAGACTTTGGGCTTGGGAGTAAGATGATTCCAAGTCCTGTATGGTTGTTCACAAGCTGTGCAAACAAGGACAGGTTACCTCACTTCTCTGAACTTTGAAAATGATACTAACAACATTGTATATTTGTGGTGAAAATAAAATAACCCATCAAATGTTCCCAGCATGCTGCCTGGATCATAGGTCATGTCCAGACCTATGTATCTCACATTCGTGCCCTGCACAGATTTTTGTTGCTTTGTGAAACCTTTAAGCACACATTTTTCTGTCCCTGGGTGGAAGTTGGAGGCTATTACTGGGCCCTAAAATCTCTCCCAAATTGTTAATTCTATGCCATTTTTAAAGAATAGCATGAGATGTATTTTATGTAATAAGAAATTGACAATATTTAGCAACAGAAGCAATAGATTGCTTATTCTGTGAGTAACCCAGGTCACTAACAAGAAGAATTTGATGCCTTGATTAGTTAATATTGGTGTTCTGGAAATGACCATTTACAGGCTTTTATAAACAGGTTTTTTTTTTTTTTAATATAGATGTTGCCTTTTCCCCTTATAACTTGTTTACTTTCCTCCCACAGGTGTAGGCAGTGGGTTGTTTGAATTAGTCTTTTAAGTGAGTGTTTAATGGAGATGAGCAATTGCTTGCAGCTGCATATACCTGTAGGGCTTTGTTTCTCTTTTAGTAGGGGACAAGATAATTTGCCAGGCAACTTTGGAAAGTGTAGACTCCGTTGTCCCTGTATGCTTGAGGGTGACTTTGCCTCTTGAATTGAAAAGCTACTGAAGCTTCCCACCTCCACCATAAGACATCATGGCACCTGGGGCACAGGCAGCCAATTTTATCTTTAGAGGGTTTTTCCCCCTTCAGTATGGTTTCATTTTGAGTGAAGATTATAAACATGGATAGTTGATAGGTTTTCCAAGACGCAGAATAGCGATTTCAAGGGACTGGACCCTTCCAACTTAGCACCTAAAATATCTTTTGAAGATGAGGTATTCGGATGTGATAGATAGAACTTGAATATATAGATGTGGGCCTGAGGAATACTGGGGTAGGATGAGCCACTAGAATACTGACGTGATGATTTTGGGAAGAGCCTCTCCACCACGTTCAGATTTTACTGGGAGTTCTGAAAATAGCAATTCCATTGCCTCCCGATTGTAAGGCAAACTAGGATGTGTGTCCTCCAAATGCAGCAGTGCAGTTACTGATCCTGAGAGCTGGCAGATGAAGATTTGTTTCTACGTGCTGATGGATTTAAAGGTAGACGTGAGGATTCACATCTACCTGCTTCCCCTGTCCTAATCTCTCTGTGGCTTGGAGGAGCCATGGCTGACTTAGGAACAGGAAAAGGCAACAGTGGCTCCTTAAAAATGTGGAACTCTGGCCCGATCAACTTGCAGCTTGTTTGCATTCCTCCCCTAATAAAGACTGGCTTTTCCATTGCTGGCAGTGTTGAAAGTAGGCTTCAAGATCTACTTAGAAACAGGATTTTCTAGAGACTTTGTTTATAGAGACCTTGTAGGGGAAAGAACAGGATTGGCAGCGAAGGATGGGGTTTAAGGGTCATAGTTCTGACATTTCCTGGTTCTGTGATCTTGGGTGATGCACGTAACCACCTCGGCCTCGGGTCTCTAAAGAGAGGGATAACACTTTCCTGTGTCAGCATTATTGTGAGGAGGGAAATAGTCTTCCGGAGTTGGAAGGAACCACTCACCGTAAAATGCTGAACAAACGAGATCAGTTTGCTTGTTCATTTTTCTTTGCATGGCAAGCAAATAAATTGAGTGGGTAGGAAGAATTTTTTATTAGAAATTCATATTTTGATTCTTGGGTGGTAGCTCACTTCTCTGTCCTCTAAAACCAGTCAGCCTGGTCTTATGTGTTGAAGGGTGAGCTGTGACAAAGCGAGAGAGAGGCATGGACATATATACACTACCAAACGTAAGGTAGATAGCTGGTGGGAAGCAGCCGCAGAGCACAGGGAGATCAGCTCGGTGCTTTGTGACCGCCTGGAGGGGTGGGAGGGAGGGAGACGCAAGAGGGAAGAGATATGGGGTATATGTATATGTATAACTGATTCACTTTGTTATAAAGCAGAAACTAACACACCACTGTAAAGCAATTATACTCCAATAAAGATGTAAAAAAAAAAAAAAGAGTAAGCCATCAGTGATAACACAAGTCTTAAGTCAACATTCCCCGCTACATGCTTTGGGTTGCCTGAGGGAGGTGATACCACATAGTAGTAGCAGGGTGCAGTTGGAGTTAAGTGTCTGGGTTCAAGTGCCCATTGGGCCACATAAAGCCATGAGACCTTGACCTTTCTGTTGCTGATTTTCTGGTAGGATATTTGTAGGATTAAATATTTCATGTAAAGTATTGAAAACAGTGGTTATCATACAGTAAATGCTATTATTTCAAAGAATTACTAAAAGATACAGCATTTGGAGATAGGGTCTTATGTTCCTATCTTGGTCATTAGATTGGAAAAGAAATTATTTTTCATAATTCTTCCTAATGACTTTTCATGTATAGCTTTAGTTTCTCCGGCATGTGTAAACGGATACAGACTTATATCTAATGATAGACATGATTTATTAAGAAGCTGTTCTATGCCAGGAATCATAAAATTTCTCCCACTCTGTGAGCCAGGTAATTATTTTTATTCCCAGTTTTATAGACGGGGCAACTAAGGCATCATAAAATCGAGGGACTTGATGAAGATCCTTAACTAATAGCAGGGCTAGATCTAAACTTGTATCTTGTGTCCTTTACTCCACATAACTCCCAAACATCTTGCCTTCTGAAGAGGCAGAATCATCCTTTCTTCCTTAAATGGTAATGGAAACCTACATACTCATCTTATACCATAGGTATTCCCAGAGTTGTGGGCAAATGTTTCATTTTTGTAAAATGATATTGCAAACGTATAAGGAACATTTAAACAGAATCCTATCATAAATCTTTAAAATCTGGGATAAATTTAGCTATTACTCAGTGAAGCTTAAACATAGTCATATTAGCGAACCTTCTTACGAATACTGTTCTAACGTGCTTGTCCATGATACCGTAGGATGATTTAGTTTTTAGCAAAAAGAAATAGTTATTTTGTGAAGCTGCTTTGGTTGAGGAGAGTGCTCCCAATATGACAAAGAAAACTGACCCAACAGGCAAGTTCAGCTGTATCCACCTAGTTTCCTGTCCTAGCCACTAGAGGGTAGTGTTGGCATTGGAATGACTCTAAGATAAAGTTCTCAAATTGAGAAAGCTGTGTGTGTGAACGCAGACTCTTGCTAAATTTAGAATATATAGAATGATTTGATGAGACAATTTGATATGACAGGAGATACCACATAATTGAAATTGGACTCTGTGTTATAGACAACGTACATCCTGAAGGGATTTCTTGAGGTCCTGTGCCTCTAGGTGGTGGGGTCTGGGAAGCAATTAGTCCCCCCACCAATTGGCTTTAGTCCCAAGCAATTTGGGACTAAAACCTTTCCTTTTCACCTTTCTATTTCAATTCCTGTTACACTTTTCCACTTGCAAATTGTTGGCATGGGGAAATCCCTAGTGTGAATTACCTTCCCTTCCTTCAAACTGCAATCATGACCACCACAGACATCGATTTCTCGCTTAATAAATCTCTCGAGAAATTCAATCCTTGTCACAGGTGTCATCCTGCTTATCTTGGTTAGAGCTCTGTGAGGTCTATGGGTGGGGGGTGGGGGGCATTTTGTCGAACTTGGAGTTGATTGAGTGACTTTCAAGGCCAGGCAGTGACTTCTAGGTGTGTGACCTTCCTTATCCTTTGTCCACTATGCTGCCCCTAGCAGCCCTGCAGAACAATGAGGCTGGATAAGTAT
Source organism: Leucopleurus acutus (assembly GCF_964270905.1). Classification (NCBI taxonomy): domain Eukaryota; kingdom Metazoa; phylum Chordata; class Mammalia; order Artiodactyla; family Delphinidae; genus Leucopleurus; species Leucopleurus acutus. Next base: position 59,218,591 of record NC_139154.1, read on the forward strand.
CCAGAACAAGATATTTAGATTAAAAAAAAAAAAAAAGTTTGCTTGTTCAAAATTGTATGCATGTTATTTCATGAAGCATGCCACCTTTTTAAATTAAAAATTTAATTTTGAGGGGCTTCCCTGGTAGCGCAGTGGTTGAGAGTCCGCCTGCCGATGCAGGGGACACGGATTCGTGCCCCGGTCCGGGAAGATCCCACATGCCCAGGAGGGGCTGGGCCTGTGAGCCATGGCCGCTGAGCCTGCGCGTCCGGAGCCTGTGCTCCGCAACGGGAGAGGCCACAACGGTGAGAGGCCCGCGTAACGGGAAAAAAAAAAAAAAATTAATTTTGAGTTTGTGGATCTCAAGATAGTAGCTTTTCATGCAACTGTAAGAAATAAGGCAGAGATCCCCTATACCCATCACCCCGTTTACCCCTTTGGGAGCATCTTGCAACACTATAACACAACATCACAACCAAGATACTGACATTGATACAGTCAAGATACAGAACTTTTCCATTACCACAAGGATGCTTCGTGTTGCCGTTTTATAGCCACACGCACTTCCTTACCCCTTCGGCCTCCTACCTAACTCCAGGCCACCACTGAGCTCTTCAACATTTCTGTGACTGTGTCATTTCAAGAATGGTGTCTAAATAGAATTAGACAGTATGTAACCTTTTGGGATTAGTTCTTTGTACTCAGCAGATTCCTCTGGACAGTTATCAAGTTGTTGTCTCAACAGTTCATTCCTTTTTATTGCTGAGCAGTGTGCCACCGTATAGGTATTCCACAGTTTAACCATTCACTTGTTGAAGGACATCTGGGTTATTTCCAGTGGAGACTATTAGATTAACACCATGTTGTTTGTTTTTAAATTTTATTTTCTTGAATAACACTAAATGCTATTGTTTTTTAACTTCCAGTGTCCCTAGTGTTCATTGCTAGTATATGGGAATACAATTTTGTATGTTTACCTTGTATTCTGTGACTCTGCAGACTCAGTTTTAGAAAGGTTTTGTTTTGTAGAGGTTTGGGAATTTTTCACATAGGCAATTGTGTCATCTGCAGTCAGGGACGACTTATTTCTTCCTTTCCAATCTGTGTGCCTTTTATTTGTTTGTTTTGCTTTATTACACTGGGTAGAACTTCCAGTACAGTTATGGATAAAAGTGGTGGAAGCAAGCATCCTTGCCCTGTTCCTGAACTTACGGAGAAAGCAGTCATTCATTCACAATGAAGTCTGTTAGCTGTGGGTTTTTGTAGAATCTATCGATCAAGTTGAAGAAGTTCTCTCTCCTTACTGAGAGGTTTTTCTTTTTCTTCCTTTTTTTTTTAATGATGAATGGATATTGAGTTTTATTGAATGCATTTTCCATATTAATTGGTAGGATCAGGGATTTTTCTTCTTAGGCTGTTAATATAGTGGATTATACTGTTTGACTATCAAATGTTGAACCAGGCTAGAATAAACCCCAGTTTGTCATGGTGTATAATTCTTTTTTTTAAAATAAAGAATTACAAAATTGAGGTATAAATGATATGTAATTCTTATGTGTTGCTGAATTCTATATGCTGTTTTGTTAAGGATTTTTTTGCATCTATATTTATGAATATATTTGTGATTTTTTAAAATATTGTCTGGTTTTGGTATCAGGGCAATACTGCCTTCATAAAATGAATTGGGAAGTGTTCTCTCCTATTCTATTTGCTGAGAGGGATTATGTAGAATTGCTATGAACTCTTCTTTAAATGTTTGGTAGAATTGTCCAGTGAAACCATCTTAGCCTTGCAAATTCTCTTTTGGGAGTTCTAAAATTATAACTTAATGTCTTTAATAGTTACAGGCTTATTCAAGTTTTGTATTTCATACTGGATGAGTTGTGATAGTTCGTTTTTGAGAAATTGGTCCATTTCATCTAAGTTGTTGAATTTATGCTTGCAGAAATATTCCTAGCATTCGCTTATTATCCTTTTGAAGTCTGCAGAGTCTGTAGTGATATCACATGTTTCATTCCTGCTATTGATAATTTGTGTTTTCTTTCTTTGCCAGTCTTGCTTGAGGTTTGACAATTTTATTGATCTTTTCAAAGGACCAGTTTTTTTCCTATTAACTTCACAGTTGTTTTCCTACTTTCAATTGATTTTTGTTCTTTATTTTCTTCCCTGTTTGCTCTGAGTTTATCTTGTTCTTTTTTAGGTTCTTGAGGCAAGAGCTTAGATTGTTGATTTGAGACTTCTCTTTTCTAACATGTTCATTTAGTGCTATAAATTTCCTTCTTAGCACTGCTTTAGCTGTGTCCCACAAAGTTTTGTATGTTGTATTTTCATTTTCATTCAGTTCAATATATTTTTAAATTTCCTTTGAGACTTCCTCTGTGACCCATGGATTATTCAGAAGTATTTCATTTTCAAGTGTTGGGAGATTTTCATGTTATCTGCTATTGATTTTCAGTTTGATTTCATTGTGAATATCAACTCTATATAATACCAGCTGTTCTGAGTTGAGGTTTGTTTTATGGTCCAGAATATGGTCTATCTTGATATATGTTCTGTGGGTGCTTGAAAAGTATGTACATTCTGCTGCTTTTGGGTGGAATGCTCTATAAATGTTTATTAGGTCCTGTTGGTTGATGTGTTATTAAGTTCTTCTACATCCTTGTTGATTTTCTGAGTAGTTACATCTATATTGACAGTAGGCTCAAAGTATGATTGTGGATTTCTTTTTTTCCCTATCAGTTTTACAGCTCTATTGTTAGAAGCATGCATAAGTAGGATTGCTGTGTCTTTTTTGTAGATTATCCCTTTTATCATTATATAATGTCTTTTTTTTTTTTTTGGTCTCTGGTAATTTTCCTTGCTCTAAAGTCTACTTGTCTAATATCAAAGGAAAGCAAGGATAGCTATATTAATAATTGCATGATATATTCTTACCTTTTTTCTTGCTACCTGCCTATATTACATTTAAAGTGAGTTTTTTGCAGAGAGCATATAGTTGGGTCATTTTTAAAAATCGACTCTGCCAGTCTGTCTTTTTAGTTGATGTAGTTAGACCATTTAATATAACTTTTTACATATTTTAGGGCTTAAATCTGCCATCTTAATTTTTGATTTGTTCTGTATTTTTTTAATATTCTTTTTTCTGCCTTTCTGTGGGTTACTGGAACAACTTTTCAGAATATTGAATTATCTATAATATTCTCAAATGTCTGTCTTCTCTCTACCTATCAGAGTCTTCTTATGTTGTTTTTATATACCATGTCCAGGGGTTTTAGTTATACTTGTCGGGAGGAAGAGGGAAAAGTATGTCTACTCCATCTTCCTGAAAGTGGAAGTCTGACCCTATTTTTATTAACAGCTTTATTGAGATGAATCACATGCTATACAATTCACCCATTTGAAGTGTACAATTTAGTGGCTCTTGGACAGAATTGCACAGTTGTCTCCAAAATCAATTTTAGAACATCTTTATCACCGCAGAAGAAAACTCCATACCCCATCACCCCTTAGCCCCTCCAACTTCCGTCAACCATAGGCAGCCACTGCAGAGAACATTGGGCTCTCAACAAGAGACCAGAGGTCTACCTCGCTTGGCTCTTCTACCTGTGCGACATGGGGCAAGCAACTGAACCTTTCAGGATGGTGTTATGTAATAGAAGGGAGCTGGATTATTGATTCATCTCTAACTGAGTTCAGAGGAGGAAAAAGATAATAGGTTTGGGTTGACCTGAGACGGCTTTATGAAAGAGGCTAGATTTGAATTAGGTCTTGAAAGATGCACCAGGCTTTCTACATCAGTGTGTAGTAGGCTGAGTACTCATCTTCTTCCCCCTGCAGGACATCATAAGGTAAACCAACCTGGGTGAAAACTCTCCAGAGGGGAGAGTTGTTGCGTCAAGACCCAGCTGGCAGCGCTCATAGCCAGCATTCATCTGCATGTACACTGGGCCTCCCGCAGCACCCTCCAGTGCTCTTTTTGTATCTGTCTCCGAGAATGGCCTCCTCCGTCTCTCCTGCCTTTGCATATTCTAAAAATTCTTTGAGACTTATCTCGGGGTCTTCCTCCTTCAGAGATGAGCTTCTGAGCCTTTATATTCCTAGAACTTGCATTATGTATGATACTCCTATAGCTCGTATAACACATACTGCTCTGTTCTGTCTTAACTGTCTAACTATATTTCAAGCTCCTGGAGAGCACAGGCCATATCTTCTATCTACCAAAGCCCTGGAAGGGACTTAAATGATGACTTAGAAAGGTGGCCCCCTAGTTGATTATCACTGGGGGTTTTCAGAGATAGAGATTCTTGGGCCCTATCTTACATGTAATGAATCTAATTTTGTGGGTTTGTCTGTAAGCATTTGCTCAGGGCAGGGGGGGTTAGGGGGATGTGAGAGGAAGCTGTGTCTGTTTTGCTTTGGTTTTGTTCTACATTTACTGTCTACAAAATATAGTGCCTCCTGATATATATGCGTGGCACCTGTGATGTACAGCTTACTTGCTGGTTCTTCATTTGACACAGGACACTGAAGTTTCTGTTACTTTTCCATGACCCTGACTCAAATTCAGAAAAGAGGGATTATTCTGCATTCTGAGAATGGACAGCAAGCCCAGCTCAGTGTCATGCCGTTCTCCTACAGAGCTCTCCTGTTTACACTCTTGGAATTGTACCCTGATGGTTGTACAGTAGCTTGTTCTGTATGTCCTGGGCCAGAGAAATGAGACCCTGAGTTTTACTCTGTACCTTCTATATGGAAGTTTAGGAGGACTGCAATAGGCCTGAAGACTCAGTATATTATAATGCATATCCAATATGTGCTTTCGTTAAATAAATCTGATAAAGCATAGAGTTAGGTTAGAAAAGATAACGTCCAAATAAAAATGTCTAGCTAGAGAAACGTGTTTTTCCTCTGCTGAAAGGTAAAGCATAATTTCAGCATTTGGTGTCAGGAATTACTCAGGAAATACAAGTCAAACTTCTATAAAGAAGGACTTTTATTCCTTTGTAAATCTAGTGGAAAGTTAATCATACAAAATACAGTGGTGCCAAGAAAGCATTTAAGAGCACAGATGCGTGAATATGAAACATTACATTTTCCAGGCAGTGTGTCTCCTTAGCAGAGTAGACTCCTTCACAACTGAAGCGATCATTACACCACAGTGATGGGTGACAAAGAGTCATGTTTTCCTATGTTTTAATCATTTATTTGGAACTGACTGTGGAAGCAGGAAATGCAGGGGGAAAATGCCCCTTTGCTTTGCAGTGCATGTTACACAGTGAATGGGACATTTCTGAGGATTTTCCCTCCTCCCTGCTTCAGGATAGTGTCTATATGGACTGAACTGAATTTAGAGATATCTGCCATCCTGTATTCCAACTGTCTATCTAATGAAGTAAATGCTCCGGTTGATAAGAATGCTTTGGCACTGTGTGAGAGGAGGAAGGAACAATAGCGTGAAAGTTTGTCTGCTTCAGACCATTTAGGAGGGAGTAAATTTATATGGTGCCCTGGAAGCTCAGTTCCCCCTGATGTGGCACAGCTCCGGTGGGAGCAGCTGGTGTGGCCACATTCCAGTGGCTTACACCCCAAAACGACTACTGCTACTTGCTTCCCTGGGAGACTTGTTCAACTGTTATCTTCTGAGACATTGAATTATGATGTATATATGTATATGTATATATATCCCACAATATATACATATATATGTATATATAGGAGTTTTAATTACCACAAACTGTTGTTCCATTTTAGTTTTTCTCTTTTTAACATCTTTATTGGAGTATAATTGCTTTACAGTGGTGTGTTTCCACTTTTTAACAAAGTGAATCAGCTTTGTTTTATATATATATATATATATATATATATATATATATATATATATACACACACATATCCCCATATCTCCTCCCCTTGCGTCTCCCTCCCACCCTCCCTACCCCTCCAGGTGGTCACAAATCAGTGAGCTGATCTCCCTGTGCTATGTGGCTGCTTCCCAGTAGCTATCTGTTTTACATTTGGTAGTGTATATATGTCCATGCCTCTCTCTCACTTCATCCCAGCTTACCCTTCCCCCTCCCCGTGTCCTCAAGTCCATTCTCTACGTCTGCGTCTTTATTCCTGTCCTGCCCCTAGGTTCTTCAGAACCATTTTTTTTTTTTTAGATTCCATATATATGTATTAGCATACAGTATTTGTTTCTGTCTTTCTGAGTTACTTCACTCTGTATGACAGACTCTAGGTCCATCCACCTCACTACAAATAACTCAACTTCGTTTCCTTTTATGGCTGAGTAATATTCCATTGTACATATGTGCCACATCTTCTTTATCCATTCATCTGTTGATGGACACTTAGGTTGCTTCCATGTCCTTGCTATTGTAAATAGAGCTGCAATGAACACTGTGTTACACAACTCTTTTTGAATTACGGTTTTCTCAGGGTGTATGCCCGGTAGTAGGATTGCTGGGTCATATGGTAGTTCTACTTTTAGTTTTTTAAGGAACCTCTGTACTGTTCTCCATAGTGGCTGTATCAATTTACATTCCCCCCAACAGTGCAAGAGGGTTCCCTTTTCTCCACACCCTCTCCAGCATTTATTGTTTGTAGATTTTTTGATGATGGCCATCCTGACTGGTGTGAGGTGATACCTCATTGTAGTTCTGATTTGCATTTCTCTAATGATTAATGATGTTGAGCATCCTTTCAGGTGTTTGTTGGCAATCTGTATATCTCCTTTGGAGAAGTATCTATTTAGGTTTTCTGCCCACTTTTGGATGGGGTTGTTTGTTTTTTTGATATTGAGCTGCATGAGCTGCTTGTATATCTTGGAGATTAATCTTTGTCAGTTGATTCGTTTGCAAATATTTTCTCCCATTCTGAGGGTTGTCTTTTTGTCTTGTTTATGGTTTCCTTTGCTGTGCAAAAGCTTTGAAGTTTCATTAGGTCCCATTTGTTTATTTTTGTTTTTATTTCCATTTCTCAAGGAGGTGGGTCAAAAAGGATCTTGCTGTGATTTATGTCAGAGTTTTCTGCTTGTTTTCCTCTAAGAGTTTGATAGTGTCTGGCCTTACATTTAGGTCTTTAATCCATTTTGAGTTTATTTTTGTGCATGCTGTTAGGGAGTGTTCTAATCTCATTCTTTTACATGTAGCTGTCCAGTTTTCCCAGCACCACTTATTGAAGAGCCTGTCTTCTCTCCACTGTACATTCTTGCCTCCTTTATCAAAGATAAGTTGACCATATGTGCGTGGGTTTATCTCTGGGCTTTCTATCCTGTTCCATTGATCTATATTTCTGTTTTTGTGCCAGTACCATATTGTCTTGATTACTGTAGCTTTGTAGTACAGTCTGAAGTCAGGGAGCCTGATTCCTTCAGCTCCATTTTTCCTTCTCAAGATTGCTCTGGCTATTCGGGGTCTTTTGTGTTTCCATACAAATTGTGAAATTTTTTTTTCTAGTTCTGTGAAAAATGCCATTGGTGGTTTGATAGGGACTGCATTGAATCTGTAGATTGCTTTGGGTAGTGTACTCATTTTCACAATGTTGATTATTCCAATCCAGGAACATGGTATATCTCTCCATCTGTTTGTATTTTCTTCAATTTCTTTCATCAGTGTCTTATAGTTTTCTGCATACAGGTTTTTTCTCTCCCTAGGTAGGTTTATTCCTAGGTATTTTATTCTTTTTGTTGCAGTGGTAAATGGGAGTGTTCCCTTAATTTCTCTTTCAGATATTTCATCATTAGTGTATAGGAATGCCAGAGATTTCTGTGCATTAATTTTGTATCCTGCTACTTTACCAAATTCATTGATTAGCTGTAGTAGTTTTCTGGTAGTATCGTTAGGATTCTCTATGTATAGTATCATGTCATCTGCAAACAGTGACAGCTTTACTTCTTCTTTTCCGATTTGGATTCCTTTTCTTCTCTGATTGGTGTGCCTAACACTTCCAAAACTATGTTGAATAAGAGTGGTGAGAGTGGGCAACCTTATCTTGTTCCTGATCTTAGAGGAAATGCTTTCAGTTTATCACCATTGAGGATGATGTTGGCTGTGGGTTTGTCATATATGGCCTTTATTATGTTGAGGAAAGTTCCCTCTATGCCTACTTTCTGCAGGGTTTTTATCATAAATGGGTGTTGAATTTTGTCGAAAGCTTTCTCTGCATCTATTGCGATGATCATATGGTTTTTCTCCTTCAATTTCTTAATATGGTGTATCACATTGATTGATTTGCATATATTGAAGAATCCTTGCATTCCTGGAATAAACCCCACTTGACCATGGTGTATGATCCTTTTACTGTGCTGTTGGATTCTGTTTGCTAGTATTTTGTTGAGGATTTTTGCATCTATGTTCATCAGTGATATTGGCCTGTAGTTTTCTTTCTTTGTGACATCCTTGTCTGGTTTTGGTATCAGGGTGATGGTGGCCTCATAGAATGAGTTTGGGAGTGTTCCTCCCTCTGCTATATTTTGGAAGAGTTTGAGAAGGATAGGTGTTAGCTCTTCTCTAAATGTTTGATAGAATTCTCCTGTGAAGCCATCTTGTCTTGGGCTTTTGTTCGTTGGAAGATTTTTCATCACAGTTTCAATTTCAGTGGTTGTGATTGATCTCTTTATATTTTCTATTCCTGGTTCAGTCTTGGAAGGTTGTGCTTTTCTAAGAATTTGTCCAGTTTCTCCAGGTTGTCCATTATATCGGCATATTGTTGCTTGTAGTAATCTCTCATAATCCTTTGTATTTCTGCAGTGTCAGTTGTTACTTCTCCTTTTTAATTTCTAATTCTATTGATTAGGCTCTTCTCCCTTTTTTTCTTGATGTGTCTGGCTAATGGTTTATCAATTTTGTTCATCTCCTTTTAGTTTTATTTATCTTTGCTATTGTTTCCTTCATTTCTTTTCCATTTATTTCTGATCTGATCTTTATGATTTCTTTCCTTCTGCTAACTTTGGGGGTTTTTTTTTTTTGTTCTTTCTCTAATTGCTTTAGGTGTAATGTTAGGTTGTTTATTTGAGATGTTTCTTGTTTCTTGATGTAGGACTCTATTGCTATAAACTTCCCTCTTAGAAGTGCTTTTGCTTCATCCCATAGTTTTGGGTCGTTGTTTTTTCATTGTCATTTGTTTCTAGGTATTTTTTGATTTCCTCTTTGATTTCTTCAGTGATGTCTTGGTTATTTAGTAGCATATTGTTTAGGCTCCATGTGTTTGTATTTTTTACGTATTTTTCCTTATAATTGGTATCTAGTCTCACAGCGTTGTGGTTGGAAAAGATACTTGATACGGTTTCAGTTTTCTTAAATTTACCAAGGCTTGATTTGTGACCTAAGATATGATCTATCCTGGAGAATGTTCCATGAGCACTTGAGAAGAATGTGTATTCTGTTGTTTTTGGATGGAATGTCCTATAAATATCAATTAAGTCCATCTTGTTTAATGTATTATTTAAAGCTTATTTTCCTTATTTATTTTCATTTGGATGATCTGTCCATTGGTGAAAGTGGGGTGTTAAAATCCCCTACTATGATTGTGTTACTGTCGATTTCCCCTTTTATAGCTGTTAGTATTTGCCTTATGTATTGAGGTGCTCCTATGTTGGGTGCATAAATATTTACAGTTGTTATATCTTCTTCTTGGATTGATTCCTTGATCATTATGAAGTGGTGTCCTTCTTTGTCTCTTGTAATAATGTTTATTTTAAAGTCTATTTTGTCTGATATGAGAATTGCTACTCCAGCTTTCTTCTGATTTCCATTTTCATGGAATATCTTTTTCCATCCCCTCACTTTCAGTCTGTATGTGTCCCTTGCTCTGAAGTGAGTCTCTTGTAGACAGCCTATATACAGGTCTTGTTTTTGTATCCGTTCAGCCAGTCTATGTCTTTCGGTGGGAGCATTTAATCCATTTACATTTAAAGTAATTATCAATATGTATGTTCCTATTACCATTTTCTTAATTGTTTTGGGTTTGTTATTGTAGGTCTTTTCCTTCTCTTCTGTTTCCTGCCTAGAGAAGTTCCTTTAGCTGTTGTTGTAAAGCTGGTTTGGTGGTGCTGAATTCTCTTAACTTTTGCTTGTTTGTAAAGGTTTTAATTCCTCCATTTAATCTGAATGAGATCCTTGCTGGGTAGAGTAATCTTGGTTGTAGGGTTTTCCCTTTCATCACTTCAAATATGTCCTGCCACTCCTTTCTGGCTTGCAGAGTTTCTGCTGAAAGATCAGCTGTTAACCTTATGGGGATTCCCTTATATGTTATTTGGTTTTTTTTTCCCTTTCTGCTATTAATATCTTTTCTTTGTATTTAATTTTTGACAGTTTGATTAATATGTGTCTTGGCATGTTTCTCCTTGGATTTATCCTGTCTGGGACTGTCTGTGCTTCCTGGATTTGATTGACTATTTCCTTTCCCATGTTAGGGAAGTTTTCAACTATAATCTTTTCAAATATTTTCTCAGGCCCTTCCTATTTCTCTTCTTCTTCTGGGACCCCTATAATTTGAATGTTGGTGCATTTAATATTGTCCCATAAGTCTCTGAGACTGTCCTCAATTCTTTTCATTCTTTCTTCTTTATTCTGCTCTGTGGTAGTTATTTCCACTATTTTATCTTCCATGTCACTTATCCGTTCTTCTGCCTCAGTTATTCTGCTATTGATTCCTTCTAGAGAATTTTTAATTTCATTTATTGTGTTGTTCATCATTGCTTGTTTGCTCTTTAATTCTTCTAGGTCCTCATTAAGCATTTCTTGTATTTTCTCCATTCTATTTCCAAGATTTTGGATTATGTTTACTATCATTACTCTGAATTCTTTTTTCAGGTAGACTGCCTATTTCCTCTTCATTTGTTTGGTCTGGTGGGTTTTTTCACCTTGCTCCTTCATCTGCTGTGTGTTTCTCTGTCTTCTCATTTTGCTTAACTTACTGTGTTTGGGATCTTCTTTTTGCAGCCTGCAGGTTTGTAGTTCCCGTTGTTTTGGGTGTCTGCCCCCCGTGGCTAAGGTCAGTTCAGTGGGTTATGTAGGCTTCCTGGTAGGGGGGACTGGTGACTGTGTTCTGGTGGATGAGGCTGGATCTTGTCTTTCTGCTGGGCAGGACCACGTCCCGTGATGTGTTTTGGGGTGCCTGTGACCTTATTATGATTTTAGGCAGCCTCTCTGCTAATGGGTGAGGTTGTTTCCTCTCTTGCTAGTTGTTTGGCATAGAGTGTCCAGCACTGTAGCTTGCTGGTCGTTGAGTGGAGCTAGGTCTTAGCGTTGAGATGGGGGATCTCTAGTAGGGCTTTTTCCATTTGATATTACGTGGAGCCGGGAGGTCTCTGGTGGACCAATGTCCTGAACCTGGCTCTCCCACCTCAGAGGCACAGGCCTGACACCTGGCTGGAGAATGAAGACCTTGTCAGCCACACGGCTTTTGGGAAGTCTGAGGTCTTCTGCCAGCATTCGGTAGGTGTTCTGTAGGAGTTGTTCCACATGTAGATGTATTTCTGATGTATTTGTGAGGAAGAAGGTGATCTCTACGTCTTAATCCTCCGCCATCTTGAAGGTCTCTCACAGACGCTTTTAATAGTGTTATTACTGTGAATTTTTTCCGTCACTCTTCCTGAACTTGGCTTTCAAGCTCTTCATGTTTAGTCCATTCAGCCTTCCAGAGCTCTAGAGGAGACTTTCAGCACCCCACCTAGGTGGCGGCGGCTTCCAGGCCCTACTGGCTGCACCACCCTGCCTGCTGCTTCCCCAGGAAAACATGGCCGCTGGGCTCCCCATTTTAGTTTTTTTTTTTTTATTTGACCTACATGCTATTTATGATTGTATTGATTAATTTTAAATTCTTTTCTTTTTTTTTTTTTTTAAACCCCACATTTGTTTATTTATTTATTTTTCTGGCTGTGTTGGGTCTTCGTTTCTGTGCGAGGGCTGTCTCTAGTTGTGGCAAGCGGGGGCCACTCTTCATCGCAGTGCACGGGCCTCTCACTATCGCGGCCTCTCTTGTTGCGGAGCACAGGCTCCAGACGCGCAGGCTCAGTAGTTGTGGCTCACGGGCACAGTTGCTCCACGGCGTGTGGGATCTTCCCAGACCAGGGCTCGAACCCATGTCCCCTGCATTAGCAGGCAGATTCTCAACCACTGCGCCACCAGGGAAGCCCCCCATTTTAGTTTTTAAGGCACCTCATTCTGTTTTCTTTTAAAAGTGTTTTATTTTTACTTTTCTGAAATATTTCTTTGGAATATTTCACAGTTAGATTCACCACATTTTAAAATGCATATCAACTTTACTGATAATAGCTTTTGCCATTGTGATTTTTACCAGTGTTATTGAGATATAATTGATATATAACATTATACAGGTTTAAGGGATACACCAGATTGAGTTGATACCTATATATTGCAAAATGATTAACACAATAGTATTAGCTAACACCTCCATCACTTCACATAATTACCATTTCTTTTTTTGTGGTGAGAACATTTCAGATCTATTTCTTAGCAACTTTCAAGTATATAATACAATATTACAAACTATAATCACCATGTTGTACATTAGATCCCCAGACAATCTCTCCATTTTTTTTTTTTTTTTTTTTTTTTTTTGCCACACCCAGCCCCTGGTGACAACCCCTCTATTCCTATGATGTTGGCATTTTTAGATTCCACGTATAAGTGAGATCATAGAGTATTTGTTTTTCTCTGACTTATTTTACTAGCATAATGCCCTCAAGGTCAATCCATGTTGTTGTAAATGGAAGGATTTCCTTCTTTCTCATGGCTGAATAATACTCCATGGATCTGTTGATGGACACTTAGGTTGTTTCCATATGTTGGCTATTGTGAATAGTGCTGCAGTGAATGTGGAGTGCAGGTATCTCTTCAAGATCCTGTTTTTATTTCCTTTGGCTATATGCCCAGGAGTGGGATTGCTGGACCTTATGGTAGTTCTATTTTTAATTTTTTGAGCAAATTTTACACTGTTTCCTATGACGGGTATATTATTTTATATTTCTGCCTATCTTTTCTCCACATCCTCACCAATGTTCATCTCTTGTCTTTTAGATGACAGCCATCTTAATAAGTGTGAGGTGGTATCTCATTGTGGGTTTTTTTGTTTTTTTGCTGTACGTGGGCCTCTCACTGTTGTGGCCTCTCCAGTTGCGGAGCACAGGCTCTGGACACTTAGGCTCAGCGACCATGGCTCACGGGCCCAGCCACTGCGCGGCATGTGGGATCTTCCCGGACCGGGGCATGAACCGGTGTCCCCTGCATCGGCAGGCGGACTCAACCATTGCACCACCAGGGAGGCCCTCATTGTGGTTTTGATTTGCATTTCCCTGATGCTTAGTGATGCTGAGCACCCTTTCATATACCTGTTTCTATTTGTATGTCTTCTTCGGAAAAATATTCAATTCCTCTGCCCATTGTATAATTGGATTGTGTTTTTGCTATTCAGCAAATTCTTCACATATTTTGCATATTAACCCCTTATCAGATATATGATTGGCAAATATTTTCTCCTATTATGTAAGGTTACCTTTTCATTTTATAGGTTCTTTTGCTATGCAAAAGCTTTTTAGTTTGATGTAGTCCCACTTATTAATTTTTGCTTTTGTTGCTTGTGCTTTCGGCATCATATCCAAAAAATCATTGCCAGTGTAAGAGAGTGGTTTTCCTATGTTTTCAAGTCTTTAATCTATTTTGAGTTAATTTTTGAGAGTTGTGTAAGGTAACAGTTCAGTTTCATTCTTCTGCATCTGATTATCCAGCTTTCCCAACACCGCTTATTGAAGAGACTGACCTTTTGCCATTGAGTATTCTGGGCCCCCTTGTCAAATATTTGTTGACTGTATATGTGAGGGTTCTGATTCCATTGGTTAGTGTGTCTATTTTTATGCCAGTACCATACTATTTTTTACTATAGCTTTGTATGATAAATTTGAAATCAGGAAGTGTGATGTCTCCAGCTTTATTCTTTCTCAGGATTACTTTGGCTATTCAGAGGTTTTCTGTTTGTTTCCATACAAATTTTAGGATTATTTTCTCTATTTCCGTGAAAAATGCCATTGGAATTTTGATAGGGTTTGCATTGAATCTATAGATGGCTTTGGGTAGTATGGACATGATAACAATATTCTTCTGATCCATGAACACAAGATATCTTTCCATTTGTTTGTGCCTTCAGTTTCTTTCAACAAAGTCTTATTATTTTCCATATAAAGATTTTTCACTTCCTTGATTAAATTTATTCCTAAGTAGTTTTTTTGTTTGATGCTACTGTGAATGGGGTTATTTCTTTTTCAGTTATTTTGTGTTAGTGTATAGAAATACAACTGGTTTCTGTATGTTAATCTTGTATCTTGCAACTTTAGCGAATTCGTTGATTAGTTCTAACAGATTTTTTTTTTGGTAGAATCTTTAGGATTTTCTGTACAAAAGGTGATATCATCTGCAAAAAGAGACAGTTTTACTTCTTCCTTTTTGATTTGGCTGACTTTTATTTCTTTTTTTGCCTGATTACTCTGGCTAGGACTTTTAATACAGTCATCCTTCAGTATCTGCAGGGGACTGGTTTCAGGAGCCCTGCAGATACCAAAATCCATGGATGCTCAACTCCCTTATATGAAATGGTGTATTTGCCTATACCTATGTACATCCTCCCATATACTTTAAATCATCTTTAGATTATGATACCTAATACAGTGTAGATGCTATGTAAAAAACAATGTAAACACTGTGTAAATAGTTGCCAGTGTACTGCAAATTCAAGTTTCGTTTTTTGGAATTTTCTGGAATTTTTCCTCCAAATATTTTTTGATTTACTGTTGGTTGAATCTGTGGGTGTGGAACCCATGGATATGAAGGGCTGACTCTACTGTGTTGAATGAAAGTGGAGAGAATGGGTACATTTCTCTTGTTCCTGATTTTAGAGGAAAAGTTTTCAACCTTTCACCACTGAGTATAATGTTAGCTGTAGGCTTGTCATATATGACCTTTATTATGTTGAGGTATGTTCCTTCTATACCAATATAACATTTATTGATTTTGCATATGTTGAACCATTCTGGCATCGCAGGGATAAATCCTGCATGATCATGATGTATTATCCTTTTAATATGCTGTTGAATTTGGTTTTCTAATATTTTGTTGAGAATTTTTTGCATCTGTATTCACCAGGTATTTTAGCCTGTAGTTTTCTTTCCTCATAGTATCATTATCTGGTTTTGGTATCAGTATAATGGTGACCTCATAAAATGAGTTTGAGAATATTCTCTCCTCTTCAATTTTTTGGAAGAGTTTGTGAAGGATTGGTGTTAATTCTTTAAATGTTTTGTAGAATTCACCAGTGAAACCATCTGGTCCTGCACTTCTCTTTGTTGGGAAGTTTTTAATTACTGATTCATTCTCCTTACTCATTATTGGTCTGTTCAGGTGTTCTATTTCTTTATGATTCAGTGTTGGTAGGGTGTATGTTTCTAGAAATGTATCCATTTCTTCTAGGCTTTCCAATTTGTTGACATATAATCGTTCATAATGGTCTCTTTATGATCCTTTGTATGATATCAGTGGCAAGGTCTCCTCTGATTTTATTTATTTGGTCTTTCCTACTTAGTCTAGTTAAGATTGGTCAATTTTGTGTATTTTTTCAGGAAAGCAGTTTTTAGTTTTATGGATCTTTTCTACTATTTTTTCTGGGGTCTATTTCACTTATTGCTGCTCTGATCTTTATTTCCTTCATTTTGCTAACATTGGACTTAGTTTGTTCTTGCTTTTCTAGTTCTTTGAGGTGTAAAGTTAGGTTGTTTGAGATCTTTTTTCTTTATGTAGGCATTTATCACTGCAAACTTTCTCTTAGAACTGCCTTTGTAGCATCTCACAGGTTTTTGGGTGTTGTATTTCCATTTTTATTTGTTTCAAGATATTTTTTGATATCCATTTTGGTTTCCTCTCTGACCCATTTGTTGTTCAGGAATGTGAACAACTGTATGTTGGTGAATTTTCCAGCTTTCCTCCTGTTATTGATACCTAGTTTCATGTCATTGTGGTGGGAAAAGATACTTGGTATGATTTCAGTCTTCTTAAGTTTGCTAAGACTTACTTTGTGACCTGTCATATGGACTCTCCTGGAGAATGTTCTGTGTGTGCTTAAGAAGAGTATATTATGCTGCTGTTAAATGGAATGTCTGTTTATGTCTCGTAGGTCCATTTGGTCTAAAAAATAGTTCAAATCCAAAATTTTTTCGTTTTTTATGTATGATTGATCTATTCATTGTTGAAAGTGGGATATTCAATTCCCTACTATTATTGTAGTGTTGTCTGTTTCTTCCTTCAGATCTTTTAGCACTTGGGAGTGGTGGCGAACTCCCTCACCTTTTGTTTGTCCTGGAAAGCATTTATCTCGTCTTCAGTTATGAAAGAAATCTTTGCTGGGTAAAATGTTCTTGGTTGGCAGTTTTTTTTCCTTCAGCACTTTGAATATATACCATCCCATTCTCCTCTGACCTGTAAGGTTTCTGCTGAGAAATCTGCTTATAGCCTTATTGGGGGTTTCCTTGTAAGTTACATGATTGCTGCTTTAAGATTCTTTTTCATTTTGATCTTTGATATTTTTATTGTAATGTTTCTTGGAGAGTGTCCCTTTAGGTTGATTTTTATTTGGTGATCTATCAGCTTAACTTGGATGTTCTCTGCTATCATTTCTTGAAATAAGCTTTCTACTCCCGTCTCCTTCTTCTCCTTTGGGAACTACAATAATTAAAAAATTGTGACTTTTGATGGTAATCCATAGATCACATAGGCTTCACTCCTTATCATTTTTTTCTTTGTTCTCCTCTGATTGGATCATTTCAAATTCCTGTCTTGTATCTCACAGATTTTTTTTTCTGCTTGATCCATTCTGCTTTTGATGCCCTCTATTGAATTTATTTATTCTTCAGCTCTAAAATTTCTATTTGGTTCTTTTTTATGATTTTTCTTGTTCTGTTCATGTATTGCTTTCCTGATTTTGTTACATTGTCTCTGTATTTTATTGTGGCTCACTGAGTTTCTTTAAAACAGCTACTTTTTTTTTTTTTTTTTTTTTTTTTGCGGTACGCAGGCCTCTCACCGTTGTGGCCTCTCCGTGGCGGAGCACAGGCTCCGGACGCGCAGGCTCAGCGGCCACGGCTCACGGGCCCAGCCGCTCCGCGGCATGTGGGATCCTCCCAGACCGGGGCACGAACCCGCGTCCCCTGCATCGGCAGGCGGACTCTCAACCACTGCGCCACCAGGGAAGCCCTAAAACAGCTACTTTTAATTCTTAATGGCTAAGTCACAGATGTCCATGTCTTTAGGTTTGGTCACTGGAAAACTGTAATGCTTTGGTGTGATGTTATATTGATTTTTCATATTCCTTGAAGTTCTGCATTGTAGTTTGTGTTTGATTTGGACTGGCTTTTTGTGCATGCTACTAGCTGTCTGCCAAATGTTGTTCTTGCTGCCACTGTTGGGAGCATGCACAGGGAGCCAGCCACAGGATGGGAGGGTCTGTGGGTGAGGCATGCAGAGTTCTGTGGGGTGCCCATGGGCCAGATGGGGAGATCTGTGGATGAGACATTCCCAGCAACTCATGGACAGGATTCTTGATGAAGTTTCTGATGGAGTTAGTTCCTTTAATGCTCTCCTAGAGACATATCTGCCATTCTCCCAGTCTCTTCTGCCCCCTCCCCTTACCTCCCAGTCGTGTAGCTCAAAATCATTACTCTGGATGGGATGAGAGAGACATTAACCTCTTTGGCAGCATCCTGCATAGCTGGAGAACCCTGTTGCTCACTCACATACTCTCTCTTTCTCTTGCAGGAGAAATCACAGGCAAGAGAAGATCTCTTGGCCCTAACCTGTGCCATATTGGAGGAGGGGTGATGTGAGTAAAGTCAAGTTGTTTTTCTGACCCACTTCAATGCATCCAAACTCATATTTTTTTTTTGCTTCACCGGTGTACTGGAACTTCTACTCTGGAAACTCGGACTTCCACAAAGAATCTCTCATCCATGGGTGAGTGTTTAAGACAATGTTTTCCAGGCGCTCTTGGACTATGGCTGAGAGGTCACAGCACCTTCTCCATACACTGCACAAAGCTGTTTTTGCATTTCAGTTGCGTTTTTACCTTTCTTGAGATAATAAAGCATGATAGGCCGAAAGAAAAAAAAATCTGGAATCAGATCATGGGCTACTGCAAAGTCCATAGGTGAGACTGAGGTCTGTCTGCCTGTTACTTGATTTATGGGTAGGTGAGACTTCCAGGGTCCCTTGGTGTATGGTGCTGGATCCAGATCCCTCAAGAGCACTTTTGTCCATGGATGAATGCTGAATTTTGAGGGGGAGGGTTCGGAAGGGAACAAAAGTGAGGGACATCTTGTGCCACCATGATGCTGATATGTCCTCCAAGTACCACATTCTTGTAATGTTTCCAAAAATCTTCTCTTGGAGCATGATGGTTAATAGTTCTTTTCAAAGATTCTTCTCTTCTCTGCATTATCTCTGACTCTTCCTTGTATCTTTGCTTTTTCTGTTTGTTTTGGATTGTGTCTTCATTTTAGAGGTATTTCTTAAATATCTGGTTGTCCTTGGCTGTGCATTTTGAGAGTGGGGCATTGAAATGCTCCTTGGAAAGTTTCATGTGATCATGGGGCTTGCCCACTTTTGTGATCAGGTGTCACCTAGACATTTCATTGTGGAGTGGTGATGCAAAATATTAATATATTTAGGTCTTTCTCTTGAGTTGTAGTTTTTCCTAGGGATGATTCTCCAATCTTCTGGCTGAGGAGCATATGCCTGGCTGCTTTGCCTTTTAGGAGTTAAATTGCGAAAGGAACTAGGGATTTCATATTCAGCATGTGGGTTTTCACTGAATTCCCATAATCTCAGAGGCACTTGGTACCTCCAAGGAATTCCTGAGCCTAAGGAATTTGCCCTTCCTTCCTTCCTTCCTTCCTTCCTTCCTTCCTTCCTTCCTTTCTTCCTTCCTTTCTTCCTTCCTTTCTTTCTTTCTTTCTTTCTTTCTTTCTTTCTTTCTTTCTTTCTTTCTTTCTTTCTTTCTTTCTTTCTATCTATCTATCTATCTATCTATGGCTGCATTGGGTCTTTGTTGCTGCACGCAGGCTTTTTCTAGTTGTGGTGAGCAGGGGCTACTCTTCATTGTGGTGCATGGGCTTCTCATTATGGTGCCTTCTCTTGTTGTGGAGCAGGACTCTAGGCATGTGGGTTCAGTAGTTGTGGCTCACGGGCTCTAGAGCACAGGCTAAGTAGTTGTGACGCACGGGCTTGGTTCCTCCGCCGCATGTGGGATCTTCCCTGACCAGCGATCGAACCCGTGTCCCGTGCATTGGGGGGTGGATTCTTAACCACTGCACCACGAGGGAAGTCCCTGCCCTGCCTTTTAAAATTTTTTTTTATTTTTTTATTTTTGCGGTACACGGGCCTCTCACTGTTGTGGCCTCTCCCGTTGCGGAGCACAGGCTCCGGATGCGCAGGCTCAGCGGCCATGGCTCACGGGCCCAGCCGCTCCGCGGCATGTGAGATCTTCCCGGACCGGGGCACGAACCCGTGTCCCCTGCATCGGCAGGCGGACTCTCAATCACTGTGCCACCAGGGAAGCCCCCTGTCCTGCCTTTTGAAATGAATTCACTGTAATCTCAGTGGAATTGGAAGTGAAAATAAATGTGTGTTCAAGTTATGTTTAATTGGAAGCCCAAGGCTGATATTCAGTTTTATGGAAAATTCACATATACAATTTCTGTAGGAGGACTTTAGCTCTAAGGGGCATATGTAGTTTGAGAAGCAACTGATCAATTAGTGATTCTCTGGCACCAAAGAATTTTAAAGTAGTTAAGGGCTCAGAGATGAATGCCTTCTAAGACCTCTGGCCAGGGATATGGGTTTTCAAAATGTACTAAGGATATAATTTAGGATATGAAAGAATTTGAGGACATGACACTCTCTTTGTTGTATTCAAGGTCTTGAGCTTATTTCAATCTGCGTTGTCTCCAAATTATTTTGTCTTCAGCTTTGCAGACTGGACCCCCCTTACAGTTGCTGAGGCAGTATGTTATACTTGTCAAAGCCTTTTCACATATATTTGACCTTCAGTTTTTCTTTCAATTATGAAAAATAAATGTGTAACATACAGATGTACTGTTAATGCTTCAGTAGTTAGAAAAAAAAAAGCTTCACAAATATCAAATTGGTTATATATTAGTGTCTTGGGTGACAGTCCTAACAGTGGGGTGGGTAGAAGTTGAAAACCGCTCATTTTAGAGTTTCAGAAGAGCAGCTACTTAACCAGAGGTCATAATCATTCTTTATTCTGAACACCATCATCCCCCATCCTGTGGGCCTTGAGCTGAAGACAGAGCAAATTTTCCTTTCTGGACTTCAAAAGGGTTGAGGCTTCTTGGCCCTCCAAAGCTAAACTGTTTGACTTTATAATTTAAAGTGTGTCTTTACAGCAAACAGAATTGCACCTCAGGATCATTTTTCCTAGAATATGCTTCTTTTCTATGCATAAACTTGGATTTCCCTGTATCAATATAGTCTTGCCTTTGCTCTGGATAAGTTCATGTGTATTTAAGCTGCTGCTGATAGGAGAGAAGAAGCTGAGACCTGCCATGGCTGGAAACATGTGCAGATATGATCTTTACCTCATGTGTCCTGAGTCTGGTGCAGCTCTGTCCAAGCTAGACTGTTGAGGTCCCAAATCTTTACATTAAAGACTCAATATCCAGGAATCTAAAAAATAAAACAAATGAATGTATACAACAAAATGGAAAGAGAGTCACAGATACAGAAAACAAACTGGTGGTTACCAGTGGGGAGAGGAAGTGGAGTAGGAACAAGATAGGGGTATGGGATTAAGAGATACATACTGCTATGTATAAACTCGATAAACAACAAGGATATACTGTACAGCATAGGAAACTTTAAAAAAAGAAGTGGATATCCAGGCTTGGGCATCTGTACAAATTCATGTACTTATGGGCTCACTCAAAGGAAGACCCTAGAGCAAGACCTTAGCTTGGAGGTTTTCCCTCGAAAGGGAGAGGCTGGTCCAAGGTCATGGAATGAACACTAGGAAGTGAGAAATAAACTTCTTTGTCTTTCTGGGCCTTGGGATTAGGAACTTGTTTTATTGAAAACCAGGATATGTTTAAGGACATTCCACTAGCGTACATGTGTGGTTCATAAGCAGGTTCCTAAAACATGGTCTAGATGGGAGAGGTACAGTTACGGATCTCTTGAAATTAGTGTTGGGTCTTGGCTTGTAGGTTTTGTGGGCACCATATCTAAAAGCGGTTTCAATTTTACTGCCTTCTTTTTTTAAAAAATTATTTATTTACTTGGCTGTGCCAGGTCTTCGTTGCGGCCTGTGGGATCTTTAGTTGCAGTGTGCAGGATCTTTAGTTGTGGCATGCGAACTCTTAGTTGCAGCATGCATGCGGGATCTAATTCCCTGACCAGGGATTGAACCTGGGCCCCTGAATTGGGAGTGCAGTCTTAACCGCTGGACCACTTTATTTCTTTTTCTTCAACCCCTCTATTATCCTCAAAACAGCAAAAAAAATTTGTTTATTTAATCTGTTTTAACTGGAACTCGAGGAAGCATCTGTACCCAGGTTTTAGACAAAGCAGTCTAAAGGAGAGGAGTGGCAACCTCTGATGAGGTGGCAGGAGGTCATATATGCTGGAGCAAGGGATGGTCCACAGATAGAAGCCTGAAGCCAGGGGACAATCAGGATGGATTTGAAGAGTGTGAAACATTTCCCAGGGAGTCCAGAATACCTGAGGATGATTTAACCAGGCAAATGGAATAAGGATCTCAGATATCATCATTTGGTGAATGGGGATACATGAGAGAGAAGGACTGTGCTGGTTATACTGATAAACCAAATTACTTTGTAGTTTTCATCCCCCCTTTTTAAATACAAGATAGGCTTTATTCTTTTGCTGTGTTCTTCTAAACCTTATTGAACAGCAGATGTGAATTACAATTCTTAATGACTTTCTCTTTCCCTTCTCTCTTTTTTTTTTTTTTTTTTTTTTTGCGGTACACGGGCCTCACTGCTGTGGCCTCTCCCGCTGTGGAGCACAGGCTCCGGATGCGCAGGCTCAGCGGCCATGGCTCACGGGCCCAGCCGCTCCGCGGCACGTGGGATCTTCCCGGACCGGGGCATGAACCCGTGTCCCCCGCATCGGCAGGCGGACTCTCAACCACTGCGCCACCAGGGAAGCCCTCCCTTCTCTTTTTAATGAGATGCCAACAAATGTTTTCTTGTTCCCTTTTGTGTCTAGTCTGCTCCCACTCACCAGTCCTAAATCCTTCACACACAGTTTTAAGGTCTCTAGTATCTTTGAAGAAACTGCTGCTGCTCCTTCTTTCTCATCTCCACCCCCATCTCTTGAGCAGGTACTGTACCCCCCTCCTTTTCTCCTTGACCTTTATTGTTGGCCTTAACAAAAAAATTATGTATAACTTCCTACGTGCTATCTCTACTTTCCCTAATTCTTCTCAATTTTTGAAGATTCTTCAGGAAGTCCCTACAAGCTCTGCTAAACCCTGAGACTTTAACCCGTACATCAGGATCTGCTGGTTGCACTCACGTGTATCTGCTGTATCTCTGGGCCATCAGTGTTTCCATCCTCTGCTTGGCTGTGTGTTTACTTTGCTCAGGGCTTTTCCTGTTAGCACTTCATCTCTAGGCTTAGGGAAGCCACAAGAAGCTCACCTTTCACAAAATGTCTGAAGAACCCCAGCCTAAATCACTCCGTTTCTTTCTTGTAGGTGTAAACCTTCTTTGTAAAGGTACTCCACACGCCGGTCGCCTGGGTTTCCTTTTTGTTGTTGTTTCTGATCTGTTTTTTTCATTGCCAAATCTCTACTCCTTAGTGCAGTGCCTGGCATGTAGATGCTCAAGAAATGCTTGTGGAATGAATGAATGAACGAACGTACGTAAGATGCACCAGAACTCTGTCCCAGTTCTAAATTCTCAAGAAAGGAGGCGGGCCTGACTCTAGATGATTTCAGAGTAGATCAGGATTCTCTGGCGCCCTCCTTGCTAAATTTTATTCTGCAGGCTCCAACCCTCGAGAATTCCAGGGTCTCTAAAGTCTCCATAATGTTGTCCGTGAAAGCCTTCCTCTCACCTATGTGAGGAGTGAATGGTGACCAAGCAGTCACCCTGTCAGGCAGGGTGTGGTTGCTTTACAGGTACTACGTAACTGGATTCCTACAATAAACTTCGGAGGTAATTGATTTCATTTCCATTTGTCAAATGAGGAAACTGAGGTACAGAAAGGTGAGATCCTTGGCCAGTGTTCCACATTTGGGAATCTTGTTAGGATCCAGGATTTGAATATAAGTGGAATAAACCAGGGCCCATACCCTTTACAGTTATGCTATCATCTTTTCCCGCCCCAGGTTCCAGAACATTCTTGCCATCTGTTTCCTTAATGTTAGCATTAAACACACACATGCACACACACACACAAAACTACCGGATTTATGCAATGAGGAAACACTCATGAAATAATTCATGATTTTCCTTTTAATAATTAAGAAGATATTGGCACCCTAAACATTGTGATGGTTTTTGGTTTGTGACTGTGATCTAATGATAGTTGACTGTTTTATAGCATACACTTAAAATTATTAGTATGTTTATAAATACTTTGTATCATAATAGTCTAGAAAACCCATCGTTTCATTGGTTAGTCATCTCTTCTGCACTCACCACACCCCCTCACCCCTGCATTTGTTAAACACCTTTTGAGAGTTGAGCACCATACTAGACACTGGGATTATAAAGATTCTCAAACACTTACGTACAGATTCCTCCCCATTTTAAATCTCCTCAATGTCTTGTCGTTTTGGGAGGTTTAACTGCAAACACCTATGCGTGACTTAAAACCCTTCATGACCTGGCTCCTGCCTCCCTCCCTCCATTTTCATCTCTTCCTTATTCTCTATTCCCTACCTACTTCCTGCCCTTGAATAAATGAACTGTCCTGAACTTCTTTTAATGATTCTTTCCTCCCCAGGTTTAACATATGTCATTCCTCTTCCTGAAACACTATTCTCCACAGTGCCTAAACTTGATATTTAGTTTTGGGCTTGGATACCACTCTGTGCAGGAAGCTTTTCTGACCCCCAGAGTTTGGGTTAGGGAGCCCTTCTCACCACTTCCATGTACCCTGCGCTTCACTGATTATAGGCAGGCGGGGTCTCTCTCCCTCTTCTCACCATTTTATACCTTCAGGTAGCACACAGCACTGTTCCAGGTAGAGACATGGTAGTCTGGTGGAGAGGCGTGGAAGGGGATCAGGTGTTTGGTTTTGAGTGTTACCGTGTTATTGTCTACTTTCTTTAATTAGAGGAAAGCATCAGTTATTTTATTATATATTTCCTTCCAAATAACTATTAGTATTAGCTTCATTTGTCTTTGCCTTTCTGGAACGACCACAGTTCAGCCCGTAGTCCTCTCTCTTCTTTGAGCTCAGTGTATGCTAAAACTTTACAGAAAGCAAAAAGAATTGGTGACAGGAAACCCCTTATTTTGGCAAAATTGTTGTATTAGACATCTTGGATGTGAAGTTTCTTGCTAACTTCAAAATCCCTTTGTCTAATGTGTGTTCTTTAAAAGAAACAGGGAGCCGCCCTGGAATCTCTTGGATTAATCACAGGGCAAATGAAACCACCACTGAGGTTCCCACAAGTGTCTGGATGGAGTTTCCAGCTGTTCTACAAGCTACTAGCTGACCACTGTCTTGGCCCTGGCTGTCGGGAGTAGGGTGGGAAGTCTAAATTCCAGACGAGGGTTGGGGTCCTTGGAACAATGATGAGCTCCTTCCAGCATTGCTTCTTAGTGGGAGAGGATTAAGGGAACTATTTGTTTTCTTTCCTGTCTCTACAACGGACTCAGTTGGATTTAACTTTATGAAAAATGCAACAATGACAAGTCATTTCTTAGAACTACTCATATACGTAATTCCTAGGCATCATAAGAATGCTATCTATGTGTGTCTTAGGAGGTATGAAGTTAACTTTGTTGGGAGTTTTATTTAATTACAAAACAAAGTTTCATATATGCTCAGCCTTTACAGTTTGACGTTTATGTCAACTTAAAAAATTTTTTTTAAATCAAGAAAGTATTATTTCTCAGTCTGTCACTTCTCGTGACTCAGCTGTTAAAATTCTGAGCAAGGGTGATACATCCATATGGTGTGCAGGGGAATGCTGCTGTCGCAAGGAGAAGAGAAAATATTTTCTTGGGACGGTCAAATGTCACCTGCTTAACATTTGACCTGGTTCATGCTTATAGCAGGACAAAGGTGGAGCTATAGAGGGGGAAAGAAGGGCCAACCAGAAGCACCATTTTTCTCCCTAGCTCCCTTCCGGAGTGACCTCTAGGACTCCAGCTTTGATTTCAGCCTGCCTTTTCCTTCTGACCTCCACCGGATTCAGGAGTGGGTGGAGCATCTATTCTCCTGGCCGTGGTTGTCAAGTGCTCACTTCCAGTGCGGGGATGGACCTGCTGCTCCTCTTCTCAGAGCTGCCTTATCCCAGCTCCCTCTTCTGCTTCCTGCCCACCGCAACCACGAATGACTGCAGTTCCCATAGCCACGCTGAGCCTCAAGGCCATGGCTGTTCTGCACATGAAATCTGCCCAATAGTGAAGCCAACAGAAAAAAAGCAGAGCTCAGAGCTGAAAATAGAGGTAGTCATGGTTATACTGTTTGGACCCTCAGATCCAGCCATATGTGGAGCCAGCCCTACCTTTTAGACATTATGGTGATGCTAGATTTAATAGCATTTTGACAGCCTTCAAATCTCAGCTCATAAGGGCTCAACTCATTTTGTCAGTACTGTAGTCATAAAAAACCCTGACTCCTTTCCTAGCAGCTGATGCATGCTTATTTATTGACAGTCCTACCTGGACCCATGGCGGTGGTGTCAATAAATAAAAGTCTTTATTTGCGGCTCTAAGTTCTTCTTTTTTTTCTTTTGGCTGCATTACGGGGCAGATTCCATGTGGCATCAATGAAGGCCTCTAGCTCAGGACTCTCATCCTCCTAGCTTCAGTGCCCCAGCAGAAAGAAAGCAGTTTTTTTCTTATAGAACTGGTAGAAAGATCCCAGAGAAGATCCTGACGGGCTTGGCTCCAATCAGAGACTAATCCTTAAAACAATCATAGTACTGGAGGTGGGGGACTTATTGATAGGACCTGCCTCCAGCCTTCTTCAAGGCTGAAGAAGAAAGGGATTTGGGGAATATCTGTCCATTTGTTTGCTACAGGGCTATCCTTTGCCTTAATCTTGGCATTGAACCCAGGTCCCTGGGAAGTTCATGAAGATTCTCATGTTTCTGGGAAGAGTGGGCTGTGTCCTCCCACCTCTAGAAGGCTTGCTGCCTCCCTCACAGGTTTCTCTCCCTGGTGTGAATACCACGGCTGTGCCTGCCGAACGTTTTCTGTCTTATCCTGGTTTCTAAATCAAAGCCTGAGGCAGAGGCTTCTGTGCTACTTCTTTATTAGAGAATATAATCCCGGGGAACAGGAGGGAAGGAAAATGGAAATGAGTCAGGAAAGGAGGGAAAGCCAGTATAAAGGTACATTATTAAGCCCACCACCACTTGGTGTCAAGAGCAACTGGGAGCTCAGTCTTGCAGGATCATCTTAGAGATTGTATAGATGACTGGTCTGCAAGAAAAGACTGTCTTCCTCCAAGGGATGAAGTGAGAAGAATTCATCCACTGGCTCCTGCCTGCCCTTGGTCAAAATTTAACCTCATGGGTGTTGATTCCTCTGAACATCTTGGAGTGCATACATGGGCTCTGCGGCATGTCCCATCTTAGTAACAACAGGAAACCCTGGGCAGGAGGCAAGAAGTACATGGTGCAGGTATGAGAACAGACGTTGTATTTGGCTCCTATAATACAAAATGGTGCCTCCTCTGGGAGGGGAGGGCACAAGTCCAGTCAGTCAGAGGATCTTTCAAGGAATAGGCAGCTCAAACTCTGAAAAGACTTGGTTGGACAAGAAGGTTAATGGCGCAAATGACAGTTGCTAATTAATATGTATCCTCTCCCTCCTCCACCATCTCTTCTAGATTTCTCCTACCTGTGGCCAACACTTGAGTAGGTCTGGTGTGTCCCAGTAAGAGGACTCAAACCTTCATTCCTGATGTTTTCTGTGCGTTGTTTGTGTCAGGCTGTGATTGCTACAGTTGTCTGTTTACTGTTGTTACTGACTGAGAAGCCCCAAGGGATGTTCTAGGGAATCCTCTGCTTCTAGACGTGCTCCTCCTTCATCCATTGTGTGGCAGCTACCTCAGGTCCTCATGGCAGTCAGGGTTGATTGCTCTTATCAGTAGGATGATTCTCTTCTTTGTCAGTAGCATAAGGAAGTCAGTGATCTATGGTATTACAGTGAGGAATTCACTGGAACCATTATGTGTTACATGATGGAAAAATTTGTTCTTCACACTGCTCACTTTTTCCCTCCCCGCACCCTGAATTAGGACATAGGATGAGAAACACAGATTGCACAGTGGGTCATCAGGAGTGACAATTAAAGGGGCCGATCCTATTCGTACCCCTTGGTTCTTGGACTCCCGTATTCTACATATTGGGAACACAGCCCTTTTGGTTAAATACATATACCACATTTTAGACAAGAAAGCTTCAACTCCATAAGAGTAGTCTTCAACCTGGCACTTTAGCTGAGGCTTTAACAGCCTGTTTTGTTAGGTTGACTGCTTTTGGGTGATGGGCAGTTGATCACATGTTCATGTACCTATTGTTGAGTGTTCTTGAAGAGAAATGGGTCTCTTGGTCCAAGGCAATGTTACATGGGATGTCATGTCAGGAGAAGAGACATTATGAAAGTCCATGGGGGCTGATATTGGC
The DNA here is from genome assembly GCF_964270905.1 of Leucopleurus acutus. Classification (NCBI taxonomy): domain Eukaryota; kingdom Metazoa; phylum Chordata; class Mammalia; order Artiodactyla; family Delphinidae; genus Leucopleurus; species Leucopleurus acutus. The sequence goes on from NC_139154.1 coordinate 59,246,488, forward strand.
AGAGGCTCTGTAGTGTAGCAGGGAGGGAAAACATATATGCAGAGTAGACACACATTCTGGTTGGGATAAATTGCTATCTCCTCGAAGGTAGAATGGATATGGTTAACTCATCATCAAACAGTTGGCTGGTCCCCTCCAAAATGGTGCCATATGAGGGCTCAGCATTAGTCTTTCCTTCCGGCGGTCTGTGCATTCAGCAGTAGTAGAACTGGATCAGTGTTGCTGAGAAGGAATCTGTGCTGAGGGGTCCTTGTACAGCCTCCATTCCCACCACCATGATGGCTCTGTTCATGGGCTCATCATGCCACCTGTGATGCGCAAGGAGACAGCCTGGCTGACATCCACAGGACAAGTCATTCCTATCGTCTCGTCTTTGAGAGTCTCCTTTATGGTGAATCCTCTCTGGAGGACATCCACATTCTCTGGAGGACGTGAGATATAACCTTTGCATACTTTGTGCCCGTGCTCAAGTGTCCATCATTATCTCTCTCACAGGCCTCTTTCTCCCCAATATTCTAATCTTTTCCTTCTGGGACCCTGACCAGCCAGCCAATTCATTGCCCAGGATTCCTTGTATAAATATACTTTAGGCGATTTCTCCATACAAAGTGAATGATAAAATATACTGCTTATGGCTCTGCCCACTAGGATTTCATTAACCACTGCCCTTTAAGGCCCTTCCAGGGTGGGCAGGCCTGGAATCCTCGGAAGCAGGAGTGAGGGAAAGGGGAAGTGAACAAGGAAGGTGGACAATCTTACATGACGATGCATTACCCAGGTGACATTGGCCCTATACATGACCATTTCTCAGGATGGTCTGTTTGGGGAGGGAGGGAGGGAGAAGACTTTGTCCACTGGTCAGAGTATCACCTTGAGTGTTAATTCTTATGTAATTTTGCATTGCATGTGTGTGGGTTTCAACTGGGTCCTGTAGTGTCTCAATCTTCCATGATACAGGTGTGTGGTAAGATGCTGTTGGGTTGTACCCAAATGAGATTGGTCAGATTTCCCACAGAGCTGGTAGCTACTGCAGCCACTGAGGTTAAAACAAGTGGCCAAATGCCCTGGGCATAGATGAATACAAGAGGGCGTGACATGGTGCATAAGAAGTGTCTGATTCTTCTTCCCTCCTTATGGAAACCTTCCTTGTAGAGTGATGGTATATTCCATACAACCCCCATGGCTCTGCAAACACCTCTGAGAAGTAGGCAGGTATGCTACTGGGGCACATATAATGTATCCCCAGGCAAGGCTGAGGACACAAAGCGGAATAAGACCTGGTCAGTTTTTTCTCTCAAGGAGTTTGAAGTCCATTATATCCTCATTTGACAGATGGGAAAATGAAACGAAAAGAGATGGTGATTTTCTTCAAGTCATTCAACCAGAACTTGGCAGAGCTGGATCTGTTAACATTTTATGACTACCATTCCAAATAAATTGTGCTGCTGGTACCAGTTACTGGAGTATTAAAACAGAAAATGACTGGCAAGCATGGGTTCATGACTCATTGCACAGTTTCAAGTTTAAACAATGCTTCACAGTACATGAGATTTTAAGTTCTTCTGTGATAATACCACCAAAGGTAGATTGTTTTTTATAAATGCTAATTTGCAGCAGGTGAGAGGACTGACAAATTTATTGTCAAAGGGCATCTATCCATCTGATTGCAAAAAACAAATACCAATTGTAATATCTTTAGAAAATAGTTATAACCAAAAAATACAAATAAAGCAAATAACACCATATATAATCTTTTTGACCTTTATATGTTGTGACTATCTTTCTAAATCATTTAAAATTTGACTATATCTTCATTTTAATGACTTTATAGTATTCCATTATATGGTTATATCATAATGTGTTTAACAGTTATTTATTGGTGGACATCAATTTTTTTCAGTGTTTCGGTATTAAAAAAAATAATGGTTAAATAGCCAGAGAGGTATATCTTTGTGAAATCCATGATTTTTTCAATAATAACTTCTTCATCATGAAACTCCTGATTCAAAATATATGCACTCTGATACGTACACATATGAGAGTGTCCATTTCCTTCCTAATTTGCCAGCCTCGGGTATTATAATTTTTAAATATTTGCTCATGTGATAGGAGAAAAATATAAAAGTACAAATCCTTATTTTAATGACCGCAGAGAAAGCTTTATTTTGCTACAAGACAACAGGACTTCTAGTCCAAACAAGGATAAAATTAACATGTTTATCTGACAGTTACGTATATTCATTGTTGTAAAGTTTTTCAAAAGTGGCTACAATTGTTTCCCTCGCCATATCCGACTTTCGCAATGTGACTTTGCCAAATCTTCCATCAAGAAGTAGAGTCCATTTCCTCACTCCTTGGATCTGGGTTGGACTTGTGTTGGTTCGCAAATTGGCTCCCATACACAGAGGGCAAGGAGAGATGGAGGAAAGTGGCAGACCACTCCAGATTGGTAGCTGGCAGGTTTAATGAGCAAGGGAACTTACATATGGGGCTTGTCTTAGGCGGCTGCAAGACGAGTAGATTTCCCCACCCAACCGCTGGAATCTTAAAAGTTGCTGTAGAGATCTTAACCACAGCTGGATGGTCTCCACAACAGCTTACTTTCTCAAGGGTGCATCCTTGTCCTTGAAGTGGCTGCTAGTATGGGAATAGTAGGTGGGACCTCCATTCCAAGAAGAGGTGAGGTCATGAGGAACCTCCAGTTATCTAGGTCAGCCAGCAGTCATGTCCTCTCGATGACCACCTCCAACAACTTGTGACTTGCTTTGGCCGATAGAATGTAGCAAGTGGTTTGCTCTTTCTGAGCCTAGGCCCCAAGAGGCTTTTAGACTTTCATCTGCCATCTTGGAATCACCACGTGAATAAGCCCAGGTTGCCTGCTGGGTGATGAGAGATCCATAGGCCGGGGACTCCGTCATGCCAGCAGCCAAACGGTCAACCCCCAGAAGCAGAACTGGGTAGCTGATCTGTAGTTGAGCACAAATGTGTGAATGAGTCCAGCTGAGATCAGAACCCCTCAGGTAAGCAAAGCCTAAATTGCTGACCCTTAGATTCCTGAGAAAAATAAATGATCACTGTTCTACATTACCGCATTTCGAGATAGTTTGTTACCCAGCAAAAGTTAACTGAAGCACTCATCACAGTATTATGGTGGAGAAGGTAACATTCATATGTGATGAAAAGTGATCTTAGTTGAAAAATAGGATGAGTGTTGTTTCAATAATGAAAAGATCGGTTCTTTATAAGCATGGTATTATAATTTACAAAGTGATGAAAATGAAAATAAGAAGTTGTGCACCCTGTCAGTTATTAAACATTTATGAATCCATTTCCCCTGTACATATCCTCGGGAACTATTTCAGGAGGGCAATTCTGAGAGGCTGTTGACTGAGCATATGATTCTATAGGGTTTAGTCTTAACTCTGGAACAAGACAGCCACGTGAGTTGAGAAGTGGGCGCTTTATGTTTGTGGACCTCATTTTTTACAACTGCAACATAAAGGACTTAGAATAACAGCAACAGTAGCTAAGATTTATTGACTGCTTAGTCAGTGTGACAGGCTCTGTTCTATGGACTTTCGTGCATTATCTAATTTCTTACAGTTGTGCTTCAAATTGCTCACCCATAAAAGATAAAACACTGTCTTCTCTGTGGTGAGGATTAAATGAAATGGCCCTAAATCATCTCTGGGCTTTAATGGTCCTGTCTGGTGCTGATCAATATTTTCTTTATAAGGCAATATAACTACACACAATACTTTTTGTCTTTATTTACCACATTGATTGCTAAATAATTATCAGGTAGGCATTTTTTTTTTTTAACAGGTCTTTGCTTCATTCACTGGGGATCTTTTGGGACTGGAGTTCTCAAGCCAATGTCAATAAATCTTATATCGGCAGTATGTGGATGACTCGAAGGTCTAGGCCAGCCCTTGGCTCAGTTTTGGGAAAAGTCAATTTCAGGGAAAACCTGAGAAATGTTGCCATCTGTATGACTTTAAAGATTGACTATTTTGAGTGATTTTTATACCAACAGATGCCACGGTGGGGACAATTTGCGTCCATCAGAGGCAGACTGTCACTTGCTGGGATTCTTGAACACGTAAAAAGCACTAACTGTAAGGGGAAAATTTGACTTCCGGACTCTGAGTTAGGAATGTCTCTTTATTAACAGACACTATTTAGAGAATGATAAGGCAAATTGCAGAGTGGGAGATGGCATTTGCACTACCTACAAACATAAATATTCTTACCCCACATGGCAATAAGAAAAAGATGTGTGAATAGAAAAATGGGCAAAATACTTGAACAGGCACTTACAAATACCCAAAATGTCAATAAACATATTAAAAGGTACTTGAAATCGTCAGTCATGGGGGAATTACGTTAAATCACAATAACTGGAATGGCTAAAATGTACAAGGCAATACCAGATGTTTGCAAAGATGTAGAGGGACTGGAATTTGCAAATACTGTTGATGGGAGTGTCAATAGCTTCGGAAAACTGCTACATGTACTGACAGTGAAGGCATGTACATCCTCTCAACCAGTTATTTTACTCCTGGTTGTAACTCAAGAGGAAATGTGTACCTTATGCTCACCAGAAGACATGTGTAAGGATGTTTATGGAAATGCTACTTGCGATAGAACAAAGCTGGATATAACCAAATGTCCATTAAAAGCAGGTAAACAGTGGTATATTCATAACCTGTAATGCTTTATAGTAATAAAGAATAAGCTGCTACATGCAACAACATGGATAAATCTTATAGACCTGTTTAGTAGAAAAAGGCACAAAAGAGTCCGTACTGCATGATTCCATATATAAAGCTCAAAAGCAGGCACAACAAACCTATGGTGTTAAAAGTCAAGGTAATTGTTATTTGGGGGGAGGCGGATGATGAGTGGGCGGAGCAAATGTTTATCTTGGGGATTTGAATGGCTGGGAAAGGACGTGAGGGGCTTCTGAGGCGCTGCAAATGTTCTATTTCTTGATCTGAGGGGAAATCATACACACGTGTTCACTCTGAATATTTACTGAGTCGTTTATGACTCATGTGTGTCTCTGTTCATGACACTTGAGTGGGTAAGTTCATCTTTTTAAATAAATGAACTTATGGGAGCTTTTGGAGAGTGTCCCACAGAACAGCCATGGGTTGTAAATAGCAATGGCACCCAGATATGGGCCAAGCAGAGTGAGCTGTTTCACGAGAAGGACCGGCATGTTGGTACCCGGTACTGGCTCTCGAGTGGTTTTGGAATCAAGTAACTCAGAAGGGGCCAGGCCCAGGCACTTTGGCTCGGGTTGGTGATGCAGCATATAGGCAAAGATCACGAGTGGGGGGCCTGGGGGGTTGTGGAACTGCTGGTGGGTAAATCCTGTGAATTCAGAGAGCAACGATGAGGTCAGAGAGGAAGGAGTAAACGTCGAAGAGAGTGGGAGAGTCGAGAGTGACATCCAAATACCCAGGGCATATAGAAGGTGGTGTGGATAGGAATGCAGATTTACAAGATGTTTTAGCCTGCCTGTTGATCCAAGGGCAGCAACTGTTTGCTCTGTTGAGTGAGAAGTGTCCTCCCTGGTGAGGAAAAGGCTATTTGGCTCCTCAAAGTGAGGCAAGATTTGCTAGGGACCAGGTGGTTGAAGCAAAGAAGGAGGGTGAGAACTCTCTAGGGCAGGAGAGCTCAGTTTTAATGATTGGATGATTCAGGAAGGAAGGAGAGTTACTTCTTATCATTCTGTCAGTGGCAAGGGAAAATGTATTGCTGTGTGGGTGCTGTGCAAAATAATTAGGACCCAAACCATATAATTGGAAGATGTCCTACCTTAGCTGCTATGGCTTCTGGCACAAGAACAAACAACAGTTGGTCCTCAGATGGTAATCGTGATATGGCGTGAATCCATCTCACTAAGCATGAACCAAGCATGTGTTAGGAAGTGGCGAGTAAAATACTAATGCTTAAGTAATACCTCATCTTATACAGCACTGTTATCCTTTCAGAGGACTTTCACAAATAAGATCCCATCTGAACCTCAAAACATCCTTGAGGGGAGGGAGGGTTTGTGTTCCTACCCACCTAAACAGATGACTCAGCTGGGCCCCAAAGAGGAAAACGTGATCTGTCAAAGGGCTTACAGCGCGAGAGCTCTGGCATCACTTTCCTCGTATGATGCTTTCTTGGCTAAGCTGTGGTGCATGTTGGCCATGGGACGCTAACTAAAGGCAGCATGGTACATTGAGCAAAGATCTTTCTTTTAGTTTAGGAGATTTCACATGTAGCTGATGCAGGACTTAGAAATGGAAGCCTGACTTTTGAGGTCGACTTTTTTTTTTTTTTTTTTTTTAAGCTCTGTTACCTAAGAACAAGCAACCCCTGGGTTCCCTGGAGTCCAAAGACTGGCTTGTGCTTCCACTGATAAGACCTCAGAGCCCTTTGCTGGAAGCTCATCACACAGGATCCTGCTTCTCAGACTTTCAAGTGCATAAGAATCACCTGGGTTGGTGGTGGTAAAATGTATATTGCGATTCATTAGTTCTGTCTATACGCGCAACAGTAAGAACACAATATGCTTTTATGGTCACTGTGAACTGAGCCCTTTAGTGTGGAGCCTTAGGGACTAAGACATCTAGAACCTGGATCTTTATTAAGAAATAGGCTCAGGTTCCCACATAAAGCCACATTTAGGGATCTTCCTGCTTTCTGGATCTGCTTTAAAAAAAAAAAGCTTAGAAATTTTTATTTTGGCAGTAAACAGAATTTATAAGTCCAGGTGCTTAACTCAATCATTCACGGAATGTCTACTATATAGCAGCCACAATTGTAGACCCTGGGAAGAGAGCAGAAAACAAGACGGAAGATGTCCCTGCCCTCAGGAAGTTTACAGTTTAGTGGGGGTGGAGAGAAGGGGAAAGTCGACAAAAAGTGAATATGTAATGTGTAGGATGGTTGTAAGGGAGACAGATAAAAACGTTTTTAAAAAGCAGAGAAGGCAGATAGGGTAGAGGGTGTGGGGTTGCAGTTTTAGGTAAAAAAAAAAAAAAAAAGCCTCATTGAGCAAAAAAAAGTCTCCTTGAGGACGTTGGAGCAGAGACAAGAAGGGGGTGAGAGAGTGAGCTTGTGGGGGGAGCTGGGGAGAACATTCCAGGCGAAGGGAGCCACAAGTACAGAAGCTTTGAGATGGAGCGAGCCTGGCATGTTTACAGAATAGTGAAAAGGCTGGTGTCATTAGAGTTGGGGGCCAGGGGACTGTGGTGAGACGAAGGTAGGAGGGGAAAAAAGGCACCTTAGAGCCTAAGGACCCACTGTATGGACTTTGGCTTTTAATCTGAGTAATATGGGCTGTAATACGTTACGTGGTTTTGAGCAAAGGAATGAATGACAGGATCTGACTTTTGTTTCAAGAGAATCATTCTGGCACCTGTGCTAAAATCTGTAGAGGATAAAGGTATGGCCATGTAGGGGGTATCAGTCACCCAGGTGAGAGATGAGGATGGCTTGGGTCGTGGCAGTTGCTGGTCTGGTGATGAGAAGTGGTGGGACATAGATTTGGACAGATGTGATTTTCCTGTGTGTTTCCCTGGGTCAGTGGGGAACTGGGATTTATTAATCTGGGTGCTTGACTCATGAAACTCCTGGAAGTTGCTTGACAGTTATAAGGGGTTTTGTTTGTTTGGGTTTTTTTTTTGTGGGGGGGGGAGGGGGGAAGCATACCATTTCATTTTGTCTCTGCTGCTGGATTATCACTTCTTTTATCATTAAAAAAGATTATGGAATGTTGGAAGCGGTGGTGTTTGAGGTTAACCTTTCCCAATACAGACTTCAGAAAAATTGAGCAACATGGATTCCATTTTTAAGTTTTATATCACAGATGGGTGCCTTTCCATTAAAAAATAAATCAGGAGTGGCAGCAATTGTCAATGTTATTTTTCTTCTTATAACTCTAACTTGAGTATTAAAGATAGAAACTTTCCAGAGAATTCACTACTCTGGGATGGCCAATACGTAGCGAATAGCGTCCCCCGACCTCTTTCTTACCAAGGGCAGACACTGCTAACTGAGCACAGCATTCTTTTTCACTGAGTCCTGATGGGGCATTGGAATCTTTATCAAAACAATCACAAATAGATCAGAGCTGGCATGAGTTAAAACCTATTTGCCACACCAGTGTGTAATTGCTCTTACTGACAGCCTAATGGAGTTGGACAGGAAGCCATGCTTCACAGACGTGCAGCTGGAGCCAGACGTCATCTTTGTCTTGTCAAATCCTGTCTCCGTGGCTGGCTAGCTCTTCGACCTTGGACTGGTACCTTCACATTTCAAAGCCTCAGTCTCTTCCTGTATAAAATGGGGGAGATAATACCTATCACATAGGTAGCTAGAAGACGTAAATACTATATATGAAGTGCATAATGCAGAGCCTTACCTGATTTATTGAAACCTTTAGTGCATCTCAAACATTGTTATTTGAATTAGTTTAATTAATAGACTGATGTCTTGAGGACAAACCTAGAAGTATCCTGGCTCTGCCACCTTTTTTTTTTTTTAATTTTTAGCTTGTAAGCATGTTCGTACTGTCTCCAGGAAAGGAAACCATTTCTTGCTCACTCTCCCTAAGTCCACACAGGTGGTATTGGAACCCTTCATGCTGCTTCAAGCTCCTCTGAATTTGGGGTTGGGGGGATTCAGTGTCCAGGGGCAGGAGAGCTGGTAGACACATGGTGAAAGGGGAAAGCCATGGCTGGAGGAAAGGACTGTGGTCTTGTAGTCCTCGATCTTCCATTTTACATTGGATCTATACGTGGACGTTCCCTTAGGGACAAGACACACAGTGAGGTGGTACCCGGTGACGTGTATTCCATCGTTCACCATGAACAATGCGGATTTTTGTCTGTTATGTTGGTTTGGGAGTTAAGCTCTCCATTAACACTACTTGTGTGGGAAAATATACCCCAGGTTCCAAAAAGTTTTATGTACTCTATAGTATTTTAGTAATAAAACTCACATCCTTAATGGATTCTGCCTTTAAAAAACCAGTTATAATTACGCTGTACACCTATACACATAAATGCCAGGCCACTGTCGGGGAAGGTGGAGTTAATTGGGGCCAGTCTGGTATTAGATCCCTTGAGTTTCACCTTCAGTCTTCATACCATAGGGATCAACTTCCTTCTGCCAAGTTGAAGGGGGCATGTTTGGGTCCCAAGTCCTGGCGCTCCAAGGATGTTGGTGAAGACCCCTTCAGCAGTATTATCATCAGAATTGCCATTCCATTTATTAAATATAATTTTTTTACAAGATATATTGTATGTATATTAGCTTGATTCTTGGAACAGCCTCATTAAATAAACGTAAAGACATTTATTTTGACTTTTTGGCCCCAGAAAGGTATTCTCTGCTGTGGGGCAATAATATTTCACTGGGCCTTACGGTAGCCTAGATTTTGGATGGATAACACACACACACACACACTGAAGCTTTACTTGCCTTTCTTCTGCCAATGACAGACAGCCCTAAGGACTTTTTTTTCCCTCTGCTGAGAATGAATGGACTTAAAAATCCTTCCAGGGGAACATAACTAGGTGATGGAAGAGAACATACAAAATAGAAACTTTGTCTTCTCTGGCCTAAATCAAACCCTTATTTTTGAATTCATTCCACCAAGATTTTATTCTGGCTTCTGTTCTTTTCTTTTTTTTGGGGGGTGTGTGTTAGTTTCTACTGTATAACAAAGTGAATCAGCTATATGTATACATATATCCCCATATCACCTCCCTCTTGCATCTCCCTCCCACCCTCCCTAACCCACCCCTCTAGGTAGTCACACAGTACTGAGTTGGTCTCCCTGTGCTACGTAGCTGATTTCCACGAGCAATCTATTTTACATTTGGTAGTGTATATATGTCAATGCTACTCTCTCACTTCGTCCCAGCTTACCCTTCTCCCTCCCTGTGTCCTCAAGTCCATTCTCTATGTCTGCATCTTTTTTTTTTTTAACATCTTTATTGGAGTATAATTGCTTTACAATGGCGTGTTAGTTTCTGCTTTATAATAAAGTGAATCAGCTATACATATACATATATCCCCATATCTCCTCCCTCTTGCGTCTCCCTCCCACCCTCCCTATCCCATCCCTCTAGGTGGTCACAAAGCACTGAGCTGATCTCCCTGTGCTATGCGGCTGCTTCCCACTAGCTATCTATTTTACATTTGGTAGTGCATATATATCCATGCCACTCTCTCACTTCACCCCAGCTTACCCTTCCCACTCCCCGTGTCCTCAAGTCCATTCTCTATGTCTGCGTCTTTATTCCTGTCCTGCCCCTAGGTTCTTCAGAACCATTTTTTATTTTTTTAGATTCCATATATATGTGTTAGCATATGGTATTTGTTTTTCTGTTTCTGACTTACTTCACTCTGTATGACAGACTCTAGGTCCATCCACCTCACTACAAATAACTCAATTTCGTTTCTTTATATGGCTGAGTAATATTCCATTGTGTATATGTGCCACATCTTCTTTATCAATTCATCTGTCAATGGACAACTAGATGACTTCCATGTTCTGGCTATTGTAAATAGAGCTGCAATGAACATTGTGGTCCATGAGTCTGTTTGAATTGTGGTTTTCCCAGGGTATATGCCCAGTAGTAGGATTGCTGGGTCATATGGTAGTTCTATTTTTAGTTTTTTAAGGAAACTGCATAATGTTCTCAATAGTGGCTGTATCAATTTACATTTCCACCAACACTGCAAGAGGATTCCCTTTTCTGCACACTCCTGCCAGCATTTACTGTTTGTAGACTTTTTGATGATGGCCATTCTAACTGGTGTGAGGTGATACTTCATTGTAGTTTTGATTTGCATTTCTCTAATGATTAGTGATGTTGAGCATCCTTTCATGTGTTTGTTGGCAATCTGTATATCTTCTTTGGAGGAGTATCTATTTAGGTCTTCTGCCCATTTTTGGATTAGATTGTTTGTTTTTTTGATATTGAGCTGGATGTGCTGCTCGTATATTTTGGAGATCAATCCTTTGCCAGTTGCTTCGTTTGCAGGTATTTTCTCCATTCTGACAGTTGTCTGTTCGTCTTGTTTATGTTTTCCTTTGCTGTGCAAAAGCTTTTAAGTTTCATTAGGTCCCATTTGTTTGTTTTTATTTCCATTTCTCTAGGAGGTGGGTCAAAAAGGATCTTGCTGTGATTTATGTCATAGAGTGTTCTGCCTATGTTATCCTCTAAGAGTTTTATAGTGTCTGGCCTTACATTTAGGTCTTTAATCCATTTTGAGTTTATTTTTGTGTATGGTTTAGGGAGTATTCTAATTTCATTCTTTTACATGTAGCTGTCCAGTTTTCCCAGCAACACTTATTGAAGAGCCTGTCTTTTCTCCATTGTATATTCTTGCCTCCTTTATCAAAGATAAGGTGACCATATGTGCGTGGGTTTATCCCTGGGCTTTCTATCCTGTTCCATTGATCTATCTTTCTGTTTTTGTGCCAGTACTATACTGTCTTGATTACTGTAGGTTTGTAGTATAGTCTGAAGTCACAGAGTCTGATTCCTCCAGCTCCGTTTTCCTTTCTCAAGATTGCTTTGGCTATTCGGGGTCTTTTGTGTTTCCATACAAATTGTGAAACTTTTTGTTCTAGTTCTGTGAAAATGCCATTGGTAGCTTGATAGGGATTGCATTGAATCTGTAGATTGCTTTGGGTGTATAGTCATTTTCACAGTGTTGATTCTTTGAATCCAAGAATATGGTATATCTCTCCATCTGTTTGTATCATCTTTAATTTCTTTCATCAGTGTGTTATAGTTTTCTGCATACAGTTCTTTTGTCTCCTTAGGTAGGTTTATTCCTAGATATTTTATTCTTTTTGTTGCAGTGGTAAATGGAAATGTTTCCTTAATTTTTCTTTCAGATTTTTTATCATTAGTTTATAAGAATACAAGAGATTTCTGTGCATTAATTCTGTATCCTGCTACTTTACCAAATTCATTGATTGGCTCTAGTAGTTTTCTGGTAACATCTCTGGATTCTCTATGTATAGTATCACGCCATCTGCACACAGTGACAGCTTTACTTCTTCTTTTCCAATTTGGAATCCTTGTATTTCTTTTTCTTCTCTGATTGCTGTGGCTAAAACTTCCAAAACTATGTTGAATAATAGTGGTGAGAGTGGACAACCCTGTCTTGTTCCTGATCTTAGAGGAAATGTTTTCAGTTTTTCACCATTGAGAATGATGTTGGCTGTGGATTTGTCATATATGGCCTTTACTATGTTGCAGTAAGTTCCCTCTATGCCTACTTTCTGGAGAGTTTTTATCATAAATGGGTGTTAAATTTTGTCAAAAGGTTTTTCTGCATCTGTTGAGATTATCATATGGTTTTTATCCTTCAGTTTGTTAATATGGTGTATCACATTGATTGATTTGCGTATACTGAAGAATCCTTGCATTCCTGGGATAAACCCCATTGATCATGGTGTATGATCTTTTTAATGTGCTATTGGATTCTGTTTGCTAGTTTTTGTTGATATTTTTGCATCTATGTTCCTCAGTGTTATTGGTCTGTAGTTTTTTTTATGTGTGACATTTTTGTCTGGTTTGGGTATCAGGGTGATGGTGGTATTTTAGAATGAGTTTGGGAGTGTTCCTCCCTCTTCTATATTTTGGAAGAGTTTGAGAAAGATAGGTGTTAGCTCTTCTCTAAATGTTTGATAGAATTCGCCTGTGAAGCCATCTGGTCCTGGGCTTTTGTTTGTTGGAAGAATTTTAATCACAATTTCAATTTTAGTGGTTGTGATTGGTCTGTTTATATTTTCTATTTCATTCTGGTTCAGTCTCGGAAAGTTGTGCTTTTCTAAGAATTTGTCCATTTCTTCCAGGTTGTCCATTTTATTGGCATATAGTCGCTTGTAGCAATCCTTCATGATTCTTCGTATTTCTGAGGGTCAGTTGTTACTTCTCTGTTTTCATTTCTAATTCTGTTGATTTGAGTCTTCTCCCTTTTCTTCCTGCTGATTCTGGCTAATGGTTTATCAATTTTGTTTATCTTCTCAAAGAACTGGCTTTTAGTTTCATTGGTCTTTGCTATTGTTTTCTTCATTTCTTTTTCATTTATTTCTGATCTGATTTTTATGATTTCTTTACTTCTGCTAATTTTGGGATTTCTTTGTTCTTCTTCCTCTAATTGCTTTAGGTGTAATGTTAGGTTGTTTATTTGAGGTGTTTCTTGTCTCCTGAGGTAGGATTGTATTGCTATAAACATCCCTCTTACAACTGCTTTTGCTGCATCCCATAGGTTTTGGGTCATTGTGTTTTAATGTCATTTGTTTCTAGGTATTTTTTGCTTTCCTCTTTGATTTCTTCAGTGATCTCTTGGTTATTTAGTAGCATATTGTTTAGCCTCCATGTGTTTGTATTTTTTACAGATTTTTCCCTGTAATTGATATCTAGTCACCTAGTGTTGTTGTCGGAAAAGATACTTGATACAATTTCAATTTTGTTAAATTTACCGAGGCTTGATTTGTGACTCAATATATGATTTATCCTAGAGAATGTTCCATGAGCAGTTGAGAAGAAAGTGTATCTGTTGTTTTTGGATGGAATGTCCTATAAATATCAGTTAAGTCCACCTTGTTTAATGTGTCACTTAAAGCTTGTGTTTCCTTATTTATTTTCATTTTGGATGATCTGTCCATTGGTGAAAGTGGGGTGTTAAAATCCCCTACTACAATTGTGTTACTGTCGATTTCCTCTTTTATGGCTGTTAACATTTGCCTTATGTATTGAGGTGCTCCTATGTTGGGTGCATAAATATTTACAATTGTTATATCTTCTTCTTGGATCGATCCCTTGATCATTATATAGTGTCCTTCTGTGTCTCTTGTAATAGTCTTTATTTTAAAGTCTATTTTTTCTGTTATGAGAATTGCTATGCCACCATTTTTTGATTTCCTTTTGCATGGAATATCTTTTTCCATCCCCTCACTTTCAGACTGTATGTGTCCCTAGATCCGAAGTGGGTCTCTTGTAGACAGCATATATACGGGTCTTGTTTTTGTATCCATTCAGCCATTCTCTTTTTGTTGGAGAATTTAATCCATTTACATTTAAGGTAATTATTGATATATATGTTTTTATTATCATTTTTGGGTTTGTTTTTGTAGGTCTTTCCCTTCTCTTTTTTCTAGGCCATGGTCTGCTCTTACTTCCTTAGAATTACCTCTCACTATCTATTTTCCTTTTCTGGAGCTCCTTCTAGATGTAAATTAGAGCTACTCATTTCTCTTTCATGCATCCTAACTTTCTTTTTATATTTTCTAACTTTTTATTTCTCTCTTTTATTTTAGATTTCCTCAGATCTATCTTCCAATTCATTAAGTCTCTCAAAGTATGATTAATTTGATTTTTTTTGAGATATAGTTGGTTTACAATATTATTATAAATTTCAGGTATACAACATAGTGATTCAAAATTTTTTAAGTTTATGCCCTAAAGTTATTATAAAATACTAGCTATATTCCCTGTGCTGTACAATATATCCTTGTAGTTTGTTTTGTATATAGTGGTTTGTACACTTACCCCTATCCTGCCCCTCCCCCATTTCCTCTCCTCACTGGTAACCACTAGTTTGTTCTCTATATCTGTGAGTCTGTTTCTTTTTGTTATATTCACTGGTTTGTTTTATTTTTCAGATTCCACCTGTAGGTGATATCATACATCATTTGTCTTTCTCTGTCTAATATACTTCACTTAGCATAATACCCTCCAAGTCAATCCATGTTGTTGCAAATGGCAAAATTCATGCTTTTTTATGACTGATTAGTATTCCATTGTGTGTGTATACCACGTCTTCTTCATCCATTCATCTGTTGATGGATACTTAGGTTGCTTCCATATCTTGGCAACTGTAAATAGTGCTGCTATGACATTGGAGTTCATGTAGTTTTTTGAAGTAGTGTTTGCATTTTCTTCACCTATTTATCCAAGAGTGGAATTGCTGGATCATATGGTAGTTCTGTTTTTACTATTTTGAAAAAACTTTATACTGTTTCCGTAGTGGTTGCACCAGTTTACATTCCCACCAGCAGTGTACTTGGGTTCCCTTTTCTCCACATCCTTGCCAACATTAATTTGTGGTCTTTTTGACGATAGCCATTCTGATGTGTGTGAGGTGATATTTCAGTGTGGTTTTGATTTGCATTTCTCTGATGATTAACGATTTTGAGCATCTTTTAATGTGTCTGTTAGCCATCTGTATGTCTTCTTTGGAAAAATGTCTATTCACGTCTTCTGCCTGTCTTTTAACTATGCTGGGGTTTTTTGTTTGTTTGTTTTTTGATGTTAGTTGTATGAGCTGTTTATATATTTTGGATATTAACCCCTTATAGGTCATATTATTTGCAAATATTTTCTTCCATTCAGTAGGTCATCTTTGCATTTTGTCAATGGTTCCTTTGCTGCGCAAAAGCTTTTAAGTTTAATTAGGTCCCATTTGTTTGTTTTTGCTTTTGTTTCCTTTGCCATAGGTGATAGATCCAAAAAAATATTGCTATGATTTTTATCAGAGATTTCTGCCTATGTTTTCGTTTAGCAGTTTCATGGTTTCTGATCTTATATTTGGGCCTTTAATCCATTTTGAGTTTATCTTTGTATATGGTATTAGAAAATGTTCAATTTCACTCTTCTACATGTAGCTGTCCAGTTTTCCTAGCATCACTCATTGAAGAGACTGTCTTTTCTCCATTGTATATTCTTGCCTCCTTTGTCATAGGATAATTGATCATAAGTTCATGGGTTTATTTCTGGGCTCTCCATTCTGTTCCATTAATCTATAAGTATGTTTTTGTGCCAGTACCGCACTGTTTTAATTACTGTATCTTTGTAGTATAGTCTAAAGCCAGGGAGCATGATACCACCAGCTCTGTTCTTCTTCTGAAGATTGTTCCTGACTATTCGGGGTCTTTTGTGTTCCCATAAAAATTTTAAAATTGTTTGTTCTAGTTCTGTAAAAAGTACCATAGGTATTTTGATAGGGGTAATCTGTTTAAAATTTTATTGCCTACTTATTTGTTATGAGACATTATATTGGTGATTTGTTTAAGTTTTCCCTCATTTTTTACACAATGTCTCAGTCTCTTAAGCTTCTTTCCTGTTTATTTCTTTGATAACAATTATATTTTCTTTAAGATTGTGTCGTATTTGTTGAAGTTCTACTACTGAATTTAATTGTAGCCCAACTCTTGAATTTTACTACCTATTATTTTTTATCGTGTCTTATTCTTTCCTTAAGACTTTGATTCTTCCATTAGTGTATTTAATACTTTTAAGTATACCTTAAAAATATTTTCTTTCAGGTTGACATTCTAGCACAACGTTTTTGGAATACTTATGCTGTCTCTAGCTCACAGTGGATTGTTAGGTATTTTGTTGTTTTAGATCACAGTGTGCATGTGTAGATGAAAAGCTATAACTCAGGTTGAGAACAGAACACTCCAGAACAGTTTTCATGTGTATGTTTTTGCATGTATTCTTGACAAGTATTGCAGGAAAGTCTTGAGTCTGAACTTAATTTCTGTTAGTTTGTTGATTT
Source organism: Leucopleurus acutus (assembly GCF_964270905.1). Taxonomy (NCBI): domain Eukaryota; kingdom Metazoa; phylum Chordata; class Mammalia; order Artiodactyla; family Delphinidae; genus Leucopleurus; species Leucopleurus acutus. The sequence goes on from NC_139154.1 coordinate 59,263,084, forward strand.
GGAAATTCCAGGCCAATGCATATTTGAATTAGAAACCCAAAGGAAGTGAAGGCCTGGGTTTTAAACTTTTATAGAGAATTTTTATTTGTTTCATCCAGAGTCTTGAGAGAGAGAGAGAGAGAGAGAGAGAGAGAGAGAGAGAGAAATTTTTCTGTCATCTCCTAGAGTGTTGGTGGGAATTTCTTTTCTGGTCAAACTTTTCAATAAAATTTGTAACACTTCAAGTATCCAAACTCAATTCCCCCTCCTCCCTTCACACTGGCCCAAGGCCTCAATCTCCTATTTCTGCATGAACACTGGAACCCCATCTCCTACTTTACCAAGATTGCTACCCTCCACCTCTCACCAAACTCTCCTAGGGAAGCTATAGCATTAGCAGCACATACTTGTCTGGTTTTCAGGGCTGCCTTCATTTCTAACATTTGGGAATTTCCCTTCTTCATCGTCAGCTTAGCTATGCATCTGAAATATTGTTTCCTATGTTTCATCTAGCATTTGCCTGTATTTGTAGTAGGAGGATTTTCAAGTTATCTTATTCTGCTCTCATTCCAAAATCAGAAGCCCTTCCATATCATGCATTTGTTGAACTCTAGTTAATACCAGGCACTGAGCTTAGTACTGGGGATACAAAGACAAATAAGACATAGTCCCTGCTCACAAGATAGTACTCTAGTGGGGTAAATAGCCATGTAATTTTTGGATAATATAGTGTAATTGGTACAAAAGGGATATATATATAATCCTTTTGAAACAAAACAGCACCACCAAAGCGATGGATGAGCTCAGGTCAGAGAAGTTTTACTGGAAGAAGAGGTACATAATTTGATCCTGAAGTGCAAATAGAAGCAAACCAGGTAAAGGTAGGGGAAGAGGGAGAAAAGTTCATGGTGAATTTGAGAGAACTGCAATCATGTCAGAACTATTGGAAGACAGAGTTCAAGGAAACAGCCATGTCTCATTGCTAGACTCAACAGATTTCTGATTATTGACTGTTCTTCTGGTGCCTTGATAACAAGGGCAGTGTCACGTAGATACAGCATTCTAGTTACAGGAAAGAGATGGTTACTCTGGACAGTCAACTCCTCCGGGAAGTGGATGCCAGGAAAGAGAAGTAAAAGAGATTTATTGGGAGTGATGTCTGTAAGAGACAAAGAGAAGAGAAACAGGGGAAGGCAGGGGTAGACTTCAGTCTGCTATGCGGGTCTCAGGGGGAAAGCAGGAAGATTGGGTATGAAGAGCCTTAGATTATGGTGCAAAGCTGAGAAAATATTTGTCAAATGAAGCGAAGCTCTAGTGCATTGCCCATAAAAGAGTCTGCACTTGGCAGTAATAGCCAAGCCATTGTGTCCCTGCTCAGTGCTGGACTCAGTATTTGTCAGGGGCTGCCAGGTAAGAGCTATGCTTATCTCTTTTAGCCTTGGCTCAAATGTTGCGGCAGACCCCAAAGGTCTAACCATTCCTTGTTGCAGGTTCTCTCGTGAACCTCCATGGCTACCACACCCCCACTGGGAATTTCATAAACTAGCTTTGTGATTTATATATGAGTCTCAGTGTGAATTTCATTATCGTGACCCTATCAGTAAGAGTATATTCACGTCTGAGTCTCCGGTGCGTAGGCCTGTAAAGTTGATTGTAAGAACCACATCATGACAGATTTATCTAGGTGTTATGTCTAGGGAGCCCTAGGCCTCTAGATATCTTCCAACCTGTTTGTTTTTGGCAAAAAACCTCTGTCTCACTGTGTATCATGTGCTTACCTGTTTTGTTCTAAATTCAGTCCTTTCCACTACATTGTGCCTCTTTCCCTGGTGAGTCAGGCATCATTTTCACTCTAGGTACACTTACTGGACTTCCTTTGGCTGGACTAGGAGAAGGCTAAAGATCATACTATTTGAAAACTTTGAGAATAATTATGCATAAAGAGATTTGAGCTATTTTAGAAAACGGTACATCAGTATCAAAAAGATACTAGCAGATTACTGTCATAACCTTCCTCCCAGGAAATTTTTAATTGCTGAGGGATTTCTTAACACATGTCATGGAAAAATTGGTCGCATAATTTGAACCTTTGAAATTACATGCTGTTTTAAAAAATTTTTTTAAAGAGGGAATGAGAGTGAATCATTGAGAAGGAGTCATTTATGTTCCCTTTGTGCACTAACCACCTCATCAAGACTTAAGTTCACACACATACCTGTCCTTGAAATTCTTGAGCTATAAAAGCAAGGGATGTGCCTTTAAGGTTTTTATTTCCTTATTTTAGAGCACATAGAGTGAATGGATTAACAATGAACCTTGCCTGGGTGACACACATCTTGGTTTCTGACGTCTCTGTACAGAATATCATGTTCTGACACATTCTGTCCCTGAGGCTATTTATCTAGTCCCTTTCATTGTAGAATGACATTCTGTAGTGGCCAGATTTTTTTTCCTTTCTCCCATAGAGACTTTAGTTCTACCGAGCTTCATGAAATATTCCTTGCCTTCACTTGGACTCAAGTGGTATATTCTTGAGAAATGTGATATTTTAAAGCAAGTGATTTAGGCACAGATGAATCAAAACCACATCTTCCTTGAGAGCTGAGTCAAGCTGTCAAGTACCTAAGCACGTGGGTTCAAGAAAGAGATATTTATAGTTGCTGTGTGAGAGGATGGTGAGGAGGAAAAGGAAGGATACCCAAGGCTACCGAGAAAAGAAGGTCAGAGAAATTATTCCTTTTTAAATGTTTCCCTTCAGGCTAATGAAATGGACCCAGAGCTGCAAAAAGTTCTTCTAAAATTACATGACATTTTCATTTACAGTTAAATGCTAGAGGTTTTCCTGATGAGCTAATGTGCATGTTGAAGTCTCACTTAGCAATTTAATTGTAGACCTTGTGCCTACCATGGGCACCAAAGGTCTAACTCCAGCCAAACTCCCCTGTTTATTTCTTCCCTGTTGATGTTCCAGTCTCCTGTAATTATACTCCACCTGTGTTTCCAAGCTCCTGGGCATCTCTGAATTGGAATTTGTGTATATGCATATATGACCATTGACACCTAAGTGAGGAAAACATTCTATGCCATCTAATTAAAGAAAATTAGTAAACATACAGAAATCAAAGAAAAACATAATGAAACAGGTAGTAAAGGCCACCAGTGCCTGCTCCCCAGGATATACGTATATGCAGATTAGCTCTCTAACCTGGCTGAATGCTAATGCTCTTGCTTTATAATTGTTCTGCTCCAAGTGTTTATATAATTACTCCATTCTTTTTCTTGGGATGTTTTGGTTAGATGATTCAACTAAATGTTAAAACATCAAATGAATAAATAGAACTGCAATTGACTGGGAATGATGCCAGCACTGAACATCATTATTAACGTTATACGTTTTAGCAGAGATTGAATTAAATGGTGGTTATATCTAAATGTTCCAGTGGGAATGTTATTAAAAGTTCTTTGGAAAGACTTTTCTTTTGATGTGTGGTATGTTTTTGTTGCTTTTAATGACAATATTTCCAAATGGGTCACTCAATGTGAAAGAGACATGACTATGGACTTAAGACTTTTTTTTTCCTAGCAGAGGAGGGTAGGAAGGAGAGATAGAGTTGGTATTTTGCCACTAATTTAGTTTAAGGAAAAGAAAATAGCAACAGCATAGTTTTTGGGGTTTTTTTAATATATTTATTTATTTTTGGGTGTGTTGCGTCTTTGTTGCTCTGCACGGGCTTTCTCTAGTTGTGGTGAGCGGGGCTACTCTTCCTTGTGGTGCGTGGGCTTCTTACTGCAGTGGTTTTTCTTGCTGCGGAGCACAGGCTTTAGGCACGCAGACTTCAGTAGTTGCAGCATGTGGGCTCAGTAGTTGTGGCACACGGGCTTAGTTGCTCCATGACACGTGGGATCTTCAGGACCAGGGCTCGAACCCATGTCCCCTGCATTGGCAGGCGGATTCTTAACCACTATGCCACCAGGGAAGTCCCAACAGCATAGTTTTAGAATAACATTTATATAGCAAAATAAGTTGAAGATGTGTTCGTTATTGGATTAATTTTGTCAGTTATAGAGGATAAAATTTATCCCCCCCAAGAAATGACTGAGAGAATTTCAACCAAAGGATTTTGCTGAAAATCCTAAACCTCAGGTGAAATTTTTCAGTATGTAAATGACAGATATAAGAATAAAAAAAGGTGGGGATGAGGGTAGAAGTCTAAAGTACAAATGTTGTGAAAAAATAGAAATAATGTGACTGAAAAGTGAGAGGGAAAGGGAAAGGGAAGAAGAAAATAGAATAAGCTTATTGATAGTTGTATAAGCAGGAGATGGGCAGTAAAGTATGGTAACAAAAACTGATAAACCAGATCACCAAAGGCAAAATCCAACCAACCTAGCAAACAACCAACCAACCCCAGGAGATTAGAAGCATTACAATCGTACAAGCACAACTGTAATCACCAGTGAAAAAATACAAATATTTCCAAATACCAAAAATTGTTTTAAATTAAAGAGCAAAGAATACATATCATAGGAAAAGAAACATAGCAAATATAACAAAATACATAAGAAAAATTTTGCCACGGTTGAGACTAACCATATCAGTTATATCAATAAATGTGAATAAGTTTAACTCATGTACTAAAAAAAAGATATTTAATTTGGCTCACAAAACAGGAACTAACTGTATATATACTGTAAATAGAAGCTATACCTAAAACTAAGTAGTTTTGAAAGGCTAAAAATAAATGGATAAACTAAGACATAGCAGGCAAATGGAAAAATAAGGAAGGTAGGGGTAGTAATCTTGATATTAGACAAAATAGAATTCAAGCCAAAAAGCATAAATATGTCAAAGAGGGGGATTTTGTTCCCCATTTTTCTTAACTGCAGTAAAATACATAAAATTTACCATCTTAACCATATTTAAGTGTACAGATCAGTGGTACATTGATTTTGTTGCGCAACCATCACTACCTCCTATCTCGGGAACTTTTTCATTTAGCAAAACAAACTCTATACTCATTAACTCTATACTCCCCATCACCCTGCCCTTCCCAGCCCCTGGCAACCACTACTCTGCTTTCTGTCTCTATGAGTTTAATTACTCTACATACCTCATATAAGTTGAACCATACAATATTTGTTTTTTCTGTGTCTGGCTTATTTCACTTAGCATAGAGTCCTCAACTTTCATGTTACGAAATATGTCAGAATTTCCTTTTATTTATTTATTTTTGAATTTAATTTTATTTATTTTTTTATACAGCAAGTCCTTATTAGTTATCAGTTTTATACACATCAGTGTATACATGTCAATCCCAGTCACCCAATTCATCACATCACCACCACCACCACCACCACCACCACCACCCACCACTTTCCCCACTTGGTGTCCATATGTTTGTTCTCTACATCTGTGTCTCAATTTCTGTCCTGCAAACCAGTTCACCTGTACCATTTTTCTAGGTTCCACATATATGTGTTAATATACAATATTTGTTTTTCTCTTTCTGACTTACTTCACTCTGTATGACAGTCTCTAGATCCATCCACGTCTCTACAAATGACCCAATTTCGTTCCTTTTTATGGCTGAATAATATTCCATTGTATATATGTACCATATCTTCTTTATCCATTCGTCTGTTGATGGGCATTTAGGTTGCTTCCAGGACCTGGCTATTGTAAATAGTGCTGCAATGAACATTGGGGTGCATGTGTCTTTTTGAATTATGGTTTTCTCTGGGTATATGCCCAGTAGTGAGATTTCTGGGTAATATGGTAATTCTATTTTTAGTTTTTTAAGGAACGTCCAAACTGTTGTCCATACTGGCTGTATCAATTTACATTCCCAGCAACAGTGCAAGAGGGTTCCCTTTTCTCCACACCCTCTCCAGCATTTGTTGTTTGTAGATTTTCTGATGATGCCCATTTTACCTGGTGTGAGGTGATACCTCATTGTAGTTTTGATTTGCATTTCTCTAATAATTAGTGATGTTGAGCAGCTTTTCATGTGCTTCTTGGCCATCTTTATGTCTTCTTTAGAGAAATGTCTATTTAGGTCTTCTGCCCATTTTTGGATTGGGTTGTTTGTTTCTTTAATATTGAGCTGCATGAGCTTTTTATATATTTTGAAGATTAATCCTTTGTCTGTTGAGTCGTTTGCAAATATTTTCTCCCATTTTGAGGGTTGTCTTTTCATCTTGTTTATGGTTTCCTTTACTGTGCAAAAGCTTTGAAGTTTCATTAGGTCCCATTTGTTTATTTTAGCTTTTATTTCCATTTCTCTAGGAGGTGGATCAAAAGAGATCTTGCTGTGATTTATGTCAAAGAGTGTTCTTCCTGTGTTTTCCTCTAAGAGTTTTACAGTGTCTGGTCTTACATTTAGGTCTCTAATCCATTTTGAGTTTATTTCTGTGTATGGTGTTAGGGAGTGTTCTAATTTCATTCTTTTACATGCAGCTGTCCAGTTTGCCAGCACCACTTGTTGAACAGACTGTCTTTTCTCCATTGTATATCCTTGCCTCCTTTGTCATAGATTAGTTGACCATAGGCACATGGGTTTATCTCTGGGCTTTCTATCTTGTTCCATTGATCTATATTTCTGTTTTTGTGCCAGTACCATAATTTCTTGATTACTGTAGCTTTGTAGTATACTCGTCAGGGAGTCTGATTCCTCCAGCTCCTTTTTTTCCCCTCAAGACTACATTGGCTATTCAGGATCTTTTGCGTCTCCATACAAAGTTTAAGATTTTTTGTTCTAGTTCCGTAAAAAACGCCATTGGTACTTTGATAGGGATTACATTCAATCTGTAGATTGCTTTGGGTAGTATAGTCATTTTCACAGTATTGATTCTTCCAATCCAAGATCATGGTATATCTCTCCATCTGTTGGTATCATCTTTAATTTCTTTCATCAGTGTCTTATAGTTTGCTGCATACAGGTCTTTTGTCTCCCTAGGTAGGTTTATTCCTAGGTATTTTATTCTTTTTGCTGCAATCGTAAATGGGAGTGTTTCCTTAATTTTTCTTTCAGATTTTTCATCATTAGTATATGGGAATGCAAGAGATTTCTGTGCATTAATTTTGTATCCTGCAACTTTACCAAATTCATTGATTAGCTCTAGTAGTTTTCTGGTGGCATCTTTAGGATTCTCTATGTATAGTATCATGTCATCTGCAAACAGTGACAGTTTTACTTCTTCTTTTCCAATTTGGATTCCTTGTATTTCTTTTTCTCCTCTGATTGCCATGGCTAGGACTTCCAAAGCTATGTTGAATAATAGTGGCAAGAGTGGACATCCTTGTCTTGTTCCTGATCTCAGAGGAAATAGTTTCACTTTTTCACCATTGAGAATGGTGTTTGCTGTTGGTTTGTTGTATATGGCCTTTATTATGTTAAGATAGGTTCCCTCTTTGCCCACTTTCTGGAGAGTTTTTATCATAAATCGGTGTTGAATTTCTCAAAAGCTTTTTCTGCATCTATTGAGATGATCCTATGGTTTTTATTCAATTTGTTAATATGGAGTATCACATTGATTGATTAGCATATATTGAAGAATCCTTGCATCCTGGGATAAATCCCACTTGATCGTGGTGTATGATCCTTTTAATGTGTTGTTGGATTCTGCTTGCTAGTATTTTGTTGAGGATTTTTGCATCTATATTAATCAGTGATTTGTCTTTAATTTTCTTTTTTTGTAGTATCTTTTTCTGGTTTTGGTGTCAGGGTGATGGTGACCTCATAGAATGAGTTTGAGAGTGTTCCTTCCTCCGAAATTTTTTGGAAGATTTTGAGAAGGATGGGTGTTAGCTCTTCTGTAAATGTTTCATAGCATAGAATTCACCTAGACTTTTGTTTGTTGGAAGATTTTTAATAACACTTTCAATTTTGTGACTTGTGATTGGCCTGTTAATATTTTCTATTTCTTCCTGGTTCAGTCTTGGGAAGTTATACCTTTCTAAGAATTTGTCCATTTCTTCCAGGTTGTCCATTTTATTGGCATAGAGTTGCTTGTAGTAGTCTCTTAGGATGCTTGGTATTTCTGTGGTGTCTGTTGTAACTTCTCCTTTTTTATTTCTAATTTTATTGATTTGCGTCCTCTCCCTCTTTTTCTTGCTGAGTCTGGCTAATGGTTTATCAATTTTGTTTATCTTCTCAAAGAACCAGCTTTTAGCTTTATTGATCTTTGCTATTGTTTTCTTTGTTTCCATTTCACTTATTTCTGCTCTGATCTTTATGATTTCTTTCCTTCTGCTATCTTCGGGTTTTGTTTGTTCTTCTTTCTCTAGTTCCCTTAAGTGTAGGGTTAGATTGTTTATGTGAGATTTTTTTTTTTTGTTTCTTGAAGTAGGCTTGTATAGGTATAAACTTCCCTCTTAGAGCTGCTTTTGCTGAATCCCGTAGGTCTGAGATTGTTGTGTTTTCATTGTCATTTTTCTTTAGGTATTTTTTTGATTTCCTCTGATTTATTCAGTGATCGCTTCATTATTTAGTAACGTATTGTTTAGCCTCCGTGTGTTTGTTTTTTCTACATTTTTTTCCCCTGTAATTGTTTCTAATCTCATAGCGTTGTGGTCAGAAAAGATGCTTGATATGATTTCAATCTTCTTAAATTTACTGAGGCTTGATTTGTGACCCAAGCTGTGATCTATCCTGGAGAATGTTCTGTGCACACTTGAGAAGAAAGTGTAATCTGCTGTTTTTGGATGGTATGTCCTATAAATATCAATTAAATCTATCTGGTCTATTCTGTCATTTAAAGCTTGTATTTCCTTATAAATTTTCTGTTTGGATGATCTGTCCATTGTTGTAAATGAGGTGTTAGAGTCCCCCCTATTATTGTGTCACTGTCGATTTCCTCTTTTATAGCTGTTAGCAGTTGCCTTATGTATTGAGGTGCTCCTATGTTTGGTGCATATATATTTATAATTGTTATATCTTCTTGGATTGACCCCGTGATCATTACATAGTGTCCTTCCTTGTCTATTGTAACTTTCTTTAATTTAAAGTCTATTTTATCTGATATGAGTATTGCTACTCCAGCTTTTTTTTGATTTCCTTTTGCATGGAATATCTTTTTCCATCCCCTCACTTTCAGTCAGTATGTGTCCCTAGGTCTGAAGTGGATCTCTTGTAGACAGCATATATATGGGTCTTGTTATTGTATCCATTCAGCCAGCCTGTGTCTTTTGGTTGGAGCATTTAATCCATTCACGTTTAAGGTAATTATTGATATGAATGTTCTTATGACCATTTTCTTAATTGTTTTGGGCTTGTTTTTGTAGGTCCTTTTCTTCTCTTGTGTTTCCCACTTAGAGAAGTTCCTTTAGCATTTGTTGGAGAGCTGGTTTGGTGGTGCTGAATTCTCTTAGCTTTTGCTTGTCTGTAAAGCTTTTGATTTCTCCATCGAATCTGAATGAGATCCTTGCTGGGTAGAGTAATCTTGGTTGTAGGTTCTTACATTTCATCACTTTAATTATATCATGCCACTCCCTTCTGGCTTGTAGAGTTTCTGCTGAGAAATCAGCTCTTAACCTTAGGGGAGTTCCCTTGTATGTTATTTGTCATTTTTCCCTTGCTGCTTTCAATAATTTTTCTTTGTCTTTAATTTTTGCCAATTTGATTACTATGTGTCTCAGCATGTTTCTCCTTGGGTTTATCCTGTATGGGACTCTCTGCACTTCCTGGACTTGGTGTCTATTTCCTTTCCCATGTTAGGGAAGTTTTCGACTATAATCTCTTCAAATATTTTCTCAGGTCCTTTCTCTCTCTCTTCTCCTTCTGGGACCCCTATAATGTGGATGTCGTGGTGTTTAATGTTGTCCCAGAGGTCTCTTAGGCTGTCTTCATTTCTTTTCATTCTTTTTTCTTTATTCTGTTCCGCAGCAGTGAATTCCAGCATTCTGTCTTCTGGGTCACTTATCTGTTCTTCTGCCTCAGTTATTCTGCTATTGATTCCTTCTACTGTATTTTTCATTTCAATTATTGTGTTGTTCATCTCTGTTTGTTTGTTCTTTAATTCTTCTAGGTCTTTGTTAAACATTTCTTGCATCTTCTCGATCTTTGCCTCCATTCTTTTTCGAGGTCCTGGATCATCTTCACTATCATTATTCTGAATTCTTTTTCTGGAAGGTTGCCTATGTTCACTTCATTTAGTTGTTTTTCTGGGGCTTTATCTTGTTCCTTCATCTGGTACATAGCCTTCTGCCTTTTCATCTTGTCTATCTTTCTGTGAATGTGGTTTTCGTTCCACAGGTTGCAGGATTGTAGTTCTTCTTGCTTCTGCTGTCTGCCCTTCTTGTGGATGAGGCTATCTAAGAGGCTTGTGCAAGTTTCTTGATGGGAGGGACTGGTGGTGGGTAGAGCTGGCTGTTGCTCTGGTGGGCAGAGTTCAGTCCCTTTCTTTTTAAGGCTGAATAATATTTCATTATTTATATGTCATATTTTGTGTATCCCTTCATCCTTTGATGGACACTTGGTTGCTTCCATCTTTTAGCTATTGTGAATAATGCTGTTATAAACATCAGTGTACGAATTATCTCTTTGAGACCTAAGAAGGGTACTTTCTGATGGGAAAGTCACAATTCACAATGTAGGTGTATCCTTATGAATATTTATGCATCAAATAACATAGCAACCACCTTTATGAAAATAAACTATAGGAGTTGCAAGGAAACAGAGGTAACTACAGTAGTAGTAGGAGACATTCATACAGTGCTGTTAATACAGGAAAGACGAAGTAAACAAAAAACATAGGAGATGAAAGACCTAAAAACATTACAGATGTGGAAGATCTTGTGCATAGGTATCACTCTATACCCTGACAGTAGAGAAGACATTTTTTTTCTCGAGTTCATGCACCAGTCACACAATTTGATTATTTTTTACTACACATACACACACAGTAAATTCAGTGGTATGATGATAAATATTTAACAAGCATGTGTCTATGAGAAAAAAGCTCTGTTGCAGTATTTGCTAATTTCTCTGATGTATATCCTCATACAGCCAATTTGAAGTTACCAAGGTAATGTCACTGAACAAGTAATTAGGAAGAGATGAAGACGATTGGATTTCATAAGCCAGTACAAGTCAGCTCTAACACATTACTAGGTTTCATAAAGTAGAAATATTACAGGTGAAACTCCATGATCACAAAGCAATAAAACTAAAAATTACTAACAAAAAGAGAACTGCTCTTTGAAATTTATTTTTTATTAAGTAACTCAGTGAAAGGGAAAATACAAAATGAAATTATAGAATGAAAAATTAAGACAAAGCTCTCTCTTTATTACAATCTGTGGGATACATTTTAAGCAGTTGTCAAAGGAAAATTCATCGGAGTAAACACTTTTACCAGTAAAAATGAAGTTCTAAAAATAATGTTTTAGCTCCAAAAACTAGGAAAAGGACAACAAAGTAAATATAGCACAAGGAAGGCAATCATAAGGGCAAAGCAGAAATCATTGTGGTAAAGAATAGCAAATCAGTAGACCTAATCAATAAATCCAAAATTGTATTTTTATAAGTCAACAAAACTAGCTAACTTGATCCTGAACAAAGGCAGAAAGCACATAAGTACAAAATAAGAACTGACAAAGGGGAAATAACCATTGAAACAGAGGAAAATTTAAAAGTACTAATAAACTATAGACCTCGATGCAAATCTGAAAATTTAGATGAACTGGATAAATTTTTAGGAAAATAGAGATTACCATAATTGACCCAATTGGAGTTAGAAAGTATAAACAGATCAATATTCATAGTAGAAATAATGAGAGGTAAGGAATTATCCCACAAAAAAGGACTAGCTCAGATGATTTCACAGAGGAATTGTAGTAAGTCTTGAAAAAGCAGTAGTCTTAATGCTCCATAAATTGTTCCAGAGCATTGAAAACAAAAATGAAAAATGTCCTAACTTCTTTTATGAAGCAAATATAATATTGATACTGAATGCTGCTAAATATACTGTAAAATTATAATAACCATATTATTTATGAATATTGATGCAAAAATAATAGCAAAGAGAGTTCAACAGCACATTAAGAAAAAAATACACTATGACCAAGTGAGATTTATTTCATGGTTGGTTTGATATTAGTAAATTCATTAATATCACATACCATATTAATAGCTCTAAGGGGGAAAATCATGTGATTATCTCCATAGATGCTGATAAAGCCATTGATGAAATTCAAAATTAATTGATGATAAAAGCATTCAAGAAAAAAATGAATTGAGAGCTACTTTCTTAACATGATTAAATATATATTAATCTCAAAGCCAGTGTCTTAATTGGGAAATACTAGAGGAATTTCTACGATCAGGAATGTATGGCATGGATGCCAATATATTCACTAAATTTCAGTGTTTTGCTAGAGAGATTACCCAATGCATTAGATGCAGGAAATCAAAGTATAAGGATAAAGAAGTAAACCTATATCTATCTGCACAAGATACATTACATTTGACAAACTGAACAGAATCAAAGATACAAATGATTCAAACACATCATCACAAATATGTCAGTTCTTCCTGTTAATTTCTAAATTTACCACAATAATAAAATATAATTTTTTATGGAATTTTACAAATTAATGCTTAAATTTTTATAGAAAACCAAATGTAGAAGAATAACCAGAGAAACCCAGAAAAAGGAAAATTATGAGTGTGAACTAAACCTATCAGATATTAACATACTATACAGCCTCTGTAATTAGAACAAGGAGGTATTGAAGCATAAATAGACAAATACACCAGTGGAATAGAAGAGAAAACACAGTGATAGACCAATGGTCATATGGAAATTTAGTATAAGATAAAAGGCAAAGATAGACTTTTTAATAAAGGAAGCTTGGACAACCCTGTTACCGCTTGGAAAAAGAAAAAAATTAGATTTGTACTTTACACTATACAGCAAATGCATTATTAACTTAAAATGCATCAAAGATCTAACTGTAAAACCAAAACTGTTTAATACTCTAAGAAAACATGTTAACAGCTGATCTTTCAGCAGAAGCTCTGCAAGCCAGAAGGGAGTGGCAGGACATATTTAAAGTGATGAAGGAGAAAAACATACAACAAAGATTACCCAGCAAGGATCTCATTCAGATTTGATGGAGAAATTAAAACCTTTACAGACAAGCAAAAGCTGAGAGAGTTCAGCACCACCAAACCAGCTTTACAACAGCAGCTAAAGGAACTTCTCTAGGCAGGAAACACAAGAGAAGGAAAAGACCTACAATAAAAAACCCAGAACAATTAAGAAAATGGTAATAGGAACATACATATCAATAATTACCTTAAATGTAAATGGATTAAATGCTCCCACCAAAAGACACAGACTCACTGAATGGATACAAAAACAAGACCCGTATATATGCTATCTACAAGAGACCCACTTCAGACCTAGGGACACATACAGACTGAAAGTGAGGGGATGGAAAAAGATATTCCATGCAAATGGAAATCAAAAGAAAGCTGGAGTAGCAATTCTCATATCACACAAAATAGACTTAAAAATAAAGACTATTAGAAGAGACAAAGAAGGACACTACGTAATGATCAAGGGATCGATCCAAGAAGAAGATATAACAACTGTAAATATTTATGGACCCAACATAGCACCTCAATACATAAGGCAAATAGTAACAGCCATAAAAGGGGAAATCGACAGTAACAAAATCATAGTAGGGGACATTAACACCCCGCTTTCACCAATGGACAGATTATCCAAAATGAAAATATATAAGGAAACACAAGCTTTAAATGATACATCAAACAAGATGCACTTAATTGATATTTATAGGACATTCCATCCAAAAACAACAGAATACACATTCTTCTCAAGTGCTCATGAAACATTCTCCAGGATAGATCATATCTTGGGTCACAAATCAAGCCTTGGTAAATTTAAGAAAATTGTAATTGTATCAAGTATCTTTTCTGACCACAATGCTGTGAGACTATACATCAATTACAGGAAAAGATCTGTAAAAAATACAAACACATGGAGGCTGAACAATACACTACTTAATAACTAAGTGATCACTGAAGAAATCTAAGAGGAAATCAAAAAATACCTAGAAACAAATGACAACGGCAACACAATGACCCAAAACCTATGGGATACAGCAAAAAAGTTGTAAGAGGGAAGTTTATAGAAATACAATCCTACCTTAAGAAACAGGAAACATCTCAAACAACCTAAACTTGCAACTAAAGCAATTAGAGAAAGAAGAACAAAAAAAAACCCAAAGTTAACAGAAGGAAAGAAATCATAAAGATCAGATCAGAAATAAATGAAAAAGAAATGAAACGATAGCAAAGATCAATAAAACTAAAAGCTGGTTCTTTGAGAAGATAAACAAAATTGATAAACCATTAGCCAGACTCATCAAGAAAAAAAGGGAGAAGACTCAAATCAATAGAATTAGAAATGTAAAAGGAGAAGTAACAACTGACACTGCAGAAATACAAAATATCGTGAGAGATTACTACAAGCAACTCTATGCAAATAAAATGGACAACCTGGAAGAAATGGACAAATTCTTAGAAATTCACAACCTGCTGAGACTGAACCAGGAAGAAATAGAAAATATGCACAGGCCAATGACAAGCACTGAAATTGAAACTTTGATTAAAAATCTTCCAACAAACAAACGCCCAGGACCAGATGGCTTCACAGGCGAATTCTATCAAACATTTAGAGAAGAACTAACACCTATCCTTCTCAAGCTCTTCCAAAATATAGCAGAGGGAGGAACACTCCCAAACTCATTCTACGAGGCCACCATCACCTTGATACCAAAACCAGACAAGGAAGTCACAATGAAAGAAAACTACAGGCCAGTATCACTGATGAACATAGATGCAAAAATCTTCAACAAAATACTAGAAAACATAATCCAACACCACATTAAAAGGATCATACACCATGATCAAGTGGGGTTTATTCCAGGAATGCAAGGATTCTTCAATATATGCAAATCAATCAATGTGATACACCATATTAACGAAGGAGAAAAACTATATGATCATCTCAGTCGATGCAGAGAAAGTCTTTGACAAAATTCAACACCTATTTATGATAGGTGTTGAGAGAACCATAGAGGGAACTTTCCTCAACATAATAAAGACCATATATGACAAGCCCACAGCCAACATCGTCCTCAATGGTGAAAAATTGAAACCATTTCCACTAAGATCAGGAACAAGACAAGGTTGCCCACTCTCACCACTCTTATTCAACATAGTTTTGGAAGTTTTAGCCACAGCAATCAGAGAAGAAAAAGAAATAAAAGGAATCCAAATTGGAAAAGAAGAAGTAAAGCTGTCACTGATTGCAGATGACATGATACTATACATAGAGAATCCTAAAGATGCTACCAGAAAACTACTGGAGCTAATCAATGAATTTGGTAAAGTAGCAGGATACAAAATTAATGCACAGAAACCCTGGCATTCCTATACAATAATGATGAAAAATCTGAAAGTGAATTTAAGAAAATACTCCCATTTACCATTGCAACAAAAAGAATAAAATATCTAGGAATAAACCTACCTAGGGAGACAAAAGACCTATGTACAGAAAACCATAAAACACTGATGAAAGAAATTAAAGATGATACAAATAGATGGAGAGATATACCATGTTCTTGGATTGGAAGAATCAACATTGTGAAAGTGAGTACACTACCAAAAGCAATCTACAGATTTAATGTAATCCCTATCAAACTACCACGGGCATTTTTCACAGAACTAGAACAAAATATTTCACAATTTGTATGGAAACACAAAAGACCCCGAATAGCCAAAGCAATCTTGAGAACGAAAAATGGAGCTGGAGGAATAAGACTCCCTGACTTCAGACTATACTACAAAGCTAGAGTAATCAAGACAGTATGGTACGGGCACAAAGACAGAAATATAGATCAATGGAACAGGATAGAAAGCCCAGAGATAAACCCACACACATATGGTCAACTTATCTTTGATAAAGGAGGCAAGAATATACAGTGGAGTAAAGACAGCCTCTTCAATAAGTAGTGCTGGGAAAACTGGACAGGTACATATAAAAGTATGAAATTAGAAAACTCCCTAACACCATACACAAAAATAAACTCAAAATGGATTAAAGACCTAAATGTAAGGCCAGACACTATCAAACTCTTAGAGGAAAACACAGGCAGAACACTCTATGACATAAATCACAGCAAGATCCTTTTTGACCCACCTCCTAGAGAAATGGAAATAAAAACAAAAATAAAGAAATGGGACCTAATGAAACTTCAAAGCTTTTGCACAGCAAGGGAAACCATATACAAGACCAAAAGACAACCCTCAGAATGGGAGAAAATATTTGCAAATGAAGCAACTGACAAAGGATTAATCTCGAAAATTTACAAGCAGCTCGTGCAGCTCAATATCAAAAAAACAAACAACCCAGTCCAAAAATGAGCAGAAGACCTAAATAGACATTTCTCCAAAGATATATAGATTGCCAACAAACACATGAAAGAATGCTCAGCATCATTAATCGTTAGAGAAATGCAAATGAAAACTACAGTGAGAGGGCTTCCTTGGTGGCGCAGTATTTGAGAGTCTGCCTGCCGATGCAGGAGACACGGGTCCGTGCCCCTGTCCGGGAAGATCCCACATGCTGTGGAGCGGCTGGGCCCATGAGCCATGGCCGCTGAGCCTGCGTGTCCAGAGCCTGTGCTCTGCAACGGGAGAGGCCACAACAGTGAGAGGCCCGTGTACCAAAAAGAACAAAAACTAGAAAAAAAAAAACTACAATCAGATATCATCTCACACTGGTTAGAATGGCCATCATCAAAAAAACCTAGAAACAATAAATGCTGGAGAGGGTGTGGAGAAAAGGGAATACTCTTGCACTGTTGGTGGGAATGTAAATTGATACAGCCACTATGGAGAACAGTATGGTGGTCCTTAAAAGACTACAAATAGAACTACCATACGACCCAGCAATCCTACTACTAGGATTGCTATTTACAATAACCAGGACATGGAAGCAACCTAAATGTCCATCAACAGATGAACGGATAAGGAAGGTGTGGCACATATATACAATGGAGTATTACTCAGCCATATAAAGAAACGAAATTGAGTTATTTGTAGTGAGGTAGATGGACCTAGAGTCTGTCATACAGAGTGAAGTAAGTCAGAAAAAGAAAAATAAATACCTTATGCTAACACATATATATGGAATCTAAGAAAAAAAAAAGGTCATGAAGAACCTAGGGGCAAGACGGGAATAAAGACACAGACCTACTAGAGAATGGACTTGAGGATATGGGGAGGGGGAAGGGTAAGCTGTGACAAAGTGAGAGAGTGGGATGGACAAATATACACTACCAAACGTAAAATAGTTAGCTAGTGGGAAGCAGCTGCATAGCACAGGGTAATCAGCTTGGTGGTTTGTGACCACCTAGAGGGGTGGGATAGGGAGGGTGGGAGGGTAGGAGGGAGGGAGACGCAAGAGGGAAGAGATATGGGGACATATGTATATGTATAACTGATTCACTTTGTTATAAAGCAGAAACTAACACACCATTGTAAAGCAATTATACTCCAATAAAGATGTTAAATATATATATAACTATATATATATATATAGGAGCTCAGTTAAAAAAAAAAAAGAAAATATGAGTGAATTCCTATTTACTTGGTGTAGAAAAAGTCTAATTACACCTCAAAATCTATAGGCAATAAAGTGCTGATAACTCTTGACTACGTAAAATAAGACGTTTTTACATGTTAGAAGAAAACACCGTAACTGAAAAACTGGGAGAAAATATTTGCAGCATATACTACAGACTAAAGCCGAATATCCGTTAACATATAAAAAGAAACCTTAAACATCAAGGTGCCAAGAGCCAAAATCCAACAGGAAAGTGGGAAAGAGACATGATCAGATAATTCACAGATTAACATGTAAAATGGCCCTTAGATATGAAAAAGTTTCCATTCATAATCAAATAAATGCAAATTAATAAAACCACTGAGATACCATTTTTCACCTATAAGGTGAGAGAAAATTAAAAAGTATCGACAACATACTCCATTGTCAAGGCTGTGGGGAACAGTTACTCTCATACCTGCAACATGAAATGCAAACAGATACAACCCTTCTTAAGGGTTATTTGGCAATGCCTACAAAACTGTGCTCACCTTTTGATTCTGCAATCTTGCTTCTCGGAATCTGCTCTGAAGATACATCCCCTCAAATATGAAAATTATAAATGCACAAGATTTATCATTGGTAATTGGAAAATACACATGGGAAAAATCTAAGTGTCCATCCATAGCAGAGTGACTGAGTCAGCTACAGTACCTCCATCCAATGGAGTCCTCTGCAGTTGTCAAAAGAATGAGGAAGGTCTCTGTGAACTAATACGAAGTGATTTTTCCAGGATACATTGGTTAAGTGAAAAAGTACAGAAAGTGTCCATAATATAGTGCCCTTCAATATAGTTAAGAAGGAAATAGGAAAAGATATCTGCGTCTGCTCATTTGTGTAAATAAATACAGAAAAGTTAAATTGGAAGCTTCTGACAGGCTCAGTGTAAAATTGGCGTCCTGAACCCTGGCTGAGATTTTTTTTTTTTTGAGAAGTATAGTTGACTACAGTATTAGTTTCCGGTGTGCAACATAGTGATTCAACAGCTAAATAACTTTACCAAATGGCCACCATGATAAGTCTAGCAACCATCTGTTACTGTATGAAATTATTATAGTATTGTTGACCATATTCCTTATGTTGTATATTACATACCATGACTTATTTATTTTATAACTGGAAGTTTGTACTCTTAATCCCCTTGACCTATTTCACCTCCCACCACCCCACCTCCCTTTGTTCTGGTAACCACCAATGAAATTTTTTTTTTCTCCCTATCCCCCTCCACAATATAAGTCCTCTCTCCCTACCCTTCCCTCCCTAGCAATAAGAACACCTAACATGAGATCTACCCTCTTAACAAAGTTTTAAGTTCACAGTATAGTATTATTATCTGCAGCTACTCTGTTGTAGAGCAGATCTCTAGAACTTATACTTTATACCTGTTGAATAACAACTCCCCATTTTTCCTTCCCCCCAACCCCTGGAAACCACCATTCTATTCTCTGTTTCTCTGACTTTGATTATTGTTGTATTTGGCCAAGGTTAGGTTTAGCTTTTAATCAGACATTAAGATCTCAAGGGCAGGGGTTAGAAGAATTCATTCAAATGCCTTTTAAGGGGCTGGTTCTACTTGTTATTCTGTTAAACATTTGATAGATAGATCTTCCAACTCTTAAGATCAGTGCAAATGAGGAAAAAGTGATTCTAGATTGATGCAAAACCCTGATGACTTCTCCCTGGAACTGACTGAGTATATAATTTGAGTTGCCTCTGAGCAAGGTTTCCTGTCCCTTCTGGGGCCCTCAGTCCTGCCGTTCCCACATTAGAGCCTCAAGATGCTTCTTCTGAGACGCCTATGGTTAAAGGTTAGCAGCTCTGCCTGTTCCTTGATAGAAAGGAGTATCTTCAGTGTCCAGTGGATTATGATCAAGCATCTGTGGAAAAGCAAATAAAGCCAGTCCTATTATTACAATCTGGGGCATATGTTGCCTGGGACAAAGGCAGAACTAATAAGACCTAAGAGGTGGGAATTCTAATGCCTTATAGCTGTCTCTATGTTTATATATCCTATCAACTGGAATAGGAAAAAAGTAACGTTTTAGACAGGCAGTCACATGTGGGGAAAAGAGGAGAATTTGCATCAGAGAGACCCAAATTTAAATCCTGATGCAGATACTTATTAGATATAACCTTTGCAAACTGCTTAACTTCTCTGAGCCTCAGTTTCCTTATCTGTAAGACAGAAGATCACCCTTTGGTTGAGCTGTCATGAGAACTGGATAAGGCACTGTGCATATCCAGGGTATGTACTAGATTTACAGTCAATGTTGGGTCGTTCCTTCCAATTATTATCTCATAATTTTATATCTTTTCATTCATTTCTGTATTTTTTTCTGTTTTATTTGTTCCCATTCACCTTCTCAGCTGCTTAATGACAGGGATTCTCCACAGTTGACTCTGCCTTTCCTCCTTCCTTTGTAGTCCATAGAGGTCTTCCCTCTATCCTTGGTTTTAATTATGATTTTCTTTCCCTGAGAGGAAACAGTATCAGTGTAAGAACTGTTTATATTGATTAGTACCAGGGAAGAATATTGCAAAACTACATTGATATCTAACTTATGGATCATTCAATCTCACTGTCTATTGAAGACCTCCTTTGTATAAGGTATGGAGATAAAGTCATAAATGAGACCTAGACTTTTGAAGGAGTCTGGTTATAAACCAATAAAAAATATAAGCAAAATAATAATATAAAATTTTTTACGTATTTTTAAACAAAAAATAATTTTAAATAATAAAAGCAGAATGATAGGATTGAAATAGAGATGCATAGACTGTGCTATGGGATGTTAAAAGTCATTAATTATGACCAGAGAAATCTTTGCAAAGAAGATGCATTTAGAGTGGGTCTTGAAGGAGGAGAATGTCAAGAGGAAAACCGTTTCAAAAACTGATTATTTGGTGATTTAGCTTAATTTTATTCAAAGCATATGAAAGAGGGAGAGGAGGGATCAAAGAGATCTAAGTAAACAAATAATACAATGTTCCTCGTTTTAATTTTCCCATTGGGTAGAAAATTGTTATAGGGCAAAGAGCTGTGAGGAAAAAGCATTTTTCCCCCCACTGTGTCATTTATAAGAAGTCATAAAAAGAGCCAGTATCAGGAAATTACCTCCTCTCTATTGAGACTAGCTAAGGACTTGGTTTAATAGAAACCACTCATTAGAGAAATTAACGGTAATAATCTCAATTATGATCCTCTCTCGTCTTGTTATATGGAAACAACAGAGCACTGAAACCTAACTGCAGACGGGGGCAGTTGCCTAGAACCCTGATGTGACACTGATGGAAATAGTCCCTCAACCTGGGGACACTCTTGGAGGGAGGCACAAGTCCACGCTGCACTGTGTTTTGGGTCAAGCTTGTGCTGAGCAGTAGCAGTAGCAGGAACTGACTTGTAACTATATTATGTCTGTAGTTTATCAGTTTGTTTGGTGCTTTGAACAAGATAGTTATGCAAGTTTACTTGTGAAGAGCACGACCTCCAAAATAAGGAAATCTGGACTCATTCACAGCTGTGTGACTTGGGGACCACAGTTTCTTCACAGATCAAATGAACCGATGTGGCTTCTTACCGGGCTTGGTGAGAATTAAAGGCCCAAATCCGGATGAACACAGTTTAAAACTTTTAAAAGCTTTTACTCATGTCAGTTATTGTTCAAGGGCACATTAAATCAACCAATAAATTACCAGACACATGGCATTACCTTGTCTCGGGAAACCAGGGGTTCTCATTTTGTGGAGGAAGCTGGAAGGTCATTATTGAAGTCTTCTTGTGGATGGTCTAGATAATAGCTATAAATTATGACTCTATTTCCTCCAAAATAGTGTCTTTCAAACTGTAGGTTGTCGGCATTATTGGGGCCTGGAATCAATTTAGAGTTGTCACTGGAATTTTTTTTTTTCCTTACTGAAACAGAGAAAGTAGAATAGACCAGAATGCAATAGAAAATACACAACTGTATCATGGTATAAGGGCACAAACTTTTTTTTTTTTTTTTTTTTGCGGTACGCGGGCCTCTCCCGTCGCGGAGCACAGGCTCTGGACGCGCAGGCTCAGCAGCCATGGTTCACGGGCCCAGCCGCTCTGCAGCATGTGGGATCTTCCTGGACCTGGGCACGAACCCGCGTCCCCCGGATCGGCAGGCAGACTCTCAACCACTGCGCCACCAGGGAAGCCCCAAGGGCACAAACCTTTAAATGAAGAATTTGTTACATGCCTGTACACATGTGCACATGCACGAACACATATACACTTTGTAACTATTAGTTAGAAAGGTCAAATGTATTTCTTAAAATGGCTTGCAGTCAACATTTGAAAAACTTCCCTCTAGAGTGTTAATGATGAATGACATTCTTAAATTTTTTTTCCCCCCCAAGCTGCTGCTTTTCTCTCTGCAACCTGCCTCTGCTGATGGGGTCTTCGCTCATATTGCATTTCCCTTGTTAGCATTCACTGGCCTTCTATTTTTTTTTTTAACATCTTTATCGTAGTATAATTGCTTTACAATGGTGTGTTAGTTTCTGTTGTATAACAAAGTGAATCAGCTATACGTATACATATATCCCCATATCTCCTCCCTCTTGCGTCTCCCTCCCACCCTCCCTATCCAACCCCTCTAGGTGGACACAAAACACCGAGCTGATCTCCCTGTGCTATGCGGCTGCTTCCTACTAGCTAGCTATTTTACATTTGGTAGTGTATATATGTCCATGCCACTCTCTCACTTCATCCCAGCTTACCCTTCCCCCTCCCCGTGTCCTCAAGTCCATTCTCTACTTCTGCGTCTTTATTCCTGTCCTGCCCCCAGGTTCTTCAGAACCTTTTTTTTTTTTTTTAGATTCCACATATATGTGTTAGCATACGGTATTTGTTTTTCTCTTTCTGACTGACTTCACTCTGTATGACAGTCTCTAGGTCCATCCACCTCACTACAAATAACTCAATTTCATTTCTTTTTATGGCTGAGTAATATTCCATTGTACATATGTGCCACATATTCTTTATCCATTCATCTGTCGATGGACACTTAGGTTGCTTCCATGTCCTGTCCTACATGTACATTGTGGTACATGTGTTTTTTTCAATTATGGTTTTCTCAGGGTATATGTCCAGTAGTGGGATTGCTGGGCCATAGGATAGTTCTATTTTTAGTTTTTTAAGGAACTTCCATACTGTTGTCCATAGTGGCTGTACCAATTTACATTCCCACCAACAGTGCAAGAGGGTTCCCTTTTCTCGACACCCTTTCCAGCATTTATTGTTTGTAGATTTTTTGATGATGGCCATTCTGACTGGTGTGAGGTGATACCTCATTGTAGTTTTGATTTGCATTTCTCTAATGATTAATGATGTTGAGCATCCCTTCATGTGTTTGTTGGCAATCTGTATGTCTTCTTTGGAGAAATGTCTGTTTAGGTCTTCTGCTCATTTTTGGATTGGGTTGTTTGTTTTTTTGATATTGAGCTGCATGAGCTGCTTGTAAATTTTGGAGATTAATCCTTGTCAGTTGCTTCATTTGCAAATATTTTCTCCCATTCTGAGGGTTGTCTTTTTGTCTTGTTTATGGTTTCCTTTGCTGTGCAAAAGCTTTTAAGTTTCATTAGGTCCCATTTGTTTTTTTGTTTTGTTTGTTTTTATTTCCATTTCTCTAGGAGGTGGGTCAAAAAGGATCTTGCTGTGAGTTATGTCATAGAGTGTTCTGCCTGTGTTTTCCTCTAAGAATTTTATAGTGCCTCGTCTTACATTTAGGTCTTTAATCCATTTTGGACACTTACATTTTTTATCTCCTCTTACATTTCTCATAAGTCTTATTTTCTACATTCTCAACTGCCTACTAGACATTTTATCTCGGTTGTTTTAGCTTTCATCTCAAACTGATATTCCTAAAACTAAACTCTACCTTCAAATCATTTTATTTTACTAGATTTCCATGTCTGTTTTATTCACTATACTGCTGGTTATTCTTGGTCAAGCCCTTTGTAATTTTCAACTCTTGTCTGTCTCTTTCCGTCTCTTCCTCATCTTGAATCATGGGGGGTAAAGAGGGTGTGGAACTGTCATTAACAAAGTACTTGAAATTTATCAGGCGCCTTGCCGCTTGTTTTATATGTTGCTTCATGTAATTCTCAGGATACCTTTATATGCAATGAGGCTCACAGAGGTTGAGGAACCAGCCCCAAGTCAGGCAAATTGTATTTATGTGGAGCAGCTCTTTTCCTTCTGTCAGCTTAGGTATCTGACTCCAAAATACACATGCTTTCTGTCACATTCCGCCATCTTCCCAAATGTACTCTCCTTAAATTTATTTCTACAGAAGCTTAGTGCAGTTATGATCCAGAATAATAATCACCACACGGTCTTGGGTTACCATCAGGGCTCATATTGCTGGAAAGGACTTCAGAGCCCTGAACTGTTCTTTTACAAAAGACATAATTAAGACACAGAAAGGTTAAGTGATTTGACTTCAGCCAGAGGCTACCTGTGGCAGATCCTTGGTCAGAATTCAGGTCTGATTTTCATATAATGTTCGTTTCATCTCTCTTACTAGCCTGAGGCAGTAGGTGAAAAGACAAAAAAGACCCAGGATATCTACAGGGCAGAGCGCTTCGGCACCCCCTAAGGTGTCAGAATCCTTAGATGAAATGGGCTCCTTATCAAATCCTTACGATCAGAAATCCTTTGAGATTTTTCGTCTGAATCATCGCGGCTCAATATACTTCTAAAAGCCCTTTACTGGCCAATCCTGCGTGCACGGCTGGAAGGCCTGGTAATGGGCCCTCTGATGAGTTAAGGATTCTAAATATTAGAGAAATAAACTCACTGAGTCTTTGCCTTCCCTTTGGGGCTCCAGCTGACCAAGCAAGGGCGGGGTTGAAGTCAAGCCCAAGATTGTTGAAGCGCAGTTAAGTGGGGTTTATGTGCCGACCCCTCATCCTTCCATTTCCTCTCTTGATATATACTCAGTTATCCCAACCTTGGTTCCGTGACTCATTTATTCATTTCAACTTTTGGTGGATCCGTTATGATGTGTGTGTGTGTGTGTGTGTGTGTGTGTGTGTGTGTGTGTGTGTGTGTGTGTGTGTGGTATGCGGGCCTCTCACTGTTGCGGCCTCTCCCGTTGCGGAGCACAGGCTCCGGACGCGCAGGCTCAGCGGCCATGGCTCACGGGCCCAGCCGCTCCGCGGCATGTGGAATCTTCCCGGACCGGGGCACGAACCCGTGTCCCCTGCATCGGCAGGCGGACTCTCAACCACTGCTCCTCCAGGGAAGCCGTCCGTTATTACTTTTATTATGTTTTGAATTTGCCTCAGTTCAACTTAAGGTTTCCTTCATCTCCATTTCTCTCCCCCCTCCAATAAAACCACTTCTATATTTCTAAAAAAAAATACTTTTCATTTACTTTCTTCACTGAGAGTTAGGAGGTTCTTAGTTCACATTTCTGGCAGCTGTGCAGGCAATACTTGGTAAGGATGGCACAGTGGTTACAAAATCTTTAATATTAGGCTTCCAGTCTTCCTGAAATAGGCAGAAGGGGTGTATCAAGAGTAGATCCTGGGCTTCCCTGGTGGCGCAGTGGTTGAGCGTCCGCCTGCCGATGCAGGGGACACGGGTTCGTGCCCCGGTCTGGGAAGATCCCACATGCCGCGGAGCGGCCGGGCCCGTGAGCCATGGCCGCTGAGCCTGCGCGTCCGGAGCCTGTGCTCCGCAGCGGGAGAGGCCACGGCAGTGAGAGGCTCGCGTACCGCAAAAAAAAAAAAAAAAAAAAAAAAAAAGAACCTTTATTTGAACACATTCTCTTTATGATAGGAATCACTTTAAAATGCAGAAGAGTTCTGGATTATTGATGGACTCACCTGAGTGTTGAAAGGCACACATTGAAAAGAGATTATTTTAGTAAACTGTCCTACATGCAGATAGGCTAAGGTAAAAGTATAAGTCTTTTGTTCATTGTGGTTTAAAGTCATTGATGACTTCAGAAGATGAGACCTCTAGTTGTGAGACCATGAATACTTTTATTTACTAAGTGAGAGGACCCATTAATATCCTGAATTCAGTATTTATTTGTTTTTCTTTAGAAGGAAAACAACATTCCAGAGTAAATGGAGAAACTAAATATTGCTCCATATCTTGTATGCCGTAGTCTTTTCTACCTTTGTATTTTATTCTTATGACAGTACCTTCCACCTCCCATCTGGAATTCCCATCCAGCCCTCTCCTCTGCTGTAAGTTCTACTCAGTGAAACAACTAGTGTCTTAAGCTGCCAGAGTCCTTGTCAAATCCTTAGGACCAGACGTCCTAGGAGGTGTTTTTCTAAATCATCCTGGATTGATATGCCTCTAAAAGCCCTTCTTTTTTGGTCAAATGCTGTGTGAGTTGTTTGAATGTAATTCCACCAAGAAACGGGAATCAAATTGTTAAAATTCCCAGCTGCACCATGAAAATTGACTTTACTGCACTAGCCCACTCATATAGCTCTGCATTCTCGGAATGGTTACCCTTAAGCCCACACAGTTTAGTATTTAAATTTTCTTTAATTGTTTTGAAGTTATTTTTTTGTATCCACCTCTAAGTACAAATCTCTATACATTTATTAAGTGTCCACTATGAAAAGTGCTGCTTGGCACTGGGGAAGATTTTTTTTAATGGAGATATTGCCAGTGACCTCAAATTATTGACCCATCCATTCCCTGGACACCCATTTATTGAGCATTTTCTGTAGGAGAGGTCCTGTGTTAGATATTGGGGATATAACATTCATCAAAAAGTCACTTGGCTGTATGTACTCAACAGGAACCGTGACCAACAGGTGCTGAAACCAGGGGTCAACGAACTTTCTGTAAAGGGCCAGATAGTAAATATTTAAGGCTTTTCCATGTGGTCTTTATAGCACCTACTCAATTCAGCCATTGTAAGAGCAGCCATGGACAATACGAAAGTGAATGGGCACGGCTATATTCCGATAAACTTTTATTTACAAAAACAGGAAGTGGGCCAGATTGGGCCCTGGGCCACAGTTTGCTGGTCTAAACAGATAGGTCGTCATTATTCTCAGGTAATAAGATGCCCATAGGTAGCTGCTATTGGATTTAGAAGCTCAGTCATAGTAGTGCCACTGTCTCTGAAATTTTCTTGTTTTTTTTTCATTATGGGGACAGGATGACCACTGTCGTCCAGCTATTATGATGCCACTCAAGGTAGGAATAACAGGGAAAGGAAAAGGGCCAGGACACTGACGAATATTGCTTTTTTTTTTAAAATAAAAATCCTCACAGCAGACTTTCTGTCGTGTCTCATGGACCGTAACTCCTTGCTGTAAGGAGGGCTGGCAACACAAGCATTTGACTTTTTAATCTTCATTGTGAGATGTGGCAAGGGAGAGGGGATCGCAAATGGCTTTGGAGGAAGCCAGCGTCTACTACAAATACAGTGGTCAAGACGATTCCTGTTTTCGGGGGACTAATAAATGGGTGGGGTTTATTGTTCAGATGAACAATCGACAGATAATTCTAATATGATGTGTGAGACAGGAGTCAGCACAGAGTCGCACAGGAGCCGACTGAAAGGACAGCATAGCTTTGGGTGGGGTTAGGTATGGGGGGACTCCAGGGAAGCCACATCTAATCTGAGCTGTTGAGAAGAGAGGAATGGATGTAGATAAAAGGATTAAGTACCATAGTCCTGGTGGAAACACGGAGCTAGAAGCATTCAGAGGGAAAAGAACTCAGCTGGGTAATTTTGTGAGCCTGCTCGGTTTTCAAGTAAAATATCTGGGTTGAGGATGTTGGGGGAAGAGTGCTTTCAGGTGGTGAGGACAGAGTGAGCTGAGGTATAGAAGGGGAAGAGAAATGTGGACAAAGAGGCCCACTTCTTTCTGGTACACCAAGGAGAGCACGACCAGTAATTACTAAAGGGGAGGAGCGTGCGCGGCTGTCATTTGACGTGTCACTCTAGCCCACCAGAGCGCTGGCTTCAGCTCCATCTGAGCTCCCAGCTGGCCCCAGTTTAGCAGCCATAGACACGGACCTCCTTGCTCCACCTATTCTTGCTGCTGCTGCATGGATCAGAGATGAGCCTTCCTTGCAGAGCCCTGCCACATTCATACATTTGTGAGCTAAATGTGGGTTGCTGTTTTTAAGCAACTAAATTTTGGAAGATTCGTTACGCAGTGATAAATAACCAGAAACATTTCTGATCGTCTTCTCAGAATAGATTCCTAGAAAAGGAAAGGCTGTGTAAGAGTATAAATATTTTAAAGGCTCTTCATACATATTGCCTTACAGACTTCTAGAAACGTTGTCAATTGCACCCCTCTCATCAGTGTATGGGAGTGTCTGTTTCACTGTACACTTGCCAGCGTTGAAGATTATGTGAAAAAGAACTTGTTTTAAATTCTTGAATGGGAACTTTTTAGTTATTTAATGAATTTCTATTAGTTATTTACTTTTGTGCAACTGCCTGTTTTTCCTTTTGATTTGTCCTTTAATAAAAGGACTATCCTCTTATACTTCTGGCACATGTTTCCCCAGCTTATTTGCTTTTAAATCTTTTATCCTTTTAATTTTGCTTTCAATTTTTATGTAAATGAATTTAGTATTACATAATCCAGTTTCTTCTTTCCATGAAAAGACAAGCAAAGAATGATAACCCGTACAGAATGACCAGAAATAATACCTGAGGCTCCAGTAGAGACAGCCAGATGCACAAAGCAATCTGTAGATGTCACATGTACAGCACAGGCAGCTATAAACTCCTTTCCAGAGGTGACTGCTTGTGGCTCTGATTGCATCACCAGGGAAGGGCAGTTTCTTTGGGGATTACGAACAAATAAAACTCTTCTGGAAACACAGATGAAAGAGTACAACATTGCCCAAGTCTATGGATTGATTATACCTATAATAACAAATGATCCCTTCTACAATACACTTCCGATATAACAGGGTATCTCTAGGAAGCAAACACCATCCGCATACTTAGGGATCTACATTTTAATGGACTTCTACGATAATACAGAGAATGAGACTTCAACTCAAGGATTTAAGTTTTTATGTTTCTTAAACTCAAGGATTTAAGTTTTCTATGTTTCTTAAAAATTATATACTTAGAGTATAAGTTTAAATTCTTCAAAGAAAATTATTCATTTCCATCACCCAGACACACTGCTATTAACATTTTAGTAAATGTCTTTTTTTATAAGCAGTTTTAACATCTGAATTCCTTTTGTGTGAACAACTATGTAACCTGCACTTCTCACTTACTAGTAAATGAAGGCACCTGGCTTTGTTATTCAAAACTATTCCTAAACATTTTAATAGCTATGTCAGTTATTCTTTTTGTAGCATATTTAGTTTTTTTCCATTTGTATCACTGTTATGGGTAATTCTATGATGAACATCTTTGTGCTTTCTCCACATTTATTATTATTTTTTAGGTTACTTCCAAGAGGTGAATTATGGAGTCAATACGAACTTCGTTAATTTTCACAATGTATATGGACAAATACAAATATTTACTTTTTCATAAAGAAAACTTTGCTGTTTTTCATATGTTTAATTTTGTCTGGCTGGTTTAGCCTTAAAGCTTTTAGGCTGATGTCATTGCTTAGCCCCAGGCCTTATTGGAAGGAAGGCAGGAAGAGGGGTAAACATGGCAGTGCCCAGAGGATGGGTTTCGGATGAACAGTTAAGTATAGAAAAGCGGAGGTTTTGAGACATTAGATTGCGCTCCAAGTATTTGACTGCTCAGGGTGTGTGGAGTTGGGAGTTTATTCAATGACCTCCCAAAGCTTCCTTATACAAGGTAGTGATTTAGCTGGGTTGTACTATTAACATATGGACTCTTCAGAAACGACAAGGATTCTGTGGAAGATAGACACAAAGGAGCCCGTAGACTGTCGGCACAATGAATCAGCGTTGTAGCACCAGGCCTGCCTGGCTCGGGATGATGTATAGGAAGCCCTGTTTCCCTCTTGGGAATCTGTGGGCAGACATACAGGATGGATGGCCAGCTACAGAAAACACATCCATGCCCAGAGAGGAAAATCCTCTTACAGGAGCCACCTAGGGGGCTGGAGGAAATTTACTTTAGGCAAGAATTTACTTTGTCAGTTACATTGAACATGGTGGGATTAGTAGCAGAATTTAGGAATTCTCTTTTTCAAGTTCCTACTTTGTTTGGCAACAACTTTTTTTGTTTTTAATTCTCTTACATATAGCTATAGCTATTCTCAGTCTTCACTGTGAACCAGATTCACTTGTGGAGCTCATTAAAATGCACACTCTCAGGCCTTACCCCTAGAGACTCTGCTTCAGTAGCTTGGAGTTGGGGCCCAGGAATATGGCCTTTTTAGGTGAAGCTGATGCAGGTGCTTCTTTGACTACAGGTAGAGAAACACTGACCTGGGAGCTGTGAGGACCAGCCAGGTGCTTCTTCCAAATCCCCCTTCTAGGAAGGATTGTTGCCCCCGCTGCTGGCAGTGCTCTCAGCCCCCTCAGGGATTGCTTCAGCGACAGAAAGCCTCTTTGCCCCCATCCCCAAAACAGTGACCGATCCAGGCAGGAGTACAAAGGCCTGGCGCACTCGGCTCATCATAGATCAGTCTCATGGCCATGGTAGCTCCCAAGTCCCTCATGGTGTCGGCTGAGGCCCCAGGTCTGGCTTCACAGTACAGCTTCTCCCTTCTCCCCGTCCTGCTTCCTTTTCCCACCTTCCGCCAGGCTTGATCCCGAGGATACTTTCTAGTGAATTTTCTACACAGTAAATTCCATTTGAGACCGGGCTTCCCCCAGAACTTGACTATAAACAGGGGCTCACCCAGGTTCTGCCATCATGTAAATCAAAAGAGGACAGAAAAGTAGAGGGCTCAATGGGATGCCCTCCACTCCACTGGTGACCCCACCTACCCACTGGCCCCCCGCAGCCACCATCAGCTTGTCCTCTGACAAGTTCCACATCTTCTCCATTACCTGCTGCCTTTTCGTTACCCAAGGTTTATCCTTGGTTCCTTCAGTTGTTCAGTAAACCTTTGTTAAATAGATTTTAATCAGATTTTCCCTGATTGAAAATATTATGGTCTGGAAGAAATAGAGTATAGAG
This sequence comes from Leucopleurus acutus, assembly GCF_964270905.1. Lineage (NCBI taxonomy): Eukaryota > Metazoa > Chordata > Mammalia > Artiodactyla > Delphinidae > Leucopleurus > Leucopleurus acutus. The sequence goes on from NC_139154.1 coordinate 59,293,863, forward strand.
TGAGGTTTTTTCCAAGATGCTCTCCTCTCCAGAGTAGATCATGGTTTATAAGTGTCTCTCTTGTGATATGTAAGTTTGTGATACGAGTCACAAAGTGAGCTCTTACAAGGTTTATTGGAGTCTCTTTGTTAATGCTTCCCTTCGCTCTATCTTCCGTTCGTACACCCTCCTCACCCACCCCACCTACAGAGGGCAGAGGCAGAATAGAATGGTGATTAGGGGCAGAGACTTCAGTGTCAAACTAAGTTGAGATACATAGTGAGAACTCAATAATAATCGAGCTAATATTTATAGAGCCCTTATTCTGTACCATGCACTGTTGATTTAATCCTTGCCCAGTTCTATGAGGTAGATACTATTAACCTCATACTCCAGGTGAGTAAACTGAGGTAAAGAGAGATTAAACAACTTATTGGTCACATAACTATAAGTAAGTGATGGAGTTGAGATTCAAACCCAATTATTGATAATTATAAGCTATCAAATAAAGTATCAGTAATGATATTTGTTATTAATATCACGGAATCACCATCATTATTATTAATATGTAGAAAGCAATTCTCTTTTTCTTCTGTCAAACATTCCCCCGCGCTCTCAGAAACATTCTTAATTTGTAAAGCCAATGACTGAGGTCCAATATTGCGCTATTCATTTGTCATTGAGCAGTGCGCTTAGCTTCCTGCCAGGGTTACTGGGCGTGGGGTGACGCTTCAACAGTCCTAATTCACAATACCCAAATTATTGAGGTCGTCGTTCTGAGAAACATACACAATTAGTTTTTTACGGAACTGTGTCTCCAAAGCTTCATCCTTTTAGACACAGGTTGCTTTCTGGTTTTTTGTAATTGGTCTGCCATCTAACATCTAAACATTCCTGGGAAACTGGTGATGGACCGGAGTCCCAGCGTTGCTTATAGGAAAATAAACTTTCAAACTCCTTAGATGGTTGGTCTCGGTTTACGCTTTTATTCTCAGCTTATGTCCTTATTTACACCAGGCCTGGGAAAAAAAGGGGGAAAGCCAAGTTCTGAAGCAAAACTTTGGAAATGAGATAAATTCCAGCTGCTTCAGCAAAAGGAAGCAGCTGTATTCAAGCAAAGCAAATGATAAAAACTGGATTACCCTCTCCTGCTGGAGACCAAAAGAGTTTCAAGAAGTTTGGGACAAAAATGGAATTATTTCTTTGAGTTTAATTTCAGCTTAGTATAAGGCATCCTCTGAAATGTGGATATTTTCACTTTTATTATTCTCCCACAGAACCAGGATGAAATGGTCTTTTTAGAGAGTGACCTTTCAAAGTACGTGGAGAGAAAAGAAGATGAAGGAAGGTGCTGGGCAATGGTCACCTTTTCATCAGAAGTGAAAAAATGTTTTATGTACCTCATCCCTAAAGGCTGGCGTCATCATCATCATTACAATTACCGGTTACTGAGGTTGACTATGGGGCAGTCACCGGGGTACACAGATGATCTGTCTTTCTACAATATGTCCTTGACTATGTATAGATCAACACCTCTAACATCTGACCCAACGTTGCTCGGTATGACTCTTTGCTCTCCATCTATCGACTCTGTCATAGTCACCTGTTAACTTTCAATTAGTTCATTCATGCATCGATTTCTTCATTTATTTAAAGAGTTGTTGAACATCGAATACAACGTAGGCACTGTACGAGGTGCTTACAGCTCATTGGGGGAGATAAACTTATTCACAAAAAAAGTCACAGTGCAGAGATACATGTTTAATGTCGGTGCTCTCGGAAAGGAGGAAGTGGTCATTGCTGCTTAGGAAAAGATTTTGTGGGGGTCAGGGATGCCTCATGGGACAGGAGGAGGAAGAAGTGAAGGAGATGCTGAGTGGGTCTTGAAAGGAGCAGAAGTTTTCTAGCTTTTGCTCAGAGCTTGATTCTCCTACTGTGCTCCATGGACCTTAAACACTGTTCAGACATGTTTTGGGGTATCTGTCCAGCCCATTCCCATAATGGTAAATCATATTTTATGGCATGCATCTACCTCCTTCCCGTATTTAATTGGACTCAGGATAAATCTCTAAACTTAGCTGCACCAGTAAGATTCTCTTTTTTGTTTTTTCAGGTTCTTAATTAATAGACACAGAGGCTGTGATTGGGGAGTCGAGGACACTGGAGCCAAAAGATCAGGATTAAAATTTCAGACTAACTTTCCTCTCTGCTTGCATAACTTGTTATTGTTTAAATGGGCCCTGAGATATTGCAGCTGGACCCAAATAAGTCAACAAATGAATTGATCACAGGGTGCTAGGATAATAAATATGGGATTTGGCACAGCAAGTGGAAGAAATTGGGAGCCACTTTCGATGGTGTGGTTGGGGAAGTCTCTCTGAGGAAACAGTATTTCAGTTGGGATCTGAAAGGTGAGAAAAAACAGGCCATCAGACAATGAAGGCAGATGCCGCCCAGGCAGGAGCAGCAGCTGGAGCGCGTCCTAGCGGCAGAGCAGCGTGGCTTAGAGAAGTGAGTAAGGAGGAGAGGAGATCTGGACCAGCTGGGACCAGGACCTGTAGGCAGTTGGTATTTTACTCTTCATATAGAATAAAACCAGTAGCCATTAACGAGTTTTAAGCAGAGCTTTGACAGTATCTGAGTTAAGTACAGTCGTCCCTCCCTATCCGAGGGAGATGCTTCCAGGACCCCCGCGGATACCAAAATCCATGGATTTTCAAGTTCCTCATATAAAGTGGCCTAGTACAGTCGACCCTTCATATCTGTGGATGTGGAACTTGCGGATGTGGAGGGCCAACTGTGGTATCAATTCATTTCAAGCTCTCAGTGAGTTGACCTAGCAGTAGGGATTTTTTTTTTTAGTGTTATTGAAATATAGTTGATTTACAATGTTGTGTTAGTTTCAGGTGTATAGCAACTTGATTCAGTTATACATGCATATGAAATACATCCTTTTTTTTACATTCTCTTCCATTATAGATTATTACAAGGTACTGAATATAGTTCCCTGTGTTATACAGTCGGTCCTTGTTGGTTATCTATTTTATATGCAGTAGTGTGTGTATTTTCATCCCAACCTCCTAATTTATCTTCCCTCTCCCCGCTATCAACTTTGGTAACCATAAGTTTGTTTTCTATATGTGGAGGCAGTAGGCATTTCTAACACGTGGCGTAGGCTAGCACGATCAAAGTATTCTACATGTGTCTGTGGACTTCACATGACCCAGTCTGGCCCTTTTTGGGGGCGCAATCTGTTACCTAGATACCCACAACTCAGTGGCATAGGAAACTAATGATTATCAAAATAGCAACATTTATAGATTCAGACTGTAAATATTTTTAATATAACTAACTGTATTTAAGCCTCATGTATTAGGTCAACTACCTATTAATGGATAATTGGGGATGATTATTATTCCTGAAGTCAAGAGAAGTTCCATAATTGATCAGTGGTGGAGCTGGGATTCCTGTTCAGGTTGTTCTGACTCTAAAGCTAGAATACTCAACTACTCTTTTGTCTCTTGTTATGTTAAAGCTGACTGAGATTTCTGAGCAGAATCAATTCCTACCCTCTCATTTTAGAAAGTGAGGCAGTCATGGCCGAATGTTAGGTGGGCTGGGTGAGGTCACACAGCAGCTAGTTGGTGGCCTAGCCTTGTTCCAGATTGTACTCACTAGTTCTCACAGACAGTTTTGAACTACGTGTGCCCTCGTATTGCACGTACTGGTGCTAGTTACCTCCATCTTGTCTTAAGACTCTTTGGTTTTGTGACTCTTACCAGCAAGACGACAACACACTTTTGCATTAATGACAAAGTGAGATTACTTCACGGAAGAATTAAGAAGGAAAAATATCTACCTGTGGGAGGAAGGTCAGATAACATGCTATGCAAAGGTAGCTCAAAATCATATGGTCTGTCACATGTCAAGAGCAACAGCCAGAAAATGAAAGGCTTCCTATGGCGATAAACATCTCGGTGCTTTGTTGTCAATCTGCATCTTATCCCACCTGGTGAACTTAAACCCACCTCCCCCAACTTGCCTTTCATCTGTGAACACCAATCTGGGTTATTTTATTTTTAAGACTCTACAGCTCCTAGGCTTCATCTTCCCATGACAGAGGAGAGGTTAATTATGAATATCTGAACGATGTTGTGTCAGTCATTCCCAATGTGTGTTTCTGGAATACTAGCTCTAGTAGGCATTACGTGAAAAAAGGCTTCTGTAGCCAAATGGGTTTGGGCAAGGCTGAGCTTACTGAGTTAGATAATTTTTTTTCCTACAAGAAACCTATGGTCTTTAGTATGTATTGTGACTGTCAAAGACAGGGGTATAGAACATGGCATTTCCCAAATAGATTTGACAGTGGAAAACTTCTCTCAGGGTTTCCACTAAAACTCTCAAAACTGTAAGTGCTGGCCAATTCTCTGACCTAATTCTCAGGCACTTAATCGGCTACAGCCAGGCTTGCTCTATATAAATAAAGTCTGCTCCAAGTATAACAGTGAGATTCTCCATCCCTAGGACTCTTAATTAGTTTTTTACCCTTTCTTTATCTCCCAGCCTTTCTCTACTTTTTTATTTTTTCCATTTTCGTATCGGTACATGGCAAAACCTTTTTAAAATTGAAAAATGCAACTTGATGTACACGTGGAGACATACGTAGTCTGTGTAGGATAATCTCAGAGGCACAGGAAAGGTACCTTTGCTCAAAACTATCTGTACTTCTCTTTAGCCCATTTTGTGATATGAATGATATACTTAACAACTCATTTATGTAGCTTTATTAGTATTGTCTTAGAAAGAGTATCTTCTGGCCATTGATAGCATCTGATGAATTAGATGCTTTAATTCTCTAATTAGTTTCCCTTGGAAGGTTATAGGGAGAGGGCTTTGAGAGGGTAGGAATTTTGGTAAGGACCGTTACAGGCTGTTGCGCTTTGGGGCCAGAATCATCTAGCTGTTTCCTACTTGCCAGCACTACCCTTCCTTGACTGGGAGACTCCTGATTCCCCAATCCACATGACTTTGATTCTGGAAACTTCCATAGGGAGTTCCAGAGTTCCACAGTAGACTCTGTTCCGCTGTACACTCTGGGACTTGATGAGTGTTGAACAAGGCGGATAACTCTGCATGTAAATTCACACAGCATTTTGGCCTTTTAGGTCAAGAAGTAACAGTAAATCTTCAAACAGTAATACCAGTTACTAAACAGCAAAAACAGCTTATTTTGATACCACTTGATTTTACATGACACTTAAAAGTGGCTGGAATCATGGTTAAAAAGATGCGTTTGAACATTGTGCCTCCTTCTGACCGTTTCTGGAATGCTGTTGGGTAGCTAACAGCTACCTAGGCAGTAGATGGACAGCGGACTCAGCGTGGACTCCTGGCTTCTGGCTCACTAAGCCCAGATCAAGAAGGGGGAGGGAAGGGGAGGGGGTAAAGAAGGGAGCAACTAAGTGTGCAGTGGGGTAAGAGATTGAGGAATGAACTCTCCTGTCTCGTGGAGACGTTGAATCTTGTCACTGGAAGGGACGTTTACATTGAGTTTAACTGCTGTCTTTTAGAGGTGAATCAAGCAGACCAGAGAGGGTAAATGACCTGCCTACAGACATGCGTTAGAGCTCGGATCAGAGTTCAAGACTAGCGCTCTGCTTTGTTAGACCACGCTGCCAAAGACCTGCGGGCTGGGTGACATCAAAAGCATGATGGAGCCAGGAGAAAATGTGGGCAGAGCGACTTCTCTTCTCTGTCACCTCCATCTTCCCACTGCCCACTTCAGTGCTCCCTCCTTTCACATTTTTCCTTCCTTTTCTTGCCATTTGTCACAAAACCAGCCCCCTCTTCTTCTTTTGCTACTCCTTTTGTTTCTCATTCTTTCTCACCTTATTTCGTCACTTTTTTTTTTTTTTTTTTTTTTTTTTGCAGTACGCGGGCCTCTCACTGTTGTGGCCTCTCCCGTTGCGGAGCACAGGCTCCAGACGCGCAGGCTCAGCGGCCATGGCTCACGGGTCCAGCCGCTCAGCGGTATGTGGGATCTTCCCGGACTGGGGCACGAACGCGTGTCCCCTGCATCGGCAGGTGGACTCTCAACAACTGTGCCACTGGGGAAGCCCTCGTCACTCTTTTTTTTCCCATTCTTTTCTCTTCCCACAATTTTAGCTACTAACTCATTTCTTTCCTATGTCTCAAATGTTTCTCTCCAAGGTGTCAATTCCTACAACTTCAACTGATTGGTAACTTGGTTCTATTCAAGTTGACTGCAAATGGCTATGCATCTGAGCGCACAATGCTAAGGGGTACAAAAACTTCAGTATGACCATCCCCTGTCCTCTGGTCCCATCCCCAACCAAGAACTTGATTTATATGCAACAAAATGGAAGAAAAATTGACAAACTTCCATTAGCTATGACAACTGCTCTCTAAGAAGGGCAGAGCTCGTATAGTCCTGCTGAGGAGCTTGTTGGGTTTGGCGAATGAAGGTAAGCTAAAACAGGCTTTTTCTGTCTTGTCTTGGGAGAGTTGAATGGCTTTCCATAGCCAAAGAGAGGAATTTGGAGTTGCATGAAGAAGAGAGATGAAATAGCTTGGATAAGAAGAAAGAAGCCAGAAAGATGGGGTGAAGCTGGTCTCAGGAGTAGCCAGTGGAAATTCCCCGTGGTGAAGTGACCTAAAGACATCTTAAGAACAGGGATGCATAAAAGTTGTGATGGCAACAGCCTCTTCTGTCTCCCTCCAGATCCTAAGTTCATTGAATTTCCGTCGTACATGCTTTGGGGTTATGTTTGATTGATGGATTTGGAAATTGCTTACAAGGCTAAGTTTGACATTTGGGGACATTCAGTGCTGAGTGGAGAAAACAAGCCTGTGAGAAGTAGGAGCCTGGAGCAGAGGTGACCGTGAGCATGAGGCTGCCTAGGAATCCGAAAGAAAGTTTGGAGGGAGGGCAGATGTTTTGGACTTGCACTGAGCATGGAACAAGGATTGGAGCTGATTTTATCTACATTTCAAGGGGCCAGGATTCCTTGGCCGACATCTGGTTTACACATATATGATTAGAACACAGATGGGTTTCCCCAGGCCCAAATTATAACCACATAGCAGCAGCTTCTCATAAGCTGCTAAGAGAGAAGGTCATAGAGGCTCTTATCCAAGGGCAATGGCATGTTTACTTTTCATTTAGAAAGAAGGTCTTGGAAAAGATCAAATGGGTAAACTTGTTAATACAGCAAATGTGCAAAACCTGAGAGGAGTCTCTTCAGTGCTTACTGCCAGCTGGTACCCGGCAGTTGCCTAAAGACTTAGAGACAGGGGGCCTGGAAGGATGATTAGAAACCATTTCCACTCATAACTGAGCAGGGATGCCAGGTAGGAGAAGTGTTGGCTTCCATAACGGGAAGACACTTTTCCTAATGAAATAGGATTTTTTTCTTTTGGAATTGACCGAAACGCCATAGACCATAAACCATCATCACCCCTCTCTGGTTAAAGTAAAACAAGTATTGGAAAGCTGACATGGTCTAGGGTGCTGGTAAGCAGGACTCAGTGGTCCTCAGTTTCTTCCATTTCAGAGCAATGAGAGAATTTCCAGCAAAGAGGGTGTCTTTAAATAAAAATGCTTACCAGTAGGAAGCATTGATGTAACAGGCACTGTGCTAAATAAATGCATCACTTAATTAAATTTAATTCTCACCACAGATATTATTTGTGGCCAATGGAAGTCCTGTGGTTGCCCCACTTGAGCAAATATTGACTTTTTAGGCCTTTAGAAATGTCTGAAAGCAATCTGTCATTATCACTGTTGATTGATTAAATACCAATTAATTTTTACTACCATGCCCCCAGCTCAAAGAACAAATCAAATACAGCAGCTTTTATAGCTGGTGAGCAACAAGGGTAGGTTTTTAAAAAAAGTATGGACTACTTTGTTGATTACTCCTGAGGTCTTTGAGACGGATCTGCAGAAGTAGGAAAAAAGAAAACCCATTACAGGGGCAAAGCCAGGCACCTTGGGCTATAATCTTGGATAACTTGATAGTATTTCCTAGTCTCAGATTTTTTATTGGTAAATGAAGGGATTTGAAATGAAAATTCTTTTCTGGCCCCTCCAGCTAAAAAATCTGCTTCTACATTTTGAAGCTCTGGAGCTATTACTGTCTCTTCTGTCCTGATTTGCCTGATTTCCTGACAGTGTCACTTATAAATAAGAGATCAAGTGTGAATTGAATCATTCAACGGAGGACCAGGACACCTAATGTCCCTGAAACCAGCCCAGCAGTTGTGTCGTTCTGTTCCTCTCTCCTCTCAATTGGAAATAGAAACTGTCCTCACTTTTTCTAAGTAATAATATAATAAGATACACTCAATCCCATCAAGTTCCATAGAATGGAGTCTGTGTAAACAGGACATCAGCTAACATGGATAGAAGTCCAGACACACTGTTGCAGAAAAGCAAGTTACAGAATTTGTATAGTGTAACACTATTTATGTGACACATATAACAATTTTGTGTATGTGTGTGTGTGTCTATGCCAATAAATGCGTGAAAGTAATTAGGGGTAGTGGTTAAAGAGAATTTAAGTCTTATATATATTTTTTTAACAAGAACAAGGCATTATTTTTATTTGAATAATTCAAAGCAATTAAACTACACTGTAATTTTTGTTGGCTATACAATGATTTGCCATCTTTAGATGGAAACTACATTATGAAGTCTCTGAGAATGGACCAAAAGAAAACAGTCACCAACTTGAAGAGATCTGGTTGGTGTTTGCGTGATGGGAAGGGAAGTGGGTGTTGGAAGCATGATGCAATATGGGCGGTGTGATATCGGGAAATGGAATGTACGTGTATGTATTGCTGTGTTCTGGAGAAGCCTCTTTTTTGGTCTGTTTCTTGTTTTGATATTGCTTTGAGGAAAGAGTCCAAGAATATGGTTTTCTTTTTTTAAAAAAAAAAAGGGAAGATGATACGGTGCCTGTGAAATTGAGGACAGGCGTGTGTGTGTGTGTGTGTGTGTGTGTGTGTGTTGGATGCTGGAGGAATCCTATACCCCTTGTTACTCTTTATTTAGGTTTTATAGGAATTAGTAGCTGAACACTTTTCAAAAACTTTCTATATTCATTATTTTGTTTTATCATTAATGAGGATAAAGGAGAGGAATCTGGAGCTCAGATAAATGAAATGATTTGCCCAAAGGATATACCACAACTGGACTTCATCCCAACTCACACCAACACCAGCCTGCTAATACCCTGCTCTGCTGTGGGCAGAAGGGTCAGAGGGCATGGCCTGATGACACAGAAGCCTACATTGGGTTGTGATGGTTAAAGAAGTAGGATACAAATACAAATACCAGTTTCCTGCTGGCCATATGATTAGTCCACAAGAAATGTCAGATATTATGTGTTGTTCCAATTATTCGAATTTCCAGAAACAATGAAGGACAATCCTCCAGACTTTGAGATTCTCTGACATGATTCTGCAAAGATTCCCCCTCCTTTGCACTACCTCCACACCTCCTTCCCTTTGCTTTTAGGTTCCTTTTTTTTTTTTTAATTAATTTACTTACTTTTGGCTGCACTCGGTCTTCGTTGCTGCGCACGGGCTTTCTCTAGATGCGGCGAGCGGGGACTACTCTTCATTGCTGTGCGCGGGCTTCTCATTGCGGTGGCTTCTCTTGTTGCAGAGCACGGGCTCTAGGTGCACAGGCTTCAGTCGTTGCAGCATGTGGGCTCAGTAGTTGTGGCGCACGGGCTTAGTTGATCCGTGGCATGTGGGCTCTTCCCTGACTAGGGTGTGAACCCGTGTCCCCTGCATTGGCAGGCTGATTCTTAACCACTGCGCCACCAGGGAAGCCCCTGCTTTTAGGTACCTTGATGAGCACGATTTACATTTTAAGCATTGGTTGCTACCACCAGAGACCTGTTGTTGAGTTGCCTAAGTAGTTTGGAGTCCCTGACAAAGATCGAGGGCTTTGGCTTTAGCTGTTTCAGGAGGCAGTGGTGTGCATCTGCATAAACTTAGCTTAATCATGGTTGGCGCAGTTTATGAGGGACATAACATCAAATAAATGACTCCTGGAAAACAGCTCATTCTAAAGCCAGCCACTTTTATTGCTGAGCTCTGATTTCACTATGATTAATGAGGATGTGCTTCCTCATCTTTGGAGATCAAAAGAACAGCTTCTCAAATCCCTTCCCCTCCCAAAACTGTCTTGCCGTTTAATCTATGAGACTCAAGATGGTTCCATTTCGTGAATACTCCGTGGCTTAGAAACAATTGTCCTGCACAAATAAATAGGACCGTTATGATCACTGTGCCGTCCTAAGACTCAGTCTCCTGCTCAGAGAGTGTAGCTTCAGGATAACAGTGGTAAGTGATTTCCCCCCAGTAATACCTCGTATGCTTTAGCACTTCTGAGGTTCTCGTAAAGGAATTCACTGGTACTGAAGAGGGAAGACATTTCCCTCGAGAAAGTTAGAAAGTCTCTCTGTGTAGAAAAGCGAGAAACTGTGTTCTCTGGGGTTTGCCTTTGAGGGTTGCTCTGGGCTTAATTCTTTGTGTTTTGTGTTTATTATGACTCAAGTAGAACATTCTCAAAGATTCAAACAACCCAAAGGCATGCAGAGCAAAACATGGAACTTCTCTCTGCTTCCTCCCCCTTTTCATTTCTTATTCCAGAGGTAGCCACAGTCAGCAGTCTGTCTGCATCTTCCTTCGTTAATGCATTGACATACATGTATAAAGCCATTTTCTTCCTGCTTATTTTATTTATTTTAAAGGAATGTGATTCTGAATGCAATATTCAACAATATACTCAATAATACACAGATTTTTAAAAAATTATGAAGTATTTCAGGCACGTAGAAAGTTTCGACAATAATGAAATATCCACTTACCTATCACCTAAGCTTTGTGAATGGTTACATTTTGCTTAATTTGCTTCATATATTTTAGTGAAGTTTCACAGTAGAAATACTTGTTGATGTTCCCTCAATATCTTTCCTTTATCCCTTCCCTCCTTCAAATGTAATCTCTATTCTAAATTTGGTGCTTATTCATCCCTAATATGTTTTTATACTTTTACTAAATGTTTTAAGGTAGAATTGATATATAAAATATTAGTCTCAGGTGCACAGTATAATGATTTGGTATTTGCATATATTGCAATTTTTTTTCTTGTGATGAGAACTTTTAAGATTTACCCTTAGCAATGTTCAAATATGCAGTACTACATTATTATTAACTATAGTCACCATGCTGTCTATTACATCCCCATGATTTGTTTATTTCACAGCTAGAAGTTTGTACCTTTTGACCTTCTTCATCCATTTTGCCCATCCCCCACCTCCAATCTGTTCTTTGTCTCTGAGTTTGGTTTGTGTTGGGGCTTTGTTGTTGTTGCTCTATTGGGTTTTTTTTTTTTTTTTTAGATTCCACATATAAGTGAGATCATATGGTGTTTGCCTTTCTCTGCCTGACTTATTTCACTCAGCATAATGCCCTTAAGGTCCATCCATGTTGTCTGAAATGGCAAGATTTCATTCTTTTTATGGCTGAATAATACTCCACTGCTCCACTTTGTGTGTGTGTGTGTGTGTGTGTGTGTGTGTGTGTGTGTGATAGCTTCTTTATCCATTTGTCCATCGATGGACACTTAGGTTGTTTTCATATCTTGACTATTATAAATATGCTGCAATAAACGTGAGGGTGCGTATGTCTTTTTGAGTTAATCTTTTTGTTGTCTTTAGATAAATATCCAGAAGTGGAATTGCTGGATCATGTGATAGGAATATTTTTAATTTTTGAGGAAACCCCATACTGTTTTTTATAGTGGCTGCACTGATATACATTCTCACCAACAACACACAAGGATTCCCTGTTCTCCCCATCCTCGTGGACACTTGTTAATTATCTTTTTCATGATAGCCATTCTAACAGGTGCGCAGTGATATATCATTGGGAGTTTGATTTTTATTTCCCTGATCAGTGATATTGAGCAACTTTTTATGTACCTGAAGGCCATCTGTATGTCTTCCTTGGAAAAATGTCTATTTAGTTCTGCCCATTTAAAAAATTGGATCTTTGGAGTTTTTTGTTATTGAGTTGTATGAATTTTTAATATATTTTGGATATTAACCTTTTATCAGATATATAATTTACAATGCTTTTCTCACATTCATTAGGTTGCCTTTTCCTTTTGTCGGTGGATTCCTTTGCTGTGTGGAAGCTTTTTGGTTTGATGTACCCCTACTTGTTTATTTTTGTTTTTGTTGCCTTGGGTTTTGGTGTCAGATTCAAAAAAATCATTGCCAAGAGTGATGTCAAGGAGCTTACCACATACGTTTGCTTCCAGGAGTTTTATGCTTTCAAATCTCACATTCAAGTCTTTAATCAAGTTGCTGTCCAGTTTTCCCAACATCATTTATTGAAGAGACTGTCCTTTCCCCATTGCATATTCTTGGATCCTTTGTTGTAAATCAATTGACCATATATCTGTGGATTTATTTCTGGGCTCTCTGTTTTGTTCCATTGACCTATGTGTTGGTTCTTATTCCAAAACCATACTGTTTTGATTACCTTAGCTTTGTATTATAGTTTGAGATCAAAGAGCATGATGCTTCTAGTTTTGTTCCTCTTTGCCAAGATTGTTTTGGCTATTTGGGGTCTTTTGTGTTTCCATACAAATTTTAGGGTTGTTTTATTTCTGTGACAAATGTCATTGGAATTTTGATAGGGATTGCTTTGGTAGTATGAACATTTTAACAGTATTCTTCCAATCCATGAGCATAGAATATCTTTCCAGTTATTTGTGTCTTCTTCAGTTTCTTTCATTAATGTCTTGTAGTTTTCGGTGTACAGATCTTTCACCTCCTTAGTTAAATTTATCCCTGTGTATTTATTCTTTTTGATGCAATTTAACTGGGATTGTTTTCTTAATTTCTCTTTCTGCTAGTTTGTTTAGAAATGCAACAGATTTCTGTATATTGATTTTGTATCCTGCCACTTTACTGAACTTATTAATTCTAACAGTTCTTAGATAGAGTCTTTAGAGTTTTCTATATATAATATGTCACCTGTAAATAGTGACAGTTTTACTTCTTCCTTTCCAATATACATGGCTTCTATTTCTTTTTCTTATCTAATTGTTCTGACTTGGACTTCCAATACTATGTTTAACAAGATGGTGAGAGTGGGCATTCTTTTCTTGGTTCTGATCTTAGAAAAGCTTTTAGCTTTTCACCATTGAGTAAGATGTTAGCTGTGGCCTTTATTATGTTGAGGTACATTCCCCCTGTACTCACTTTGTTGAGGATTTTTATCATAAGTGGATGTTAAATTTTTTCAAATGCTTTTTCTGCATCTATTGAGATAATCATGTGATTTTTATCCTTTCTTTTGTTAATGTGGTGAATCCCATAAATTGATTTGTGAATACTGAACCATCTTTGCATCCCTGGAATAAATCTCAATTGATCAGCGTGTGTGATTCTTTTAAATATTTTGTTGGCTTGGACTTGCTAATATTTTATTGAGGGTTTTTTCAGCTATATCTGTCAAAGATATTGGCCTATAATTTTCTTTTTTTGCATTGTCTTTGTATGGTTTTGATCAGGGTAATGGTGGCCTTGTAGAATGAATTTGGAGTGTTCCATCCTCTTCAACCTTTTATTAAAAACTGAAGTATAGTTGATTTACAATATTGTGTTAGTTTCAGGTGTACAGCATAGTGATTCAGTATTTTTTGCAAATTATGCTCCATTATAGGATATTACAAGACAATGGGTATAATGCCCTGTACTATAAAGTATATCCTTGTTGCTTATTGATTTTACATATATTATTGTATTTGTTAATCCCATACCCCTAATTTGTCCCTCCCCACTTACCTCTCTCCTTTGGTAACCACAAGTTTGTTTTCTGTATCTGTGAGTCTGTTTCTGTTTGCATATGCATTCAGTTGTATTATTATTTAGATTCCACATAGAAGTGATATCATACAGTATTTGTCTTTCTCTGTCTTGTTTCAGTAAGCATAATATTCTCTAGGTCCATCCACGTTGATAAAAATGTCAGTATTTCATTCTTTTTTTTATGACTGAGCAATATTCCATGGTGTATACATGTGTATAAACACACAGAGCACATCTTATTAATTAATACAATCATCTGTTGATGGGCACTTGAGTTGCTTCCATGTCTTGGCTATTGTAAATAGTGCTTCTGTGAACACTGAGGTGCATGTATCTTTACAAATTAGCATTTTCAGTGTTTTTGAATATATACCCAGCAGTGAAATTGCTGGATCCTATGGTAGTTCTATTTCTGATTTATTAAGGACCCTCTGTATTGTTTTCCATAGTGGCTGCACCAATTTACATTCCCATCAACAATGAACAAGGGTTCCCTTTTCTTAACATCCTAGTCAGCTTTTGTTATTTGAGTTCTTTTTGATGATAGCCATTCTGATTTGTGTGAGGTGATACCTCATTGTGGTTTTGATTTGAATTTCTCTGATAATTAGTAATGTTGACCATCTTTTCATGTGCCTGTTAACCATCTGTTTGCTTTATTTGATTTTGAGTTGTATGAGCTGTCTATATAATTTGGATATTAACCCTTTGTCATATCACTTGCAAATATTTTCTTCATTTCTGTAGGTTGTCTTTTGATTTTATTGATGGTTTCCTTTGCTGTGAAAAAACTTTTAAGTTTAATTAGGTCCCATTTGTTTAATTTTGCTTTTATTTCTTTTGCCTTAGAAGACTGATCCAAGAAAATATGGCTATGGTTTGTGTCAAAAAGTGTTCTGCCTATGTTCTCTTCTAGGATTTTTATGGCTTCAGGTCTTACACTTAGGTCTTTAAACCATTTTGAGTTTACTTTTGTATATGGTATGGGGAAATGTTCTAATTTCATGGTTTCACAGGCAACTATCCAGATTTCCCAACACCACTTGTTGAAGAGACTTTCTATTCTCTGTTGCATATTCTTGCCTCCTTTGTCATAGATTAATTGACCTTAGGTGCATGCTTTTATTTCTGGGCTCTCTATTCTGGTCCATTGATCTATATTTCTCTTTTTGTGCCAATACCATGCTGTTTGGATTACTGTAGCTTTCTAGTATAGTCTGAAGTCTGGAAGGGTTATAACTCTGGCTTTGTTCTTTATTCTCAGGATTGCTTTGGCAATTCATGGTCTTTTGTTGTTCCATGTATATTTTAGGATTCTTTGTTCTAGTTCTGTGAAAAATGTCATGGATATTTTGTTAGGGATTGCATTAAATCTGTAGATTGCTTTGGGTAGTATGGCCATTTTAATAATATTGATTCTTCCAATTCAAGAGCATGAGTTATTTTTCCATTTCTTGGAATCATCTTCAGTTTCTTTCATCAATGTTTTATAGTTTTCAGAGTATAAGTCTTTCATTTCCTTGGTTAAGTTTACCCCTAGGATTTTTTTTTTTTTTTGATGCAACTTTAAACAGGATTTTTTTTTTACTTTCTCTTTCTAATATTTCATTATTAGGGTATAGAAAAGCAACAGATTTCTGTATATTCATCTTGTATCCTGTAACCTTACTGAATTCATTTATTCTAATAGCTTTTGGGTGGAGACTTTAGGGTTCTCTACATAGAATATCATGTCATCTGCAAATAGTGACAAGTTTTACTTCTTACCTTAAAATTTGGTTACTTTTTTTCCTCTTGTCTGATTGTTGTGGCTAGGACTTTCAATGCTATGTTAAATAGAAGCACTGTGAGTGGGCATCCTTGTCTTATTCCTAAATTTAGCAGGAAGGCTTTCAGCTTTTCACTGTTGAGTATGATGTTGACTGTAGGTTTGTCATAAATGACCTTTATTAAGTTGAGGTATGTTCCCTCTATAGCCACTTTGATGAGAGTTTTTATCATGATTGAATGTTGAATTTTGTCAAATGCTTTTTCTGCATCTATTGAGTTGATCATATGGGTTTTGTCTTTCCTTTTGTTAATGGGGTATATCACATTGATTTTGTGCATGTTGAACCACCCTTGTGACCCTGGAATAAACCCCTCTTGATCATGGTGTGTGATCCTTTTATGTGTTGTTGGATTTGGTTTGCTAATATTTTATTGAGGATTTTTGCATCTATATTCATCAAAGATATTGGCTTGTAAATTTCTTTTTTGTAGTGTTTTTCTCTGGTTTGTTTGTTTGTTTGTTTGTTTTGCGGTACTCGGACCTCTCACTGTTGTGGCCTCTCCCGTTGCGGAGCACAGGCTCTGGATGCGCAGGCTCAGTGGCCATGGCCCACAGGCCCAGCCGCTCCGCGGCATGTGGGATCCTCCCGGACCGGGGCACGAACCTGTGTCCCCTGCATCGGCAGGCGGACTCTCAACCACTGTGCCACCAGGGAAGCCCTCTCTGGTTTTGATATAAGGTAATGTTGGTCTCACTGAATGCATTTGGGAGTGTTCTGTCCTCTTCAATTTTTTGCAGTAGAAAAGAATAGGTATTAGTTCTTCTTTATATGCTTGGTAAAATTCCCCTGTGAAGCCATCCAGTTCTGTACTTTTGTTTGCTGGGAATTTGTCTGTTACAAATTCAATTTCACTTCTAGTGATCAACCTCTTCAAATTGTCTGTTTCTTCCTGATTCAGTCTTGTATGTTTCTAGAAATTTGTCCATTTCTTCTAGGTTGTCTGTTTTGTTGGCATATAACTCTTTGTAGTATTCATTTATGACTTTTTTTCGTATCTCTGAGGTATTATTATTTCTCCTCTTTCATTTCTAATTTTGTTTATTTGGGTCCATTCTCTTTTATTCTTGGTGAACCTGGCTAAAAGTTTATCAATTTTGTTTATCTTTTCAAAAAAACCCAGCTCTTTGTTTCATTGATCTTTTCTATTTTTTTTTTGTCTTTATTTCCTCTCTGCTAATGTTGGGCTTTGTTTATTTTTTTTCTAATTCCTTAAGGTGGTAGGTAATGTTGTTAGAGATTTTTCTTACTTCTTGAGGAAGACCTGTAACACTATAAACTTATTTATTAGACCTGCTTTTCCTCCATTCCGTAAACTTTGGAGTGTTGTTTGTATTTTCATTTGTCTCTAGGAATTTTCTAATTTCTCCTTTGATTTCTTCATCGACCCACTGTTTTTTTAATTTATTGTTTTTATTTGAATTTTATTTTTTTTAAACAGCAGGTTCTTATTAGTTATCTATTTTATACATATTAGTGTATATATGTCAATCCCAATCTCCCAGTTCATCCCACCACCCAGCCCCCGACCTCCCAGTCTTCTTAATAGCATGTTGTTTAGTCTCCACTTAGTTATTCTTTTTCCTTTTTTTTAAATTGCTGATTTCTAGTTTTATAGTGTTGGGGTTGAAAAAAATGCTTAATATAATTTCTATTCTCTTAAATTTGTTGAGACTTGTTTTATGGCCTGGCATGTGATCTGTCCTGTTGAACGTTCCTTGTACACCTGAAAAGAATGTGTATTCTGCTGTTTGGGGTTGGAAGTCCAGCTGGTCTATTGTGTCATTTAAGACCACTGTTGCTTTATTGATTTTTCTGTCTGGATGATCTGTTCATTGATGTAAGTGGGGTGTTAAGGTCCCCTCCTCTTGTATTATTGTCAGTTTAGCCCATTATGTCTGCTAATATTTGCTTTATATATTTAGGTGCTCCTCTGTTAGGTGCATATATGTTAATGTGTGTAACATCCCCTTCTTGTGTTATCCCTTTATCATTATATAACGCCCTTATTTGTCTTTTGCTATAGGCTTTGTTTTAAAGTCTATTTTGTCTGATAGGAACATTGCTGCCTCCACTTTCTTGTCATTTCTGTTTGCATGAAATACCTTTTTCCATCCTCTCATTTTCAGTCTGTATGTATCTTTAGTTCTGAAGTGAGTCTCTTATAGGCAGCATATAGATGAGTATCTTTTTCTTTTAAATCCAATCAGTTAGCCTATGTCTTTTGATTGGAGCATTTAGTCCATTGACTTTATTTTTTTTTATTTTATTTTTTTTGCGGTACGCGGGCCTCTCACTGTTGTGGCCTCTCCCGTTGTGGAGCATAGGCTCCGGACGCGCAGGCTCAGTGGCCATGGCTCATGGGCCCAGCCGCTCTGCAGCATGTGGGATCTTCCTGGACCAGGGCACGAACCTGTGTCCTCTGCATCGGCAGGTGGACTCTCAAACACTGCACCACCAGGAAAGCCCCTAGTCCATTGACTTTTAAAGTAATTACTGATAGGTATGTGGTCATTGCCATTTTATTACCTGTTTTCTGGTTTTTTGTGTAGTCCTTCTCTGTTTGTTTCTTCCCTCATGGTTTGCTAATTTTCTTTACGAGTGCTTGGGTTCTTTTCTGTTTAGTTTTTGTGTATCTACTCTAGGTTTTTTATTTATGGTTACCATGGGGTTCATATATGTTGACCTCTAACTATATTTACTTGTTTTAAATTGGTAGCCATTTAAGTTCAAACACATTCTAAAAGAGTTACATTTTTTACTCTCCCACATTTTGTGTTTTTAATGTCATATTTTATATCTTCTTTTTCTGTTAACCATTTATTAAATACCATATTTTTGACTTTTCTAGCGGGATTTTCCCTTTCCTATAGACTCTTGCTTCTTTTCTACTTAGAGAAGACCTTTTAACATTTCTTTTAGGGTAGGTTTAATATTGATGAACTTTTTAGTTTTTGCTCGTCTGAGAAGTTCTTTCTCTCTCCTATTCTAAATGATAATCTTGCTGAATAGAGTATCCTAGGTTACAGATTTTTCTTTTTCAGCCCTTTGAATATATCATGGCACTTCCTTCTGGCCTGCAAAGTTTCTGCAGAAAAATCAGCTGATAGCCTTATGGGGGTTCTTGTGTGTATGACTTTTTGTTTTTCTCTTGCTGCCTTTAGAATTCTCTCTATCTTTATCTTTTGCCCTTTTTTTTTTTTTTTTTGAGGTACACCGGCTTCTCACTGTTGTGGCCTTTCCCGTTGCGGAGCATAGGCTCCAGACACACAGGCCCAGTGGCCATGGCTCACAGGCCCAGCCACTCCGCGGCATGTGGGATCTTCCCAGACTGGGGCACGAACCCGTGTCCCCTGCATCAGCAGGTGGACTCTCAACAACTGCGCCACCAGGGAAACCCTATCTTTTGCCATTTTAATTATGATATGTCTTGGTGTGGGTCTACTTGGGTTCATCTTGTTTGGGACTCTCTGTGCTTCCTATACCTGAATATCTATTTCATTCTTCAGGTTTGTGAAGTTTTCAGCCATAATTTCATCGCTTACATTTTCTTTTTTTTTAAAAAAACTGTATATCTAGGTATAAATTTATTTTTATTTTTTTAAAATTTTATTGAAGTATGGTTGATTTACAGTCTTGCGTTAATTTCTGCTGTACAGAAAAGTGACTCCGTTGTAGATATATATTCTTTTCCATATTCTTTTCCATTATGGTTTATCACAGGATATTGAATATAGTTCTCTGTGCTGTACAGTAGGACCTGGCTGTTTATCCATCCTATATATACTAGTTTGAACCTGCTAATCCCAAACTCCCAATCCTTCCTTCCCCCACACTCCCTCCTCCTTGGCAACCACAAGTCTGTTTTCTTTGTCTGTGAGTCTGTTTCTGTTTCATAGATATCTTCATCTGTCTCATAATTTAGATTCCATATATAAGTGATATCATATGGTATTTGTCTTTCTCTTTCTGATTTACTTCACTTAGTATGATAATCTCTAGATCCATCCATATTGTGGCAAATGGCCTTATTTCATTCTTTTTTATGGCTGAGTAATATTCCATTGCATATATGTACTACATCTTCTTTATCCATTCATCTGTCAATGGACATTTAGGTTGTTTTTGTATCTTGGCTATTGTAAATAGTGCTGCTGTGAACATAGGGGTGCATGTATCTTTTCGAATTATAGTTTTGTCTAGGTATATGCCCAGAAGTGGGATTGCTGGATCATATGGCAACTCTATTTTTAGTTTTTTGAGGAACCTCCATACTGTTTTCCATAATGGCTGCACCAGTTTACATTCCCACCAACAGTATAAGAGGGCATGTTTTCTCCATACCCTCTCCAACATTTATTGTAGACTTTTTAATGATGGTCATTCTGACTAGCGTGAGATGGTACCTCACTATAGTTTTGATTTGCATTTCTCTAATAATTAGTGATGATGGGCATCACTAATTATTAGAGAAATGTAAATCTTTTTAGGTGCCTATTGGTCATCTCTATGTCTTCTTTGGAGAAATGTTTATTTAGGTCTTCTTTTTGTTACTGAGTTGTATGAGCTGTTTGTATATTTTGGAAATTAAGTCCTTGTCTGTCTCATCATATGCAAATATTTTCTCCCAGTCCATAGGTTTCCTTTGCTGTACAGAAGCTTATAAGTTTGATTAGGTCTCATTTGTTTATTTTTGCTTTGATTTCCATTGCTTGGGAGACTGACCAAAGAAAACATTGGTATGATTTATGTCAGAGAAAGTTTTGCCTATGTTCTCTTCAAGGAGTTTTATGGTGTCATGTCTTATATTTAAGTCTTTAAGCCATTTTGAGTTTATTTTTGTGTATGGTGTGAGCGTGTGTTCTAACACCCGTTACATGTAGCTGTCCAACTCTTCCAACACCACTTGCTGAACAGACTGTCTTTTCCCTAATGTATAGTCTTGCCTCCTTTGTCAAAGATTAATTGTCCATAGGTGTGTGGGTTCATTGAATACATTTTCAATCCTCCTCTCTCTCTGCTTCTGGGACCCCTATAATACGAATGTTGGTATGCTTGGTATTATCCCAAAGATTTCTTAAGCTGTTTTCATTTTTTTCCAATTTGTTTTTATTTTTCTCTTCTAATTGGGTGATTTCCATTATTATATTTTACAGATTACTTATGCATTTTTCTGTATCATTTACTATGTTATTCATTCCTTCCAGTGTGTTTTTTATTTTCCTTATGAAATTCCTCATTTATGATTGTTTTTTTCATATTTTCTAGTTCCTTGTTAAATTTTTCACTGTGTTCATCTACTTTTTTTCCCTAATTCAGTGAGCATTCATATTACTAATGTTTTTAATTCTTTATCTGGTAAATTGTTTATTGCTATTTCATTATTTCTTCAGGGGTTTTCTCTTGTTCTTTCAACTGAGAGCAGTTCCTCTGCCTTTTCATTTAGTTTAACTAACTCTATCTCTATGAATTTAGGTCCAACAATTATTAGTTGAGGTCTTGAAGTGGTGCCCTTACGTAGGAGTGTCCGCTATAGACTGCTTATGCCCAGTGCCTTTGATTGGAGAGAGAGATTTGACGTGGACACAAGTCATGTCTTTCTTCAGGATATGCTGGCAGCTATCACCTTGGTAGGAGGTGAGGCTGGAGATGGAGGGGCTAGATCTAGAGCCAGGTGTGAGGCAGAGCTCTGAGATTCGGGTCTGAGCTGGCTCTGTTTTCTTTATGCGTATGTTTTCCTCTCTCCCAACGCTGGGACCCTTGCCCAGAGGGGAGCAGTCCTAAAATAAGGGGGGCCTGTGTAGGTTCTTAGATATGATGGGGCATGGGCTGCAGCAGATCAGCTGCAGACAAAGGTCTAAGCTGCCTCTGATGCACTGTTTGTGCAGATACCAGCAATTTTTGCCCTCACCCTGCTCAGCCCTGGCCTTGGGTCCAAGTACTCTTTGTCCCTCATAGCCAGTAACTCCCCCCACCCTGTTGTGGAGCTGTACTGCAGGGTAGATGGGACCCACGTTGCCTCTTTGCATGTACTGGGACATGGGCTGTGGTGGACTGGCCATCATCAGAGTTCCAGGCTGCTTCTGATGTGCTTCTGAGTACACACCAACAGTGACTGCCCCCACCCCACCCAAATGCCACCCTGTGTCTGAATTGCCTCTGTGCCCCATGGCCAACCTGTCTTCTCAGTCGTGGCAGCTCTTGGTCCAATGCAGAGCTGTAACATGGAGTAAGTGGGGCTGGAGTGTTTGCTCAGCTCAGGCTGGGGCGTGTGCTGGCTCTGTCATAGGAAACTGGACAGAGAAGTCTTGAATCTGCCTTCTCCGTTCTGCCTTTGGGGGCAAGAAAGCATGCACACACTCCTTATGAGTGGAGCCCAGGCTTTCCACAGCCCTCCTGTTAGTTCCAGCAGCCCTCCAACCAGCCAAGGGGCTTGTCTTCCCTAGATAAGAGTCAGGGATGGAGTGCCCAGTAAGTGGCTTGAACTGCTCACTCCCAGGGTGAATTTCTGCCCATGTAATCTCGCTTTTCCTCTGAGTCTCCTCCCAGGGCCATAGGTCCTGACCTGATTGCTTCTCTTCCTTTCCTACCCAATTCCATGTATATCCTTCTTAAAGCTTTGATTGTATAGGAGTCTTTCTGCCAGTTTCTAGTGAGAATTGTTCCATATGCAGATGTATTTTTGATGTGTCTGTGGGAGGACAGTGAGTTCCATGTCCTCCTACTCCACCATCTTGATCTATCTGTGTCAAAACTGTAATGATTGATACTCTGCAAGTCACGTTCTACAAGACTTCAGAGAGTTTTCTAGAGTACCCACCATGAGTAAAATTGTTGGATTGTAGTTTATGTGTTATTCAGCTTCAATAAATATTGCCAGATTGTTTATTGAAGATGTTGTAGTTTAAAAAAATTACTTTTTTCTTCACAACTTCCTTAATACTTGGTATTGTCAGACGTTTAACTTTTTGGGGTTTTTTTTTTTTTTTATTGCTTTAACTTGCATTTCCCTAGGTGTTAGTGAGGTTGACACAATTTTCCATGTTTATTGGACATTAAAGTTTCTACTTTAGTGAATTGTCTAGTTACGTCTTTTGCTAATTTAGTATTTCCATAGTAATATGTAACACAAAACACTTATTATATGTCAGGCAAATTGGAAGGGCTTTATGTATGAAGTCATTTTATCTAAACAAGAATCATGTGAAAAGACTCAACCAAGCTTGCATAGGCAGTAAATTGCAGAACAGAGATTCAAATTCATGAAGTCTGGCTTCAGAGTTTGTGCAATTAACCACTGTGCTGAAAGTACCCCCTCACCCACACCCACCCCTGTTATCTGCAGTTTCACTTTCTACAGTTTTAGCTACCCACAGTCAATCATGGTCTGAAAATATTAAGTGGAAAATTCTAGAAATAAACAATTCATAGGTCATGGCTTGATGATCCTCCTTCTGACTCATCAGAAAGTCAGTGGTAGCCTAAGCCTATGTCACAATGCCTACTTCATTCACCTCACTTTCTCTTATCATCTAGGCATTGTGTCATCTTACATCATCACAAGAAACGTGAGTACAGTACAATGAGATATTTTGAGAGACCACATTCACATAATTTTATCACTGTATATTATAATTCTATTTTATTATTGTTGTTGTTAAGCTGTTGCTGTGCCTAATTTATAAATTAAACTTTATCATAGGTAGGCATGGGACAAAAACATTGTATATATAGGGTTGGGTACTATCCATGGTTTCAGGCATCCACTAGGGGTCTTGGAATGAATCCCCTGCAGATAAGGTGGGGGGGATGCTGTAGTATCTGGCCAGACAGCAATCCTACCTTGTTCTTGTTCATATTCTTCTTCTTTATATTTCATGCCTATTCTGGGCTCTTGGCTCTTCCATATGCATTTCAGGATTACATGCTTTTCAGATTCCTCCAAATCCTGTTGGAATTTTTAATTACATGGAAATTATAGTTTAATTTGGGAATACTTAACACTTTCACACTGTTGGGTTTTTCTCCCATGAGTGAATATGTTATATCTTTCCACATATTTATCTCCTTTATTTGTCTCCTTAATGACTTTTAATGATTTTTAAAATAATTTTGTCCATGAAGGGGTGGCATATCTCTCATTCTCTCTCTTTAAATTTATTCCCGAAAAATGTATTGTTTTTGCTGCTGCTTTAAATGACATCTTTTTATCAATTTATTTTTACTTAAAAATTTTCTATATAAAAGCATAATTATTTTATACTTAGTTTTTATCTGGGAAATTTTCTGTTTCTCATTAGTTTTAATATTTTGAATAGAAATCTTTTGAATTTTCTAAAATCTACAATTTTAATTTCAGTGAAGGGAAGTTTTCTTTTCTAAATCGTATACCTTTATTTAATTTTCTTATCTTATAATTTCTTATGGTTTTCTTATGGTCCATCTGTTATTGGAATCCAGGATTTACTTGCCTTCTAAAGAGTTAGAGAGAATTTCCTTTTTATCCACCCATTTTTATCTTGAATACTTGCATAATATTGGGATTATCTCTTCCTTGAATATTAGGTAAAACTTGTTTGTAAAATCATCTGGGCCTCTCCCCCCACCCCTGCCCTATAGGTAGATATTAAATTACTACTTCATTTCTTAAACAGTCTTCAGTCTATTTTTTTTAATTATCACATTTTGAAAAATGACTTGTTCTTTACTTTTACTTTAAATTTTGGAACACTTAAAAGCTGTTGAAAAATATTTACATAGAAAATGATGTAACAGAATCATATAAAATGTCAAGTTAGGTTTTAACTATTTGTCATATTTGCTTCAGATCTCTCTCTCCATCTCTCTCCCTTCCTTTCTCTCTCTCTCTCCCTCCCTTTCTCCATCTATCTCACTTTCTCTCTCTCTTCTCTCAAAGAGAAAGGAAGGAAGGTGAAGGGAGAGAAAGAGGAAGGAAGAAAGAATATAATTGAGGAAGGAAAGAAGAAAATATTACAGATACAGTTAATGATACCCCTTCACATTTCATCTCGGTCTTCTCTCTTGAGATAACTGTTAACCTGAAGCAGTTGTACATCACATTTCTGTTTATTTTCTTACCTTCTCTATATATTTATATATGTATATTTAAATGATATAGTCTATTGTTTTGTGTGGTAAGCCAGATTTACATGTAAGCTATAGGCAGGTACTGTTCAGGGATTTCCTTTAACTATCCCTTAAAAAAATTATATATACATATACATATACATATATATATATATATATATATATATATATATATATATATATATATATATATGGTTTTTATCACCTATGAATGTATTCCTAACAATATACTGTTTTGTTTTTCTTATAATTGGGCTTTGGTATTATGCTGTGTATTATAGTTTTCTGCAACTTACTATTCACTCAAATTATATTTCTAAGAACCATGTATCAATATGTTTTTCACATAGTTACCTTCATTTTTTCACTACTAAATAGTATTTTTTATGTGTCATACAGCAATTTATTTATCCACTTATCTGTTGACAGTTATTTTTTCCAGCTTTTTGCTACTGTGGACAGTACTGCCTTCAAAACACTTCCTTCTTTCCTTTTCTTTATCAAACAGTATTTTAAAAATATCTTTATTGGAGTATAATTGCTTTACAATGTTGTGTTAGTTTCTGTTGTACAACTAAGTGAATCAGCTATACATATACATGTATCCCCATATCTCCTCCCTCTTGCATCTCCCTCCCACATTCCCTGTCCCACCCCTCTAGGTGGACAAGAAGCACGGAGCTGATCTCCCTGTGCTATGCGGCTGCTTTAATGAGTACTAGTATGCTAGGCACAACTCTAAAAACTCGGGTCATAGCAGTGGACAAACCAATCAAAGATCTGTGTATTGGCAACTTAGATTCTAGAGGGCAAAACAGCTAAGAAACAAGACAAATAAGTAAACTCTATAATCTGTTATATGGTAATAAATACTAAAGTAAAAAAATAATATAGCAGAGAAGGGAGAAAGGAGGTCTTGGTAGCAGAGGAATGATCATTTTGGAAAGGACGCCAAGGAAGCCCGTACTGAGAAGGTGCTCTTTGAGCAGAGACCCACAGGAGTGAGGAAATAAGCCACGCACGTGTCCAGGGAAGGAGAATTTCAGGCAGAGGTAGCAGCAAGTTCAAAGGTCCTAAGGCAGGAGCGTGCCTGGTGCACTCCAGAGCCTTCAGGGAGGGCAGTGTGGCTGCCACACTGTTCGAGACAGAGGGTGACCAGAGATAAGGACAGAAAACTAGGGGGTGAGGGGGCAAGGGGAGGGTGCAGATCCTGGAGGGCCTTGTGACACAGAAGAGCATTTGGCTTTTACTGTGAGTGAGATAGCAAGTTCTTTCACTTCCATTTTTATCCAAATCCCTTTAGCGGCTGAGCTGAGAAAAGTCTATGCGGGCTGGGATAGCAGAGAGACCGGTTAGGAGGCTGTTTCCAGAATCCAAGTATGATATTAGCCAAGGTCTGTACTTTATCTCACTTCATATGGCCCCACAACAACCCTTTAAGGTAGATATTATTATGCCCATTTGCCAGTAAGGAGTTGAGGCTCAGAGGAGGTGAGTCAGCTCTCTACCTAACCCTCTGTCACACGGCCTGTTCATGGCAGAACACGACTTGCACCTGAGTCTGACTTCAACTACTTTGCTACATTCCCAGAAATAGTTCCCAGTTACAACAAAACCATTTTGCCTAATTTAAAATCCCAAATACCAACAGGGGATCTTACAATGGACTGAATTATTCGAACCTGGAATTTTGCAAAGAACTTCAGCTATAGTGCTTCAGCTCTCAGATATTCATATCTACATACGGAAGAGGTATTACTGGAAGGCAAACTTAGTCCAAAGCACATGAAAGACACTGTTGGAACTGTGGCAGCTACAGTTGTCTACAGGCCCAGCCCTCAAAGATCACCCCATAATAATTACATGACTATAGTTAGATTCACTGAGGAGAATACATTTGTTTGTTTGTTTTCTGTTGACTACAATCAAACTTTTAAGAAGGACCATGACAATTTTTTGCCCTCCACGTTCAGTTTTGGAAACTGCCTATTGAAGGTAACTGCTAGCAGAGTGTTTAACCTACAGATTATAAACAAGATTTTGTGCTTTAGAATTTCAAAGGCTTCTACAAATCCTAGGGAAATGTCACTGCATTGTGTGTTGGGCAGTATGGTCTTTAATTGTGGAACTCACATGGTGTCATAAGATTTAAAGCAACAAGGAAACTCAGAATTACTTAGTGTACTACCTTTATTTTATAGAGGAAAAAAACTGAGGCAAAGAGAGGCTGATTGTTTAAAGTTAGTCATTGATCCAGAACTGAGCAAGGATGTTCTGAGAAGCGCTCCAGTGCATTTCAAGGAAAAGTCTTGAGACATCAGATGGACTTGTCTCTTTGACTGTCTGGCTGTGTGACCTTGGGAATGTTATTTAACATTCCTATCTCTCAGGTTCTCCATTAGTGAAAGCTGGATAATAACTATCTTGCAGAGTCATTGGGGAGAATTAGAAACATGTCAAAAGCTCCCAGGTAGTGTCTGGCACAAGGCAAATGCCAGCTATAATTTGTACTCTTTTTTGAGTTCAGGAGTCTTTTCAAGACTACCCTCTAAATTACCAACCTCAACACCTAAGGCCAAGCCAAGTTTTAAGCCTCATCTACACCGACAAATAATGCAGCTTTGACCCATCTAGACACTCATTAAGAGACGTATTTTAGGTACATCATTGGGAAATGATGTATTTCATGAAGGCCCTAGGGCTCTCAGGGAAAGGGGAAAAGGTAGCTAGTCGTCAGAGCATCCCAGGTGAAGTAAATAAAGAGATAATGACTTTTTTTTTTGGTAGAGTAATTATGTGATTTCCCATTTCCAGGGGGCTGCAATCTCCCATGTGCACCCAACCCTGGTGCTGCAAGTGTTTGGAGTAGCTTGTTCTTTCTAAATGGGTGTTCAGTGTGCTGGAGGGCATTTGATTGCAATGAGCTAGACTAGACACATTTCCTTTGGGTGCTTGCATGAGAAGTTATTGAATTCACAAGTTTGAATTACACATCAAGTCTTCACAATAAAAATGACTCCTGGCTGTTCTGACATCTGCATTAACTACTGTTCACCAGAACAAAACATCATCGTTTTGGTGGGGGGTACATTTGAATGATCTCTTGAGAGCACACAGTGCTATTGGAGGAGAACTGAACAGTCCTCAGGCAGGGGAACACTGTGTCTTTTCTGCTTTAAAAAAAAAAAAAAAAAAAAGATGCTGCCGAACGAAGCTGGCGTTCGCTCAATTAAAGCCTCACTAGATGTTCCATGGTGGAGATTCTGCGGTTTAATGACAAGAGACAGCTTTCTAGATTCAATTTTCCCAGAGTTCCTGAGGCTCTTAGGTGTTGACACACAGTAAACCCCTCAGAAATACATGATAAACCAGGAAGTTGATACAGTGATTTACAGTGGGGTGAATATTTTTCCAGGAACTGGAGTACTGTGTTCAGTATCTGGGGCATCTTCTTCTTGGGGTCACGCTATTTGGCACACCAAATAAATGATCATGAAATTGCTTTGAAATCATGGAGTCAGAACCGACGCAGGCACATTGTCCTTAAAAATATTATATCCAATTTTAGAGCAATAGATAAGGCATTGCTATTGACTGAAAACTGTCTCCCAAAGGGATACATTGAAACACTCTCTGTGCAGATCACTTGACTTCTTTAACACTATCTATCTTCAGATGTGTTACTGGACCAAGGATTCCTTTAAAACTGTCTTTCATTACTGGCAGGCTATGCCGACCTTGACTGTTGCCCAGTTCTTCATCCGCGGTGTGTTTGCAAACCACTTCCGAATCATGTGTTGAATCTCAGTAGTTTCCTTCTCCAGGGATAACTTTACCTCTAAATTTTTGGAACCAGTATTTACTGTAGACTGCCACCCTGTCTGCTTGGCCCTAAATATGCAAATCTGACATGTGGATATCATCACGATGTCATAGGGGCTCTCAAGTTACACTCTTGGAGATCTCAACACCCATAGTAGTAGAAAGGACAGAGCGAGGACACACGGGCTTTAAGTGAAATAAACGGAAGGAGTTATTATTTTAATAACCAGCCATGTTTAAAAACAACAAATATTTGGCATGTCTTCTCTTTGGGGACTACGGTCCTAGGCAGGCTTCAAAAGTTGGTGGATGGAAGTCAAAAGAGAGTTACACAAAGCAAAGCAAAATATATCTGAGTGTTTCTAATTTAAAAACCCTACTTGTGAAGGGTATTCGCCCCTCTTTCATCTAAAGTAAGGTTATGACCATATTAGAAGAGCAAAACCATTTTGAGGTTTCGACGTGCCATGTTTTATTTTACAACAAAATAATGATTTGTATTTTGTTTGAAATACCTTGCAAAGAGTCAGACATCAGGAATATTTGCACAATAGCTGACTTACTGGCACTACCTGGACCTCATTCCAGGATGGTCTGACAGTCATAAGTTGCCTGTATCACCTAGTATCACATGTTGTGACTCATTTCTCCACAGTGAAAAGTAGAGCAGCCAATAAGATGCAGTGGAGGAGGCTTTCTGGTCCACATGTGGGGACTTTTCCCTTTCCCCTCCAGTTGATTATACTGTAATTCTGTTGGCTAATGTCACTGATACCTGGCAATAGGTAGAGTATTTAGGTGTTTAAATAGATCTTTTTCTACCACTGGATGAACCTCATCTTTCTGTCTTTTCCTGGGATTAACCTTCCTGTTATTCTGTTCCTTCCCTCTTCTCATTTGTCTTTATCTCGGGTTGTGAATTAAGGGGAGAGACAAATCCTGAACTCTGTGACACCTATTTCCCCTCATTCCTCAGTCCTAGTACTTAGCGGTCTTGCTGCTGGTTTATCAGAATCGGTAACAGAGAAGTTGGGTACTTGTAGGTTTGTCTGGACACAGGGGCAGCCATGGTGCTGGGGGAATATGATCACTTAATCCCCCTTCCTTTCTGAGCTCGAATGCTAAATTATATAGCGTTGTCAACATCTGTTGCATTTAATTTTTTTAAGCCGAATGTACTTTCTTAGGTATGGGTGAATCTGCCTAAAGAATTGTGTTTTATTAAGGAATGAAAATTCAGTAAAAGATCTCGGCTGCTCAATTCTGCAAAAGGGCCAGTAATGAGTATTTAAACTGTTAGTAACCAAGCAACTTGAAGACACAAGAAGAGTTCACCTCTTTCTTTTTGTTCTTGTGAGCATTTTCCTTTCACAGGGCTTGGAAGGGATTTGTCCTTTGATGTAAATTTAATATTTTGAGACCTGTTGGAAATGAGAAAGTGAACATTGTTTTCTCACTGAGCTCTGTCCTGTGTATGCTTTGGGGAAATATGTATTGATGAAGACAGTTTGAAAGCTGACGCGCAGGAATAAATCCTACATCTTTTACCGTTTGTTTGAAAGAAGCCAATCAAATCCTAGGAATAAATTTTCTCACCCTGCACCAGTGTCTTTGCCTCAGAAATCATGGTTTCATGTAAAATGCGGCCAAGCAGCGGCTCTCTGTACACTGTCAGATAAAAACCAAACAGCTTTTTTGTGGCTCCTCCCTGAAGCAGCCACGATGAAGGTATCAGCTGGGATTGCAGAAAAAGAACGTTGTTTTAGAGTCTCTCTTGCACCCGCTGTGTTCTCTGCTGTCAGTTTCATGCCCGTTCCGTGTGGGCCCTTCCACCCTTAGCCTGCTCCTATCCTGAGCTCCTTGGATGGGTACCACATTGTCATCCCCTGTATATCACCCTGTCTGTCCTCCACGATGGCCATTGGCCTATTTCTCATTGCTCTTCCCTCCACGTTCCTTCACTCACTGTTTCTGTCCATGTTCAACCTGGGTCTCTATGCATTGCTCACCTATCTGGGGGTTTGTTCTGTTCATCTTGGTCTGGGCTGACATGTCTTTGCTAAAAAGGCACAACCTATACTAGTACAGCTGAGTAGATTTCCCAGTGTTTCAAGAAATCCTTCGATTTTTTTTCCCCTTAACAGAGAGGCCAGGAGAAGCAGGAAGCCCCCCTTTTTTTTTTCAATGTTGAGTGTCTATTTTGTTTTCTTTTGTTAAAATTAATTAATTATTTATTTTGGGGGGGGCTGCGTTGGGTCTTCGTTGGTGGGCGTGGGCTTTCTCTAGTTGTGGAGGGCGGGGGCTACTCTTCGTTGCGGTGCGCGGGCTTCTCATTACGGTGGCTTCTCTTGTTGCGGAGCACGGGCTCTAGGCGTGTGGGCTTCAGTAATTGTGACATGCAGGCTCAGTAGTTGTGGCGCATGGGCTTAGTTCCTCCGCAGCATGTGAGATCTTCCAGACCAGGGCTCGAACCTGTGTCCTCTGCATTGGCAGGAGGATTCTTAACCATTGTGCTACCAGGGAAGTCCCAGGAAGCCCTTTTAATATCAGGTGTTCTGAGTCCTCAGAAGCTGAGGTCACCAAGTTTCCCTCCATTCTATGGTGAGCTTCAGCTGCCTGGTTGATGGAGACTTTCTGTAACTGGGCAGCTGAGCACCTTGGAGGTGAGGTGAGGAATCTGCATTATTGAAGACAGGGTAGGGCCTGGCATGAGGCACCTTCAGCCGTTCCTTCATGAGATGGAACTGGGAAGCCCTCTCCCCTGTGTGCTGGAAATCAGGGATCCTAGTGTGATATTTACAAAGAACGTCCTTGATTTCTTTGAGTAACCTGATTGGTTAGTTGTGGTTAGGCAAGGGTGATTTGTGTAGCAGTAGATTCCCTCTCAGAAGTGTCCCCTGAAACACATATGGTGTCCTCTGGTTGGAGATGGGCTATGATTTTTGTACTTAAAGTCCTGAAGGCCAGTGGTAACTTCATGTCCCCTCTCCACAGGGTTTCTGCTATTCAGTTATGCACTGGAAATGACAGGCTCTTTTCCTTGTTACCCTCTTTCCCTTAAACTAGGAGGCAGTAGGGGAGTGAACACCTGCTAGAATTTGTGTATGTTTGTTATATTCTCTCAGTGTAATGAAAGCAGCTCTCTTTGGATGCCTACATAACAGCCATCACGCCTTTCAACTGGCTGTCGTGATGGCATGTTTTTTCCAAGGTATCTCTCTAATCATACTAATCACAGTGCCCACCTGTGGCCCCATGTCCCAGGGAAGCTTTTTATTCTCACGTGTCTATTGGAAGTTTTCGTTAGAACTGCCCCCACCCCCGCCATCCCCATGAGTTCTGTTCTTCCTCCCCTCAACCTACTTTCATGTGGTTATTGGCTCTCTCCCAGGAGTGACCTCCCACCCTGGCTTTTTAAAGATTTCTATTTTTCTTAACCTATTTCTTCTCCCCACATGCCACTAGTCCCTTTCTTTCTGTCAAGGCAGCGCTGCTTCTGTCTCCCTTCTTTCTTCACCTTGTTTTTCAGTCGGTCCCACAGCCTTCCCAGATCAATCAACCAGCACAGTGATTATAGTAAAAATAACAACAGCAGCAAAACCACTACTATGGCCACCGTTACTGACTACCTACAAGTGCTGGTCCCTGCCCTTGCAAAACTCACTGTGAAGACGTCTCTTAAAAAGCAAGGTGGAGGTATCATTATCCCCATTTTATGGATGGGGAAAATAAAGCCTCGAGATGTTAGCTACTGTTCCTAAGTAACAAGACACTAGTTAGCAGACTTGAGATTCAAACCCGTAACTCTCCAACTCTGAGCCTGTGCTCACTGTACTGTGCTATCTGACAAGAAAAGCCGTGTACAGTTTCATGAAGTGTTGATAGCTCATCTTTATCTCATCTTTTCTTCAGATCTTGGCCATAGTTCTGTCAAGAAGAAACTGGCTCAGAGACGTTCATGAACTGGTTCATAACCAGAAGGCTTGTAAGTGGCAGAAAATCCAGGATTGACCTGGAGCTGTGTTCTGTATCCTGCCACACATGGTATAGGGAAAGCCTTGGTTCTCTTTAGGTATGGCTGCTAAGAGCTGGGTGGGGACAACTCTGTTGCTGGCTTATAGTGTATTGTTTAGGCTCCATGTGTTTGTATCTTTTACATTTTTTCCCCTGTAATTGATATCTAGTCTCAGAGTGTTGTGAGGAAAAGATACTTGATATGATTTCAATTTTCTTAAATTTACCAAGGCTTGATTTGTGACCCAAGATATGATCTATCCTGGAGAATTTTCCGTGAGCAGTTGAGGAGAAAGTGTATTCTGTTGTTTTCGGATGGAATGTCCTATAAATATCGTTTAAGTCCATCTTGTTTAATGTATCATTTAAAGCTGTGTTTCCTTATTTATTTTCATTTTGGATGATCTGTCCATTGGTGAAAGTGGGGTGTTAAAGTCCCCTACTATGATTGTGTTACTGTCGATTTCCCCTTTTATGGCTGTTAGCATTTGTCTTATGTATTGAGGTGCTCCTATGTTGGGTGCATAAATACTTACAATTGTTATATATTCTCCTTGGATCGACCCCTTGATCATTATGGAGTGTCCTTCTTTGTCTCTTGTAATAGTCTTTAAGTTACAGTCTATTTTGTCTGATATGAGAATTGCTACTCCAGCTTTCTTTTGATTTCCATTTGCATGGAATATCTTTTTCCATCCCCTCACTTTCAGTCTGTATATGTCCCTAGGTCTGAAGTGGGTCTCTTATTTTTTTCTTTTCTTTTTTTTTTTTTTGCGGTACGCGGGCCTCTCACCACCGCGGCCTCTCCCATTGCGGAGCACAGGCTCCAGATGCACAGGCTCAGCGGCCATGGCTCACGGGCCCAGCCGCTCCGCGGCACGTGGGATCCTCCCAGACCGGGGCACGAACCCGCGTCCCCTGAATCGGCAGGCGGACTCCCAACCACTGCGCCACCAGGGAAGCCCCCTGAAGTGGGTCTCTTGTAGACAGCATATATTCGGGTCTTGTTTTTGTATCCATTCAGCCAGTCTATGTCTTTTGGGTGGAACACTTAATCCATTCACATTTAAGGTAATTATCGATATGTATGTTCCTATTACCATTTGCTTAATTGTTTTGGGTTTGTTTTTGTAGGTCTTTTCCTTCTCTTGTGTTTCCTGCCTAGGGAAGTTCCCTTAGCATTTGCTGTAATGCTGGTTTGTTGGTGCTGAATTCTCTTAACATTTGCTTGTCTGTAAAGGTTTTAATTCCTCCATCAAATCTGAATGAGATCCTTGCTGGGTAGCGTAATCCTGGTTGTAGGGTTTTTCCTTTTATCACTTTAGATATGTCCTGCCACTCCCTTCTGGCTTGCAGAGTTTCTGCTGAAAGATCAGTGGTTAACCTTATGGGGATTCCCTTGTGTGTTATTTGTTGTTTTTCCCTTGCTACTTTTAATATGTTTTCTTTGTATATAATTTTTGACAGTTTGATTAATATGTATCTTGGCGTATTTCTCCTTGGATTTATCCTGTATGGGACTCTGCACTTCCTGGACTTTATTGACTATTTCCTTACCCACATTAGGAAAGCTTTCAACTATCATCTCCTCAAATATTTTCTCAGTCCCTTTCTTTTTCTCTTCTTCTCCTGGAATCCCTATAATTCGAATGTTGGTGCGTTTAATGTTGTCCCAGAGGTCTCTGAGACTGTCCTCAGTTCTTTTCATTCTTTTTTCTTTATTCTGCTCTGCAGTAGTTATTTCCACTATTTTATCTTCCAGGTCACTGATCCGTTCTTCTGCCTCAGTTATTCTGCTATTGATCCCACATAGAGTATTTTTAATTTCATTTATTGTGTTGTTCATCATTGCTTGTTTCTTCTTTAATTCTTCTAGGTTCTTGTTAAATGTTTCTTGCATTTTTTCTATTCTATTTCCAAGATTTTGGATCATCTTTACTATCATTACTCTGAATTCCTTTTCAGGTAGACTGCCTATTTCCTCCTCATTTGTTAGGTCTGGTGCGTTTTTATCTTGCTCCTTCATCTTCTGTGTGTTTTTCTGTCTTCTCATTTCGCTTATCTTACTGTGTTTGGGGTCTCCTTTTTGCAAGCTGCAGGTTCGTAGTTCCCGTTGTTTTTGGTGTCTGTCCCCAGTGGCTACAGTTGGTTCAGTGGGTTGTGTAGGCTTCCTGGTGGAGGGGACTAGTGCCTGTGTTCTGGTGGATGAGGCTGGATCTTGTCTTTCTGGTGGGCAGGTCCACGTCTGGTGGTGTGTTTTGGGGTGTCTATGGACTTATGATTTTAGGCAGCCTCTCTGCTAATGGGTGGGTTTGTGTTCCTGTCTTGATAGTTTTTTGGCATAGTGTGTCCAGCACCATAGCTTGCTGGTCGTAGAGTGAAGCTGGGTGCTGGTGTTGAGATGGAGATCTCTGGGAGATTTTTGCCGTTTGATACTATGTGGAGCTGGGAGGTCTCTTGTGGACCAGTGTCCTGAAATTTGCTCTCCCACCTCAGAGGCAAAGCACTGACTCCTGGCTGCAGTACCAAGAGCCTTTCATCCACGCGGCTCAGAATAAAAGGGAGAAAAAGAAGGAAGGAAGAAAGAAAGAAAGAAAGAAAGAGGAAGGAAGAGAGGAAGGAAGGAAGGAAGGAAGGGAGGGAGGGAAGAAAGAAGATAAAATAAAGTAATAGAAATAATTATTAAGAAAAGAAATTTAAAACAAACAAAAAAAACGGACGGATAGAACCCTAGGACAAATGGTGAAAGCAAAGCTATACAGACAAAATCTCACACAGAAGCGTACACATACACACTCACAAAAAGAGGAAAAGGGGAAAAAATCATAAACCTTGCTCTCAAAGTCCACCTCCTTAATTCGGGATGATTCGTTGTCTACTCATGTATTCCACAGATGCAGGGTACATCTAGTTGATTGTGGAGCTTTAATCCGCTGCCCCTGAGGCTGCTGGGACGGATTTCCCTTTCTCTTCTTTGTTCTCACAGCTCCCGGGGCTCAGCTTTGGACTTGGCCCCGCCTCTGCGTGTAGGTTGCCTGAGGGCGTCTGTTCTTCGCTCAGACAGGACGGGGTTAAAGGAGCAGCTGATTCGGGGGCTCTGGCTCACTCAGGCCGGGGGGGAGGGAGGGGCATGGAGTGCGGGGCGGGCCTGCGGCGGCAGAGGCCGGCATGATGTTGCACCAGCCTGAGGTGCGCCGTGCGATCTGGGGAAGTTATCCCTGGATCCCGGGACCCTGGTAGTGGCGGGCTGCACAGGCTCCCCGGAAGGGGGGTGTGGATAGTGACCTTTGCTCGCACACAGGCTTCTTGGTGGCGGCAGCAGCAGCCTTAGTGTCTCCTGCCCGTCTCTGGGGTCTGCGCTTTTAGCCCCGGCTCGCGCCCGTCTCTGGAGCTCCTTTAAGCAGCGCTCTTAATCCCCTCTCCTCGTGCACCAGGAAACAAAGAGGGAAGAAAAAGTCTCTTGCCTCTTCGGCAGTTCCAGACTTTTCCCTGGACTCCCTCCCGGCTAGCCGTGGCGCACTAACGCCCTGCAGGCTGTGTTCACGCCGCCAACCCCAGTCCTCTCCCGGCGCTCCGACCCGAAGCCTAAGCCTCAGCTCCCAGCCCCGCCCGCCCCGGCGGGTGAGCAGACAAGCCTCTCGGGCTGGTGAGTGCTGGTTGGCACCGATCCTCTGTGCGGGAATCTCCCTGCTTTGCCCTCTGCACCCCTGTTGCTGCGCTCTCCTCCGCGGCTCCTAAGCTTCCCCCCCTCCGACACCCGCAGACTCCACCTGCGAAGGGGCTTCCTAGTGTGTGGAAACCTTTCCTCCTTCACAGCTCCCTCCCACTGGTGCAGGTCCCATCCCTATTCTTTTGTCTCTGTTTTTCCTTTTTTCTTTTGCCCTACCCAGGTACGTGGGGAGTTTCTTGCCTTTTGGGAGGTCTGAGGTCTTCTGCCAGCGTTCAGTAGCTGTTCTGTAGGAGTTGCTCCACATGTAGATGTATTTCTGATGTATTTGTGGGAGGAAGGTGATCTCCGCGTCTTAATCCTCCACTGTCTTCTCTACCTCCTCTTTTACAAGCACTGCCCAAGGCACGGACAATGTTTGAAGCTACTTTGGTCTTCACCTCCCCACCTCCCGACACTTGTAGTGGCCTGGCTCTCAGCATCTGGCATGAGGACAGCCACTGGACCCCTGTCATCTAAGGCCAATGCATGAGCTCACGTTCTGGCCTTGAAGTTAGAAGGCAGAGCTCCTCCAATGATGAAATGATGCATTTTTCCTCAAACACAAATCCATCTTAAACCTTTGGATTTTTGTGTCAATGAATTTTGGTTTATGTTTGCTCAGGTTTTATTAAATTCAGGGGGGAATTATTGCAAGATTGACCTTTCACATCAGCCAAAACTTGTAATTGCTCTAACTTCTTTGCTAAGAATTTCTTTGGCCTTTCTCAAATTATTGAGGTGGCTTTAAAATCAATAGATGACGGGCCTGCTAAAAATGATCCAAGTGGATCCCAGTTCTCTTTTATGGGTTTTGAGATTAAATAAAATCCATAACTAGTTAATGACTGGGAATTATGGGAAAGCTGTTATGCTGGTTTTCGTGGGGAGGGGCTAGGTAAAGCTGGAGTATACTTGGCATTCATGTGATAGCTTCAGTGTTTTTGCTATTAATAGAAATTTTGACCATATCAATGGTTAGTTTCTAAATAATTGCTCGATTCAGACATTCTAATGTCCTGGTAAAATGTTCAGTGATAGTTTGGTTATTTTGACTAAAGTCAATTTAAGCACCATTGTGAGATTTGTGCTAAAAAAACATTATTTAAGTTTTTTCAGCTCACACATTCTGATATTATAAACCGTTAGCAAAAATGTCATAGAGGACTAAAGTCATTTGAGTTCTCTTCTTTTCAGTGTGTATATTGTTTGTTTCCTTGTCTATATCTTCATTAATTCAGACTATGAGTTAATATACAGTTTTTAGAATTGAGAGCTTTGCTGGTGAACTACTGTCTAACAGTTTTCTTGAAGAGATGTACCTCTTTCATGAGATAGTAATACTTTCATTAACCTTTAAGTGCATGTAGGTACAGATGGATTCAGTAGATCTGGTTTGGACTGTTTGCATATAGAAAGAACCCCCTTAGATTTCATGGCACTAAGCTCAGCTCTTAAATGCACATTGCTCAGTGCCCTTATGAGGCTTGCTTTGCGGACCAGGGCTTAATCAGATCAGTTTTTTAAGAATAAGAAGGACTAATAGAAAGACAAACAAGGACTAAAAGGAGACGGAGAGCAGAGATTCACACTTCTACTTAGAAACCCACTGAGTGTAAGATAGACCTCTGAGAAAGCTAAGCTTGGTTAAGGTCAAGCAGGACATGCCCTCTGGCTGAGAATGACGGGGACCCTTGCAACTCTGCAAAGAGGCACACACATGGGTGACCTTCTGGAAAACAAATGTCATCAACAAGCCTCCAGAACTGTGTGAGAAAGAGGAAGCCCAGGCTTGACAACTGGCACATTCTGTGCTCCCTGACAGCTTTATTTCTTGTTGTGAAGTAATATACTGGCTTTCTGACATATAAGTTCATTTTTCCTACCATGGCCTGGATGAAGCAGGATTTGATGGTTCCTCCAAGATCTTGATTTGTAACCTTGACAGAATACCCTCTGGGAACCAGCTGGCTCTCCTGTCAGCACAGTGGTACAGGGCTCTAGCTGATAAGGTTAAAGCTCATTGATGATACATTTAGCCTCAGGTATGAAAATGTCAAGATGATTAGTATTCAAAGGTGGCAAGGTTTCCTTTTTTACTAATGAGACTGAAAGGACACTAAAAAAAGATGCTTATAATGGAAACATTAGAAAGGATTAGGCAGAGCTTACATAAAAAGACAATAGGTCAGTAATCTTGATCATTTAAACCCTGACATTGTGTTAATGTTGCACTTTTTTGGCCCCAGTCCTCTTCACCACCATTGTCAGAGTTTTCAAGAAATATTCATTGTGAACTTGCTTATGCAGAGCATATGCTGAACCCTGGGATATAGAGAAGTAGAAACATACCCCCTGCCTTCACGGGGCTTTCACTCCAGGGGGACAGTGACCTATGAACTGGGACTATAACATACTGGAATGCTTTTTGAGTGGCTTGGGGACTCAGTCTCTTATACCCATCCTATCATACCTCTTCAAAGATGACTCCCATTTTTCTAGGATCAAGAATGATGAATTCATCTTATCTATTTCTTCCTATCATAAGGTATTTTGGTGTCTACCTATTTCTCTGTCTTAGAAGGATGGTAGCATTAGAAAGAATAGAAGGGTGTTGGATGGTGGGGTGGTATTTATGAAAGGAGAAATGATGTCTGAAATATATAAAGAAAGAGAAATAATTTTTTTTCAGTTGTTTGAAGAATGTTGATACTAGCTCGTTATAGGTGGACCCAGTAACAACCTTGGTGTGGTCTTGGAATGATTTGCCATCATCACTTGGTATCCATGGGGGTACTGGTTCTAGGACTGCCCCCCCCCCACTTCGCCCCATGGATACCAAAATCTGTGGATACTCAAAGCCCTATTGTAAAATGGTGTAGAATTTTCATGAAACCTATGCACATGCTCCCATATACTTTAAGTTATGTCTAGGTTACTAATAATACCGAATAAAATGTCAGTACTATGTAAACAGTTGCCAGTGTGGCAAATTCAAGTTTTGCTTTCTGGAACTTTATGGAATTTGTTTTTTCAAATATTTTCAATCCATGGTTGGTTGAGTCTGGGGATGTGGAAACTGTGGGTATAAAGGGCCGACTGTATTTCAGTTATTATTCATCTACCTGATTGGTCTCAAGACTATGATGGCCTAAGTCAAAACAAGAGGAAAAGTCTTATCGTTCCTCTGCTCAGAAATCTTAAATCTGGAAAACATAATGTCGAGAGAGGAAAAAAAATACAAGGTGCAGAAATGGTATTTACTGTAGGGTGCTACTTACATAACTTTAAAACCATTAAAATACTGCATATTGTTTATGGATTACGGATATATGGTAGAAAGTGGCATGCATGAGAATGATAAACAGAAAATCCAGGAGAGTATTTTGCTGTGGGTGAGAGGAAGGGAGGGTCATGCAAAGGAGAAAGTCTTCAAATTTGTTTATAATATTTCATCTCTCAAGTTAGTTGGGGAGAGCACAGATGGCCCATTATATTATTCTCCTAATTTGGGGGGTAAATTTTTTTTTTTTTTTTTTTTTTTTTTTTGCGGTACGCGGGCCTCTCACTGTTGTGGCCTCTCCTGTTGTGGAGCACAGGCTCTGGACGCGCAGGCTCAGCGGCCATGGCTTACGGGGCCCAGCCGCTCCGCGGCATGTGGGCTCTTCCCGTACCAGGACACGAACCCGTGTCCCCTGCATCGGCAGGCGGACTCTCAACCACTGCGCCACCAGGGATGCCCAAAATTTTCATTTTTAAAAGTTTCGTTTCAGCCTGTGCACCGCAACGAAGAGTAGCCCCTGCTCACTGCAACTAGAGAAAGCCCGTGTGCAGCAACGCAGACCCAATGCAGCCAAAAAATAATTTAAAAAAAAAAGTTTCATTTCATAAGAAGAGTGGGAATTAGAGAATGTGCTGTTTGAATGCATATGTTAAATCTTAGCTTACGTTGGTGTTATTTCCTTCCTTCATCTGCACTAGAGGTTCATGTGAGAAAATACCAAGTGTATCTGGTGTGACTCTGAGAGCTTAGTTCTGCTAGCTTCCGGTCAGCCTCAGACCGAGGATGGTTGGCCACGCAAATATTATTTCTGAACATTTTCTGGCCAGCATTTCCCTGTGTGCATGTCAGCTGCTCCCTTCGGTATCGATTTTGCACCTGCCCTCCCAGGGGGATTTACTTGGGCTGGGAAACTGCAGTGGGGCTCAAGTACTTTTTCTCATTAGAACTTTGAGCTGCTAAACCCACCCCTGGGCTCAGCGACTCTTTCCTTTGATGAATGGAAGGTGAGGAGGGCCCGAGCTGCTGCTCCATAAGTTGAAGAGTGCAGCTGACATCTTTTCAACTGAGCCTTTTCATTTTGAGCAGTTTCTGAGTATTACGACTCATGGAGATGAGACCAAGGCATTTAAAACTGATGGGTTTAATTTGATTTTTTCCCCCGTTTGGCCTGAAGCACAACTCAAGTCATTCCTATTCTCTCTAGGCTTTGACTAGTGATGAGAAGCAGGTACAATGCTGAGATACAAGTAAAATCTTGAAGGAACTGTCTCTACATTACAAGAAACAATTAGTAAGTGGATAAATTGTGATCTGTGGATGGTATAGTTGGATGGACAAAGGGAAAGTCCATCAAAAATGAGCCAGGAAAGGAAAGGAGTGATGACGCAAGCAAACTTCATAGTCCATCACTCGTCCTGTGCACAGATAATCTGACTCCATCAGAGTTTTCTTTAATAAAAATGTTAGTCTCCAGTAAGTAAATTTTTGTTTTGACTGAGAAAAGTTTGGTTTCCTTATCACACAATAACATACCTATATATGTACATGTGTACGTAGCGCTGTCTAGCTATCTACCATGTCTTTAAAAAATCTAAACCAACTTGTTTTACATGCTACAAAGATTGGAATATAAACCAGGTGAAAAAGAAGTGCTCCTCTGTTGAACAAAGCTTCTGCCCCTGTTACAGTGCAGGAGCTGTCCCCCTTTCCTCCGGTTTTCATAGAAAGGAAGAAACTAGTACCCTACTGCCCCAACATGGAAAAAAATGGAAGGAATACATGTGCCCTCGCATAAGCTCTCATTGTATTTCTCAGGGGAGATGGGATTAGGGAGTGTGGAAAATGAAGGGGTTGAGCATGGAAGGCTCAGCCTTGCCCAGGTGTCTCTTGGAAAGACCTGCTCTCAGCAGTACTTCTTTGCTCATAACTGTCAGGCACTTTCTAGGTAGGTCCTGTCCCTACAGGGGGAGGGGGATGGCTTCAACTGTGGGGTGACATACAACTTGAGAGAGAGATTAGGAAGCTCAACTCTGGCCATAGGTCAAGCCAACTCTTTAGTTTGGCCTCATCAGGAACGATGCTGTCATTTTTATCGTGATTTGTCCAATTTCTGTGTCTTATCAAATGGGGCCGAACTCACTAAGAGGAGAAGGATGCGACTAATGATTATCTCCCACTCCCGGTGACTTCCATGTGGTTCCTGCGTGTGTGAATATGTGTAGAGTAAGGTAGGCAAGGGATGTGGCAATGTCCTTAGTTCTCTTCCTGGACCAAACATGGGAAAAGAGTCTACATTCTCTATATCTAAAAATCTCTCTGTATTTGTATCGCAGGTTTCTCAACCTCAGCACTATTGATGTTTTGGGCCCTTTATTCTTTGTTATGAGGGTTATGCTGTGCATTCTAGGAAATCAGCAGCATTTCTAGTCTCTGTCTGCTACACGCCAGGAGCACTACCCAGTTATAATGACCAGATGTCTCCAGGCATTAACAAATGTCCTCTGGGTCGAGGGCGGCAAACTCACTTTCTGTTGAGAGCCACACTTCCCTAAAACATTCAATGCCTGTTTCTTATTTTTGCGAGACAGTCAAATGGAGAATAGTTTTCCTTAATATCTAAGAAACTTGTAGCAATGTAAATTGGCTTTCCACATACACCTCGCTATGTAATATACCAGAATAGGATTTAAGAGGCCTGGGTTCTAGTCCTGGCTCTGCCACAAAAAAGCTGTGTGACCTTAGGTAATTTACCCGCAAACCCCCTAGGTTAACTTTTTGTTATACATAAATTAGCATAAATGTTATGCAATAGATTCCTCCTGGTTCTTATATTCTATTATTCCACATTTGGAGTACACTTACACTTTCAAAAAGGGCTGCTTTTATCATCCTTGAGTCATTAATTCCACTTCATGTAATTTGTTCTAAGAAATACATGTGTATGTAAAGATTTCCGTACAAGTATACTCATTGCATGGTTGTTTGTAATGGCAAATAATTGGAAATAACCCCAAGGTTCAACTTTACATAGTTAGATAAATAAATTGTAGAACATCCATGCAGTAGAATACCACTTAGCCATTGTAAAGAATAGGGTTGGGAGTTATCTATATGTGTATATAAAATATGGAAATATATTTATAAATATGAAAACATGCACTACATACATTGATATGCAGGAATTGAACAAATAGAAATAGAACATACTTTACAATCCTACTTATATTTACAAAATTATCTCTGTATATGTAAACACGTGAATAGAAAATATCAAGGCTTATACACTAAATTGTTAATATTTGAGGGGGGTGGATTATGAATGAGTTTCTCTTTTACATTACATGTTTCTGTACCACTCAAAATGTTAAGTTTTTAAAGAAGAAAATAAGGTGTATTTTTAAAAGGAATGCGTATTTGCCTTCGTACTGGACTGAGGTGGTCAAAAAAGTGATTTTATCGAGGTCATTGTTACCAACTGGAGGCCGTCCCCTCGCCCTCCTCCAGGGATACTTACCAATGTCTGGAGGCATTTTTAGCCGCCACAACCAAGGGTTAGGGGGCACTACTTGGCATCTAGCAGGTAGGAGCCAGGGATGCTGGTAAGCACTCTAAAGAGGTCAGACCTCCCCCAGCGAAGAATTATC
This sequence comes from Leucopleurus acutus, assembly GCF_964270905.1. NCBI lineage: Eukaryota > Metazoa > Chordata > Mammalia > Artiodactyla > Delphinidae > Leucopleurus > Leucopleurus acutus. The sequence continues at coordinate 59,337,167 of NC_139154.1, forward strand.
AGGTCCAGGTGTCGATAGGGTCGAGGCTGGGAAACCTTGATCTTGGACATTTGATCAATAACACCTGATAGAAATGTACTGATTGTGATGAAGTACTTATTTGAAGAGATTGTCTTTAAAACCTGCAGGGAGTACTACAGTGGAGCCTGATAGATATGTCCATCAGAGAGCATGTCCCTCATCCTATCACCTTTTTCCTGGAATATTAAAGGACATTATAAAAAACACTCTACCCAGTTTACCAAAAAGTGTTTTTCTCTCATATATATATTTTTCACTCTTATTCTTTACATTCTCTCCTTCTTGAAAATCATGTCTACAATGAATTACTTACACATTCAGCCCCCCCTGGCTTAACGACGTTATCAAAGTGCGACGTCCTTGCCATCTCTAGTCTGCCGTTCTCCACGTTGGCTTCATCCTCAGCCTTGTTGCAAGATGGCGAGTGCAGCTCTAGGTGCCATTATTAATCACAGAGACAGCTGGAGGGAGAACAGAGCATGCCTCTCTCTGTGGCTTTGTCCTAGGAGCGGCTTGGCTCGCTCTCACATCTCAAGAACCAGCGCTGGGTCATGTACTTACTACTGCCCTAATTACTGGCTGTGGACAAGGATTCATTTAGATCAACCACACCCACCTCTGGAGATGTTGGGGAGGGAAGGGTGGTCAGCTTCCCCTTTCCTGACTATGGGTGGGGAGGATAAATACAAGAACAATACTGGGGTTCTGTTAGGAAGAAGAGGAAGAGCACTGGTTGTTGTGCAGGTAACTCACAGTGTCCACATCTCAGGAGCACCCCTGTGTGCTCCAGTGTTGCTCAAGGACCTTCCATTAAAGGGCAAACCCATCCTAATTAACTCCACAGCCAGCTGAGTTAGTTCTGGATCATAAACTCCTTGAGAACAGGGATAGAGATTTGTTCATAGATTTATTAATTATTTATGCCTTGACTGCTTTCAAAAAGGACCTGAAATGACTTACAATAAAGATGGATACAATAAAACTCTTAAAACCATAGTTACATAGCGAGTCATTTTATGGAAGAATGGGATTGAGATTCATCTTTTTTACCTTTCACATCACCTACCTTAGTGCTTTGTGCATTTAAAAAAATGGTTCAGAATAAATACAGCATTGGCTGGGAGCATAAACTTTATGAAATACCAAGAGAATCATTTCACAAGTAGCAGCCCGTGCTTCCCTGAGGGGAGGCATCAGAGTTGCTGATCAGGCTAAGGTTGAGCAGATATTTCGTGCTAAGGGCAAACAGTACAGGTGATGATTGACCTTGCCGTTGGCAGCCACAGATGGATGGCTTGTTGTCCTTACACTGATCTTTTCAGTGTGGCACTTGAGTGGCAAAGAACCATCTAAACATCACCTATAAAACTCCCGGGATCAAAAATATGTGTGTGTGTAGATTAATGTGTATATCAGTTTATCCCTGTTATCTGTATATCCAAGACTTTCTGGAAATCCTTCCCGCCAGCTAAACTATAACTTAAGGCACCCAACATTTCCTTCTGTTTTTTCTATCCCCAATCCCATCACCTAGGAAATAATAAGTATATTTATTTACTTGAAAATGTAAATGAGTGAAGAGACTTGATGTGCTCTTATTTGACATTTAGATTTTAAGTAGAAGCAAAACCTTCAGCTAAAGAGAATTCTCCAATGGTTAGATTCTAGGCCCTGGGAGTCTGCTTCTGGCAATGATGAACTAAGATGGTTCAGGTTAATCTTCCAGCTGGGAATAATGGAAAAGCTGGATCCAATATAAAAAACATCTATTCTAAGGCTTAAGAAAGTAGCAATACAGTGACAACTTATGTATCAAAGTTCTGGGGGAAGAAATCCGAAGAGATGAGGCTGGCCTTTGGGGCTGCTTTCCTGTAGAAGGGGATTCAAAGGCTAAGATTAAACAGAGCTTTAACAACCTTACAGGGCTGGTGAGACAAACACCAGAGTTAAGGGTTCATCAAGGAGGGAGCTCTGCTAAACCCCTCAGGTTTTTGTGTTGGGATTCCAAAGGCAAACCCTAGGAGTAAGAGTAAATTGGAAACAGTTGTTTTTCCTTGTAATTTTTATTGGAGTATAGTTGATTTACAATGTTCTGTTTCAGGTATACAGCAATGTGAATCACATATATATATATTATATATGTATATATATATAAATATCCATTCTTTTTCATTTTCTTTTCCCACATAGGTTATTACAGAATATTGAGTAGAGTTCCCTGTGCTATACAGTAGGTCCTTGTTAGTTATCTATTTTATATATAGTAGTGTACATGTTAATCCCAATCTCCTAATTTATCTCTCCTCCCCACATTTCCCCTTTGGTAGCCATAACTTTGATTTCTATGTGTGTGAGTCTGTTTCTGTTTTGTAAATAAGTTCATTTGTATCATTTTAAAATTAGATTCCACATGAGTGATATCATATGATATTTGTCTTTCTCTGACTGACTTCACTTAGTATGGTAATCTCTAGGTCCATCGATGTTGCTGCAAATGGCATTATCTCCTTTTCTTATGGCTGAGTAATATTCCATTGCATATATATGCTACATCTTCTTTATCCATTCCTCTGTTGATGGACATTTAGGATGCTTCCATGTCTTGGCTATTGTAAATAGTGCTGCAATGAACATTGGGGTGCACATAACTTTTCAAATTATGGTTTTCTTCAAATATATGCCCAGGAATGGGATTTCTGGATCATATGGTAGTTCTATACTTAGTTTTTTAAGGAACCTCCATACTGTTCTCAATAGTGGTTGTACCAATTTACATTTTCACCAACAGCGTAGGAAGGTTCCCTTTTCTCCATACCCTCTCCTGGAAATAGGTTTTGAATCATGTCAAACCCTGACTAAATTGTGGTGATCTGGAATTGTGAGTGTCCCTTGTCTAGATCTAGAAGCATGTTTAAAACTCCTTAGAAGGAAGATACCATATTGTAGAGCCTTAAATTTTATCTATATTTTTCATATGAGGAAACACAAATTTGTCACCACAGACCAAAAGAAACAAGAGACAAAGGAACCAGATCCGTAGGGGATCCAGATAATGGCATTAATTAGACCCGAACTTTAAAATAACCAAGCTTAATATTTTCAAGAAAATAAAAGGTGAGACTGAGAGAGAATAGAACAGAAACAATATTTGAAGAGAAACAGGACAGAATTTTCCAGCAGTGATGAAAAAACCTTCAAACCAGAGATACATGCCGTAAGCAGGACTAGTACCAAGAAAACAAGATAATCACGAGGAAAATAGATTAAAAAATAATAAATTCAATAAATCTGAATAAAGCCAAGATAGAGGGAGAAACGAGAGAGAGAGAAAAACACAGAACAGATGGGACCAACAGAAAGCAAATGGTAATGTGGTAGTTTAAACTCAAATACATGAGTCATTACATTTGAAATAAACATGCTAAAATATTCCAATTTAAAGATTGTCAGACTGGATTAGGAAAAAAAAACAACTCAGAGCCCAACTGTATGCTGCTTATCAGACATACATCTTAAATATAGGGGTACAGAATTTTTCAGACACTAGAGAACTAAGTAGGACAGGGTTTGGCATGGGACACATTCTTCCACATGCCTAAAGTAACTGCAGTGCAGAGCTGCCTTGCTGGGCTGGGTCTGCAGCTAGAAGGTGATTTATTAGGACACTGAGTAACTGCTGACTGACTTACCAGGCACATTTACCCAAGACTGTAATGTATTATGGGGTCTAGCAGAAAGTATAGATTAAGGATTCCTAATCTTTTCACGATGAGACATAATGTTTTGGTTTCTCCGAAGCCTTACGTCATTGGATGATATGCACGAATGGAGGTGGTGGAGGGAAGGTGGCAGGTGAAGTTTTCTCTTTCCTTCTTGAAATCTCTTAAAGCAGTGGGGTGAGACTTGAGCAGTTAGGCAGACGTGGAATTCGCCACGGGAGTCGGCTATGCTTTTTCAGATTGTAAGAAACAGTGACCTGCTTGGGCACATTTTGGTGATGAGTGTTTATGGGAAGGGTAGATGGGGAAGTGAGAAAACACAGGAAATCATCTCAATAGCCTGGTATTGGGGAGAAAGTGGATCCATAATCAGTGCCACTGGGGTACAAAAGGGGTCACCTTACCTTCTCCTCAGAAGTCTTTCTCCAGACTTCTAAATATGTGTCTTCTTAATCCCTGCCATTGAGAGAAATGTCTAATTGTCAGAGGATGGGGCAAGCAATTTCAATTGTATTATGAATGATCACTGTTCATAATTAAAACTAGCCTTTAAGATTTACTTCGGTAGTCATTACTGTGGTATCATCAGCAGTACAGTTCGATATAATGAATGCCTTAGAATCGTATAATAATTGTTCAGGGTATTGGTACTAGCATGATTATTTTTACCCTAATAGGGCACTGACGTCCCCGCTGTACTCTGCTGCTCATTCTGTGTGCCTGGGGGTAGAGGGCACGAGAGGAAAGACAGCTTTGGTTTTAATGGCACTCCCTCTCTCTTCAGTTCCAGCTCATCTATGTTTCAGTTTTAATTAAGTTCTGCTTTCATGTCAGTGACTGCTCCATGTAGTTTATTAAAAAATAAGGTTAATTCATCTGGGGCTTCTATTAAATTGCGGTTGCTGGCCTGAGGGCCCAAGACTGTTTGGAACAGAGAGAAATTATGTATTTTTGTGTCCCTGGGAGGTGAGGCGACACACTGGTCCTGCACCATCTTCCCACGCCTCCAGTATTTACCAGAGCTGAACCCTCCTTGTAAATTTGTTGAATTGAATCCAAAGGTCGAGTATCTGAAGGAAGGAGCCTTGGGACACTATATTAATTTCATCCGTGCCATAAATTCCTAACCCATATTTTCAATGCACTAATGCATCATTTAAAGTAAGCCTCCTGAGAATCTTGTGAAATAGAACAGATTATGGTAGTAATTTAAATAAACCCTCCCCTCCTTCCTCTGATCCATAATTTATATACAGATTTTGGGTTGAAATCTTAGAATTTCATAAATGGGATTTCCCTAAATTGAGGAGTACTTAATTTGAAACGTTTCCCAAGAGATGATTCTGTCCTTCAGGTCATTAACTTATTACATTTATCAATATTTTGGCAAAGGACCAAACATTTGGAAGTTGGATGGAAAATGGAAGGTGTATAGCTAGTTGTTTTTTTTTAACACGCCAGATAGCGTGATCCAGTAAAGCGAAGAGAACATTTTTCTTGACCATCAGTGAGTGTAAACTAGTCAACATATGCTATTTGCATTGAACCCAGCATGATTCTCTAATTTTTCTGATCTAATCACCCATAGGGGACCCGAAGTGTCATGTATATGTGGGTCACTGAGAAACGTCATCCATTTTCCCAAAGACAACTGTAAATGAGAGGAAAGAAAACCCACACTATATTTAATTCTAGTCTCTCCTAGCCTGCTCTGATGGTCTTCCAGGTCTTGGCATTGTAGGTCACTGTCCACTAAGGTGCCATGTCATGGACTAGGTAGAACCATACACTTTTGTATAATTCCACTCATTTCCACTATTTACTTGCCATCAAGTCTGATTAGGCTTCTTCCTGACGCCTTCATTGTCAGCTTCAAACTGGATCTTCCTTTCTCCCTAGAATAGATGATCTATTAAAAAGCCAGTTAGAGGGCTTCCCTGGTGGCGCAGTGGTTGAGAGTCCGCCTGCTGATGCAGGGGACACGGGTTCGTGCCCCGGTCCGGGAAGATCCCACATGCCGCGGAGCGGCTGGGCCCGTGAGCCATGGCCGCTGAGCCTGTGCGTCCGGAGCCTGTGTTCCGCAACGGGAGAGGCCACAACAGTGAGAGGCCCGTGTACCGCAAAAAAAAAAAAATTCACTAAACATTTATGAGATTTCTATTATGCAAGTAATTATGCCTAGAGATGGGAAAGTACAACATAAATATGATTGACTTGGCACTTTCCTTTATTGAACCATTAAGAAAAAAACAAATTATGAGTTTTAAAGGAGACTTTGACCAAAGGACCCCTTCTTTCATACTCTATGGCTTTCTGGTGAGAAAAGAGTGATATTCTCAAGCTGGCTCTAGCCTGCAAGTTAAAAAATGGATGATTTCAGCCCTCTACCGTAGGGTATTCTTCCCAGGACTGTCTCATTTACTCTTTGGCTAGAGCAGCCAGAGCTGTCAGAACAGGACTCTGTAGGAAACTAATACATCACAGAAAGAAACATCTTTGCAAAAAACAAGCCAAATCTAATGGCCACCAGTAGGGTCAAACCAAGTCAGATGGAGAGGCAAAACTGTGTGCTGAGAAATCTAAGATGGTGAATTTGGGTAGGACATCTGCTAGGTAAAAAAAAAAAAATGTGATCCTGAGCCAGTCTTGGGGAAGGAAGTGCAGTATACTTGGATCAGGGTTGAGTTTGATTTCTGACTCTACTGCTTTACTCAGGAAGCCTTAGTCTCTTCAGCTATAAACTGGAGATAATCACACCTAAGCAGGTTATTGGTGATTAGGAATAATATATGTGACATGCCTAGCACAGAAATAGCTGCAGATAATAAGGATGATGATGATGACAATGACTATTGACAACATCAGCCTGAAAACTGCTGAAGAAGCTGGCATCAGCACATTTGATTCCTATAGATTTGTGGCTGCCCGTTCCTGGAATTTTGAATTGGACTTTCCCACAGGCACAATTTACTGCTTATCATAAATAATCTCATTCTGCTTCCCTTTCCCCAGTTCCTCGTAACTTATTCACACCAGCTTTGTCCATCATAACATTGTGTTTGGAATATAACCAAGTCCACAATCATAAATGTTGAAAGTTCATTCAATTAGCAAATATTTACTGAGGTCCTACTATGTGCTAGGTGCTGGTGATTCAGTAATTAATAAAAATATGACTTGGTCTCTGCTCTCATGGCCACTTATAACTTGGTGGAGGGAAAAGAGGCCAATCAAATAATTATCCAGGTCAATATAAAAATATAATCTAAAAATAATAATTGCTATAAAGGGATTATTGCTTTCATTGTTATGAAAGTTAATACAGTCTGGGGATAGGAGCTGGGAGCTAGAGAAGAGGGGAGTTATAAATTATTGGATATTCTCAAATTATTTGGTTTTAGTAGAATTTCTGACATCAGTTATTATTTTGTGTAGTAATAAATAGGAGGAAAGGTGACTCATATTCATTAAATACCATGCTCTTGACAACAGCTTATAAGGTCATTTGATCTTTCAATTCCTAAGTAGTCTTTTCTGCATGAAACTTCTGGACATTAAGAATTAGTCCAGATAGGGCCCTGAACCAAGGTGGCAGAGTAGAAGGATGTGCTGTCACTCGCTTTTGCGAGAACACCAGAATCACAACTAACTGCTGAACAATCATCAACAGGAAGACACTGGAACTCACCAAAAGATACCCCACATCCAAAGACAAAGGAGAAGCCACAATGAGACAGTAGGAGGGGCACAATCACAATAAAATCAAATCCCATAACTGCTGGATGGGTGACTCACAAACTGGAGAAAACTTATACTACAGAAGTCCACCCACTGGAGTGAAGATTCTGAACCCCACGTCAGGCTTCCCAAACTAGGGGTCCGGCAACAGGAGGAGGAATTCCTAGAGAATCAGACTTTGAAGGCTAGCAGTATTTGATTGCAGGACTTCCACAGGACTGAGGGAAACAGAGACTCCACTCTTGGAGGGCACACACAAAGTACTGTGCATTGGGACCCAGGGAAAGGAGCAGTGACCCCAGAGGAGACTGAACTAGATCTACCTGCCAGTGTTGGAGGGTGTCCTTCAGTGGCAGGGGGTGGCTGTGGCTCACCATGAGAACAAGGACACTGGCAGCAGAAGTTCTGGGAAGTACTCCTTGGCGTGAGTCCTCCCAGAGTCCACCATTAGCCCCACCAAAGAGCCCAGGTAGGCTCCACTGTTGGGTTGCCTCAGGCCAAACAACCAACAGGGAGGGAACCCAGCCCCACCCATCAGCAGTCAAGCAGATTAAAGTTTTACTGAGCTCTGCCCACCAGAGCAACAGTCAGCTCTACCCACCACCAGTCCCTCCCATCAGGAAACTTGCACAAGCCTCTTAGATAGCCTCATCCACCAGACGGCAGACAGCAGAAGCAAGAAGAACTATAATCCTGCAGCCTGTGGAATGAAAACCACATTCACAGAAACATAGACAAGATGAAAAGTCAAGAGGGCTATGTACCAGATGAAGGAACAAGATAAAACCCCAGAAAAACAACTAAATGAAGTGGAGATAGGCAACCTTCCAGAAAAAGAATTCAGAATAATGATAGTGAAGATGATCCAGGACCTCGGAAAAAGAATGGAGGCAAAGATCGAGAAGATGCAAGAAATGTTTAACAAAGATCTAGAAGAATTAAAGAACAAACAAACAGAGATGAACAACACAATAACTGAAATGAAAAATAAACTAGAAGGAATCAATAGCAGAATAACTGAGGCAGAAGAACAGATAAGTGACCCAGAAGACAGAACGGTGGAATTCACTGCTACAGAACAGAATAAAGAAAAATGAATGAAAAGAAATGAAGACAGCCTAAGAGACCTCTGGGACAACATTAAATGCCACAACATCCACATTATAGGGGTCCCAGAAGGAGAAGAGAGAGAGAAAGGACCTGAGAAAATATTTGAAGAGATTATAGTCAAAAACTTCCCTAACATGGGAAAGAAAATAGCCACCCAAGTCCAGGAAATGCAGAGAGTCCCATACAGGATAAACCTGAGGAGAAACACGCTAAGACACATAGTAATCAAACTGGCAAAAATTAAAGAAAAATTATTGAAAGCAGCAAGGGAAAAATGACAAATAACATACAAGGGAACTCCCCTAAGGTTAAGAGCTGATTTCTCAGCAGAAACTCTACAAGCCAGAAGGGAGTGGCATGATATACTTAAAGTGATGAAATGGAAGAACCTACAACCAAGATTACTCTACCCGGCAAGGATCTCATTCAGATTCCATGGAGAAATCAAAAGCTTTACAGACAAGCAGAAGCTAAGAGAATTCAGCACCACCAAACCAGCTCTACAACAAATGCTTAAGGAACTTCTCTAAATGGGAAGCACAAGAGAAGAAAAGGAACTACAAAAACAAATCCAAACCAATTAAGAAAATGGTCATAAGAAGATACATATTGATAATTACCTTAAACGTGAATGGATTAATCCTCCAAACAAAAGACACAGTCTTGCTGAATGGATACAAAAAGAAGACCCATATATATGCTGTCTACAAGAGACCCACTTCAGACCTAGGGACACATACAGACTGAAAGTGAGGGGATGGAAAAAGGTATTCCATGCAAAAGGAAATCAAAAGAAAGCTGGAGCAGCAATACTCATATCAGATAAAATAGACTTTAAAATACAGAATGTTATAAGAGACAAGGAAGGACACTACATAATGATCAAGGGATAAATCCAAGAAGAAGATATAACAATTATAAATATATATGCACCCAACATAGGAGCACCTCAATACATAAGGCAACTGCTAACAACTCTAAAAGAGGAAATCGACAGTAACACAAAAAATAGTGGGAGACTTTAACACCTCACTTACACCAATGGACAGATCATCCAAAATGAAAATAAGTAAGGAAACACAAGCTTTAAATAACACAATAGACCAGATAGATTTAATTGATATTTATAGGACATTCCAGCCAAAAACAGATTATACTGTGTTCTCAAGTGCACACAGAACATTCACTAGGATAGATCACATCTTGGGTCACAAATCAAGCCTTGTTAAATTTAAGAAAACTGAAATCATGTCAAGCATCTTTTCACCACAATTCTATGAGATTAGAAATCAATTACAGGGAAAAAAACATAAAAAACACAAACACATGGAGGCTAAACACTGTTACTAAATTACCAAGCAATAACTGAAGAAATCAAAGAGGAAATCAAAAACTACCTAGAGACAAATGACAATGAAAACACAATGATCCTAAACCTATGGGATGCAGCAAAAGCAGTTCTAAGAGGCAAGTTTGTAGCTATACAAGCCTACCTCAAGAAACAAGAAAAATCTCAAGTAAACAATCTAACGTTACACCTAAAGGAAGTAGAGAAAGAAGAACAAACAAAACCCAAAGTTAGCAGAAGGAAAGAAATCATAAAGATCAGAGCAGAAATAAATGAAATGGAAACAAAGAAAACAGTAGCAAATATCAATAAAACTAAAAGCTGGTTGTTTGAGAAGATAAACAAAATTGATAAACCATTAGCCAGACTCATCAAGAAAAAGAGGGAGAGGATGCAAATCAATAACATTAGAAATGAAAAAGGAGAAATTACAACACACACCGCAGAAATACAAAGCATCCTAAGAGACTACTACAAGCAACTCTATGCCAATAAAATGGACAACCTGGAAGAAATGGACAAATTCTTAGAAAGGTATACCTTCCAAGACTGAACCAGGAAGAAATACAAAATATGAACAGACCAATCACAAGTAATGAAATTGAAACTGTGATTTAAAATCTTCCAAAAAAAAAAAGTCTAGGACCAGATGGCTTCACAGGTGAATTGTATCAAAAATTTAGAGAAGAGCTAACACCCATTTTCTCAAACTCTTCCAAAAAATTGCAGAGGAAGGAACACTCGAAAACTCATTCTATGAGGCCATAATCACCCTGATACCAAAACCAGACAGATACTACAAAAAAAGAAAATTACAGACCAATGTCACTGATGAGTATAGATGCAAAAATCCTCAACAAAATACTAGCAAACAGTATCCAACAACACATTAAAAGGATCATACACCATGATCAAGTGGGATTTATCTCAGGGATGCAAGAATTCTTCAATATATGCAAATCAATCAATGTGTGATACACCATATTAACAAATTGAAGAATAAAAACCATATGATCATCTCAATAGATGCAGAAAAAGCTTTTGACATAATTCAACACCCATTTATGATAAAAACTCTCCAGGAAGTGGGCAAAGAGGGAACCTACCTCAACATAATAAAGGCCATATACAACAAACCAACAGCAAACATCATTCTCAATGGTGAAAAACTGAAAGCATTTCCTCTAAGATCAAGAACAAGACAAGGATGTCCACTCTCACCACTATTATTCAGCATAGTTTTGGAAGTCCTAGCCATGGCAATCAGAGAAGTAAAAGAAATAAAAGGAATCCAAATTGGAATAGAAGAAGTAAAACTGTCACTCTTTGCAGATGACATGATACTATACATAGAGAATCCTAAAGATGCCACCAGAAACCTACTAGGGCTAATCAATGAATTTGGTAAAGTAGCAGGATACAAAATTAATGCATAGAAATCTCTTGCATCCCTATACACTAATGAAGCAAAATCTGAAAGAGAAATTAAGGAAACACTCCCATTTACCATTGCCACAAAAAGAATAAAATACCAAGGAATAAACCTACCTAGGCAGACAAAAGACCTGTGTACAGAAAATTATAAGACACTGATGAAAGAAATTAAAGATGATACAAATAGATGGAGAGATATACCATGTTCTTGGATTGGAAGAATCAACACTGTGAAAGTGAGTACACTACCAAAAGCAATCTACAGATTCAATGCAATCCCTATCAAATTACCAATGGCATTTTTTACGGAACTAGAACAAAAAGTTTTAAACTTTGTATGGAGACACAAAAGACTCCGAATAGCCAAAGCAGTCTTGATGGAAAAAAACGGAGCTGGAGGGATCCAGGAGTCAAGACTCCCTGACTTCAGACTATACTACAAAGCTACAGTAATCAAGACAATATGGTGCTGGCACAAAAACAGAAACATAGATCAATGGAACAAGAAAGAAAGCCCAGAGATAAACCCACACACATATGGTCACCTTATCTTTGATAAAGGAGGCAAGAATATACAGTGGAGAAAAGACAGCCTCTTCAATAAGTGGTGCTGGGGAAACTGGACAGCTACAGGTAAAAGAATGAAATTAGAACACTCCCTAACACCATACACAAAAATAAACTCAAAATGGATTAGAGACCTAAATGTAAGACCAGACACTGTAAAACTCTTAGAGGAAAACATAGGCAGAACACTCTATGACATAAAACACAGCAAGATCCTTTTTGACCCATCTCCTAGAGAAATGGAAATAAAAACAAAAATAAACAAATGAGACCTAATGAAACTTAAAAGCTTTTGCACAGCAAAGGAAGCCATAAACAAGACGAAAGGACAACCCTCAGAATGGGTAAAAATATTTGCCAGCGAATCAACGGACAAATGATTAATCTCCAATATGTATAAACAGCTCATGCAGCTCAATATTAAAAAAACAAACAACCCAATCCAAAAATGGGCAGAAGACCTAAATACACATTTCTTCAAAGAAGACATACAGATGGCCAAGAGGCACATGAAAAGCTGCTCAACATCACTAATTATTAGAGAAATGCAATTCAAACTACAATAAGGTAGTAGGTAGTTAGGTAGTTTCTAACACCAGTTAGAATGGGCATCATCAGAAAATCTACAAGCAACAAATGCTGGAGAGGGTGTGGAGAAAAGGGAACCCTCTTGCGCTGTTGATGGGAATGTAAATTGATACAGCCACTATGGAGAAGAGTATGGAGCTTCCTTAAAAAACTAAAAATAGAATTACCATATGATCCAGCAATCCCACTACTGGGCATATACCCAGAGAAAACCATAATTCAAAAAGACACATGCACCCTAATGTTCATTGCAGCACTATTTACAATAGCCAGGTCATGGAAGCAACCTAAATGCCCATCGACAGATGAATGGATAAAGAAGAAGTGGTACATATATACAATGGAATATTACTCAGCCATATAAAGGAACGAAACTGGGTCATTTGTAGAGACGTGGATAGATCTAGAGACTGTCATACCGAGTGAAGTAAGTCAGAAAGAGGAAAACAGATATTGTATATTAACGCATATATGTGGAACCTAGAAAAATGGTACAGATGAACCGGTTTGCAGGGCAGAAATTGAGACACAGATGTAGAGCAGTAACGTATGGATACCAAGGGGGGAAAGCGGTGGTTGGTGGTGGTAGTGGTGTGATGAATTGGGCGATTGAGATTGACATGTATACACTGATATGTGTAAAATTGATGACTAATAAGAACCTTCTGTATAAAAAAATAAATAAAATAAAATTCAAGAAAAAGAAAAGAATTAGTCCACTGTCAGACTTCCCTGGTGGCGCAGTGGTTAAGAATCCACCTGCCAATGCAGGGGAGATAGGTTTGATCCCTGGTCTGGAAAGATTCCACACGCCACAGAGCAACTAAGCCTGCATGCCACAACTACTGAGTCCATGCACCCCAACAGCTGAAGCCTGTGTGCTCTAGGGCCCGAGTGCCACAACTACTGAAGGCTGCAAACCTAGAACCCGTGCTCTGCAACAAAAGAAGCCACCACAGTGAGAAGCCCACGCACCACAACAAAGAGTAGCCCCTGCTCACCACGACTAGAGAAAACCCGTGTGCAGCAATGAAGACCCAACACAGCCAAAATAAATTAATTAATTAAAAAGAAAAAGAATTAGTCCACTGTCGACATGTAACTTTCTCCTCAATTCAGTGGAGAATCAGAGGACAGACTTGCATGACTCTTATTTCTACGTTCTAATATAAAGTTTCTGACCTGTGGGCCAAGGGCTGCCGGTTTCATTAAGGGAAATTCTAATAGTTGTGTCACATTGACACCACGAGGCTTACCGGCTTTTAACTGAGTTAGCTTAGGAAAAGTGCTAAATTAACCTTAGGTTCTTCAGCTTCAGGAACCCCAACACTGATGTTTAACATTGGAGATGGTTTCAAAGGGCTTAGCTCTCTGATTCCTTCACTTAATATCGTCAATACATGTTCTGGTTTTGATTCCTTCACTTAATATCGTCAATACATGTTCTGGTTTTGATGGGCTTGCACTTGTGGGCCTTCTAGTTTTTTTTAAGTCCTTTTTCTCACCTCTCTACATGTTTCCTTCTCTAGCTCTTCTAACTTCTTTTTCTTCACAACTGTGGCTCCTTCAAGAGCCTCTTGCTAAAAAAAAAAAAAATCAACAAAGGAGAAGTGAAAGTCCTTTGACTTCTTTTAAACCCATGACATTCTCAGACCCACAGGATTAGAAGAGAAAAGCAAGGTTGGTCAAATGCTAGCAAGCAGTCCACTTCATATCTCTGCTGGTATAGATTTTTGGGTTCTGTTCAGCCTTATATCACAGCATCTCAAAGAGAGCCTGTTACGTAGTTGGTACTTCAATAAATATTCGAATGGATGATGTACAAACTCCAAATTTGACTTTGTCATATGTTCATTGGCAAGTTTCACTTCTTTCCTTTGGGATTGTGAAGATAGTTCTAAAAGTACAGCCCAACACAGAAAATTGCTCTCCTTCTCTGTCTCGGCTGCGTTCTGTTTCTTCTACTCGCCTTCTTCATTGATCTTTATGTGTGAATCATGTCAGACTTTCCATTGTCCTTGGTTGCTTTACCAACTCACTCCCTATTTCCTCATGACCCTCTAATTTCTCAAATTGAGCTGGAGCTGGGCAGCATTTCAGGCTGGCTTAGCTGAGCAAGGAAGCTACAGGGCATTGGCTCATAACTACCATGAGAAAACTAGTCAGTCAGTGCCTTTGAAGACAGCTCTAGTTAAATTTCAAGAGTGGCCACTGACGTTAGTGTAATTACTATCAATGAAAGTGGCAACTCCCATGGTGAATTAGACCATGTTTCCCAGAATAGCTGAGATTCTAATTGGTAACACAGAGAACACAAGCAAATCAGGAAGGAAAGAAGGCTATTAATTCTAGATAGTGAAAATTGAGAAGGGAAAATGAGTTTTTAAAAAAAGAAATAACTCTGTGCTCAGAATAAACTTCTTTTATGGGTAGTTTATTATGTCTTAGAATTGTGCTCCGTGTTTTACATGTATTATCTCATGTAATCCTTTACCAGTGCTGTGCCTTAGAATTATTGTGTAATTGACAAGAAAATGGAGACTTAGAAAGTTTAAGTAGTGGACAATGGAACCAGGTAACCTAACTAAAACCCCCCAATTTTAGCCATTCTGTCATTCTGGGTAACTTATCTGGGTACCAATCACAACTATAATCGTACAATTGTCCCTCTGTATTCATGAGGTATTTGTTCTAGAACCCGCTGTGGATACCAAAATCTGTGGATGCTTAAGTCCCATAGTCAGCCCTGTGGTTCTGTGTTTCTGCGTTTCTGCATCTGTGGTTCTGCATCTGTGGCTTAGACCAACCTCAGATCGTGCAGTTCTGTACATATTTATTGAAAAAAAATTGTAAGTTCAAACCCGCATTGTTCAAGCGTCAACTTTTCTCTCAACCATTCTTGTTGCTCATTGAAGATGATGTACTGTATACATTTTGGACTCACTTGAATTCATAGTTGCCTTTGGGTTGTACTTAAAACTGGGTACTTGGGCAAAAGAAATACAAGGGCGTTTTTACTAGTTTACTTTGACTACCTTCCTCTGAATAATTTTGGGTAGAGAAAATAACACAACATTTAGAGGAAAGAGAACTGGGTTTGAATGTAAACAGAGGCACTCAGGTATTATATAAGAAAATGTCATAAAAGGCACATGACACTAAATAAATAGGTTATCCTTAAATGTAAATACAAAACAGAAAATACCTCAAATCTCCTTTCTTCCACATTTATCTTTTGGAAGGAGTAGAGATAGAGAAAGTAAGACTAGGAGAATGTGGAGGTAATGTTAGGAGCAGGAAGGAAGAGAAGAGAAACCAGGAGAACATATGTCCAAAGATGCATGACTCCATCAGGTAAGAGCCCACCAACCTTCTTTGTCACTCCTTCACCTACTGCCCCACCCCCCAATCTTGTCTCCAGTCCAAACATAAACACAAATGAAACATGAATCTCTGTCTTCATCTAAAAAAGACTCACAGCAAGATTCAGTTTTGAACTACACTCCAGATGAAGGAGAGGTCTGTGGTTCCAAGTCTCACGTTTGTACTTTGCCGTTTGATGGGGTCCTGCACACGCAAGAGGAAGAATGAAAAGAGGGCTGAGTTGGGGAACTGAGGGCACCAGACGACAAGAGAAACTTTGCTGACTTTTCCTTTGGCAAGATCAGTCCTAAATTAATCCTAGGCTTCAAATGCAGTGAGGGATGAGGAGAATCTTCTGGAAGTTTTAAATGCCACCAAGTACTTGAGACTCTTTTCTGGGCATTTAAAAAGGTCATGAAAATCATGCTCACCTTTATTTGTCAGATATCTATGAGGTCATCATGAGTTAGGTTAAATGTGGAAACAAAGATTACAGGCTTGTATCTGATTCCAGAGTCCAAGTTATTATGGACTCCTCTCTCCTCTGCTCAGCCTCTGCCCTTGCTTTCAGGATGCCAAGGTAAAAGACTTTAGCTACATGCTTGTCATGGGACAGAGGGACAGGACTGTCGACAGCACCAGATGTGGCAGTCAATGCCTTTGGTGATGTAGGTGATGAATTCCTGTGGGCCTCACCTGCTGCCCCCTGCCCCCAAATCTTGTCTCCAGTCCAAACATAAACACAAGTGAAACATGAATCTCTGTCTTCATCTAAGAAAGACTCACAGCAAGATTCAATTTTGAACTACACTCCAGATGAGGGAGAGGTCTGTGGTTCCAAGTCCCGTGTTTGTCATTTGTTGGGGTCCTGCCCACGCTTGAATTCCTGTGGGCTCAGCACGTGTGGGACCTCGCTATTAATAAACTGTTCTGGTTAACTGAGAGGTACTAGTTGCCCACAGATAGACTGCCCATTTTTTAAGAATTATACAATTAAACTTAATTCAATTTTTCTGTGATGATAGCCTTTGAGGATCAGGCAATTAGTGCTTCTGTCTCATTATCATGAATAGAAATTCTCATCATGCCAGCGAATTGTGGACGCAATGGCTCATGGAGAGCTCAAATAGAGAGCATGTCAGCAAGCCAGTATTTACTCTCTGAGGGTAACTAACCATTGTGGAGATACTGCTGGCGGCAAAGGATGTGACGGTTCTAGAAGGGACGGGCAGGGGAAGTGACATTCCTTTTGATGTACACTATTGACCATCATTGAAATAAAGCCCACTTGAACTGATTTGCAAGCTCACATCATTGACTTCAGACATATGTGCTCCTGGGCACTGTGAAGAAGACCTGCTAACAGCACACAGTGCCCTTTAAGGAGCACCCTTTGGTTGTGCTGCAAATAGAGATTCAGAACTCTGGTTTTGAATCCACGCTGGTGTTGGCTCATTGAAAGGAGCAGTCAAGTTTCCATTAGAGCTGTGGTGAATGAAAATCTATTGAATTCCACAAGCATTTAATAGAGTATTTAATGTAGGCAAAGCTCTATGTTAGGTGATGTAGAGGTACAGGGATAAAGGTGAAGGCGGGTGCCTGGTAATCCATGGGTTCCTGGTTGTAGGAATCCTCTTCACCTGGTTCAGCAAAGCTCTCGGTAGAGCCCACTGCATTATAGACAGATGTGAACAAGCGTGACATTGTGAAATACTGACTTTCCCTCTGTCTTAGTTCACATTCCTCCCCAAAGAAGACTGCGTCAGGAGTAGTTTACTTGGGAAGTGATCCCAGGAAGCACAGCTGAAGAACTGGGGAAGGTGAGACAGGGAAGGGAGAAAAGCCAGTGTAAAGTGTGTTGACAAGCACTTCCCACTCTGGGTCACTGGGACTCTCTGAGGTACTTTGTAGGACGTGTGCCAGATGTCCTACTGGAGGATGGGGAGTTGAGACATCTATTGACTCCCAGCCCCCATCAGTTGGGGATTGGCCTTGTGGTCACATTCCTCAGAAGTTCCTGGTGCAGACAAGGCTGAGCAGGCTTGAGAGGCTGAGAGGAAATCAGGAGCTCCAGGTGGGAGCTGTCAGCAGGTTGGAAAAACTTTGTCCTAGAAGTCACCTCAGACTAGGGGATTTCTGTTGATTTATTATAACAGTTGCATGTATTCACCACAGAAAGTTTGGAAAATAGAGAAAATAAAATTCTATAATCTCACTTCTCAGAGATCACCACTGTCATCATTCTGGTGTATTTCCTACCCAAAATTGGTTTTTCGTTGTGTGTGTATGTGTGTGTATCCTGTGCGTGTATATTGGTGGGGTTTTGCTTTGTTTTGTTGGAAATTCGACTTTGTCTTGCTTTTTCTCCACCATTCAAAGCAGCTCTATCCTTAATATTTACTTGTCTCAGGGAGTTTTGAAGAACTGAAAATAGACAGTACATGAAGTTAGTGCATCCTCCTATCTTTTGTAAGAATGTTGCAGAGATTATTCTAGGTGTTCTGGAGGAAGAGGGGAAATGAGGGAACCCTGCTGGCTTAGTCAGTCTGGGCTGCTATTATGAAATACCATAGACTGGGTGGCTTATAAACAACAGAAAATTATTTATCACAGTTCTGGAGGCTGGAAGTCCAAGATCAGGGTGCTAGCATGGTTGAGTTCTGGTGAGGTCCCTTTTCTGGGTTGCAGACTACCAACTTGTTGTATGCTCACATGGCAGAGAGCAGAGAGTTCTCTTGTTTAGGGCCTTTTATAAGGGCACTAATCCCATTCATGAGGGCTCCATCCCCATGACCTAACTGCCTCCTAAAGGCCCCTCCTCTTAATACCATGCCATTAGGGGTTAGGATTTAACATATGAATTTTGAGGGGCCACAAACATTCAGTCTATAGCACCTTGACAGTAGCAAGCGAGAGGAGATTCAATCCAAGATTGGAGGGTTGCTAGAAAAGCAACTCCTTGGTATCCCAGAAAGACTGTACCTTAGGCACAGGGACTCTAAGGCTTGCCAATGCTTGCAGAGCTTCACATAAGGCATAGAAGAAACAGATTCACCCTGCAGAAGGCCTCGAGCCTGCCGGGCAGTGGCATCTGGGGATGGAGTGACTGACCAGTGCAGACTGACAATGATTACCGATGACCTAAGGGAGCTCCCTGCTGCTTGGCTCTGCATAATATTCTGGGACTTTTCCAAAATTCTAAGGAGGGGGAGACCTGCAGAAGTGACTGTGAATTATTCCATCACCACTGTGGATGTGGGCTCATAATTAGCTTTAGTTTGATTAAGAAAGAAAGAAAGAAAGCAAAAATGAGGATTTAAATTCCAGATTTCTGCAGATTCCCAGGGGATTACTTTCCCGTGGCCTCCTTGACTTTGGGTTCCTGAGTCAGATCTACTCCCTCTGATGAAGCTCACATCAACTCAGATATGCTCTTTTGCTCTTTCATCATTTTCCACAAAAAATAAAAAGCACTTACTATAAATATTTTATCTGGTCAGTTTTACTAAAGACGGGGGTCCCGGGGAGAGATCACATTACCCTTCAGCGTCATGCCATCTCGCTGACTATCTTCCCTTTTCCTGTGTCTCCCCTTTCCACCTGCAGCAAAAATGGGCTCCACTGGCTCCTCTGTCTCTTTAGGCTAGGGTTTACTCTGATTCCTTGTTAAATGTATTCTCTGTTCTCGATCATTCTTCTAAGAAGAAAAACAACTTTCTCTCCTTTTCATTTCATTACAAGTTGCTAATGACCTTTCTGAACTGGATCATGACCTTGGGAGTCTTACATTCTCCCAAAATTTCCTTAGGGAAATTGTTCTTCTAGATACAGACAGTGCCCTTCCTAAAAGGCATTCTGTTGAATACGGTTACATATGGTATATAAAACGGCCTCTTCAAGAATTTTCAAGCCGTGGATCGAGAGCATTATGGCAGAGACACCAAATCCCATTTCATTTTTCTCTTCTCGGGAACTCTGGAAGATGTTCTCTAGCTTCCCTTATAGTTAGGATGTGACTATGTGATGAGTCTGAGCTATGAGCCGTGGGCAAAAATGACAGATGTCACTTCCAGGCTGAAGGATGTCCAAGCCGGCAGGCAGCTCTCCAGCTCTCTCTCTGTCACAGCAGCTGCAGAAGCGATGTGGTCAGATGGCAGAGCCGCAAAATGTAAGCAACCTGGACCACAGGGTCACCTCCTGGAGCAACTGCCCTGGAGAGTTGCTTGACTGATTGGACTTTTTGGTCTACTTGAGAAAGAAAGAAACTGTCATTTTAGGCCACTAAGACTTGTAGGTTATTTTGTAACTATAGCATATCCTAAATTAATGGTTGAGCAGTGATCTAAGTAACATGACTAACTCTGGTATCAGACTTACTAGGTTCCATTCCATGCCCTACCACTTTCTAGTTGTTGGACCTTAAAATAAACTAAAACAACCTTAATCTTACTAAGCTTCAGTTTCTTCATATCTATAACAGTACCTTACTAGTACAAGGAGACGACCAATATGAGGTACTTAGAATACTGTCTGACACAGAAGAAGTGTTCAAAAAGCAATAGCTTTTTGATGACAAGTATCATGCCTGATGATGTTTAAAAGCTAAAACAAAATTATTGATATAAGCATATAAGTACTCCCAAGCAATTTCAATGTCCGTGTTCTTTGTTTATATTCGGAATCAATTATTCATCTAAAGTAAGAGCATTGGGAAAGCTATTTGTTGAGTCAATATATGTTTACTTACTAAGGGCAGTAATCAAATGTATGAGCCTTTGTTGCCGCAAAGCTGCACGTAGCACTGTTTTCTAGATATTTTAATCTTTCGCAACCATGATTATGTCTATGTATTATTTCTAAGCTAGCCTATTTTTGCTCCATTTTTCCTCCCTAAATTTGTTTTTCCACCAACTTGTCTTTCTATTATAAACAGAGGCCTGTCTTACCTCTTTCAGGTTGAGTACACATGGCAGTACATTCTTGATTCTGTCCATCTCCCTTTGTGCTGGTTGTCAGGGTGATGGGGAGAGGAGGCTAGAAATTGGTGAGGGATGAGACAAGATGCTTTCGCAGTTTAATGCCCGGGTGGTTGGCAGTTTGGCGGGGACCTTAGTAAAGTGAAGGCCACGATGAGCTGGTTTTCTCTCTGTAGTACGTGAGTACACTCTGGGGAGTGGGATTTCAGGCCGGTCAGCACAAAGCAGTTTTGTCATGTGAGTTTGTGGTACCAGCAGACCGTTAAAGTGGAAACATCCTGTAGCTTTTGAGAAATGCAGAATTCCAATGTTGGAAAGAGTTTGCTCCTATATTTAGGAATTACTTACTTGAGAAGTTAAAATTGAAGAGATTGAGAGTAGAACAAAAAAAGATTCCTCAAATTAAGTAGAAGGAATAGGGGCCAATTAAGAGAACAGAGAGGAGGACCATCGTAAGAGGACATTGCTCTGAAAGCTAAAGAGGAGAGTTCCGTGGAGTGTCTGGTACATAGACACTAAATACTTAACTATTAGAATGAGTGGATGGAAGGGCATTCAACCATGCTAAATGGCCCAGGCTCTTTAAGGAGAATGCCATCGAATCAGCCTCACTCCTGGCTCTAGGTTACAACCTTTGTATTCATTTTTAATCTTACTTGTTTTGTTTGTTTGGTGTTTTTCCAGCCCTTAGTTCTAATTTATTTTACCTTGCTGTCTTAACTGATTTCGGAGCAAAGGAAGATACTTAGAAATTAAAGCATTTTTTCCCCAAGCAATTCTAAATTAGCAGGATTTGAAACAAATCAAGAAAATATTTACTATTCAACCCCACCAGGAGATTTCTACCCAATACAACATTATTATGAAACTTGGGATAAGCACACTGTCATAAGGACTGAACCCCAGATGCATCTGGATAGCAGTCGTCATTATAAAAATAAGAGATTTCGTTCATAAAATATTTCCACGTAATTTCTGTTCCAATGAATGATATAATTACATAAGGGTCTGTATATAAAGCCATGTTGAGATGAGTGTGGCTAACCAGTGATAACATCGGTGACTTCTATAAATCTGTAGTTATCAGTCTCCATACAGAGCGTTTCTGGGGGAATCAAGATGGGACTGCTTATTAAGAGCCTGGCAATTTTCCTTCCTACATATTGAAGAAACTGGGATTTTGGTTTTGGCGGCCGCCAGTCTCAAATCTTTCCTAACTCTTCACCCAACAAGCTGCCTGTCCTGCCTTTCCTTTGACTTAAAATCAAGGACCTACCTTGCCACCAGCCAAGGCTGCGGGCTCAACCATTTCCATCAGCTGGGGCACACAGGTGGCAGCTCCAGCGGGGAGGCAGCTGAAAGCTACGTCACATCCGGCTCCGTCCACCGCACCTACCTGCAGCTTGGTGCACCGTGCCTTTTCCTGCCAGAGGCCAGTTTCTCTTTCTGAAGGCTTTCTCCTCCTTTGGCAGCAGGAGACCCAGAAGCAGAGTGAATTGGTAGTGGGCATGGGATTGGGGAGGAGGGAATGGGACTCTTTGGTGAGTCGCAGCCACATCCACAGGACCCCTAAGCATGAGGCTATTCTCATTAATGTGGCTATTCCCATTTGTCTCTGACATAAACAGCAGAAGGATGGGCTGGAGAGATCAGACAAGGCAGCGCGTTTTCCTTTGACAGAAGATACTGCATCTCTATTCCATTTTATGTTTCTAGAGTATTGTGACAGACAGCAGCTTAAATAGATTAATGTTTCTAATTCAAAATATAAGTCAATTCTACTGCACACATATATGGCTGAGTAGGTGCAGGAGGTAGGGGGAGATTAAGAGTCTTTTCCCGGTTCTCAAGATATGTATGCTTTCATTTTCCCCCCATTTGGAGGAGGAGAGGTAAAGACAGATAACATATAGGAAAAACACTCAAAATGAAAAACTTGCTTGAATTACTGCTAGTGCTAAACTGTTCCAGTGTCATAAATTTGGATTCCTTAGGGCTTGCTTTTTATGATCTTTCTGTGTTAGAATTTTTTTATAGCAGACACTTGATGTACCACTCATACAGTTTCATTCACATTTGACACTGGATAAGAATTTTCTTT
The DNA here is from genome assembly GCF_964270905.1 of Leucopleurus acutus. Lineage (NCBI taxonomy): Eukaryota > Metazoa > Chordata > Mammalia > Artiodactyla > Delphinidae > Leucopleurus > Leucopleurus acutus. Next base: position 59,360,132 of record NC_139154.1, read on the forward strand.
TTAAAACCAAAAATACAAGTGAATGTTGTATAAGTAAATGATTCAAGCTCTGTGTTCCCAGAATTCTGTGGGAATGGGGCTTTGAATAGGATAACTGAGCAGTCCCTGTTACTATTTAATTTACAAAAATTCCTTAGCGTTGGCAGTCATTTACATGTTCATTTCATCTTTTTGCACTTAGTAAGGAGCTGTTTAGCTTTCATGTTGTACTTTTAGAACTAATAAATCAATGTCATTACTCTGATGGATGTGCCATTTCACTTTTAATCTGTGTGGCGGTTGCTTGCGGTGGCTTAATTGAAAAACTATAATTGCCATGTTATTTAATTTGGCAAATGGCTTATTTATTTATTTATTTATTTTTGGCTGCCTTGGGCCTTTGTTGCTGTGCGTGGGCTTTCTCTAGTTGCAGCAAGCGGGGGCTACTCTTCGTTGCCATGCGCGGGCTTCTCATTGCAGTGGCTTCTCCTGTTGCGGAGCATGGGCTCTAGGTGCGCGGGCTTCAGTAATTGTGGCACACAGGCTCCGTAGTTGTGGCTCATGGGCTCTAGAGCGCAGGCTCAGTAGTTGTGACACACGGGCTTAGTTGCTCCGCAGCATGTGGGATCTTCCCGGACCAGGGATCGATCCCGTGTCCCCTGCATTGGCAGGCAGATTCTTAACCACTGCACCACCAGGGAAGTCCCTGGCAAATGACTCTTCTATTACCACTTCTAGGAAGTGTGTCTTCTCTAGAATATTTCAGCTGAATTTGTTTCCTGACCTCTTCTCTGTGGACCTTTTGTTAGCTGATGTCATACCTGTCACTTTAAGTTGGGTATACTTTTTTTTTTAAGCTTTTAGAGTACTTTTCTTTAAATAAAAGGTATCAACGAAATTTGACATTTTATGAGTAAATACAGCCCTACTTATCAGTGTGAAAGAAGAGGAGACAGATTGACTGGACTCTCTCTGTGGTGCCTAGGATGGCCTTAGAGTCCCAAAGAATTTGAGTCTAAACATCTGTTCCTTTAGGTTGTCTCTTCCAGGTTTTTTGGATTTTTTTTTTCCATTGCACTTTTCAAGTATTCTGTACCACTGTTAATCCCTAGGAATCCTGATACCAAATGGCTCATTGTGTATGATTATCTGAGATAATCCAAGTGATTAGTATGATAGAAAGAATATAGTTTGCATTGGAATGTAATTCTGTGATTAAATTTAGGGATTTTTGTGTCTGGAGTTCTGGGAATTCTCAGTATTTCCTCATAGATAATGATGTCACTGACATAGAAGAATGCTAGGAAGCAGGCTGGTTCTCCTATCTCATCATTCCTCCTCAATACAGCCATTCGTTCTCATCCGTGCTCAGAGTAGATTGTACTATTCACAGAAACCATGCATAGGACCAGTCCAAATTCTAAGTGATCTGTACTCATCTTCCTTCTGTCCCCATGCCAACTCAACTTTTACTGGCATAAGGGGGGAATATTAAATGTTGTTTCTTAACTATCTTGACTGATGGGCTCAAAGCTCTGTAAAAAATACAATAGTCAGGTTCCTGACTGCAAGCAAACTGTCTTAACTAAAAGGACACTGGCCAGCAGGATACTGGGAGGGATCCCTGCAGTTATAGGAGGTCCAAGAGAGGCAATTTGACAGGAAGCCAAGGGAGGCTTGGGGCAGAGCAGCCAGATACCCAGCCGGGGACATGCTGTAAAGCCACTTTGGTCCAAATGCCACTGCTCTTCCACAACTTCTCATCAATTTGAACTTTCAGTTTCCTCCTGCCTTGGTTACAGTGGCTCAAGATTCTGAGTCTCAGAAGCAAGCAACCAGTGGACTGGTCGTAGGTCCTATGAGCTTCCAAAGGAGGATCCTATTGGGGGAAGGTGGTGTTAGAAATCACCCTTCTGCAAGGCTCCACGGAATCTCTCCAAGGAAAGATGGAATGCTAACTGGAAGGGATAGAGATAGGATGCTAGACAGCCACAAACAAGTCAATAAGTATCTGTAAATGACTGCTGCATCAGCTAAGAATAATGACAGCGTTATCTTCAGGAACAGAAGTCTGGAATACAGTACTTGAGGGAAAAAATCTGAACTGTGCACTGAGTCATGCAGCCAGCAGCCCAGCAAAGAGGTTCCACCTGCAGTGCTGACCACAACTCAGGGCTGAGCCTGAACTGCATGCAGTCAGGGAAAGCAGAGAGGAGTCTTACCCACACACGCGTGCAGGGTATCAAGGTTTCTGCTTGTGCCTTTGAACCGCCCACCCGCTGCTTCTTTATTGAACCAAGAAGCCAAGGAGTTTCTTGCTTCACTTCAAAGCCCTGGGTCCTCCGCAGCGAACCCTGGGTGGGTTCAGTGAGGTCTGGTTCCCACCCTCCTAGCCGCTGTGCTTCCTGTCACTGCTTATCTCAGGCATCCTCCAGGAGACTGTCCTTTCTGGACTTCTGTGCTTTCCACGGAAGGGGCAGGTCAGAATTCTCAGGAATGTTGGAAATGTGGGGCCAGTTAACTCGGATTTCCTTACAGGAAATGTAAACTTGCCCCGCTTTAGCCAGGGCCCCCAGCGTCTTCAGTGAAGACGCTAAAAAATATATATATATATATTTTTTTCATTTCTACCAATCTCGTCTCCGTGTCTACACCTTATATCTATCTACCTTAGCATCAGCCAGCTGGCACGTTGTGTCTCATTTGGCTAGAAAAACTGAACAATGCTGGGCATTGTTCCATGTACTGAAAATGAGTGATTTGTTATTTAAAATCTAAATAACTTAGTATGCTCTCCAAGAAATTATCTGGTTCAGAAAGTCGACAGGGAAAACTGACGAAGGGGGAGGAGGAGGAAAGGGGTTGGGGGAGAAGGAAACCATGGACAAAAAAGGAAACTTTTCTGAAATGAAGGAAGGAGGATAAAAGTCGTACTTTTTTTTTTTTTTTGCGGTACGCGGGCCTCTCACTGCTGTGGCCTCTCCCGTTGCGGAGCACAGGCTCCAGACGCGCAGGCTCAGCGGCCATGGCTCACGGCCCAGCCGCTCTGCGGCATGTGGGATCTTCCCGGACCGAGGCACGAACCCATGTCCCCTGCATCGGCAGGCGGACTCAACCACTGCGCCACCAGGGAAGCCCAAAAGTCGTACTTGTTTTGAGCAAGTGTCTCCAGTGATGCAGAAAATCGGAGAAGGCCCTTGATCTCACTGTTCAAGGCACCATGGCGTCTGGTGGTTCTCTGGCACCATACATTCCCATGCGGAAGGGAGATCTTTGCTCGATCTGGGAACCCTGGTGCTGAGGTCCTGCCTCCAAGGGCATACCTGCCACTGCTTGTTCCATATTCACAGGTGGGGGAAAGATTCCCAGCTGACTCCACGACCTTCCTTTCCACTCTCCAAGCTCCCCAAACTTCCTGTTAATTTGGAGGGAATCCCTCCATCTTCACGGTTCCCTTCAAGTTCCCTTTAAATTTCCAAGCCACCTAGCGAAATCTCTACAATGGCTGTGGGCTTTTGGACACAAAATCTGGGAAGGCTTGGGTAGCCCAGCCAAGACTACTTCCCCATCTCTCTCAAAGTAGGGAGCACTGAGCCTGCAAAGGGCGTATCAGGCAGCCTGCAACCTGTGTCCTCCTAAGATGTTCACGTACTCATCCCCGGACCCTGGGAACTACAGAAGTGTCAAATGATAAACTGATAGCATTTGAAGTCATCAAGTTTGTGGTAATTTGTTATAACAGCAATAGGAAAATAAGCCACAATCTACGTATGTTCATCCTGAGTTTGGAGCCACCTGAGAAATGAGACACAAGAGACGGAAGGAAGGAGATTTAGAATGTTAGCTTCACTACTGTGGAAGGGGTTTTGAGAAGGTAGCGTTTTCTTTGTGTGCATTGTGGGCTTGTTAATCCTTTACCCCTGAGCGAGAAAGGCTTATGTATTCAGACCCTGGCAGAGCTCTGCTAACTCGTTCTCCAGGCAGTGCTCCCCTTGGCGGAGAGCAGAGAACCTGCACATCCTGAGGGCAGGACGAAGCAGGGGAAGGATGCTTGGAAACGGCTCAGCCCAGCACACGCTGAGCTCACCAATTAGACATGTCACTGTCCCTTGGGCAGGAGAGGGTAAAGGAGCCAGAAAGGCAGTAAGTGTTCTAGCAGGAGTTCCTCAATCAGGATTATAAGGTCAGGGGGATAGAGGTCCCTCCTTTAGTGTCTGCTGCCTGTCTTAATTTGTGAGGAGAAGAAGAAAACAGAAACTTCATATCTTGGAAATTGTCCTTCCATGTGCTTAATGTAAGTAATACTTCCCATATTTTGAACTTAAAAACACAGATACTTTTTTTAATCCTAAACTCCTCATTTATAAAAATATACACACTACTATATATAAAATAGGACAACAATAGGACCTACCGTATAGTGCAGGGAACTATACTCAATATTTTGTAATAACCTATAATGGAAAAGAATCTGAAAAAATGTATGTGTAACTGAATCACTTTGCTGTATACTTGAAACTAACACAACATTGCAAAATCACTATCCTTCATTTTTAAAAAGCCAAAAAAAAATCCAGATTTTTTTATCAATAGAAAATCAGATTCCCCCCAATCTCTTTAAGTAAACATTAAACAGATACTTAAAGAAATAGGATTGAAAGGGCATCACGTCATTACTCTTGCTCCGTCCTGTGTGTCTCTGTGTGTCCCTGAGTTTGTAGCTTCCCTTTCCTGTAGTTTTTTGGGGGCTTCCTCTCCCCTGCTGTCACCCTCCACTCTAGTTTCTCTCCTTGTCCCCTTCCATTTGCCACTCAGAACTCCTATTCACTGATGAACAAACTCCCTTATATCTTTGTGCTGTTTATTTGATTCTCCCTGCACCTCCTGATTGTAGCAGAAACCGGGGTCCCACCTGGGATACGCCTTCCCCTGGGGCTCATTCTGCTACATCCCTCCTCTGATCCTAGGCTCCGAGATGGCCTGGTGTGATGTTCATTCCCTAAGGCTGCCAGACCATGATCCTGCCATCTTGCTTCTTGGAGGCTCGTGAGTTTCGGTCCATCATCCTCTCATGTCTCCTTTTTGCTATTATTTGCTGACCACCCAGTGACTCCTTCTCACCGAGTATTCATCCTGATGGTGGTTTGCCTCTGCTTCCAAAGTCCAGTCATCATTCAGGGGGATTTTCATGCTCTATGAACAACCCATCCTATACCTTGGCCTCTCAGTTTCTTTCTCTTCAAGGACCTCTTCCTCCATTCAGTTTCACCCTCACACAGCCGTAGGCTGGAGCCTGTCGACCAGCCAGAACCATTCCAGAATCATAATTCAGACTCATTGCTTGGAGCCTGCTGACTTGGTTCTCCTCGTGACCCCTCTTATTCCACACATCAGGACTTCTCATTCATTGATTCCTCTACCTCCTGCCTCTCTCACTTTTATCTAGCCTATATGCAGCATTCTATCATTTCAAACTTCTCTTCTAATAACCTAACTTCCCACAGTAATTACACCCACCTGGAAAAACCCCACATCCTGGACGGATCCAACTACCCACTTTTCTCATGTGCCTTACTGGGTGTTTTTTGACACTGTCTTAAATTCGTGGCCATCATCTCAATCTGAGTGCATGATACTACCCAGCAATCTCTCAGTCCACTCTCCCATTTCAAACTGTCTCACTATCCTCAAACTTCCAAACCAAATATATTCTCCTTCAATTAAGCTGATAGACCTGGCTCCTCTTTTGTACAGAAAATAGACACGATCAGACAGGAACCTGCTCAAATTAGTGCTACCAAGTTCACAAATCCAGCTATTTCAATCATATTTTCCTCCTTATCTGCTGCTGTCATTTAAGCGACTTTTATAAAATTCTGATTCCTACACTCTGTTTTAAATTGCACACCTTCCTTATTTTCCAGGAGCTTATCTTTTTCTTAAATCCCTTCTAATTCCAGGAGCTTTAATTTCTCCAAGTCTATTGACTCATTCCAGTCAGCTTTTCAACATTCTTAGATTTCCCCCATTTGAAAAAACAAAAAGCACGTAGATGGGGTAGAGATGAGAGTGCAAAGCCAGTACAGTTTACCAAATCTTTGGGGTGTGGGGGCATGATGAGCTCGGGAAGGGTGCCTGAGCACACCCCTCACTGGGCATCTTTCGTATTGCAGTTTTGGGCTGGGCCTTCCTTTCTGGGAGAAGAGCCCCCAATTTTTTTTTACCTAGACCAAATCACATCTTGACTGCCTGCTTTACTTTTTGTCCTTTTCCAGCTACTTCATAAGGGAGTTGTTATCACTGACCATCTCTATTTTCCCATCTCACACTCACTCCTCTACCCATTATAATGTGGTTCTACCCCCTCCAACGCTCTGTAACTGCTTTCATCAAGGTTGCCAATGACCTTCGTATTGTCAAATATAATGGACAATTTGAAGTCCTTATTTAACCTCATGGAAACATTTGTCACCGTTGACCACTTCTTCCTCCTCAAAACTCCACTTATCATGGTTTCTCTGGTTATTCCTTTTCAGATTCCTTTATTAGCTCTTCTTCTAAGTAACCTGTAAGTGTTAGAATTCTACAGGGCTCTATTTTTCACTTGCTATACTCTTCCCAGCCCATCTCATCTACTGCCATGGTTTCACTGACTACCCAGATCCATCTCTGACCCTAGCCAAGCCTCACCTACTCGTATAAAGCTTCTTATTTGATTTCTCCACTTGGATGTTCCAACACACCTTAAGATCTTTTGGAAACATGTCCAAGGCTGAATTTATCGACACCTTCCGCAAACTTGTGTGTCCCTCAGGGTTTTTTCCTATTGCATTTTATAAATAGTGCAAGACAAAGACTTGGTACTCCGTGACTCCTCTTTCTCACTTCTAGTCCTGTATTATCACTAAATCATACGGAAGGGCTCTCATAAATCTCTCAGATCGCCTTACAGTCGGCATCCTAGTCCGTGCACCCTCACTTCCCATCTGGGCTACCTTATTAATCTCCTTTTTTGATGCTCCTGTGTTTATCTTTTTTTTCATTTGCTGCCATATCCTTAACACCTAGGCAAATACTGTCATCAGTAGTTGTACAATATGTATTTAGTGAATGAATTAAGTTATTCATTCTTGTCTTTCTCACATCTAGCCTCTAGTCTACATACAACATATTCTTTGAAAACTGTAAGTCTAATTATATTACCCTTCCTGTTGTTATAGCTTAAATGCCTTCAATGGCATGTATTTGCTCCTAAAATTAAATCCAAACCTTGTTTAAGTAACACTTTGGCTCTGCTCACCTTTCCAACCCCATTGCACCCTGCTTCCATGTAGCCCCTTGGCTGCCTGCTGGGCAACTTTCATTTCCTCTCTCTCCAGACGTGTAAACATGTAGGAAAGACCTACAGCGTTCTTCACCACGCTCTTCTACTTTGCTAACTCTTGTTCATTCTTCGTGTTCAGTACTAGTTGTCCCTTCCTCACACAAGCCTAGTCTGACCCCCAGATAATTTTACCCATCATGTGCTTCTGCAGCTTCCTCTGCCGCACTTCTCGTAGTACTTTTCACACCTTTAAAAACATCTGCAGTGCCTGTATTCCACACTAGCATTAAAGTTGAGACCCTCATTCATCGTGGTTTCCCCAGCACATGTAGCAGAAATCTTTGCTGAATGAAAAGATGAATTTAACAAGCATTCATCAGTATGAATAATTCACACCCTCCACCCAATTAATATATGTCCTAAGGACTGTGTATTCCTTTTGTTGTTTCTCCCTCTCTACATTTGATTTCTGAATTCATTTTGCTAGTTTGCAGAGTATGAGATAAGCTGAGATGGACACAGGGGTTGGAGATGTGATATCTGTTTGTGTTAGTAACCAAGATTGTTTGATTCCTTGTAAGTCCTCTGCTGGTACTGACTATTCTGACCTTGGACACAATCAGATCTGGAAGAACCTTGAGTTTGTCTAGTAATTCCTAACATAAAGGACCTTCCATCCCTTTGTATGTGGTTGGAAAACTGTTAGTTTTTTAAAAAGCATACTTGATAAGTATATCCATTTTGAATGTGGTTTAGATTAAAGCATTTCCCGAGAGTTTCATTTTTACTGCTGGTTTCATTGGCAGTTGGCAAATTTGTCCTTTTGTTAAACTATGTGAAAACAGCTCTAAAGAAATTGGCTCCAAAGGCCATTTTAATATTTTTCTTATGGGAGGAAATTAGTGGCCACATTTAACAAATCAACATCTCTACTTAATGTCCCTCTCCACTGTTACCTTTGGAGCATTTTAAAGGATAGAAACCAGAAAAATCTCCTGAGTATGATATATAGAGCTTCTTTTAGCCTCTTGGAAATGATAGGGTTTGGGAGTGGGGAGGGAGGGATATTGGAAAGAGAGAAATAGGAATAAAAGTGAGGGATGATAGGATTATTTTTCTTTATATTTTTATTAGTTTGCCAAATATCTTAACCTGACATTCTAAATCCTCTTTTAAAATATCATGGAACTTTACCAGCAGATGAGTTTTCAGAAAAATTTCAGTATGAGAGCAGTGGAGGGATTGAGTCTTTTCTTGAGGCTTCAGGCTAAACATAGGGGCTGTTGCCAGGGCTAGCGATCAATAATGAGATGTGACTTCAGGGAAATCATCTATGAGCAGATTTCCCCCCCTCTTCCCCCAAAGCTCCATCACGAACCTATCATGGTGCCAGGAATTTTGCTGTTAATTATTCATTCCTCTAGGCTTAAGGGATTGTATACTTAGGAGTCTTCTATGAAAATGCAGTTTTCCCCTCTGAGGTCTCCGGCACACACACATAGATATAGCACTTACCAGTTATGAACACTAATTAATCAAATGTCTTTCCTTAAGGTAAAAAACAAACATGGGGAAGGACATTCTGATGGGTGAGACCAGCATATAATGGTTCTTTGGATGCAAGCAAAATAAAGTTATCTTTACTAATAATAACTTATTGGAAGGACACTGTTGGTGCCCAGCATCAGAGGAGGAGACAGCCAATCAGGCCTTAAGACAGACAGTAACCAGGACTGGGAACTTAGACAAGATGATTACATTCTCATGCCTCTGTTTCCTCATTTGGAGACTTGGAGATAAATACAGTGCTGACTTCATGAAGTTGTTATGAGGATCAAATGAATTCCTATTCTTGAAATGCTTAGAACAGTGGCTAGCACTTAGTAGAAGCTCAATAAAAGTTATCTCTTAGCCTGAATGCAGGAAACTCTCAGAGGCTGCCAACAGAAAGACTCTGGTTCTTGGAGAGATGATGATGGCTTGAGCCAGGGAGATAGAGGGGGAGGTGATGAGAAATCATTATACTCTGGACTTCTATAGAAGGTAGAATGCCAACTGTATTTGCTAATTGATTAAATGTGAAGTGTGAGAGAAAGAGAGGAATAAAGAATGATGTCATGGTTTTGGATCAGAGCAAATGGAAAGTTAGAAGTTGCCATTTGTTGAGATGGAGGAATTGGGGCAGATAAAGAGTCTGTTTTTAGACACTTTTAGTTGAAGATGCCTATAAGACTTCTAAGGGCAGATGTCAAGGTCAGCTGAATAAAAGAGTCTAGTGTTAAGCGCAGGGGCCCAGGCTTGAGTGGTGAATAGAAAACAGCAAGAACAATACATAGAGGAGCTAAAATAATTATTTCCTAACTACTTGCAAGGGTGTAGCTGATATTAATGAATTTCCTCTGACATTACCCATTCTGTATTCTCTTTCCCTCTTGCCCAAGCTTCAACTGATTCAGTTTCTTTGCCTAATGAAGCGATCTAAATTTTTATTCCAGAGGTTTCTGGGCTTTTGGTAGAACTGTCTGTCATACATTTGCTGCAGTCCTCCATTAACACTTCCTGTTGGACGTGGTAGATCAAGGTGGTACCTAGAGATCAACACTTCCTGTTGGACAGGCCTTGTGCAATTCTCCAGTGGGCAGCTTGGTAAATCAGGGCTACATGAAACCATTTTGAGGGAAGAAGTACCACGAGTGGGAAAAGGGTGAAGAAAATGAGAAGGGAATGTTCTAAGACAAGTTTATTTGCTCTACTGATGATTACTCAGTGTCTTTCTCCGGGGAATTGAAAAAGGCTCAGCTCACACCTGGCCTCCTTTCCTCACCCCACCCCTGGACCTCAGGTAGACGCCCCTCGGCCCTCCCCCATTTTAGCACACAAGATCAAAGCAGGCTGTGCTTGGATTCTTCTGCTCTGAATTTTCATTACCCAAACGGTCATTAAATGAAACTCAGCCCAGGTTTGTTTTCTTTTCTTTAGTCCAGTTTTTATTACCACCACCTGACTAGTTATTAAAAAGCAAGCAAGCATCAATTAGCTGCAGACACATACATGACAATTACACTGGGGAGACACGACACATCCCCTGGAGTGCGGAATGACTGGCAGAGACCAGAGCTCCATGGATAAGCAAGAAATGTGTCTAATTGACTTCCTGGGAAATGAGGTCCTCATGTCAAAACATCTGGGCACAATTTGCTGGGCATTTAAACAACTCTCTGGCTCTGCAGAGGCATAGAGTAGGCCCCGGGCTGCATCTTGACTGGATTTAAACAGTCCCTTTGTACTTTATCCTTACCCGCTTCCACTCCTTGCCACATATGCCCTTGTCTTTAGCTCTTGGACAGACCCACCTGTTATGGTTTGAAGAGATGGGCTTTTCTCCCTACATCTCATCACCCTGTCCTCTGCCACACTGAACTTCTAGCCATTCCACGGACAGGCCTGAAGGGTCAGATTAGGTATTTTGTGCGTTTTCTTTGCCCCCGGTGTTACTGAAAATGTGTACTTATCCTTCAAGTGCTAGCCTAAATGTCACTGATTTAATGTAGCTTTTACGGAGTGCCCTCTAGCCGTTAGCTGTTTTGTATGCCATTCTCCCACTTCCTACCTCAGGAATAGTACTTATCAGATTTACGCTGTCATTTAACTGCTCACACATCTGTCTTTTTGACTAGCGCACGAGCTGCTTGAGTTTAGGAAATGTGTGGTTCTGCTTTTGTAGTCTAAGATCCCAGCTCATGAGCCGTTTGGTGAAATTTTGTAGCATTTATAAATTGGTTTTTGCTTGGTCAACTCAAATAATGAGGTTCGAAAATATGACTGAAATAAATTTCATTGGTATTATTTTCTGTCGTTATTGCCCACTAATAAGAAGTATGGGCAGGTTTTATCTCCTCCCCAGGCTTGTGGAAGAGCCCTGGACAACACCTGTAATACATGAAAGAGCCGTGGTTCTCTGTGTGGTCAGAGGACCATTAGAATCACATGAGCTTGATGGGATGTGGATTTCTGAGCCCTTCTTCAGATCACAGAATCAGATCTTCAGGAGGTGGGGACTGGGAGTCTGGGTGTTCAAAAAATTCCCTGAGGGCTTCCCTGGTGGAGCAGTGGTTGAGAGTCCGCCTGCCGATGCAGGGGACGCGGGTTCGTGCCCCGGTCCGGGAAGATCCCACATGCCGCGGAGGGGCTGGGCCCGTGAGCCATGGCCGCTGAGCCTGCACGTCCGGAGCCTGTGCTCCGCGGCAGGAGAGACCACAACAGTGAGAGGCCCGCGTACCGCAAAAAAAAAAAAAACAAAAACAGTTCCCTGAGTGAGTCTTAGAGACTCATAAATTTGAAAGCCACCACGGTAGAGAGAAGGGAGGTAAAATGTTCCCTCATAAATGCAACCAGGATGCACTACCGTATAAAATAAAACTAGAGACCAGAAAATACTGTGAGAGGCAAAACTATACGCCATCCTATTATGGAACAGGGATACCCTTTTATTTCTAACGTCTATTACTTGCATTCTTATCCTCCCTTCAACCATTATGTGATGCACATATCCTCATGCCTATGTGTGTCACAAAATTTTCACAAGTGCCCCTAATAGAAGAAAGTGAAGTTATACTTCTGGGATTCTGAGAGACTAACCCAGTGCCGCCTCCTGGTGAAAAACAACATGCCTCTAAAACCTTTAACTTTATCTTAAATATTCACGTTGACTATGAATTCTACTCCATAATATAGGTCACACACACACACACACGTATATATATTTGTTACATATAAATACATATCAATATAATATATATTTGTTTTAAAATAAAAGTGATGTTTTAAAACACTTACTATTAAATAAAATTTAAGCTCCAGGAAATTTAACCTGTTAGTCCTTTGAGATAACTGTAGGGTTGTGGTTGTCTCCATTTAAGAAGGTATCATCTTAAAATATCAGCGGATAAGGATTCTGGAAGGAGAAAAAATAGAATGATAAAGCCAGTGTAGCTGTGTAAATAAAAAAGGAATGATCTACCAATTGCTTCAAATATTCTTTGGAATCAGAACTCATTTATTGGCTATACAGTCTTGGGCAAATGACAGTACCTCTTAGAACCTCTGATCCTTTGTCCATAATATGAAAATAAACTACCAACCTTTCAACGACAGTTGTAAAGAATAGAGATAAGGTATGTGAAACCCATGGTCCATAATAGAATCTCAAAAATTGCAGCGTTTTTTTCTTTTAATCAACTTTTGACCTTCTGGCCATGACAGGATAACTGGTACTTGAATAGTCTTCTCACTATAAAATCTGAAAACAACTGTTCCCAAAAATTTAGCCATAGACAGCAGAGGACTGTGGAGGTGGAGAAAAGAAAAACAAGGTGAACGGTATGATCATCCCAGCTTCCTACCTGCAGGCAACTTCTGGACTCTGCACAGGAAGAAAAAACCCAGGTAGAGCAAAGTGGTCTTGCTGAGCTGAGTAGTTTCAGAGATCAGAGTTTGAGGCACTAAGGTGGCTATAATCTGTGGCACAGAATACTAGAGAAAGAGAAAAGCATAGAAATCTGCATAAGGATTTCCTCAATTCCTTGGATAATTACTAATCTGAACACGTTTCAGTGAAAACTCCACAAGGCCAGGCAAAGAAGAGCTGCTGGGAAAATGATGAATTACTAGGGACTTAGAAGCTGAATAATTCCCAGAGTCTACTTAAAAACCCATTCTTACTAAGTTTTATAAGAAGCCTCAAAATAATTTGATGATCCACAGGTAAACTAAGACTAGCACTTTTTAAAGAAAGGAACAAAATCCAGGCACTAACAATCCACTGTGTCCAGCATCCCGTCATAAATTATTAGGTGAAGAAATAGGAAAATGTTACCCATAACCAAGAGAGAAATCAGTCAAGACAAACAGATAAAGAGATGATAAAATTAGCAAACAACGATTTTAAAGAGCTGTTGTAAATGTGAACACAGTGTCAGTGACCTGTGGAGGAATTCCCAGTGGTCAAACCCACATAAAATTGTAATCTTAGAAGAAGGAGGCAGCAAACTAATTGCAGCAATTGGTTGAAAAAATTCAAGTATGATGAAAAATATCAACGCAGATCATGTCAAAGTGAGGAGAGCAATTACATTAAAAAGGGTAAAAAAGGAGAGCTGGGCAGATAATCTGTGGGGTGACCACTAAAATAATTATGTCTTAGTTGCTGTTAATAGTCATGTCATCAGTGGATGACCACATTTTGTGTGGAAGCAGAATTTTGTCTGGAATGCTTTAACTCACATCAAACAAATGAAGGTAATTTTAGATTCATGTTTGGAATATTTCATTCAGCTCACAGAATGGGAAAGCAGAAAATTCAGAGACAAAATCTGTCTAGTTCCAAAATGCGTGCAAGCTTGTTTGGACTTTCTCTGGTGGAAAAAAAGGGGGAAGAAAAGCAGGGGGACAAAGTAAGAAACCCAAGAGTATTTTAATGAAAATTGGAGATGATCTTTCTAATTCTTACTGCTGCTTTAGTTCAGGAGTAGGCAGTTTTGTAATAGAAGGCAATAGCTACTAAACTCAATTGAATCATTGTACCATGATGTCATTGTTATGGGTTCAAAACGCAGCTGGGCTAATTAGGTCTTTATATTTTATTAAGAGCCGCTCATTACATCTTTACCCTGGCCTATTGGTCATGAAGGAGTTATACTGGTTACAAGAAGAACAGGAAATGTGTGCGGATAGAATAGCAAAGTTCATGAAATAGAAATGACAAGGCATACTGATCTTTGCTTAAAAACAAAAATATCAAAAAAACAAAGAAAGCCAATACTTAAAGAATCAGGGTTGTTCAAATACAGTTGACCCTTGAACATGCAGGAGTTGGGGGCGCTGACCCTCTGCACAGTTGAAAATCTACGTGTAATTTATAGTCAGCCATCTGTATCTGTGGTTTCATATCCGCAGATTCAATCAACCACAGATTGTGTAGTACTGTAGTATTTACTATTGAAAAAAATCTGTGTGTAAGTGGACCCCCCCAGTTCAAACCTGTGTTGTTCAAGGGTTAACTGTATACTGTTCACTTAGCACTATTCACAATAGCCAAGAGATAGAAACAAACCAAATATCCATCAGTGGATGAATGGTTAACCAAATGTGTTTTATACATACAATAGAATATTATTCAGCCCTAAAAAGGAAGGAATACTGTCACATGCTACAATACAGATGACCCTGAGAACATTATGCTAAGTGAAATTAGTCTGTTACAAAATGTTATATACTGTGTGATTCCACTTACATGAGGAAATTAGTCAAATCCATAGAAACAAACAGAATATTAGTTCCCAGGGATTGGGGGTGGGAAGTTGTTTAATGGATATAGCTTCAGTTTTGCCAGATAAAGTTCTGGAGATCTGTTTCACAACAACGTGAATAATACTTAACACTACTGAACTGTACACTTAAAATGGTTAAGATGGTAAATTTTATTTTACCACAATAAAAAAAGCGTGTGTGTGTATAAAATTTACTGAAAACGTACAGCAACCCTGTGATGATAGACATTATTAAACCACTTTAAAGGTGTGGAAATTAGGTTCAGAGAAATAAAACGATTTGTCCGCAGTCCTCCAGCTGTGTTCATAGCATAATGAGTTAAACTCAGCCTTCTGACTTTGAAGCCAGTGCCCCTCCTACTCATCTTGTTCCATGAACGTGAACAAGCTCATTACTGCTGGGTGTCAAGCCGCTTGGAAGTCCATACACCATGAGCAAGTGCCCGTTCCTTGAGTTCCTTTGTATTTATCCGGTTTTCTGCCTCTCCTTTGAAGACATCTTTGTTCACCTCATCTGGGAGTGATTTTCCAGGCTTATCGATTTTTAGACTTGATATTACCTTCAAGCATCTAGTCCAGAGGTTTCCACCTCTGTTTTGTCTGCTTTGGATGACATGGTAAGAGGGGGCTCCACCCAGTGTCTCCTGGGAAAGCTCTGCTTTGACTTATTTAATATACTGGAATTCTGTGTGAAGATTTCATTTACAAAAAATGAAAAGGGTGCTAATGCTAGGAAATGAATCTATTCCAACTACCCATAGGTGGGGAGACCGAGGCCCAGAGTGACTTGCCAGGCAGAAACAGCTAGTGAGTGGTAAGGCCAAGCTGAGAATTCAGATCTCTTTCATAGTCTCTACTTAAATTTGCTGCTCTCTGGACTCTGCTTGCTAAACTCCCGTAATCCCTCTTTCTGTACAAATGGATACTATCCTTCTTTTCATCTGGATGTGTGTATGTGTGTGTGTGTGTGTGTGTGTGTGTGTGTGAGAGAGAGAGAGAGAGAGAGAGAGAGAGAGAGTTTTACTTCCCTTTCTAAAGTATAATGTCTTTGAGGGATGTCACTCATCCTGCTGTCTGATTGTCTGAGTTAGGACACAATACTTACATATTCATTCATTCATTCCACATTGCAGTTGCCTGGTATATACCTGCCAATTACATGAATAAATACATCGATAGTGGATTTCAAACCCATATAGTCATTCACCTTGATCTGTTTCTGTGCTTTTCAGTGGCAAAAGTTATAAGTAAGGCTTGAAGGCCAGTTTCAAAAGCAGAGAGTTTTTAGAGCGGTTTCATTGTTAAAAGAATAGTAATAATTGGAATATGTTCTCAAGTTCACTGCTTGTCTGTATGGCTTTTGGTGAAAGCAGAGTGAGGTGAGTGGCAGGTGGGGACTCTGGGAGACCAGTGACAGAGGGCTTGGGGTCTGTAGAGCTGCAGCTGCATTTTGGGGGTGTTTCACCTGGCAAATACCTTTTCAAGTGTTTCAGGTTCGGTGAACTCAGAATGGGAATTTGGCTAATCGCCTTTTCCATTTGCTTCTCAAGCCTCTGTGTACTTAAGTGGCAATTTAATCCATCTGCTTCATTTCCATTTACACTTAACTCCCCTAAATATTATTTGGAGGGAAAGAAATCTGAGAACTTTCTGATTTTGGTAATGCGGACTGATCGTCAATTCCAGAAAGGAAAAGCATAAACAAATAAATACCAGGATTGTTTAGTCTAATTCATAAATAAGAGGAGTTCTCTCTTCCAGCTGTAGGCATATTGTGCAACATGGTGACATCAGAGTCTAACATTTAGCATGTCTCCTGCGTCAGCCCCCATCATTTACCTTCCTCTGGTGTCCTCCTCCTTGAATGCTCTGCTCTCTTAAAGTAGTACTCTAACCTCACGATGCCGTAAGACAATGCTCCGTATTTTTGTAATGCTTGCTTTACTCATTGGCAGATGATTTATCTGATAAAGGATAAATAAATACGTTGCAGAGTGGAAATTGAAGTTCAGGATGTCTGACTCCAAGGCCTGCACCCTTAACCTCCATGTTCACTGCCTCTTATAGACTTACTACCTTCTCAACATGTTTGCATTTAAGGGGCACTTCCTCGGATACCGGACTCTTAAAGAATGACGCTGGGGCTTCCCTGGTGGCGCAGTGGTTGGGGGTCCGCCTGCCGATGCAGGGGACACGGGTTCGTGCCCCGGTCCGGGAGGGTCCCGCGTGCCGTGGAGCGGCTGGGCCCGTGGGCCGTGGCCGCTGGGCCTGCGCGTCCGGAGCCTGTGCTCCGCGGCGGGAGAGGCCACAGCAGTGAGAGGCCCGCGTACAGCAAAAAAAAAAAAAAAAAAAAAAAAAAAGAATGACGCTGGATGGAAGAGAAACAGGCATTAGCAGCAAAACAATCCCTCAGGACTCCGGAACTATAAAAGTTGAGCGTGCGTGAGAGAATTACTCCACTTTCATGTGAGGTTGACTCAGAAGATGCGAAATTGTTCCCTTTGTGAGGGTGCAGGTGTAAATCTACTTGTTTCAAGAATCTGTCCTGGTACTTTTAAAGTAGACAACAAACACACATTAATTTACAATGTGCATTGGATTTCCCCAACAGTTTGAGGCTCTGCAGCCTGAATTTTTGCCTTCCCTCCAACCTCTCCAGGACATCACTAATCCCTCTGTCTCCCCCGGCACCGACCCCAGCATCATTATCTGAGTGTTATGGTTCTCAGAGTGTGGTCTCCAGACCAGCAACACCTGGGAACTTGTTAAAAGGGGAAATTCTTGGGCCCTGCTCCAGACCTGCTGAATCAGGAACTGTAGGGTTGGCGCCAACAATCTGTGCTTTAATGAGTCAGTCCTTCAAGTGATTCTGATCTACACTCAAGTTTGCACACCACTGTCTCTATGAAAGGAGTCAATAAAATGCAATATGGTTCCTTAACACACTATACTAAGAAGTGCAGATCAACCAGAATAAGGCCAGGTCTGGCTCAAGGTACGGATACTGACTACAGACCCTTGGGGTTCTGCATGGCAAGGGTGAGGGTATAGCTGGTTTTTAACAGGAGACACAGCAGGGGGAGTAGCATTGACTTTGGAGTCCTGAGTTCGAATCCTAACTCTGCTATTTGATAGCTGTGTGACTTTAAGGAAGTTACTCACCCTCTCTGATCTGAAATTCCTAATCCATAAAATAAATAGTATCTACTCCATGGAGTTATTGTGATGGTTAATAGAGAATGTAAAGGTAAAATGTACACATAAAACCACTCACATGGTGTTCCATACTAAGTGGGTGATATCTATTTGAAGACAGCTTTGGCCACAGCTGTTCAAGTCTGGTCCTCCCTTGTTATTTACAACAGGCTAAGCTATCATTATTCCATAGCTAAGACCTCAGATGCTGGAAAGGCTCTTATCTGTGGCCCTGGCCAACCAAAACAAAGGCTCAGACTGCTGTCTTACTTGAGAGAAGTCACTAACCCTTCCAACTCCAACCTGTCTCTTTCTTTGTGAGGGCCTTCAAACAACCGCTGGGCCGCGTGATCTCTGGCCAGTTCTACTCATTGACTCCTTGTTTACAACCTCACTCTAGGAGGGCCCTGATCCCCAGGACAAAGACAAGAGGCCACCGCAGGGTGAGCATCTGCATTCCCTCAGGGCTGATTTCTAGCCATGAGGTGGTGGGAGGCTGCAGGAAGCTAGCCAGGATGCAGGACCTCTACCAAAAGAGCAGAAAAAACAGGTATCTGTTGACCCGTCTCAGCAGAAATTGACTGTCTGCCTCTCTTCCGGAGAGCAAGTTAACCCCTTTATGTAACCTTGGCTTTCACTGCAAACTTCTCCAAGGGCTGCTTTCCCAGAACAGTCTCCAAGATGCAGCATGTGCCGCTTTGCTCCCTCATTCCTGTTTCTTTCATTCACATGTAATTTTTCTCATTTAAATCCGGTCAGAATAGGTGAATGTGTGATGGCCAGGGCAGTGTGTGCCCAGTGCAGCCTTAACAGGGCCTTACCCCTCCGCGGTCTGATTCACTCAGCGTCCTTGGTTAGCCTCACTCTTGTGGTTAAACTGGTTTATAATTCTGCCTTTTGCTCTTCTTTGTTTGTTCTCAAGATCTGCTGTGCGGTTTCTTCCGCCTTTATAGCTAATTCAGTTTGCACTAGCTAAATTTGATCTCTTCTTCCTCCTCTGTATCACAGATTACCCTTCAGGTCAGTCTTCCCCCTGATATTGGTGTGTAACACACTTTCTTCATTCATCTCCAGCAAGTGAGAAGAGCAGTACCTTTTCCTTCAGGCAGCCGGGACAGCCTGGGGTCAGCCACTGTCATCACAGCCTCGCTGAGCATCTCACCAGGGCACTGGGAGAGGGTAGGGAATCAAGATTACCTGTGCCAACCGAGGACTTGGAAGGCAGGGAAACGTTATTATCTTGTGCTAGGAAACCTCCCCATTACCTCTTGAAGGCTAAAGACCAGGCCCTTTTCCTAGTTCTGGAGGTATATGTATTACTACCCAGGGCAGGGTTGACATGGCATCCGGAGAATTCCAAAGGCAAGATATCACGCTTCTGTGTTTGTGGGTGTACGGGTGTGTGCACACGTGTGTAGTAGTGGCTGGGGAGTCAGGGGATGATGATAAGAATTCAAAACCAAATTTTTGCTTTACTTCCGTCATAGAGAATGGCTTTCACAGGGCCACACTGCTGACTGGTACCTTCATGTACATCCCCACCTCACAGCTAATAGAGCCAAGCCTACCCTGGCCTGTGAATAGCCAGCCGTCTCCAGAGGATACCATCGCTACTATCTTCCTCTTGGCCATCCATTTGGCACTTTGACAGAAGTCCTGCTGTCCTTCCTCTGCCTGGAGCTGCTCAGCTCAGACAAGTAGCTTTGTCTTCAAGTCTCCCAGGAGAAGAACTTGAAGAGGGGCCCCCAGGTTTGTGTGTCATAGGCCAGAAGGATCCACCAGCACCTAGAAGCTCGAATGAGGCTCCCCAATTCCCTGCTCCTTTTCCCCTCCATCTCAATTTACCCCATCTTCCGCAACGCCTCGAGCAAAAGAGTGTCAACAGGTACTTGAGAACCAACTGTGATTCATCAGCTGTGACAGATCTACTCTGTGAGGAAAAGAAAAAGCACAGTTCTTCTCTCTGTTCTCCTGTTTCCTCTAGGGATTTCTCTGAAAGGTGCTGGTCTCATCTGAGTCAGAGCTGAGGGCTTTAATTGTAGCTCTTTCATGTCCCACGTGACATGGTGACGTGCAAGAGCAAAATGACTTCTCTGAGATTTGGTTTATTTGTAAAAAAAAAAAAAAGTGATAATACTTACAGACTATATGGTTATAACGATGAAGTAAGATAGTGAACATAGGGCTTCCCGGGTGGTGCAGTGGTTGAGAGTCCGCCTGCCGATGCAGGGGACACGGGTTCGTGCCCCGGTCCGGGAAGATCCCACATGCCGCGGAGCGGCTGGGCCCGTGAGCCATGGCCGCTGAGCCTGCGCGTCCGGAGCCTGTGCTCCGCAACAGGAGAGGCCACAACAGTGAGAGGCCCGCGTACCGCAAAAAAAGAAAAAAATATATAGTGAACATAAATGCCAAGCAGTGTGCCTGGGCCCTTGGAGGGTGTTCACAGCACGGGCTCTCTTCTTACCTTCCCTAAGTGGGAGCCACTGAGTGTTGAGGGGCACAGGACATCTCGGTGTTGACCTGCAGACCAGTGCTAAGAAATCATGTTTAAAAGCCGCTAGTCTAAGGATAATGATGGGATGTCATTGAAGCGACTGGAACATTAGAGGTTAACCCAAATGAAACCACTTGTGTTAGGAAACGCGGCCTGGGACAAAGTAAAACCATGCCACACAGATAGGGAAGAGGCCGCGGCAGAGGGACACGGGGGCTAATTTGCTTATGGACTCCAGTTCTGTGTCTGAATTGCGCTTCTCAGGTTGTATGTTGTACATGACGGTATCCACCGATTCCAGGAAAGGCTGTTAGAAATCACGTCCCTAAAGGAATTTACCGTAAGAAGGCACAAATGCCACACGCCGGATAAAGGGGTTTAGTCATCTCCCCACCGGGAGATCTTTTATCCTGAAGAGTCCCTTCTTGGGAGAATCCCTTCTTGGGTTTCTAAGATTCCCAGGGGGTGAAAAAGGATCATAACCTTCTTTGCCCTTTCGTCTGGGATTGCTCTGTGGCTGAAACGAAGAGGAATCAAATTTAGAAACATCTGAAAGGAAATCCAGATCCAGGATATTATTAGATGCGAGGCAAGCCACAGTATCAGCGGGTGAGGTCCTGTCAACGGGATTTAGAGGATCTTAAATAAGAGCATGGCCCTAAGTCCACGGAAGCGGGAAGAGTCATGGGTGTTCATATCTTCCCCTCTTCAGAAGCCGAGGCTACAGCTTCCTCCTATATGTGGCTTGTATGTAACAAGGCTCATTTCATATAATAAGAAAAACAAATGTATTATTTTCAGGAAATGACAGGAAAATAGGAAGAAAATAAAGCTGTGTTTGGGGGACTATCTTAAAATTTTAAACGGTGCTAATAAGAACTAAAAAAAAGAATATAAAATAATGGAGTTGAACTACCGAGAGCGCCTTCGAGGGCGAAGGAGGAGAGGCAGGAGGAGGGGCTGGGGGAGGGTTTCCCGACGAGGGGGCGGCTATGGCAGCTGCGCGGCAGCAGCGGCGGCTGAGACAGCGCGCGCCCAGCTTTGAAGGAGCGGGGCTGGGACTGAGCCGGGGGAGCGCAAGCTCGAGGAAGCGACCAGCAGTGCGCGTGCGCGCGCCTTGTGTGCGCGCGCAGCCCGCTGCAGCTGGGAGCCTCCGCCGGGCGGGCGGGGAGGGGAAGGGGCAGGTTTTGATTCCCATCATGGGTATCACACAGTTTCGGTTATTTAAAGTTTGTACCTGCCTAGCAACAGTATTCTCATTCCTAAAGGTATTAGTACGCAGACCTGGCAGAGGACGGAAATTAAGTGGAGACCAAAGAATTTTGCCAACTACAGTTGATTATTCATCAGTTCCTAAGCAGACAGATGTTGAAGAGTGGGCTTCCTGGAATGAAGATGCACCCACAAGTGTAAAGATTGAAGGAGGGAATGGGAATGTGGCAACACAGCAAAATGCTTTAGAACAACTGGAACCTGACTATTTTAAGGACATGACACCAGCTATAAGGAAAACCCAGAAAATCATTATTAAGAAGAGAGAACCATTAAATTTTGGCATCCCAGATGGTTGCACGGGTTTCTCTAGTAGACTAGCAGTTACGCAAGATATGCCTTTTATTCATCAGTCTCCTGAATTAGGTGACTTGAGTACCTGGCAGGAAAATACCAATGCATGGGAAGAAGAAGAAGATGCGGCCTGGCAAGCCAAAGAAGTTCTGAGGCAGCAGAAGAGAGAGAAAAGAGAGCAGCAGAACAGCAAAGGAAGAAAATGGAAAAGGACGCACAGGGGCTAATGAAGAAAGAACAAAACAAAATTGGTGTGAAACTTTCATGACAAAATGTTCTTCAGATGTCATAGTGTCAGTACGAGAAACATGAGCTCCACAACCCAAGTAACATTTGTATGGAGCTAAGAGTAGTTTCAGAATACAAATACACTGCTTGATTTTAATGCATTCATCAGGCCATGCAGGACACCAGGGTTCTCTCAGAGTCCCTTGAACTCTTAGTGATTTGAGACTCAACAAAAAAAGACTTGTGAGTTAATATTTTCTTCAACATGTTCCAACTATAAGACAATTGTTTTCTGTAGAGAAATTATTACAAATGGAACAGATCAGTACCTCTTCAAGCTAGTGTTTCTAGCTAATTAACTGGGTGTAAATTTTATGGTGGGAAAGAACTCTGCTGTCTATAATGCTTTCCTTCAATGTGCATAATGATAAAATAAGTAATTTTAAATATTAAAAAAAAATAATGGAGTTGAGAACGTCTGTGGCTTAGGAGGCCGCCGTAGTTCACTGCTGCCCAAACTGCTCTACCTGGCGTTTAAAATATTTCATCCAAAGGTCTCACTTACCTATTCCAACCTTGCTGGATTTTAGGAGTCTACTTCCAGATGCTTCCCTTGACAGGTGCAAAAACTGATAACCAGAGATTTTAAGAGAGGGCTCATTCTTATGCAGCTGGTTAGTATTAGAGTTGACAAAAGCAATGAAGTCTCCTATGAAAATATATTTGCCATATATTGTTAGTAAAAAAAAAATCCTTTATTAAACAGTGTATTTCTACATGTGAGTATGTGTGTGTGTTTTCATTCCGGGTAATGAATGTGGTTGCTTTCTATTTTCTTCTTCTTCCTCTCTTTTAAAAAATTTTATTGAAGTATAGTTGATTTACAACGTTGTGTTAATTTCTGCTATATAGCACTGAATCAGTTATACATATATGTATTCTTTTTCATATTCTTTCCCATTATGGTTTTATCACAGGATATTGAATATTGTTTCCTGTGCTATACAGTAGGACCTTGTCATTTATCCATCCTATATATAATAGTTTGCATCTGCTCATCCCAGACTCCCAGTACCTCCCACCCCCACCCTTGGCAGCCACAAGTCTGTTCTCTATGTCTGTGAGTCTACTTCTGTTTCATAGGTATGTTCATTTGTGTCATTTCAGATTCCATATATAAGTGATATATATAGTATTTGCTTTTCCCTTTCTGACTTACTTCATTTAATATGATAATCTCTAAGTCCATCCATGTTGCTGCAAATGGCACTATTTCATTCTCTTTAATGGCTGAGTAATATTCCATTTTGTGTGTGTGTGTGTGTGTGTGTGTGTGTGTGTGTGTGTGTGTGTATGCATACCACGTTTTCTTTATCCATTCATCTGTCGATGGACATTCAGGTTGTTTCCATGTCTTGGCTATTGTAAATAGTGCTTCTATGAACATAGGGGTGCATATATCTTCTCGAATTATAGTTTTGTCTGGGTATATGCCCAGGAGTGGGATTGCTGCATCATATGGCAACTCTATTTTTAGTTTTTTAAAGAACCTCCATACTGTTTTCCACAGTGGCTGAACCAACTTACATTCCCACCAACAGTGCAAGAGGGTTCCCTTTCTCCACACCTTCTCCAGCATTTATTATTTGTAGACTTTTTAATGATGGCCATTCTGGCTGGTGTGAAGTGGTACCTCATTGCAGTTTGGATTTGGATTTCTCTAATAATTAGCTATGATGAGCATCTTTTCATGTACCTATTGACTATCTGTATGTCTTCTTTGGAGAAATGTCTATTTAGGTCTTCTGCCCATTTTTCTATTGGGTTGTTTGTGTTTTTGTTACTGAGTTGTATGAGCTGTTTGTATATTTTGGAAATTAAGCCCTTGTCAGTCACATCATTTGAAAATATTTTCTCCCAGTTCGTTTGTTGTCTTTTTGTTTTGTTTATGGTTTCCTTTGCTGTGCAAAAGCTTATAAGCTTGACTAGGTCCCATTTGTTTACTTTTGCTTTTATTTCTATTGTCTTGGGAGACTGACCTAAGAAAACATTAGTACGATTTATGTCAGAGAATGTTTTGCCTATGTTCTCTTCTAGAAGTTTTATGTTGTCTTATGTTTAAGTCTTTAACCCATTTTGAGTTTATTTCTGTGCATGGTGTGAGGGTGTGTTCTAACTTCATTGATTTGCATACGGCTGTCCAGCTTTTCCCAAACCACTTGCTAAAGAGACTGTCTTTTCTGCATTGTACATTTTTGCCTCCTTTGTCAAAGATTAATTGTCCATATGTGTGTGGGTCTATTTTCTTCTTTTGATTGTCTATTTTTTCCTTGATATACTTGTAAGACTACTGGTTGATTTGGAACAAAAAGGGAAATTTAGTGGTTTATATGACTGGGAAGTCCAGGGACACTCTTTCCACAATAGCCAGAACATGTGAATCAAAGCAGGGTGTTGTCCTTCATTAGATTTCTTGACCCTGTTTCGCTCTGAGTGTTGGCCTCCTTCCCACCCACTGAAGGTGATCTTCCTCCATGTGGCCGGGAGACGTGGCCAATGGCAACACTACTCTTTGTCATTTCCACTCCATAACTCCAGGAGAAAGAGAGTTTCTCCAGATGATTCTGACTGGCCCCGTTACCAAGTCCAAGCTTGTACTGCTTGCCACATGACAGGCAAATAAATGGAGAGCTGAGTTGTTGGGGCAAAGAATAGCGACGTTATTTGGAAAGCCAGCAGACCGAGAAGATGGTGGACTAGTGTCCCAGAGAACCATCTTGCCGGGGTTTGGAGGCTAGTTTCTTTTACAGAACAAAGAGGGACAGGTGAAGAGTAAAAAAGGCAATAAGTTGCTGCAAACATTTCCTGGTTCCAGCCAGACTCCAGAGGGGATGTGTTAATTTCTTCTTTCCTGCCGCCATTCACAGGTGGGCCTGGTCAGGATGTTTTCTGTGATCCCAACAAAGGTATTTTAGCTTAACACTCACACATGGGAGGCAGGGTTCCCAGAGATGGGCCATTATTTATACTTTAAGCTATAGGCAACATCCCTTTAGTTATTAACTTGTAGCGAAAGTGATAGAATACAAAGGTTAAAGTAAGAGAAACAGATCCAGTATGGAGTCAGACTTGTTCTTCCCTGTTATAGGCCCTCCTGGTCACATGACCCAGGTAGATTTGTAACTACGTTCAGGAGAGGGGGAGTCTCTCATGGATCCAACCAAGTCATGTGCCTCTCCTGTCACAGGGCACAATTCCATGGTAGAGATCCCTGACAATACTTTATGGAGTGGGAAGAATTAGTCCTCAGAAGAAAGACAACCAAACCACATGTTTACCATAATATGTATTACTCTTTCAGTTAAAAAAAAAAAAAGAATATAGTTATTTTAGGAAAAAAAGAAAGTCTTGTAACTTGTCTAGTCTCTTGCCGTCATCCTATAGAGCTTCTCCATTTACCGCCCTCACTACTTTCTACTCCCAGCATACTTGGTCCTATCTCTGTGATGTTGCTGGGCTTTCCCTGTCTGACTGAAAGGAGCACGGTACCTACGTAGAAACCTGGGTTCTAGTCCAACCTGTGCCATTAACCACTCTTTGTGAGTCTTGAATGTAACACCCTCTCCTGGAGCCTCAGTTTTCTTAACCCTGTGAATACATGAGTGGGGAGGGATCCAGATGACTAATAAACACAAGTATGAGGAGACTCCACATAAGAGGTCTCCCATTTTCCCAGTGGGAAGTATGGCAGGCACACAAAACAAGTTCAATTATAATAAGGAAACTTTTCAGAATGCACATGAGTATCAAATTGTATTTATTTTTAAGTTCTTTATACAGACTTCTGAAGATAGCATATTTTATAAAGCATTAATTAGTCACACAGTGTTTTCTACCCTCATGTTCTGTAAGTAATTTTATTTAACACACATAAAATATTTACCATGAGCATCACCCTCAACAGAGCCACTTTTGAATCACCTAACAGTTTTCCAGACTATGCCATCTTTATTTCTATTGAAGTTTTTTGAAACTTAATCCCTTTTGAATCTGTGTAGGATGTTTTCACTGGCATTTATTATCCCTTGTCACAAATGCTCGTTCAAAAGACAGTATCCTTGATCTTCATTTCTTTTGTGTGTGTTTGTGATACCTACAACATGTCATTATGTTGATTTTTCAAATGATCTTTAAGAGTTTTGTTTACAATGGCATCCAGCGCTCACAGTTATGAGCTCATACCCCAGGAATAATTCCTACATCTTTATTCGCTTTATTGTTTCCTTATTATCTCCAACCTAATCCATCATGTGACTTCTATACACATCCAACTAGCATTAATAGTGGGTATTTCAGGTGAACATCTTTCATTTACTTCATTATACCAAGTAAAGTTAATAGATGTGCGCAGTTTGTTAAGAATGTGGATAATGTGACCCCCTCTTTACTGACGGATAATTCGGAGAGAAACCCTCACCATAATATTTGTGATGGCAAGGGGAAGCAAGAAGAACAGTTGATGAAAGTCGGCTTTTGAAACTGTACACACCATAGAGGAGAGACAGGGATGATGCTGTATGAGGACTCAGTCATGTAGGGAATTAACCTGGGACGACCTGCCTGTGGCACTAGTACAAAGGCAGATATGGGCTGTGTTGAGCCAGCAGAAGCCGAGTAGGGACCACTGGCTCCTGGAAAGATAGGTCTTGGTGTGAGTTAAAGGAAAAGGAAGAGAGGGTAAGTTTTAGAAGGATCTCTCTGCCTGGAGTGAGAGCAGGAAGAGAAACAGGTCATTTGTTGCACCTCCATTTACTTCAATATTAACATGTCACGAGTCCTTTCTCTAGGGCACTTGCTAGTCACGAATGTCACATTTCAAATCTGAAACAGCCTAAAAACTGTTGACAGCTGTCACTGGGAAAAACTGAGAGGTAGATGAATAGTGAATACAAAGGAATAGAGATGAATCATCGACGTCATTTTCTGAGAGGCTGTATGAAATTTCTCACTAGGTGTGAGGGGGGAGACACGATCATCTGCAAAGACCTACCCCATATGAAAGTTAAGAATGTTATGACTCAGGTTGGATTTAACAGAAGATGGGAGAATAATGAGCTGTTCTTGTCTTGGTTTATTTGCACAAGCAAGGAAAGCGCTTCTGTGACACTTCTGTCAGATAACATGTTAGTTGTACAAGTAAGCTCATGTTTTTGAAAACTATTTCAGAGACTTAAATGAATAAAATACATGATAATATTTGTTAATGAAGCATTTTCATGAACGTGATTTCATCTGATCATACACACCTGTGAAGTAGGCCTGTTACTGAACGCAAGTTTGTGTGCCCGACGCAGAGTGAGGCCAAAACACAGAGACATTTGAGTTTGGAGCAGAGAAAGGTTTATTGCAGGGTCATGCAGGGAGGCAGGTGGCTCATGCCCCCAAACCCCCGAACCTCTCGAAAGCACTTTTAAAGGCAAGGTGAGGGAGGCGGGTGGTTAGTTGTTGCAAACTTGTTGGTGTTGGATCCTTTGTTCTCGTAGCTGTCCACAGAGGTCAGGTCACTATGTTCCTGTAAACCTCCAAAAAGACAAATGTTATTCTCTGTTTTACTTTTTATCTCTATATGAATGGACTCTTAAAGCTCAGAGCCCTAAGAATAGGCTATCCTGTATATTTCAGGCTATCGGCAACATTCTTTTACGGAAAGGTGCAAAGGCAGCATGACTAAGCACAGGCAACAGCACAAAGGTTAAAGTAAAACAGATCTAATATGGAGTCAGATTTGTTCTTCCCTGTTATAGGCAGGCATTATCAAAATTCCTAATTTGCAGATGAACACAAGACAGAAGTATGGAGTAGTTAATTGCTCAAACCTACTTCAGTGAGGTGAGCGCAGAGACTATTGGACTTGCCTAGTAACGTTCCCTCTCATGCTGAGAGTTCTGAAACCATTTTACAGCATGGCACCCAGCACAAGGCTACAGTGAGGTTTACCCTCATCTCCTTCTTTGAGAAAAGTCAGGCAGTCCAGGTGCTAGGAGGAATCCCTCTTCTGCTGGTGGGGAAAATGCTCTGATGTAAGACTCACAGCTTCAAAGACAAGAGAGTTATTTTGTTTCAGGGTGTCTTTGTTTTGCTGCCATTGGTTTAGAGTTGGTTTAGTAAGACATGGATGTGGCAACTTTCAGACAATACAGAAGTTTACAGTGAAACACATGTTTTGGTCTTATGTGCTCCTGATCCTAAGAGGTAACTCTCAAACCACTGTCTTGTGAACGCTTCCAGAGAAATTCTCGGTATATCTAAGCACGTTATTGTTTATCCCCCGTCAGTATATTTTTTTTAACACAAATGGTAGTGTTGAATGCTGTACCTTCTACTGTATCTTGGAGGCTATTCCTGATCATTATACAAAAATCAAGCTTAGTCTTTGTAGGAGCTACTTAGGATTCCATTAAGTAGATATGACATGATTTATTTATCAATATTTAGGTTCCACAAGCAATGCTGAACCAAATATATTTTATGTTTGTGTATATACAAATATATCCTTGCAGAAAATAAATAGCTACAAATGCAAATTCTGCATCAAAATGTCTATGCATTTAAAATTTGGAAGACATTGCCAAATTGTCATTCAAAGTAAACTAAGTTATATTCCTATCAGTTATGAATGAGAGTAACTGTTTCCCTCATCAGTGTTGTATATTACCAAACTATTGATCATGACCAATTTACTGGTGAAAATTTACTTTAAAAAAAAAATTTATTTATTTATTAATTTATTTTTGGCTGTGTTGGGTCTTCATTTCTGCGCGAGGGCTTTCTCTAGTTGCGGCGAGCGGGGGCTACTCTTCATCGCAGTGCGTGGGCCTCTCACTATCTCGGCTTCTCTTGTTGTGGAGCACAGGCTCCAGACGTGCAAGCTCAGTAGTTGTGGCTCACAGGCCCAGTTGCTCCGTGGCATGTGGGATCTTCCCAGACCGGGGCTCGAACTCGTGTCCCCTGCATCAGCAGGCAGACTCTCAAACACTGCGCCACCAGGGAAGCCCGAAAACTTACTTTTAATTTGTATTTCATATATGGAGTCAGTATTTCTGAAGATTTGTTTCACAAATATGTGAAGAATTTTAAACTAGTTAACTGTACACTTAAAATGGTTAATATGGTAAAAAACATAAATTCATATATTCATGAATTATATATTTATGAATTCATACATATATTTTAATTTTTATTGAAATATAGTTGATTTATAATGTTGTGTTAGTTCCGGTGTACAGCTAAGTGATTCAGTTATACATACAAATATGTGCATAGATTATTTTCCATTATAGGTTATTACCAGTTATTGAGTTTAGTTCCTTGTACTATAGGAAGGAAGAGTAGGTCATTGTTGTTTATTTTGTATGTAGTAGTGTGTATCTGTTAAACTCCTAATTTGTCCCTCCTCCTCCCCTTTCCCTTTGGTAACCAAAATGTTGTTTTCTATGTCTATGAGTTTATTTCTGTTTTATAAATAAATTCATTTATATAATTATTTTAGATTCCACATATAAGTGATATCATATGATATTTGCCTTTCTCTGTCTGGCTTACTTCACTTAGTATGATAATCTCTAGGTCCATCCATGTTGCTGCAAATGGCAGTATTTCATTCTTTTTTATGGCTGAGTAATATTCCATTGTGTGTGTGTGTATGTGTGTGTGTGTGTATACATATACATGTGTGTGTGTGTGTATATATATATCTCATATCTTCTGTATCCATTCATCTGTCAATGAACACAGGTTGCTTCCCTGTCTTGGCTATTGCAAATAGTGCTGCTATGAACACTGGGATGCATGTACCTTTTTGAATTATGGTTTTCTCCAAATATATGCCCAGGAGTGGGATTGCTGGATCATATGGTAGCTCTATTCTTAGTTTTTTAAGGAACCTCCATACTGTTCTCCATAGTGGCTGCACCAATTTACATTCCCACCAACAATGTAGGAGGGTTCCTTTTTCTCCACACCCTCTCCAGCATATATTATTTGTAGACTTTTTTGATGATGGCCGTTCTGGCCAGCGTGAAGTGGTACCTTATTGTAGTTTTGATGTGCATTTCTCTAATAATTAGCCATGTTGAGCATCTTTTCATGTGCCTTTTGGCCATCTGCATGTCTTCTTTGGAGAAATGTCTATTTAGATCTCCTGCCCGTTTTTGCTTTTCTGATATTGAGCTGCATTAGCTCTTTGTAATTTTGGAGATTAATCTCTTGTCAGTTGCCTCGTTTGCAAATATTTTCTCCCATTCTGTAGGTTGTCTTTTCATTTTGTTTATAGTTTCCTTTGCTGTGCAAAACTTTGAAGTTTAATTAGGTTTCATTTGTTTATTTTTGTTTTTATTTCCATTACTCTAGGAGACAGATCCAAAAAGATATTTCTGCAATTTATGTCAAAGTGTGTTCTGCCTATGTTTTCCTCTAGGAGTTTTATAGTATCCAGTCTTACATTTAGATCTTTAATCCATTTCATTTTTTGGATATGGTGTTAGAGGATGTACTAATTTCATTCTTTTACATGTAGCTGTCCAGTTTTCTAAACACCACTTATTGAAGAGACTGTCTTTTCTCCATTGTATAGTCTTGCCTCCTTTGTCATAAATTAATTGACCATAGGTGTGTGGGTTTATTTCTGGTCTTTCTATCCTGTTCCTTTGATCTATATGTCTGTTTTTGTGCCAGTACCATACAAATAAATATAGTTTTATAGCCCTATATGCATTGTTTGTTCTTGTCTCTGTCCATTTTTTTCTACTGGCTTGATGCTCTTCTCCTTATTGGTTTTTCTTTGTTTTTGTTTTGTTTTTTTTTGCGGTACGTGGGCCTCTCACTGTTGTGGCCTCTCCCATTGCGGAGCACAGGCTCCAGATGCGCAGGCTCCGGACGCGCAGGCTCAGCGGCCATGGCTCACGGGCCCAGCCGCTCCGCGGCATGTGGGATCTTCCCGGACCGGGGCACGAACCCGTGTCCCCTGCATCAGCAGGCGGACTCTCAACCACTGCGCCACCAGGGAAGCCCTCCTTATTGGTTTTTAAGAGCTCTTTTTATTTTGAGGAATATAGTCCTTTGCCATCTGCTGCAAATATTCTTCCCAGTTTTTAATTTTTATGAAGTTTATGATATTTTTCCACACAAATTAGAAAATGTTCTTGTGTAATTCAAAATACCAATTTATTACTCAAATTTGATGTTTCTTAGAAAATATTTATTTTGTGATTGTTTTATAGGTTTTCTTTAAGGCTTTAATATTATTTTCATTTAAATTCTTAATGTATCTGAAATATATTTTGTTGCAGGGAGTGAGGCAAGAATCTTATATTTTTCTGAAATGAATGTACAGTTGTTCTAATATGTTCTATTAAATAATCTAGTTTTTCCTCCACTGAGTTAGAATGCTACCAAATTTCCACATGTAATTGAGTCTACTTCTGGACTCTCAATTCTGTTCAATTTATTAATCTCTATATTCATTTACAAGTCCCAAACTGTTTCTATTACTGTGATTTTATAATACATCTAATATACTTAGAAATTTAATATTTATTTTTATATTTTACTATTAAGTTGTCAAATGTTTTACTACTGATTAAAAACAAAACAAAACAAACAAAACAAAAACAACAGAGGCTACAATTTGAGAACACCCCTAAGCCAACCACCCATAGCCTTCTAACCAAAAATGAAACTGTCCTGATGTCACTAAAATGATGACTCTGACCTTAAAGCTTAAGCATTCTTCACGTCAGCATGACCTTGCAACCTCCTAGCCAGTCGGCTACAAGCAAGTACCATCATGCAGTGCTACTGCTCTAAAAGGAATGTAAGTTTCTAGTAACCAATCACAACAGAAAACAATGTACTTCTTCATTCGTGCTTTATAAACTGAGCTGTAACTGCTGAGAGCCTAGCTTCTTAGCACTTTGGGTTTTAAAGTCTCCCTGTTCACCGATTTGTTTCTCAGTCAATAAAGTAGTCATATAAAGTGAGGCTTTCTGCATTTTCTTTTGACACTATTACCTGGGAAGAGCTATCATCTCATCACTATTCTTAACTTTTAAAATATCTTGAACTACTCTGTTCTCTACCTTTCATGTGAATTTAAATATCATCTACTGACCCTCCCCTTACCCTAAAAAGCTATTGGTATTTTATTGGGATTATATTGTAGTTAGGGATTATTTGAGAAGAATTGACATTGTTTTTGAGTTTTCCTACACAGAAATAGGGCATTTATATTTATGCAAATCTTTTAGATCCCTTCATAAGTCTTTAATTTTTAAAACTTTTATTAAAATATAGCAAACAGAGAGAAAAGTAAAATGACCAGAAAATTATCACAAAGTTAATATTCCCACATAACTACCACCAGGTCGATAAATAGAACAGTACCAGCATTTCAGATGTTTCTGTCATGTAACTGAGCAGGACCCTATGCGGACTTCCTGGAGACAGACCACTCCCCCCTGTCCTCTGCTGTAGCTCCTCTCTGAAGTACCCAGATAAGAGTATTTTGTGCATATTTCCTGAGTTTTTCAGATGCTAAACACCACCACCAAATGGAGGAAATTAACTACTTAATGATCATGAGCGCGTAGCCCCCAGACCTTTTGGTGCCTAAGGATTGATCATCATCAACCAATCACAGAATTGTGCGTGAGCTGATCACATACCCTGGGATGCCCCTCCCTCACCTGGCCTTTAAAAATGCTTTGCTAAAACCCTTCGAGAAGTAGTTTGGGTTTTTGGTTTTGTTTTTGTTTTGAGCGTGAGCTACCCGTTCTCTTTGCATGCCCCTGCAATAAACCTTTCTCTGCTCCAAGCTCTGATATTTCAGTATTATCTGGCCCCATTTTGCATCAGGCACACGAACTTGTGTTCGGTAACAGTCATACCTCCCCCCTAATACCACTCCTCATCTTCTGCCAAAATAATCACTGCTCTGACTTCCAGAATTAAAATTATTTTGCTTGTTTTTGGACTTTATACTATTTTTTTTTTATGTCTGGCTTCTTAAATTCCACCTTACGTTCGTGAGATTCATCAAATGATTGTGAATAGCTGTAGTTTGCTGAGTTTCATTTTTATATTGTATTCATTGCATAAATATAGCACAAGTTATGGAACCATGCTACTATCGAACATTTGAGATTTTTCCAGTTTGGGTTGTCAATATATACGCATAAGAATTTAGATGAATATTGCACACATTTCTGTTGAGTATTAGGGAATGAAATTGCTGGACCACAGGATACGCAAAGTTATACATTTAATAGATGATGCTGAATGATTTTCCAAAATGATTGAACTAACAGTGCATGAGTTCCAATTATTCATGTTATTACCGACACTTGACATTGTCTTTTAAATTCTGGCCATTTGGGTGGGTATGTAGTATCACTACTGTGTCATTTTAATATGCATTTTTCTAGTTCCTAAAGTTGTTATTGCCTTTTATGTTTTGTTTATTTTTGGCAACTTGGATAGCCTGCTTTGCAAGTGTTTGTTCTACTCTTGTCCATTTTTCTGTTAATGTCTCTTCTTTTCATATTTTTACATAGAAGTTATTGGAGTTTTTAAAGATATTATACATATTTCTTGTTACAATTATGTCTAGACAGATGACCCTTGAACAACATGGGGGTTGGGGCACTGATCCTCACACAGTCGAAAATCTGCGTGTAACTTATAGTCAGCCCTTCGCTTCCATACATAGTTCCTCTGCATCTACAGATTCACCCAACCATGGATCGTGTAGTACTGTGGTATTTACTATTGAAAAAACTCATATAAGTGGACCCGTTCAGTCCAAACCTGTGTTGTTCAAGGGTCAACTGTATTTTAAAATTGGTATTCCAACTGAGATATATTCTACTGTTACATTTTCTTTTCTTTTTCCTCTTTTTTTTTTTTTTTTTTTTCCAGAGTATCTTTGGACTTTTCTAGGGTAGAGCAAGACTCCTTAAACCTTTTTCCTTGGGTAGTCCCATTAATGTCAAAATCTACTTTCATTTTGCCATCTTCAGCTCACAAAAAGGAAACTCTTATAGGTAGTGACTGACATTTATACTTCTCAGGGCTTATCTTCTTAACACTGTTCTCGTCTGGCCTTTGCTTTCACATGAATATGGGTCAATAGAGACACATTTAAGAGTTGTTGATGTGAGTGCTGGCTTAGTTGCTGATTCTGCCGTAATGAAATGTCCAGCCCTCAACCCAAAAGGCCTCCAATCACAGAAATAAGGTCACTTCAGAACTCTCTTAAACTTACATGCTCTAGGCTCTGAGATGAATTCATTCTTTAGCAGAGAAAACACCAGGTGTCCTGGATCCACAATTTGGTGCTGCTGTGAAGGATATTGCTTTTTGTAAATTCTCTTCTCATTTTCTCTGTTTCCACAACAGTGTTCTGACCATGAAAACGCCATAGTATATC
The DNA here is from genome assembly GCF_964270905.1 of Leucopleurus acutus. Taxonomy (NCBI): domain Eukaryota; kingdom Metazoa; phylum Chordata; class Mammalia; order Artiodactyla; family Delphinidae; genus Leucopleurus; species Leucopleurus acutus. Next base: position 59,394,730 of record NC_139154.1, read on the forward strand.
ATACTAAACAGCTGGGTCCTTGTCTTATTCATTTAAACTTACTTAAGTTTCTGCCTAGGCTTCTTATCTGATACCCCGATTTCTCTGAAACTGAGGATTTACTTTGACTTCCATTAGTCTTTCCAGAATAGAGCACTGCTTCTGGGTCTGTGTCCCTGCTGTTGGCTGCCAAACGCTGGATGTTCTGGACAGCCTAGTTTGCTGTTATTGTATTTTCTTGATGTCACACTACCTACTTCACTTGATGGAACTCAGTGGTTCTCAAAACGGTACATTAGAATACCTTGAGGGATAAGATTGCCAGATTGAATAAGGACTCACAGTTAAATCTGAATTTCAGAATAACAATAAATAATTTTTTAGTATAAGTATATCCCAACTGTTGCCTGGGACATACTTATACTAAACAATTACTTGTTTTTCAATCTGAAATTCAGCTTGAACTGAGCATCCTATCTTTTTACTTGTAGAACCTGGTAACTCTACTTGGTAAATTTTTGAAAACTACCTATACTCTACTCTACCACTTACGCCCACATGTAAAGATTTTGACTTAATTGGCCTATGGGAGTTCCTGAGCCAAGTGTTTATCTGAAATGTTCCCCTGGTGCTTGTCAATGTCTGGCCAGGGTGAAAACCACTGCTTTAATCGCCTGGAACTGAAATCTTCCCCAGGAACCTGATTTACCACAGTGGTCCCATCCAGTCTTTAGACTCTGTTCTTGGCCTTTCCATTTATTCATCCATCCATCCATCCATATAATATGTGAGTGCCAACTCCAAGCCAAGCATATGGCTATTGAGGCTTTGGGTTAATTTCCCAAACCTCTCCTGAATGAATAAATATGGCGGTATAGTAAAATTAATCCCCAGAAGAAGTCAAGAAAGATTTCTGTATTCTGGCTTATGAGGGGAAAAAAGTAAATTATGTCTTCTATGGGTTCTAAAACCTCACTCGTTTTCTTTTGGTTTTTTTTTTTTTTTTTTTTTTTCTGCGGTACACGGGCCTCTCACTGTTGTGGCCTCTCCCGTTGCGGAGCGCAGGCTCAGCGGCCATGGCTCACGGGCCCAGCCGCTCCGCGGCATGTGGGATCTTCCCGCACCGGAGCACGAACCCGTGTCCCCTGCATCGGCAGGAGGACTCCCAACCACTGCGCCACCAGGGAAGCCCCTCACTCGTTTTTAATTCCATTTAATCACTGACATAAAGACAATAGTTTATTAAATGTTTCTAATTATAAGTAGATCAAAAGGAAGTGCCCCTTGCCAGTCATAGTGGATTTAGTCCTAGATTCTTATAGGCAGTCTTTGAAGCAAAGTAATTACCCTTAAAGCACTTTGCCAATTAAACACATGTTATTCCTAAGAGATTCTCGTATGCAGTGTGTAAGTGCTCATTTGTCATCTTGCCAGTGGGAGGAAATTAATCTCAACTATGAATAGTGTATTGCTGTCTCATGCCTCCCATGGTTACAGTGCTACAGTGTCATTACAATGGAATGAAGAGGACAACGTACAAGTTTCCTCGGATGATTAGTGACTCTGCATCTTTCTCAGGGGTTCTTCAAAGATTTCTGTAAGATGTTCCCCCAAAACATACCTCATAAAGCTTTTGATCACAATAAACAGGTTCTTTCTCTTTCTAACTTATTGCTCTAAAAATATTAAAGGAACTATGAAAGAATTCAGAAGAAATTGTTCAAGTATGCTAGGATGCAGTGCCAACTTCAGCATGATTTTCTGCAGTGAAATATTTGGTTTCCCTGTGAAAAAGATTTGTAGGCAGTTTAGAAAACTTTATGCATCTCAGCTTAGAAAACTTGATGCAGTTCAGTCTTCTAGAATGCGGTAGTTTATCAAGCATAAGCATTTGTGGTTATGAAACCAGTCACACCGTTTTTCACATTTTTCCCCACGTGGCAATCTGAGGCTTGAGCTTTAATATTTTGATGTGTGGGACTTTAAAAAAAAAAAAGACCCATCATGTAAGAATTACTTTTATTTTGACCATAGCAGAAGCTCGGTTCTGCAGTATGCATATGTACAATGACAACAATAATAGATCCATAGATTCACGAAAACTATGAAGGAGTAAGAAGTTATTTTGCTACTGGAGGAATTACATAGTGTAAAACTATCAAGATAATAAAAAATCCTCAAGGAGAACAGAAGAGAAAATTTCACAAGTAGGTTTCTTTATAGCTGTTACCATTTTCATCCAGTTCTACATGTGGCTTTTTCCGGAATTGCACCCCGTGTCCTGTCCCTTATGTGGGAGTGAGTGCAGCTCAGTGGATGAGTGTACAAACCCTGCAGTCAGGCCCGTCCTCAGGCTGCTTCTGCATTGACTAGCCACGTAAGCCTCACACATTCGGGACCCCTTTAATTCTCAAGTTTTTGTTAGAAATATGGTGATAAGAATACCTGACTTATTTTTATTTTGGGGTGAGGGTTACTAAGTGCCTAACAGTGGCTGGCACTTAATAAAGGTGAACTATTGATATTATTTCTTTTTTTATATAAAGCAGTAATAAAGCAGAAGTTCTAGAGTACAGTCGACCCTTGAACAACACACGTTTGAACTGCACGAGACCACATATACATGGATTTTTTTTCAGTAGTAAGCACTATAGTACTACACGATCCATGGTTGGTTGAATCAGTGGATGTGGAGAAACTGCTGAAATGGAGGGCTGACTACATTATACTCGGATTTTTGATTGCATGGAGGGTGGGTGCCCCTGCCCCCTGCCTCTTTAGCAGGCATCACTAAATGTATCAGTACTTGAACCCATCAAGCTTCCTTCTTTATTCCACCCTCCTTTTCTTATTGTACACTAAAATGCTTCCTTTCAGTGTTCATTTTCCCGTCACCACTTTCTTCTCCTTTTGTATTTTTCCTTTTGTCTCTTCCCCATTGTGTCTCAGTTGCTTCTGTTCTTTTTCGTTTCTCTCCCTTTTTTTTAAACATACAGTAGAACTAAGTCATACTTCACTATGGGTAGATAGCAAGGAACCAATCACAGCTCTCTATCTACCGGCTACAATGACAGTATATTACATTTACCTGGCACTCCTTCTGCGGCAGGCACTCTCTAGGACTTTGTGTGTATTAACTCATTTCATCTTTACAATAACTCCACGAGATAGGTGCTATTATCCTCCCTATTTTACTTATGAGGAAACTGAGACATAAAGTAAATAATTGGTCCATGTTCACCTAGCTTAGCAGAGTCAGGATTTGAACTCAAGTAGTTCAGCTCCACAATTTATGCTCTTTACTCTCTAGTGCCCCTCTGGAGGAACATTGGGAGTTAGGCAGTTGAAATACAGTAACACTTAGACTCGTAAGATTCACCCTGCAATTTTTCAAGTCATAGCAGGTCAAGCTCTAGTGCCTCCCATGACTAAAAAACATGATGTTCTATCTCAAGTTTCCTCTGACTCAAGTAAAAATGAAGTGCTCTTGCTGACTGAGCTGAAAGGGTCTGGCATTTGCCTAGGAGTTTTTCTATTTCATTCTTCAATTCTAAGAGGCTCTAATCATTGTCTTTGCTCTTCTGGTAGCCATCGTGTGAGTGTGTGCGTGAATCCTTTTTTGACAACTGGATGTTTTTGGACATCTGGGCTACGCTTCACATTATCTTCAGAAAGACATAGGCACTCTGATCATTTGTTTCTATTGAATTGAAAAGCCTTTGGGGAAGGATGTTTGAAAAAAATCTCTCTGTTTGATTTCTCAACAGAAGGAGATTAGATAGGAATTTTGAGTTAATCTTTCCCTTGGAATTTATGGAACTGTGGCGTAGTAGAAACCCTCACAAATATGTGAAGGATGAGGCATCATGGCACCTTCATTCAAGAAAATACAGATTTTCTGTAATCGATAATACAACCATAATTTTTGCCTCATTGTTTATTGCACTCTGGCCAAACATGAATTGCCCTCAGATTAATCAAGGACAAAATTTTATCATTTGCAGGTTTAAGTCCTGGCTTCTTTAGGGCTGGGACTTAAGCACACTTGGAATTTGCTGGCTAGAATTTTGAAGCAGATGGCCACTCCCTTTAGGAAATTTGCTTCGTTGTTTGTGCTCTAGTTCTCATGGTAACCAAAGAAGGTTGTTGACATTTTTTTTCTCACAAAGTAAAACCAGCAGAGCTGTCAGAGCAGGTACAGCTGTTTGATGAGGGCTTGACTTTTGTCGAATTTCCTAGTGTGTGTTACTAGATTACTATTACACTTGTACCTTGTTTTTAGTGATATAGTAGGAACAAGAACCCAGAAGGAATCTTTTGTTGCATATTCCCTATTTAATAATTTTTCATTGTTATAAAAAATTAAAAATGTCCTTGCAATATCAGATCTTTGGTAATGAAGGCCAGCGTTATCGCTCACATGAAATGAATTCCTTTCAATAAACGGGATATGCCTGGGACCATTGTAGATTACCTTCATATGTTACAGATTTATCATCTCAGAATTTCTGAAAATATTTCATGGCATTCCATTCTCAACCAGTGGATGAGATATGGGAGCAGAGGCACTTAAAAAGGATCTGGCTAAGGTGCCAACTAAGGGTTGAATGTGACCTTTTGCTAATTGTATATTTGTGTCCATTGTTATTCCTTGAAATGTGGTGAAGTTTCATCTGCCACTGAAGGGGCGAGCACAGATCCTAGGAAGAGCTACTAATAGTTCTGCCTATGTAAGCACGTAAATTGTAGGATCCTGGGAATCTGCACTTAAACATGTTTAATGATTGGGTTCTAAATGAAAAGAAAAATCAAGGGTTTACTGGTGTATCTCTGGATCTGTTTATATTGTCTTTCCCTGTCTGTGACTACATGGTATGTAGCTGATAAGCACAGAGACTAGGCACAATTGGAGAATCACAGCTGTTCACAGATGATGAAAACAGTGTTGCAACATAGCTAGTGCTATGGACAGTCTTAGAACAAACCGGTCATTTGGAATAAGAGAATTCCTGGTATAATCAAGCCCATTTTTGGACTGATAGCTGTTCCCATTCACGGAGTATCTACCACAGACATGTCATTGTCGTTGTTCTGGATTATCTTGTAACTTGCTTTGTTGAAAGAGCTGCGTTGTAAGTCTGTGAGTGAAATCAGGTTTATTTTTGTTCCCACATCAGAAGTGTACAGATAAGGCAGACCAAAACAGCAAGAAAGAAATATGTCTGTCTTCCATGGTTGTCTAAAATATCGAAGGTGGTGTTGGATGAGTTGTTTCCAACGTGACTTTGATGAGGCATGAAAAACTTATTGAGTGTGCTTTTCTTGCATCTGGGGGACATTAGCTCAAGTCTCTTCAGTGGTAAGACATTCTATATAATCTCATATCACAAATTATAAGATCTATGATAGTAATGCTATAGGATTGTTACCATGGAGTTGTATATCAAGTTTTGATGAAATGTTTGGACTCACCTAGTGATCACGGTGGTTGCATGGTAGCATATATTGATAGATATTGTTATCATTTTATGTCATGATGGGAGCTTGCTCAGTCCAAGCAGATACTTTCAAGATTGTGTTATTCTGCTTCTCTCTATCAACGATCATAAGCTGAAGCTTTGGAGTCGGGCAGACTGGATTTCAGTTTCTGATTCCGCCACTTAGGTGTGTGATTTGGGGCAAGTATTTCTCTAAGATTCAAGTTCTCATGTGTAAAAAGTGAAAGACATTATGCTCCTTTCGAAGGTTCTTGTGAGGATTTGGGATATAATCCAAGTCAAGTGTTTAGTACATCATCTGGTTGATAGCAAGCACTTGATATATCTTGGCTAAAGCTGCCATGGTGAAGAGAGTTAGAATTTAGCTCATTTGGTCTTTTCATCTTTCATCACGGAAGATGTTGCTGGCGCCAAAGAGAAACTCGTTCAGACACTTGTTAAAGATGGTAAGGAAGCCTTTATTCAGAAAGGGGACTCCTGCAAGTAGGGGAGAGAGACTGAGCTCAACTCTATAGAACGAAGACAAATGGGATTTAAAGCCAAGAAGCAGAGTCAGCGGTCAATGGATGGAAACTTACTAAAAGCAAACATCAAAGCTAGGTGGACTTTTGCTAGTCTGACTCAACAGGAATCTTGTTGAAGGCACAACCGGGTGATAAGCGTGGGGGATGGGAAACGCGGTCAAGTATCAGAGGTTGGGGGGATTTTCACTCAACTGACCCAGCAGGATTTTTTGCCAAAACTGAACTAAGCGGGCCAAGGACAGAGCCCAAAGTCAGGGTCTAGTCAAGAAGAGGTCTCCAAGGAGCCTTACTCAAGTTTGGCCAAGGAGAAAGCTTTGTCACTGGTATAAGGGACGTAAGTACTATTTAGGACATCAATACCAACAACAATTTATTCACGGCCTTACGAGCATCAGGCACTCCATAAATGGTGGCTGTTTCATTTAACCTTTATGACAACCCTAAAGGATAGATACAATTAGTCTCATTTTACACAGAAAGAAACTGAGGTTCAGAATGGTTAACGGATTTCAACAAGATTACCCAGGTCAACTGACAAAGCTAGACTCTAAATCCAGAGTTTTCTGACTCGACCAGCCAGCACTCGGGGGGCACTGTTCCATCTCAGGCACGTGTGGCTGTATGGAAAGATCTAGTCTCATCCCCAGCGCTTAGCAAATATTCACAGCGAATGAATGAATGAATCTCTGTGCGAATGGCAAGTTGCTGTTGTTTTCAGCAGCTTCAGAGGAATGACAAGCGCTGCAAAAATTAATTTGTGATAGTAAAGTCAAGACATGAGCCACTCGTCAACCTCATTACCCTAAGTGCTGTGATGGCAGGAACCACAAGGTTTTATTGGGGCACCTCCTTGAATAAGAACAATGAGAATGTGGTGAGAGAGATGAATCTGGCTGTGAGTGTGTACAAGCACTTTTGAAAAGTGGTAAATGGATATGGTACATGTGAGGAAATCTGTCATTGAGAAAACATCTGGGTGTATTCCCTTCTGTGCTGTTCTGTAGATAAATATCCTTTCACAGACATTTTCTTCCTCTTTTACAGAATTCTTTGATACCCCACAGGGGTACGGTTTTAAGGAAATGTGATCTGATGCTACATTTTATGTGTAGCAAAGAACCTTAAGGATAATGTTTTAAAACAGACCTAGTATATACATTTCAAGAGAAGACCTTTTAAGTGTTTCTTTTGGAGTTAGGGTCAAATCTCTTAAAATGAGTTTTAGTTTAATTCATTTTTAAATTTGACCTTAAGACAATACTTCTGTGAGCGATAGTTGCATTTTCCTGGGCCAAATGTACTGCATTTTAATCCAAGACTCTTCAGTGGATAATTTCTATCTCTGATATAACATAGAAACAAAGTAGTTTCTTAATTCTGTGGAAGTCACTGAAGAATGGTTTAGGGAAAGTTCAGAAATCCTCAAGGGGTGTGACGTAGGTTTGTGATTACTTTAGTCCTCAAAAATTCTCCCAATATTTGGTATAGAGCCTGATTCACAGCAGATACTCAATAAATATTTGTCAGACGAATGAATGAACTTTTGCCATAGCTAAAATGTCCTTGAGCCTGGACTTAACTATGACAGGGTAACATTTTCTTTCTCCTTTGTTTGGGTTAGTTAATGGGGTCACACTGAAGATAGCATAAAAAGTCAATAAAAAAATGAATGACTAATTTACAGACATTTATATTTAAGTGTTAGGAAATATGGTAAGATTCGGAAAACAGTTAAGACAATGATTTGTACAGAATTGACTAGTTCAGGCAATGAACACTTCACTGATTACAGTTTAACAAGTTAAATGTCACATGTAACATACATGTATGACAGTGCTTCTGATTTTGATATTAACATACCATTCGTTATAAACATGAGAAATATTGCCAGTTCAATTTGGGGTTATGAAATATATAATTTGTTGGGTAAGACATTTCAAATTACAGTATATCTCAGGCAGCATGCAGGAAAAGTCATTTATTGTACATTTGTTAGGACACATCTTGCAACAAGCTTCCAGTTTGGGGTAGTTAGATCAACCATACAGAAACCATTGAAATGATGGTATGGTTGGAATCAGCAGTTGTATTTACTGACTGACAGAGAGAGCATTTCTGGTAAAAATAAAACTCTCTGAATTCATTCATCAGGAAAATGCACAGTGATCATAAACTCAATTCTTTAAAAATTGTTTTCACAATTAATTCTCATTTATTGGTGATACAGCAGCTGCAGGAAATCTGAATTCTGAGAGCTGGTTGTACATTAACAGCAGGAATTTATTCTTCTGTGGATTCACATGATTACAACAAAGATGCTTACCATTTGAAATCACATATTATAACAATGGTGCTATGCCAACATCACAAATATTTGGTGTTTCAGAGTCTAAACAAATATTATGCTGTGGTTATTTCACAAAGAGACTAGATTAACAGGCAGTGTAAATCACATATATCTTAAGATTTTAAAAATACATTTTATACAATAGGTTTCTAATTTCTTCACTAGCATTTAATTTTGGTGTTTTGTTTGTTTGTTTGTTTTTTGTTTTTCATCTCATATTTAGAGTCCTTAAATAATCTATGAAGATTTGGCTCATGCCAAGAAAGTAAGATTGCTGTTTCCCCACAGGAATATGGCTGAGTGTACACTGAATCACAGAGTCAATAAAGCAACATCTAACTTATAATAGATTATTTTTAAAATTCAAATAATATCTAATTGTTTTAAAAGATAGTAGTTTGAACAAAACTATAGGCATCAAAAATTTTATTTACAAAACATTTGAATATATTTTTAAATGGCTAGTTCTTACTGCACAAATTGAATATCCTCGGTGTACATAGTCTGTTAACCTTCTACGCGACATTGTTAGACCTCTGCGTTAACGTACGTGAGACGGTAGGTGGGAAAATTAGGGGGTAATTTCCATCCGCTCAAGGTGCTTGAAAGGGAGTACTTTAATGCTTTCCATGTTGAGATCTACCGTTAATATTGGTGCCTTTGATTTGAAGAGATTAGTTGAATTTCCCAAATGTAATTTAGTGCAGTATAAGAATTATAGGAAAGACTGATAAATTTACCATCGGATGTCAGACTTCTAATCTAACATTACACGGTTGATCTGAGTCATTGTATCAATGACATTGTATCTCTCATTTCCAAGGGGTCTGTGTATTACATTGGCTTAAAAAACATTTTCCTTGGTCCTTAGAAATACAAAATATTAATTTTCAAAAGATAGAGGATGAGCATTTCTTACAATCACATTCATGATGAAAGAAGTTAATCTACGTTTTACAGATCATTAAATGGTCTTTGGCAGAACACTTTATAAATAACTTCCTCTACTTTTAACGGCTTGTGTAGGCCATTTTCCTTTGTGATAATCAGTTGTAAGCTCACTTGTTTACAACTATAGGTTAATAGGAAAACACCACAGATATAAAAATATTTAAGTTTAGCACATATTCTTTTTGAAAGTTAAATAAGTGTATTGACTCATACTAGAGATGCTATTTCACACAGGCATTTCTAACAGAGCTGCTTAAGATCGTAATTTTGACAGTATGGTCAGTAAAGAGAGGGTCTGAATACCTTTATTTCATACCAAATATTATCACTGAAACACACTGAAAGAATCCACTGGAATCTTTTTGATTATAGTACATTGTGTTTCCCACAAAATGAATAATATATAATGCATTTACCTGTGTGTGTGTGTGTGTGTGTGTGTGTGTGTGTGTGTGTGTACTTAAAAATGGCAAATCTTAGAGATTACATTCATTGGCATGGAAGAATAAAACCTGCAAAATTCAGTTAAGTAGCCAAATGTATTACTGACATACCACTACTCAGGAATTCCAAAGCGTGGTGAAATTATTTAAAAATCAGCTTTAGACAGGTGACTCTCTCTTCAGGATCAACTAGAGGGACATTAGGATTGCTCACTTCATTTTTCGAGGCACGAACTCCTTCTCTCCACTTTGGCCTCTCTCCTTTCCACTCTCCCCCCCGCAGCCTGTGTTTGGAGGCTATTTTTGGTGGGTCCTTTAAACTGTGCATACAGGATGTGCACATGTGCACATGGGCTGGTCTTTCCTTTTCTGTCCTGTGTGGGGAATTCATGATCGCCTCTTTGGAAGAGTTTCTGGCACAGTGATCTGCCTCCCTTTTCTTTATGGATTGCCTATGAGTTCAGTTTACTATCAAAAGTATCTACCAAGCTTCTTCGGTAGGAAGGCATTGCCATCCTAACCATCAAAGGTGAGAGAGACATTCTAAATTTGTTTCCTATCTGAATTCTTCCATCTCGCCTGCCCTGGGGGGAACACTCCCAGTGGGACCGAGCAGTGTTTTGTGCAGATAAATAGTGTGTACAAGATGCTAGTTCCTTCTCTTGTCCTCCTCTAGGAAGCTCAAAATGTCTCCTCAGTGTGAGCTTTCTACTGTCTACAAAAATTAATGGGTGAAATCCAGGAAAATCCCTGTTGGAATAACAGTTGTGCCAACAGTTATTTTTACGGCTTATTAGAATAATAGCGAATTACACCCCTGGCCTACGAAAATCACCATGAATGGCACTGAAAGGCAGAAGCTGTTGGGAGATTAAAGCAACTATCTGTTACCTTGTCATGTCAAGGCCTTTTTAATGTTTCACAGAAGTTAATGGGCTTTAGAGCATGTAACTTTTTCTCTTAAACTTTCCAAGGGAAATTTTTAATCCAGGTTTGTTTCAAGATTTCAAGACTTGAGTCCATAACATAAACCATGGATTGTCGACAAAGCCAAGCCACCACTGTAGTTTTGCCTTGTGGACTACAGAGGTCTGGAAGGGAGGTCAAGGCTCTGGATCTGAGTGAGTCCCAGTCAGTCTGACCCAGCCCCTCCCCTGCAAATGTGCATGTTCCATCGCCAAGCACCTTGACATTTGGTGATTATTCTAAGAAGTATCTTCTCAGTGAGGCTTTAACTTTGAGTAAAAGACAGAATATGCAGATGGAAATGGACACAATGGTGGAGACAGAGGAAGGGGGGGCGGTGTTTTAGCTGGAGTTGTGTGGTGATCAGGTCACAGCTGGGGAAAGAGCCAATGAGAAAATGCTGTCAGAGACAGAAAACGGGACACCCAAATGCAACACAGATTTTAGAGAAGAAGGTAGAACATTATGATACATCAGTTATTCTTTTCCAGGAATTCCTGAAAAAGAGCAGGCAGTCATTCCAAGATATCTGACAAGTGTCGTTCCTTCAAAGGAAGGCCTGGGGGTATAGTTTAGCATTTTCCTTCAGAATATCATTGTTGAGGTTCCATTTTAGGCCTCCTTTCGGCTACTCTGAATTTACTTTTCTGCGTCAAGAAGAGGGGTCAACCCCTAGAGGGGTGGGATGGGGAGGGTGGGAGGGAGACGCAAGAGGGAGGAGACATGTATACATATAGCTGATGCACTCTGTTATAAAGCAGAAACTAACACACCATTGTAAAGCAATTATACTCCAATAAAGATGTTTAAAAAAAAAAAAAGAGGGGTCAAAATACATATGGATGTTTTAGGTAGCTGTAAATGTGTTATTTTCAGGTTAGATTTAAGGAAGCACACACACATGCACGCACACACACAGCCCACAATCTTAAATTCCCTTTCCTAAGCCATTTTTATAAGCCAAGTTACTTGCTGGCCTTCCACTCTGGTTCTGCACCAATTCAAATGAGCCTAGAAAAAGCTCCCAGGGGTCTTGGGATTGATGTCTACATTGTCTGTGGTTTCCAGGTTTCATGGGCTATGTGAGCCTTTGACACTATCTTCGAAAACCCAAACACACTTAGAACCACTAGTCATTTGAGCTCAGTCCACACCCATTCTTCAAACCAATAGACCATGTCATTAAATATAACTCAGTTCTGTTACATGATGGCTTAGCATTAAGGTAAATGGGCCAGAGCTGATCAATTAAGGGAAAGGTGTCCAAGGTCATTCTCTAGGCCCTGGGCAGTCAGGCAAAGCGGATTTGCTGTTGGTTTTTTAAAAGAACTAGAAGAGCTGATGAGAAATCTTTCTGATTGGAGATCCTGCCTGAAGCTGTTAACACCGGTGAAGAACGTTTGTAAGGATTAATTTTCCTTCAGATTATATTTTATGTCTGAATGGTGGGCATTTCTGTCCATATATCAGAAGGTATTGGGCCTAGATGGAATCTATCACTTAAGCTTTTAAGCTTTTTCCTGTGAGGAAGCAGAGTTAAACAGTCGGTGACATGAACTTTTCTTGACCACTCAGAGCACTGTTTGTAGTTCTCAAACTTGAACGTACATCGGAATCATCCCAAGGGCTTGTTAAAACCCGCATTGCTGGGCCCCCTCCCAGAATTTCTGATTCATACGTCTGGGTTGGGGTCTCACGTGGGAACAGGGAATTTATATACCCAACAAATTGCAAAGTTGCTGCTGATGCTGCCTTGTTGGGGACCAAATGTTACGAACCACTGTAGTAGCTTATCCTAAAACACACTAGTTATTCAATCACCTTAATTGCACTCCCAGGACAAAGCTTTTCCATTTGGAATGTGAAGGTCAGTATTGGATTTTTTTCCGAGGCATTCTTATAATGTAGGCAAGGGACAGATTCAATTGGTGCTAGTTTAATTCTTGAGAAACTAGAGGTGCAGAAGTTTAAGTCTCATATTAGCAAATACAGCAAACCCCAAAGTGAAATACGACTCAAACTCGTGCTCTAACCTATGACCTTCCTCTGAAGAGAATATGCTTTTTATACATCATTAAATTTGAGTCCCAAAAGGCTATTTGCGGAAGACTCTATGGCCTTTCTTCAGGGAGTAGTATTTTAGGAATAGCATTAAGTCTCTCTCGCCACACAGGTGGTATTCTCCCTGAGACCTCAGGAGGATTAACATGATAACAGCTAAATTTGTTCGTAGTTTCTTCACTGAACACAAAGGTCTGTTGAGTTTTTCTAGTACAATCCTTTGTACAGCCTACCAAATGTAAGGACCTATATAAAAGAGTAAAGAGTGAACAAGAACAGCAAGGGCCTCTCCATGAAATCCCGTTGATGAGGAGTTCGGTTCAACAAGCTGTCAGCACGTGTAATTAGAGTTGGCGGTTCTTTTGACTGACAGGTGGACCTGGGTCGATCAAGAGGCTGGACTGGCACAAGGGGTTGAGGAAAAACAGACATGAGTTTGTCAGAAGGGGCCACTCCCTGTGCAGAAGGAAAGCTCCATTTAGTTATGGGTTCTCTGCCTTAAACCAAGCACCTACTGATGATCGACAGGGCTACCAGGATGGCTTTAAGGCAGTCACCTCTAGAAAATGCTTATGGCACGGATTTGTTTTAAAAAAAAGGCAGAAAAATCTACCTTTCCAATTTAGGATTTCCTAATCAAATGTGAAATGAGGGTCAAATTCAACATGAGGGACTTAACGGAAATATAAAAATATGATGCCTACTGTAACTGAATAGCAGCTCTACATAAAGACATATAATGAGAGAAGGAAAAGTAATTTTTTCCCCAGGTGGAAGTTAGACAGTACTATAGTTAGGACAAAAATACCATCTTTTAATTTTCTCTCTCAACAACGAGGCTCGCGAGATCACTTCATCTGTTGCAATGCCAGGAACTTTTGTTTACCTTTCCCCCCCTGACAAATATGGCTTTTTGCCTCAGTGCTAATAAAACTGGAATATCTTACTGCTGTGATGTTGCCATGGTTTTGTCATTTCTGATGACATTCTAACTGGGATTCCTTCAAGAGAAAGCTTACATTTATTCCACTAAAACATTCCTTGTTTACATAAGCAGAGTTTGTCATGGTTGCTTTTTCTTTTTTTCTTTCTTTTCCCCATGGCAATGTCTACATCCTCTTGCTATATTTTCTCCAACCATGTGCAATTTCAGATTGCTAATGAGACATTTGGGCTGTGGCAAACCAGATGATGGCTAGGGATGGGATTTAAGTCTTTTTGTGAAATCTTTCTGAGGAGTCATTTTCTCCTTAACAAGGGAGGCGTTGGAAAAGACAGTTGAATCTGCAGCAAATGCAATCCTTTTTTCATCTTCCTTTAGAATACTTATATCTTTTAATATCTTTCTCCTGGTCAGTGTGCATCCTGTCTGTATTCACACACTTTAGTATAAAACCACTGCTGGCTGTCTCTTTCTCCTAAAAGGTTGTCACTAAGTATAAAAATTGAAGAATAGGGCTTCCGTGGTGGCGCAGTGGTCGAGAGTCTGCCTGCCAATGCAGGGGACACGGGTTCGTGCCCCGGTCTGGGAATATCCCACATGCCGCAGAGCGGCTGGTCCCGTGAGCCACGGCCGCTGAGCCTGCGCGTCCGGAGCCTGTGCTCCGCAACGGAAGAGGCCACAACGGTGAGAGGCCCGCGTACCGCAAAAAAAAACAAACAAAAAAAAGACAAAAATTGAAGAATAAAAGTGGAATTATTGTAGGAAACTGTGTGAATTCAAAATTTACATTTAGAAGGATAGCAGATTCAACCTTAGGAAGTCACTGAGGTGGAATGCCTTCCTATCTCATTAAATTTTCTATTGTTGGGCATCCCACAAAGGGAGAAACTTTTCACTCCAGTTAGGGAAGGGAAAGTTTTTCAGCAGCGCATAAAGAATTGTTTCAAAATAAATCTTTAAATTCCTGTCAGACTTAATGTGGTTTTATTGGCTTGAGGCTTTCATTGGTAATCAAGTATTATGAGGAGTGTTATGAGGACCAACTGGTTCCCAACATAAAGCACCTTCAACCCACACCCACTGGATTGATACCAGGATCACGCCGGGGCTTCATGTGTTCTGGAAGACCAAGTTAAAGGTGAAGCCCCTCCATTTAATGATGAGGAAATTCAAATCCAGAGAGAGCTCAGGATTCACAATCCTCTGAAACAATGAATTTTCAAAAGAAGAAAGCCTTTGAGGTCTCCTCTTTGGTGACTATTTGATGTTGAAATGAAGAGAACATTGTGTACTCAGACATGGGGATTGAGGTCTTCTCTTTTTTGGCTGTTAAAATGTGACAGCTGGAGTTGTAACTCCCTGAAATACAGCCAGATGCCTCAAAGTCGAAAGAACATTAGGCAGAGTTAAGAAAATTCAGTGATGAACTAATATCCACACCCAGTAGAAAAAAATTCAGGAATGGGAAGGCTAATTATTTTTGGAACGAGTTTATCCCAACTTGAAACGCTGAAACAAAAGACTGTATGTCAGTCTCACACGGGCTTTGGTGCATTGTAGACTCTGGAGATGTTAGTTGAGTTTGTATCCATTTATCTCGTTGGTGAAAGATAGAATGTGAAGTTAAGAAAATGAGCAGTTCTATTTCTATTAAAGGAATGTTCCTGGATATTTTTCAGAACGGCTCCGTTTAGCAGTCTTAAACTGATAAAACGTCTCTAGACCGAAATGGAAGTTGAATTTAATTAGTGTACCATAGCTGGACTCTTCCTGACTACATTCAGGGCTAGTGCTAATCTTCTTGAAATTAACTTGTCTTGAATTCTTCATACTTTCTTAAGGTGCCTAGTATAATACTCTGCACAAAAGAAATGTTTGAGGTTTATGGAATTGTATGATTGAAAAAATGAAATAGACTCTGATAGTTGATTTAAAAATTGTTCCACTGCCTTGGCTCTCTATAGATGACTTTTTAGAAGTTTTAACTGAGTATCAAGTAAGTCAATGATCTTGGAGGACAGACTTGTAAATTTTGGCCCTCTTTGGTTTCTTTCTGATTCTCTTTCTTGGGCAATTTGTCAGTTGGTACTTAGCAAGCTCCAGTTTCCAGATCTGAACTTGAATTTGTGAGTACTGTCCGAACACTTTCTGCATTTTTCAATCCTTATTGATTTGTGAGGACTAGGCACGAAGATAAAGTGACATTTGATATCCTGTCATCAAAGTGATTTCTGACCTTTGATTAAGGGTTGGAAATATTTCCTCAAACCTTTTCTTTTTGGTGTGGTTTGCAGTCACTTAAAACAAAGCCACTTAGTAAGTACAGTGTTAGTCAGTATGGAGACAATCAGAATGGTCTGTGTTTTTTGTTTGTTTTTGTTTTTGCGGTACGCGGGCCTCTCACTGCTGCGGCCTCTCCCGCCGCGGAGCACAGGCTCTGGACACGCAGGCTCAGCGGCCATGGCTCACGGGCCCCGCCGCTCCGCGGCACGTGGGATCTTCCCGGACCGGGGCACCAACCCGTGTCCCGTGCATCGGCAGGCGGACTCTCGACCACTGCGCCACCCGGGAAGCCCTGGTCTGTGTTTTTGTACAAAACTTCTCGATCAACCGATGAGGCACCTGTTTTTCTTTTTTCCTTTTATATCACAAGCTCTGGAATGGCTGTTTCTCCAGAGAGAATTAGGAGATAAAAGGCAGAGTCTGGAGCTGTGTCAGTATCTTCCCACTGAATAAATGTGGGGAAATATTCCACTGGGAGCCATGACAGCTAAAACCTTAGGTGGAAAAGCAGTACATTAAGAGAGGCTGTCAGAAGCCCAGCCCTCCTCTAACCCAGCAGCATGTGCTGAATCTTCTTCATTGTGTTCAAATGTTATTAAATATCTTGTCTGTTGCTTTAAAGGGACCCAAATCAATTCTGGTCTCTTCACACAAAAGAACCTAGTCTTTGGGTAGAGTCATAATAATGCTGCCCATGGATCTCATTTTGGTTAGTGGAAGCTTCAAGCTCTGAAGAGGTATCAATTAATTGTGAACAATGACAAAGCCACTATTATTTTCATTTTACTAATGAAATGATTCTTAGAGTTGGAGTGTCAGTGCATTGGCTGGAAAGAAAAAAATGCAAGTTTAGATTCCTCACCACTAGGTCCAATACTTCAGTGTTTGTTGCTTTCTCGGTGTTTTAAAAAATTCGTTCCACGGCAACCAGTTTGGAGAGAGGGATTCACTCTCCAAGCAGGCAACAAGTATGTGATGGAGTTGCATGACTCTGTTTGGAAAGGTTTGAGTCAAACACAACACGCTGGCTCAGAGCAGAAAGGAACCTCTGCAGGTAATATTCCCATCAAGTGAAAAAAATCCTTCTTGCATTGTTCTAATGTTCATAGACCATATATATCCAGCACGGGGGTGAGCAAAGTGGTGATCTGGCTCAAGGACTAGGACTGATCCCATCTATTTTGCCTACTTCCTGATGCCATCTAGTGACTAAATGGTGGTGTGATTATGACATTAATAGTGATCCGTCTCCCCTGCCTGACTGCTTGTTTGCCTCTAGATACTCTATGAACGGGATGGGGGAGGGCAGTGGTTGGGTACTGATGTTAGTAAATCCCATGTCTCAATGATTAACATAAATTCTCCTGACAGCTTTGCAAAAATGCAATCTTTGCTTCAGATCTGGGGTTTAAAAGCATCTCTCTCGGTTTTGTGTTTAATATTAAACATTTGAAACAGTCACAGTTTTAAAGAGAAGAAGCAGGTTTCGTTCCTTTGGAAAGGGAGGACAACTCTTTTTTTTTTTTTTGGCTTTCTCTCGCTGTCCGCAGTTGTTTCTGAAAGATGCACAGGGCTTAAGAGTCAGAAGTAGGAAAAGGGGGCACTGAAGTAGAGCCACTGATGCAACCTAATGCTCACAGGTTCTTTGGGTGCTAATTGGGAAAATTCCCGATCCATTTTGTTGAGAAAGATACTCATTTGTTTTAGAAAAGTAAATCTATGCAGAGTCTGTGAGAACAACCTGAGAATATCAAGAATATTTTAAGCCTCACATATACATTTACCACGGCATCCTCTGTCTCAAAGAAGATTCAGAGTGTCAAATTTCCTATCCGATTACTGATGGCAGCAAAAACCTGTGCTTAGAGTTTTAGACGGAAATATCAGACATTATTTTCTTGCAAATTGTAACAATAACAATGTAGCTAACAAAAATAACTTTACAGGGGCTTCCCTGGTGGTGCAGTGGTTGAGAGTCCGCCTGCCCATGCAGGGGCCACGGGTTCGTGCCCCGGTCCGGGAAGATCCCACATGCCGCGGAGCGGCTGGGCCCGTGAGCCATGGCCGCTGAGCCTGCGCGTCCGGAGCCTGTGCTCCGCAACGGGAGAGGCCACAACAGTGAGAGGCCCGCGTACCGCAAAAAAAAAAACCCAAAACAAAAAAAAAAACTTTACGTTTTGGCATGATGCCATCCCATGCTTAGATCCAATACCACAAAAGTTTAGTTGATGCAATATCAATAAAATAGTCCTTGCAATATTTCTGATAGTAAGTGTCCCAAACAGAGTCCAGTATGTAATGAAGCATTTGACTAAATAGGTTCCAGTGACTTGGCATGAACATCACACCCCACTCTGTACACATTCCTCATCCTTCCCTTTGGAAAAATCTCACGTACCAACTGGTTGAAAGGGCTAATTTGCCTGTTAGTAAGGTCTTGGCAGCAAAACACTAAGGATAAGACAACCAGTGTGTATGAGAGTTGAGGGTGGGTTTCGTTGAGAATATCTAAGCTAAACTACAGCTAGTGGAGAACCTACATGTCAGTAGATGATTAGGTATTTGTGGCAAAACTAGGTGGGAGTCCCATTCCTTTTGTCCCAACACGCCAAAACACAGTTCTAGAAAATATCAACTAATGTATGGGGGCTGATCTGCTCAGTGCTATGTTTCCAGGAAAATATAGACTCTCATCCTTTTAATCCCCCAGGATTTGACCTAGATGAGGATTTTTTTTCAAGAGCGGTATTCAAAACCCCCCAAAAGACAGAGGGTAATTGGAAAAGTCAGAAAGGAGCCCTAATTGATCCAGAAACTTTCTATCAGAAATGCTTGCCAAACGAGGAAAGAAAAAATGAATTTCTTTCTTTTAAAAATCTACGTATGTTTTTAGAAGGATAGATATAATTAACAGTATTCTAAGCAGTTTTCAAACAACTTGGAATTTACATCTTTAACTAAAAAGGAAAAAAAAATTCAGGAATATGCTTCCTTCCACATCTCCCCCCCCCCCCCGCCCCCCTTCTCCCATTTATAAAAGAGATCTGATAAAAAGGAACACCAACCTGACATGGGCTTTCAGGGCAATCCTAGACATCTGAAAATGCCATTCGAGTTCTTTGACATACATCATCTATTTTTGTATTTATGTCTCTCTATGCTCTAGGAAGAGATGGGATAGAGGAGATTTACTTCTGAAACCGTATCTGATACTCACAGAAATCATTTCAAATTAGCATTTCAAGTCTTTCTGCTTGTTTGTTTTTACACTGGTTGAAATGGCGACTTTCCGTAAAAAGAAGGTTGAAAACAGCATTTCCATTTGCTGTTCATGAAAAGGTCAGTGTTTCACAAGCCTTTTAACTACTGATAGGTCTGTCTGAGCTTTATCGTTTATTTGGGCTAGATTCCAGCTCAATAGCCCATCTGATGTGTTATTATTTTAAATATTCAAATTATTTCTGAAATGTAAATAACATCAAAATAGAATCCGCCTTTTATAAATGAAATGATCAAGTTATTATGTTGTGAAATTTAGAAACTTCATGGCTTAAACAAAGAGGGTAGAAATTATTGGAGGCCTTTTTATGAGACACCTGTGTAAGTCCGGTGCATTACACAAAGTAACTCAGCAGTATAGAAAAGTGTGCCAGAAGCGTCCTTTTTTTTTTTTTTGGTTGCCAAAGCCAAAGGTTAGGCATGCTCAGCTTTGATTTTCATATAAAAACTGAGAATGAGAGTGTTCATTGTACTGTTGTTTCTAAAAACTGGGAATCCATCTTCTGTAAGGATAACGGCTTTCAAATATCTTAGACAAGGGTAGCCTGGGATGAGATCTTAACAATTTTCTTTTGGCTAATCCTCTCATTTTTAAATATGCTCTTGTCAGGCACATAGATAATTCTCACCCACATCATTATTTTAGCCGTGTTCTTTAATTATATGAGTATCAGGAGAATGGAAAATCTTTTAAGATGTCTTCCTTGGGAAGAAATTACAAGTTTTAATGTCGAGTATAAGAAGGTAGAGAATTATTTTTCTCACAACTAGACACATGGGCCATATCAGCTTTATCTTAAATATTTATATAATGTAGTCTTTTTAGGTGAAATTGTTTGAAAATGGTTATATATTTGGTATACATTTAAGAGAAACTGTTCCTTCCACTTGGAAAGAACAGGATCTTCACACTGGAGGATGGGTCACCGCAAACCTAGGATCATGTTTTTAGGAAAGATCTCCTTGGAGAATTTATCTATTGCTCTACCACGTGGCTTTAAGAAGTCTAATAACAAATGCTGTAAATTAAATGTGGGTTATTTCAACTTGGGAATGTAGGGGAAATGTCTTTGCAAATCTCTGGGCCATATCCTTCCAGGCGAATAAACAATTTCCAGTACAGAGGGCGGTATAATCATTCTAGTAAATTAATTCCCTTCTCCACTACTGGATTTGGGTAGGTAGATCTCCTTGCAGTCAACAAATTAGGAGGGCTGGGCTCTGCAGTAACTGTCAAAATTGACTCAGTGACTTTCACGCTAGCTAATTTCTCTCTTGGTGTGTTTGGTTACTAATGTGAATTTCCCTACCATTTGCATATCATGAATGTAATAACTACAGAGAAGCATTTGATCCCCTCATATTTCTTGGAGGCATGGAAGCTATATACGATGGGTTTCTATGGTTACACACTTCACGTTTGGAGATGTACGTGGGGGTCTTTATCCTCGACCCATACCTGCATACATATATAGAATAAAAGGCCAGGTAGGTGGGCACTAAAACATGAAGCACGTGATCCAGAGAGGAACAAAATGAACAGTGCTGCTGCAGTGTGTAGCTGTAGGGTCCAATCCTGTCCTAAACATTTATAGAGATACCACTTGTCTGATGCCTGTTTTCCAGGTGGAACATCATTATATTTGACTTTCCAATAACAAGTTCACTTTCAATAAAACATGACCAGAGTATTTTTAGTATGAGCCTTTTCCGCATTGTTGAGAGGTAATAGTAAACACTACCAAGGGTAATGAATATGATGGGAATAGCCATGGAAGAACTACAAAGGTTGGAAATCGGGGAAAAAAAAGGTTAAGATTGCATATTCCCAAGGGGACACCTCTCTGGATCTTCAAAAAAAGGTAAGACTGCATGATTTTAAAGAATGCGAGCAGGTTAAGCATCTGTAAAATACTGCATTGATTACCAGGCAATTCTGGGCAAGCAATTCTTCCTGTCAAGACATGGGTCATAATTCTAACTACAAAGTTATATTGCTTTTTTGAAGTTATAATGTTCTGTTCTACAAATCAATCAATCAATGAAAATAATTTATACAATGACCACTGATTTAGAAGTCCCATAGGGGAGTCAATGAGAGGACCTTTGACAAAATGGAAATTGGGAGAGCCTCTGAATGCATCTGTTTGGATACCTTGGCAGGGAAGAAGTCACAGCTAGATACTCACCCATTTCTCATTGGCCGGAATGCTGAAGCACTCTCTCCCTTGGGAGTCCCACCACTTAGTGGTTGCTCCTCCTATAGGTAAGACATTCTCTGCTTTGGGAGATGATTAACCATGGCTGGGTTAAGCTCTAAAAATTAAATGTCTCTTACAATTGTTTCCCCTTCCTATGCTATCTTTGCAGGTGAAATATCATCAGGACCGACCAACACTTGACGTATGTTGGGTGGAAGACAACGGATGTGGCTAGAGGTGATAAGAACACAATGGTTGGAAAGAAGAGCAGAAATGCAATCCATTACCAAAATCTGTAAGTAGATCTGAATGAAAGTTCATGAAGCCACTCATCACAGCACCTTTCTTTCTTTGTAAGAGAAATAGGATTTTTGTATGTCTCTCCTATGTCATGTGCTTGTTTACCAATTGAAATGCTCAATTTTACCAACAGCTGGAATGTCTTGGCCAAGTGCAGTGATTACCACAACAAAAGCCAAATGCCATTTTTAAGATCCAGTGTCGTAAGATCCAGTGTCGTACACGGTTGATCATGAAAATGGCCAAGTATTCTTGAAGTTATGAAACTATACTCATGACTTGCTCTGGATATAACTGCCCATAATCAGACACAGACAGAAAACCATAATCAAAGAGAAACTACCCATCTTGAGCCAGGAAACACTGAAAGAAGTCCTAAAGGAGTTGATTTACATTCTTGAGATGGTGAAGTTTTGTCACCATTAGAGAATGTAAGGGCTTCATCATCTACCAGAGGAAACGTGTTATTTTTCTGACTGCTCCCACAATGTTCTCAGATGGAAGCAGCCAAACTGGTGAATCTCACTTTGACAGCTGAGGGGCAGGGGCCCTGGGCTGTGGAATCAACAATGAATCTAGGCCCTCGTGGACAAGAGCGTGTGTATAATGATCTTTTATTAATCGTGAGACCACTGCGGGCGACGGTATTGCATCAGGAAGTCTCATTGTGGATGAGAGCCACCTATCAGAATAGCTGCAGAATTGAAGACAGCATGCTTTATAAGAAAAAATTATAAGAAGAAAAAACTGAGTGTGTTTATGCTGTGAGCCACAAAAGCAAAGCTCCATAAAACCTTCACTGGTGGAAGGCTTGAATCGGAATCTTTGAAAGAATAAAATTAGCTCATAAGCGGTTAGAATCACTGGGACACGGCATTTTGCTGAAGAGTTGCTCAACAGGCAAGGCTACTCTGGTCACGGAATTATTCCTTTTGCTGTTAAAGAAGTAGACGTTGGCTGCTCATTCTGTGTTAAACCAAAGATTGGGTCCCAGGAGACACATTAATTGTTGATCCAAGAAAATTACCTTCCCATAGGAAAGTGCTCTGTGTATGACCGTATATGGATATAATATGGGAATTCTAAAGAATGATATGAGGAATTCTAAAGAAAAATTTAAAGACAATGAGATGCATAAAGTATCATTTATCTCAATATTCTGACCCTGTGCTCCTTTGGGACATTAAAAGGAAACAATGCGTGACCAAAGGGTTGACAGTTGCCAAGTCGAATACTGGGCATCTATTTTCTTTCTTTTGGATGAGGATACCAATTGCACAATAATACCTTTTCGGTCTTTATTTCTTCAAAACAGGAAAGCAAAAGATGAAGTAGATGACAATGAGAAGAGAGAAAACATTCCATACAGAATATGCTGTATCGCTAGTGATTAAATCAGAAACAATTAGAAACTTTATTTGTCTGTGTCAATAGTGTGTACCGTTTATAAGGAACAGCACAATTAGTGCACTTCCCCCCCCAAGCTGTGCATAATACACACAAAATAATCAAACAGAATAATTTTACACGACTATAATTCCTAATACAACCCTGAACAACCAGAATCATATTTTCTCGAAAACATGAAAATTTAAAAAGCAAACAAACAAACCAAAAAGCTTTGAAGTTGACCAACGGCAAGGATTTCTTAAAGTCCTTTGTGAAAATTTGCTGTGGGATTATTAACATTCCAAATATGGCTAGAAAGGAGGGCAAAGTCTTTCTAATGTTTCAACAACTCCTATCCCTTGACAGTTTACTTGGTGTCCCTAGGCTAGCTTTCTATTTACTAAATCTTCAAAAAAAAAAAAAAAAAAAAAAGGGTTAGAGTTTGTGCCCTCAAAGGAGTTAGGCCACCAGTGTGTTGGGCCATGACAGGTAGGGGTGAGGCTCCAAGAGACAGGAGAAATTGTAGAGCAGTGGGGGGCATAGAAAAGCACTGCTGTCCAAGAAAGATAAAAATTGGGGTTAATTGGGCCTCCTCAGTGATTGGATCACCAGCACAATTGCCTTGCTTGGTTTAAAAATGGGAAGATGTGCAGATCTGCAAGACGGGCTAAGGAGACATAGACTGCTTTTCGTACCCTATGCCTTATACTGTCCCAGTTAAAGAAAATCTTAGATGTTTAGACAAGAGGGTTTCAGAATTGTGTTTTTCTCGTAAGATCAGACTGTTTCCATGTGACTGCGTTAACCCCCTCTGGGCAGGGATCCGGGCTGTCTTGTCCATGGTTTAGTCCCCAAGAGGTAGCACAGTACCTGGCATATCGAGTGGGTAACCAGCATTTCATTATTCATTCGGTCACCCAATGTTTATTAAATGACGAATGAGCCTGATGATTAAGTGGAAGAAAATACAAATTAAAATTGTTGAGAGTTAAGGATCTTTGAATCAATAGAGAGGGCTTAGGGGTGTCTCCGGCCTGGGATTCTTTATGGCTAGAGGAGTGTCTGAGAGGGGACCTAAGTCATTCCATTTGTACCTCATTCGTGGACTCATGGCTTTGGAATGTTGGGTTTATCCACCCTCTCTGATACTGTGAAACAGAAAGAGCCATTCCTTTTCCAGCGTTAAAAATCTCCCAGGGCAATGCTCCTGGGAGGCACTCATCATCCCATTTAATTGCTTCCTCCTTAGTCCTAAGTAGAGAAGATACACTTTTAAAGGCCTGTTGCTCACCACGGCTTCTTTCCTCCTCAGGAACTGCAGATACAATCAGAGGGGTCTGGATGGTGAAAGAAACAGGGCTCCAAATTGCCTTTTACATACAAAAATAAAATGAACAAACCAGCACTATCTACCGTCTGTGCCAGACAGAGCAGATGTGAAATAAATACTTTGGGGGCAGGGGTGTTGCGGGAATGGAAGCTTTCAAAGCTCAGGCACATCTAACGCATCCCCTTCTCTACATGGCCTTCTCCTTGGCCTTCCTGAACCAACAGGTGAGTTTTTGAGGCTCTGATGTGTACCAAGTGGCTAATTTTCCATGAAGATACTTTGCCTACTGTCCTCTCAATAGCTTTAACTTCCCATGTAACAGTTATTGCTTCTTAGAAATGGACATGCAGGTCCATGAATAAGCCATTTTCTCCTTTTATCCCTAATCAAACTCAATAACAACACAAAAGTTACAACTCAGGTGAAAAGAAAACTCACTTACGTCTTCAACGACCAATCAACGTTGCCCAATGGGAGAACGGTATGTGCTATACTCTACTATGTACAGATACGCTTGGTTTTGTTGTATTTGTTTTTCATCCATGCACTGTGTAACGGGTATCACAACAACATTCCCAAACAGGCCCATGAAGGAGGAGCAGATGTTCGGTCATGGCTGGAACAGGAGTGTGCCGGCCATGGATGCTTTTGCAAACAAAACTGACGGACGATCCCAGGCAAGAGCAACGTGGGACTGGGACGCACACTGATGCAAGTGGGAAAGGAGGATGTGCTGTTGGAAGGGGGTTATTCTTCCTGTTTGGATGAGGGGAGGTGAGCAGGAGGGTTGGGATGGGGGGGGCCTGGGGGGGTTAGCAGGGCTGGGACACCAGAATATAAGGGCCTTCCTAATCACAGTCCAGTGCAAAAGAGATAAGAAAGGATTTTGCATGTTCCTGGGAATCTAGGCGCGATGTTCCTGTACCTGGTGAACAAGAGTGCCAGGCCCATCTTTCACTATCAGACTCCATCTAGGACCATGACTTTTCTGGGCTCCATTCCAGCTGCCATGTTTCTTCCTGGAGGCAGCTTCACCTCTGCTCCCATCCCAGAGATGCGCATGCAATTTAGTTATATGGTGAAGACATGCTTCTTTCTTCTTCCATGCCCATTTCCTCTCTTAATCCAAAATAATTTTTTAAATGTTTGGGGGAAGGGAGAGTTATCGTAATGATTTCCATTTTTACCCGAAACCCATTTGCATTTAGATTGGTCATCACCTCCCACAAGAGAAGCAAAAACCCTGATCCTCCCCCCAAAACCAAAACAACAGCCTAACATCAACTACCTCCCCAACCCCACCCCCCAAACAAGCAAAAACAAACAGAAAACAAATCAAAGACTTTACGATTTATGAACCCGGGGAGAACACAGCCCTCAGAGGCTGAGCTGCAAAGATGGCCCTGCCTCCACGCCTGGGTCAACGTGACGACGCCCCTGGGAACAGGAGGTGATGCCTTCTCACTCCGGCCCTAGTACAGAGTCTGCTCGTGAAGCTGGATTCCATCAGCAGGTAAGTGGACATGACAAATGTCAGTTTCTTCTGTTCGTTATACATAATTTTTTATGTATATATATGTATATATATATATATAAATTTACTACATCTGATTGTTCCTTTAGAAGCCTTTTATGTGGCAGTAGGCCTCCAGGGAGGAGAAGAAAATGTACAAGAGCCACAGGAGCACAAAGAGGCAGGATGTGAGGAGCTTGGCAGTCCGGGGCCCACCCAGCTCACCTCCGATTTCTGGCCTCCGCCGATACAGCAGCACCCCGACATTGATGAAAGCAAAAATGGTGAAGAGAGTGACGGAGAAAGCCAGCGTGCCAGGGGACACTTTGAACTGTTCCCCGTTGGCTGCGTGGTAGATGGCAGCGATGGACCAGGCCACGCCAATTCCCAGGAAGACGTTCACTGCGTTGCTGCCCGTGACGTTACCTATGGACGCATCTGCGTACTGGTCCTGGGTGGCGGCCACTTTGCTTGCAAATGTGTCTGTGGAGGAAGAGGAAAAAGGCCATGACACTTAGCCACTTAAAGAGGTCTGTGGCGTGCCGGCAGCTTCAGCTGCGTACTCTGGAATCAAACCGTCGATGGAGACCCCGTGACCAGGACCGAGCTTTGATGTTCCCTCGAGTCCCAGTCGTGTGGTCAGAACGACAGGATCCAGGTATCAGGACTTGTTGACTTATAGGTGACCTTGGTCAAGTTCTTTACCCACAGATACCACGGTTCTTCGTAACACTGAGTTTGCAGGGAGGCATGTTTCAGAGCGTTATCACGGCCTATCTACATCAGAATCAGATGGGGTCCTTCTTAAGGATGAATATTACCAGGCTGCGTCCGGCCATGCTAGATCATAAGTGCCGGGACTCGGGAACATGTTTTTACAACATGCCAAAAGATTCTAGGTCAATGAAGTGTGAGAACGGCTGCTGCAGGGTATTACCGAAGGCTGCTGTATCATCAGCTCTAGTTTATAGACGAGAAGGTTCAGGGCTCAGGAAATATTTCCAAAGATTCAAGAGCAAGTCAGTGGTGGAAGTGAAACTAACTGAGCCATGATAACAACTGACATTTGCCTAGAGCCTTACAAACAGGAAAGCAGATTCACCTATGTTATTGTGTTGATGGTGACAACAGTTCTATGAGGAGAGGAAACTTTATAGGTGAGGATACGGGGCCCTGAGAGGTGCAGCATCACCCAGCAAGGAAGAAGCCATGTGAAGGCTTGAGCTCACGCCTCCTGCCTTCATGCAAATGCTGTTCATCGTTCCATCTCACCCTTCCCCGGCCTGGCACGTTAATGGCCATCCTCAAAGCTCTTTGTTCGCCAGTAATCCTGTATGCATCTTTTCTCTGAAGCTGGGAAAATCATACATTTCCTTTCTCTACAGGGAGTAGGACAAGACTGACTTACACTTGGTGAGTAGAGCACCGGGGCTTAGTGCAAACCTGAGTCAGAGGGTGTGGAATTCTGCCTGCACAGCGGAATGTGCGAGCCCAGGCAGATGACTTAATTTTTCCGAGACTCAATTTCCTAATCTCTGAAATGAGGATAGTCATGCCCACTTCAGGGTGCTTTTGTTAAATTGAGCTATTATATGGAAAATGGTAACGTTTCTTTGTACAAAGCAAGAGTAGCTCCTTTTGGTGCTTTGGGAAGACAATGTGAATGGAGCTGCCTAGATCCGTCTATTACAAGTTGACGCTGGATCTGAAATAGCTCCCTTTATTAAGAATGTGAACAGGCCTTGTAAGATATTCAACTTCCTTTCTCTGTGCTCACCTAGTTACTGGTATCAAAGTCCTTTCAGTTACCTCTGCAAAATACGTTGCACAGTCGGTTTAGAGTAGATATTAGTAACTGTCAAGTTGCACTCACGTTTGCGAAGCCAGCAATGGCAGGTATGCTGTTACCACAAGGCACTCTCTGAGCATGCGTGTAGTTGTGTGCTATCTGGATTACTCTCTCCCCTCTGTCGCTATTCGTTGCCACTTCCAATGAGGATGCTACGTAAAGCACGTACGTTTCTATCAGCCTGTAGATTCTCACGCGTTTACCATGGGTGCTGAGAAGCTACTGGATCTGTGGTGTCACATTCTTTCTGAAAGGGAACTGGTTAACCTTGAGGGCCCATCTCACTGATCCTGACCTGTCTGTGACGGAAAGCAGATTTTAGTTACTGTTTTATAAAGAGGCGGACTGCTTACTCTGTGCTACACATGTTACACGGATATTTTCATTCAATCCTCTTATCAACCTTATAGAGTAGATGTTACTATTTCCGCTTTTACAATGTGGGAAACAGCGATGTTGTGACAGTATGCCTCTTGGACAGGGTGTCCGTCAACAAAGCAAGGATTCTGAGACCAAATCTGTTTGATTTCAGAGCCCATTCTCACCCGAGACTTCACTGCCCCTCCTAGGAAGGCTAAAGGTTTCCTTCCCTCTGTCCATTTCAGGTTGCCCTGTTCCTTCCACTCAGAAACCTTGAAACAGCTCCTTCCTGTATCCGTGAGAGCAAAGACTGAAGCAGGTATAGGCAGCTTGCTAACCCGTCCTGCTGGACGGGTGCTGCCTTTTTGCATTCGTGATCACGCACCGCAGCCCTGTCAAGACCATCACAACAGAGGCCGGTGAGCGAAAGCCCAGTGAGACAATCGTCACGGTCTCTTGCTGTTCATTATTAGGAGTTGTTAGGACCTGACACAGCG
The DNA here is from genome assembly GCF_964270905.1 of Leucopleurus acutus. Classification (NCBI taxonomy): domain Eukaryota; kingdom Metazoa; phylum Chordata; class Mammalia; order Artiodactyla; family Delphinidae; genus Leucopleurus; species Leucopleurus acutus. Next base: position 59,423,443 of record NC_139154.1, read on the forward strand.
GCAGCCTCAAAAACAATGAAGTCATTTCGCTCTGACTTTTCGAGGACAGACAGCTCAGCAAGGAAAGTAGAGGAACAGAGTCTAAAGCAGGAGAAAGCCACTTACAGCTCAGCTGCTGCTCAGGATCACCTGAGATGTTATTCTGCGCGGGCGTGGCTGCTGGCGGAGGCTAGTGCCTTCCCCCCAGTGCTGCAGGGGCGGGGACCTGGCATGTTCCACAGCTTACGCATGCACACCTCCCCCGGCACGCAGTACGTGGCACACTAGACTTCCTGGGTGCCCCACCTCCACTCGGAAACCCTGGACTTTCTGGATGGCATCTCTGCTGCCGCCCCAGAAGGGAGTGAGGCACAAATTCAAAGATGTACTGGGCCCTCCTGGGTCTGCAGGGACTTCTTCTCCCTTAAGCCATTTCTCAATAGCCTACTAATGTGAATAGCGCATGAGAATTCTTGTAATAATAGGTTCCTGTTTACAAATGCCTTTCTTTGGATTCTCTGAAAATTAGTTGCCAAAGCGATTAGCTCCTCACATAAATGAAACACGTTTGGGCCTCTGAATCAGGGAGGTTTTTTTTTTTTTTTTACCTGGGTTACACGTCAGACCTTTGCTTTTCAATTCAAAAGCTGGGTAAAAAAAATTGTAGGAACACAAGTAAATCCAAACCATCAGCCTTCACTGCAACAGAGACAACTCTGACTTCCAAATGAAGTGTGACGGAATCTCCCCAAACTACCTTCTCTCACCGCTGCTTAGTGCACAGAGCAGCAGACCACAGACTGCAGGCGAGGCCCTGCCAGGCCTGACCCTGAATGCCAAGCCCGCAACCTGCCATGGCTGAACAAGGCAAAAGCCACTCAAATGCCATTCCCCAGAGTGAAGTCCCAACAAGGACTATTGACATGGCGTGAGCATATTCAGAACTTGGCCCGTTAAATACAAACATGTACGAATCAGATGGCCACTGTGATTGATTGGTACAAACTAAGTTATGTTGATAATCATTTACATATGTGTGTATAGCTGTACCTACATATATACTTCAGGTTACTATTCTAATAGTAATTTTTGCTTCTAACTCCCACCTTGAATTCTAATGAATTTTATTTTTATATTTTTCCTTCCTTATAAACATCTTTATTCTCAAACTTCAGTTCTGTTCATTGCGCAGCCATATTATAATTTGTTTGCAATGTCTTTTATTATGTAATAAGATTCACAATAGGAATAATCTTGGCAAATATCGATGTGGTGGACACATGGATTAGTCACTATTCTGAGCCCTTTGCTCAGCCCCTGTAAACTTCTTGACGGAAATGCAAGCGCTAAAATTATACTCTTTTTTTTTTTTAGCCACATGGTAAGGCATGCAGGACCTTAGTTCCCTGGCCAGGGATCAAACCCACGCCCCCTGAATTCTGATACATTTTAAATTAGTCGTAGAGTTTTAGACTTTTGGTCCTGCCCCCTTGGTACCCACCAACAGGGAAGATTTGTTTGGGAGGCAGTGTGGCTGGAATTAAGCCCTATGTTACAGAGTCAGGACATAATTGTTCTCTGCATCTAACCTTGGCGGCTAAGTCATCTAGTCAATATGCAGGAATATTGATTAGATATCAACACACTCCCCTTTCCTCCAGAAATGATTTTCTAACTGAACTTAAACTTTATCGCTACATACAGACTAAGCCTCAAACAAACATCTCTTCTGTAAAAAGGATAGTTCTTACAGCCCTGCAGGTCACAGGAAGGGTTTACGTATTACCCAGAGTACCATCCCACGTGGTTTATCTTCGTCTTGACTCTGCATGTGCTGGGGGCCAGCTGTGCAACTCTCAAGTGCTTCGCGCTCAGGAGCAGATTTTGACTGGAGCCCAGCCTGCTACGGAGGCATGGTTGCCGCCTCCCATCACCTGTGAATTACTGATGACGCAGGGGACAGACCAGGTGGTTCAGAGCTTCCTGCTGCGTTGGTGGGAGAAGTCTCATCAAGGGGACCCTCTGGGCTCTTCTGTCAGTGTGTTCTTGGGCAAGACACTCACTCTCTGCGGGCGGGGGGGGGGGGGTGGTTCTGGTTTCCTAAGTCTACTGTTTGGGTGGTACACAGAATACATCAAGAGACTAAATTCATATATATGATTTTGGTGGGATTTTTTTCTTTTTCGCAGGCGTTTGTACATGACCACCCACCTTGCTTCAAATTGACTAATCGATGACGATATCTCGTTTTAAAGAATAAATGACCTAGATGAAATAGTCAAAGTGATCTCTAGACCTGAAGATCTTGCCAGTGATGAAACTGTGGCAACATTTATGGAGTTGAACCACACAGCACAGGGTCATTTGACCTCTTAAAAATAGGTAAGAAATGTTGGCAAGGTTACTTACTTCAAATCACATGACCATTTATATGAGTGTAGCCATGCAATAACTGGTGGCAGTGATGACTTTCAGATACTGTGTATCATGTCAATCAAGTGTGCATAACACTGGCACTGGAAATACTGGGACAGCCTAGTTAAAAAAACAATGAAAATTTGGGGCTCCACCCTTCACCCACTTAATCAGACTCTGAGAAAAAGATACAGGAATACACATTTTAATAAGTGCCTGAGATGCCTAGCTTTTCCACCAAGATTCAAGAACCACAGCTCTCAGGCATGGAAATGGAAGCTACTGCTCCCAGTGCCCACAGTCTGGGGGGGCCTTGCTGGCAGGAAGAGATGTTTGAGTTTCAGGGAAGCAGCTAATTGAGAAGTAAGGAGCAGCTGATTCCTCTTAGAGACAGTGATGCCCTCTGATAGAGTGGTCATTTGCTCATAAAACAGCTTGGTGGAGGGGCTGGGACTGCTTGACCATGAAGTCCCCCACTCTCAAGTTGTGCTATACTCTTAATTTTTTTTGGGAAAAAAAACCCATTCCAGCATGGCAACTATAAAAGGCCAAGGAAAGAGTGAAATTTACTTAAATTAGTTGGATTCTGGCTCTTTCACTGGCCAGGTAAGAAGCTTACCTACTTTAATATGGTTTTGAGGGAAATGAGTTAACATGAACAGCGCTCAGAATAGGGCCTGGCAATTATGAGTGCTCAATATTAGTAATTTTTTTTTTTTTTTTTTTTTTTTTTTTTGCGGTACGCAGGCCTCCCACTGTCGTGGCCTCTCCTGTTGCGGAGCACAGGCTCCGGACGCGCAGGCCCAGCGGCCATGGCTCACGGGCCCAGCTGCTCCGCGGCATGTGGGATCCTCCCAGACCAGGGCACGAACCTGCGTCCCCTGCATCGGCAGGCAGACTCTCAACCACTGCGCCACCAGGGAAACCGTAGTAATTAGTTTTATAATACAACAGAGCCAGATCCCAAGAGAATCCATAAGTGGTCTGGAATTGTGAGTTACTGTAACGATTCTAAACTTCTGGGGAGTTATAACACCCTTTAAAGACATATTAACTTTATAGTCCTAGGTATTTAACAATGAGGTAGAACAGGGCTTCCCTGGTGCCATGAGCCATGGCCACTGGGCCTGCGCGTCCAGAGCCTGTCCTCCGCAACAGGAGAGGCCACAACAGTGAGAGGCCCGCGTACCGCAAAAAAAATAATATAAAAATGTGGTAGAACATACAATTATTCTTAAAATCAAAGAGATTTTTATTTTGAAAATTCCATATAACCTAAGTCATAAAAAGACATTAGAGATCTGGTTTATGGCCCTAATTTTACGAGTGACTGAAAGGCAGACCTCTTTGCTTAAACAACGTATATATTCCTCTCTATTCTTTCCTCTCTTTCTATGCACTTTTTGTTTCCCTCTTTGAGAATTCAAATGGAAATTTTATTTATGTACTAATTCCTCTGTCACTAAGAACCTTAAACAAGTTTTTGCTTTCGGCTGTGGTATTTATTTACCCCAGTAAATATGAAACCCACACTTTCTTACTTACATACACATACTCACTTCACTGGCTCAAACAAAAAGAAACCTTGTTTGGCATCCAAGTGAAGTTTAAGAGATCAGGGAATTACTGATGTTTGACTGAATAATGACCAGTTAGGAGAGGAGCTGTAAAAACTGAAAAAGGGAAAAACACTTAAAATTTCTGCCCATAAAAACTGTCCCTGAAAAAGAAATGGAGACAATGACACCTATTTTTAGAAGAGAAGAAAAGAGGTTAAGTGAAAAGCTCAAGAGGACGCATGTTGGCAGGTCAGAACACCTGTTTCTACTCATTTTTATCACCAGGGTAACTTTTGAAAAATACCAAATTGTGAGGTCCACTATGAGTTTCTGCTTCCTTGGTCTGGAATGCGGTCTGAGCACTGGCATCTTTTAAAGCTCCCCAAGCAGACTGAGGTCCACTAACCCAACTACTCAGAGCCCTTGCTTCACCCTCTGTGTAAGGACAATAGCACCTTCCCTGGATTAGCTGAGATAGAGCTATTCCATGCATTGACATGTAGGTCAACAAAATCAGTATTTTGGAAACAAGAGGGTGGAGACAAGATAGCAGAGTAGAAGGACGTGAGCTCACCTCTAATTACGAAAACACCAAAATGACAACTAACTGCTGAAAAGCCAGCAACAAAAAAGACACTGGAACTTGACAAAAAAGTTATCCTAAATCCAAAGCCAGAGAAGCCACAATGAGCCAGGAGGAGGGGCTCAATTGTGATAAAATCAAATCCCATACCCACTGGGTGGGCAACCCACAAACTGGAAACTAACTGTCACAGAAGTCCTCACAAGAGTGAGAGTTCGGAGCCCCATGTCAGGCTCCCAGCCTGGGGGTCTGGCAACAGGAGATGGAGCCCCCAGAGAATCTGGCTTTGAAGGCCAGCAGGGTTTCATCACAGGAATTCCACAGGACTGGGGCAAACAGAAACTCCACTCTTGGAAGGCACACACACACAAGGTCTTGTGCACACCAGGACCCAGTGAAAAAAGCAGTGGCCTCATAAGGGCCTGGGCCAGACCTACCTGCTGGTGGTGGAGGGTCTCCTGTGGAGGCAGGGGTACCCTGTGGCTCACTGTAGGGACAAAGACACTGGCAGTGGTAGTTCTGGGGAGTACTCATTGGTGTGAGCCCTTGGGGAGGCCACCATTTTCTCACCAAGACCTGGCCCCACCCAACAGGCTGTAGGCTCCAGTGCTGGGACTCCTCAGTCCAGACATCCAACAGGGCAGGAAACACAGCCCCACCCATCAGCACACAGGCTGCTTAAAGTCTTCCTGAGCATATAGCTGCCCACTAAACTCACCCCTTGACACGGCCCTGGCCACCAGAGGGACATACCCAGTTCCACCCACCAGTGGGCAGGAACCAGTCTCTCCCACCAGGAAACTTGCACAAGCCTCTGAGACAACCTCATCCACCAGGGGCCAGACAGCAGGAACAAGAAGAACTACAATCCTGCAGCCTGTGGAACAGAAACTGCAATCACAGAAAGTGAGAAAAAATGAGACAGGAGAGGAAACGTCCCAGGTGAAGAAACAAGATAAAACCCCAGAAGAACAACTACATGAAGGCGCAATAGGTGATCTACCCAAAAAAAGAATTCAGGTCTTCCCTGGTGGCACAGCAGTTGAGAGTCCGCCTGCCGATGCAGGGGACATGGGTTTGTGCCCCAGTCCGGGAAGATCCCACATGCCGCAGAGTGGCTGGGCCCGTGAGCCATGGCCACTAAGCCCGTGAATCCGGAGCCTGTGCTCCGCAACGGGAGAGGCCACAACAGTGAGAGGCCCGCGTACCACAAAAAATAATAATAATAATAATTTAGAGTAATGATAGTGATCCAAGATCTTGGAAAAAGAATGGAGGGATGGAGCAAGAAGATACAAGAAATGCTTAACAAAGTCCTAGAAGAACTAACAGAGAGGAACAATACAATAACTGCAATGAAAAATACACTAGAAGGAATCAAGAGCAGAATAAGTGAGGCAGAACAACAGATAAGTGACCTGGAAGACAGAATGGTGAAAATCACTGCCATGGAACAGAATAAAGAATGAAAAGAAAGGAGGACAGTCTAGGGGACAACATTGCACACACCAACATTCACATTAAAGGGGTCCCAGAAGGAGAAGAGAGAGAGAAACAACCTGAGAAAATACTTGAAGAGATAACAGCTGAAAACTTCCCTAACCTGGGAAAGGAACAAATCACCCAAGTCCAGGAAGCACAGAGAGAGAGTCCCATACAGGATATACCCAAGGAGGGACACACCGGGACACAGAGTACTCAAATTGACAAAAATTAAAGATAAAGAAAAAATATTAACGGCAACAAGGGGAAAGCAACAAATAACATACAAGGGAACTCCCATAAGGTTATCAACTGATTTCTCAGCAGAAACTCTGTAGGCCAGAAGGGAGTGGCACAATATATTTAAAATGATGAAAGGGAAGAACCTGTAACCAAGAAAACTATCCAACACCACTCTCATTCAGATTCAACGGAGAAATCAAAAGCTTTACAGACAAGCAAAAGCTAAGAGAATTCAGCACCACCAAACCAGCTCTACAACAAATGCTAAAGGAATTTCTCTAGGTGGAAAAGAAAAGGTCACAACTAGAAACAATTGTGAATGGAAAAGCTCACCTGTAAAGGCAAACATATAGTAAAAGTAGGAAATTGCCCATACACAAATATGATATCAAAACCAGCAATCATGAGAAGAGGAGAGCAAAACTGCAGGATATTGGAAATGCACTGGAAATTAAAACAATCTTGTTTATATACAGATTGCTATATCAAAACCTCATGGTAACCAAACCAAAAATCTACAGTAGATATACACACAAAAAAGAAAAAGGAGTCCAAACACAACACTAAGTCATCAAATCACAAGAGAACAAAAAAGGAGGGAATAAAAAAGGCCTACAAAAATGAACCAAAAACAATTAAGAAAATGGCAGTAAGAGCATACATATTGATAATTACCTAAAATGGATGAAATGCTCCAACCCGAAGACATAGACTGGCTGAATGGATACAAAAACAAGACCTGTATACAGGCTGTCTACAAGAGACCCACTTCAGATCTAGAGACACATACAGACTGAAAACAAGGGGATGGAAAAAGCTATTCCATGCAAATGGAAACCAAAAGAAAGCTGGAGTAGCAATACTCATATCAGACAAAATAGACTTTAAAATAAAGAATGTTACAAGAGACAAGGAAGGACACCCCATAATGATCAAGTGATCAATCCAAGAAGAAGATATAACAATTGTAAATATACACGCACCCAATATAGGAGCACCTCAGTACATAAGGCAAATGCTAACAGCCGTAAAAGGGGAAATCGACAGTAATAGTAGGGGACTTTAACACCCCACTTTCACCAACAGACAGATCATCCAAAATGAAAATAAATAAGGAAACACAGGACTTAAACAACACATTAGACCAGATGAATTTAATATTTATACAGCATTCCATCCAAAGGCAACAGAACACACATTCTTCTCAAGTGCACATGGAACATTCTCCGGGCCTGATCACATGCTGGGCCAAAAAGCAAGCTTCAGTAAATTTAAGAAAATTGAAATCATATCAAGCATCTTTTCTGACCACAACACTTTGAGGTTAGGAATCAACTACAAGAAAAAAAAAACTGTAAAAAACACAAACACATGGAGACTAAACAATATGCTACTAAATAACCAATGGATCACTAAAAAAAAACAAATCAAAGAGGAAATAAAAAAATACCTAGAGACAAATGAAAAGGGAAGCACAACAATCTCAAGCCTAAGGGACGCAGCAAAAGCAGTTCTAAGAGGGAAGTTTATAGCAATACAATCTTACCTCAGGAAACAAGAAAAACCTCAAACAACCTAACCTTCTAACTAAAGAAATTAGAGAAAGAAGAACAAACAAAACCCAAAGTTTTGTTTGTGGAAGGAAAGAAAGTTAGTAGAAGGAAAGAAATCATAAAGATCAGAAATAAATGAAATATAGATGAAGGAAACAATAGAAAAGATAAATGAAACTAAAAGCTGGTTCTTTGAGATTAACAAAATTGATAAACCTTTAGCCAGACCCATCAAAAAAAAAAGAGGGAGAGGGCTCAAATCAATAAAATTAGATATGAAAAAGAAGAAGTTACAACGGAAGCCACAGAAATACAAAGGATCATAAGAGACTACTATAAGCAAACTATATGCCAATAAAATGGACAACCTAGAAGAAATGGACAAATTCTTAGAAGGGTACAGTCTCCCAAGACTGAACCTGGAAGAAACAGAAAATATGAACAGATCAATCACATGTACTGAAATTGAAGCTGTGATTTAAAAACTCCCAACAAACAAAAGTCCAGGACCAGATGGCTTCACAGGCAAATTTTATCAAACATTTAGAGAAGAGTTAACACATATCCTTCTGAAACTCTTCCAAAATATAGCAGAGGGAGGAACACTCCCAAACTCATTCTATAATACCACCATCACCCTGATACCAAAACCAGACAAAAATGTCACACAAAAAGAAAGCCACAGGATCAATAACACTGAGGAACATAGACGCAAAAATCCTAAACAAAATACTAGCAAACTGAATCCAAAAATACATTAAAAGGATCATATACCATGATCATGTGGGATTTATCCTGGGGATGCAAGGATTTTTCAATATCCACAAATTAATCAGTGTGATACACCACATCAAGAAGAATAAAAACCATATGGTCATCTCAATAGATGCAGAAAAAGCTTTTGACAAAATTCAACACTGATTGATTACAGAAACTCTCCAGAAAGTGGGCATAGAGGGAACCTACCTCAACATAATAAAGGCCATATATGACAAACCTACAGCTAACATCATTCTCAATGGTGAAAAGCTGAGAGCATTTCCTCTAAGATCAGGAACAAGACAAGGATGTCCACTCTCGCCTCTTTTTTCAACTTAGTTTTGGATGTCCTAGCCATGGCAATCAGAGAAGAAAAATGAATCCAAATCGGAAAAGAAGAAGTAAAACTGTCACTGTTGGCAGATGACACAATACTATACATAGAAAATCTTAAAGATGCCACCAGAAAACTACTAGAGCTCATCAATGAATTGGTAAAGTTGCAGGATACAAAATTAATACACAGGATCTGTTGCATTTCTATACACTAACAACAAAACATCAGAAGGGAAAGTTAAACAATCCCATTTACCATCACATCGAAAAGAATAAAATACCTAGGAATTAACCTACCTAAGGATGCAAAAGACCAGTACTCTGAAAACTGTAAGATGCTGATGAAAGAAATCAAAGAGGACACAAACACATGGAAAGATCTAGTGTGTTCTTGGATGGAGGAATCAATATTGTGAAAATGACTGTATTACCCAAGGCAATCTGCAGATTCAATGCAATCCCTATTAAATTACCAATGGCATTTTTCACAGGACTAGAGCAAAAAAATCCTAAAATTTGTATTGAGACACAAAAAAATCCCGAATAAGCAAAGCAATCTTGAGAAAGAAAAACGAAGCTGGAGGAATCAGCCTCCCTGATTTCAGACTATATTACAAATCTACAGTCATCAAAAGAGTACGGTACTAGCACAAAAGCAGAAATATAGATCAATGGAACAGGATAGAAAGCCCAGAGAGAAACCCACACACCTACGGTCAGTTAATCTATGTCAAAGGAGGTAAGACTATACAATGGAGAAAGATAGTCTCATCAATAAATGGTGCTTGGAAAACTAGACAGCTACATGTAACAGAACGAAATTAGAACATTCTTCAACACCATATACAAAAATAGACTCAAAATGGATTAAAGACCTAAATGTAAGACCTGATACTATAAAACTCCTAGAGGAAAACATAGGCAGAACACTCTGACATAAATCACAGCAGTATCTTTTTCGACTGTCTCCTAGGGTAATAGAAATAAAAATAAAAATAAACAAATGGGGCCTAATTACATCAGAAGCTTTTGCACAGCAATGGAAATCATAAACAAAATGAAAAGACAACCCACAGAATGGGAGAAAATATTTGCAAATGATGCAACCGACTAATTAATAAGGGATTAATCTCCAAAATATAAAAACAGCTCATGCAGCTCAATATTAAAAAAAACAAACAACCCAATCAAAAAATGGGCAGAAGACCTAAATAGACATTTCTCCAAGGAAGACATACAGATGGCCAAGAGGCACCTGGAAGGATGCTCAACATCACTAATTATTAGAGAAATGCAAATCAAAACTACAATGAGATATCACCTCATACCAGTCAGAATGGTCATCATCAAAAAGTCTACAAATAATAAATGCTGGAGAGGGTGCAGAGAAAAGGGAACCCTCCTACACTGTTGGTGGGAATGTAAATTGGTACAACTACTATGGAGAACAGTATGGGAGGTTCCTAAAAAAACTAAAAATAGAACTACCCTATGATCCAGCAATCCCACTCATGGGCATATATCCAGAGAAAACCGTAGTTTGAAAGGATACCTGTATCCCGATGTTCATTGCATCATGGTTTACAATAGCCAAGACGTGGAGGCAAACTAAGTGTCCATCAACAGAGGAATGGATAAAGATGTGGTACATATATGCAACGGAATATTACTCAGCCATAAAAGTAATGAAATAATGCCATTTGCAGCAACATGGATGGACCTAGAGATTATCATACTAAGTGAAGTAAGTCAGATGGAGAAAGACAAATATCATATGATATCGCTTCTATTTGGAATCTAAAAAAAATGATACAAACGAACTTATTTGAAAAACAGAAACAGATGGACAGAAAACAAACTTATGGTTACCAAAGGGGAAAGGTGGTGGGGGAGGGATAAATTGGAAGTATGGGATTGACACATACACACTGCTAGATAACCAACAAGGACCTACTGTATAGCACAGGGAACTCTGCTCAATATTGTGTAATAACCTAAATGGGAAAATAATTTGCAAAAGAATAGATACATGTATATGTATAACTGAATCACTTTGCCGTACACCTGAAACTAACACAACATCGTTAATCAACTATACTCCAGTATAAAATAAAAAGTTAAGAAAAATCAACATTTTGTTATCAAATAATTTTTCATTTTGATATGTTAACTTGAATGTTTGCACTTTGCAGGGTTACTGCTGGGACTTAATTTTCCTATGATGTATCTGAAATCCTGGTATATTTCAAGTTCAAAGAAAGATTAATTCCAAATAAAATAGAAAAATAATAGGGGTTTATTTATCAGGGAACATAAGGCAGAGAAGAGAATGAGCGATAACCAGCAGTGCTATTTGACCTGCCTTCCAAACTAATTTGATACATGTTCTCAAGAACAGTAAACACTCCACTCTTAAACATACCCATAACATATAGTCCCATAACGGGATTGTTTTTCAGAACAACGTTCATGAATGTTCAAGAGTGGATCCAAGGTTCCCCTTCCTTGTTCAAGCTCCTAGCTTCGTGGTGTTTGCTAAAATTTTCTAAAGTCCGTGATTCTAATTCTTTGATGTTAGTAAAAACACTTTGAGCTTTCCAAAGAACTCTGATGGTTTATCTGAGATGGGGCTCTTCAATTTCTCAGTCATCTGTTCCCTCCTCTCACTGTTGATTCTGAAAAGAACCTTAAATCAACTAAGCTGGGTGTAGAGGAAAGAAGCTGTGTTCTGACCTGCTGTCTCTTGAGACCTGGATTAACACGGTTCTGGAGTGGATCAGATTATGTATGCGTGGTAGCCTGGGAGTCCTGCTTGTTTACTTCCCCAAATAAAAATGTTGATGCAGATTATAGTGGTGGACATTCCAATGTGCGCCTGATCAAGTAAGGGGTACAAGGCTGACTGACTTTAAAGAAGTCTCCTTGCTCTGGTAAACCAGCAGCTGGATGACGACCATGGTGTCCTACAGTTCCCAGTTGGTCCATGTGAGGTAATGGTTCTGCTTAGCATGGAGATATTGGGCTGGCCAAACAGTTCATTCCGTTAGTGAATACACTGTTCAATAATATTCTTGGTGAAAATGAAAAATGTCTTTTATTTTCACTTAAAACCGAATGAACTGTTTGGCCAACCCAACATTTAGTAAGCTGAGGCCACCGTGAGTGGCCAGTTTGGTCACCTGAGTCTGTGTTACTCTGGATAAGGACTACTGTTACTGAAGAACGCCAGTCCTAATAACTCTGGCCAGCGTAATATATCTAGTTACGGTAGTAAGGAGCCTAAGCTTAAGTAGGAACTGGTTCTGCTCACATTTGCCATGCACTGGCCGTGTGACCCCAGTATAACCTCCCTAAGCCTCTGAAACCTCATCTGTAAAAGAGATGAAATACAAGTCCTCATTTGTATGGCTGTGAAGATAATTAAAAGAAGTGATGCAAAAAGGCTTAGTGTGGTGTCTGGAAATTAGCAGGTGCACAACAAATGCTACCTCTTATTATATTTCAGAAATCTTTGTTCTGGTGATAACAAAGGAAATGATGATATTAAAATCTTTTATTATGGTTTCCTTCAGCCAGGTGATTTAGGGTTAATAGGCCTTATGCAGGATTATGGGAAAATGTGGTTCTGTCTTTGATGTCCAGAAATGATAGAGGAGATAAGGACAGCAATAGTTAACATTTATATGGTTTCCTATGTGAAGCACTATACATACATAGATTCTCATTTAATCCACAAACAGCCCTTTAATGTGGCTACTATTATCATCCCTATTTAACAGATGAGACAACTGAAGCCCAGAGTATAAGAAATTTGACCAAAGTTGCACAGTCAGTAAGAGGTGAAGCTAGGATTCAGACCAAAGGAGTGTGACTCTAGCTGGAGTGCACGTTCTTAACCACAAGTCCATGGGGGGTGGATAAGGACTAGATAACTGACATACTTTAAACTTGAAAATGGACAAAGGGTTCAAAGAAAATGTACAGAAACTTCATCACATTGAACTATGATTGTAAGTACATGGTGTTAAAACAGCTGATCATTTTGAGAGATCAATGACTGATAAAGTAATTGTTTTGACTCCTTATGTTCCTGGCTCCTCCCAGAATTACGTTTACCCTGTCTTTAACCCATAAAAATGGGTTTGAATGAATCTACATTAAAAAAATAAAGTTTTTGATATTTTGAATTTTTAGCCATAATTCTCTTACTCTTATAATGAAGCTTTAATAATACCAAATCCATGAGGGTAAAAAAAATCAGTAAGATGTAGTCAAGCAACATTTTCAAAAGGAAAAAAGGAAGGGCAGAATTGGGGCCAAAACAAAGAGCGGCATTAATTGTCACTTTCCTAAGCCACGTTGGTTTGTTATTAGAAAGATACAACTGAAACTCCCTTCTTGCCTCAAAAACAGTCCAGAGCTGCCCTGCACAAAAAATTGTCCCCCATTTTGCTTCTCCCTCCTTCTCTCTCTTAACCTTCCTGGCATTTGAAGCCTGGTTCTTTCTTCTATGCTTTGTTCTATTCTGGGGAACATCCATCTCTCATCTGAATCTTCTCAAATCCTCTCCCTCCTCTTTTCTAGTCCTACTTTAGACATGGTAAAGCGAAAGGTCCCCCAAGTCTCACTAGAGCTAAATACAGCTGAGAAGGATCTGAAAGAAAAATCTGGAGAAAAATGAAAACAGAAACCCTTGCTCTCACCTCCAGGTAGCCTTAATGAGTCACAACGGAAACTCCCTGTCTGGTGGCTATACGGTGTGATTCTAAGTCTATGGATCTAGACAATACACTGAAGACAGTCAACCTTTGCTTTTACCCTGTGGGTGCCTATGCAGCTTTTTATTCCACACAGGAATTCTCTTTTTGAAGAGGTTGCTTTGTGTATTATAAGCTCAGGAGAACATGAAAATTATTAAAAGTAGGCAAATGGAGGCAACTCAATAAACATAAAAGGCCAGTGCATACAACTTCAACCCAGCACTGGTGAGACTTGAGGGGGTTCTGGAAAGTTCTGACAATTCTCCCATTTCTGGTTCCTCCTTTCCTTGACTTGGTGTAACATTTCTCCCATTAATTCATTCCTATGAATTATATGGTGCAAAAAGACATGTCCATCAAAAGTCTTAAAAACCCACAAAATCTTTGGTCAAGCAATTCTACTTCTGGGAATGTAGAAGTAATTTTACAAGTGTGAAAGTGTATGTATGGGGATGGTCAGGGCACAGTTTTTATGTCAGAGAAAAATTAGCAACAACTGAATTGTCCATAATTTTGGTAAAATAAATTGCAACTTCATACAACATAATACTGTGTAATTGTTAAAATAATGACATAATGGTACACTAACTAGCAAAGAAAAATGTTCATGATGCATTGCTAACAGAAAAAGCAGGTTATATAACTATGTCTAGTATGAGTCCATTAAAAAATGTGGGTAAATATTTGACATGTCTTTGTATACACATTTTTGCCCAATTTATTTACGTATCCCAGGATTTTAAAATCTGAAAGATGGGAAATCAAGATGGAGTAAGAGGACATGGAACTCCCATCCCCCCCATGAATAATTCTCACTTAAAACTAACTGGAAACTGGTAGAAGAACTCCTATACAACCAAAGCTGTAAGAAAGGTACACACATAGTCAGGTAGGAAGGAAGAAAAGTGATTAGTTCAGGACCTGGGCCCCTAGAAGGGGACTCAGAGGAAAAACGAGATTACGAGAGTGGACCTGTGGAGTGAGCAGGTCAAGCTACAGACCGGGCATCCCAGTTCTGGGGTCCTACTCAGAGGAGAGGCCCCCTTGCCTGGCTGGAGGAACACTGGGTCAGATGGAAAGGCTGGAGAAGCCTGGATACCGCTCAGGAGGAGCATGCATGTGTTGACCAGCTCCCAAGGCAGGGCAGAGAGAGGTCTACCCTAGTGGCTGCTAGGTTTGCCAGTGACTGCCTCGGTCCACTTCCCAGCCTGACCTGAACAAATGCTCTGGCCCTGCTTACTCCACACCACAGTGCAGTACTGGATCTGGGGCAGCCAGGACCAGGGAAAAGACTAGACCATGGGACACAAAGGTGACCCATCCTGGGGAGGAGCCCAGGTGGGCAGCGGTAGCCAGTGTTGTCGCTTACTCAGGCAGCATACCAGGAGCCACCCAGATCACTGAGAGAGGCCCCTCTACCATGACTAATCTGCCAGTGCCTGCTGGGAGTCCATGCAGGTCCTTGCCAGACTTGCAGAGTGGTTCTGCAATAGGGCAGGGGTGGCGGAGGCAGGGCTCAGTGATTGGCTTTGAGACAAAGGGGATTCACACCCAAGGCTGCATCTCAGTGGAATACCAGATGCCTATACAGGCCGTGCACTGAACCTCTGTCTACATACAGGCCCCACATGCTTCAGCACACCCCTCTGGGGCAAAGGCCCTGGTGCAGAGAGAGGGAAAAACAGACTTTTTAAGGGAACAGAGTCAGCTTGAGCCCGGCCCTCAGGGTTTCTGCTCCAGCAACTTGGGATCAGACCATGACCCTGACAAGGCAGTGATGGCCACTAAGCAGAGAGGAAGTCCCACTTCACACCTGGCATCAGCTCTAGCCCTCCATCTCCAGCCCTACCCCCTACCAAGGTGATAGCTGCCAACACACCCTGAGGAAAGACGTGACGAGCATCTACATCAAATCCAGCCCTCCCACCAAAGGCACTGGGCACATTTAGTCTGTATACGGACACTCCCACATAAGAATGCCACTTCAAGGCCGGAATAACTGTTTCACCTAAATTCATAGAGGCAGAGAAAGTTAAGCAAAATGAAAAGGCAAAGGAACTACTCAAAATTGAAAGAGCAAGAGAAAACCTCTGAAAAAATAATAAAACAAATAATTTTTCAGATAAAGTGTTCAAAACATTGGCAATAAAAATGTTAACTGAGCTACAACACCTTTGAAAAAGAAGGATAAAATAGGAGGAATCATTTTATCCAGTGTTAAGACCTACTAGATAGCTATAGTAATGAAAACAGTGTGGTATCGATGGAGAGACAGAAATATAGATCAATGGAACAGGTTAGAGAAACCAGAATTAGACCCACATGAGTATGTCCAACTGATTTTTGACAAAGGTTAAAAAATTCAATGGAGGAGAGATTGCTTTTTCAATAAATGGTGCTGGAGCAAGTGGACAGGCATAGGGAAAAATAGAACCTCAACCTAAGTTTCATACTTTATACAAAAATTAACTCAAAATGGATTACAGACTTAGATAGAAAACTAAAACTTCTAGGAAAAAACAGGATAAATTCTTAGAGGTCTATGTCTGGTCAGTGTTCTTAGACTTTACACAAAAAGCATGATGCATAAAGGGAAAATGTGATAAATTGGACCTCATTAAATTAAAAACTTTTGCAATATTTTGTAATAACTACAAATGGATATAACCTTTAAAAATTGTGAGTCACACAAAAAAATTGTGAGTCACTGTATTGTACACCTATAACTTATATAATATTGTACATCAACTATACTTCAATAAAAAAAGAAAAAAATTGAAACTTTTGCTCTGTGAAAGACCCTGTAAGAAGATGAAAAGACAAGCAATCGACTGGGAAAATATGTTTGCAAACCACATATCTGACAAAGGACTTACATCTAGAATATATAAAGAATTTTCAAAACTCAACAGTAAGAAAATAAACAATCCAATTAGAAAACAGGCAAAATACAGACATGAACAGACATTTCACCAAAGAGGATGTACAGATGGCAAATCAGTGCATGCAAAGATGTTCAACATCATTAGCCATTACAGAAATGGAAATTAAAATCACAATGAAAGCTCACTACATACCCACCAGGACAGCTAAAATAAAAAAATAATGGTAACACCAAATGATGATGAGAATGTGGAGAAACTCAAACATTTCTGGTGGGAATGTAAAATGGTGTAGCCCCCTGAAACAGTTTGTCATAACTAACCAAGTCATAACACGTGGCACTCTTGGCCATTTATTCCACAGAAATGAAGACTTATGTTCATGCAGAGGCCTGTGCACAACTGTTCAGAGCAGCTCGATTCATAATAGCCCAAAACTGGAATCAACCAAAATTTCCTTCGGGAGTGGTTAAACAAACCGCGGCCCATCCACACAATGGGATACTGCTCAGTAATAAAAAGGAACTATTGGTATACACGACAACCTGGATGAATCACCAAAGCGTTACGCAGAGTGGAAAAAAAGCCCATCTCAAAGATTCCTAGCTTAAATTATACAAAATTATAGATGAGGGGAATAGATTGGCAGTTGTCAGGGATGGGGGAGGGAAGGAAGTGGCTAAGGCTCTAAAAGCGTAGCTCAGGGCATCCTTGTGACGGAAGTGGTCTCTATCTGGACTGTGGTGGTGGTCACATAATCTGCACATGTGATAACATTTCATAGTGAGTGCATGTAAAAATGGTGAAATCTGAATAAGATGGATGGATTGTATCACCGTCAGCTTCCTGGTTGTGCTATTATACTACAGTTGTGCAAGATGTTATATTGAGGGAAATTGGGTAAAGGGTATGTGGGATCTCTATGTGTTATTGCTTTCAAATGAATGTGAATCTACAATTATTTCAAAATGAAAAAAGAAGCTCTAGAGAAAGATGAAAGAAAAAAATGTTAACTGAATTAAGGAAAATAATTGATCTAATCATTGACCATTTTAGCAAGGAACTAGAAAATATAAGAGAGACCCAATCAGAAATGAATAATAGCTGAAACAAATACACCAGAAGGTATGCCTAGCAGACTAAGTGATACAGAAGAACACATAAGTGATCTGGAAGATAGAATTATGGAAATCACACAATCAGGACAGCAGAAAGAAAAACAAATTTTTAAAAATAAAAGCAATTTGAGATATCTGGAATAATGTGTTCTAACATTTGCATTTATAGGGGTTCCTGAGGGAGAAAAGAGAAGGTGATCAAAAATGTATTTGAGGAAAATATGGCTGAAAACCTCCCAAACCTAAAGAAGGAAACAGATACAGGAAACAAAGAGGGTCCCAAACAGGATGAACCCAAACAGCTCCACTAAGACATATCATAATTAAAATGGCAAAAGTTAAAGACAGAATTCTAAAGACAGCAAGAGAAAAACAAAGAGTCATATACAAAGGAATTCCCCGTAAGGCCATCAGCTGATTTCTCTGTAGAAACTCTGCAGGCCGGAAGAGAGTGGCATGATATATTCAAAGTGCTGAAAGGGAAAAACCTGCAACCTAGGATACTCTATCCAGCAAGATTGTCATTTAGAATAGAAGGAGAGATAAAGAACTTCTCAGACAAGCAAGAATTAGAATAATTCATCAATACTAAACCTACCATAAAAGAAATGCTGAAGGGTCTTCTCTAAATAGAAAAGAAGAATCTATAGATTCTTCTAAAGGGAAAATCCCACTAGGAAAGGCAAATATATAATAAGGGCTGAGGGTCAACCATTTAACTAAACCAGTACCTAGATTAAAAGACAAAAAATTGTAAAAGCAACTATAACTAAAATAAACAGTTAAGCGATAAGCATGAAGATGTAAACTATGACATCAAAAACACAAAATATGGGAGGAGGGGAGAGTAGATCTCTTAGAATGTTTTTGGGCTTAAATGACTAGAAGCTTAAAACAAGTAGATATAATTACAGGTCAACATATATGAATCACATGGTAACCACAAGTCAAAAACCTACAATAGATATAACAAAAACCAAAAAGAAAGGAATACAAACATAATAAAAAAAAATCAACCACAAGAAAACAAAAAGAAATGAACAGCTAAGAACTACAAAAGCAACCAGAAAACAAGTAATAAAAGGGTAATAAGTACATACCTATAAATAATTACTTTAAAAGTCAATGAACTAAATTCTCCAATCAAAAGACATAGGGTGGCTGACTAGATATAAAAAAGAGACTCACTTTAGCGCTAAAGACACACAGAGTGAAAGTGAGGGGATGGAAAAAGATATTTCATGCAAACAGAAACAACAACAAAGTGGGGGTAGCAATACTCTTATCAGACAAAATAGACTTTAAAAGAAAGGCTATAACAAAACAAAGAAAGGCATTATATAATGATAAAAGGATCAATACAAAAATAGAATCTTATACTTGTTAACATATATGCACCAGATACAGGAACACCTAAATATATAAAGCAAATACTAACAGACATAAAGGGAGACATTGATAACAATACAGTAATAGTTGGGGATTTCAACACCCCACTTAATGGAGAGATCACGCAGACAAAAAAAATCAATAAGGCAGAAGCAGTCATAAGTGACACAACAGACCAGTTGGACTTAGCAGATATATACAGTACACAATATCTGAAAAAGGAGAATACACATTCTTTTCAAGTGCACAAGGATTTTTCTCCAGGATAGAGCACATGCTAGGCCACAAAACAAATCTCAAGAAGTTTAAGAGAACAAATTATCTCAAGCTTTTTTTTTTCCTTACCTCAATGGAATGAAACTAGAAATCAACTACAGGAAGAAAAAAAATGGGAAACTAGCAAACACATGGAGACTAAGCAACATGCTACTAAAAACGAATGGATCAATGAAGAAATCAAAGAGGAAATGGGAATTACAATATTCCATAATCTATGGGAATGCAGCAAAAGCAGTTCCAAGAGGGTAGTTTATAGCAATACAGGCCTTCCTTAAGAAACAAGAAAAATCTCAACCTAACCTACCACCTTAAGGAATTAGAAAAAGAACAATAAAAGCCCAAGGTCAGCAGAGGAAGGAAATAATAAATATCAGAGAAAAAATAAAATAGAGATAAAAAAATAGAAAAGATCAATAAAACCAAGAGCTGGTTTTTTGAAATGATAAAATTGATAAACCTTTAGACAGGCTCACCAGGAATAAAAGAAAGAGGAGCCAAATAAACAAAACAAGAAAGGAAAGAGGAGAAATAACAACTGAACCACATAAGGCGGGGGAGGGATAAAAGGGAGATTGGGATTGACATATACACATTACTATTTACAAAACAGATAATAAAGACCTATTGTACAGCACAGGGAATTCTACTCAATACTCTGTAATGGCCTATATGGGAAAATAATCTAAAAAAGAGTGGATATATGTATAACTGATTCACTTTGCTGTACACCTGAAACTAACACAACATTGTAAATCAACTATACTCCAATAAAAATTTAAAAAACTGATACCACATAGATACAAAAAATCATAAGAGAATACTATGAAAAGTTATATGCCAACAAACTGAACAACCTAGAAGAAATGGACAAATTTCTAGACATATACAACTTGCCAAGACTGAATCAAGAAGAAACACATAATTTCAACAGACTGATTACTACTAGTGAAATTGAATTTTTAATAAAGAAAACTCCCAGGAAACAAAAGTCCAGGACCAGATGGCTTCACTGGGGAATTCTACCAAACATATAAAAAAGAATTAATACTTCTCAAATTATTCCAAAAAATTGAAGAGGAAAAAACACTCTCAAATCCATTCTATGAGCCCACCATTACCCTGATATCAAAACTAGACAAAGACACTACAAAAAAGAAAATTACAGGACAATATCTTTGATGAATATAGATGAAAAAATCAACAAAATATTAGCAAGCTGAATCCAACAATACATAAAAAGAATCATACATCATGATCAAGTTGGATTTATTCCAGTAAAACAAGGATGGTTCACCATTTGCAGATATGCAACATTAACAAAAGGAAGGATAAATATCACACGATCATCTCAATAGATGCCAAAAGCCCATTTGACAAAATATAACATCCATTTATGATAAAAACTCTCATCAAAGTTGGTCTACACTCATCTCTCAACATAAGGGCCATTTATGACAAACCCACACCAAACATCATACTCAACAGTGAAAACCTGAAAGCCTTCCCTCTAAATTAAGGAACAAGACAAGGATGCCCACTCTCATCACTTCTGTTTAACACAGTATTCAAAGCCCTAGCCATAGCAATCAGACAAAAAGGAATAAAAGGCACCCAAATTGGAAGAAAAGAAGTAAAACTGTCACTATTTGCAGATGACATTATTCTTTATATAGAAAACCCTGAAGTCTCCACCCCAAACCTATTAGATTTAGTAAATGAATTCAGCAAAGTTGCAGAATTCAAAATTAATATACAGAAATCTGTTGCTTTTCTATACACTAATAATGAACTATCAGAAAGAGAAAGTAAAAAAAAATCCTGTTTAAAATTGCATCAAAAAGAATAAAATACCTAGGATAAACTTTACCAAAGAGGTGAAAGACCTATGCTCCGAAAACTATAAAACACTGACGAAGGAAACTGAAGATGATACAAAGAAATGGAAAGATCTCCCGTGTTCTTGGATTAGAAGAATACTGTTAAAATGCCATAATTACCCAAAGCAATCTACAGATTTAATGTAATCACTATCAAAATACCCATGACATTTTTCACAGAACTAGAACAAATAATCCTAAAATTCACATGGATCCCCTAAAGACCCTGAATTGTCCAAGCAATCTTGAGAAAAAAGAAGAAAGCTGGAGCTATCATGCTCCCAGACCCCAGACTATATTACAAAGCTAGAGTAATCACAACAGTGTGGTACTGGCACCAAAACATACACGTAGATCAATGGAACAGAGAGCCCAGAAATAAACCCATGCACCTATGGTCAATTAATCTATGAAAAAGGAGGCAAGAATGTACAATGGAAAAAAGACAGTCTCTTCAACAAGTGGTGCTGGGTTAACTGGACAGCTACATGTAAAAGAGTGAGATTAGCATATTTCCTTACACCATGTACAAAAATAAACTCAAATGGATTAAAGACCTAAATGTAAGACCTAAAAAGATAAAACTCCTAGAATAAAACATAGGCAGAACACTATTTTGACATTAATCGTAGCAATGTTTTTTTGGATCTGTCTCCCAAGGCAAGGAAATAAAAGCAAAAGTACACAAATGGGACCTAATCAAACTTAAAACCTTTTGCACAGCAAAGGAAACAATCAACAACATGAAAAGGCAACCTATGGAATTAGCTGGAGAAAATATTTGCCAATGATATGACCGACAAGGGGTCAATATCCAAAATATAGATTGCTCATACAACTCAATATAAAAAAAAACAATCAGGGCTTCCCTGGTGGGGCAGTGGTTGAGAGTCCACCTGCCAATGCAGGGGGCGTGGGTTCGTGTCCCGGTCCGGGAAGATCCCACATGCCGCGGAGCGGCTGGGCCCGTGAGCCATGTCCGCTGGGCCTGCGCGTCTGGAGCCTGTGCTCCGCAACGGGAGAGGCCACAGCAGTGAGAGGCCCGCGTACGGCAAAAAAAAAAAAAAAAAAAAATCAAAAAATGTGCAGAAGAACTGAACAGACATTTTTTCCAAAGAAGACACACAGGTGGCTAACAGACACATGAAAAGATGCTCAACATCACTAATTAATAGAGAAAGGCAAATCAAAACAACAATGAGCTATCACCTCAAACCTAGCAGAATGGCTACCATTAAAAAGTCTACAAATTACAAAAAGTTGGAGAGGGTCTGGAGAAAAGGGAACCCTAATACACTGTTGGTGGGAATGTAAATGGGTGCAGCTGCTATGGGAAACAGTATGGAGGTTCCTTAAAAAACTAAAAATAGAACTACCACATGATCCATCAATTCTACTCCTGGGTATATATCCGGAGAAAACAAAAGAATTAATTCAAAAAGATACATGTACCCCAATGTTCATAGCAGCACTATTTACAGTAGCCAAGACATAGAAGCAACCCAAGTGCCCATCAACAGATGATTGGATTAAGAAAATGGTATATATATATACATATATATATATATATATACACACGTATATATATGTATATATATATATAATATGTATGTGTGTGTATATATATATATACACACACACACACACACACACACACAAAAAAAATGGGATATTAGCCATAGAAAAGAATGAAATTCTGCCAAGTGCAGTAACGTGGATGAACCTAGAGGATATTATGCTTAGTGAAGTAAGTTAGAGAAAGACAAATATTGTATGACATCATTTCTATGTGTGAACTCTAAAAAATAATGCAAATAAATGTATATGCAAAACAGAAACAGACTCACAGGTACAGAAAACAAACCAGTGGTTACCAATGGAGAGAGGAAAAGAGGAAGGGGCAAATTAGGGATATGGTATTAAGAGACACAAACTACTATGTATAAAATAAACAAAAAAATATATCATATAGCACAGGGAATTACAGCCATTATCTTGTAATAACTTTTAACAGAATATAACCTGTAAAAATACTGAATAACTATGTTGTATACCTGAAATTAATATAATATTGTAAAGAAGTTATATGTCAATGAAGAATAAAACAATTGGATAAGATTAAAAGAAACTGAAATAAGATTACTAAAAAATGATGGAAACAAACTTATACACATTTGTGTTCTTAATCTTCCATGAACTCTCTGTCTAAACACACCAAACCATTTAGTGCTCCATTTAATCCCATACTCTCTGCTTCAGTAATTTACATTTCATTCACTTTCTCATACCCAATCTCACATGTCCAAGTTCTACTCATCCTTCAGGGCCTAAGTCAAAGTCCAGCTCTCCACAGACCTTCCCAGACACCCAGTGGAAACAAGAGCTACCTTTTCTGAGCCACCGCAGCATATATCCTAAGCTATGTCATTTCCTGCTTTGTGGTACACCTTCATTTACCTCACTGAAGTGCAAGTTCATTAGAGCAGAGGCTGCTTTTATTCTCCATATGTTCAGTACTTGGTATAATATCTGGCACATGGTTGATTTTTAACAAATGACTGGGTAAAAAGGCCTTAAGCGTGAAATCATTGAATCAATAGATATTATAACCCATAACACAATATGGCATCCTGTCAAATATTTGTGAAGAGATGTTTGTCCTAATCATTGGCCATATGGAGACCTAGAGACGAAGGTCCAAACTGGCTTTAGAGACTTTCTCTCATGCCTAACACATAATATTTCAATTAAATATATCAGTTATGCTTATAAGAGGTATTCAATAAAAAAATTAAATGACAATCTATTGTCATGAGAAAAAACATAAAACAATGTAAAGTTCAGTGCGTACAGTTCATATGTATAAATATTCATTACAATGTTAACAGTTTATCTCTAGGGGGCAAGGTTATGAATGGTTTATGTTTTCTTCTGTTTGCTCACTGTCCTTACCAAATTTGGCAAACATGCGCCCCGTTTTGTGATATAAAGAAAAAATCGGACACGGCCTTGAAAGGAAGCTTCTGACAACTGAGAGATCAACTTCATTCAATACAGTTATTTAACTGAGAAAGGAATAGCGAAACCTCAGTCAAGATGGTCTTTGGTCCCACTCTTACCACATACACCCCTGGTCCCTTCAAGAGGGGAACAGTATGTAAGGTAAAATAATTTCCCTGTGTGCAGAAATCTAATTTCAGATTCTTTGGTTGTTTGGATACTCTAAAATGACAAATGAAAAATAAAGGTAATATACTATATAAAATAAAATTTGAAAGATAGATACAAGAATGCAAATGATTGGGCTTCCCTGGTAGCGCAGTGGTTGAGAGTCCGCCTGCCGATGCAGGGGACACGGGTTCGTGCCCCGGTCCGGGAAGATCCCACATGCCGCGGAGTGGCTGGGCCCATGAGCCATGGCTGCTGGGCCTGTGCGTCCGGAGCCTGTGCTCCGCAACGGGAGAGGCCACAACAGTGAGAGGCCCGCATACCGCAAAAAAAAAAAAAAAAAAAGAATGCAAATGATTGTTGGGATTGTATTTCTTTGCTTATTAATATTTCCTATTATACTTACAAAGAATGTATTTAGTCTCATCTAAATAATGGGGTCTGTCTGGGAAGGGATGGAGGGTTGATTTTTAGCCTTTTCTGGTTCTTTCAGTAGTCATGGATATGGCAGTCAAATCCTTAGATGGAAGGAAGGCATCATACATACTGTACCCAAAGCAGGTACATTTCACAGGGTGAGGAGGGGGAGAGGAAGAGATGAAGAGGATATTTCCTGGCCATTAGGTGCTGGCCTAGAGCTCAGAGACATGAAGGTACCCAGGACAGGCCATAAAATGGAACAAAAACTCTAAAATACAAATTTCACCCACTATAAAATATTCCCAGGGCCGGCTGTGAAGGGAAGAGATATGTCTCTCTTGGTTTCCTTCCAACCCCTCCTGTCAAGCAATGAAGGACTGTAGAGCGAGGCCAAAGTCCTCGTTTAATTTCGTATTACAGCAACACATTTTATTTACTAAGAGTTGATTTTATTGACTTCAACTCACAAAATTGCTTTGCATATTCACTGGACCTGACAAATACTTTTTACAAACTTGATAAGGGATTTGTGCCCTTGGCATGTCTGGGAAGGGATGTCACGCCCAAGTCTTTTATCATTTGTACCTCGGCTCTTACTAGAGATGTTATTTGTTATGCAAAGACCAGAGAATAAGGGGTAGGGCTCTCTCTAAGCTGCTGTGAATATGTGATGAGTCTGAGCTCTCCTGTCATGTTTTGTCCTTGTCTCTCTCCCAGGTACCAACACAGCTTAGTATTTAATACATGTTTTTTGATAAATAGCTCTTAGTTTTACAAGATCTTACAATTTTAAAAGCACTTCCACAGATGTTATACTATTTGTTCTTCCTGACAATTCTGGGGTGGGGGGTGGCTGGGAACAGTACCATCAGCCCCATTTTTTCAGGTAGGGAAACTGAAGTTCCCTAGGGTGGATGGGCTGTGAGTGCAGAGGGTGAGCCTAGAACCCACATTCAGTGATGCCTGTTGCCCAGGTCTTCACGCTGCAGTCTCGTTTCTAGGATCCTTTATCATATCCTGTTCTCACCACATATTACCCCATGCTCTGAACCTAACACATCTAGATTGCCTAACTCCCAAGGCTGCTGCGGATATCAAAGAGATAATTACACAAATGTACTTTTTGAACAATGAAGCTATGCAAATGTAGTTACTGTTCTGTGTTCAGCGCAAAGGCTCTGCCCTCATGAAATCATTAATACCTTGGTGTGGATCCTTTGTTGTACATTCTGAAGCTATAATGAGGCAGGCTGGGACCCTTTACTGGAGTGCTTGCACCTGGCCAATCGTCTCCTCAAGCAACAAAATACAAAGAAACTAGAAGGGATTAAAAATAACTGCATGCATGTGCAATTGACGCAAATTATGGACAAAAAGATACAAAAAGACCAAGAAAACTCAAGTGCCACTTCTGAAGAGCCCGGAGCAAAAGCAGGGTACTGTGCCTGCCCCCTGCACACAACACCACTAAAGGGGTGGGCAGAACACCTAAGCCAGCCCTCTGGCCCGACCACTGGACACCCCCCTAGCCTCACCCCGTATAAGGAACAAACTTGCCCTCCCTTGGCGAGTGGGCAAGCAAGGGAACCTGTTACTTGCTTTTGCTCCCCGCTGCTGCAGCAGGGGCCCAAATAAAGTCTTGACTGAATTTCTTTTCTGGTCTCTGATCGACTTCTATTGATTAAGGGGGCCAAGAATCCTGGTTGGTAACAATCACCCAGAATATTTAGATGGGAGGAGAAGGGGTGTTGGGAAGAAACACTCAAGGCACTGACATCCTATCTGGTCAGAACAGATGGCGTGGGAGTGACAAGAGTACTAGCTACCAGAGAGAGAAGGAAAACACCAGGCAACTCAAAGGCATTATTTGAAGTGGGGGGTCCAAGGAATGCAATACTTTTTCATAGTTTCTAAGACTAGAACTGTCTGGGTAAGTCTGCAAAGGGAGCACCAAAGGCTTCAGTGATTAGGTGACTTGCCAACCATCAGTGCTATAAGGAGTCATACCACCCTATTAAAATACCATCCCCACACACACTCGATTCCACGATCCTGTGTTGTTTTCTTAACAATGTTCATCCTCACTGCTATCTGAATGTTATCATAGTTTTGTTAAGTATCTGGCTTCATGGGATTAAATATCTGTCTTCTATTTCCCTCTAACTCCACCGTGTAGAACAGGGCCTAGCACTTAGTGTGCGCTCACTAAATATTTGTAAAATAAATAAATGAAAACGAAGGCAGAATGGCTCAGAAGGCTGTGCTTTGCCACTGTATCATATTGCTCCCTTTGTTTGAATTTTTAAAAATTTCCATGCCTAGTGACTGGTGAAGAGGGAAGACTGCTTAAATATTTGAGGATCAAAGATGCCACGTTGCCTCAGGGAGTCAGTTTGGGGGTTCCTCATTAGCTGTCGGTATCATCTGTCAGAAGTTTTTTAATTTTGAATATTACTAGTCATTAATATCCCCCCATAGACTCAGCTCAGGTGTAGATGTTGTAGAAGATCAGGTTTAATTCTTACTCTTAGGACAAGAACACTTGGTATAGCAGAAGTTACTGACGTCAGGTTCTTGTATGTGGTTTGCCCCCTTTCTCCCGAAATGTGAAACTCCAGAAGCTCAGAAGAAAGGGCAGGCAGTACCTGGAACCACTCCTAATGCAGCCTCACACTGAGAGCTGATGCCCTCTCAACAGCCGGCCTCTCGTTTGACAAATGGGTTAGCTTAGGGGCTTTGCTTTGCCATATTTCAACCATCTGAGGCATCACCGTCCATACCTAGAATCCTTCAGAGCAGGACATTTTCACAATCCTTGTGCACAATTATGATTATTTTTCTTTTGCAACTGTAAGTCAGGAATGAAAAGGTGTAATTAGTCCTCTCCTGGGCCCATTTGTGGACCCCAGTGGGGATCATTTTAGTTTGGGACTACAGCAAGCCCTGCTTGTTATCTCAACACATGTGGGGTTTTTCTGTTTGTTTTTTTGTTTCTTTTTACAGAGGTAACCTAATAATAGCTTGAAATTTATGGAGGACCATGTCAAAAATCCCCCTGGGCTCCAGAGGGCAGGGGAGGGGAGAGGGGAGAGAAAACACCACATAATTTCCTGATTGTAAATAACTGAACCAATATAAGCTCTTTTCTCCTGGTACACAAAATACTGGATTTATAGGTGCTGAGCTAAACAGAGGTTATCAAAAATGGTCACGAATAGAATTGGCATTTCTGGATCATGTGCCAGAAAATGTGGCTGAACCATATAAAGCATTTTATCGATTTAAATCCTTTTCTGGAATGAAGCAGAGTATAAACAGTCATGCATAGCTCGTGCTTCCTTCCTGCGGAGAGGCAGGATGCAAAGTCTGTGTGCTGAGGGGCAACAATGGCGTTCCAGCTGGCATCGTGCATAAATGCCAAGCACCGTGATTTCGGAGCCAGAATACACACCATCCCCAACAGATACGAAAATTCTTCTCCAGTCACATGTAAGATTCGCCTTGTAAGTTGAGTTAGCATCTCACTTGCCTTTTCTAAAAATACCAGTGCACCTTAAATTTGTTTTGCTGCTCATGCAGTACTCATGACATGGAAATTAAATTATGCTTTTTTATAGCCCACAGTTTTTTAAGTTTAGTAACAATGTATCGTTCTTGGGGGGAGGGCGGGGTCCTGGCACATGCCTCTGTTCTATAGGCCTTGGTCTCTGTTCCTAATGGTTTCCATGGATTTGTACTGATCCAAAGGCCAGCACGGTGATACACTCGGGCCATGGATGAGAATAAGCAGCTGAAGCTTGCCTCCTTAGTACTGTGTTATGATAAACTAACTAAAGGACTTTTAAAGTTTTTATTTTGTATTAAACGAGGTGTTACCCCAAGATTCATAGTGCTCATTCTAAGTACCGCTGTGTGATATTTTCTCCCAGCAATCCCTAATATATGAGCCAAGGTTACTGCTGGCGGGAGGGTAATGGGACTGTTTTAAAAGGTGAGCAAATCCATATATGCACAAAACAATGAAGATGAAAAACATCTCACACACGGAGACTGTCAACGTCTGTAGGGATTTTGTGATGAAATAAAAATGTTTAAATCTTACAGAATCCATGGTAAATCCCTAACATCATGTAGAACAAGTATAATTACTATCACATAGAGAATCCATGACATTTTGGCATTAAAATCGGTCCTCTTAAATATTGAGAACAGACAAATCTGTCACGTCAAAAAGTATATTAGCGGTTATCTGGGGCTGGAGATAGAAACAGCGATTACCTATGTATGGCCATGAGGGGTCTTCCTGGGGTTATGAAACATTCTAAACCTGGATCAGGTTGTAATGGTTGCACAACACAGTAAATTTACTAAAAAAAAAAAAAAAAAAAAAAAAAAAAAAAAAAAATCACTGAATTGTATACTTCAAATGGGTGAATTTTATGGTATATAAATTATGTCTCAATAAAGTTGCTTAAAAATGCAGGCTGGGGCTTGAATTTAAAAGAAAAGAAAAAAACAGTGGCCCTTGAAAACTGTCATTTTCATTATCTTATTTTCAAATGTGCAAAGGGAGAAAGGAAAGTCATCACCTGTACGTTGTTACCGGTCACTCAGTAAAGACCCGCACTTGTTAATCCTCAGGAAGGAAAACACCTAACATGCTCTCCCTACACTTGACGCTTGCTCCCTTTGGAACACACCTTGAGAGAGAAAAGAGGAAGCTTACATTTGTTTACAACGCACATCCGTAATCCCACGTCTCTAAACACAACACACACACACACACGCGCGCGCGCGCGCGCGCCCCTGAACAGCATGATGTTTCTGCCAGGTGTCCTTGCTTTGGCTGACCTAGAGTTTATAAAAAGGCCCAGTTAAGAGCAGGATGACATAGTTTTAACTCCCCTTCCCTCACACCGTGACTGTTACAAGACTGAGTGAAGGTGGCTGGCACGCGGTTGGGACACTAATCCTAAACCTGCAAAGCTTCAGATAAGGCGTGACACATGCTGAGTACCCCTGCTCCCCGGACCACCTCCTGCTAGATGACAACCTTGTTATCACCCTGGCTCCTCCCCAGCCTTGGGCTCAAGGCCAGGTGCCCATGCAGCGCTGCCCTTTGAGAAAAAGAGGGGTTGTAACTGACAATGAAAAAAACTTAAAAGGATTGAATACAAACTCTTCTTTTGTAGAGTTTAAGTTTTGCAGAAGGAATAAAGGATGCAAATACAATTTTGAAATGGGTCTTTTCCAGGCTGGCTTTTACTAAATGCTTTTGGGCTTGCTGCATACAGTCTATTTTTAGTTGAGGATAATAGGCATTTCTGGTGCCATTTATGGAGCAAATGTTGTGAAATCTGGTGTCTGGCTTTCCTTCATTTCGCTCTGTCCTTGTAAAGTTTTGCTTATGTAGGATCCCTTCAATTTTAATGACATCACCCATTCGTGGGAAAGTGCGCTAGAAAGTACAGGGTGTTTCACCCCCCAACAGCTCCTCACTGGTGTGAGGTTAAGATAAGTTTCCATGAAAAGACATTTGAGTGACTGGGGTGGCCCAGGGCTGCTCCTCTGGCTGTGTCCCTGGGTGGCTTTGCCTCCTGGCCTGACTACAGATCAGAGGGCCCGTTTGCAGCAGTTCTGACCTTTCCTGGTGGCAAAGAAACTGACTGTGTATTACAGCATTTGAAAACAAAATATACCTGCCCTTTAGGGTCCTCTTGGGAGAACTGACACCATAGCCAGTGGGAAATCTTGGCTCAGAGTAAAGTAATTCTGTTTTCATTCCCATTTAAGATGATGTGAAATGTTAATCCTCCAGTTGAACATGTATACACACGGGAGCAGTGACACTTCCTCTTCAACTTGCGCAGAGTTGAAATGCCAGTGCTCAGGGGTTAAAGCTCACAGAGAGTCAGAGGCACGGCAGGAGACAGGAACACATTTGGGGATGTTCACCTCATCAGAATTCTTAACGTAGGATAATAATAAAAATAGCCTGAGAATGTTCTTGACTTTCTGTTTCAATGACTGCAATATAGCAGAGCTAAAAATACCGTGGGAAGCCTAACCCCATTTATCAGTACGTTCAAGGAGAAGGGGAAGAGGTCTAACATTTTTTACCAGGTCCACTATGTAGGGCCTTGCACTGGATACTGTATAAAGGCATTCTCATATAGTCCTCGACTCTGAGGTGGATTTTCATGTGCCCATTATCCAGGTTAAGAAACTAAGGCTGAGAGAAATTAAGCAATTTGCCTCTAGTAAGTGGGGGAGGGTGGGTTTGAACTCAGGTCTATCCGAATCTAGAATTCATGTTCTTTTATACTCTGTTGGTGCATGTTCACTAACATGGCACTAGAGAAGATTTTGCATAATTTTTCTGAGATTGAGACTGTTAACCAGTTAACCTGTGAGTCCAGCAACGAGAACACCACATCTGTTTGAAGTAGAATGGAGAGGAAGTGATTCAATCAGTCTGATTCCATCTCCAAGGTAGCTCAGATGACTGCGGGAATTCAGAGTGACTGGGTACAATATCCCCTGAGAAGAGTTTTGTTCCGGGTGGGGTGCTGCTGTGTTGCCTTATGACCCCATCTCTTTGGTTAGCTCAGGGGCAGGCTGAGTGTGTATGTGGCTAGATGCTTTGGATGGTAACCTCTAGCGATCCTGCCCCCTGGGCTTCTACTTCTGCTAGAACACTGGAACTTGATTTCCTAAGCTGCCCTTAAGTCTTTGCAGAACGTGACTGCTGAGAGAGCATCCCCAACACACCCTTCTTGGGCCCCACTGACCCCAGTGCCTGGGCAGCCACATATCACAGGCAGCTTTGGTCTAGACCTGGAATGACCTAACCTCCCGTGTGGTTTCGCTTAGCAGCCCATGGCTGTGCTGATGAAGGTTATCTTGGCATGCTATTTTTCACCAGCTAGGTCAGAGTTGAACATGTTTAAGAGTTTCCAGTCATCTTAGTATTTCCTACATATGAAAATTGAAACACTAAGAATCTATGGGTAGAAGATTAGGTCTTTATTCATTTCTGAAGTTTTTTGAAGCATGGACTCCATGAGGTGTTTGATGCCAAAGGGAATAATGATAGTGTCGGACCTCAAGGAGCTTGAGTATAATCCATTGTTGCATGCTTTAAAAATGGAAAATACTAAAATTAAGGCAAAAAGGGAAATGAGGGATTTCCCCCAAATTGTAAGCTATATGGGAAAGAGTATATGCAATGCTTACTTTGAAACTAAATCCCAGGTGGAATGATAGAGCGGTTAAATAACAGATTATAAGAAAGAGATAATATGGATTCCACCATTTACCACTAATATAAACTTGGATGAAATATGGTCAAATCATTTCTCTATAAGCCTTAATTTTCTCATGTACTGGTGCTCACTCTCCTATATGCTGTTAAGTAGCCTTTACACAGGGCCACCACTATATACATCCATGGATGTGGTACCCCGTGCAGCTCCAGGGCATCATTTAGATGATGCTGAGCTCTTGAGATTGTAGCATACAACCTGTGCAACCATGTAAATCACTTCAGGATCCACTTAGAGATGAAGCAGGAGGATGTAAGTTGTAAGTAAATGTTACTTAAGCATACTCTAGACTATCTTCGTTTTCAGAGGTGTTAGAAGTCAGGAAATTGAAAACCGAAAAAAAGGAATCAATTGCTAATATGTTGTTACAAAAACAAATATATTTTCTAGCACAGTGCCAAACAGATAGAAAAATCTCATTTTCAGGAGATGGGTCTAAGGGACCAAAAAACCTTGGGAGGAGGGAAAGTCACTTCAAATAACTTAATGATATAACCTAAACAAGATAATAAATAATGTATAATGTACAAATGGTATTTATGCCTAGCACACAGTTGGAGCTACGTAATAAATTAAAAGAATTTCCTTCTCTGGTCATAAAACTTTTCATTCTCATTTTCTGATGGTTTCTATTCCTTTTTTGGCATTTTGAGAGTGGATCTCAGTGCAAATAATGATCATTATTTCTTGCATTTTATACCAACTTACAGTTTACAAAGTGCTCTGAAATCTGTATTACTTAAATCTCATCAACTCTTTAAATTGCCATGGGTTATTATGGCTATTTTGTAGGCAAGAAAAGCAAGGCTGGGTCAAGAAATTAATTCCAGCAACACAGTGAATAATGGTTAGAAGTTCTCTTTCCTGAATTTAGTTCTAAAGTTCGTTTCTATACCCTCTTGGTGCGTATTCACCAACACCGCAATCAGAGAACAAAGTGAACAGCTAGTATGGCTGTTTTATAGCATGTATTTCCTATGGTATATAGGAGTCTGGAAGTGGTAACTTAAAAATGACATACAATTTCTCTAAAGAAAGATTTTTTAAAGAGATTCCATATACAAAATAGGGAAACCCCCCTAAAACCCCCCTATTTCCTACTCCTCCATGCCTTAAGATCTAGGGCGAAATAATTCCTACTTGACAGAACTCAAAGCATATTCGAAACACTGCAAGCAAACAGAAGTCTGACAATGCCAATGGTTAAGGGACGGCCTAGGATACCCAAGCTTTAAACTGTTCTGGTCCCAAGAGTAAACAACCAGTAAAGGGAAGATAAAGTGGGCGGTAGGCGAGCTTCAGGCACAAGCCCAACCAAGATGTATGGAGAAGGACCAAGGCAGGACTTAGGTCCAACTATTCCCAACTCATCAACATCTCGGAGTTTCCTCTGTCATTCAGGAGGAATATTTACTTCTATTTGATTTGATTGAAAAGGAGCAAGAGATGAAAGAAAAAAAATCCATATTTGGAATATGACGTAGAAGCTTGTCTTCACTTAATACACACAAGTTTTACTCAAGTAAATGACTATGGGCTAAAAGAATGTCAATTACAGGTGGTCCCTGCTACAGAAAAGGCTGGGCTACAAGTGTTCCTTCTTACACTTTTTTTTCTCTTGAATTTTGAGCCTTTTTTTCCAGAGAAGCAATGTGATAATAACATGGTTATGAACCTATGACTGGCTACTGCAAAATGCCTATTTAGCACTTCATAGAGAATACCTAAAGTTTTTTGGGCTCCGGACGCGCAGGCCCAGTGGCCATGGCTCACGGGCCCAGCCGCTCCGCGGCATGCGGGATCCTCCCAGACCGGGGCACGAACCCGCGGCCCTTGCATCGGCAGGCGGACTCTCAACCACTACGCCACCAAGGAAGCCCCCAAGAATACATAAAGTTTTAACAGTACTGGACTGAGTTCTGGGTCTTGGAAGCAGAGATTATAGGAGAGAAAAGAATGAAGAGAGAAAACACTATCTTCCTCCTCAGTTCCCACCATAGACACAACTATGAATGAGAAAAAAATGTTTCTGCTCTGAGAGTCTTAGTGCTCTGAAGTTTAGTTTTGATCCTTCTTACTACAGTAACCTACTCAGGTATATTCTACTCGTCAAAAATAAGCTACACTATAGAAACAGCTGTTCATCTTCCTTGATTCTAACTTTAATTCTTAGCTGAATCTACAAGGTGTTAGGAAGAAAGCAATCTGACAAACCAATTCATACTCATGTGTAAATGACTGTCCATTAATTTATAATATACACATACACAAACACATGCACAAACATAATTGCATTACTTATGTGTTAGCTAGGCATCATTCTGGGGGCCAGGGATATAACAGTGGAAAAGGGCAAGGTTTCTGCTCCCATGAAGCTTACATTTCAGTGAGGAGGGCTGGCCAATAATAACGCTCCAAAACAAATATACCAAAAATCCACAAAGTTATAAATAGGGTGATATAATACAGGAAAACTGGGTGACCGCTTTGCATTGTGTGGTTAGGGAAGGTCTCTTTGAATAGGTGACATTTAAGATGAGATATAATTGAAGACAAAGAGCCAGTCTTGTGCACATGAAGGGGAAGAGCACTTTGGACAGCTAGCACAACCCTGAGGAAGGAATGGACCTGGTGCATGAAGGACAAGAAAAAGGCCAGTGGGGCTGAAGAGCAGTGGGCAAGGAGGTAAACAGAACAGAAACACAGGAAGGGGCCAAATCAGTCGGTCTTTGTAAGCCAGATTTATGCTTTTGAAGTTTATCCTAAGTGAAAGAGGAAGCCTTGGAAAACTGTAAGGAGAAATGTGGTCTGAGTTACATCTTAAAACAATCTCTAGCAGAAGCATGGAGACAGATAGGGGGCTACTGCAGGGATCAGATGAGAGAGGACGGCTGCCTAGACTAGCATGGCTGTGGTAGAGACAGCTAAGTGGGTCTGATCAAGATATACTGTAGGGCTTCCCTGGTGGCACAGTGGTTAAGAATCCGCCTGCCAATGCAGGAAACATGGGTTCAGGCCCTGGTCCGGGAAGATCCCACATGCCGCGGAGCAACTAAGTCCGTGTGCCACAACTACTGAGCCTGCGCTCTAGAGCCCATGAGCCACAATTACTGAGCCCACGTGCCACAACTACTGAAGCCCGCGCACCTAGAGCCCATGCTCCGCAACAAGAGAAGCCACTGCAATGAGAAGCCTGCGCACCGCAACGAAAAGTAGCCCCCGCTTGCCGCAACTAGAGAAAGCCCATGTGCAGCAACAAAGACCCAGTACAGCCAAAAATAAATAAATGAAATAAATAAATTAAAAAAAAAAAGATATGCTGTAGAGGAGAGATCTGCAGGAGTTATGAATGGATTCACTGGGGAGGGGGAAAAAGGAATCAGGAACACCCGGGTAGATAATACTGTTTTCCTGAGAAAGGTGAGATATGGGAAGAATAGGGTTGGTTGAAGGATAAGGCAGCTGGGCAGTAGAAGCCAACAGTTCTATTTGGATATGGTAATTTGAGCTGTGAATGACACATCCAGCATTGATGTAGGAAGGCGGTTGGTATATGAATCTAGAACGCAGGGAAAAGTTGAGGCTGGGGATCTACGTTGGGTACTCACTGGCATATCGATGGCGTTTAAGCCTTGGATACTGGGATGATGGCCCAGGGGGTGAGCATGGACCAAGAAGAGGCCTGGGGACCGGGCTCTGGCTCTCTCCAACACTGAGAGGTGGGAAGAGACCGCTCCTCTCTTCTCCAGACAGGCGGCTCTGTAGAAGGGCCATTCAGGCAAAGAGGCTGTTCCTCTATTAACAGTTGTGGGTATTTAAGGTCTTATAGGCACACCTAAGGGTGGTCAGGAGTCCTTTTCTGCCAGTAGGTTATAATGAACATTTCACTACCAGTTGGTATGAAGAAGCTCTGTCTCACCTGCAAAGTCATAAGCTCTTTTTTCCAAGATTTTGAATATGGTAAAATAAAAAATACTATTAATGACATACATAGATATTGAATCCTGCCCTGAGGCAGGAGGACTAATAGGGAAGGTTTTCAATGCCCACAAGGCCATCACAATCTAAGCATCTAAGTCTCACCTCCAGGAGGCAGCAGTTTACCAAACACTAGCCCGGAACCCTTCTGCCTTAGGAAAACTGTCAAGACTTCAGCCTAGACAAAGAGCTGGGCCTCAGGACCAATACAGATGAACGGTAGGGGTAAGTGAAGAGAATTAGTTCTCTTTTTTCTTCTGCCTATAGCAACTGGGCTTCGTCACTTGAGAATAGCATCTTTTTTTCCCCCGATAAGTCAGGAGATACAATAAAGCAATGCTCTTGTTTATGGTTTCCTTTGCTGTGCAAAAGCTTTGAAGTTTCATTAGGTCCCATTTGTTTATTTTTGTTTTTATTGCCATTTCTCTAGGAGGTGGGTCAAAAAGGATCTTGCTGTGATTTATGTCATAGAGTGTTCTACCTATGTTTTCCTCTAAGAGTTTGATCGTTTCTGGCCTTACATTTAGGTCTTTAATCCATTCTGAGCTTACTTTTGTGTATGGTGTTAGGGAGTGTTCTAATCTCATACTTTTACATGTACCTGTCCAGTTTTCCCAGCACCACTTATTGAAGAGGCAAAGTGAGAGAGTGGCATGGACATATATACACTACCAAACGTAAAATAGATAGCTAGTGGGAAGCAGCCGCATAGCACAGGGAGATCAGCTCGGTGCTTTGTGACCACCTAGAGGGGTGGGATAGGGAGGGTGGGAGGGAGGGAGACGCAAGAGG
Source organism: Leucopleurus acutus (assembly GCF_964270905.1). Taxonomy (NCBI): domain Eukaryota; kingdom Metazoa; phylum Chordata; class Mammalia; order Artiodactyla; family Delphinidae; genus Leucopleurus; species Leucopleurus acutus. The sequence continues at coordinate 59,460,340 of NC_139154.1, forward strand.
GAAGAGATATGGGAACTTATGTATATGTATAACTGATTCACTTTGTTATAAAGCAGAAACTAACACACCATTGTAAAGCAATTATACTCCAATAAAGATGTAAAAAAATTAAAAAAATAAAGCAATGCTCTGAAGCATCAGGGTTGAAGAATAAAGTCAGAAATATTGAACAAGATGCTGAATGAACAATTGGCCGTTTTTGGCGGGGGGAGGTTTATATAGATATGATCATCTGAGATTATCTGTGAATATATTGTTTGGGGAGTATGCTACACAGTTAATACTGCAGCAAATTATAGGAATTCTCCCACTAACAGAGCAAAGAAATGTTCCCCAATGGGAAGAATTTACGGCAGTGTAGGGAAACCATTTTGACAACTAATGACTCGCTGTATTATCCCACAGGCTTTCTTACCTCTCGATACCCCTACCTGGGTTCTGAGCTGTTTTTAAATGGCAGAACAAATGACTCCGAGCACTAGGTTCACTGTAATCCACATTTCATGTTACAGAAAAGAATTTAATCATACGGCTTCCATACTGTTCAAAAGAGTTCATTAATACAAGAGATACAGAGCCATTTTGGCAGACTGGTGTATAGAAAAAGGAACCCGCTTTGAGATACTGGTATGACGAGTTGAGAAAAAGAGAAAAACACCCCAAGACATTTTCAGGCCCAAGGATTTCATGTAGGGAAAACATTTTTAAAATCCCTTTTAAAGCAAGAGATGCATTCGGTAGGATCAACTGCTGACTTTTCAGAAAGGCAGGCTAATTTTGGATAAGTGTTGTGAGACCTAAGTTTGCCTTCATTACCATAATTTGCACACATTCTCCTCAAGCGTTAAACCCATGGTCGAGAGTGTGTACTAACTTGGGCACCGCTTGATAGTGATTTAAGCCTTAAGGCAAGAAGGCTCCCCCAGACATTTTCCTATAGTAACCTCTGATAGAGCCATGGCTAACGATGATGCTTAGTTCCTGTGGTTGTATACTTGTTCTCTAAACAAAGCAACTTAATATGAATACTTTAAGTTTTTCCTCTTGCTTGCTACATTTCTGGTCATTTTTGGAAAAAGTTAAAAATAAAGACCAAATATAGACCTGTTGGAACACCGCTGGGGTTGAGGGGGGATCAATCAACCCCAGTTGATCAGCAGTCAACCGGAAGACTCTGCACAGCCCTGCTCACTAAGGCGGGGAGGGAGAACACTCTCGAAATCCCTCAGCTCCTCCATTAACTCAGCTGGACCCCCAGAACCGTGCTGGGCCCAGCATGATCAGGACTCCTAAACAGTCGATCAGTTCTAATACACCATGTGCCACGGCTCACCAGGATATATCTGGACCTTTCATCCATCCTTCGTTTCTCAAGGGGTGAGGCATCCAAATTCATACTCGTCAGATCCTCCTTAGCCATTCAACACCATAATCACAAGCGCTGCTCTTTTATGGAATTCCATGTCCCAGACGCTTTCCTAGCTCTATAATTTTATAGGCGTTTTCTCCAATCCTTACCCTGATCCTGCAAGTGAATATGGTTGTCCCTATTTCATAAATGAAGAAACCGAGGCTCAGAGAAGTAATCTATCCATAGTCACTGAGATAATGAATATCTGAGAAGAACAGCCAGTGATTTCAGTCAAGAGACACATGGTTTAAACTGTGCTTGCTTTCAGACTCAAAAGCCAGGTCGCCAACTATGGCAAGTGTTAGTAGAAGTCACAGCATTTTCATTAAGGCTGTGGCAAAGTGGGAAAGTGGGAGAGGAACGGCACCAACCGCAGGGCTGTATTTCCCCTCAATTCCTGCCTTTTCCCAAGCCCACTGCAACCCTTGTCATTGACCTTCTGTTGGTAGAGATGCAAGTCTTGTTGCTCTAAGTTGAGACTACACATCTGTCAAGATGTCAGCTAGTGACGGGAAGTAGGTCCAGAACTTCAGTTACAATAAGCTCTGATGTGTATCAGAATCACCTGTGAGCTGAACACACATTTCTGGGCCCTTCTTTAGACCTTCTGACTCCATAGGTTGGCTGTGGGTCTCAGGCATTTGCATTTTTAAAAACAAACTCCCAGGTAATTCTGATGCCCATCAAAGTTTGAAAATTACTGCTCTCAATGTTATGTTCAGGAGGACGAGATCTTACTCAGAAGAGGGAGTACACATAACGAGCTACAGTTGCAGGCTGGAAGAAAAATTCAGCTTAGCGGGAATGCATGAAGGGATGTCCACCTGGCCTGCTTATTTTGCTCAGGATAACTTTTTCCTGTTCTGATCCATGTCTGTTTTCTATTTACTCCCATTAATGTTTGGGTCAAGAGAACCATCAGGTCTTAAATATTTATCTTAGTTACCCAACAAATACTGCGCTTCATCCAAACTTGACTAAATACATAGAAGACAGAAATTTTGTTCTTGAAGATAATTCTGTAGTTGTGTTTTTGAAAGTTCTAATTGTAATGGGAAGCTGACCTATCAATTTATCCATCAAATCAATCTGCTCTCTCCGTGCAGGCAGGCCCTCTGGGAATGCTATCCTGTCACGATGATACTGACCAGCTTTCTAACCTTGAGAAATGCCATGACGATGTTCTGGCGGTGACATTATGCACAGCTCTGGGCTTTTGTCTTTCATAGGCCTGGTTTGTTAGCACGGCACTTGAAATTGTAGGAACAAAAGGGTCAAGAAAGCAAATGGGCTTCCGCTCCTGGGGGAATCACACAGGGATGTATTCATTACCTGGCACTGACGTTCCAAGTGCGACGAACACTACCGCGGTCACCGAATCCTTCAGGCCGATGGTGCAGCCGAAGTGGGAAGCCAGGTCTCCGATGAAAGCTGTCAGTATGCCAATCATGAGGATGGAGACGATGAAACACGCCCAGCCGTTCCAGTATTCTGTGGGGGGGACGAAGGCGAAGAGAACCTTCCAGAACACAGTCAGAAAGTGCATCACGTAATCGAAGCAGGAGGGCAGCTTCTCCTCCCCACATTCATCGTCGTCATCATCTTCCCCTAGAGAGAAAGGAATGAAGAATATTTCATCAAAATCTGTGCTATCAGGGTTTTCCTCTCTCCCACTTTCTCCTTCCTAGGCCTGTTGGCCCTCTCTTGAGAGGTGGATGAAGCTTTGGGTTTTCCAAGAGTCAATCATAATCAACCAAATCATTATTAAGGTACTGACATGCCCCCTCGCTGTGGTTCACGGATCAATAGCAAAACCTTAAGCCCCAACCAGTTCCGGTTATATGCAATCAACACATACTTTCTACTCCCACGTCACCTCCCGTGAGTATTGTCATTTCATGGAAATGAAAAGGATTTCTCCCCAAAGGCAGGAAAGTCGTGTGCCAGGCTTGGAAAAAGCCTCCTTTAATGAAAGATGACTGACAGTTCTTCTACCAGGATTCTTTCCTTCCAGCTTGGAGTCTAGCTCTGGGGATTCATGGCCATATGATCCTGTATAGGACCATGTTCTAACAGGGCCCTCCAGCTTCATCTCCTGCAACTACTTCAAACTCAAACTTCATCCCAGCCAAATGGAATTATTTGCATTTTCTAAAAAACTGTATGTAATGTACTTTCTCCTACTTTTGTCCTTTAGAACTAAACGTGCTTGGCATATCCTAATCCCTCCCTCCTTATCCTTTAAAAAAAAAAAAAAAATCACTGCCCTTGTGAAACTTCCCCTGACCACCACCCTCCCGCCCCGTGCCCTCCAGCCTTCTGGGAACTTCTTGGGGCTTCCATAGCCCCCCCCCCAACACTGCTAACACTGGATCACTGTGGTCCCTGAACAGCGGCAGGAGCACAAGGGAATTTTTTAGAAATGCAAATTTCTGGCCCCGCTGCATCAGAAACTAGGGGAGTGGGGCTAAGGTGGGAGGTGTTTGAACAAGGCTTCCAGGTGATTCTCATGCATGCTCAATATGAGACCAGTCTCTAGAATGTGCCTGTTCACTTTCCTTCTCCATTTGACTATGAGCCTGTCAAGGGCAGGAGTTTGTTCATTTTTGTGTCCTTAGTGTTTGGTCTAATCTCCAGCACGTGCATGCATGTATGAATTTCCACTGACTTTATGTAACTACTTAATGACATAATACACATAGGTAACTACTTAATTACATAACACACACACATATAACAATGTTGCCAAGTAAATTCACAAAGCTTACTACTTAAAGGAGCCAGGAAATTAATAGTATTCTAAAATAGAAACTTCATTTACAATGTGATACAATCCCCATTCACATATTTTAAAATTGAGCTACTGAACGTCACCTCTTCTTGAAGTGGTGGCTAGTATATATTTACGTCTTTTGTAGCCATTTTGGAAAGAACTTCTCCTTGAGACTTTGTTTCACCACACCACCTCCCCGAACCTTGTCACCAGGGATCCACTTCCTCCAACCAATGCAGCTGGCAGCTGGTGAGGCTGTCACACTTCCCAGCTGTCTGCCCAATCTTAGATTGCCAGCATGGGGCAAACGTGCGTACTCTTCATGAGACACTCCTTGGTGAGGCCCTCTGGAGCAGCACATAACTGGGAAACCCTCTTAAATCCAAGGAGCTTTGAGGGAAAAGTGCCTCTCACAAAATACGAGGAGTGTCTGGATTTGTAACTTGTCATCTTACAGGACGAAAGAAGAGGCAATGGTTCGCTCTTCAGTGAGTGCACGGTCAGAATTATTATGCACATAAACTTTAGGGATCTGCAGAGAAAGTAGCCTCATCTTTGAGGCTCTGGAAGGTCTCCAATAAGCTCTCGGGAAGAAGCCCTCAGCAGACGGACGCAATCACCTTTGGAAACGAACTAGGTAGAGGACTTGACTCAGGTCAGCTGATGGAAAAGTGAGTGACACACTAGAGTGAAAGAGCCTAGCTGACCACGTTAAAGTAATTGACCAAGGAGGCCATTAGACGGGAGTGGCTCTAACGCCTTAGGAACGGGATGTGAGCAAGCCGAAACCTCAGCCAGAGTCAATTCCTATAAATACATTTGTATCTGAGAAAATGAAACCGAGGAACCAACATGCACAAACAGCCCACCTAGGCTCTCCTAAGTAAGGCAACTGCTTAAGCTAGAGCCACTCAGCTTCCTTGCTTCACTTCTGAGTCTGCTCTGTAAGAGGCTGTTCCCAGCTCCTAGCGGCAGAGTGCCCCTAGCCACTTCTGGTTTGATTCTGCCTGAGGTGAATCCATGTTTGCGCAAATAAACTCTTAAAAACTTTTAGTGTGCCTCAGTTTATAATCAACCATTTCCTACAGTGCTCACGCTGTAGGGTTCTTACATATTTCTAATATCATCCGTGCCTGAAAGTAGAAGATGCTTTTAAGGAAAAGCACATGTTGTGGACTGAATTGTATCTCCTCCAAATTCACATGTTGAAGCCTGACCCCCAGTCAAAGAGTGGGACTGTATTTGGAGATAGGGCCTTCAAAAAGATGCTTCAATGAAAACGGGGCTGTTAGGGTGGCCCTTTATCCAATCTGACTGGTGTCCTTATAAGGGGGAATTGGGACACAGAGAGATAGCAGGGACACATGCACATGGAGGAAAGACCACGTGAGGACACAGCAAGAAGGTGGCCCTTCCTTCCCCCAAGTCAAGGAAAGAGACCTTGGGAGAAGCCGAACCTGCCAAAACCATGATCTTGGACTTTTATCCTCCAGAACTGAGAAAACGCACTTCTATTGTTTAAGCTACCCAGTCTGGGGTATTTTGCTGGCAACCCTAGCAAATTAGTACAGCCCCTTTGGAAGCATCCTACGGCATAGCACTGACATATAGGAACAGCCACTCAGTGTTGCTATTACTTACTCCTTTCTTGTTTCCTTCCATTTCTTCCTTTTTCCTTCTGTTACTGAACCAGGTTCGTTTTGCCCCAAGCACAGCAAGCCAAAACGCTGAGAGGGTTTTTCCCCAAGGCAGCCAAGTGAAGAGACGGGAGAACAAGCCTCAAAGCTCCCTCTATGAAAGCAGAGGGTTCCGGGTATTTATGGGATGACCAATAAAGAAGCAGAGTGGTCTGGGGTGTGGGGAGCATGGGGAAAGGCGATTGGAAAAACGTGCGGTAACCTTGGTTCTGCTCAGGCGTACCTAAGCGCGTTCAAAATGTCACTGAGCTAGCATCCACGCATGCCCAGTTGGAGGGTCAGCGGTCCCACCCAGTCTTAACCAGCTCCGTTCCAACTAGACACAGCTGACTCCAAGTCCCTAAAACAACTTGGGCCAACATCTTATTGTTCAAGCTACTTGGAGGACCTGCAAGTCTCAAAATGGCCTTGATTAGTGAGGGCAGGTGAAATGGATTTGACTCTCAGTTTCACTTCTTTCACCTTTCTTCCCATTTCCATTTTACCCTCCACTTGAGCTCCAGGTGGAACTCACTGTGAGAGCTGCAATTGTCAGTCCTTGTTTGAGGGGGGTAGGAAGAAGAGGACCATGCTAATGATTTCTCTACCTCCTTTTCTCCCTGCTTCCCAATCCAAAGGGGGGACTGCATGTACCCCAGGAAAGCTCAGAAAAAGCACTAGACTTTCTAGTTATATTTATTTTGTATCTGATCCTTCAAAATATCTATATTTATAAATATTTTATCATTTTATAGGGGGTATGATTAAAACAGTTTGGAAAACACTAGATTTTAATCAATCATTCATAGAAACACAGATTATTCTGCCTCTAACTCTACAAAATTACTTAATTTGGGGTGTCTAAGTCTCATACTGTGGAGATGAACAAGAAAACAAATAATGAAGCTTCTGAGAAGAGATGACACTTATAAATTGAGAGTAGATGTTGTATTTGTCTTCAAGATGGAAATAATAACCCCTTTCCCATGAGGAATGTGCAAGGGAATAATTAGATCATTTCTGCAAAGTGTTTGAGGATATTTCAAGGTAATGATTATCATGGTAGTTATCATTATTTTCCTCCACTTAGGATTGTTACTGTGTTTCCCCATCATTATTTAATTACTTGGTCAAGATGCTGGGTCCTAAGGTGACATTCTCGGTTTTTAAAAACAAAATCTAATATTGCCCTCTGGAATTAACTTTATGACTTGTACGTGTACAATGCAAAATATGTGTGTGTGTGTGTGTGTGTGTGTGTGTGTGTGTGTATGCATGCAAGAGAGAGGGAGAATTTCCTTCTGTAGGCTTCCAACATTATAAGGAAGATTAAACATCTTAATGCTTAAGTCTGGACTGGGAGGCCCATCTGTTTTATTGCATTTGAAAGTAGAAGTGGCTTCCCATCTTTTTCCTGGAATCTCACTGCTCTTTATAAATTTTAATCTCCCACTCAGATGTTATTTAAATATTAAAAATGACCCCTGACTGCCATGTATGAGACACAATTACCTTGTCTTGGACAAGGACAAAGAAATATTATGTTCATTCGTCACCACCTGGACTATACTTAAAAGTGTGCTCCTTGCAAAGAGCAGTGGAGCATTAAACACACACACACACACACACACACACACACACACACACACACACACACACACCTGGAGCATCTTTTATGTGATGGTAGAGATGACAGTAATTTGCTGGTATGTTTGCCAGCTCAGGGTTACTGGATGCTGTGTAATTCCTTCGAGTCTCTCTTCTGTATTAGCAAAGAAACAGGCAGGTTGGTGGGTTTCCTTTTATAGGATCCCAAACAAAGGATCCTCTTATCCCAGAATCCTTCATTTCAGCTTTATGGATTTCAGTAATGGGAAGATAACAAACAAGCTGTATTTGATTAATCCCTCCCATGGCTTTTTAAATGGTTTCCTCAATTCATACCGGACTTCCTAAATATAACTACGAAAGTAGTCTAATCATTAACATCACAGAGAGTGGACAGAGCATCCCTTCAACTACTGATATAATGGTACTTGCCCGGGCCCTGCTCTGGAGCATGAGAACAAGGGTATTGTCAGCACAATTAATTGATCAAGAAAGGCAATCCCTGGGCTTGGCACCTGCAGAGTACACAGCAGCTAAAGTAAACCAGGTGTTAATTTGTAGAGATGCTCAGGGTTTGGCCTCAGGGAGAACTTTAAGAACTAGAAATAGAGGCTGCTGGGGTGTAATGGACATTTGGGTCTGAAGACTTAAGTCAATTTCTGGTTCTAATAGCTTGTTTGGGGGCAAGACACTTGACCTTCCTGGGCCTTAATTCTTCATCGGAAGAGTTTCCTAAATCCCACATCACAGAGCTATTGTAAGGACCAGGGGAGGAAATGTCCAAGTCCTTTGTAAAACTGCAAACCCCTTTACAGACAGACGTGCCATATTCCATCATTGTTATTTGTCAGAAGAAAGGCAGTAAATCAATATGATCTGAGTATCTTGATTGCACAGAATCTATATTCTGTTTGAATGAGCCGTTACCACTACAGCTTCCCCGAGCTGCTTGGTTTTAAGAAGAAAAAAGGAAGAAGGGAACAGAGGGAGAGAACATGATGGGGTGTCTACTAAATGTCAGACACTGAGCTAACTTTTTTCACATACCTGATCTTATTTAATCCCTACAATAACCGCATCATGAATCCCATCGTACGATGAAGTTCAGAGATGTTAAGTGACTTTCTAAAATAATGACACAATCAGTAAGTGGCTAAGTTGGGATTTGATCTAACAGCCCAGGGATCATTTTACTTCCCATGATGTCTTGTTGAAGCAAGTTGAAGACTACAGCATCGATCGTCACACACTGATTCAAAGTTTGAACCTGAGAATTCTTCTGATGCCCCGTGCTATAGAAATGCAATGTTGCCTTTTTGTAGGACTGTAAAAATGATGTTGCAGCATCAGTAATGTTTGTCTTCTAATTTATGTTCTAGCTATGATATGTTTTTGGCAGTCAGCCATATGCTCTTTCTCGAGTTCCTGGGGACCAACTAAACCCAGGAGACAAGACAATACAGTAAGGGAGAGCATCATGGTTACGGCCGATGTTGAATCTCTAGAGTGTGGCAAGTTATTTTCATTTCCAGTCGTCCAAGGCCAACCATTTGAATCAAACATCCTGGTTTGCATCTAGCTCTTCACTCTAGAATTGGGGAAACTGGCCTAAATTATCACAACTCTGGAATGGAAAGCAGTTTAGAGAATCTTGTTAATCTGAGAAACTGACTTTCAATTCCTTCTAGATATTCATTTATTTATAATTAGTCCATTTTTATTTTGCAAGACTATCCTCCAACTATGAGAATAATGAGAACGATCAGAATGCTTTCCGGGAGCATGACACGATGGGTTTAGGATGGTATTTGTGGGCAACCACACTGCCTTCATGAGATCTTCTAAGCCCAATAAGTGTTACTCAGCAGCCTCCTGTAATATACAAATCAATAACCATGAAGGTGGATCACTACAGTGGTTTTCTTCATTCTGTGGACATTGTTTTGGGCATAATTTCTTTCTGAAATTTTATTCCTTTTTTCCCGTGTGGTTGATTTGATTTTGTTTCTCTTTAGTTTCTGAGCACAAAGATTTGTTCTCTTCAAACAGATTAACAAGCTAATTTGTTACTGAATGGGCTTTCTCTTCCATAGCTATCACTTTTTTTTTTTGCAACCCGATATACAATAATTATAAATCAAGTTCTACTCTTCTGTTGTATATTTCCATTTCTCTTATTCAAAGGTTCTTACAAAATTACTAAATATTTTAAATGAAAGAAACTTTAGCAATCAGCTAATTTACCCCTTCTAATTTTAAGAGAACAAACTGAGAACTGATTCAACTCATGAATTTTTGTTCACCTTACAGAAAAACCCGAGCGAACTTTTTGGCCAAATACTTATTCCCTGATGCAAAGTAGAAGATGTCAGCAACTTTTCTTCCAAGTATATTGCAAGATAATTCCTTATCAACAGAGATCTCAAAACACAATTCACTCAAATTTCTAGATCTATGAGTTGCCAAAGCACAGGGAAAGAATACAGACATTTGCTTCTATCAAATGAAACGTGTGGGGATTAGAAAAATACCTGAACTTAAAGCACTGGAAGGGTTTCGGAACCTGCCCATGTCAGCTCCCTGTTTAATGTGAATTTCTTTAAAATCTCTTTGCCAAATAGTCACCCATGCCACACTTGAGAGTCTCAGCTATTAGGGAGTTCATAGTCTCACAATGCAGTTTAACAGCTCTGGCTGTCAGCTTGGGCTGGTAGGTCCATTCATTTGTCCGGGTCCCATTCCTTAAGCCATGTGGAGTAAGTTTAATCGTGTTCCACGTGACATTCCTTCAGGTACTTGATGCTGACTCCTCTCATTTCACCGTCAGTCCTCGCTCCAAGTTCAGTCTGGCCATGCTCCTCTGAGCAGTCTGCTGCTTATTCTTTTTTTAATTTTTATTTTCTATTGGAGTCTAGTTGATTAACAGTGTTGTGTTAGTTTGTGTTGTGTGTACAGCAAAGTGATTCAGTTATACACATACATGTATCTATTCTTTTTCAAATTCTTTTCCCATTTAGCTTATTACAGAATACTGAGCAGTGTTCCTGTGTTATACAGTAGGTCCTTGCTGGTTACCTATTTTAAATAGAGCAGCGTGTACCTGGAAGGGTAGGGGGAAGGGATAGATTGGGAGTTTGGGACTGACATGTACACAGCCTTCCTTTTTAGAATGCAGTGCGTGGAGCTGAATGCAACTCCAAGAGGCGCTTATTTGCCTGCACCGGGGAAGGTCTTTCGCCATCCTCGTTCTGGGCACTTTTGTTAATGAACACATTGGGCTGACATCACACATTGTCATACGAGTAAACCAACATCAACAATCCACTCTTCCGAAGACATTTCTAAGTCATGTCTTCCATTTTCCACACTAGCGTAATTGATTTTGGGGGACACAATTGTACAACCTTTCACCTATCCTTAATAGGAAGTGATTAAAAGAAGTAATTACTTACTGTCTTTTCAGTCCATGTAAAACTTTGTCATGAGAAAACTCGAACCTTGATAGCATACCAGCTCTTTCTAAGAAGTGTCACTCTTGAAGCCTTCTTTAAAATGTATTTGGATTATGACTAAGTCTCTTGGTGTGGCCAGTTATCCTTGTGGGTGGCGGGCTGTGGGCCCTTCTGATGGTCTCTAGTCTCACTGCCCTCGTCCCCTGCAGCCAAAGGCCTGAGAGCAAGCCTGGTCATATATCAAGAGGCCCGTCTTTACTAAGTCGTGGGGATCAGAATTAGTGTGGAGACCCCACGCCTAAAATCCACTGTGCCTAGACACCCACAGCTAGGAGTACGTCCTTTATTCTAGAGACGACTTGACTGATCTCTAGTTTTCATTCTATTTCCTTGGAGAGATGCATTGGATATCAACATCATGTTGTAAGAAATATGAGTTCGAGACTGCTGTAGCTTTGTGACTTGAACTTCTGGCCTGTTCTTAGAGGGAGAGGACACCTATATAGGCCCTGTTAATCATCCCCACGAACTACTTCCAAGCCAGAGATAGCTATGGGCCATTCTGCCCCACAGGACCAGTGCGACTTTCACTCCATACTGGGGCGGTTAAGGAAAGGTGATATGTGACAATCCTGAAAGGGACACTTGAAGGCAGCTCACTCTCTGCGCATAACTTTCAACCCTGTTGGAAACAAATGAACCCCTGGGTGAAATTTTCCACAAAGAACAGAATGCTTAATAGTTGAGGTCATTAAGGACCTTGTTAGGATGGTTAACATGGCACAAGAAATATCTAACGTGACAGAAATATTTCTCAGCAAATGTAGCCACTGTCAAAATGAAAAACGGATCCACTAAGGAGTTCTAGCTCCATGCAAGTTTGATTATTAACCAAATGAATCAGTTTAAAGCTGAAACTCGATTGCTTATCCTCTTGCTTTTTAAAGAATTCCTCTATGTGAGCTGAGGGCTCCTAAATGACTGTGGGCTGACAGAATTAGTCCCATGTGGGTTTTGCCCCAAGCTTTATTTTTGCAAAATCACTCCAAGTCAGGCTGAGTCTTGAAATTCAGAGGGTCCTCTTACCCTTTATTGATTGTAGGATTGACAGAATTTCAGGCTCTTGCAATAAAGGAGCATCTTGCCTGCAGACTGGAGCACCTAAGAAATAAACCTCCAAAAAGCAGAGGTGATACTCAGCAAGTGTAGATGCCTCCTGCCAGTTTAGATGGTTTAGTTAAAGCGGGTAGCATGTGGGCACACTAGATTCCAAGACTGGACCCAGGGCTCTGATAACTCTTTGTAAATACCAGCAGCTGAGTCTGAATTAGCCTCCTGGAATGTGGGAAGCTGAGCCTTGGGGGAACTGGGCAGCAATAACCCTGTAATTGTCAACAACAACAAAAATCAACGTTATGTCCTAGGAAAATGTTGAAATTTATATAAACAGTAGATGTGTATCAAAGGTTGCCCCACATGCAGAGGAGCACAAAGATGATCTAGATTCTCTTAAGATGCTGCTGGGATTAAACTATAAATTCAGATTCACTTACTAAGTGCCTAACTACCTTCATGCATATGGGTCAATACACACATTCCACTTAATCTCCCAGCAATCTGGTAAAGTAGGTATTATTTTCTCCATTTTAAAGATGAAGAAACGAAGGCTCACAGTTTAAGTGACTTGCTTATGAGATTTAAACTCTTTCACTTTATTGCAATTACTTGACCCATTTTTCCCAGAGGAAAAAATCTCTGTGGTTTGTCCAGCAACAATCCAATCTGATAAAAATCTAAGCTCATCTGACATTACTTTGTGAAAAGTGTAATTGGGAAATAACCTACCTCCTTAAAATAAACCCCTGCATATGCTACCGTGTATAAAATATTGAATGCTCTTTCAGGGAATGAATGGATGACCCTACTTCCTTTCTTCTTCCTAAAGAGTCTGGTTTTCTTTTACTCTTTGGGAAAATCCTCTACTAGTGGTTTATGTCAGCCCTGGGGGGAAGTGGGATTTTCTTCATACTGTGGGCAAACATCAATCTCTCTGCATAGAGAATGGAATGGACTCTAGATAGCTCTTGGGCAAAGACAACTCCCCTGCTTTGTGACTGCTTTCCTGGTCTCAGGACCACGTGAAGGGACTTTCTTCTGATCATGGGCTTTGTGAGTTGATCTGCCAGCAAACTAGTGATGAAAGTGGGGTATCTAGAAATCTCATCATGGCCTCGGTTTGCACAATACAAAGTGACTGCAATCATTCGGGGTGCACCTCATCTGCTCGTCCCTGGTCCCTTCTCTCTGTTGTGATTTTCATTGAGATGCCAGTAAACAGGGCTCTGCACTGACAGCAAAGAGGCTTTGATGATTTCCATGTTCTTGGGCACCTCACAGATTCATCTCCTGGAAACAAAGGCTAACCTCAACTACCCTTCTCTTTGGTGCTGTTGAAAAGATAAATGAGACTTTTTTTTTTTTTTTTTTGCGGTACGCGGGCCTCTCACTGTTGTGGCCTCTCCCGTTGCAGAGCACAGGCTCCAGACGTGCAGGCTCAGCGGCCATGGCTCACAGGCCCAGCCGCTCTGCGGCATGTGGGATCTTCCCAGACCGGGGCACGAACCCATGTCCCCTGCATCGGCAGGCGGACCCTCAACCACTGCGCCACCAGGGAAGCCCGAGACTTTTTTAAAGAGAAGTGAGAATCTTATATGTAGTGAAATCGGTTTTGGACAAGAGGATTAGCTCCTTAGTGGAATTCAGATGGAGCATCCTGTTCCCTGACTGCACGTGAACACTTCCTTTAAAGGGTAGGCTGCCTAAGGCGGGTGTTGACAATCAGATTTGTCTGTTCGTCAGTGGATTTTTCATCTCTCGTAAAAAAAAAAAAAAAAAAATCCTGTAATGGAGCTGTTTGATGCTTTTCTTTAATATAAAGCATCTTTAAAATATCCCTTCCCCTCTCATTATCAACGTCTGTGGCCTATTTTCCTTATTTGGTTAAGGTATGGAGAAAACGCTGTTACGTCTATAGGTCTGATCTCTAAAAGTATTTCAGGTCACTGTTTTGTCCCATAAGCCTAGGCTGAACCTCTAACCTGAACCAATATCCCTAGTAAAATAACCAATACACCTCTTCTTCAAAGGGAATGCAGTGGTTAAAAGAGTAACTTCATTTGTACCATTTGTATCGGCAGTGAATATTTATTCATCATTTACATGTCAGGTACAGTTCTAGGCATTGAAACTGCAGACAAATAAGACCCCATAAAATGTCCATTCTGGTAAGGAGAGATTGATAGTAATCAAGCAGAACGAATGAACAAACATCATTTCAGATGTTGATCTGGGCTCTGAAGACACTGAAGTCAGATAGTATAATAAAGAGTGACTGGGTTGTACAGAAAGTCCTCTGAGGTGGTGACCCGTGAGCTGAGACCTTAATGCTGAGAACATCCGGACATGGAGGGAAAGCCTTCCATGCAGGGGAAAAACACTTATGCACAAGCCCTGAGGCAAGAGCAAAGTAAGAGGAATAAAAGTAATAAGCTTGTGGCCTACGGGCATTAGATTCTGGGATGCACAAGTGTGACAAGATGGAAAGAGTACCAACCTTGGAACCAGAACTTATGGGTCCAAGTGTGAATCCCAACTTCTGTTTCCCCATCTCGTAAACAGGTTCTTCAATACCTACTGCACAGGGTTGCCGTGTGAGGCTGGTGTGAACACAAAACAACTATTCATCAAGAGCAGGGCCATTCACTTCTTTGAATGCTACTAAACTGTTGGCCCAAGAAAGTTGTGGTCTTTGCTTCACTTAATCCTGAAGCATCATGTCATCAAGAAACCCAGAGGTCCTTAGGTGACATCAGGGGACAGGCATGGAATAAGGGCAAAGGTGCTGGTTCCACAAATGCCAACTTGGAAAGAATAATGAGAGCGGTGCTATGTGGTGTAGCAAGTACCCTGGATTCTGAAACAGGCTCTGTGTGACCTTGGAGGAAATTCTTTCCCTCTCTGGTCTCAGCTTCTTATTTATTAAAAAAAAAGCAAGGTTGGACTAGCTGATCAGTAAGCTCCTTTTCAGGTCTGCACCAGGATTCTGGTCTAAGATGCTTTCTCAGGACAGAAGAGACAACACCCAGCCAGATGTGAACAGGCACAGGCAAGGCAGGAGAGAGGCACGGGCTGCTGGGTTTTGTCAAAGCCTGTTGGTCCAGGCAAGTGGCTTTTCACTGCAGGAGTCAGAATGACAAGGTTTTTATCAAGACAGAAGGCTGTTAACAGCAAGAATTAATGCTGCAAGTCACTTTCACAAGGCTCCTCCACTTGTGTGTGTGTGTGTGTGCGTGTGTGTGTGTGTTTTGGGGGGGATTGGTTATGTTTTCTCCTCCTTCCACCTCGCTGGATTATGCTGAAATGTTTCCCCCACTGGAAACAGTGTACAAAGGCTCCCGCCTTGGGATGAAACCCCCCTCAATACCTCGTGCCTTGATTTGGAAGCAACAACTAAAACTGTATTCACATCGCAGCAGCCGAAGCCAACAAAAGAGCTACTGGATCCAGTGATAGTGCATTGTTTGCAGAGCTGAGCTGCTGCCTCTCCTCCAAACCACATTAGAGATGTGACTCCAGGCTTACAAATAAAAACGCTGAATCATTCCCAAGCCTTTGGTACAGTGTTTTCCTCAAGATTCTGTAATAAGCAATTTAAGAGAAAAACAGCCCAACAAGCCAGTATTCTTTTCAGAAATATTAGCTAAAGCCAGGGGCCAGAAAATAATTGCTTGCTTCCCCCGCCTTCTTGTTCTCTCACCGCTGTGTGGCTGGCCTGCCTCTTTCTGAAACTAAGAGTCGAAGCTACCTGATTCAACGTTTTATTCTGCTACCACTGGCATTTTAAAGTTGATAGATATCCTAGATTTGCTTTATCTACCTACCAATATGGCCCTAGAATATCTGCCATAAATAGTTTCTTTATGGAACTTACCGTCATCCTCTTTGTTACTCATGCCCTCTGCTCTTCCTCTTTCTCATTTTGGATCATAATAACCAGCCAAAAAACACTAAAGTTCCACTAAGGAAACTGACAGAAAATGCAATTTAAAATATGGATTTGCATATCCAATTTGCATACGCAAAAATAAATGTATTATATGGGTACAATTACATGTATTTGTATATCTGTACGTTCTGTGTATATTATATATGAATTAAATGTGTCTGAAACTCTTTGAAATATGGCATATGTACGGATGAGGGTATGTATGTGTTTATACAGATTTTTTCTAGATCAGACACGGCAGTATGATATAGGGAAAACAGGCTTTTAATCCAGTTACATGTAGATTGGAAAACATTGATTCCCACCTAAATTCATTCACTCTTTATTCAACAAATTCTTATCACTGTCAAACCCTGGCCTGGGTACTAGAGAAATAGTGGTAAATAGGACAGATTTGCTGTTGTTAAAAAAAGTATTTTAATTTAGACTCTTTCTACTTCCAAGAGGACTTGAGCAGATCTGTACCTATTAATAAAGTTAAACTACTTTAAGATAAAATAGGACCAAAAAATATCTGAAGAAAGCAGAAATAAAGGACACTTTCAGACACGTAAGTTGAGTGAATATTGAATACTTGGACAAAAAAAAAATTGACTAAGCTTTCTGATGGTCAAAGCAAATAAGAAAACACTGAAAAAAATTAATTTGCTGAAAAAAACAAAACTCCTTTTCTTTAAACTAAAGTAGGAATTTATCATGTTTTCTTTCTTTCTTTTTTTTTTTTTTTTGCGGTACACGGACCTCTCACTGTTGTGGCCTCTCCCGTCGCGGAGCACAGGCTCTGGACACGCAGGCTCAGCGGCCATGGCTCACGGGCCCAGCTGCTCTGCGGCATGTGGGATCTTCCCGGACCGGGGCACGAACCCGTGTCCCCTGCATCGGCAGGCGGACTCTCAACCACTGCGCCACCAGGGAAGCCCTATCATGTTTTCTTTAACTATAGTAAGGGGACATCTTGAATAATAACTCTAACTCTAAGGAAAGATACAAATACTTTTCAAATATTATACTTTAAAGGTAAAAATTAAAATTATGATTAATTTATAATCCAGTGAGAGCAGTTTTGATAGGGGCTCTGATAAAAAGTTAAAGAAGCTTTACTTTCCTGATATCTAATTCAAAGCAAGGAAGAGCAGCTACTGAATTTAACGTGACCATTAGTGTGTCTTAAGCATTAGATCTCTTAAATGAGCTTTGGCCCAGTTGGTGTAATTACCCAGTTTATCTAACATGTACTCTAAGGCAGATGTTTCATTGGACTAAAGCCAGAGCTCTAAATTTCAAATAGCAGTGCCATTGAGAGTAAGTCGACATTTACTGCTGAAAGTGAAAGGTCCTTCAGAGGACCCTTTAGTACTTCCATGTTCCAAAAACAGAGGTCATCCATTCCAATGCCCTAACCTGTTTGTGGCCCATCAAACACACATGGTACATCTGATTTAATTATTAAAGAAAAGGGCACATTGACCAGAAGTAAAGAATGTCCATGTTAAAAATAAAACCTAAATGCCTCCCTTCCTGGAACTCCAATGCTGGTCCTCCTTGGGTGATAAGACTCTCTTCCCAGGTGCCAAGGCCATATTGACTTGCTGTGCACATGCTGGTCTGTTGTCTTTTTTTTCTTGAAACCTTGAAGAAATGTATCCCTGACTTGTATAATGTTCTTTGTTCTGATGAGATATAAGACCGTGCTGAAAAACACGCTTCTCAGGAGCAGTTTCTCAGAGTAATCTGGGAAGCTGTCTTGCAGGCTATAGTCTTCAGTTTGGCTCAAATAAAACTCTTTTCTATTTTTATTGTAGACTGTTTATTGATTATTTTCACTGGCATAGTAGACAAGCAATAAATGGTAACATTATTCAAGCAGAAAGTGGGCTGAAATTTTAGACACACGTTTTGGAGCAACTTCCTTAGAGGTAACTCTACCTACCATTTCTCAGGAAACCTCAGCTTTTTTCATGAACCTCAGTCAATTTCTATTTTTACATAAAGGATAATTAAGAATCTTTATAGTCACACAAGAAACAGGACAAAAATGAAAACTCCCAAATCCCTAACACCCTCTTCCCTCTTTGTTTTTCTGATTTTCTCAAAGTCACATGAAGTCTGTGTCAAACCTGACCTAGCAGGATTATTTTTTTTCAGCTGCTTAAATGGGATTTCCATATGACCCAGGGGTTTACGCATTAAGTAATGAGAGTGTCTCCATAGTAATGATGTTTGATAATAGATCCTAGAAAGATTCCTGCTGAGACCAGATGGCACGGCAACCCCTTGAAACTCACTGGAGGTACCATTTTTATTATTTATTATTTAGGACTTGGGCAGTGGATCAGTCTTCAGGTTGACAGGATTGTCAGAGTGAATTATTGTTCATGGGCACCATTGAGGTGACAGTTTTTGCTATTAAATAATTCAGCTTATCTGAGAGCACTTATTGCTCTACATAACATGTATGGATGAAAGACCGATGACAGAAGCATCCCCCAAACTGAGCTAGTCTCCAGACTGGAATGGTAGACTCAGCAGACCACACCCACTCCACCTGTTTATTTAGCTGGTGTCGCTGTCTCTGATTTTAATCTATTGTGAAGTGTAGTGAGGGTGGACAGGCCAGTCACGTCTAAGATCCCGGCCTCCTGTTGAATGTCTACCCTTCTTCTGTCAAGGATTCCACAGGGATTTCTGGGCTCCAATTACCAAGCAGGAAGAAAATTAGAAATATTCGAATCGTCCTCTCACTTCGTTTCTTTTTTTACAATGGAAGACTATCTTCTCATCCCTTTCCTTCTAGGAGAATAGATGTGAATTGCATGCTGCTATTATGCTGAATATTTAATATAAGCAAGCCAGGAAGGTGAGCAGAGTGTATTTTTTTTTTCCGTTGCTCAGAATCAGGTGGTCCATGAAACATGATGCCATCGGGGCCGTTGTACAACTACAGCTGACATCCACAGAGCTCCCAACGTTCTATACTGGCTGGTTTCTTAGAACTCGCCTGGTCCAACCCTCTCATTTTACTGATGGTGACACTCAAATTCGGAAAGATTAAATACTTTGTCAAGTTATGCAGTTGACAAGAGACAGAATCAGGACTACAAAAAGGCTTTTTTTTTGGCCACTTTTGAGTGTTCCTTCATTATGAGAAGTCCAACAGATATTATATCAGATATGCAAAATCGATGTCAAAAGTAAAAGGATTTGAGAAAAAGCCTTAATGCGGGATACTTAGAATGATCAGGTAAAAGAGGGGGCAGTGTGATGATGTTCTTGAAAGAATGTCACCAATTACTAGGCAGGAGAAGACTACAGATGCACCTAGGGAAACAAACACTTCCCTCTGTTCTTTAGAGAATTGACTGGTGCCTTCCCTGAAGGAAACATGAGCTGGGCTTAAGGAGATTTAACAAACATTAAGGGGAAGAAAAACCCTTCATATTTCAATCTGCAGCTCAGTTATGCAAATGAATAAAGATACAGGCCATATAAGGTGCCTGTCTCTGTGCCTGTGTTTTGTGTATCTGCACATATGCACACATACATGTCTGCATGCATCTGCGTATGTATGTCTACAGGTGTTCTATGTGTGTGTGTGTGCACGTGTGTGTGTGCTCAGGACTCAGGCACAGCGAGTGAGTGCACTTTTCACCCAGAAGAGAATCCCAGGCTGACATGTACCCCAGCGCTGACATTCACCAGCTTTGGCATCTTGGGCAAGTCGTCACATTGTTTTCCTGAATCTCACTCGCCTTATCTATCAAATGGCATGTGTAATACTACAAAACAAAAAGGTCAACCAGTGTTTTCAGTCCCCTAGCCTTTTTAGTAATTAAACTGAATTGACTGCCTTTCCACAAAATTTGGTTCTATTTTATCGTAGAATATTCAAGAAGTTTGCCTCTCAAATAACCAACTGTGCTATCCCAATGCACAGACAGTCCTTGTGAAAATACGCATTGCCTTGATCAATCCTTATGGCAACTCCATGAGTGAGGAACAGTTTTCTCCACTTTACACACGAGGGGACTGAGATTTAGAGGGGAAGGAATCTGCCTAGAGTCACCCAGGGAGTTTTTGGAGGTCTGGGACACAAATCCACATCTTACTCCAAAGCCAGGCTTGCCATCACTCTGTCCTTCACCTCACCACCACCCAAGGCTGCTGGAAAGAACAACAATGTTCTGGCTGCGGAACTGGCACTGGCATCCTGGTTCTCTTTACCCAGCTAACCTTTGCCCTCTTCCCTGAAACATCTGTTTCTCCCTCGTAGCCCAGCTGGTCCACAGTCTCTTAAAGCCAACCCTCCATTCTGCCCCAGCCGAGACACTAGAAAGATGGCGGCACTGGGGGAAATTCAAACCAGACACACAGTGACTGCTGGCTTCCCTTGGAAATACATCGGCTGCCACATCTTAAAGCACCTGATTGGGCTTCCCTGGTGGCGCAGTGGATGAGGGTCCGCCTGCCGAGGCAGGGGACACTGGTTCATGCCCCCGTCCGGGAAGATCCCACATGCCGCGGAGCGGCTGGGCCCGTGAGCCATGGCCGTTGAGCCTGCACGTCCGGAGCCTGTGCTCCGCAACGGGAGAGGCCACAACAGTGAGAGGCCCGCGTACCGCAAAAAAAGAAAAAAAAAAAAAAAGCACCTGATGGTACTAGACTTGCCTTGTAAATTTCTGACAGGCATTTCACTGCTGCACGCTACCGCTCCTGGTATTCTACGCAGGGAAAGACAGAAGGAGAACTGCCAGGACATGACTATATAATCCCTTCCTAATCCCTTGAGTCTCATAAGTCCTTTAACTCTTCAAATATTGAACTATAAGAACCTGGTTTACAGAAACATTATGGTCATAGGAGGCCCAGGGACTGAGCTATGAAATTCAGAGAAGACAGGAGGACCAAAAGACAGCCAGGGGGTTACCT
This sequence comes from Leucopleurus acutus, assembly GCF_964270905.1. Lineage (NCBI taxonomy): Eukaryota > Metazoa > Chordata > Mammalia > Artiodactyla > Delphinidae > Leucopleurus > Leucopleurus acutus. The sequence goes on from NC_139154.1 coordinate 59,481,251, forward strand.
TGAAATTAGCTTAAATATAATCAGTGGGAAACAGAAGCAAAATCCTATCTATAAAATTATTACTTTTGTTTAGCAAGATAGAGCGTCTCAATTTTGCACAGAAAATTGCACAGGAAAAAGCCTCCCAGTAGAGACATTTGAAAGCAATTTAACATTTTTAATAAGGCAACTGTTTCTGATTCTCAACTATTTAGCCATGAAATCTTAAAATCCAATGAAAGTCTGTTTTCAAGAAATACTGCTTTACAAATTGTATTGTCTACTTAACAACCCAAGAATAGTAACATTCTTTAGAGACTTCAATTTAATCGTAATGACGACTAAGCTTCCTAACTGCCCTTCATGTAATTTAATGGCTATAAGCTATGGGTTTGCTTCTCTGATATTTTGTCTCAAAATTGTAAAGAAGATCGATTTTACCCAGCAGCCTGCAAATTTCTGAGCCATTTTGTCTTGTTCCCAAGCAGTCACTTAGAAACATGAAACAGAATATATTGCATGATCGATAAGAACCTTCGAGAGGTTTGGCATTTCATTCATGAACCGTTCTTCAGAGGATCTGAGTGGGAGTTATTCCCATCATGTAAGTGCTGAAACCATGGCACCAGGAGAGGTGACGAGGCCAGCGTCACTCCATGAGCCAGATGGGAGGAGCCATTTTCCTCACTTGGAAATGTCTCGCTCTTAAGGGCAGTGGACAGCCCATTGGACTAGTGTTTGGTAGATCAGGGCTCTGGGCTATACCTTCCAAAGGCAAGTTGCCTTGCTGAGGCTCAGATTCTTCCTCCAGAAGGTCAGGATGATCATAATACTGACCTCATGAGATTTCGAGAGCATTTGATTCAACATAAGAAAGTACTGGCCAACCAAAATCTTCCCCTTTAAAGTAAGAACGTCTTAGCATCTTTAGAGTTGTTTCTCTGTATACCTATTCTAACCAGGAGCAAATACACAACTTTGTTTGCAGCATAATCACTCTTGCTGTTTAAAACCGCCCTTTTCCGTTGCCATAGACTGGACATAAAATGTTTACCTTGGTCCCTGAAAGTTATAAAAATGTGTGAATGAACCAACACAAACCACTCCATGGCTAGAAAAGCAAATTCAGCAACGACGTGTCTATGGATGGCGTTTTTTTGGCTACCATCCAATGCAGCCTCTATGCACACTTCCTGTCTCCCTCCATGGCTTTGCTGTTCTCCATGACTAGCTCACCATCGTACAGCCACCTTATTTGACTTCTTGCTTATTTTACTTATTTGCTGTCTCCTGCAAGTAGCTGGTAAGCTTCATGCAGGGTTATTTTTTTTTTCATTCACTGCCATATCCTTCTCAGCAAGAACAATGAATGATTGACATATAGAAAAATGAATGAATGAGGTCCAGCTCGTGACCATCATACAAATACTCATATATCTGCAGTCAAAGGCAACCTGGAAACTATTGGAAATGGTCTGTTAAAGCTTAGGCTGCTTTTAATGTTTCAATTCTAGTATGTCAAAGCCCATAAAATGATTTGATTTTTGTTTTTTTTTGCAGTACGCGGGCCTCTCACTGCTGTGGCCTCTCCCATTGTGGAGCACAGGCTCTGGACGCGCAGGCTCAGCGGCCATGGCTCACGGGCCCAGCTGCTCCGCGGCATGTGGGATCCTCCCGGATCGGGGCACGAACCCGCGTCCCCAGCATCGGCAGGCGGACTCCCAACCACCGCGCCACCAGGAAAGCCCTGGTTATTTTTTAATATTTTCTACCACTGGCCTTGTCAACAGTTTCTTATTCAAGTTATCTTTGTCCCTTCAGTTTTTGTTCTCTCTACGAAGAAGGAATATAGCTCACGCCTCAGGTATTAATCTTTGATTTATAGAAAAAATACAAGCCATAATGAGGGAGTACTATAGACTGAATATTTGTGTCCCTCCCAAATTCATATGTTGAAACCTAATTCTCAATATGATGGTTATATAGAGGTGGGGCCTTTGGAAGATGATTAGATCCTCATCAATGGGATTAATGCCCTTATAAAAGAGACCTTGGAGAGCTCCCTCATCCCTTCCCCTATGTGGGGACAGAGTGAGAAGCTTATGAGACAGGAAGCAGGCTCTCACCAGGCGCCAAATCTACCAGGGCCTTCATCTTGGACTTCCAGCCTTTAGAACTGCCAGAAATAAGTTTCTGTAGTTTACAAGTCACCCAGTCTGTGGTATTTTGTCATAGCAGTCCAAAAGGACTGAGACACGGAGTCCCCACCTCCATTAGAACTTATGCGTACATTTCAGATCTACTCCCCTAAGCAATTACTCATCATTTACTGTTCATAAATTTCCACTGTATACTCTATGGCAAGAAACCAAAGTGTGATTATTAACGGCACTAATAATAAACAGGCACAAACGTTTTTTATCACCCTCTGTTCCCACAGTACTTGGGAGATCTGTCAAATTATTCTGTGGCAGATTGGAAAGACGGAGTTGTGTTAGAAGTCATGACCCAACCGCTAGTGACGCTGTTTCCATATTTTCCAGTCTGGGAAACACTAGTTAGAAAATTCTAGTTTTATTCATTAGCTGCAAGAGTAGAAAATGAGCCTGCGGTGATCTTTAAAGAGAAAGAACCAGTGGAAATGAAACAGAAGAATTGAAAACCAGAAAATCCCATGAGAGTGTTGCTTTCCTGAATCGTTGAAAGGGGCTTTCCTCCGCCTTTTTACAATCACACAGAGAGTGGACAAGGTTTGGTGACACAGAAAAGGGATACTTCTTTCTGAATTTAATTTCCTCAGGTGTCTGGCTCCTTGAGTTTGCAACCCTCTTCATTTTATAGGCTCTTCCTAAATAAAACTCCACACTTTGCTTGTATAGGAAGAAACAGAATGTGATTCTATTTTCACTTCCAGAGCCAGTGCAAACACTTATTTGTTAGATGTTGTTGAAGAGAGTGAAAAATGATGCAGATGATGGTGGTGAAGTGTCTTAACGTCACCCTGTCCCACCTATGATTTTGATGGTTCCTTTCTGACCTGCACTTAGTCACTTCTCCTGCTCTCAGGGAATTTTCCAGATAAACCCTGTGATTGGCTATCCATGAGTAAGAGACACAGTGGTTTTAATTTATCTTGTCTATTTCCAGAGAGAAAGACGCAATGTAGACAGAGAAGGATGTCCTGTTTGAAGACATTTGCTTCATCTTAGAAAGTCTAAATTCGTCCCCAAAATGTGCATATACATTACAAATACATTTATTTCTCTTTTAATTTTATCATGGAGAGTCTTTGGTGCTTTGGCCTAGACCAAGTGGTGACGGCAGGAAAAGTAAGCTCGGGACATTATCATTTATAATATGCAGAGAAAAGCACTCACCAGCACTGACAGTGATCGCTTCGATAAACTGCTCTCTCCAGCTGTTCGTCCCAACCACGAGGGCTAGGTTTGTCTTCTTAATAAGTTTGTCCACGGTACTCTAGAGAGGTTGAAAAGAATCAGAAAATAATTGTCGGGTTGGTTAAGGCCTCGGGAAATCTCAGACCTTGATGATTTTAAAACCCCCGAGTTATCTAAAGGGTAGCAGATGTTAGGCTCAGAGCAACAGTATTGACATCAAACACTGTTACGATTATGCAAACAAGCATCGTCCTTTCTTGGAAACATCCCGAAATGGAAACTTCTTCATAGCAAATACAAGCCTCCTTCACTGCCTAATAGCCAAGGAAGAATAGCCTCACCGGTTACAACTGAGGATGCTGCAAAAGCCCATCCCTTCCCCTCGGACGCTTCATGAACTTGCTTCTCTCCTGGCTTCATCTAGAGTATGTGTCTGCAACTGAATTACCCTATGCCCTGCTCAGCACTACCTATCGGTGGATAACTGGAAGCGGCAGAGAGATGACGAAACTAAAACCTGTTCTTACTATACTTTTGTTGATCAATGAAATGCAGCCAGACAGCAAAGCCTCAAGGCTGCTGCTGTATGATCATCAATAAATGGATTTTCCTGTGGCTACTGGTTTTGTCAGCCTGGTGGCCGGTACAGAATTCATCTCACCTGACTCCTGCGGCAAACAAGAAAAGACAAAAACGGTCAATTTGTATGGTTCAGGGCAAACTGCAATGACCTTGCACTGAATCTCCCCCTGCTTTACTAGCTCTGAGCCTCTTATTTTTCTTTAAAGACCTTGTTTAGGCACTTGCTTCTGTACAATTAGCACTCTTAGCTTTCCAAATGAATGTCAGTTCACGGAACCGCAGAAGCAGTCAAGCGTTCACAAGAAAACTAAGTAAGAAGATGCACCCAAAGCGCTACCACAAATCACAGCAATTACAGGGAGAAGGGTCACTTCCGGAACGTGAGGCTGTTCTTCCCAGAGAGACGACCACACCGACTTGTCCACGACACGCCCCACCCTTACTGTCAGAGCATCCTCGAATTCCCACTTATTGCAAAGAGTCAGAAAACACGTATTATTTGTCTTAGGTCAAAATCTGTACATGTTTAGTGCAGTGTCCCTGAATTGACTAAGGTTTGAGAGAGCGTGTTATTAGCTAACCGGGAGGAAGGAAAATGTGATCCCAGGGGCCCGTGCAGAAGGCCAAAGCTACATCAGAATGTCAAGTGTGTTCGTTCAACCGTCATTGCAACTGACTTGAAACATTGAGATGATAATAAACATGAAAGGGCCCATCTCCAACTGGCCCACTCTGTATTTTCAACATCATCCTGTGCTAGATTGTTTGTCCTTATGGTGGTGACCTTTTGGCCTCTAGCTTTGTGTCTAGAACTGCCAGTGTCACTGATAATAGCTGTAACCATCAGGGCTCTTGGCCGCCATAGCCAGAGGCACATGACAAGCATCTGACTTTTCTCTGGACTTGGCCAATCTCATCAAGCACTCTGAGTGTCTCGGTTGATGCCAAATCAAAGTTCTTGTTTTTTGTTTTTTGTTTTTGCGGTACGCGGGCCTCTCACTGCTGTGGCCTCTCCCGTTGTGGAGCACAGGCTCCGGACGCGCAGGCTCAGCAGCCATGGCTCACGGGCCCAGCCGCTCCGCGGCATGTGGGATCTTCCCGGGCCGGGGCACGAACCTGTGTCCCCTGCATCGGCAGGCGGACTCTCAACCACTGTGCCACCAGGGAAGCCCCTGTGTAGAATGTAACAAGAAATAACCTTGACTTTTCCTAAATGTGATGGAAACTTGGGGCAGGTCTCTCCAAGGAAGCCCTCTTTACTCTAAAGCCAAGGCAGAGAATCCCACTTTCTGGGGGATAAATAATTGAAGAGTGAAACTGCTCTCACAGTTAAACACAGACTCGCCTCAGAAAATCTCTCTGAAGAACAAAGTTTTAAGATAAACTAAACTTAAAATGTATATTATAAAATGTATATATGTATATATATGTATATATAATGTATATATATAAAACCTCGGGTAGATTGTAAACTTTAGTTCATGTTAACCCTGGCGGACTATGAGACAGCCTGAGCTCTTCTCTGGACTTAATTTACATATGTGTCCTCTCTTGACCTATAGGAGGAGAGGAGTGAATAGAAGAGGACCTATAGGAGGAGAGGAGGAATTTGAAATTTGATCCTTGAACTTTGCCACGGACACTGACCTGGAGGTTTCCTACATGTCAGTCATTAGCTCTTCACGGTGCTAGTCTGTAGCAATAGTTTTAACCTCACTCTCAGCCATGGGTGTTAGAAAAGTCCAGCCCTTGGTCACAACATAGTAAACAAGAACCCAGTGGGCAAAGCAGACTCGGACATTGTGAGGTATCAGCCAGATTTGGGTCTTTAATGCAGTTCTGAGGGCTTTGAACAATTTCTTTAAAACGGCTATGGTCTAGAAAAAATTTCCTAAACAAATAATATGATATCAACACTGATGCTACAGGGCACTTCAGAAACATGCCCCAAGGTACCCTTCAGTGTTACCAGTAACTGTCCTGATGAACTTTGAGCAGATGGGAGGAAACAGTCTATGGAAGATATTCTAGGAAGATAAGTACCCCAAACAACTGGACTTATGGAGAGAGACTTGGTTGACTTTCAAATGCTCGGATCATTGGAGTGGTTACCAGAGAGAGCTTTGGACACAAGAAAACTTTTGTGCCTAGAAGACTGTGCCCTGCCATACCCTTCCTACAGGAAGTGACCGTGATTTCTCTTCCTGGTCAAGGGTGCATGGAAGGGGAGTGCTCGGGGTGGTCCCGTGAGGAAGAGGGCATACAATCATTCCCCATGAGAGTCCTGGGAGGGGTGGGGGACAAGCGTTTACAGAAAATGCCAAGCTGTAGAATCTCTGTTGTCACAAGTGGCACCATGCCCTCTGGTTCCAGGTGAAAAGAGGGTGCGTGACGAAGAGTGAAGATGGAGACGGGAACAGACTGGTCCACAGAAATGGACAGTCTCAGATGTCCGTGCCTCAGGAATCTCAGGGAACTTGTGCATATACCAGTCAAGTGTGTGCAGCGAGCCAGGTTCTGGATGAAACGCCAGGTGGGCTCTGATGGTGGGGGTCTGCCTAGAAAGCACTAGTCCCAGGGTCTGCCCTGCTCTTTCTTTCTGTGGGAACGAATGAGAGGAGTTAACACATACATCCACAGTGGGCTGAAGGGGAAAGTTTAATTGTGTTGTTTATCTTTTAAATGCCACTTTAATTTGCAAAGACATTTTTCTTTCCACCTGTCGCCTCTCAGGCACCTTCACTTGTGAACTAAATTAGAAAAATATTGAACGGGCCCAGCAAAAGGTAAAGAAGCCACTACTGTGAAAACTCCAGATATGATCCTGAGGCTTTTAGGCTGGTGACCTGATTCTCCCTTTGGGAATTTTCATTCTGGTTTTCCAAACAGGAGCAGAATCTGCTTTAAAAAAAATAAGTGGGGAAAATGCTGCTGTGCTCTGGCTTGTCGTTCTGGAAAACCAGAGACAGGCTGCTGCTCCTCTTCATGTCGCACTACAGAACGCAGGTGCGGCTCTCCCGGGGGCTTCTAGGTGTGAGGACCACGTGAGTGAAAAGGGATGGGAGCTGGGGCAGGGGCCGAGGGAGCAGCTAAGAGTGGTCCAAAAGGTTCATTTCAAAGTCCTAAGCTCATCCTAAGGCCCATCTGCTTACCTTCTGAAAAATGACTTTCCTCATCTAGAGAACTGGAAATCCAATGTCATCAGGCCAGTTACAGTTAAACCCTCCAGTTACAGGCACTCTGCCTTCAGTTTGTTGATTGTGCTCAAGTGTCCTAGGATCTTAAGAAGGTGACTGCAGGGAAAGCTTACCATCCTTCCTCCAAAACAAAAGCCTCATTTTCCGCAGTGTCAAGGCTGTGCTTCTACTAGATTGATTAGCTTTTTCAAACAAAGCACCGTTTCTTCCACACATAACAGTCTCTTGGAATCCATCTTTGCCTCTTCCTTGCTATCCAAAGCCCTCCCTTTAGGGCGCCTCTGACCTCGCACAGTGATGTGTGCCACCCACCAGACCCTGGTTCTGACACCGTTTAGTTTATAGGATCTCTTGTTTCCCTAGCAACTCGCGAATCCCATTTCTGCTCTAAAGGCCTCTCCATCAACGAGCCAGTTCCTGAAATTACATCTGCCTCTCGTACGGCATAGACGGACGCTATGAACCGTCTCGGTGCAGAGATGGGCCTGGCCTCCCTGGTGGGCAATGCTGGTGCACGTACCTTGAACTCATAGGATTCTTCAATGATCACTTCCAGCCTGGTGTGCTCTCCCAGAATGGGACGCCCCATTTCTGCAATGCGCCTCTCCTCCTCTTCTTTGCTGGTCAGCGGCTGCTTGTCGTCATATTCGTCTGTGAAAGGGAAGGGCAAGAGAGTGAGAACGCCTTCAAATTTATTTGGAAATCCCCGGATCCTGCTACAAGAAAACCAAGAAGGAAGGAAGCCCTGATGACCTACTGAAAGCCCCTGGGGTGGTGCTGTAAGGCTGGAGGGGAGAATTGGACAGACGCTTGTCGTGTGGGGCAGTGATCACTCTGACGGCAAGTGATCGTAATATCCCACAACCTAAGCACCTGCCAAAGGGTAGATCAAGAAAAGCAACTTATAGGGCCATATCTCTGGTAAAGACTGTCCACATGTTGTCTGCGTTGAGGGAATCACCCAGCTGTCCCCTGGGACACTGGCTCACCTGGCTGTCTGTACACATCCTTTCAGCACATGACCAAGAGGAAACACAATTAAAGTTCCAGAGCGACTCAAGGAATGTAAGACTCTGGCCTCCTCTTCTCCACTTTCTAGAGGCAAAGAAAATGGCCCAGGGCCAAAGAGACGATAGATGGGAAATTCTGATCTTAGCCTCTCACTTGCCAAGAGCCCCTGCTGCAAGTTAAGAAGCAAAACATCCACGAATTCCACGGGTCAGTAAGACGCCTGCGCTCCAGAGCTGCCTCCCTCTGGTGCAAAGCTGAGATGGGTTGGGAGGACCCTGACCATGTTAACGTTAAAGGAAACAGGGAGAGCGAGGGTGAGGCCTTTGGGAAGTTCATACTTACTCACCATGGGGGCATGATTATTTCCGGAACCACCATGTAGCTTACAATCCAGGAGAGGCTAGTGGGTGCTCAGAAAATGCTAATGGACTTGAGAGTCCATTAATGAGGGGAAGCTCACAGTTGGGTCCTCTCTGTGTGAAGGTCATTAGGATAAATCCCAGACTGAAAAGGCCACGCACGTGTGAAGGACAAACAGTACTCCTGTAACCACTCAGCCTCCTGTCCTCAGGCTCACGATGCTGGAACAAGACAGGCCACTTCCCCTCACAGTCAAGCTGAATGGACCCCATCTCCAAGGAAGTAGTCTTGGTGGTACAGAAACACCACAGCCCTGACGCCCTTGCTTCTAGAACCTTCCAGGCAAACTGCCTGCAACGGGAGTCTGTTGACTGAGGAGAGATGAGGAAGGGAGGGACTTCTAGCCCAGACTCCTTGCCTTTTGCATTTAGGCATCAGCTATTGCAGGAGTCCACATCTCCCATCCCATCCCACCCACACATGGCTTCCCTCTGCTGAGGGACCCTGCCTTGGTGGCTTCATTTGATGCTCTAGCAAATGATGCAGAAGACTAGTTCCTAGGCCAGTTGTTGATTACTGAGCCATGGAGCAGTTGGGCTAGAGGCACTGCTAGCATTTTACATACGAAGTGTCAAAACCAAGCAAAAGGCAAAAGCAGAAGGTAGCGTATCAAAGAATTCTTTACTATGTATTCAATAGTGTCTTCCTAAAAATATATTTCGGAATCTGCTTTCCTACCCCCAGTAATTACAGGGCCCCAAAGAAATTCGAAGAAGACTAAAAATAAGCGATCTTGGACTAGCCAAAGTCTGCTAAGTGTTAGCAGATGCACAAGAGAGGTGCAAGTTGATTACTTTTAATGGTAAAAGTTATAATATTTCTCAGAGTAGGCTTGGGAGGTTATGACCCAAGGGAAGGCAAAGGTTTTTGATTGGTGTCCCCATGATTTGCCCTTGAAATTAAGTGTGTGGAGTCAGGGGGGTGAGCTGAGGTATGTGAAGTCCCATTTATCCAATGCTCAAACCAATCATATTTTGATTCCCACTGCTTTCTGATCTTAAGCCCAGGAAAATGTTATTAGAGTTTTCGTAGGAGCAGGTTCTATTAGTGACTTTGTTCATAACCCTGGCTGAACATGGGACATTTTGGAGACTTAGTCAAATAAGAATTATTTTTCCAGAAGAAAAACTATTACAACTTAGATTTTAATTTGAATTACAAAGCCATTTGGGGGAGAATATTTATTATGTCCCCCTTTTAATAGTTTACTTATAAATGGGAAGTTGCTTTTAATGGGATTCAAGTCAATTTAGGTAAAAAAAAATAGAGAAATGATGAAAGAAAGGTGATGCGGTGGCATTGTTGAAAGCCGCATTTCGCAAAATGAAATGATTTGGAACATGGAATTAAATGAACGGACATGGTAGTAAATGAAATCAAGTCACATAGTGAGTGAAAAGGTTATTCCCTTTTTAATCCTCCTTCAGTCCTTATGATGAAGAAGTTTGGTGCTGTCAGGTCTGTAACTAGTTCTTGACATTAGGGTTTCTACCATTTACGAAAGAGAAAATAGCTCTCAGGCATAGAGCATTTGACTGCATTGAGCTAGAAGTAATAACTTTTTTCATTCTAAAAATTTTAACCTCTCTTTCTCTACGTGATAAATACTAGCTTTCTATTAGTGTTAGTAACTTAAAGTTTTTTTTTTTTTAAACAAATCGAGTGAAGTAAAAACATGAGGCAAAAAATTGCATGAAGTAAATAATAGCATAGTTGGTATGCGGCCTAAGGAAATATTGTAAAAGAGGTATGCGAAAGAACAAAATTTTAGGAATTAATATTTAAACAGATTTTATACTAACCTAAAGAAAAGCAGGAACCTTGTTTCTATCACTTTCTACATTCTTGCTCCAAGCTAGACTTGAATTTAATGCCACACTTTATTCCACTGTCTACCCATCTGGAAAACCTTCCCCATTTTCATCTAGCTAAATCCTACTTACCTTTCAAAACCCTACCTCTTCTCGCATGAAATATCCCTCAATTGACCTATTTAGGAATGACCACTCTAACTTTAAATTAATTCTGAATATTTGTTGTGTGTACATATTAAACGTGGACACTTCTAATATACTACTTTTTAATATTTAAACTACCTTTACATACAGATATCCAACGTGTAAACTTACCAAGATAGAACAATATGTGTCATTGCTCTTTGGATTTTCCTCACATCCCTCAGAGCCTATTACTATGTATGGAAAGTAGTAGGTGTCCAATAAGTATTTGTCATGTGACTGTCCAACTCACTGTTAGACAAGCCTCTTCTTTGCTCTATGCATATAGTAAAGACCATTTGTTCATTTCACACGTCATTGCACTCCTACACTATGTCAGCATACTGAGGCCCCTCCCACCCCGCCTCTTTTTCCAGGAGCTCATGGTCTAGTGGGAAGTGAGGCATATGGATGGGACAACTTCTAGTACAGCAAGGTAGGGGCTGAAGGTCCAGGGTCAGGGAGTAGCTCCCTCTGACCAAAGGAGTCAGGGAAGGCTTCAGGAAAGAGGAGATATTTGAAATTGGCCTTGAAGCATGTATAGGAGCTTGCCAGGTGAAGGTGGTGGGAAGGCTGGCTAGGAGGTAATAGAGGAAGGAGGGGCATTCCAGGCAGAAAGAAGTCAAAGCACAAAGGCCTAGTGTCATGGTAGGGTCAGGGATATTTTCACTTAATAAACATCGTGAACATTTAAGAGATAATTATACTTATATGTAACTGAGAGAAGACAGCTGGATAAATCCTTCTATTGCTCTATAATGATACAGATAAATTAGTATTTGTGATCCAGATTTTTGAAACTGGCAAAGAAGAGAGCTAAGCTTATTTTTTTAAAGTGTCTTCTCTTTAGGTATCTTTTATTGAATAGGGAAATCGTTTAACGGCACATTTTTTTTTGATCACCTATTTTTTTTTCACTTTGAGTGCTGGATCAAATGCAGTTCATTTTACTGTGGCCAAGTCAGTTTCATTTCCTTATTTATGCATATGCTGTGCTTTTAGTTCTGCTTCTCAGGTAGAGGAAATTCTCTATGTAATCCTGTTTATCTGTATATGTACATATATATGTACATATTTTTAAACTCATCATATTTTATTGAGAAGTTGATAATAAATTATATAACATCATGGTCTTAACCAACCAACCCAACTTAAAGATCAAATGCATAATTAACGGCCATGGTTAAAATCAGTATTGACAGGACAGAAAACAATCCTGTGATGAAATCATTGGTAGGGGTCCTCCCTTCCCCTGAGTAACTGATTTTGCAAATGACACATCACAATAGCTAATAGGTACCAGGGATCTGGGAAAAGCAGAATCATGAAAAAGCTGCTGTTAATGCTTTCTTGATCAGGCTGCATTTGGAAGCCGCATCACTGTAAGAGGTGAAGGGCTGAGAACACGAATCTCTATTAGAAAACAATACAACCCACGTGGAGATCTGCACCCGAGGAGCTACTGTGGATATTCTTGAATGCATTTGCAATTTTTTGTCTCAACAAACAATGTAAAATTTGGAAATGGGTACAAGGCCAGTGGTGGGACAATTTGCTTGTGGTTATTTTAATCCTTCACTCAGATCTGTGTTGACAGGTCTGAGAGCGGAGATCTCTTTTTCAGCACCTGGCTGGTCTGTTTGATTAGAACCTAAAGAGACTGGTACTTTATTTCCATGAGGAATATTCTGGAACAACTCTGCAGTCAGGGCTGCATGATTACTGAATGGGGGTGTGGGATGCGAGAACGAGCAAAGTCTTACTGCAGCAGGCAGAAGTGTTTGTGCAGCCATACCAGTGATGGGCGATGGTGACAACTGAAGAGTGAGTATCCGTGTCCTTATCCAGAGCTTGGAAAATTAAGGCAAGGGGCTCACACCCGGGCTCTAATCCTACAGTCGATCTGGGATAGCTTTGTCATCCTTTAGTCACCCTGTCAATGTTCCCCTCTGGAGAAACCCCACAGATGTACTGTCATCTGTGCATATTTGGCTAACATCATGTTGCCTGGCGGAAGGAAAGGCAGATTCTGGGAAGAGAGACAGCTTGCTTTTAAAGACATTTCATGACATTTGCAATGAAAGACCCATGTTGAAGAAGCGAGATTTGCAAGAAATCTGGAGTATACTGAAACTTGAGAGGCTATTGGACTCAATCTTCTCTGTAGGTCCATGCTTCCCCCTCCACCATGCATCCCGTCCTGGGCCGATGTGGTGTCTTGTTGCTGACTCATCATACCCCCAACTGCAGAGAAGCCACGGCATTGTGTAGCAATGCTTTAGAGGTAATGGGGGTGAACTGTGTCACTTTAATGTCGAAAGACCGAAAGAACCCCTGAAGGCAATTAAACTGTGGTTTTCAAGGACCGTGATGAAATGAGTACCTGCGATGGTGATTATAGTAGAGGGGATCGGATGTTCTCTAGCATGAACTTTCCTGAAGACAGGTTGGCCTGGCAAAAGGACAGGCAGAAAGTCAGCAGACTGGATTGCACTGGTTTGCCAGAAGAGCTTTGTGGAATTAGTAAGCTGAATGTCACGCCCAGATGCACCCAGTGCAAGCAATGTTAGTTTGGGGACTGAGTGGTCAGCGGTCACTGTTATGTAGGTTGAAGAAGTGAGCAAGTAAATAAACGGGGCAGGTGTTCTAGGAGTCCAATCAGATTGTGTGAATAAAGCACACACCCCACAGTAGGGTTGCAGCCAGATTCCTGCAGGTGTCTGAGATGGAGTTCCATGCCCGTCAAGTTCCTGCTTCCAGAGGCATCACGGAACAATGAAAAGCACTCGGTGTGATGACAGGTAGCCTCGTGGTGCCAACAACATGGCCTTAAGTAGGCCATTTCTCCAGTTACCCCATGTGTGAAATGGAGATAATAGTGCCTGCTCTGTCCATATCACAGGTCTGTGTGAGGGTCAAGCAACATAACACCAGGGAACATGCTTATTTGTTTCCTTGGCAGTCTGAATGGGAGAAGGTTGTACGCACTGGCAGGTTTTACAAGGGTTCACCGTTGTCACAGTGACTGGCTGGATTACCTAGTTTAGGGTTTTCATGAAACTCCTGGTTCAACTGACTACCTGCTTTTCGCTTCTACCAAGAGATCCCGGAACTGACCTGGAATCATGAGACTGGGACTGCAAATTCTGCCACATGCTTTCCATCTAAACTTGGGCAAAAGGTGTTTCTTTTCTCTGGGATTCAGTTTTCTCAATTGTACAATGAAGGCAAACTTGAAGGGGATTTGTTTCTCTAACCTATCTACTGGAGTGACTAAAGTGTGTTTAACTGTCGGAATTTTCATAGCTTGGCTTCCTTAAAAAGCCACGTGCGTTATGAAGACTCACGTGATGAGCGTAATATGATTGGAAGAGTAACTTTTATTTATTTATTATTATTATTATTTTTTTTTTTTTGCGGTACGCGGGCCTCTCACTGCTGTGGCCTCTCCCGCTGCAGAGCACAGGCTCCGGACGCGCAGGCTCAGCGGCCATGGCTCACGGGCCCAGCTGCTCCGCGGCATGTGGGATCTTCCCAGACCGGGGCACGAACCCGTGTGCCCTGCATCGGCAGGCGGACTCTCAACCACTGCGCCACCAGGGAAGCCCCGGGAAGAGTAACTTTTCAAAAGGTATACTGACTGTTACATACTTTTAATTAATTAGGGAACTTTTTTGCTGCCTGTTTGGGGACAGAAACATGCCTCTATTTTTCCAAATTGAGCCAGAATGCTTCATTTTGTTAAAAATATCCAAATTAATGTACTCTAGTTTCCCCCTTTTGGGGTCCTCCTCATTTTTCATTTGACTGGAATTCATACTGATGGCATTTCAGAGACATAGCGAGGCTTTGGATCGAAAAGGGATTGAGATGCAGGTAGGAATATACAAGTTGGGAGAAAGGAACTAAAAGTGCTGGGTTAAGGTAGTCATCACGTGGCCTTGGACTTAAAGTTAGGGGGCCAGGCTCTGAGCCCTGGCTGGATGACTGGAGTAGATTGATCACCTTTGAACCTTCATTTCTTCTCCTATAAATGAGAACAAAAGATCTTATTCCATAAGGTTGAGGATTAAATGATATAATGAATAAGAAATACTTTCCAAATTCGAATGAGCTATAATGTATAGGGGGTTATCATGTTATGTGCCTGGAGGGTCAAGGGGGAATTACATCACAGGTCCCAACAAGGGCCTTTCAATGAGGCAAAGTCTGAGAGCAACAGGTGAAGATTTGCAAATTCCAAAAGCACCTCCAGCATTTAATGTCCATCACTAATGACACCTCTGAAATAGAGGTACTGGGTTGTGGACCAAATGACTTTTTCAATTTCCATATATCCTGCTTCAACTTTAGATTTTCACACTTAGCTGCACAAGACTGCATAAAAGCTGCAGGCAAAGTCCAAGAGTTAGATTAATTTTCCTTTACTGCCCCTGCGTCTCAAAGCGTTGACTTCAAAGCCTCAAAGTGACTTCAAAGAAAAGTTCTCCAGGCCTTCCAGCTGGTTTTCACTGTGTAGACCTAAATTTTAGAACTTTCCCCAGAGGCATCTATAGAGAGTGGATCCCAGGCATTCTGGCCTGGTTCCGGAGAAGAAGGATCATGTAAAGTGAGAGGAACAGGCCAATGTGGAAATTCCCAGAGGGTTCTGCAACTTTCTCTCATTTTAACTGCATCAATTTCAGGTTTTGGGAAGAGGAGGTAAAACAGAAAAATTGCTATTGAAGATTAAGGTTCAAGCTATAAGAAAGAGCTTAATGAAGTACATGAAGTAATAGAAAACCTTTGAAAGAAGTGATTCTGTCCTCTTGGATGCGTGATGTGTCCGAGACAGAAAATGTTGGACGTTACTGGTGGGGT
Organism: Leucopleurus acutus; assembly: GCF_964270905.1. Lineage (NCBI taxonomy): Eukaryota > Metazoa > Chordata > Mammalia > Artiodactyla > Delphinidae > Leucopleurus > Leucopleurus acutus. The sequence goes on from NC_139154.1 coordinate 59,496,695, forward strand.
ATTCTAGAACTTGATACGAACAATTTCTGAGAAAAGAAAATTAGGGTCCCATTACCTAGTTACTAAAAAGGAAGATGTTTCAATGGAAGGAAGGCCCTAAAAGCAAACTCCTGACATATTCAATGATAAAACAGGAAGCTATCCAAACACATAAATGCGTTTTAACAAGGCATTCTACCACTAAAGGTTTTTAGTTAAGGTCTCATTATCAGGCTGCATAGGGCTGAGGGAGCTGTAGATACTATACTATTCCTCAAATGGGTGACTTTTTTTTTTAAATTACTTCAAGGAAGCCATGAAGACTGGCTTGCCAAATTTCTACCTTCCTTAAAGCTCACAAGGATCATTAACTTACTGGGTGATAGAATCAGAATATTTCCAAAAAGATTTCAATAAGTTAAAATGATGGGATGCAAAAAGGAAGATTAAAGTTTTAAAAGTAAATGTAAATTCCTTCACTCGGATTCAAAAATAGCATATTTGGCAGCGCAGAATTTGGAAGACTTGACCTAGGAGAGTGTCAGGTGAATCAGGTTTAAGAAATCCTCTATGAGCACACGTTCTATTTAACATTTTTATCCTTTTCAATTTCTATGTCTCCGAGAGGCTATGAATCATTTTGTCATTAAATGCCGTGTCTGGAGAGAAGAAGTGGAGGGCAATAGCCCATGTGAAATTGGACGCGTTCAGAAAGTTCCGCTTTGGACGGAATCATGTTGAAACTTCTTGATCATGAATTTACACTGATGGTGGTTTAAGTTAACGCCACCCCACACCATAACATTTTCAAACTTAGAATATTGGAAAATATTTCCTTTCTAAATATTTTGTTTAGCTATCTGGTTTCAGAAAAAAATAATTAGAATATAGATATCTGCATAATTATATTGGAAAATGCCACGGCCATTAGGATGGCCTTTAAGGACATCTTCAACCTGCAGCTTCAGACAAATCAGGCCTACCATTTGATATGTACCTCCCTCTCTAAATCTACATAGATGATTCTGAAAGGGTGAGAAAATATTTAGGGTCAAAAGAGAGGATGCTGTAAGGAAATATCTTTCTTCTCTATGTAAGGAAATAGCTTTAGAGTCGTGCTGGCTAAAAAATGCAATCAACAGCGGCTGGGTACCATTATGAAATTAAGGGTTTTAAACTTTTTGACTGACATTTTGAGTTTTTACAGAGCACTTTGTAATCCACTGCACGTGGCAGACATAGTACTCATCACCATGTTAAGAATGCTAAAACTTCGCAGATTGGTGTGGTGGGATGAGGGGGAGGCATGCTTTATCTTCTCCCAGTAGGGCATTATCTGTGATTAGGACCCTGAGCTTGGGCCATGGAGTGGGCTTGTATGTCAGCTCCTCTGTTTCCTTGAGACTAGCCATCGTTTTATTTATTCTGGTGCTCTCTGGAGCATCTAGCAAGGTACACTCACATCATCAGTGCTATGAGAACATCTGTAAATTGATCAGTGTCAAAATATGACCAATTACAGGTTCTCCCCACAAATCTGCTTATAAGTAAACACAGCATACACCTTGTTAATGTGTAAGATGTTAAATGTGTAAACTCAGCAAAAGCACACCACGTGTCACAGCTAAATGTTAATGCAGGGCACGTAAGACGTGGTTTTTGTTTGATAATTAAGGGTATTTGGGGGAAAATGAAGAACATTAAAAAATTGTCTTACCGTACAGGTATTTTCCTTCATTAAAAGGAAATAAAAATGAGAAATAATTTTTAAAAATGTAAACAACACACGGTACAAAATAAAATTTGGTTCATTAGACTTAAAAAATTCATACCTGTTATTGTGAAGCCACCTAAAAAAGAAAGAAAGAAAGAAATGTTACAATTCATTTCATTTACACTCTAACTCACAAATACCAGTGACATCAGACCGCCTGACAGCCTGTCCAAAGTACAAAAACTTGCCAAATTGTATATACAATTAAGAAAAATATGAAAACATCCATTCATGACTTAATCGCTAATCAATCTTTTAAGACTATGAGCTTTAGTGTACAAATTTAATTCTTGTGCATACCTAAGAAAGCACTGATTTTGTAAAAGGTCGTACTGAACCCAAAGCAGAATGTAAACTACCCAACCTTCACAAAATTATGAGGCCAATGGCTCTAAACAACAATCTTGCTAATAAATCAGCAGAAATAAAAAATAAGTCAGAAAGCTACTGTAGCACCTGACAGAAATGGAAAATAACCTAGAAAAATGGAAAGGAAATGCAAGAAATGAAATGCTTACCAAGCTCATTCAATAACAGGGCTGTGAAGGAAACAGACAAAGACAAACACAGAATAAGAGACCAGATGAATAATGAAAGAGGAATATCAGCAGAAAGAAATCCAGGCAGATCTGATTACAGTGGTAGGGAGCTGCTACTAAAAAATTGGTGCACGCCAAGTTAATGTGGCATTGGGAGTATTTCCAGATGATCCCAGAACTGATTTCTGCAAACGTGTGTGACTGATTCTATATATATAAACAATTCACTTTATATATTATTTCTTGACATTTAAGAAAACATTTCTACCATATGTTTACACACAGTCTATACATCTAGTTTGCCAAATATAGTAGAAATATTTTATGAAGTTAATCCTAAACCTTATTTGAGTGAGCCTTCCTCTTGAAATAAGTGTCTGGCAGTTAGCGAATTCAACATATGGAAGTCTTAAAGCATCCAGGATCTCAGGGATTGTACCTTTCAATGGAAACAGAGAAAACATCTTAGGAAATTCCATTTTGGCCGCCCCGCCCATAAGGAGACTTTGGCCCAAGATGAAGTTCTCTCGCTGGAGGTTCTATTTGCATGATATTTTGGTCAGCAGGGAATGCTTATGTTTTTTAAATCCTCAAAATCTGCGTCCCAGGAATCAGTGCTTATTCGTGTGTGCTTATCTATGACCTGCATGGTATAATCTGACAACCAGATAGCTTCTTGTGGACACATAATTCCACAGAAACTGACAAGACAGGGAGGGAAGGCCTGGGGCAGCGGAGGTGGGGTGTGGGGCCTGACATACATAATTTGTCTTTCAGGTTTTGTGCTTTAAACCCAGACTATAGCTGTAGCACTTTATTCTGGTGAAAGCTACCTGACTAAATGTATCAAATAAATTACTTCTAGAGTTGTAGATGGGAAAGTTACAATTACCTTTTCAGGACCAGTTTTCTCTCTACTGGTAGTGGCATTAGAGGATACTTTATAAAAACAAGTTAGTAATTTTATTTATGGTGACACAGATCCACTTGTTGGGTGTCAAAAGCAAATAGTGCTATCAAGGAATTTTAATTTGCTTTTATATGAAGGCATATTTTACCAAAATGACAATTGAAAGAGCTGTATTCAAGATGCTCTTCCTTGAGAGGAAAGGCAGTCCTTTGGAGGACTGCATTCAGAAGTAAGTGCTTTTTCCTGTATGTTAATGAGGCATTTTTGATCCCATCTTTGTAAGAAATCGGCACAGTTTTCTAGTGTCTTTTTCTTCCGCCTGCTGTCTGTGGAGCATATTAAATAGGCTGCATTAAAATGGGTCCCCAGTGCTCCTTTCTCCATCATTCCAAAGGCTCCTGTTACCTTTTTGAACATGATTAAGTCAGGACAACTTCGTTTTTGTTTGTTTTCTGATGGACTCTGAGGCCAGTGAGTTCTTACAAAAGTGGGATTAGTTAAATTCCCCCAAATGTTGGGTCTGTATAGGAATTAGTCCTTTGTATTTGATTTTTTTCTTTACATGTAAAAGTTTACATTTCTTGCAAAGTGGTCACCTAATCATCTATACTGCCTTCATCAATGGTTTAAATGCAATTAATAAGAGCTATTAATAGGTACTATGCTCATTTTATATATATATAATTAAGTGTATACCATTGCTTTTAAAATGACCACTAGGGCTTCCCTGGTGGCGCAGTGGTTGGGAGTCCACCTGTCGGTGCAGGGGACACGGGTTCGTGCCCCGGTCCGGGAGGATCCCACATGCCGCGGAGCAGCTGGGCCCGTGAGCCATGGCCGCTGAGCCTGCGCGTCCAGAGCCTGTGCTCCGCAACGGGAGAGGCCACAGCAGTGAGAGGCCCGCGTACCGCAAAAAACAAAAACAAACAAACAAAATAAAATGACCACTATTAGAGGGTAATTATGGGACGCCCTCGGAATAATTCAGAATAAAAAAACTATTTTTAAAGCTGATATAAAATTCCTGTCCTTCCTTCTCAACTATAGGCCATATAAAATAGATATAAAATCAAAGATAGCAAAAAATATGGCTTCTTTCTTCAAATAGTTTCAAAAATATAAACACAAATCAACACAAAAATCTAATTATAAGGATACCACTGTTTATTTTTAGAAAAAGATTCTATATGTTAGAAATGTGTCAATTCTACAAGAATCAAAAGATTTTGAAGCATAAGACAGGAACGGCTTTAAGTAAGGGCTAAGTTCTTACTAAACTACCATATCCTTCCTACTAAATTGATATGACCATGGTTTCATACATATGGTCTCTTTTAAATATCATATCTGATGATATGAAATGAACACTAGGATATTAATGCCACTACTCTTTAAGGATCTTTGTTCTAAGTTTGTTTTTTTTTTTTTTTTTTGAAAACTGGCTTCTCTAAATTAGACTAATTATTGAATTCCTCTGAAATTTCCTATTAGTTGCCATTAGACCCATCTACCATGACTAACAGGCATTAAGTAGTCTCCATCACTAACATTTTAGGGGATATTTAATAGCTAGAATCAAATTTTAGAATGATTCCCGAATAGTGAAAAACTAAACCCAGAAATCATTCTTTTATGTCATCCCTTCTGAATTACAGAAATCTCTTCCAGTATTTCTGGAATCTGGTATCAATCAAGGTGAGCTGGCATTTTCTGAAGAAAAGGGACATTGTTTGGTGCATTTGTGAATATGGGCAGGAAAATGAAATGGCTAAAGCTTCAAAGGAGAGGAAGTATAGTACTTGGAAGCCGAGGAAGAGGAGAGAGTTAAATGTGAGAGTAGGAGACACAGAGAGAAGAGTACAATTTCTCGCTGGTATGTCTTTGTATACTCTCACACCTTTCATTCCTCTTCTTATCCATTTTGGTTCCTCAAGCACAAGGGAGAAACTGCACTCTTTCTCATATTCCTCACGGTCAAATATTCTAATGGTAATGATCTTCCTGTGGGAACACAAGACAAAGGCAAAACAAATGGTTGGAGTCACACGCTCATGCTAGGTGTTCACCAAGCAGCATGTTACTGTGATGTTATGGAAGGAGAACTGGCCACACATGGACCTCCAGGAGTATGTAAAAGGGCATCCAGGTACTCTCAGCTGGCCCCGTTAAGTTTCCTCTGCCAATGCATCATTTTTACAAATTCTTCCTGCTTCAATGAGCAGTCAGGAGGTATCCCAAATGAGGAAGAGAAATCAGAAAGTCGGCTTCATGTGGGTGCAGGAAGCATCAGCACCAACTTTCCCAGGCTTGACTGCACTGACAATGAGTAGCTCAGACTGCCATGTGCAGAGTGGCCCAAACTGGCTGCTGGAGCTCCAGGCTGGGCTCCCTGTGGCCCCAGAGGAGATCTATGCCCCGTTACATAGGTGGAGGGATGTGTGCACTGTAAGTCACGTTCTGGAGAGTGCAGGCATCCAGGGGTGGCACAGGCCAGCAGAAGCTGTTGGGCTCAGCCCTGGAGCAGTTCCCCCACCTTTCTTCTCACTCATCTCCACCAAGCGGGGCTCGCCAATCTCAAGGAGGAAGGTCTTGTTTTTCTCATACTCCTCATCATCAATTACCTTGACTGATATTGTTTTGCTGAAACAGAGAAGAATAGAAATTGACGAACAAGGGGAATAGGAAATAGGAGAGAAGGAACACAGAGAAGAGGAAAGCAAGGTTAACGAGTGGCACTTCCAGACAAACGGCCACTGAGAAACTTCTGGACCGTGAGACTGTCCTTCCAGAATGGGTGTGGGATGGGTCTGAGAGAGTGGAAAGGTCACCCAATGCACAGCTGCCCTGCCCAGGACCACAGAATTGTTTCAGCCAAAATACAGCATTCATACTACTACTAGGTTTATCATCGTCATGGGAAGCAGAAAAACATAGATCACAATAATAAGAAAAGAAAAATAGATTTATTTAGTAAATGCCTTAACCACAGGATTGTCTGAGCTGTGCTCTGGAATTCAACCCTTTGAAACAAATCAGTAAACCACATCAAAATATGAACAGAGGTTATATCTGAGTAACAGGCATAAGGGTCATTTTTGGGGGCCTTCATTCTGCTTTACTGTATTTCCAAACATAACATTTTTACCATAACATTTTATTAAAATAATAAATGCATAAGAGCATCACAAAATAAAATAAAAGTCTTTTATCTTACCCCACCCAATGTCCTAGACTCAAACTCTTTTTCAGGTGAGTCAGATTTTCCACCTAGATCACAAGGGGAAGTTGTTCATGTTTTGTTTGTCTTTCTAAAGATGGAAGCCTCCTGAGGTGGGGGTGGGGAGTCATGATGTTCTAGTTATTTTCTTCCCTCCCAAAGCTGACCTTCAACTTTGACAAAATACACTCTACCCTACTTTCAAACTCCACCGATACACCAAGGCATTTCATTAAGAATTCTTCCTGTAATCCATCCTTTAGAGCTTCTTGCCTTATCCTGTGGTTGTGATTGACAGGTAGGGAGGAAAAATGCAAATATTATGCAAATCTCAACTCCCCACAAGACCTGATGACTCTGAAAAGAAATTTAATGTTACCTTCTAATTAATGAGGGCTTAATCACTTCATGTATTACAACTTATTCAGAGCCCCCAAACACTTGTTTGTCCTTGAAAATATTCTTTTTGTTCAGTACCATTGGCCAAGAACATTTCTGACTAAAGGTTTTTTGTTTTTTTTTTTTTTTGCAGTACCTGGGCCTCTCACTGTTGTGGCCTCTCCCGTTGCGAGCACAGGCTCCGGACGTGCAGGCTCAGCGGCCATGGCTCACGGGTCCAGCCGCTCCGCGGCATGTGGGATCCTCCCCAACCAGGGCACGAACCCGCGTCCCCTGCATCGGCAGGTGGACTCTCAACCACTGCGCCACCAGGGAAGCCCTGACTAAAGGTTTTAAAACAATGACTTCATAAAGACACACAGCTTTAATGTCATGGACATTATTTAGTTTTGGTGGAATTTTCTAGGTCTTCTGGAAGGAAATTAGTCTATAACCTCTTTTTTTCAATATTGATCAAAGCCCTCAAGTTTCATTTAGACCTATGCAAGCCAAAGAGCACCAGTCTTCTTTTCTTGTATGAAGGAGAATAAAGGTAGAAGTTGCTTTTGATTCTCTGAATTTCCCAGCCCCTAATGCTAAGTGAGATCAAATGATTGCTTCTGATTTTGGGGAGCCTCATAACCTCCTCGCTGCTCCTCAGCTAAAGAACATCCCCCATAGCGCTCACATCCCCATTTCTCACTACTAAGGAGTTGGAGCGCATGACGGTGCCTTTCTATCTCAGCTCTGTCCTCAAAGGCCAGATGAGTAGCTGTCAATGACTAAAGCAATAATCATTTTTTAAGAGCAATTAGATACTTACAAAACTACCAACAGTACGACAAAAGTCCAACCACATGTGTATAGTGAACAGTTCCTGTCTAACTTCTAGAACTATTTTTCTGGAATTCACCCATTTACTTTATATATACATATATATATAAGTACCCTGGTGTAGTCAGGGCAGGCTGTATATATACGTACAGCCTGCCCTGACTACACCAGGATATCTGATCATTCCTCCATATCCAAGGAACACAAAATGTTAGAGAAAGCGCAAGAAGATGTAAGAAATGATATGTGTGTTTTTAATTTCAGAACTGAAATTGATGTTATAAGTGAGACCAAATTTACTCTTCAGAAACCTGCCAAACGTCTACCCTCTTTGTCATGCAACTTATGTGTTTTAGGTATTAATTTCCATCTTACTGCCTTGTAATCATAAATTATACTTGTACCTCTCTGCTAAAGTCACCAGCATAATATGACCACGAGTGGGAAAACATTGGTGGGCATTAGAAGGGCCCTGCTATCGTCTTCTGGCCCCAGTGGCCCCAAATTCATAATCAAGGCACTTCATGGTAGGGTACATGTTGCAATGCTCTTGCATATATTACTTGAAAACATTTGACTTATCTTTTTCCATCTTGTACTTCCAATCTATCTCACATCTCATATTTTATTAGATTGTAGAAATAGATGGTTGTAGTAGTCTTGCTAATAGGACAAGCATTTGTTTAGGAAAGGCTCCCAGTTTCATTCCCAAAGGGCAACATGACCACTTATTCACAAATAAATAGAAAAACCCAAATAACATAGTGTTTCTTATCCTTGGTGAATTTAATCTGCTATTGCTATGATAGGTTTATTTTCTACACTCTGAGTAGCTGATGAACGTGAGAAATATAGGGTCCCACCCAATTTGTTTGTATAATAAAATAAGCACATAAAATTTATCAGTAGACTATCGCTATTCACTGGGATCATAATCCTTCGAAAACGTTTCAGTACTGGATAACTATGACACTGGAAATTCAACTTACGAAGGGAAAGGAAACAGTACCTCCGTAGGTACTTGGCAAAGATGCCTAAAATGAATGGGATTTGCATAATGGCATATTATTTCAAAATCATTAGTAATACAATCAGTAGTGCCCTTGACAGGAGGAGCCATTAAATTATATATTGAGTTTGCTTCTCTTGCACAGTAAAGCTATTAATAGGAAACTTGATTATTAAAGGACAATTCAGTCAATTTAAAGAGGCAAGATAAAGTCAATCATTATGAATTAGCCCTCTGAATCAAGAGGCAAAAATCAGAAGGGACTGGTAATGTTCACTTTTTGCTTCAGAACAGAACTATTCCTACCCTCAACAAAGGTGGAGAGGGTGAAATTAACCTATATAAATTTTAAAGGATCATATCCTTGCGATGTCTTTTGCTCACTTTCCAGAGCCTAACTAATACAGGAAAGGGACTGTCATTGCTTCTGCCATCACTGGGGATGTTACAGGAGATGGCGTTTATCTGGTGAAGAACCCAGTTCCACTAGCTTGATAATCAGCAGAAGTATACCTCTCTGTTCGTCACAGTTCTGCAGTGGAAATTATATCTCAAGGACTGAAGGGATCTTAAAGGTCCTCCAGTTTGCCCCCCATTGCCACACCGATTCCCACATTCACAGGGCTTTTGCACTGTCCCAAAGACTCCCTCTCTCTGAGAACACAGATTCATGTTGTGTTGTACTTTGCTTCCATTTACCAATGGGAAGCAGTCAGATAGCTGTTGTTCTTTCTTTTTTTTTAACTGAAGTATAGTTAATTTACAATGTTGTGTTAGTTTCAAGTGTACAGCAAAGTGATTCAGTTATACATATATATATTCCTTTTCGGATCCTTATATATATATGTGTGTGTATATATACATATATATATAAACATGTTCTTTTTCAGATTCTTTTCCATTATAGGTTATTACAAGATATTGAGTATAGTTCCCTGTGCAATACAGTAGCGTTGTTATTTCTTTAAATTAACAGGTTAACCAAAACAAGATTGGAATAGTCAGGCAGACCCAGCCCTTCATCTAACAACAACCCCTGCACTATTATTACACTGATAAGGAACAGATAGGAAACTGTGTCATGCAATTTTCAGCTACCGTAATTATGATGAAGAAGGTAAGGAGAATTTCTCACTTGATCTTTTTTACATCACTTTAAAGTTGAAGAGTATACTACAACAATTATGTTTCCTAGAAACTAGCAACGGGTTACAAATCTCATGATAACATGAAAACATTAAATAATTTGTCAGGATGGCCAAAATTTTTATGGATATACATTTTGGATCCACTTCTAGGAAAAGAAAAAGCATTTGGTTAAGAAAGATCAATTTATTTAGTGGAAAAATACAGGTTGTTCCTTTTGATTTTTGCAGTGCCTTTCCTTTGATGGTACTAAGCCCACATCTATACTTTATTTCCAAGTCTCTCTCTTATCTGATGGGTCTCAAAGGACCAAACATCTTCAAACATTCTAGTAAGGAGTTCTTATATCAGGTGGCGACTCAGGTAAACTGTGAGAAAGAAGAGAAAGACATGGTGTTACTAGTGGGAGCTAAAAAAGAAAATCTCTTCAAAAATACATTCTAATCTCTCATTACTAAGCCAAAGTCCTATCAGTCTCTTCAAATTTCAGCCTCAATTAGTCCTTCTGTGGTTTCTTTTCCCTAAGACCGCTCTTGATATTGGGAGATGTGAGGAAAAGAGGTGGAGGATGAAAAAGAAGAGACTCTTTCTAAGTCCTCATAAAATAAAAGAGATTTTAGTGAGGATTTCACACCTGTAGATGCTACAATGTCTCTTTTAAAATTTATTTGATTTTTAAGATTTAGCCTCTTTTTAGGCGTACTCAGGGGTCAATGGACTGATGGGCATTTTGCATTTTTTAGTTCGCCGATCAATCTTCAGAGCAGCCCTGGAAGCGACTTCTACAACTTGTACAATTCAGAGGAAACAATGACTCAGAGAAGTTAAGTAACTTCCAAGGTCACGGAGCGAGACTCCTGTAACTGGCTCCAAAGACCAACATCTTTCAATTATGTGACCCACGCAGTCCTTATTCATTCAGCTGTGCAGTAGTTTTATGACCACTTTAAAAGATCTGGATCATTATTTTGAAGTAATATACAGGTTTATTGTTTAATCTTTATGTTAACAAAGACCACCTGGATGAGCAACGATAGATTTTCAATTCTATTTTTAAAAGGAGTGCAGCACATATTACATTCAATGACGGCTGTCATGAAAAGGCAAATCCTTGAGGCGATAAAGGTCCTGTTAGGATTAACTGCAAAGCACCACGAACACACGAGGGCTCCCCAACTCTGAGGAATACGAGCAACCGACCAGCAGCCTTGGCTTCACCTGAAGGCTTGTCAGAAACGCGGGATCTCAGGGCCCACCCCAGACCCACCAAATTGCATCTGCATTTTATCAAGATCCCCAGATGATGCGGATGCAAGCAAAAGTTTGAGAAGCGCTGATCTAGACAGGATAAAGGGTTCTTCTATTACAGATAATAAATGAAGAGGCTGGTGGTAATTGGGCTCATGTTTTGGAACTGTCTGCATATTTGAATCATGTGTGCAGCTTTGAAAACTCTAAATGCCTGGGCTCGGCACACTCCGGATCAGTGAGATGAATGTCTCTGGTTCTGGGGCCTCGGCACGAATACAGTTCTACAAAGTTTTTCAAGGGATTCTAATAATGTGGCTGGGAGCTGGCTAATGGAGAATCAGCATGTCTGGCCAGACGTTTAGAAGAATGTATTAAATAAGGAATAGGTGGCATTGTGAGGAAGTAAGGGGCAAAGCTAAATTTTAGATCTAATTAGTTATCTAGGCTGAAGCATGGGAGAGACATTTAACTTTGTCCTTCGCTGGTGTTCTTTTCTGGATTATAGAGAGCACATAAAGTTGTCGTTTTCTCCTCTCAGGAAATGCTGGTCTCCACAAGCAAACTTAATAGTTACAGATGAGAAAACACCTTTAGCCTCTGGGCAGCAGAGTGATTTCCTTCTCAGAGAGAGAAGAATTCTGGTGCTAGGTTTTTAGACAACAGAGGTTCTATTTGGAGAACAGAATAACTAAGGGTTTCATTTGCCACAGAAGACAGTAATTAATGTCTTATATTCTTTCTCTCAGAGAGCCTCTGAGCCATGTCAGTCAAAGGCCATGTCTGTGGAACTGGAAACTTTCCACCTGGAAGCCACCACATTCAGACTCAAGAAAGAAGTGACCCAGGACCGACCACATCTGAAGGGAAAATATCTGGCAATTTCTCTGATCATAGAGTGATGTCATCAGGTAAGGCAAGTTTGAAATTGAATCCCCAGTACACCTGATGTTAAAAGCTTCAGGATAAACTCCTCTTACTCAAAAGAGACAAATAAACCAACTTAAAATGCGCAAAGGATCTGAACAGACTTTTCTCCATAGAAAGTAAACCAACGGCCAATAAGTACATGAGATGCTCAGCATCAGTTGTCATCAGGGAAATGCAAATCAAAACCACAATGAGACGCCACTTCACCCCCACCAAGATAGCTATAATCAGAAAAACAGATAACAGTATGTGCTATATGGAGAATGTAGAGGAACTGGAACTCTCTTACATTGCTGGTGGAAATGTTAAATGGTATAGAGGCTTTGGAAAAGTCTGGCAGTTCCTCAGAAGTTTAAAAATCAGGTTACCATATGACCCAGCAATTCCACTTCTAGGTGGAACTCAAGAGATTTAAAAACATATGTCTACACAAAAACTTAACATGAATGTTTACAGTGGCATTACTGATGATAGCCCAAAGCTGGAAACAACCTAAATGTCTGTCAGCTGATGAATGGATAATCAAAATGTGATACCTCCACATAATGGAATATTATTCAGCAATAAAAAGGAATGAAATTCTGATACAGGCTACTAAAAAGTAGCGTTACTATGTCACCCCCAAACATACTGCTTTGGTATATTGATTATTTTGAGCTGGGGGTATGTAAAAATAGCAAATGCAGGGAGACGCTGTCTCTGAACTTCTCCCATCTGCCTAAAGACAGATGTTCCAAAAGGAACTCAAATGTCATAAACTCCCTCCCTGAGAATTTCATCAACCAGGGAAAGTGACTCTTATCACAGGAGAGGAGACTAGAAGTAGACACCAGGCAAACGTTGTCACAAACTGTCCTATCTCCCATCTTTTCTTCTAAGGGTCCATTCATCTCTCCTAAAAATCATGTACTCTCCCCTAAGAAGCCAATATCCTCTCTCCCCGAGTCCTATTAAGACAGTATTCAAGCTTACATTTAAGCCACCTCAGAGAATGACTCATTTTTCCCTGGGTATCTCCCATGTACACATGTTAACAAACGTGTTTGTTTTTCTCTTGTTAATCTGTCTTTTATTACATGGTCTCGGCCAAGAATTCTAAAGAGTAGAGGGAAAATTATTCTTCCTCCCCTGCACTTTGACACGGATGAACCTTGAAAACATTATGCTAAAGTGAAAGAAGCCAGACACAACTGTTCAGACCTTGTATGATTCTATTTATATGAAACGTCCAGAATAGACAAATCCGTAGAGACAGGAAGTAAATTAGTGGTTGCCTAGGGCTGGGGATTGGGGAATAAATGGGGGTGACTGCTCATGGGCATGGGATTTCGTTTGGGGGTGATGGAAATATTCTAAAATCGATTATAGCAATGGTTGCACAATTCTGAGACTCTAATAAAACCCACTGAATTGCGTATCTTAAATGGGTGAATTCTCTGGTATGTGAATTATATCTCAATAAAGCTGTTATTACAAAACACAACAGCAATGACAAACAAACTTCAGGATAAAATCGTAGTCTAGAAAAAGCCGTTTCCTTGGGTAAGAAAAGAATGTTTGGGGTGAATTTTCAGTTAGAAGTTTCAAATTTTGTTAGTACTGCCAAACAGAAAACTGGGGTGCTGCATGGCCCTGAGACAGTGAAAACCATTTGCATCAAAGCTAGTGCCCTTGCTGTGACGGCTAGCTCCGCCACCCCTCAATCCCTCCCTCTCCCCAGGCAGAACACTCACTGCCTCCTTCAGGATCAAGGGCTGTTGATGTCGTGCTTTGACAGGCTAAGCATTTCTGGTGGATGTTACCTCAGGCCTGGCTTCCTTGGCAGGTTTCTTTTTCCCAGAGTACAAAGTCTTATGAAAAAATCAGAAGCAGCACTTCCTTCATGGCATTCATTTAAAAGGAAAGGAAAGGACTCTAATCGTGGGTTATGCCTGCTGCCCTTGCAAAGCAAACAGTTCTCTTCACACCACCTAGGGCATTATCCAGTGCTCTTTTCGGCATTGATTTCTCTCTACCAACAAGGAAAGATATGCTTGCTATGCGTTGCCTTTGTATCGCTTGGCTTAAATTCCTGGCCCATTTTAAGCTTTTTTTTTCCCTTCAAAAATTGACTTTGTGGGCCTCCCTGGTGGCGCAGTGGTTGCGAGTCCGCCTGCCGATGCAGGGGACACAGGTTCGTGCCCAGGTCCGGGAAGATCCCTCATGCCGCGGAGCGGCTGGGCCCGTGAGCCATGGCCGCTGAGCCTGCGCGTGCGGAGCCTGTGCTCCGCAACGGGAGAGGCCACAACAGTGAGAGGCCCACGTACCGCAAAAAAAAAAAAAAAAAAAAAATTGACTTTTGGTGAGTTGCTTGGTGATTAGGGAAAGAAAGGGGCAGTCAGAGAAGACCGACACATATATTCTCAACATTTTCCATAAGTGACCCCAAACAATTCCCCCCCAATTAACATTTTAAATAGGATAAGAACAGACTGCTTTTCATATTATTTCTAATAATACTTTTACATCCTTTTCAGATTATTGGTGAGGAACTCTTGGCATGACTTCACTTGGGAGTTTGTTTAAGGTTCCATTCTAAGATGGTCATAGAAGAGGGACTAGATCATGACTTAAATCTACTGTTTCCTTCATTGAACTGTCCAGGGCACCAAACTAGGACTCCAATTACCCTGGATTTGTATCTTGACTCTGTCACTTTCTAGCTGAGATATGCGGGCCAGTTCTGGCATCTTTCTAGACCTTAGTGTTATCATCTATCAAATGTGGATAAGGAAACTCACTTCGCAGTGACTATAATCTTCACAGTGTCGTGATGATCAGATAATGGGTGTCATCATTCAACAACTGTGGATAATAAAACTTCACACGTGCTTGCAAAGGTCAAATAATATAATGCACGCAAAACCATTCTGCAAAGGACTATAAGATGTTAGGAAGAGTTGTTATTAGTTGAAAAGGAGTGGTTTACTTTATAGTTTTTACTTGCTCCTTCACCCAGTCACCCAAAGGGGCAGCTGGCAGGTGAGAGGTGGAGGTCAGAAAATACTCAATGGAGTAATGGGCAATACCCTCAAATTCACTCTCAGATGTAGCTTGGGACCACATCTCACATAAGGGACTTTCCAGGTGCAGATGCAAAACGCATAAGAAGCACTGGCATATATCCGGAGAAAATTCTATCTCGAAAAGATACATGCACCCCAATATTTATAGCAGCACTATTTACAATAGCCAAGACATGGTAGCAACCTAAATGTCCATTGACAGATGAATGGATAAGGAAGATGTATATACAATGGAATATTACTCAGTAATAGAAAAGAATGAAATATTGCCGTTTGCAACAACATGGGTGGACCTGGAGAATATCATACTAAGTGAAGTAAGTCAGACAGAGACAAATATCATGGGATATCACTTATATGTGGAATGTAAGATATGATACAAATGAACTTATTTATAAAACAGAAACAGACTCACAGATATAGGAAACAAATTTATGGTTACCAAAGGGGAAAAGAGGGGAGGTATAAATTAGGAGTTTGGGATTAGAAGATTCAAACTACTATATATAAAATAAACAACAAGGTTCTACTGTGTAGCACAGGGAACTATATTCAATATCTTGTAATACACTATAATGGAAAAGAATCTGGAAAAGAATACATATATATATATATATAAAACTGAATCACTTTGCTGTATACCAGAAACGAACACAACTTTCCAAATCGGCTACAATTAAATAAAGAGAAATACTGGTTAGCTTCCCAGTCCCAGCCCTGACAGGTGTCCACTCACCACATTAGCTGGATACACAAAGGGGACAGAAGTTGTACTTTTCCTGGAGCTCCTGGTATGAAGCAGAGCCTGACAAATCCGGATGGTACTATTCTTTAATTTAAATAGACTCCGAAGATGAGAGTTGCTAAAGGAGCTGAATCAAAGTAATTCTCCAGGAGGACTTGTCATCCGTGCACTGATCTCTTTGCATTATCAAGTGGTAACTGAAATCATTGCTTCAAGCAGAGCAAGGAGCAGGGACAGCTAAAATCCTGCTGTTCTCTGGGGCATACCAGAGGGCAGTGTCACAGAGACTGGAGTAGGGATTTTCCAGCAGAACCTTGCTCTATTTTATTTCCCTCTGCTCGCTTTTGAATCTGAATGGCAACCAATTCATTTGTTCAAATGCAAAATAGGAACAAGTGTAATTCTTTTTCGATCTCTCTTTAGCAATCAATTGTCAGCTTTAGAGCTACCTTCCCATCCTTAGAAGACATGCTGGTTGACCACTTGAAAGAGACACTGCAGAGATCCTAGAGTTATTGTTCCAATAAGTAATATGCTGGGAACTCTGGCAGCCAACACCCTCCCCAAAAGGTTCTATCCTATGATGGTATGCTAATATGGAAATCACAAGAGTAAAGTTTGCTAAGAGAAAATGATATGGATGTATTTTAAAATGTCCATAATGTTGTGATGTATAAAATGTATACCTTACCATTGCTTTATTTCCCTGCAGCTAATATATACTTCAGTCTTAAGAAGGCTAAATTAATAAGGATCCCGGGTTTGTTACCTACATGTGCATGCTGAGACGATTTGTCCATTTAGTGAAAAACAAAGTGGATCAAGCATTGGGCACCATGTTGAAATACATCCAAATGGATCTTAGTCTTATTGTTTAATAAGACTGACATTGTGCAAGTTCCACGAGAGAGGCCCTTTTGACAAAATGATGGAGGATTCTCACCAACTTTTAAACTGATTCCTTAATTTGTTAGGATTGTTTGTAATCTGAGATCTTCACTGTATTCCTTAAAGGGAACAAAAAAGGTCAAATTCTCTAGAAAAAGTTGTTTTAACACATTTCTCAAGGTTGAGGATAACGTTAGGAGTACATTGGGGCACTGAGTATCTTTTCTACAAACTGAACACATAAAACATTTTAGTTCAGTTTTAGAAACTTCTGTTAAATCCTCAATTTGCCACTGCCCTTTATAAGAATTTGAAATTAGATGAAATTGTTGCTGTTGAATTTCAAAGAAACAGTTGGTTTTCCATGCTTTTCAAAAGCTCTCTTCATCTTGAACATTTTCAACATTCCTGGGTTGTCATTAGACTCTCTCCAGAGATTACTTATACCTTTGGTCCTTCCTCCTTTGTCAAGATTCTTTGTTCAAAGTAAAGAGTTTCCCTGGAAAGCAATGGAAAGATTTCACTCTTAGAACATTATAGGACAGCAGCTAGAATATGCTGAAAGCATCTCTATCCAAAAGAGGCCAGCTTTAAAAATAGAACACCAAGAAATAAAGCTGGGCTTTCTTAAGGTTTTTAATTCATATCCTCTTTCTCTTTTCCTTCCTTCCCTCCCTTTCTCCAAAGCCACAAAATATTCAATGGCAAATCCATCTCTCTCTGCATGCATTTGTATGAAATATTCTGAAAGACAGGATGCCAGGAATTTTCTTGAACATAACTAAATAAATCAATAATTAATGAATTGATGCTGATTTTTATATCTCACATTTCTATTCCATGTCTAATATTTTATTGGTATTCTACATTAGATTAAGCAATCAGTTCTTATGTCTTCATACTATTGTAGGGGTTCAGAGTGAGCCTCCCCACTGTTGCATGAGGATTACTTTCAGCTAAAGGCAATCAAGACCCTGTGGATTCAAGAGAAACTACTGTCCCTCCATTAACTACCTAGAAGAAATTAAATTGGCGATTTTTCCCAGAAAAAGAGTATGACCAGAGATAAATTTTATCTAAGTGGCGTTACGTGTGTGGCAGGGCAAACATCTAATTACCAAACATCTGTTCTTCTCCTTACAGTCCTATGAATGACCCTCCTGACCTTGGAAGCCCCGGGTCCAGCTCCTATTCCTTAATTCAGGATGGCATTTATCTCATTTAACCCTTCTGCTTCGGAACCTCTCATGTATACGGGATCTCTGACCCTCTCATGCATGTTGGGTTCCTGTATGTATGAAATTAAATTTAATTTTCTCCTGTCAATCTGTCTCCTGTCAATTTAATTCTTAGACGAGCCAGAAGAACCTAGAAGGGTAGAGGAAAATTTTTATTCTCCCTGACACTATCTATTCTATAAATATGTTTGGATTTTAATTTTGTATTTCACAGTGGAGGCCTATGGTTTACAGAAAAAAAAAAAAATTTACTTACCCAGTGGGTATAAGGTTGGAAAGACAGATTGGGTTCAGGTTTCTTTATCCTGAAGGTGTTATGAAGAAAGCTCTCCAGGAAGTCTATTAAGCTATTCCAATGTTAATTTACTTCCATAAATAACAGAATTATTAAGACTAATCAGATCCCTGTAACCATGACCCTGGCTCTGAGTGGTTCCACAATACTGGTGGGGAAAAATGACCTCCTAAAATGCCGTCTTAGGAAAGGGACTCAGGTTGCAAAATTCTTATTCTGTCATTTACTATATGAACCTGTATGAGTTACTTCCTCTTCCTAAGGCTCCTGCACTGTAAACGGGTTATAAAAATGGTATTTCTCTCTGACTGCTGCAAATAAATCGTGATAACATATATAAGGTGCTTAACACAGAGCCTGGCATATATTAAGTGCTAAATGAATATCCACTAGGTCTACTATGACCACGAGCAATATTGTGTTAAGAGCTGAGACTCTTGGGATTGAACTGCCTGTAAGTCGTGCAAATGAATTAATCTATGCCTTAGTTTCCTCATCAGTAAAAATAAAATAATTACATCTATATCATGAGGTTGTTCAGGGGATTATATGGGAAAACAGAACAGGACATGGCACACGGGAAGCACTCAATCAGTAGTGGTTATCATAATTACTGTTACAGAATGCAAGGAAGAAAGGGACTAGGGACTAAAGCATTTCAGTAAAGCTACTATCAAGGGGTAGGTTAGTAGAAATCAATACCACAGATTTTTTTAACATCAAATTTTCAGTGTATATCTTTGGCATTTGCTTTCCCTGATAACCCAGGCAAAACTTGATTCTGACCCTATTCATGTGAAACATCATAAATTGGCAGAATGAACAAGTTAGTATTAGCCAGTCTGTACTTCATGGGCTCTTCTTCACTAAATACAATGCAAGTAATGTAAATTGCTTTCAGATCATTTTTGTGTTATTTTTCTAAAAGTGTTTTTCCTGCTTGTTAACATCATACTTATTCACCGTTGAGAATCTGACAAATGCAGAAATGAAGCAAAAGAAATAATAATCACCCATAAGCCTGCCACTAGCGATTACCATTTAACATTTCAAAATGTTCGCGTTTAGCTTTTAAAATACACAATTGCATCATTTGGACCACACTGTGTGTGTATGTATGTGTGGGCGTGTATGTACGTGTGGGTGTGTATGTATGTGTGGGTGTGTATAAATAAAATTTGGTGTCATGATTTTTCACTTCATGTTATATTTTGGACACTTCCCATGACATAAAAAAGTATAAAAACTCTCCTTTAAAATGGCACAAGATGTTCTAGGAAATGTCTTCACAATAATGTAATTAACTATATTTTTTACAGTTATATGTGATAATGAATTATAATAGTAATGGATTGTGGGCCATTCATTTTTTTCTCTCTACTGTCCCTATCGAAACAAACTGATCTATATTTTAGTAAGGGTGTGGGGAATAACTAAAACACACCAAAAATACTATGAACTTTCGGTGCTTTCTTATGGATGAGCTACTGGGATTAGGTCTCTTAGAGCTGAATGTTTATTTTCCCTACAATCCTCCTTACATGCTTAGGCCCTATCCTGGACTCCTAACCTAGATGGTAACTGCCTTCTTCTAGTTCTTCTATTGGTCTTTATAGAAGTTCTTGTCTGAATTCTGCCCTATGGAAAATGTATACATCCATTTTTAAAAGGAGAACTTCTCTCCTTGGTCATTCCTAACCTTTTAGCCAGTTTTGTTGAAAAAATTTTCAAGTATCACCTGCCAATGTTGTTTCCCTAGAAGGCCATTCTGGCTACCTTGCTAAGCTTCCACTGATTATGTAACACATAGTTCCTCATGCTAAATCACTCACAAAAACCAATGATTAGTGTCCTTCTACTAATCACCCATTCCCAGGTCTGTCATCAAAATAGCATCAGTCATTTTCCATTCAAATTCAGCCCCTGCCCTCCCAAACGCTCCACTCTCCAGTCTAGAAGAGTCTCTCAATCCCTGGTCGTAGAAATCTGCTGGTTCATCTCTCTTTATACAGATGAGCAAACTGAAACTCACTGAAATTAGCCCACACCTCAAAGCTGGTGGATGCCGGAATCAGGATTAAAACTCCTCTTCAGACTCTAAATCCACGTCTGGTATTTGTTTCCTCTGCAATTACCCTAGTGTTTTTCTTCTTGGGTGTTGCTGAAATCCATTTCACCACTCTTCATAGAAAACTTTTCCTTTCCCATCTCTTTTTTTTTGAGTTTTTGTTTTTGTTTTTTTTTGCGGTACGCGGGCCTCTCACTGTTGTGGCCTCTCCCGTTGCGGAGCACAGGCTCCGGACCTGCAGGCTCAGCGGCCATGGCTCACGGGCCCAGCCGCTCCGTGGCGTGTGGGATCTTCCCGGACCGGGGCACGAACACGCGTCCCCTGTGCATCGGCAGGCGGATTCTCAACCACTGCGCCACCAGGGAAGCCCTCCCATCTCTTTTTAATGAAGTAAAAACTGATGCTGATAACAGAAGGAGATGCATGACTTTCTTTGTTAACTCATTGCGTTTTCATCGTTGCCCATCTTGCTGACGGATGCTTTATAAATTAAACAGCCCATACGATGGAAACACAGACTTTCTTTAGTGAGGATGGCCAAACAGAGTCATGACCTGGTGAGTCTCTGACATGAAAACAATCTACAACATCCACAGAAACACTAAATAAAGAATAAATAAAAGCTGACCCACAGTCTTATTTGTATCCCAAGTCTTCTGGGCACCATGTTTAGCAGTTATCCATCTTTGCATTTTTCTCTCTTTCCTTCCTTCTTCAACCAGAGCCATGGTGTGTCCCTATCAACCACTAGATAAGGAACCTGACAATCTATCTGTACTGAGATGAGAATGGTGGATAATTGTGTGTATGTTTTTCGTTTACAATGTACTTCTAATTTTAAAGAGACCCCGTTTGCTTAATTCAAAGGGAGTAATTATGGAAGGAAATAGCTTTGCAGCCATGTGGCAAGGCTGTAAGTGCTCCGACCAGTGTGCGTCTATGTGGTGAAATATTTCCTGAGTGTCTAATCACAAACAGGTAAAAATTAAAACTGATATAAACTATGAATCAAAAGTTATTACGAGCAAAATATCAAGGGCCTCAATAGGCCCCCTGCTTTCTGCTTATGCTTTTCACTGTCTGCAGGACACAATGATTCCTTGACTGTGGACTCACACTGAACTCTTCAGGGGCGGCACTTATTTGGACGTTTAAATGTTTTCCAGGTATTCTATTTAGTTGAAAACCGCACAGACAGTTATATTTGGAGCTCCTATTCTTAGCAGAAAGGACCCAAGGCATTTTATAGGTAATCATCACAGAGAAAATCAGCAAGAAGACAATTAAACTTCTTATGGATACAAGCAATTTAAAGCTGAAAATCAAAATTAACCAAAAACAGAATGGAGTTTATTGGCTTTGAACTGAAAATGTGTTTTGCCTTTTTTTCCCCTTTTATGTTTCTTGTTTGTAATGGAAGTTTTCCCCAGTTAGACTTTACAGAACGAGAGCAGGTTTACAGAATGCATATAATGACACTGTTTAACAAAACTGAACCACTAGACCAAACACAGTGAGAAAGCACTTGGTGAGCAATTCTGGATTAACTATAGGGATCCTGATGAGCTGCATTTAAAGGGCACATTGATTTTAGGGGAAAATCTGCAAGTCGGCTTGACAATATTTTTTGATTTTTGATTTTGTCACAGGTTGTATGTAGTTCACAGTTAGCGCTCAAAAAGCAAATCCTTGCCATTATATCAGCTTTTGATGCAGACATACTCTTCTTATAGGGAAAGGTTATTGTTTTTAGGATTTGTGCTGTTTCATAAATTCTCTCGGAAGTCTGTACTTTTGTTCAGAGAATCTTGTAGGTGGCGGGGACATAAGAGATCTAGATTGGCATTTGCAACACAGATTTATAGCTTTTGGCTGTAAATATGTTATAAATATTTAAGGATATAAGTACATTTATAGAAACATAAATGTTTATATTTATATAACATATACATATTTATATATGTTTTAGCAGCATGACCTTGGTCATGTCACTTTCTCTCTCCAAATTTCAATCTCATCGAATGTAAAATGAGAATTGACGTGAAAAACAAATGAAATAATGTGTATGAAAAAAGTTTGTACACTTTGAGCATTTTCAAGTGCAAGGGGCTGACTTAATCTTCTCATTTTGCAACTGAGGGAACTTAGGTCACTTGATTATAACAATCTTTCTATTTTAGCTTCCTCAGTTCCACTCTGAAATATGTATAGAATATGTATAGTATACTAATAATCATATTCCAATATTCATTTTTGGAAAATAGGAGTTTATTGTGTGAACAGAACAGCAATAATATCTGACATCTTTCCATGGATCTCCTTTCAGAGTTACATTTTATGTTTTTATAACTGAAACTTAGAATTTATAGCCACTATACTGTTGACTGCCAGAACATGAAATAATACTTTATTAAATATTTATTGATATGTCCTACTGGATTTTAACACTTCTATTAGATTTGACTTATATTAATCATAATATATGGTTCATTTAATAATATGAAGAAATAGAGAGAAATAAAGAGTGCATCTCAAGGATAGGTCTATGTATCCCGAATAAATCCTACTAATTCAGTAGAAATGAGAATTACCTATCTATCTATCTATCTATCTATCTATCTATCTATCTATCTATCTATCTATCTGTTTTTACTATTTAGACCAGAAAACCCTTAAAAGGTTATTTATGGATTCTTCCCTCTGTATTAACTTACTGTCTTGGTGTAATATTCGTTAAGTCCTCAATACTTTTTCTACTGAGTTATCGTTGAGTTTCTGGCATAATCAAAATTCACTTTATGGTTCTAACTAAATGTCTTTCATGACGTAAGACTTCCTGATACAGATATTCAAAGATTAGTGAAACTGATGGTGGAAATGAAGGGAATCCATAAAAACACAGTTCTGGGTCTTCAGAACCCCAATAATGTAAAGTCTTTTGTCAAAGCCATCTACACTCAACAGCAACCACGTTGCCAAGTGCCAGGACAACCCTGGGTACTCTGTGTGCATTCCCCATGGCGATGAGCACTGTGCCAGGACATGGTGTTTGCTTAATAGACGTTTGTAATCAACACGGATATGCTCACTGTACATATTTGTACTTGAGTTTGTGCCAATCCATCAGGGTCTTTAGATTTCTCGGTAAAAACAGCCCACATATTTTTTAGATGAAAAGATAGGCTTCTTAGCATAGATTTGGCCATGAGAGTGAACAAAATGAGCTTCGTGTACGTGATTCAAACACATGACTTGCACTTTCCTAGGAAGGGACAAGTGAACTTATCAGGCAGGCACACGTCAGATCCCTACAGCATGTTGTTTTGTCCAGCCATTCCACGAACCTTTATCTGGTATCAAACCATGTGTCAGGCCCATGTTAGGTGACAGGGATAAAAAGAGGAATACAAATTCACAGCTTAGAGGAGTGAGAGGCATGTAAACCAAAGATTGCCTACCTCTCTATGTGCTAAATATAAGCACGGGCTCTGTGCTGTGGGAGCTCGGGGGGGGGGGGGCAACTTCACAAATGGCAGGAATAATTGGACTGGGTCTTGAAGAAAGAGTAGAGTTTTGCCACGCAGAAATGCAAGGAAGCCTCAAAGACAAAAAGAGAAAAACAAATGATGCAAATCACAGAGAAATGAAAAAGCACATCAAGAAGGGTGAGGTGCTGTCTGGTTCCTGTTTCCCATGTACACGTACCTGAAGGAGGGTTGATGGAAGGTGTATCAAGGAAGAGAGATTGGGGTCAGGAGAAATATTAAGCCATGTGGGCACCATTTGTTAATAAAGGGCCAACCGGCCTTCTTGATTTGGGGCTGCCATGATCAATTTTGACCTTTAGGATAATCAATCTAACTCTGGGAATAAAGCTTGTGTTGTAGAAGAAGAGAAAAAAGCGAAGGAGAAGGCCAGGGAAGCAGCCATGGAGAAAATGCTCTCCCCTGGACTGGCAAAGCCTAAAGTCCCGGCCAGAATATCCAGCCAGGGACCACCCCCCCGCCCCCTCCCCCCGCCCGCGGCCCCCAGCAGCATGATTTGAGAAAGTGTTTCGCTCCCAGCCTCCAGTCTAGCTCTGTCAAAGCTGAAGAAATAGAGAGAAATTGCTCTAATTTCTCTTCTGCACCTACACCTTCCTGAAAACTTGTCTGGGGGGTTAGAGAAAACAAACTGAAATTCCATGAAAGGGTCACTCTGAGCTCCTCCTTTTGCCTGCAATGATCAATTTCTTATAACAAGATGGAGCTTGTAAAATTACAAATTCTGCTGGAGAAAACATCATCAGATTATGAAACTGACCTAGTTTTCACGAACAGAAAATCTAATTACCTACCATCAATTCAGGTTTGAGCACATATTTCATTTTATTTTTATCAACTGTGAGTGGTTTGGGCAAGCTTTATGACAAAACGATAACTAGATGTATACATTAAGTTTTTAAATGAAAGTGTCAAAAACTGAAGTCTCAGGTTAATGAATTACATGGAAAATTGCTATCACATTACATTATCATATACAGTATTGGCAGGAGGATTGGTGAGAGAACACAACCAAAATGATGTAATGAATTGGAAATTTACAGGCTGGGGTGTGGGAAAAGGTAAAAAGAATATCATTCTCCTGATACAGTGAGAGGTCACTGAGAAAAAGTGATTCTTAGGCTACTTAGCAGGCACTGTGTGTGTGTGTGTGTGTGTGTGTGTGTGTGTGTGTGTGTGTGTGTGTGTGTGTGTGTATGTGTAGAGTGAAAGACAGAGAGAAAATAGAAAGAACAAAGTGCCTTGAGATCTATGGTGAGAAATAATAATTTACTATGGGAGGCAAATGAGATGTAAAAAGATTGAAGGCACGAATAAAATGACATCTGTTCCCAGCACTTCTTTGTGTTAGGCAGATAGGAACCGTGAGGGGTTGAAAGCAAAAGAGATAACAAGGGTTCAGCTGCAACATTTGGTGTTACGTCTGAGGGCCAGGCCTGATTCATCACAGTGGGATGAAACAGACTGGGAAGAGGATGAGACTGGAACACGATCTGCCCACCGGACTAGAGCAGGGGTTTGGGAATGAGGGAGGCTGAACAAAGCCACCAAAAGTGCAGGAGGTCCATTCCAAAGCAGCAAAAAAACAGCACCTGGAAAGTATAGAAATATATGATAGATGGAAGCCAGGTAAACCACTGAATCAGATGGGCAAGAGAACATGAAGCTGAGTATTGTGGACTTGAGGATACAGCCACATCAAGAGTTCCAAGGACAAAGGGCTGCATACAGCAACACGTATCAGAGCCCCGTTCTCACCTAGGAGAGGCACCAGTCCTACAAAGGAACCGATTATAGGAATGACGTGCCTTCATTTAGGATAAACTGAAGTCATGAAATCAAGACAGGAAGGCAGAAACCAGATAGGAAATCAAACCTGACTTTCAGATTGAAAGCAGTTTACTGCTTTTATCCTGAGTCCCTAGAAGAATACGTAGGATGCACAGCAATTCCACAGTGTTTGGGAAATGACAGCCTGGACTATTGGAACTGGAGGACAGGTCGGAATCTGATGGTCAATGAGCTTATTGACCTCAGAAGCCTAGGCTAGTGCTTCGGAAATCCCTTCTACTTAAGCTCAGGGTGAAGTGGGCATGAGAAAGCTGGCTGGGATCAGTCTTGGCTTGTGAATAGGAGGAAAGAGATAAGGCTGCAAAAGTATTTGGAGAAAAAGTTGCAGCCACCATAAGGCCTTTTCCTTGGACTCTTTCTACCTGTTTCTTCCCACATATCTTCTGTATGGTTATATATTTCTTTATGATGATCTATAACTATTAGATATTTAAGTAAATGGTGTTTCCAAGGGTCTAAGCATGGGAGATGGTTAACATCATGATGGGGAAGGTTACGAAATTTTGTGGGGAGAAGATAATAAACTTTGGTCTAGATATATTTAATCTAAGCTGTGATGTGAAATGTCTTAAAGAATGTATGGAATATGAGTCTTCAGTGAAGATTAAGTGTCTAGATGAGGAGTCTCTATATATTTGTCATGCATATTGACATGGAAATTGAGGCCATTCATATGAGCTGCTAGACTTTCTCCAAAGGAGGGACTTTAGAAAAAAAAGGCAAGGAATGTAGAACCCAATAATGCAGTATCTCTGGTAATAGTGTAAAGAAGGGGAGAGAGATGAGAGGGGGGAGGGAGGGAGAGAGGGAGAGAGGGAGAGAGGGAGAGGGAGAGAGAGAGAGAGCCAGAGACAGCAAGGCACCAGTGACCACAGGAAGGCTGAGAAATTGCAGGGTCCTTGAAGCTTAGGGTAGGATATCCTTTAACTTAAAGAAGGAGGCTTTAACATGCAAAATCAGAAGACCTGCAATTACAGGAGAAAAAAAAAAAAGAGTTCACGGTTTGGGTCAAGAGGATACTCTTGGAAATGAGGCCAAAAGGGCAATTTATGTAGTAATCTGAAGGGAGATAAGGCAAGAGTTTGAGGTAGCAGTGTTGTTGGTGCACTCAAAGAGAAAGCAAATGAGATGGCATATGGCAGGAGCAGTCGTGATGCATGGTGACTTTCCTAGGAAGTGGCCTGAGGAAAATTCAGCGTGGATTAAAACTTAAGAAATGGGTTCTGAGTGAAAACAAGACTCATGGCATTATTTGAAATCAGATTCTGAACTTGTGAGTCCTGAGGTTTATGGAAGGAACATAATATCAGACTAGCGGTTCCTCCGATCCGGCAGATCACCAAAATTGCCTGCCGAGCTTTAAAAACAAACATACAGATTCCTTGCTCTCACCATAGAATCAGAACCTAGGATGTAGCATAGGTGAAGGCTCAGTGGGGGAATTTATAGTGAGAAAAAGCTCCCTTAATAATTCTAAGACCACGATCCGTCAATTGGCCTTAGGAAAATATGTTACTAGTCTCAACAGCAAATATCATTAAGAACAGCGCCTTAAAAAATATGTCTTCCATACATGTCTCACTTCCCACACTGAAACAGTTTATGAAATGTATCTTTTTCCAAAACACTTCCCCAGATTGATCATATATCATATGGCCTATTATTCAGGGTAGAAGCAAAAGGTGGTACTTTGGGGCCCTTGCAGATTCTGCCCACTGTAATGTAGCAGGTACATTTTCCATCAAGTCTATTCTCAGTACATTGATTTGTGGTAAAAATTCATAAATTAGCTCTTAGAATGACTAAGCCTGTGACAATTCTGCAGAGGGGGTATTCTTTATGGTAGACTGATTTGTTCTGCAGCCTGTATAATTGTCCGTTAGAATATCTCATGGAAATGTTCTTGTATATATCACATACATCAGGGGCTGCAAAGAAAATGGAGCTTGGCATTTGTTACTGTGGAATTGGACCAAGTTCATCTGGCACTACTCCAGGCAAAGACATTCGCCCCAGTTCCTATTTGGGGGTCAAATAAAGTAATTGCCAGGGTGTTTCAATAGTGACATCCTTCCTGATAAATTTAGCATTTACTGAGGGATCCACTTTCCATGCATGTGGGTAACTGTGCTATTTTCTCTGAGCCCGGAGATTATTGGCAGAAGTGACAGCTGGTGCCTCAGGATGGAGCTATAATTTTATGGTGCAGAGTCTAAGGCTGGAAATGGAACTAGTAAACCACAAATGCCAAAGACATCATAAAGAAAAATGTTCCTTAGGAAGTACTTGCCAATTTCTGAGCAATCAATTATTCCCTTACCTATATGCTGACTTTTATGAATAAAACAGCCCAGGAAGTGCATTTTTTAATTAAGCAGACGGTTATGATAAAATGAGGTACTTTCCATCTTTACCAAGAGACCTCTCTTTCATATCCTCCTCTGGAGTGCTTTCTGATGGATGTGTTCTTGGGTTCACTTCCGTTTTCCAAACTCTTTTATAGATAAGGTCTGTCAAGCAGAATTGAGTGTTCTTAGGATGGCAGAGAACTGAGTAGTCAGAGTGAAACTGATTGTCTCCAAGACAATTTCCTGTTTGGAAATTTTCTCATCTTGCTACATCTTTTGTCCCGCAACTCTGTGGAATCGAGAGAGTAGTTTTATCTCTGAGATTCAAGGTCAGATCTATGACCAAAGTTCCAGGAGAGAAGGACTGCCCAAGAATGCTCCTTGGGGATGGCTTCTGTGGAGGAAAAGCAGTGCCCCTCTCCTGCATTTAAGTTCTCTCAGGTGCCTTTAGTGCCGAACTGACCACAGGTCATAAGGACTCCCATGAATGCGTATCAGAATTGGCCAGATGGGGAGAAGCTGAGGACCACACAATTTAGGTCAGCTCCAGACTTCTAGAAAGACTTGTCAACTCTAGTCAGGTCTTTGGGCAGAAGGAAATATAGGGGATCTCTGAGTCTATTTCTCTGTGAAAATATAAGATGAAATTATATCACTAAAATTTATTCTACCTTAATTTTAAAAGTTGGGTATATATTAACTTCTCAAATGAATTTGTGGTAGTTTAAGTGAAAGCTACAAGTACAAAGGAATTATGTAAACATGGGTAAAACACAGGAGTTAGAAATAAAGGAGGAGTTAGTGGTAGGGAAGATAATGGTAGCAAAAAATCCTCTTCACTTGGGAAACAACTGTTTTTGAAATGGAGCATTAGTCCCGTGCATGCCGGGTTAATTGATTGGACGATCTCAGGGAATGCTACTAACCAGAGCTCTTATTTGCATTTCCTTAGCCTAGAAAGATGATACATAAATATCAACATGAGATATTTATGAGCTGTCTGAAATGCCCCAACACTTGGTATCATATCTCACTAACTCATCTAAGTTCTATAAAATAATTCAAATATTATTAATTTCATTTGCTATGAGAAAATTATTTATTGATTTTTTAAAAAGACTGTATTTAGTAAATCCTACCCAGAGTGTAAATACAGAATGTAACCCACAGTAAAAAACAAAACAAGGGTTTCCCTGGTGGCGCAGCGGCTGAGAGTCCGCCTGCCGATGCAGGGGACACGGGTTCGTGCCCCGGTCCGGGAAGATCCCACATGCCACGGAGTGGCTGGGCCTGTGAGCCATGGCCGCTGAGCCTGCGCGTCCGGAGCCTGTGCTCTGCAGCGGGAGAGGCCACAGCAGTGAGAGGCCCGTGTACCGCAAAAGAAAAACCACAACAAAACAAAACAAAAGAAAAGAAAAAATCCACAGTGGTATGAAAAATAAGGAGAATAAAACCCAAAGTCAGAGACCTTGGTATTTGATGTACTCTGCCGTTGTACCCAAAGCATGTCTGGAAGCATGTTAATGAGGACTGGCTGGATACTGTGGAGGTTTCCTCTTTAAGGCACTAACTACCCCCAAGACTGACTCTGAATTGTAGTTCCCAGGCCTTTACTATGGTGACAAAATTCACATCAACTCAATTGTCACTCCTTTTTACTACGGAGAAGTTGAAGGGATTTTTCTGTGCTCAAAGCTCTGAGCTTCCATAGGAATTGCAGTTTTATAGGAAGTCAACTGAAGGGAAAAAAAATAGAAGGAGTTGAATTAGGATCTGTTCTAGAGCCCATAACGTGATTCTGAATTGTAAGTTTCCTGATGGAAAGCATTATATTTGAAAATTCTTTGGTAGTGCACTTAATAAATACAGACATTGGCTGCTAACATAATGGAAAGTTGTTCAATTTTAACCCCCCCCCCCCCAAATTAACGTGATCCCATTTTAAAGTGGCGCTAAAAATATTTCTCTATTTTTAGTCATCAGATTTAGGGTATTTGATGGGGCTTACTTGGAATCCTAGAAAACAGAGGAATTAAATAATATAATTTGCATAACTACTGCAGTGATGGAACCTCGGGAACCTTGACTGAATTACCAGTGGATCCCTGGCTTGCTTAGGAGAGAGCCTGGAGTGCAGGGGCTGTGTATTCTCCTGAAGCAGCATGCCTCTAGGCTAACACATGATATTCTTTTATTTATTTATTTATTTATTTATTTTTGGCTGCCTTGGGTCTTCGTTGCTGCACGTGGGCTTTCTCTAGTTGCTGCAAGCGGGGGCTACTCTTCATTGCGGTGCGCAGGCTTCTCATTGCGGCGGCTTCTCTTGTTGCAGAGCACGGGCTCTAGGCACGCAGGCTCAGTAGTTGTGGCACACGGGCTTAGTTGCTCAGCGGCACGTGGGATCTTCCCAGGCCAGGGCTTGAACCCATGTCCCCTGCATTGGCAGGCGGATTCTTAACCACTGTGCCACCAGGGAAGCCCCACATGATATTCTTAATCCATCATGGTCAGACTACAGAGAATAGACCTCCATAAGTATAGTCTCTTATACTATATCCCAGGTGATCAAAACGCAGGCAGCCAGTAGGATTTATTTTCTAAGGGATGGATACTACTCTAGAATAATTAGACAACAAAGGAAGGCTGTAATAATTATGCAAAATTGTTCGAGGTGCAAATCCTTCTTTGTATATCACAGGCCCTCAGAATTAGGATTCTGAGGAGGAAGCAGAGCAAATTCTCCTATACATCTCTTGCCAGGAAATTACATTCTCAAAATTCCTCTCCTCATTTAGAAAAACACAGCTATAAAAATTCAGCCCCAGAGTTTGTGCATGTTGACACACATTGCTGATTCTACAGGGTAATGGATCACCTGGAAATTGACAGGACTTAGCATGAGGCTCTTGTTCTTAGTTCCAGTCTTCACAGGGGAAGTAGAAAAGGAATAAAGCATTACTCATCAGTGACCGTATTTGGCAAAGGCAAATCTCTCTCCCCCACTATTATCATTCATCCTGATAGAGCTGTGGCACAGACCAGATGTCATTCCAGTGTTAAAATTACATGGTTTTCATAACAAAGTCAGCTTACATCACTCTTAAATAGATCACACAAATGTTCCTCTGTATACTGTCATGGAGAGGATGAGCTAGATTTTTCCAGAGGACTTGCCAAGCACACACTATAGGAGGAGTTAAGATTTTCTCAGAACATTCCATAGCTGGCTCCCAACCTACAAATCTCCACATCTCTCTGCAGCATAAGTCATTGCAATATAAAACACCCTTTCTAGTGATTTCTTTGATTCCTAGAGGAAAGTACAGGTACTTGTCCTTGTGGTAGGTAGAAGGCCAAAGATTTCACTGGCTGGAGCTCTTTTCTTGCCTGTTTTCTTTGCCTTTCCTTCCTGGGCCCTGATGAACTTAAATTCATTTATGGTCCAAGTGCTTAAGAATAACATGTGCACTGTCTGTCCCATTGAACCTTTGAAACTTGGAAGATAATTCCAAATCCAGGAGCAGAATTCATATGGACTTAGCACATGGACACCATAATTCTGGAAGCTTAGTTCCTCCTTCCTCCCTTATGTCTCCTGCACTCCCACTTGCTTTATAACCTTTGTGGCCTTGATGATAGGATTGGGACCAAGAACTGAAGGCACTAGCAAAAGTCATCCTCAGGTAAATCGACCTCATGGTCAAATGCCAAATGAGGACATCCCTTGTTGACCGCATCACTAAAACTCTCCAAACTATTGCAACGAGCCTAAAGAAAGACAGTTTTGGAGATTTTTGGCCTTAATTGACCTCATGATTCTAACTGTCCATAATATAATTCTTTAATGAAACATTTGTATCGGAAAAATCAACCCACTTAGATATTTACCTATGATTAAACCAATGATTATGAACAGGATTAGTAAAGCAAGCTAATATATTTAGTATTATAAGGAATGCTAGCATTTCTTTTCTTACAACACTCCCTCTCATTTCATTCTCTCTTTTTTGCCTTTTAAGCAAATAAAAGAAAAGACTCAAGGTAGGGTATATTTCTAAAACCAAAATATCAGACATATTATTCTGTTCTTGAATGGAGACCACATTCCCTTAAAAAAAGCAAAAAATTGGGCTTCCCTGGTGGCGCAGTGGTTGACAGTCTGCCTGCTAATGCAGGGGACACGGATTCGAGCCCTGGTCTGGGAGGATCCCACATGCCGTGGAGCAACTAGGCCTGTGAGCCGCAACTACTGAGCCTGCGCATCTGGAGCCTGTGCTCCGCAATGGGAGAGGCCGCGATAGTGAGAGGCCCGCGCACCGCGATGAAGAGTGGCCCCCGCTTGCCACAACTAGAGAAAGCCCTCACACAGAAACGAAGACCCAATACAGCAAAAATAAAATAAATTAATTAATAAACTCCTACCCCCAACATCTTAAAAAAAAAAGCAAAAAATTATCCATAAATAATACGTTTCTCCTTCAAGATCACTATGACATGTAAGACAAACGCTGCCATTGTTTCTCATGGGTCTGATTTTTGGTTTCTTGTGACTTAGTCAAGGTCTGATAAGTCGGGGTATAATCAGTGTTTCCTACTCACTCAATGCTCTTTGGCTCTATAACCAAAACAAAAATGAATTTATAGATATTTTGTGTGGTAAATCTGAGATTATCTATTCCTCCAAACCAGAGATTTTAAGGCAGGTATCAAGATTTTATTTTGGGAAGAAACGGAAATAAAGCTTGATCCACGATCAACCTCAGAAAAATCATCTCCAGCGGAAAACCACGGATCCAGATTGAAAGTACAGGCATGTTTCCACTTTCCCTGAATGACTGCATGGAATTTTACTGAGCTTTGGCTCTGGAAATGTAAACTTAGAGGTTCCAGAATATTCTGGTTTGAAGAGGCTTATGCTTATATGGATCATGTAAAGCAAAGGGTTATACGGTCTGGAACATGGAAAGCTGTTTGGTCGTAGGAAGTGATGAACATTTTACATATAAGTGCATATGTGTGTGTGTGTGTGTGTGTGTGTGTGTGTGTGTGTATGCTCCAGGCCTTTTGCTGCTGTATTATCCTTCAGAAGATGAGTTTGTAGAGATTATATCAGCACCATGCAAAGAGCAAGGGATGAACATGAATCCGATATTGTCAACTCAGTGTAGTCAGGCGATCAGGTGTTTAAAGTTCTCATTGGGATCTGACTGTATTCACTTTTTGATGCAATTTTCCCCACCTCAAATGTCATTCCTCACATCTTTGCATGCCCAAAGCCCACTCAATCCTTTAAGACACAGCTATAAGGCCACCTCCTCCACAAAGCCCTCTATGATTTATCACTCAGAATGACTTCTTTCTTCTCTGAATTTACCATCCCACTTTTCTTGTAAATTCACACGGCATGTACCACTTTCTGATTTGCA
This sequence comes from Leucopleurus acutus, assembly GCF_964270905.1. Lineage (NCBI taxonomy): Eukaryota > Metazoa > Chordata > Mammalia > Artiodactyla > Delphinidae > Leucopleurus > Leucopleurus acutus. Next base: position 59,530,125 of record NC_139154.1, read on the forward strand.
TGGTGATTCTGTTCCTGCCTGATCACCAGTACTGGGCTATAAATGCTTTGAGAACAAAATCTCTATCTGCTTCAACTTTGCATTTCTAAAGAGAAGGGAAAGCAATCAAGAAGTAGTTATTGAATCAGAATATATAATGATGGGGCTTCCCTGGTGGCGCAGTGGTTGAGAGTCCGCCTGCCGATGCAGGGGATGCGGGCTCGTGCCCCGGTCCAGGAAGATCCCACATGCCGCGGAGCGGCTGGGAGAGGCCACAACAGTGAGAGCCCGCGTACCGAAAAAAAAAAAAAATATATATATATATATATATAATGATGGCTATATATATATAGATATATACACACACACACACACACACACACACACATATATATATATTGAATACATATATGTATATATACACACATATATTTTTTTCTTCTGGGCCAACACCATTCCCCCTACTCTAAAAAAGCATTTGCAGAAAGCACTGAGACTGACAACAGTCACTCGGTTTAGAAGTACACCGGAGCCAAACTGGACACCCACGCAAGCAGGGAGAGTTCATCTCAAGGAGTCAAAGGAATCGTGGCTCTGGACAATCAACATGTCACTTCATTAAAAAGTCACTGTTCATGAAGTGCAATTACCCTTTGGTTTGAAAGCATTTATTCATGTCTAAGAAACTGTCATGAATAACATGCCCAGGTAGAGTACCCTGCTGGTCCCGGAGGAAGCTGATGCCAACCAGAAAGGCATCTCTGTAAGCAACTTTAGGCATGATTTAAGAAGTGCTCCCGTGATGAGCCAGGAGAGCTGGCATGCTATATTAAAGAACTCAGTGACTCTACAGCCGTGCTCCGCTTGGAGCCCACTCAGACAATCACACAGGATTGCTGCGTTTGTGCCAACTGCTCACATTCCATAAAGCAAAGGGATCACTTCTGGTCACCTTCTCTCATTCTCACCAGTTGGCTTATGTTAGTGCCGCTTTGCTCAGGACCCCTTAAGCATGTTTACTTGCAATTCCTTCCAAATGTCACTTATTAGAAACTGTGCATTCCTGATCCTGGAGGTAATAAACCTGGAGACACAACTTTCATTAGCAAATGGAAAGAGGCTCCAAGTATATCCAGAGACAAACAAATTAATGGGCATAAAAGATTGGGGTGGTTTACAGCTAAAGAACTTCATTGTAATGTACTTAGAAATGAGGCATTCTGTTCTCCCCATAACACTGCACTGCCATTGGCTCCTTCCATTCACTCGGTTTGATGGCTAGCAAAACCTAAACAGAAAATGTTCTACATTATGAGCTATTCCCAAATCACTGGACTGAAAAAAATGCCGTCCGTAGCATGCCTACTACTAAAACTTCCATTAGTTGCCCGAGAGAGCTGTAAGAATAGCTCAGAGAAGTCTTAGCCAAAAATACATAATTACAACACATGGAGAAAACCAATAGAATAATAAATGGAAAAACATGAACAGACTCAGTGCTGCTAACGGGGGAGCTTCCTTTCATCTAAGTTCCTACATTCTAACAAGGTGAGGGTTAAAAACAATTTTACAAACCAAGTTTAAGAGAGGAAGGACAAAAAATGCAGAACGATCTGTGTGTTCTTTAGATGACATTTGAAACACGCTTGCATCCTTTTAAAAGCCATTTGTTGCTGTCTCTATTCAGGCAGTATGCTTGAAGGTCTGTTCAGAAAACATCTTAAACTTGGGATACATTATTCTCTTTCACCATTGGTTTAGACCACTTACTTACTTAGTAAGAATTGTGGAATTATTCCAGGTGCGACATTTATAGAAAATTCCAAGATCTGAAAATTCCTAAAAGCCTATAAGGGCAATTTAAATTGATCATTTTCCCCCCATGATCCCTTAAGAAAATCAACTACAGGTTTTCAGATTATTTTTCCATCCCAATTAAGGGTAACCACAATAACAACAACATACCTCAGTTTTCAGCAGAAGTGACTACACATTTTTGCCCTTAACTGAAGGGAAAACAACCATATGGACCTTGGTCTTAGCCAGCACTCCATTAGCTAATTAAATTTGCAAAGCCCAACCAGTGACAGACCATGGATTAGCCCCGTTTTAATGACTCCATCCCTTTGGCAGAGCTAATGGTGTCTTGTTTCAGAGCAGACTAGATAAGTTGCCTCATTCTGAATAGGTTAGACAGATTTGTGCAACAGAGATAGAATGTAAGCCACATATATGCATTTTTTGAAAGGTAAAAAGAAAAAGCAAAATGAATTTTAATCATATATTTTATATATCCAATATATCCAAAATATTATCTTAACATATAATCAACATACAATTTACTAATGAGATATTTTATATTCTTTTTTTCATACTAAACCTTTGAAAGCTGGGATAGCTTTTACAGTTATGACATCTCTTAATGTAGATTAGCCACATTTCAATGATTTAATAGCCACAGACAGCTTGTGGCTAGCGTATTGGACAGTGCAGGATTGCACGGTGGCGTTTTCTACTCCATTTTTTTCCATTGTTCACACTCGTGATCTTCTTCAAGAGTTTATTACTTCACTTTTCACACCTGGACATTAGCTGAACATACAACCCTTTGTAATGGTGAATGAACCTAAAGATAAAAGAGTAACAGCCAGCCTACTCCCTATGAAAGAAAACAATTTCTATCAAAAATCACATAAATTTTTTAGGTCTAAAAAGCGCTAGAGGCAGAAGAAGGCCCAAATGTTTAGCCTGTTGGCCCATTTTGAGGTAAGTGATTACAGAATGTATCAAGCCCCTTAAGGCATGATGTGAAAGTCTTGAGTTTGACTAAATCTCCAAAATGTTGTTAACTTTCTGCTTCATTTGTGTTGTGTACAACTGCCTCACAGGTACAGTGATCATTTTCTCCTCCCTAGAGACAGGAAAACACGATCTGGTAAAGGAATGGACTGTATTTGTATGATTTGTTGGCATAATCACTGAGACATGGAAATTAAGTAGATTTAATGAAAAGGTTTCAACGGAGAAAATAAAATTATGGAAAATCAGGTTGTTTTCGGAGAGTTCACTAAATGTATGGGGGATAAATAGCTAAGGTTATGCTTTACAATGATAATGGGACCAACAAAAGGACTGGGGCTATGAAGAACCAACAAGAGCCAATGAGACTGTGTTCTCCCCTGATTTCTGCAACGTGAGTATAAATAAGCCTGTGTTATTACAAACACCAGAGTTGTGGAAAATGACTGAATTTTAGTCATAAAATTAGGGTATCTGCCTCTTTGCTCAACATCTATCTACTTCTAGAATCAAAAGATGTCACTTCATCACCTTGAGACATTTATTTTAATCTGTCCTGGATGTAATTATTCGATCAAGCTATTGTCACAAAATCCTATTAACTCAAGGAGTGATTGCATTATTCACTTCTTACTCATGCCTTGATTTCATTGCTTATTAAATGCAAGTTTTAGTCAGCCAAAATGAAGGCTAAGCCTTAAGGGTTCTTATATCTTTTTAATTTTAGGAATTGTTTCCTATCTGATCTCATGAATATCAGTCTCAAAGTGAGAATAAGCTAATGTTGGAGGTGATCGTAATGATATATCTAGGCATCAGAAATTCAGAGAAGGCCTAAAGGTTGTCATAAAAATTAAGAATAGGGGCTTCCCTGGTGGTGCAGTGGTTGAGAATCTGCCTGCCGATGCAGGGGACACGGGTTCGTGCCCCGGTCCGGGAAGATCCCACATGCCGCGGAGCGACTGGGCCCGTGAGCCACAACTACTGAGCCTGCGCGTCTGGAGCCTGTGCTCCGCAACAAGAGAGGCCGCGACAGTGAGAGGCCCGCGCACCGCGATGAAGAGTGGCCCCTGCTCGCCGCAACTAGAGAAAGCCCTCGCACAGAAACGAAGACCCAACACAGCCAAAAATAAATAAATAAATTTATTTAAAAAAAAATTAAGAATAAAACTCATCAAATGACTCAAATACTTCCTTTGATTATCCTGAAAGGCAATCATCGAACGCAGGAGCATTAGAACCGGTGGAATAAGTATTAGGGCTTGAAATAAAATGTCAGAGGCAAAAGTTGTAGAACATCCTTTTCACCCCTAGAAACCAAATGGTTGAGGCAAATTTGAAGGAAGTGGAGAATCAAGTATGTTCCTGAAACAGAACTCACAAGGAGGTGAGCACCATGTCTAACTAACTACAGTCTTCTTGAGAGCCCAGCATCAATGGTTTTTTGTTTTTTCATAGATTCCTGTAACAGGCACTACATCACTGATGCTCTTGATGGTACAAAATGTGAATTCATGTGGAGAAACATGAGCCTGAGTGATTCCGAATTGCCAAGTGGGGCAGAAGAGCTGAACTCTGAAGGGAAGATGTTTTAACATAGCCATTTTTTTTCAAATGTATTTTTCTTATTATGTATGAAAAAGAATAAGAAAAAAATCTAATTAAGACTAAAAGAGTCTGTTTCTCTAAGCATAAAATAAAAATTTTAGGTGATAAGAAAGCACTGTGGTTTAGTTACTTGTGGGCATTGTTCATTTGTTGCTGGTACATAAAATGTTGATAGTAAGATGTACAATCAATGATGTTTGAAATGCGTGTAAAAATATTGAGTCCTACACCCCCTTAATTTCCTAGGGCTTTTATTCCCCAAGTGACATGTTCCATCCAATGGGAACCATCTTCAGATGGCCGGCCACTTTCCAATCACCCTTCAGAGGTGTGTGATTTCATCCTTTTATGGGAAGAATGGCCTTGGAGAGAGAGGGGGGATATTGGCTCCCTGTATGATAAGACGTTGGATGATTTGGTCTGCAACTGTCTCATTTTTCCTACAAATGACAGTATTCTCCTTTAATAAGCTCTGCAGAAACCACGATTACAGTTTCTTAAACTAAAAAAGTGATCCAAGGTAAGACAAAAGATCTTTTTCTTGGTTTTCTAATTCTGTTACTTGGAATGACTTTAAATGCTAAACAAACTAAATTATATTTATACACTTAACAAATCCACTTACTAAAAAGATGAACGTAACATGAGATGATTGCTCGAGAAAATATGAAGCATGAAGTCCCCGTATCATAGATGCCGATCCAAGTTTCTAAATCAGAATATGGGACTCATGCCAGCTGGAAAGTTTGGTTTAATCAGCTATAAGGCCAGCTCTAGAGAATGTGATAAGTTGTTAAAACATAACCTCTCCCCCCACCTTTTCTTCAGCAGCATTAGGGTAGGGTGCTGCTCTTTGGAGTTCCCACGAGTTGCCACTTATTTTATCTAGAGGGTTTCTTAGGACATGGCCTTGGAATACATGCTAGGTCTCTTTGCAAAGTATGCTGCAGCTCTTTGAAATTGGCCAGATGGAAGTAACCTTGAAGCTTATGAACCAGACCTCCTTCATAGTCACATCACTGGAGGGACTGCCTCTCTCCCTGTAATCCCAGCTACCCAAGAGAACTGTTATAAATATGTGTATCCACCTCCAGCCAAGGAAAGAGATGGGAGCATGAAGGAAGAAAAGGAGAGTGGCTTGCAGAAAGAACCCATTTATGCCTCAAGACAGTGAGTATTAAAGCAAATTCATCAGGTTTTTCCTCCGTGTCTCTCACTTTCTCATTAGATATGTCTTTCCCTAGTCAAGGTTCCAAAGGCTCACCTCTTCCCCCCCTTTATAAAATCTTTTTGGCAAGAATAGATCTAAACCTCATTTACAGTCTCTCCTAGAAACCACCAGGCACTCATATGTCAACGGGAGTGCACTTGAAGTCAAGTGAGTATTCCTGGAATGTTAACCTTTCAGGTACCACTGGGCAAGAAAGGGAGGGAACAGAGAGAGATCCTTGGCCCTTTGTATCTGAGACTGGCAGCCTGTCTGGGAATGCAACAGAACCCCCTTTTCTCTGGGCATCATTCTGGGGTTTTGGTTACTATACTTGGAAGTGAAATTATACAGAGGGCAACAGTTTTCCCTTTGGCACATCCATCAGTCAACTCTGTCTGGAAGGTCCTATAAACAGGAAAGTGGACTAATTTGGGCACCAGAGGAATCCTTGGGGCCTTCAGCCTCCTCTTCCCCAGTGGAAAGCAAAGAAGGGTTGAAATGAGAAACCAGAGGGCAACGAGGGCCCCCTCTCCTCTCCTATATCCACTGAGACTTAAATGTTTCTTAAAGAATTCAGAACCCTGAGCACTTAATGCATGCTTATTTTTGAAGGGAAACGAATCAGAGAATGTCAAATTTGGGAGCCCTTTGATGCTGTTCATTCCGGAGATGAATGCTTCCATGCTCCCCTCCCACACCCAAGCCACACACCATTCATTTATTCATTCATTTACCAATTCTTTACAAATACCAATTATGTGCCAGAGACAGTTCTTGGGGCTGGATTTTGATCAATGAAACAAAAGAGGAAAAAAATCTTTGCCCTCTCCTTGAGGTGACACAAATGTATACAATACATATAATAAATAATTAAAATATATAATGCTAGAAATGCTATGGAACAAATAAAGGAGAGCTCGGGAGATAAGGAGTACTGGGGAAGGGGTGGCAGTTGTCATTTTAAATAAGATGGTGGAGGTAGGCCTTATTGAGAATGTGGCATTTAAGAAAAGGCTTCAAGAACAGGGAACTATACTCAATATTTTGTAATAACCTATAGGGGAAAAGAATCTGAAAAAGAATATATATATATATATATATATATATATATATATATATATATATATATATAACTGAATCACCATGCTGTACACCTGATATTAACATGAGATTGCAAATCGACTGTAAGGTGGCAAAAAAAGAAAAGGTTAGCATTCAAGGGTTTAAAACATGTATCACAATATACAATATACGCTAACTGCCTCTGATAAAAAAGGCATCCAATAAACTATAGAAATAATGTCTGTCACTGCTGACTAGTTGTATGACTTTGAGAAACAAGAAACAAAGTTATATTTTCTGTTTCAATTTTCCTAACTATTCAGTCAAAGTTGAAACAAACAAACAAACAAAAAAGAAATGCAAAGAAAAGGCTTCAAGAGGTGAGGGAGTTCGGCATCCATATTTTGGGGGGAGGCAGAGGTGACAGTCGGTCCGGCCAGTACACAGGAGCATACCAGTCTTGTTTATGGTTTAAGGAAGTTACTGTGGATGAAGAAAAAATGATCCAGGAGGAAAGGTGAGGGGTGAAAGCAGGGTGGAGGGGAGAAGGGTCATCTACGTGGGCCACGGAGACTCTCAAAAGGAATTTGCTTCTGAGCAAAATGGGGAGAAACGTTTTTCTTTTGTTTGTTTTTTTTCTGGCCTCACGGCGCAGCACGTGGGATCCTAGTTCCCCGACCAGGGATCGAACCCCCACCCCCTGCAGTGGAAGCCCAGAGTCTTAACCACTGGACCACCAGGGAAGTCCTGGGGAGAAATGTTTTGTACAGAGAAGGGATATAATTTGACTGAAGCTTTGGAGGATCACTCTGGCTACTCTGTTGAGAATAGGTTGTAGAGATAAGGGTGGTAGCCAGGAGTCTACTGTAGCTCCAGGCAAAAGATGCGGGTGCTTCAGAACAGAATAGTAACATTTAGGAAGGCAGAGTGTATACTATAGATGCTGGCAGATGGGTGGATGTGGTGGTGGCAATCTTTGGAAAGTATTCTGAGTGCTTCTCTTTTCTCAGGGAGCTGGGAAGCAAGATCACCAGCTGAGAGTGGGGGCAGAAGAAGGGAGGTACTGGACGTTTGAGTGGAGAAAAGGCTTGACTGAAATAGCTTAGGATGGTGGGAGTTGGAATGACTAGGGAGATACAGATTGACTGATGGCGTCATCGAGCGCTTACTACTCAATATTGCCTTCTTTCCCACAAGTATCAAAATCTTTCTCTACCCAGAGCTCCAAACAGCCCTATTGATTGATCTGAGTTGGCAGATGAGAGAACGTGTTTTTGCTAGCTCTGATCTAATCTCACCTACTCCTTTGGTAAACTGAGGTCAAGAACATTTCTTTTAAACTTCCATCTTTGAGGATAGTTTACCAGTTACAGATTAGCTAGCACTCTAGTAAGGAAAACAATTTAGGATGCCTATCTAAATATCGTGCACCAAGAGGACTGATGACTAAGGCTCCTGGGAATTCATGCTATAGGATAAGGGTACCAAGCTGCAAGCTGAGTGAAACGTGAGCTCTGTTAATGCAGCAGGAAGGAGACACCTTGTCACTCGATTTCCACTTAACTTTTACTTCTCTGCATTCCGACTCAAGGCTATATCTTTTTCACCTACTGGCTTCACTTTTCAAAAGGTTCCAGGGAGATGAGCAGGGTTTTTCTTTTGAATAAACTGGCATGACTTTTCAACTGGACCCAAAAGAATCACAACTAATCTCAAGAAGTTGAGGAGATAATGAAGAATCTTGGTCACTACTGAATGCGGTGTGTATGCCTGCTTTTGCAATTTAAAGGGAAAAAAAGAAAAATGTCCATGAAGTCCTCTTAAAAGGGTGCTTGCCATAAAATGAAACTTGGAGAAGGGGTAAATCTGAAATGCAAATGACTTTTCTGTTTCACCAGCAATTTAGTACTACTGAATGAACGCTGAGTAATCAAAGCACTTATTGTCATTTCTGCACCCACACTGGGAATTGGTTTCTGACCTTTAGAACACCCTACTCTTCTGAATTGCTTCTCACGAGTTCTCTCTCCACTCTCCTTCCCACTCAGTTTACTTCTTGGAAGGCTTGTTGACCTTTATCATCCTTCCTCTCTCTTACCTGATCTTAGTCTGCCCATCATTCTGTCCTTTATGTCAATTACAGTTTCTGAGAATGCATAAGTTTAGAAGGACCATTAACACTGTGAAGTCACACACGATTACAAGCAGATGACCAGGGTTAGCTCACATATGACAGAGTTCTTGGTAGATTTTATCAAGACCTTCATTTTTCAAGTGGTCTATCACCTTTGGAAAAATCAGGCCACTCTAAAGTAGATCTTTCCTTTGTCTTTCCAGTCTAGAAATAATTACTACGTCAAGTGCAACGATAAAATGAATGGCTGCCACTGACTGAGGACTTACTCTGAATCATGGCACTAGTAGGAGTCTCTCTAATCATCTCACAACCACCATCCCAGCCTTGGCCCTTTTCATTTTTTTATTGTGGGTACTCATTAGATCTTCAATTCATGTAGATTGGCATCTCTAAAATAACTACAGGTTCTTCCTCTAAAAAGCTTTAATGACTTTGGGGCTTTTAAACTCAGTTTTTGATATTTGTTTGTCATTGTGAAGAGCCAGTGGGACTTATGGTTGGGCTTTTCCATAAGACAGCTAATAATGTGTACCTAAAGTTTACGACAAAGATTGGGGCCAAAGAGATAGATGGGAAAAGGAACAATACTGAGATGACAGTTGTAGGTTTTGCAGAAGAAAAAAGAAAAAAACAGAAAAAAAGATCCTTGGAGGCACAAGCAGTGGCTGACGGCAGCAAGAGCACCTTGGGAGATTTTCATATTTAGGTAGTGGGACGAGAAGGGCAAGTCATAAAAAGATCCTTTCGGGGGAATGGAAAGAGATAAGCAGCAGACTTCTGAAAGTGGTATGGAAGTCAAAGGACTGGATCTTCAAGGGACTTCAAATGGTCAGGGCTATAGGGATCAAAAAAGAACTGCAGATATGGAACCTGGAAAAAAATCAGTCATCCTCGAAGGGTGGATTCAGCAAAGCTGTGGGTGAAAAAACCAGGTTCCAAAGGACGAATAACCCTCTTATTTCATGGGAGTAGAGAGAATCTTGGAGATGAGGAGAAGCATTAGTCTTAGAAAGAAGGAGAGATGATTTTTCTGCAAGAGTGAAGGGTGGAGTGATACATGACTAAAACATGAAAGACATAAAAAAGTGACACGTGAATAAAATATGGAACAGTGTATAGTACCATGATTCTATACTTAGTCAAAACTTGATGAACAGAGTATAAAGCAGAAACAAAAGGAATTCTGAATGAATTCTTAATATATTCTCCAGTATACTGCATTTGTCTTATTTTTAAAAATCTATAAGTATTTTATATAATTTAAATAAGCAGTGAAGAGGAGGAGGAAAGATCATTTCAATATGGTCCAGAGAGAGGGCAGAAGAGGGGACATAATTACTAGGCAACCTAAGGGAAGACACCAAGAGACAGTTAGTTCCTTTTTCTGGTGACTATCTTATACTTATCACCAAGTGCTAGTCAGAAGGGATGTAGTATCTTGAACGCATCATGAGTACCTCAAAGAAGCAAGGAGGGCGTACTAAAGAGTGAAGACTTTCTGGCTTTTTCTTTCCTCCAGGAAACATTAGTTTCAAAGTCTTGGGCAGAGTGGCTTGGACTCAGAGCTCCTCTTTATGCAACAGTGCTGTCTTCTTCCAGCAGCTACATGGAGAACTTAGTTGGAGAGTCCTCTGAATGGACCCATACATTGGGGACCACAAAGCGTATGTATGGAGGTGGGACTGCGGGTGGGCAAGAGGGGTAAAGCTAAGTCAGGACCAAGCAGCTGACTACAGGCTACCAAATAGAACCCTCAGGTCTGATTTGGGGAAGTGACATCAGTAGCTGCAGACCCATACAGGCCAGAATTTAAGAACTCAACTGTGGTGTGCCAACTTTAAATCTCTATCATCTCAAGTAGATGACCAAGTTCACTCTTCCCTGCAGGCCACCCCCTTGAACTTCAGAAAGGATAGCACATTTTTATTTCAGATATTCAGCCTCAAATTCCAGTTCTTGGTGATATCAGCAACCATAGATAATTTGCTGGGAAGATCACCATGTGACTCAGGGATAAAATCTACCATTAAAGGTCCAAGATATCTACTTAGAACTGCATTCCTGGCTTCCAAGCCCCATCCCCTTACACACAGAGCCCACAGCCCAGGAAAATAGCCTTTCCCGGGCAGAATGGTTTTCATCAGCAGATGGAGTAAGCGTTTCCCAGAACTTTGGACCTGCTAGTTAGTGCTGCAGTCTTTCAAAAAGGGACAAAGCCATCCCCAACAACTCAATATTGAGCTTCGTGTGCAATTTCAGCTGGTGAATGTCATGAATGACATGGATGGCTCTTACCTGAAGTGCTTTGTAAGAGACAAGGCAGTTGTTCACGGATAAATGAATAACTGAGTAGGGAACAGTAGCCGTAGGGAAGCAGTGGGACACAGAGGAAACGGGGTGCTCGAAGTCCCCTCATTTCTTCACAATTTTGCTTAACACCAGCCCAGCCTCTGGGAAACAATCCCAACTGCAAGTTTTTCCCCTCCATCTTAAATACTTTTCAAAAGCGATCCTTTTATTCTGTGGTTTGGGAGGAGGGCGGGATGGGGGAAAGTCCACTTTGCAGCTCTGTGAGAAGAGAAGAGAAGAGAAGAGAGCTGTGTCAACTCTCACAGGCTGCCAAGTCTTTTTTTTTTTTTTTTTGGCAGAAGTGCCGGGGATATTTCACCGGGGATAATTTATCATGCTTGCTTTGGGTGTTCCAAATCTGCAAGCTGTGGTTAATTTCCAGAGACGGCAGGGCAATCAACTCCACTCTCTTAAAAGAAAAACAATAACCGCATCACCTTTCAATTAAATGGGCCGTGAAAAAACGAACAGGCACAGACGATCATAGATATTCAGACATCCTCAGAAAGCCTGAGCCTGGCCACCAGTGGTGGGAATAACGACGGTGCGGCTCGAGAAGCCTGGCGTGAGGGTCTTAGGAATGGGCCCGTGCATCGCTTCTACATCTGCCTCTCTATACTTTTTCATGTATGAATAGGCACACACATGCACACGTGAACCCTCCCATGTTCAAGACCAAAACACACAACTGCTGGATGCTGACAGAGGAATTATGGCCTCTTTCACTATGAATCCAGTGACGTCTTTCTCACAGTCCCTGAAGTCTGCTTTTCCCAACCCCTCTCTCACTCCCCAGGTGCCCTCGCAGTGCCTCCTCGATCATCCCAGGCCCAGTAGAGCAGGAACCAAACAGCACCTCCCTCCGGATCAGTGAGCCGTGTTGGGATGTGTCCTCACCCCCTCAGCTCTCCCTAAATATAACTGCCGCCCTTTATACTTTGCAGGCGAGGAGGGCTCCAGAAGTGGCTTAGCAGATCATCTATTTGTACATTATGTTAACTCAGATATATCACAGATCAGTATTTTATAGGGAATTTCCAGGCCAACGTTCAAAGGAGTAGCAGATGGTGGGCATGTTGAGCGAGCAGTTAGTGCATAAAAGGAGGGGCGTGTGGGGCTGAAAATCTCATCCCAAGTAGGACGCCACCTTCAGAGGCTCCTACTACTTCGGTGGTCCAGGATCACACCATCTGCTTCTATGGACACCCCAGGTACCTGCTCATTACAGAACCTAGCCCAGGACCACACAACGTGCCTCTAACGTTAGGGTAAGAGCCCCGGTGATGGGAGTTTTACAGCGCAGGAGAACTCAGAGGTCAGCGGGGCATGCATTGTTTCTCTTTCCTCTCCAATTAACACAGCGCGGGCTGCTAGCTTAGTTTTGACCTTCTGACTTTTGTTTGTATGGATTTGTTCATGATTCGACAGGGTCAATACCTGTGGAGCACAGAACCAGCTTGGGCCAGTCTCTACTTTCAAATTCAGGAACACTGTAAAGTAAGACAGGGTCTAATGCGTTTTGTAAGGCACTAGACATATTTTCCTAATTTTGGGGGGGGATGGTAACCCATATGATTATGTCAATAGCTGCCCTCTCTTGCCCTGCTAAAGTGTTTATAAGGGTACAGCACACAGAACTCAATATATGTTTAGCTTTTATCCTCAAGACCTATTCCAATCATATTGCACAGCTCCCAGCTCCAAACCCAAATTGAGCTCCCCTCCTATCTTTCATAATCCTGCCAAACTCCTCTGTTCTGGTCTGACACCTGACAAAGCAACCTGAATTTAGGTGGTGGTAATGGGTGACTGTGGGTTGACAGATAAGCCTTCCTAGTGTATGTTACTTGTTGACCTGAACCTCTCCTTTGGGCTTCAGTTTCTATCAGGTTTTGCCTCTGTCCTGTATGATTTTTCAGATGCTTCTCTTCCCTGCCCTCAAGTTCTTTCTGTTTAGGTAATGAGAGGTCATCTTTCGGGAAACCATCGAACGCTGCTCTCTTCTGAGCTCTCTTCTGAGCTCAGGATTCTTCCTACTTTAGAGTGAACTGGGATCCCAACCTCTATCCCAGACTATGTGCAGAAGCCAGTGAAATAGAACTACAAGGTAAGGTTTTGCTAAAATGATTCCACCTGTCGGTCTGTGAAATGACACGTTTGAAGATTTTAATCACAACATTGACACACATGGTGCTAAGTTCTTACAGTTTTGTAACTTAACAAATAATCCCATCTAAGTTTTACTTGCATGGCAACAGAACTGGGGTTAAAAAGTGAAAAATATTAAGTAACCATATACTTAATTTGTATTTCACCTCATAGCGAACAATGCTGTATTCTGAAATAAATCAACATGTGGTAGATAGGCTGCATGAAGGCATGCTTCACATCCAGGCCTACAGGCCCAATATTAAGAGGAAGGGAACAACTAATTTGTCTCAGTGGTGTAGCAAAGGGATGCAGCCTTCAGAATGTCATGGGAGATTCTATTTCAACTACTTACAGTTAACTTGAAAATCTATTTTAACTCTGACGTTGTTAATGAACATTGCAATTAATAACCACTCTGGTTCTAAATTTCACTTTATCAGTATTTCTCCCTTCTGCTACCTATTAGTACGCCTGGACGACTAGGCTTACATTTAAAAAATGCCCTTTTTCCCACTGCTAGCTGTGTTTTGTTTTGGTAAACTCATTGCAAATTGTGTTTAATTACTGCATTGTGAAAAAGGGAATGGCAATAAATTAGGCAGAACGTTTTTGAATAAAATATCAACAACTAGAAAGACTTGTTTCTGAATCTCAACACATTTGGTATGACCAAGTAGGTTAAAATTACCAGGATACATTTTTATTGACTGAATTTTATGTCTAAGGAGCAGAAGGGGGAAAAGAGGAAGCCTACCGTAGGCCTTAGCCTATGTATTTTTCTGATTTTACGGATGATTACGTTTATCTAGGGCCACTAATGCTTTATAAAAGATGAACACATTCTTCCGGGAGGAAAAGCCAATTCATTTCCTTGTGTGCAGAGACTGGTAACCTTGTTTCTTCTATCTTAGGTTTCAGCGGAACACCCTCATCTCTGGATGAAAAATGCTGATCTTTGGATGAAAAATGCTGACCAGTGTGTTCTGGGAATCTTGGCTCACCCCGAGGCTAAGAGCGCAGCGTCTTGGCCACATGCCCAGCTTTTGTAGCAGGGAGTTACCCCTGAGTGCTTTTTTTAACTTACACTAAAGTTGTGACTTAGAAAGCAAGATCTGCCAGGGCATCAGAGGAAACTGGGCTTTCCCTTTATAACTATCAAAATCAAGTCTTATTTCTACTTGCAATCCTCAACTGGTCTCCTTGGTCTGGTATAATCACCATATTCGTAAAAACCTTGGTGGGAGAAGTTAAGGAGAGAAGAGGGCATGTGGGCCTCCCTAGTTTTGGGGGACTCAATCTATGTGCCCCTGTCAATGGGGATGCAGGAGAGGGGCTGGGTAGTGAAGGTAAATCCAGATGTGTGTGTATCCACAGAGGAGCAATGGCAGAGAACAAGGAGAAAGGGAAAGTGAAGGGCAGCTGTCGTTGACCTTGTAGCTTGCTGCGTGGGATTAAAATTTAGAAACAGGCTGAGGTCTCCAAGGAGTGATCATGGCATCCCTTACTGTCAGCACATGGCAAAGTTTGCTGTGGAGAGGATAGCAGGGAATTCTCGCCAAACAATGCAGAATAGTGGTAATGTTTTCTTCAATTTCTCATCAACCCATAAGAGATCATGAGAGACATTAGAAATTCTCTGTCCAATTCAATGTTGCTAAAGTATTCCAAAGCAGAAGAAATAGAAATGGAATTGAAGTAACACGCCTTGGAGGCTCCTTCAGGGACGCTTTCAGATATATAACAAAACTTGTCAACATTTTTAAATAGGCCTCAAACGCCACAATTACAAGATATGTTCCCCCCTTCAGCCTTACATTCTAATAAGCGGTTAGCCTACCTAACAAGTAAAGGTCTTCTAAAATCACTTCAGCTTATAGCAGTGATGCTTTTAAGTTTTAGAAATAGCCATAAAGGAGTCAAATCAGTGTCTTAATTGGCATTATAATGTCCATAAGAGAGATGTGATTATAATTCAGTTTCCCATCCATGAGATGGTTCGAAAATTGTGATTTAGCCCTCGTAGAGCTTCCTTACAATAGGATGATTTTTAACAAATCAATGTCTTTCTCTCAGAGTTTGGGTAGGCAGAATTTGACTGAAATTGCACCTAGAAAATAAGATTCTTTTTATCTTGTTTGAGAGACATAGATCACTATTTCTTATGTTTCCTTTTTTTCATCTCAGGCAAATGAGGCCAACCTTTCTCGGCTCTTCTTGTATCTCTGAGTCTCCAGCCTTACAGCTGGCTGGCAACAATATCGAGAAAGAATGGATTGTGGCTATGACTTAATAGGGTTTTCTCTGAAGAAAAAGGAGAAATAGAGACAAAGGAAGAGGAAAAAGATAAGGGAGGAGGAGGAAGGAGGGAAACAGCGGAGGGAAGAAGAAAATGGAAGGGAAAGGGAGGTAAGAGAGAAGGGGGTTGGGAAGAAGGAGAGAAGAATTTCAGTTGTCAGAGCTTCCACGGGAGTGCCAACTCAGACAGCTGAGACACCTCTAACTCGGCTTCTTCCCCTCCCTGCGAGGAAAGAACAGCACCATTTCCGAAGGAGGTCATGAGGGAGTCTGACCTAAGCTTGAAGCTTTGCCATCACTGCTTGGGTGCTTGTTGGAAGGTCCCAAGCCAGGCGGCCCATTGGACACAGGTCTTCATGCATTTGGTTTGCCGTAGGCTGGCCAGCTAGCCAGCTAGTCTGGGGACTGGTTTAGCCTCATAGCTCTTCTACTTTCTTTTCCTGACAAAGCAGTACTTCCATTAAGAAAAAGGCACTCAGCTATTCATTTCCGCTAACTCTGAATCTGGCCAATGAAACAGAAGCATGTGCAATTTCGTGTCCATTTTAGGGCATGGATACGGGAGAGATGAAAACTCTCTGCTTGGCCTAGAGCTCTGTGCATTCATCTCACTCTTCCCAGCTCTGTCTTCTCTGTTCATCATTTTCCTGACAGGTTGCCTGATGGTTACAAGAACTGTGCAGGATTGTAACGGGCTCAGACTGGATGGAGGAGGGAAAGACCATGGGAATAGCTCCCTTTCTTCTTAATAGTTTAAAAAAATAACATTTTCTTAAGAGAATGCCTTAGTGATCTTACGTACGAGTCACTGCTATAATGCTTTATTTTCTGAGGGGGGGAAATTAAAACCCTATATACTATATACTTGTACCCCTATATTCTTTCCCTCTCTCCTGAGGTTTTGGAAATTACTGGAGGAAAAAAAAAAGACCCATTTATACCTAGTCTCTGGTGCTTCACTGATAACTACATCACGATATTTTTGTTTGTTTGTTTGTTTTTGTTTTTGTTTGTTTGCGGTACGCGGGCCTCTCACTGTTGTGGCCTCTCCCGTTGCGGAGCACAGGCTCCGGACGCGCAGGCTCAGCGGCCATGGCTCAGGGGCCCAGCCGCTCCGCGGCATGTGGGATCCTCCCGGACTGGGGCACGAACCCGCGTCCCCTGCATCGGCAGGCGGACCCGCAACCACTGCGCCACCAGGGAAGCCCTACATCATGATATTTAATGTACTAAATGTTGGCCCAGAGAGCAAGCGGCAAACAATGGGTTATAGATACAAATGATTAAATACCTGTTTGATTCATTTCAATGAAGTAAATATTTTTATCACAAGAACAGCTTTTTTTCCTGATCTGTTGGACTGTCAATGTATTAGAAGTGAGTATATTCTAATTTATAAAGGAGAAGTGGGGAAGGATGAGCAAGATGTTTGCCCCGTCTCCATAATGATCAGAGACAAAACAGGAATGAGCCTTCACGAATCAGAATGGGTCTTGCCCAGAAATTACACAGGTAACCACCTAAGCGGTATGGGCCCAGCATAGTTTGGCCACAAATACATCCACCACAAAGATACTAAAGCGCCGGGCTTCCCTGGTGGCGCAGTGGTTGGGAGTCCGCCTGCCGATGCAGGGGACACGGGTTCGTGCCCCGGTCCGGGAAGATCCCACATGCCGCGGAGCGGCTGGGCCCGTGAGCCATGGCCGCTGAGCCTGCGCGTCCGGAGCCTGTGCTCCGCAACGGGAGAGGCCACAACAGTGAGAGGCCCGCGCACCGCAAAAAAAAAAAAAAGATACTAAAGTGCCTAGAATTTCCACTATGTAGGGACTCAAACATGATATGATTTGGTAGGTAAATGATAGCTAATTGTCTAGTGAGATGGAGTCACGTTAACTGATCATGTTGCTCCTTACTCTTTTTTCTTAAATGTTTATTGCATCTCTGAGTTTGTGTACTGAGAATCATACACTGCCCATTTGTATTATTTTTTTTTTTGGCTGCGTTTGGTCTTCGTTGCTGTGCACGGGCTTGCTCTAGTTGCGGCGCATGGGCTTCTCATTGCGGTGGCCTCTCTTGCTGCAGAGCACGGGCTCTAGGCGCGCGGGCTTCAGTAGTTGTGGCATGCGGGCTCAGTAGTTGTGGCTCGCGGGCTCTAGAGCGCAGGCTCAGCAGTTGTGGCGCACGGGCTTAGTTGCTCCGCGGCATGTGGGATCTTCCCAGACCGGGGCTCGAACCCGTGTCCCCTGCATTGGCAGGCGGATTCTTAACCACTGTGCCACCAGGGAAGTCCACTCCTTACTCTTTTTAACTGAACAACAAAGGTGTAGGCTTAGCGGGACACGAGGCTGTCTCTCAGAGGCTGATCGGGGTCCTTGGGGGAGGTTTGAAAGGATTGAGACTCTATTAATGAAAACGCTTTAAGAAACAGGCAGAGAAGCCAAAAGGTTGCCTTGCCTCCCCCAGATTTGCTGGGATTCAGGTCTTCCTAAAAGCCCTTAATTAACTTTACTGTTTAGAACAGGAAGATACCGAGAGCTACA
This sequence comes from Leucopleurus acutus, assembly GCF_964270905.1. Lineage (NCBI taxonomy): Eukaryota > Metazoa > Chordata > Mammalia > Artiodactyla > Delphinidae > Leucopleurus > Leucopleurus acutus. Next base: position 59,548,255 of record NC_139154.1, read on the forward strand.
ACTCAATTACTTTATGAGAAAAGCAGCAGAATCCCATGAAGGTGACGAAGTCATAGCTGGAGAATAAGACTATTTTAGTATGTGTTTGGCGCTGTGCTAGGTGGTAGGAGGTTCACATACCTCATCCAATCCAATCCAATGACTGCCAGCCATGGCCATGCATCTCAATCACCCGTGCGAGTGAAAAATACATAGTCTGCTTATGTGTTCCAGCCCACCACCCACGGGAGAATCCACTTGCTTAGGCTTTGGGTTAGTGCTAGGCAAGTGTAGTTTTTTAAAAACTACACAGTGATTCTGAGTCACTACAGGGTTAAGAACTATTTGTTGAATTCTCATAATTCTGTAAGGCAGGGATATTATTCCATCTTCTCCAGAAGATGAAAGTGAAGTTCATATTTGACCAATTTCAGGGGACTAGAACTCAGGTCTATAATTTCCAGTTCCTTAGCTTTCCCATTTACTACAACAGCTTCCCTGGGACGCTGAAGTCTTAGGTTTTTTTTTTTTTTCGGTATGTGGGCCTCTCACTGTTGTGGCCTCTCCCGTTGCGGAGCACAGGCTCCGGACGCGCAGACTCAGCGGCCATGGCTCACGGGCCCAGGCACTCCGCAGCATGTGGGATCTTCCCGGACCGGGGCACGAACCCGTGTCCCCTGCATCAGCAGGCGGACTCTCAACCACTGTGCCACCAGGGAAGCCCCATTGCAGTAGTTTTCATTGTGGTTAGTTGTGTGACTATGGGCATGCCACCATGCTAAGCCTCAGTTTCCTCATTTGTATAACAGGGCTGATAAACAATATCTCAAATTGCATTTTAATATTAAATGAGAAAAACATATAAGGGAGTTAAAATAGTGTCTGGCACTTAATAGGCACTCCACAAGTAGTCGTTCTTTTTGGTTCCTAATAATCTTCTCTTGGCCAGATACTGGCATTTGTCCCACTCTTCTCTGCTTTCCCTTTTTCTTTAAACAAAATAACGTGGTAATGGGGTAGAAGGCACTAGACATGGGATACAGTCAAAGATTATAATGAATCGTGAAGAATCTCTCTTATACCCAGTGGAACATACATAATTTCTATATAAGGGGCTCGATATAAGAGTCAGGTTGGAACAGGGGACCTATCTTCAAGCCGTGTTCTCCTTTGGCTATCAAATCCTTTATTTTTTTCTTAGGAGGTGTTTTGGTGGGGGGGGGGGCTGACGGAGACAGGGGTGGGGAGGTGAAAGCCCCTCCCGAAGATGCCTCTTGGTGAAACCATTCCTCAAGCATCATTCTTTACCTTGGCATGGTTTGGATAAACAGATTCTTCTGGTGTAAACTTAAGAGCTGCTAGACGTAGACAAGGACGGTTACCACTTGAATGGCGAGCCTCAGTGTTAGAACTGCTCTACCTAGACTCTGCTCTGCAGGCAATCCTGATGCTTTTACGTAATCGGTGAGCTCCACTCGCTCAGCAAACAAATAAATAAGACAACAAACAATGCTCTCTTCACACAGGTTTATGATGAATTCACAAGCCCGCTTCACTGCCAATGACTCTGGCTAACTTAACCCATTTTAAATTACCTGAGGTGAGAGCTGGTTTTATAGTTTTCCCTCGAAAAGTCAGCCCTTGATATGACAGGTACTTTACAAGCACAGGGAGCCTGCTGGGTGATAGGCAGGGCAAGGGATGGCAAATAGGGCTGGTTCAACACAATTACTCAAATTTAGCCTTGCTGGGTCTATGCAGCTCTTCTGTAGTTACACAACGCTCGCAGGCTCCAGAGAGGATGGAAGTTTGGAAGCATTATATACCATCTGGATTCTCTGTACGACAAATTTCTGTGATTTCAAGCGCCAGTTTTGTGGTCCACAAGAAATTGAAATGGAGGTTCGGGGAAATCACGGACTATAGGTGGGAACCACACTCCTGCTCAGGCACAGGGAAGGCCCAGAACGCCAAGGCACTTGAGAATCATGTGGTTTCTGTACACAGGCCTTGCCTCTGGATCCTTCCTCCATAGAGGAGTCAGTTATAGACACTTAGCGTTCTAGAAAGGGCCTGGCTTCTCCCACCTTACCCCCCTCCACTCTGGGGACAGAGAAGAACCAACACTGTAGGCATTAGACTGACTTGCCTTTTGTTTCCTCTGAGATGAAGTGGAAGTGTCATTGACCAACGTGTCTACACTTGAATGTCCATAAGAGTAGCAAATGCAGGTGTCCAACTGTTCACGAATGATCTAAAAGATTAGCTTGTAGCTTTTAGCATAATCCTGAAATCAGTTAACGGAACTACCGCTAATGAGCATTTATTAATAGAGGCAAGTGAAGTAATCCTGCTAATGCAATGGCCAGGAGGGATAATAAAACAAGTGGACAAAACCAACCTAATTCTGTTCGGTATCGTAGTAGCTCTCTTGAAAAATTTAGAGCTGGAAAACACACTAGCTGTTAGTGTGATTAGAACACAACTAAAACGGTTTAGCAACAGGGGCATTGCTTGGTGGGGCTCACCATCGAGTTTTAAATGGGGTGGTGGATAGCTGTGCTTCAAGACCCTCTTTTTCCACAGGACCTGTCTTGATTATTCTTACTGGGTGTCACAGCTTTGATTGTTTCTCTGAACTCTTCCTACATAACAAGGTGCCCATGCTTTTTAAGTCAACATTTAATTTTGCATGGCTTTTTGTTTTACGGGTGTCAGTACAGTCTCCACAGCGATATTATTAGCAACAGAAAACAGGGACCCTATTTATAATAGGATGTCTTCCCTAACTCTCTTCCTTCTCTCCAACTGTACCTCAGGGTTGAATGACTCCCATATTCCGTGATCTCATGGAGTGTTTTGTTACCTATTTTACACCCTAATCATACCATATTCAAATAACAACTAACTCCTTGATGAGGTTTTTGGAATCAGTGACTGTCTTTTCTCTCTCATTTCCTACACCTAGCATCAGGCTCTGCACAATGCCTGGGCAGTGCTGAGTATTTCTGACCAATGAAATCGTTGTGTTGTGTACATTCAGTTTGTTCTTCTATCTTAGGGTCTAGAAATGGTTATTATTCACATTTTACATACACAGAATTTAAGTCTTGCTGGTGAATAAATACCCCCAAGAGGAAATGCAATCAACATATGTGTTTAAAATTACTTTTCTCTTTCCACATGCAATCATTTATCTAATTTATAAAACCAATTTGCTGGCTGGAGAGGATTAAAGATGGTGGCATAGGAAGATCCTGAACTCACCTCCTTCCACAGACACAACAAATTTACAACTACATATGGAACAATTCTCTTGGAGACAGTCCTGAAAACTAGATGAGCTGAGCCTCCACAGCAAAGGGTTAAAGGACAGCACCGAGACAGGTAGGAGAAGCAGAGAGATAGTCTCACCAAAGGAAAACCCACAACCTAGTTGAAGCGATCCACAATTGGGAAGGATCACAAAGGTATAGATCTTTCCCCTGAGGAGTGAGAGATTCAAGCTCCACGTTAGGCACGCCAGCCCCTAGATCCTGCACAAGAGAGATGAGTCCCTAAAACACTTGGCTTTAAAAACCAGCAGGGAATACATCTAAGCAAACCTTAGAACTGCAGGACATAGAAAACCCACTCTTAGGGGGCCTGTATTGGAGGGTCACTTGACCTGCAAATCAGCACAAAAACAGCAGGTTGAAAAACACATGGACCATGGACCACCTATTAATCTTGAAGTGTCTGCCAGAGAGGCAGGAACCAGTTGGGATGCTCCCTGGGGACTGAGGCACCGGTGGGAGCCATCTTTGTGACCTCAAGCTACCTTGCTAATACTGGTGGGTGCCATTTTGAAATTCTCCTTCTAACCTGTTAGCACCAGTGGACACGCCCCACTGAGCAGCCTGCCCAATCCTGAGCATCAGCTGGGCCTCAAAGCCTGCAGAGCAAGAGCCCTTCCCACCAGCACCCTGCAGCAGCCCTGCCCACGAGTGTGTTGCGGTAGCAGCCACGGCCCCGCGGCAACAAGACTGTGCACGCATCCCTCGTAGGAGATACTCCTTGAGTCCTTGGGCTCTGCTACCAGGAAGGATTGTGCTGAGCCTCACAGGACATCTCTCTCTCAATTAAGGCCTCTCTTTAAGACTGGAAGAGATAGCTGACTTACCTAATACAGAAAACAAACAAAGAGAATTAGTCAAAATGAGGAGACAGAAGAATATGTTCCAATCAAAAGAAGATAAAACCTCAGAAAAAGAACTAAACAAAATGGACATAAACAATCTACCCATTAGAGTGTTAAAAGTAATAGCAATAAAGATGCTTGCTGAACTCAGAAGAGTGGATGAACACAGTGACAACTTCAACAAAGAAAGGGAAAATATAAGGAAGTACCATACAGAAGTTATAAATGAACTGAAAAACTCAAAAAATTAAGAATATGGTTCCCATATGACCCATCTATTCTTATGAGTCTTTATCCAAAGAACATAAAAACACTTGTTTTGAAAGGTATACGCACCCCTATGTTCATTACAGCATTATTTACAATAGCCAAGATATGGAAACAACCGAAGCATTCATCACTAGATGAATGGATAAAGAAGATGTGGTGTATATACATAATAGAATACTACTCAGCCATGAAAAAGAATGAAATCCTGCCATTTGTGACAACATGGATGGACCCTGAAGGTATTATGCTAAGTGAAATAGTCAGATAAAGAAAGACAAATACTACATGATTTCACTCATATGTGGAATCTAAAAAAACAGAACAAACAAACAAAACAAAAACAAACTCATAGATACAAAGATTAGATTAGCTGTTACCAGAGGGGAGGGGGGCTGCCAGGTGAACAAAATGGGTAAAAGGGGCCAACACTATGGTGATGGGTGGAAACTAGACTTACATTGGTGATCACTTTGCAGTGTCTACAGATGTTGAATTATAATACTATATATCTGAAATTTATATAATTTAAAAAAAGAAAAAGAAAACAACAACAAGAAAAACTCCAATTTGCCTTGATGACTGCCCTTAGTAAACAAAGTTGTTGACAAAGCCCTGTTCCCTGCTGTGAAATACAGAACTTCACATAATTATTATTCTTCACATCATTTCTCAGTGGAAAGGATACCCAAGCACTGGCATTACATATGTAATATCTTCCTTCCTGCAGCTGCTATTAGCTTTAACTATGCTGGCGCACAGACCACGTATACACCAAACAAGAACCAAATATGCCTACATGAGAATTCACAGACCTGAAGCAGCAAGCTGGAGTTCGCTTTCAACTTTTAGGCATACATGATGATGTGGAAAAGGCTGCGGAAAATGCTGCCATCTACACTGGAACGACACTGGAATGACAGCCAATTGGAGGCGGCTGCAGCGGTCCGAGAAACAAAGTTGAGGAATCTGAAACCAGAAGCAAAGGCTGCAGCCCAAATCCCAGGCTGTCAAACGCCTTGCTGTGAGGCCTGGCACAGGCAGCAATGGACTGGCATCAGTGAGCTTCACTTAATGAAAAGACCCCTAGGTCTTCCTTGCAGGCCCATTCCATTACTGCCATATTCTAGTCCTCGTTAAAGGTTTGTGCAGCAGGAGCTTCTCACACACAGACATCTGCTGCCATCTGTATGGAAAGCACACAGGGTGGTTAGAAGTAGTTTAAAACAAACCTGTTGGGCTTCCCTGGTGGCGCAGTGGTTGAGAGTCCGCCTGCCGATGCAGGGGACACGGGTTCGTGCCCCGGTCCGGGAGGATCCCACATGCCACGGAGCGGCTGGGCCCGTGAGCCATGGCCGCTGGGCCTGCGCGTCCGGAGCCTGTGCTCCGCAACGGGAGAGGCCACAACAGTGAGAGGCCCGCGTACCGCAAAACAAAAACAAAAGCAAACCTGTTTTGAGGCACAAATAGTCAAGTACCTAGATTTTATCTGCAAACCATTGGGGGAGTAGTGTGTGGAATCAAGCTACACCTATGGTTATGGACATTATATGCTAAATATTTTGGTTACGTGAAAGGTGCTCAGTTTTCAGTTCTTGCAAATAATGTATTTTGCTAAATTGTTTTCCTTTTATTAAGCATAAGGAAGGGAAATCAATTGTTCTTTTCATGTATTCAAGCCATCATTTGACAGGCTACTATGTGCCAGTCATGGTTAATTTCATGATGGTTATGCGCTAAAATGTTCACGTGCTAAAAAACTGTGTTTATTTTTATACATAACCTAATAAGCGTAACCATAAAGCTGAACTTTATTATTACCTTTCATTTAGACTCTGCCCCCAAAAGCTATTTACTTGGCTGTTGTTCACAAATAAATTGGATTTGTCCCATGTGCAATTAACAGGGATTAAACTTGAGTAGAAAAGGTGCCAGAGATAGCAAATGACCTCTGACCCCACCACGTTGCATGAATACTATTTTAATAATTATAAAAAATAGAAAAATAAAAATGCCACTTCGATAGGAATTTATTTTCTCGTACATAAAGAAATTTGTATTTAAGAACACAAATCACACAACTTAGGAATTAAACAGAAAACACTTCAAAAAATCAATTGCCAGAGAAACCCCTTAATTCCTTTCAAAGCTGAATGAATGTGTCCTCGCATTAATCTCTCGTTTTTTCTATGCAGCTGCAAAACTTCATTCGTTTAGTCAATCAAGAGTTGAGATTATTTGCAAGACTCTCTATTGGCAAATGTCCCCCCAAAATACTTAGAGCTCTCCCTATTTCCACAGCACTGCCCACTGTTGTTAATATGCTTCATCTCCATGTCATTTCCTGGAAATGTTCACTATGATCCTCTGATGACTGTACTTCTCTAAAAATGCTCTGGAAACAGGCTGGCAAGATCTGTGTTGTATGTCATACACATTATCTTTTGCCCCATTGAATTCTGTTTGGTTTGTGTGTGTGTGTGTGTGTGTGTGTGCATTTGCTTATTGAAGCAGTTATTCATGTGCAAAAGAAAGAGTATTAGGAAAAGGTATGTTGGTTGAAGCTATAAATAATGTACATCTAAGAGAGCCTAGTTACTAATGACCGTGACATCAGTCCCGAAAGCTAGATAAGTTCCTGTCTTACTTGATGGACTTCTTGTTGTTGATCTGGGAAAGATCCTAGAATCAACTAAACCAAAACTCTTATCATTTAGATTTGGAACTGAGGTCTAGAAGGATGAATTGATTCCTTACAAGTTCCAGAGCTGGCACCTGAGCTGTGGCTACAATATTTCTGTAGATCCCCATTTTGGAACTTTTCCCTGGACTCCCAGCTCAAAGGCAAGCCTTTTCATCATATTATGAGAAGGGTACTGGCTTCTCGTGAACTCCAGCCAGTTCAGAAACATCGTGGGTTCCTTTAAAGACTCAGCTTTTGCTAGGTTGGCTTTGTCTGCCCCTGTTCTTCTATATATAAATCTTCAGCTCCAAACGAATCCCGGACACTTCTGCCTTTTTGCTGTTCTGACTTTGTACCTTTCCCACTTCTTAGAATGCTCTGACCCTCATCACTTCATTCTAATTCCATTTGTACACATTCCAGAGGCTGGCTTCTATCCTAAGAGCTCACACATTACATCTTCGGTCAACTATTTAGATCCACAATGTAAAACAAAATAAACACTTGCCTTCACCTGTTTTATAATCTTAGTTCAACAAGTGAGACATTTATAACTTTATGTCTCAACTTTTACTTGATCACTCAAAGGATGTACATGATAGACAGGAATGGCTCAGTGAATGGAAAATGTTTATGTGCTGTTCAATTTTCCATTACAATTATAATTGAATACTGTTTAGAATGAATGATCATATATATTTAATATAAAATTGACTGCAAATTTTGTATGTAAACCATGTCCAGCTCTTTATCATATTCACTGTACTTTCATAAACAAATTAAAAGCATGGCTCTGCTTGCTTCCATTTAGAAGAGCCTCTCTGTCTTATTTTTTAAAGCTTAATTCACACGGGAGGGAGTTCTCCACAGGCACATATCTGCTGCCATTTATGTGGGAAGCAGAAATAGGGAGCGTGGCTAGGAGCAGTTTAAAACAAATCTGTTTTGATGCATAAGTAGTCAAATGCTCAAACTATATCATCAAACCAAGGGGGAGTGTGGAAATCAAGCTTGACCACCTCTCTCAAGCCTTGCTTGATTTTCTCAACTGGACCCACTGCTTCTCCGAACTGGACTCATTTGCTGCTTGCTAAAATCTTCCTGGCCTGCTTCGTCTGAGGATACAATATAAGGAATACTCAGTGTTTCTAGAAGAGTGATAAATGCCCCTTATGCAAGAGAAGGTGGGGTCCTTGGCACAATTTTTTTCCTGAACTGAAAAAGGTGGCATGAAAGATAGAAAGCAAAACTGGAGTTACATTTTGATGAGTCTAACAAATGCACACATGTAATGCACACATGCATTAGCCTTTTGTCATTAACATCTAACTTGGGAGCATGTACCTAATATACATCTGTAGATCTTTACAGTTGCTCAGGATTCGAACTTTCCCCATTTTATCTCCGTAGGTGATACTTTGCAAGGACGGCTATCTGTTTCTTTCAAAATGGCTGTATCCGCCCTTTATTTTCACCTCCTCTTTCTTTTCCTCCTCAATTCAAGGTCAAACTACTTATTCATTTCTTCCAGGACTCTCTTCGAGTTTTCCCATCCGTATCAGGAATCTGGCGTTCTCACTGTTCTCTTAAAAGTAATTTTTCTCCAGCGTTCCTTCCACTGATCTCCTCCCCTGAGTTTCGGGCAATTATGTTCTCTCATCTCTTTCACGTAAATCTCACTTGAAAGACAAGCTCCTCAGGTTAAGCTGCTGTGAGGTGTGTGCGTTTCTCATCAAGAGACAGCAACACCTACATCAATAGCAGCCACCTTCACTACCACCTGTGAAAGCAACTTACTTTGGGAAACAATTTTCTTTTTTCAGCATTCCTGTTTGAATGTGAATCCAGCCCAGGACAGGGACACCAGAGCCAGGTCTGGCTGTCCCTGGGCTCTGGCCTGGGATACTTATAATGTGGGGGGCACTGGACTACGGACTGGAGGGATGGACAACAGGAGTAAGATAAAAATCCTGAGATGAAGAAACTTACCATCTAATAGAATAAAGCTCTGCCCTAAGATAGAGCAGGCCAGGAAGGTGTTAGCAAGAAATGGGTCCAGTTCAAAGAGTAAAGCAAAGTTTAAGAGATGTGGTAGATCGTTAAAGGTCAAGGTAGACAAAGGGTCAGAATCTAATTAGGGGTTTGTGGAAGCAGAAACCAACCCTGAGGAGACCTTGGCCATGACCAAATGGCTATTTTCACCTGTCTTCTTCTGAACCCTCAATTCTGTTTAGGTTCCCATGTTGTAGGAATATAACAGAAGGAAACCAGGGGCATCTAGGTAGGTGTGTCCTCTTTTGGTCGGCACATAGATGCTCTGATTACAGAGTGTGCTATTTTCAGAGAGATGGAACATGTAAATACAGCATAGGTTACTATTTTGGGGGCTTCCAACTTTTTTAAAGGAATGACAAGGGTTACACATTCAGGGTGATGTGCTATTGAGACGGCATCTATCTATGCAAAGAGATTGGAGATTAGGAGTTGCGGTTAAGAGAAGGAGATTTAATCCATATCCTCAAATAGAATGGACTTGCAGAAGCAATCCTAATAACTTTCTGTTACTGTCCAACATTTTTTCTTACATGGCAGTATCTTCCAAGTAAGAGCTATGGAGTAAGTCTTCGAAATTCCTTAAGTCTGTACATTCTATGAAGTTAAGTATGAGATTCTATTATATAAAGTAACTCAAGTATTGTTCAAAGATTTGCTTTTATGAATAAGTCTTTTATGAATTTTTTTCCTTCTGGAGGAAATTAACGTATATCATTATGTATAGAAGCTATTCTCTCCTAACAGTAACAATGTAGGTGCTTAGATGTTATTTGCAGTTAATTTACCTTTACGGTGATAATTGCAGTAACCTTTTAAATGATCATACACACACACACCAGAACTTGCACCTGTCACTGCTGCCATGGAAACGGTTCCAAAACATAAGATACGATTCTGTTATGGAGGCCGTATAGTTTCCCAAATGAATTTTAATGAAACTGTGGCAGGTAAAATAAATAAATAAATACTTTTCTGGAGGTTTCTAAATTATTTAGTGAAATTTGCAACTAAAATCTGACTAAAACCACATGGTGGTAACATTCATCTGAAAGGAAAACAACAGTCAGTAAATGCCACGCATCCAAAAAGGAATATAAATGAGCTTTATTTAAAGATAAGCGAAGCACCCAAATGCTAGCTCTTTAAGGTTTATCTTTTTTTAAATTAATTTTTTACTGGAGTATAGTTTTTTTTAACATCTTTATTGGAGTATAATTGCTTTACAATGGTGTGTTAGTTTCTGCTGTATAACAAAGTGAATCAGCTATATGTATACATATATCCCCATATCTCCTCCCTCTTGCGTCTCCCTCCCACCCTCCCTACCCCACCCCTCTAGGTGGTCACAAAGCACCGAGCTGATCTCCCTGTGCTATGCGGCTGCTTCCCACTAGCTATCTATTTTACATTTGCTAGTGTATATATGTCCATGCCACTCTCTCACTTCGTCCCAGCTTACCCTTCCCCCTAAGGTTTATCTTTAACATTGCCCATTTTCAATCAATATTCCTATCGTTGGTTGAAACATATTTGAGTATTAGCTGCTTGGGTGGTGCCTACTAAAATCAGTGAGTTATTGGAAGACTTTTCCTAGTTTCAGTCATCTTTGGGCTTTCTACTGTTACGAGGTAAACAGATTTAGAGCAACAATGTTTTCAGAGCTGGTCTCTCTGGACATCTGTCTCTAAAGGACATCTACTCCAGCCACTTACTTTGTAGATGAGGGAACTGAGGCCTAAAAAAGGTGAGTGACTTATCCAAGGTAATATAAGTTCATGTGGCTGGTCTACAACTCAGGTCCCTGACTTTGCTCCCCACAGGTAATCACTATGCTGCCTTGTGAATTGCAGCCCTCCTTACTACCGGTTAACACTTTCACGCAGGCAGGAAGTCAAGTTCTGAATTTGAATATCTGAATATCTGAGTATTTTTATTGCCCATTTTTACCTTCAAATGAGTTACTCCAATTTGCTAAATGAAATAAAATTTTCACTTCTCCCTTAAAGTATGGATGTCCTCAACGAATCTTGACTGCATGGGAATTACTACTTTGTACCTTGAAAACCAAACTAATACCTTCAGGTACTAAAAGAAGGGAAAGTTTTCTTGATTTGTAATCATTGCTGCACCTCTTCTGTACTCTGAAGTCATGCTCATCAAATGTCCCAGGCTCATAATAAAGCCAACTGTGAAAACACTGCTCACCTCCAAGTCAAGAGCCTGGGAAACACATCCATGAGGTTTAACTTAAAGCTATCTAATGATGGCTGGGGCTCCAGTATATTATTTGGAGCACAAAGTTATGGCAGTGTACTTGGGGAAAGAAAGCCCTCATGGTCATAAATTATGACTGGGAAATGGGTACTCCCCAAGACAGAGGAGTACTTATTATGTAACTGTCGTTAAGTGTTGCCGGTGTGGCAGGCTCTGAGCCGAGTCTCTGGCAGGGCCGAGGACTCTCCAGGCTCTAGGAGGCCCCTGAGACAGTGTGTCATACAGTGATGATGGGTGGAAAATACTCTCACTGTTCAAGGTGTGATTGTTTTGGCCTCCTCTGCGTTAAGTTTTTGGCACTTGAACGGGACCCAGTGTAACACCACAGCTGGGAAATGACATTATTTGGATTGGGTAAGAGGAGTTTTTGAATTGAACTCCACTGTACTATTAAAGAAGGGAAAAATTCCTGCCATATTCAACAAATCCCAGAGGAGCTATGTCTCTGTCGTTCATATGTTCGCACATGAATGTGCAATATAAACACTTTTTTGTATAAATATACAGATACGTTAGATAGGTGAAGTTGTATAAATCTCTATTACTAGAATAATTCATTCCATAAATATTTATTGAGCACTTACTAAGTACTAGGCATGCTGTTCCAGTATGTATATGTGTATACACACATGTCACTTCTAAAATAGAGATCATGAATTCCTTCCTCACAGGTATTAAAGAACACAGCATGAGAAAAACACACAGGGTGTAGGAGTCTGTCATAAATATTAGTTCCCCTTACATCTCTCCACACTGTCCCCCAGCTTTGAGATGTGAACAACTTTTCGGTCCTTCCAAATTCTGCAAAACACCCTCAACATGGTAGAGGAGGAAGGGTGTGAATGTGGTCCATTGAGGCCCAATTCAGAGCCTGTGACGCCCATGCTAAACCCTCTACTTCTAAAGATGGACCCCCCAGATTCTGAGAGTGACTTGTCACCTTTCAGATCTAGTAAGGACTGAGAGCTTTTTCATCATAAACATCTGCAAATTTGTTCAAATCTTGTGAGACTAGACAGATAGACTTAGGTACTTTTATTCTGATTATAAAATATTTGTGTTGTTGAATATTTGAGATAAAACCTATAAAAAATAAAGTGGAAAAGAATAATAATGTATATTTCTACAATTCAAGCGATGTTCACTCAAGAGTGTATATTGTCTGTTTCCTATAGCTTGTTTTTGACTTTGGGGGCAGACTCCCAAGAAATGAATATAATGTCTCAATTTTGACTACGTATATTGTTATATATGGCAGCCATGTCTTATGACTCCCCTAAGCAGTGAAGAAGATGTTTTGTGTAGTGTGTGTGTGTGTGTGTGTGTGTGTGTGTGTGTATGTGCATGTGTGTGTGTGAGAGAGAGAGCAAGAGAGAGAGAGAGAGAGAGAGAGAGAGGAAGAATGCATATGAGATTGTTTAGGAGAAATGAATCCACTGGAATTTCACTGCAATCCAGAAATGAAAACGTCAAATATGTTTAACTAGGCCTGCCTAGTTCTCTGTAAATATAATTTTAGAAAATAAACTAAAACATAAGGGTAAAAAGCCTACACTTCGCTTTGCATTTGCAAATAAACCTTACTTCATCAATGGCGAAATTGCTTTGCGTAATTCGTAATCTCATTATCATCCCGGACCCCCCCTGACATGCTGCCTCTGTTTATGTAGCTTCCCCCTGTGGCATGTGCTCTAAGCAGAAAAGGGTATAATTATAAACCTCCATCCACTAACAAGAACAATGGTTGCACCCGGCAATTCGACTCTCCCTTTGTGAAGCTCTACACAGAAAGCAAAATGGTGCAGATACCATTCTGAATGTGGAAGGCCTAAAACTATTAGGGAAACAGCTGCCACCGGGCACCTCTTTCAACATCTACTCATGGTACCATTTTATCCATCCTGTCAGGAGCCAACCAAGGACCAGAGTTTTGAAGATACTGTGCCTACAATGACTCGATAATTCCAGGAAACAGAGAGAGACAACCAAAACTTGTGTGTGAAGACTTTCCAGGCTTGCTTAGAAAAGAGAGACTAAATTTGTGCCTCTCAGCAGAGTTAGCCAGACTGAAAAGAGAAATTTGAAATGCAGAGTGTACTTTGTGCTATCCCCATTTTTATAAAAGCAAAGCTAATGAGGGTCTGCTCTTTTTCTAACCATTTTTTTAAATTGAAGTAGAGTTAATTTACAATGCTGTGTTAGTTTCAGGTGTACAGCAAAGTGATTCAGTTATACATATATATATATGTATACACATATGTATATTTCTATTTTTGCAGGTTCTGTTCCATTATATGTTATTACAAGATATTGAATATAATCCCCTGTCCTTGTTGTTTATCCAGAGGCTCCACTCTTCATTCCATGATTATTAAGAATATTTTTCTAAATCTGGGATCTTGGAGGAAATAAATAGTGTGATTACGACAAATCACTCATTCTTTCCTTCACCAAACATGTATACAAGTGCCTACCGAATGTCAGTAAGAGCCAGACTAGTGACATCAAAGACTCATTTCAAAGCCCTTAACTTCTACATAAAGTAGCTGCTTGGATATTAAGGAAGCCCCTAAATCTTTAGGCTAAGTCAATTCACTACTTACTGGAGTGAAGAAGGTAGAAACATTTCTCAAGTCTAAATTCAACATTGAAAAAACTAGTGACATCATGGCTTTAGGGTCGGTTTAGCTGTTTTAGACTAAGAAATCCATTCAAAAGGGGCCTGTAGCTCATAACCTCACACTAGGAAAATGAACAAAGGAAGGCAATGTTACATCAGCACCATATATTTTTTGAAAGGTATTGCATTTTTCCTTTGTGATGGACTGGCCCATGTACCTGAAAATACGTTCACAGTGGAAGGCACAAATTCTGCTGCACATTTATAGTAGAATCTGTTTTTTTTCCCTTACGGATAAAAAAATATTCAAGTGGGGGAAGAATTCCACGTGAATGCTCTAATGCCTCCCTCTGATGGGTCTAAGTGCTGAATAAACAAACTTCATTTCTAAAACCTCAAGAGGAACACCTGAGTCAGGAGCCGTAGAAGAAGAAAGCAGGTAGAATGGGGACAGCTTTTAGGCAGATTATGACATTTCTGAGTACTGACTGAGTGCAGAGGGTTCTAGAGTTGGAGGGCCAACTCTCCTTCAGCAGTCCCCCTTCTCTGATATGAAAAATGAACATTTGAGTAATTTAAAGGAAAGTTGTGAAAATGTAGCTGCCAGCGTTACATTCCAAGTAGATTGCTTCCTCTAAGCTTTCCAATGTAGAAATTTTGAAGCCTTCCAGACCTCCTTACCAGGGGGTTAGAAAGTAAGAAGAAGGTCTGGGCTCTTGGATTTAGTGATGGGAGGTGGACCAGAAAAGAGTCAATGGAAATGAAAAGGGGCCACAGGCTAACTGCTGTCATTTATTGAACACCTACTATGGGAGAGTCTTATTCTGAGCGTGTCACGTCCATCACCTCCTTAAATTTCCCAACAACGCTAAGGTAATGACAGCCTTTCCTGCCAACCTAAGAAGCCCAGGCTGGGAGTTGTCCAGTGATTTTTCCTGTATAATCTCGCCCTAAGGGAAGACGTTACTCTGACTTTTCCACCTCATGTTTTTCCCTGGCAATTGCTGTGAGAGAATGTTGTTTTTGGAGTTGAGTGGGCAAGTGTTGTGCATGATATGAAAAACCAAAAAAAAAAAAACCAACAAAAAAAAACCCGACCCAAAAAACTGACACAAAGTACTAGTCAATTTCAGTCTCCCTATGAACGACTGAGGTCTTTTCCTACTGCTGGATATGTTTAAATGAACAGGTTCTACCTCAATTTGCAGCTGGGCTTTTGCTTTCTGTGGAGTGCCACCCCAGGCAGCTAGTCACAAATCACTAAAGGATCAGTTACACTGTACAGTAGCCGCAGGGGGTCACACCTGAATCCAGAGGTTTCTCGCCACCAAGGACAGAGTTGCTGGAGTCCCAGCAAAGCCTGTGGGTTTGCTTCACAAAGGGAAGGAATGTCTGGAGGATAAGACTCCCTGTAATCATCCTCTAGAAAACATCTGCTGTATGTATTTGCCAAGCGATAAGGGATCTAGTAAATCCAAGACCATTTGACAATGTACTTCAGAAGTAGCTTCCTGGCTCTTGAAAGAGTTCCATAAATGGCCATGTTAAAAATAGGCAACCAATATAATCGAGCAAGCTGAAATAGACTATGATACACACCATATGTTATGGCTGTGACAAAATCAGAAGAAGAGGAATTCGGTATAAATCGAGAATCATTCCCACTCAGACTGACACAGTCTTATGGAAATGACACATAGAAGAGGGTCAGAATTCTACCCTTTGTGCTGTTATGTGTACAGATCTCTCTCCCTGATATGAGAGCCTTCTCTCTATTTGGCGGGTCTATACCTGGTCCTTCTGATATCCCTTTCCAACTCCCAACACATATTAGGTAGTTACATTAAGTGTCTGTAAACTAAGAAATATGTTCAAAACATTTTCTCCTTGTGACAATGTTTACA
This sequence comes from Leucopleurus acutus, assembly GCF_964270905.1. NCBI lineage: Eukaryota > Metazoa > Chordata > Mammalia > Artiodactyla > Delphinidae > Leucopleurus > Leucopleurus acutus. The sequence goes on from NC_139154.1 coordinate 59,564,217, forward strand.
GTAAAAGGCCAAATGTCCACCTGGAAGAACAAGGTGTAAATCTAGAACGGATTAATAGAATTTTCTGAGGACAGAGTGTGGGAGGACAATTCAGCAAGCATGGAAGCTGACCAGGTAAGAATTTTGCACACTCTGATTTTATGCTCTATGTACCTGTTTGCTTCTGCCTGAAAAAGAACCATTAATGTACAGAACCTACTTGAACCACCTAATTTAACATAAGAAACCAAACCAAACCAGTCCTGTAACTGCATTAATGTTTTTATTTGGTTTCATCTTACTTATAAAGCTGACTCTTTAAATAAACAAAACAAAAAACACTCCTCCCCTGCACTATTTGCTGCTATCTTGAGATGTATACTGTGATGAATGCAAACAAAAGGTTTTAAAATCATGCCAAATATCCCCAATTAGACGTTATGTCCAATTTCTAAGCTACAATGATATCATATATTATTATATAATATGTAAAATAATTATATATATAATTATATATTATGAATGCTTTATATATATTACCTTATTTTATTCCACAAAATCTACTTTATGGATGAGGAAATTGATGTTTACAGAGGTCAAGTAACTTGTCCAAGGTTACACAATTAGTTAAGTTGCTCAGCTGGGATCTCTAGGTCTGTCTCAGCCTATAATTTTAATCATTATGGTATATGACCTATCTTAGACTAGTTTATAAAATAGCTATTCAATTAACCTCTTTGAAGAGTTTTTGCAGATTTTAAGTGCTTCTTTTCCTGGTTTGGCAATAACTTTTTAAGCCACACACAAGTTCAAATGAAAACAAAACAAAAAAACAAACATTCTCCAGATAGAGACTTTATAGTTGCACTCCTTGGTTATGGGTGGTCACACCCACACTACAAGCACATGACATCCATCCATCCAGACCTAGCCTTAGAAACATATTCTGAAGAGGGGAAACTTGAAATATGCAGACTGTGGTCCTGACTCCACCTAAGAATGCCTGCTTTATTGGGTTTACCCTGTAATCATGCAAATTTTGGCCAGAGTCAAATAGGGCAACAGTTTTTCCGCTTGGACTTTACTCAGTATGGTTCGTTATAAATGCTTCCAGCCAGTCCCCAAGACAGACTTGTTCACTGCAGTTGTCCTTGAGTTTCACTCAGAAGAACCTCATACAACAGCACCATAGCCCAGACATTGGACTGGTCAAACGGCTCAAGAGTCCATCCCTCTGCACATCCCACCTTTAGGATCTGCCAGTTGAGTCTGCTATGTCTCAACACTGTCCTCCAAATAGACCTTTTATAAAACAAATAAAAGCTGCTGCTTCTAGGGCTGTGCAAACACAGTCTAGTTCCCAGTGCCTGGCAAAGCTTCTACCTAACAGTTTTGCTGTTTAAAACAAACAAACAAACAAAATGAGCATTTTTCCATTATTGCCTCAGATGCTTCCATTTTTCCTACATTTCCTGAAATGTAATACCTGAATGATGGAAAAGAGTCATTTTAGTGTGAAAGCATGCTGGAGTGGAAAGGCCAAGCATACTTTCTATAGACTAGTGCTAGAGAAGAAGTTGGCTGTCTTCCCGGGCAGAACTATTCACTACGTTAAAGCTTTGAGCCTTGGTCAATTTCCAGGCATGGGGCATTGGCGTTCTGCAGCCTGGAATGGAGAGGCCCACTATCCCCAGAGAGCATGGCAGGTACAGGAAGGGAACACTGCTGAGCTGAGGCCCACTGTGGTCCTAACCAGTCAGACTCCAGATTAGAACAAATCCATAGAAACCTAGTTTCACTTCACTTGCCCAGTGATTGAAAATGCTTAATCTCAGACTATGGAAGGAGCCCGACCGAAGCAACTTTAAAACACACTGAAGGTGTGTATGTGTGTATATGTGCATTTTTTGCTGTGTGTGTGTGTGTGTGTGTGTGTGTGTGTGTAGAGATGGGTCTGAGGCATGGATTTTACTAATGTGATTATTTAAATAAACTCTCCCATAAGCTAGAGCACCAGATGGTGCTACAAAAATGAGGGGAAAAAGGCTCAGAGCATATATGTCACATTAGCTGTACTGGCCTGCATTCAAATGGTAAACATTTTGATCACTCCAGTTTATAGCTCTGCTTAAAATTTTTGTTAATATGTTAATAGAAAATGCAAATTTACATAGGATTCTAATAAAAATGCATAAATAATTGGATTTTCTAAGAGAAATGGACTTTAGGGATAATCTCCTCCAGCCCTCGTTTAAAGGTGAGGTCAAGAATTAAAGCAAAATGCAGAGAAGTTGAGTGACTTGCTCAAGGTCTTATAGCAAATTAATGGTAGGACTGTGATTAGAATACAGGTTCTCTGACTCCATGTTAGTACTATTTCCACTATCACCTGTAATAGATTTAGAAGCAAAAATAAACTTATGGGGCTTCCCTGGTGGTGCAGTGGTTGAGAGTCTGCCTGCCGATGCAGGGGACACGGGTTCGTGCCCCGGTCCGGGAAGATCCCACATGCCGCGGAGCGGCTGGGCCCGTGAGCCATGGCTGCTGAGCCTGCGCGTCCGGAGCCTGTGCTCCGCAACGGGAGAGGCCACAACAGTGAGGGGCCCACGTACAGCAAAAACAAAAACAAAAACAAAAAAAACCAGACTGCTTGATTTTTAAAAAATCTTAGCTATTATACGAAAAACATTTATAGATTTTTTTTTTAGAAAAATCACATTCCAGGGGATAAATAAACAAAATTTTCAGATTTGGGGGACATTAAGGCATATTAAGAGAACTGAAAGTCCCAGATTGTAGATTAAAAATAAAGTACCAACTATAAGGTGCATTTGTCCATGGTCATTTGAAATTTCTTTTAGGGTTTCCCTACTGAGGTCTTTTTGGGAATAATTATAAAAGATGTCAGTTTTTTTCTAGGTTTAATAAATCTCCTTTGATATTTAGTCTGGGCATAAATGGATTGGTGTCTGTAACCAAATTAAGCTGATGGCAGCCAGGAAGAAGGTGGAACATGGGACTACTGGCTATTGAGAGAGAACTAGTTCTAATCTTTAGAACCTTAGGTTATTTCTGCTTTTGAAGGGGTTGTGTTACTAGTCTATTCATTGTAAAGTAACGTTTTGGTCATAAGCAACTTCAAAAGAAACAAAAAATCTACACCCAATGATATCTTTTACTTTGATTCCACATCACCAGGGGCAAAAGGGATTTTGTTTTTAGGACCTTTGAGGGAGAACATGTTGACTAGCAGAGCTGAAGATGTGATCATCCTGTCAACTGCTACAGGATTGTGTCCTTGGGTTCTGTGTCCTGCTGTGACACCTTCTAGGAAGCAAACAAAGATGAATAACAGCTTCCACAAAACTCCATTGCTCTGGAGATGGAATTAGGGCTCCTTCCAGTTTTCTTCATGATGTTATAAGCAGATGAATTTTAAAAAATGACTGTTGAAGGAGACCAAGCTAGAGCTGCTCTACCATGCTAAAAACATAAGCAGGGCAATTAGTTTGCTATTGAACCTCTCAGAGCCGCCATGAGCTCATTAGAAATGCCTCTATTATGATATCTATCAAGTGGAACATAAGCTTGTTGATCTAATAAATGTCCGTTCATTTTGAGAGTAGATTCTCAAAACCTTTTGAAATAAGTAGAACACCGGCTGTAAAAATTCGGGGTAGATTTACTTGGGATAAATGCTAAAAAATAAGGCAATATGTCCCATTACATCAGTGGTTTTCAAAATTCAGTCTATTAATTTGCATAATTCACCATGTTCCATAATATTTTCATAACCCGTTGTGTTTCTCAAATGGGTGGAGGCCTGGGCCTTACCCCGCCATAGTCTCCAACAAGGCAATGAGAGAGTGAGAAGGTGTTTCTCTTCCCTCTCTTCCTACCCTATTGAGAAGCACTATTCTAGATGATTCCTCCAAAAATATTCAAGCTTTTTAAAACCTGGCTTAAAATTTGTTTTTTTACTTAAAGTCAGTGTGAATATTACCATTGTTTTGAATACTGGCCATGTGTTCCTCATGCTGTAGGTAATAACAATTGCCAAAGGACTATTTAAATAGTAAGAGTATTGACAAACTATAATGTATTACATGGCTCAAAATACTTCCTGGTCTGATTACCTACCCAGACCTGCTGAAGACAAGGAAGGGTGGAGACTTCACTGCAAATGACTCACTGATGTTCAATCAGTAGATTCTGGTTGAAAAAAATGTATTTTGATAAGTAGCAATAGTTGTTTCAAAGAAAGGTGTGGAGGCTATATTAAGAAATAAACATCCAAATCTACCGATCTAGTTATCTATTCTCAAAATCTTTGTGTGTGTGTAAGTGTGTGTGAGATATGTTTTAAGTAATTCATACTAAGCCATTGTTCTATACCCTGACTTAACAACCTACAAAACAATTACTTACCTAACCTCGTTAAAGGCATATTGTGATAGACATTAAAAATGTCAACAGAATAAAAATTGCCTGGAAATACAGTGAACTGTTTCTTAAGTATTACTTTATTATTTAAGGGGAAGAAATTTAAAAATGTGTAAGGAGACTGGGATTTTGGAATGAGGCTGAGTTAGAATTTTTGCTTTATCACTATGTGACATTAGACAACTCTTTGAGGTTCACTTTCTTTTTTTTCTTTTTTTTTTTTTTTTTTGGGTATGCGGGCCTCTCACTGTTGTGGGGTCTCCCATTGCAGTGCACAGGCTCCGGACGCGCAGGCTCAGCGGCCACGGCTCACGGGCCCAGCCGCTCCGCGGCATGTGGGATCTTCCCGGACTGGGGCACGAACCCATGTCCCCTGCATCGGCAGGCGGACTCTCAACCACTGCGCCACCAGGGAAGCCCTGAGGTTCACTTTCTTAATCAAGAAAATGGGCATAGTATATGCATTACAAAGAGATTATAAATACTAACTAGAGAAAACAGTCCAAGGCTTTGGCAAATAACAGGTGCTCAACATTGCCAGTGTCATCAAAATCAATGATTATTAATTGGCACTTGGCAACAAAAATGACCCAGACAAATTTTCAATATACACAGGCCCTGGTCCCATGACAGGAGAATCTAAGTCCAGGGTGGGACTTGTGTGTTTGGAGAAAGCTCTCCAGATAGTTCTGATGTACACCTCTGGTTAAGAACGAATGGTCTAAAAAAAAAAAAAAAAAAAAAAAGAACGAATGGTCTAATTAATTTTAATCTTTTCATTGGATGTACTGATGGGGTATGATTGGGCCATCACTGCAGTGGTCTGCTACTAAAGAAACTTTCTCCCAGCCAAGAGTACCAATAGGGTTTAAGGCTCTTCAAGCCTCACATGTAACTTGGGGTTTGGGGAAAGACAAATGGGATGTTTTCCCAGAGTACTTCAGCACAGTATAGTATAACTTAAGTGTACTTAAGTATATTTGTATGCAAAAAAGTGCCTATGCCTGTTTAGTAAGTAGTTCCACTACTTGGATCACAGAACTAAGGGATTACAAGTTTGACGCTCACTCAGGCTTTTTAGTTTTCTCTGCTTCATGGTCCCTGGCCCCTCAAGCCATCATCACAAGAAAGCATCGGGCAGGAGAGTGTGTACAGATCTACAGAACCTACTGAAATTACTAGGAAGAGTTAAATATTAGCAAGAAATGGTTTTATTCAGTATTCAATTGGAAGGTTTTTAAAAAAGAACCTCTTAAAATATTGGATATCTGAATGGGATATTCCTAAGATACTAGAGTGTGAAAATGATTCTCTTTTTTTTTAAAAAAAAAAAAAAACCTCAGTAGAAAAAAAACTCAGTGTGTTAGGTGGATAAGCTTCAGACAAAGGGACAACCAAACCTGCTAGTCAAGAGATACAAAAAAATGTCCACAGCTACCTCATGTTGCCAAGGAGACTGTGCAAACAGACTAAAACAAAGAGAAGTGGCTGGCTGACAATAAGGCTAATGTGGAAAACCTCTTCATTGTTCTGTGGCATGCTTCTTTTCAGAAGAGCAGGAAGAGGTGGCAGGCAGAGAGGTAGAAAAACAAGAAGAGTCTTTCTTCCAAAGAGGGCCATCAGAGTCCCTGAGGGATGAACCTAGCTGACCCAGGTCAAACTGTAGTGAATCACTTGGAAATAAAGGTTGGAAGCCCGGTGCATTGTGTCATGATTCCCTTAATACTTTACCCCTTGTACTTTGATAAGCTGTGTGAGGAGGTAGACTTGGGATCTTTTCATTCAGACATTCAACCTCTGTTTATTTTGTGCTTCCCAGGCAGGAGGGAATGCCTGGAAGTTCAACAAGGGAGTAAGCAACCGAGTCTGCATGACGGGGTCACCATTTAATGATGAAATACCCACACAGGAGGCCTCATAGGACTTACATCTCTTTACCCTTTCAGAAGAATATATAATCCAACTGTATGTCCAGATGCAATTATTTCCCCTTCATTAGCTTCATTCAATCAGCATATACAGGGTATTATAGGTAAATGCAGTATAGTTACAAGGAATCCATCCCTCAAAATGTTTATAGTGCATGGTATAGAAAAATGCTCTCATTATAAGTTTTAGTGAGGAAAATTTTGTGTTTTTGCACCACTAAATAAATATACAGTATGATTACAGATCTATAAAACTCTTTAGCAAACAATAAATAAGTAAATAGTTAATGGCCAATAATAATGGATGTGAAAATTATGGACTATTATTTTTTTCCTTCTTTTTTCACGTCCAAATTTTCTATCATGTGTCTATATGACTTTATTCATACAAAGAAAATTTATAGTTTATGGATGTGAATCTGGTTTCAGTTGTTGAACTTCGCAATTTATTCTTTTACAGAGTTCGAGACGAGCACGGGTAAGTTTGACAAAACCAAGATATAAAAACAGTTCTTTCTACAGCTATAAGTTTGTTGGCAAGATTTTTTTAAAAAGCACATGTCTTTTTCACTGTGTCTCTTCAAACCTGTCATCATAGAAGTTGCTTGTTTTGAAGCGAGATAAAGTAAGACTGCAAACCAGCCCTTATTACATTGGAAAGTTTCCACTCAATCAGAAGGCAAATGTTAGCATTGGTAGTTACATATTAAAAGAAAAAAATTTTTCCAACTGCTAAGTCATCAAGAGATTAAAAATAGAAACAAGATTGGGGTCTTAAGTCATTTCCTTACACTGTAAGGGTTAAGCGAACACCACTTTGTAAGAAGGCAGCCCAGAGTCAGTGTTCAGAGTTGGCATATTGAATTAATAACTTTTTTTTCTATCAAACTGCTCCTAACTTGAGTTGTTAAACATGTGTTGTTGTTTTTTTTGCAGGCTGTTGTTATGCTGCATCAAGCAGCCTCTTCAGAAAGGTCGCCAGAAAACATGAAATTAAATGCAGCCTAGAGTTACTGTCTTGAACTCTCAAAAATATCATTTTCTTTATAGAAATGGGTTAAAAAAAATTTTTTTTCATTTCCCCCCCAGAAAATTGTGAGTTTTAATCTACAGGAGACATGCTTCAAGGTAATGCCATCCTAATAGGGTCTAGTTGGTCCCTAGAATAGGTAAATTTATCAGATCCCCCCAATTCTCAGGAGACTGTGAAGTCTGCCAGCATATTTGTTTCTGTTCACTTTCACAAGATTGACAGGCTCATTATGGTAATATTGACATCTCCACTTGAGAGCTCATATTGTGCAATGGTAAATTTGCATATGTTAATGAGGAGACAATTATATCAAAGAGTGAACATTTGGACTGATGTGCAAGACACCATTTAATAAGAACAGTAGGCGATTGAGCCCTGTCATTGATTCTTCCATTTTGTCTCCTTCCAACTTGTACTTCTTCCTAGATTTTCCTCCTCTGCTTTTTTTTTCTCCTCTTTCCTTCCTTCCCTCCCTCTCGATAAATGACAGATCTTTTTTTTTTTTTTTCATGCCATCTCTCTATGGCTGCACTTGAAACAAGAATCCTTTCCTCCTAGTTGTTGGCTGACATCTGCAAATGTGAGAGAATCTGAACATGACAAACAACAAGGAATTCGAAATAAACTGTAATGGAACAGTGTCTCTTCTCTCCCCCCCTTCCATGGTGGAAACGATGATATCCTCGCCATCTGCACCCTCACAGGCTGTGCGTGCGCAGAAAACCAGATGGAGTTGCAGCCCATGGCAGGGATCCAGATCCTCAGCTTCTGGGAGGTCCTAGAAGCTCATGACGCCTCCCTGCTATTGGACTATCTCTTGCCATGTGCATTCAAAGGTAAAATGTAAAATATTTCTCTAAGCTATTCTGTATAGAGAGGATCTTCCACTACAAAAGGAGCCAACGTGGAGTAGGGGACAGTGTTCTGGTCTGAGTGTCAGAGAACCTCAGCCCTTAGGGTCCTCCTTTTCCAAGTAGGAAATATTAGGTCTATTGCTTTCCCTCTCTGGGGTTTGGTTTTCTCATTTCTAAAGGGAGAGCTTTCAGCTTTAAAGTTCCATGATTCTGTTGGAAAATATGTGCAGAAATAAAAGAAGAATGAAAATAGTTTGAGGATGTATGTCTCCTATAATTGGGTTGACAGTCTATGTTAGGAGTGAAATATCACTGCACTACCAAAACATGTCTATGCCATGCTCTTCCCTTCAATTAGCTGAGGAAACGCGATCACTCTGAGTCTGCTGCTAAAAAGACAGAGGCAATAATTCTATTGATATTTGGTGCCCTCACTGGCACTACCCTTGTGTCCACATATCAGAACTGAAATTAGAGCCATGGTACAGTCATCCCAGTTTGCAAACTGGAAAAGCAGGGCTGACTGGCCTTGGGAACTACTCCTGGTGCTACACTGCAACTTTGAAATCCAACAGAAGCCACAGGATGGGAATCTACATGGCAATATCTGTATGAAAAGCTACCTTGTGGCCTTGTGAGAGACTTCTAAAACCACAAGATACACAACATTTTTGATTCCTAACATGAAAATCAAAGTATACCGATTCCTCCTCCTCCTAATAAGTGTCTTGTCATAGCAGTCTTAAGGACACTTCAAAATTCTATGGAAGAAGACAGGAGAGATAAAGAAATATAAAATCACTTTGGGGGATGGCTGCTTGCATTCTAATGGGGTTACCCTAATATGCTTGAAAACCAAGGCTCATTGGCCAAGATACACTTTCATGAACCTGAGAATGTACATTAGTTATGACATAGCCCTAAATATGTGCATATATTTATATTATAAAAGTGCCAAAATGAATGTAAAAGACAATCCTATTTTTCAAATGCTTCATAATGGAAGTGATTGTCTTTACGATCTAAAGCGTTCTGTTGGATATATTTAGTATTCTTCAATCCTCTCTATTAAATTATATGTTCCCTTTGGAGCACATGTTTGCTTTATAAATGGGCTGGGTAGCTTTTTGTTTGTTTGTTTTGGTTTTGACATTATTCAACACTTTTGGATGCTGAGGCCAGGCAGTCAGGGAAAAGCAAAACATCTGTAGAGAAGCTCAAAGGCCTATCCTCAGTTCTAAGCTGGGCTTTCCCAGAACACCCCCCAGGCCTACTGGATACGGGAGGTCAAAGGCACTTCCTGCGTCCACAGGGTTTGGCATGCTGGGTCTATCCCTCCAACCTGCCACCTGCTTGTTACACCACCCTCTGTCACCTTTCCCTCTCTGCAGCTGGCACGGGCGGGGCAGCGGGGGCGGGTAATGGTGTTAGGGAGGTGGGGAGGGAATGCTTCTGCAATTGAGGACAGAGATGAGGCCATCCCAAGTCCAGAACCTCTGCAGCTCCACCTGCCAAAATATGGAGTTGAGTTCAGAAAAGACTTATATATATGTAATATACATACACTATATATGTGGATATATTAGATCGGTATATATACAAATCCATGTATATACTCATAATTCTCAGCCTGAATCTTATAGTTTGCTATATATATAAACTATATATGTGTATATATATTACATATGTATGTATATAAATACATGTATATATTCATAATTCTCAGCCTAAATCTTATAGTTTGCTATAAACTTTTTAGCTATGTTTTAGCCAAAAGCATGGGGAAAATTATTTGCAGATGTCATTTGCTCATTTTAAATGAACTCCAGTGTACTTTGGAGGCTTAACACACCAGCGAGCTTCCATGTATTTCAGAAAACCTTTTTAGATATACCATAGGGGAGTATCTCTTAAACGAGTTCTCAACACACAGCTCCTAAACAGATGATGACATTTGACTCACTATGTCCCCGATATTCACTTGCTATCAGCTACTGATGGAGAATTAGATTGGCCCAAATCAGGGGAAACCTAAGAAAGATAATGAAACTCCTGTAAAAAAGCAATGACAACTGTGAAAATGAGATTTTTACTACCCTTTCTGTGACCTTTTCTTCTTTTTTTTGACCCTCCTCACAGGCAGCCTAATTATGGCAGGAACATCATCAGTGAGGTCTCAGACAAAGGAAACTGATTCTAGAGATAGCTACTACGTTCAAGAGCCTATCAGATCACGGCAAAGCACATTATGCCAACACTCCCCCTGTAACAATCTAGTCTTTACTGGAGTTAATTAAAGCAATTAATTACCTTGCCTTTCAAAGTAGAACCATTACACAAATAGATAATTTTCCAATGCATACCCATAAGGCAAGTGATCTCTCCGCACTTCCCTCAGTATGCTAAAGAACCTAACTGAACTAAATTATCCTTATTCTTTGTATGTATGACCTTTCAGAAATTCTCCATCACCTTTGTCTATCTGGTTTGTTGTCCTATCTGGTCAGAGAGCAGAGCCACATCTCTGCGTGGACACAAGACTCCAAGCTTAACTAAGCCTTTCGCACAGCAAAGATGGGCGATGCCCCACCTGTGACCACAGTGACAGGAGTCCAGAGGATGGCAGGAGAAGGGCGGGTGCACATTCTGACAGTCACGGCCGAGCTTTCTTCAACAACAATTCCCCCATGTGGGTGATGCTGACAATAATTAGGCAAACAGAATGCCAGACAATTGTAAGAAAAGCTGTCAAACATTTTGTGTTATTATCCCCTGCACAGGCCTGTGATTTATTGTCACAGAAAAAGCACATTTAAAAAAAATCTCGAAACAGTGACATTTTGTTCAAATTACAACCCCAGCTTCCCTGACTGCCTGCAGACTGACATCTCCAGCATCAGATGTAATGCTCGGCAATTTGTTCCCATCAATTGAGCAGTTCTTTGGGGTGGGCTCTAGCCGCCGTTAGGAAGAGCTGATGTACAAACAGCAAGAGCAAAGGACCTCTCAATGCATGGGATGCCAATTGCCTTCAGACCTCAAAATAAATAAAATAACCAACATCCGTATTTCCTTCTTAGATTCTTAGGGTCACATTGGTTCTAAAACTTGAAAAATGGTCTTCTGCACCAAGTATGGTCTTCCTACACATCATCTCTTTGTCCCTCTTCACCCAAGACCCTGTTTGGGCTCCTGGACTTGGTCAAACTATGTTTTGAGGGTTTTGATCTTTTCAATAGAAAATCAAATTTCCTGATGATGTCTCCAATGGCTATAATTGAACCAGAAAGAAAAAGAAATGGCAACAGTTTTAATCCTATTATAGTCCCGTTTCTTTAGAGTTTGGCATAGTCCTATGGATAATTTTTTCCCCCTATGGATAAATTCTTATACATTGAGAGAGATACTGCAAGGAGCCATCCTTGCAGAGGTCAGGAGCCAATGAAACAGATGTAAGGTGCTAATATTATTTTGTCAAACATCTACAGACAGTCTCTAAATTAGGTATCTGGGTTGCTAAGCGTTGAAATGGGCCCTAGAGGTCATTTAATCTACCTTTTCAGCTAATGAGGGAAACCTCATCTATGAGATTTCTTGTGGCTATTCTAAACTGGAATGCTTCCAAGAATGGGGATGAGAAGCCCTCCCATCACAAACATGTGGCTGCTAAAAGACCTAAGACTTAGATCTCCACTGTCTTCAACAGCCCATCCCATTCCTTCCTCAACATTAAGATCCACTTAACAGGGAGAGCCCCTATCTTCTAAATATTGCCTTACCCTTTAAATCAGCAGTCCCCTACCTTTTTGGCACCAGGGACTGGTTTCGTGGAAGGCAATTTTTCCATGGACTGGGGTTGGGGGAGGGATGGTTTTGAGATGATTTAAGCGCATTACCTTTATTGTGCACTTTAGTTCTATAACTATTACATTGTAATAATATGCAATGAAATAATTATACAACTCATCATGATGCAGAATCAGTGGAAGCCCTGACTTGTTTTCACTTGCCACTTACTGACAGGGTTTTGACATGAATCTGCAAGCAACTGATTTATTATGGTCTCTGTGCAGTCAAACCTCTCTGCTAATGACAATCTGTATTTGCAGCCGCTCCCCAGCACTAGCATCACCACCTCAGATCATCAGGCATTAGATTCTCATGAGGAGCGTGCAACCTAGGTCCCTCGCATGCGCAGTTCACTGTAGGGTGTCTGCACTCCTATGAGAATCTAAAGCCGCCGCTGATCTGACAGGAGGCGGAGCTCAGGCGGTAAGGCAAGTGATGGGGAGCAGCTGTAAATACAGATGAAGCTTCGCTCCCTGGCCCTGCTGCTCACCTCCTGCTGTGCAGCCCGGGTCCTAACAGGCTATGGACCACTACTGGTCCGTGGCCCGGCGGTTGGGAACCCCTGCTCTAAATAATGCCTTGCTTGAATAGCCATTTCTTTCCACTGTATTGGAAGAATTCGTTCCCACTTCTTTTTTCACCTTTTTTTTTTTTTTCAATCTTTACACCCACAAGAGTACCTTTTCTTCTCGTGATCCTCTTTTGTTAGAGTTTGGACAGTCATTTAGTATCATCGTATCTTCATTTTATTCAGGTAGATTTCAATTTTTAGAAACAGCCAATAGTCATTTTACTCGAAATATGGCAAATCATGTAGGTTAGCACACAGAGTAAATGAGCTCTAATTTCCTCTTGCCCATGTATCTTCTTTCATTAATATTTTCACACAGCATTCACTACCTCCATGATGATTGGTGGCTGCCAAGGGACCCTCTTACACTAGATTAATCCCAATTGGATGGCACTTAGGACCTTTTCCAACCATATTTCCCACCAAAATGTCTCGTGTCTCATACCTAAGAAAGCTGATAGAGAACTCAATGGACTAATTTAAACCAGGGTATTCCCATCTTATATTTGAACACTTTAATTTACTGAAATCCAATGAACCATTTATACATCAACAATGACTCATTTCCTTAGCTCAAGAAAGTGAACAAAGGTTTGATTCTCTTTCTCTCTCTCATTCTTCTTTATATACAAATGAATTATCCCCACCACCTGCTCATCTAACTCTGAAAGTTATTTCTCAAAGGCAAACCATAAAGGAGGATCAGGTAAGGGATGTACAGAGCTCACTGAAAACCCACCTCAGCTGCAGAATGAACAACTCAAAGGTCTACAGCCTGCGGAAGGCAAGTCCATGGTGTCAACTTTGAAGGTAAAGAACAGCTTCTTAACCAACCTCACCAAATCAATTTTTAACACTTCTGTCCCATGAGCTTCCAACCTACTTTCATAGACCTAGGCTGATAAAAAACAAAAGCATTAGCCGTAAAGACCAAAATAAATGAACTTCCTTTTAGAATTCTTCTCTCTTGCCAAAGTTGATGACTGACTAAATTCAGGGACAGTCAGATTTATATCAATTATACCAACAGTCACGAGAGGTAAGGTAATAGGAATTCACACTTCCAGTAAAACAGATGTTGAAATGATAACTTTGGGATCCTTTTAACCCCATTTTCATCTCTGAGATAAGAAGTTTTGTTTTTTTTTTTAAATTTCCCACATGTGAGCACAATCTCTGAAACACAGTGGCTCATTTTACACATCTGGATCCCTTCAGGCAAGAAAGAGAGTCAGACCGTTTTCTCTCCCTCAGAGTCAGACCTGAGAGTGTGTGGCAAACATTTCAGAAATCAAAGTTTTTTCAAGAACTTTTCATCTTGTTTCCATCCACAAAATAAAAAGCGGGGGCGGGTGGATATCTTAATGTAGCCACAGCTGGGAATACAGTTTGTGGAAGAGACAGGAAGGGAGAGAGATGAAGGACTCCTATAAACTTTCCTTTACCATCTAAATATGTAGAATATATAAAGATTACAACAGAAACAGGTCAAAATGGCCCTTGCTGTACTTTGGGAAATCTTGACTATGAGGACCTTTTGCCGTAAAATGGTGGGTTCTTCTGTCACACTGACTGGAAGTCCAGTCTGGGATGTGCTCACTGCATGTGTCAAGAGCAATTACCCAAAAATCTCTGTGGAGCTTCTCTTCTTTAGGAGACAGGGGAAGCCCAAGCCACCAGTATTCTGCACGTGCACTAACAGTCTGTGCTTGGAGTGGCAATAATTTTTCAGCTCCCTTCAGATTCTATTTATTGGTTATCTTCCCCTTTGGCTGAAAAGGTTTCTCCTTGGTACTAAGCAGGGGCACCAATCTAACAGAGTGTATTAGAAACTGATCTATTGGTATTTCACTGGAGTTCCACTGGGGTTGAAGTGCTCAAACAAAATGTGATAAAAGTTTGAGAGTGTTTTGGGTGACTTTAATCCCAAGGTCCCACTTGGTGGACTCGATTTCCTGCTCTCAGAGATGTAGGCAATGCTAGTTTGGGATGGGAGGTCTGGTAGACCCTGAATACGAGGCAGCTTTTACATCAGCCATTTGAGGAAGATCCCATGCTATCCTGGATGACAAGATACTATGCCTTCATTTACGTGCATGAATAAATTCATGTGAATGAATTATTTAAAGAGGAAAATGTGGGAGTGAGCATTGCATAGTAATTCAGCTCAGTCTTTGCACTGGGTTTTTCAATAAGTACGAACATTTTCCTCTCATGTCCTCCTGCCTAAGACGAAGAGAAAATGATGATGGGGAAGGGATACCATTGATACCAAGGGAAGTTTTGGGATAGATAAAGAGAACAGTCCTTTATGACTCTTAGCAGAGTTTACAATTTCAAATTCCTTTGTGTAGTGTCCGTTTAGTGCTTTCTCCACAGATAAATTGTAAGCTCCATGAATACAGGGAATGTGGTTGCTCTGTTCCTTACTATATTGCCAATACCGACTATAGTTCTTGGCACACAGCAAGAAAGGACAAATAAATACTTTGTCTCCTTTAAACCAACGGTTCGCATTCTTCTCCAAGTGAGAAGCTGGGAAGGATTTTCTTGAGGCTTGACAATGACCAAAGCCAGTGGTGGAATGGAGATTACCTGGTAAAGGTGGTCTTTGATCTCTTGGGAACTCCAGTAATATCTGACTTTGATATCAAATGAGTATAATTCTATTATGTCCTAGACCATGTTGGTGTAACTGGTTTATAAACCATTTTAAGCTGTCAATAGAAAAACTGTCTTATTTTAAAGAAAAATATAATAGCATCCATTTGTTCATTCAAGAACTATTTTCTGAGCCCCTACACTGTGCCAGGAATGGTCCTAGATTCATGGTGAATATGGCAGGTGGGCTGCTCACGGAGCTTTCACTGTAGTGATGCATCTGTGATTGAACTGGTGGGCGTAGAGGCCAAAGTAGCAATTTTAGGCCAAACTGCTCTGAACAAATAATAGGAGACCAGAGAGGCGAGCTAAAATTTTGTTCATAGTTAGTTTTCCTGTCACCTCGCTCACCAACTAAGGTGGGGTGAGGTGAATCTAGAAGCACAGAATGAAGTGGGGAAAGAGGTGCCCAGGGATCATGCAGTGACATTGTTCTTAGCAAATGGCCCTCCTATAATCCCCAAGAAGGTAAGATGTTTAAGCACTGAAATGGCTTTATGATATGGTAATGCCAAATCCGAAGTGGTTCTACCATGTGAACATCCCTTCAACGAATGATCTGAAGTTTGAACAAGCTACAGAGCAGGCTCAAAGCATAGGCCGGGGAGTTGGTTGACAAGGATAATTTAAGTCATGGCGTTACTATTTTCTGGTTGATTCATGAGAAAGTTCCTTAACCTTTCTAAGCATCAGTTTCACCTGTAGGGTGGTAACAATGCCTAGGTTACAAGGTTGTTGTGAATACAAAATAAAATAATACAGTGCAGGGCTTCCCTGGTGGCGCAGTGGTTGAGAGTCCGCCTGCCGATGCAGGGGACACGGGTTCGTGCCCCGGTCCGGGAAGATCCCGCATGCCGCGGAGCGCCTAGGCCCGTGAGCCACGGCTTACAGATATCCTCACTGCTTCTCAGAAATAAAACACCCAGTGGATCTAAGGTCTTCAGGAGAAAACTGACCTTCCTGTTGCTCTTATCCTTGACTTGGAATAAAATTAATTTTTTTCTATGGACATAGAAAGAAAATTCTCTGAGCAAAGGTTAATGGAAGGTAACTGAAAAGTTGGAGAGAGGTAGGTAGATAATAAAACTGGTCGAAAAGCTCTATTATTTTTGCAGAACACTTTATCTCCCATAGGTTCATGACCTGAAGATTACATGGGATGAAGGGAGGCCCTTATCAAAAGCCTGCAACTTGGTAGCTACAAAATCAATTTTTAAATGATTTATGTTATGTTCTTTAGGACCGAAGGCAGTAACTCATTCTCCCTGTGGCACTCAGCTGCCACTTAGATGTTGAAAAATGATTAATTTTTATTTACAGTGTGCCTCCCCTCATATATCACTGGAAACAAGCTTTGAGAGCATAGCATTTCTATAGCATTAAATTATTAACTGAGGGAAGTCCCAGGCAAAGAGAAAAAAAATCTACTAAAAACCAAAGATCTCAGCATGCACTGAAATAATCATTCTGAAAAATTTTCAAGGCCAAATCTTCCCATCTATCTGGTTTAACGTATTTAACATAAGCAGCCCAAAATAGCTTCCCAAGAAGAGTCATTCTTGTATCCAATCATATTACCACTAACTTTAACAATGAGAGGATAAAGAGTTTAGAATTCCTATGGGTTTTGCTCCTCCAGAAGACGGAATTCAGAAAGTTTCTAGAATTTGGTGCATGAAGCTTATTTCAACTTCATTTGAAATGTGTGCATTTGAAAAAATTGCTATAAGGATGCCTCTCCTGGGCCACGACATGCAGGTATTTCTTTCTTTCAAAACTGCAGAAGAACTATATTTCCAGGCTACCTACTCTTCGGCTTGCCAGCCTGAACCCAACATTACTATTACTCAGTCTATTAGTCCCTGAGGACCAACTCTACCTAGGACAAGGTTCACATTTTTCTCATCAACCATATCACCCTAAAACTCCTCTAGCTCAGGGCTCACAATAATTTGATAATAAGGGGCTACTGAGTATGTCCTTTGCACCTTGTGATCTTTAGGTTTGGGGTAAAGACCCTGAATAGCATGGAGGGAGATTAGGAACTACTCTGAGACCAGTGGAAAGAAGTTTGCCCATTGCTTCTCGACACTAGAAAAGTTAGAAGGCTGTGGAGAAGGGTACCTGCCATTTTATCTTCTACTATCTTCTAGGACAAAATTTCCCAAGGGAAGAGTTAGGAGAACTCGGCTTGGTCAATTACCAGCTCCATATTGCAGACCATTCATGGATGTGTGTACATTTTGTACCACATCCGTCTTCACAGTTCACTGCACACTCTCTCCTCATCGGGCTAATGATATTGGTTAAGCTGCAGGTTGGTGCCTATAGATCACCATTTCCTGCGTCATTAAGTATGGCCATATCCCTCCAGTGGGTTGTGAATGAAATCAGTACTCTGCTTCTCTCTCACTAACTTGGATGGTTTAAAAGCATGCTAGCTCATCAGTCAATGGCTTGAACTGGTATGACTAAGGATAAAACATCCTGTCAATACAAGTTATTTATTAAGGGCAGAGGCTGAGGGCTTTCCTTCCTGTTTTTAGTTTGTTTTGTGTATCGGATTCATCATTCATTAGCAAACTTTGGGAAGCCCAGTTCATTAGGTTTGCAGGGTAAAAATGTGGGCAAAACTATCTAAAATAGAGCAAAAAAAAAAGAGGATTCTTCTACCACCATCAAATATTGAAACACTTACACTTATTAACTGGAATATAAGACAAGAAAACAAACGAGTAAGGGCTTTGCTGATGTATTAACAAGATCCTGGATCCTTCCCTTGCGGGAGAAAGACTGCATTTGCTTAAGTCACTTAGATGGGTCTTATGTCTCCAGATAACTTCAGCCATAACCCTTATCATTTGTAAGTGACAGAAGTAAAGGGATGGAGGCAGGAAGAATATATGGACTGCTATCCCAGAAACTTAATAACATTTACTTAGTAAGTAGGCTTGTAACACAGACAAATGACCATTTTTTTCATTAACATTTTCCTACCATGCCACTATTCTGTGTACTTTTCTTCTTCTTGAGTCCTATAGTTGTTTCTAAGAAACACCAATCCAGAGGAAGACACTAAGTTCTCAACACACTGTATTGTAATTGTCTGCTTGGCCCCTCTCAGTTGTAAGTGCTGTGAAAGTGGGAAACATGTACCTTGACCGTCTGTCCCAGCCGCCATTGTAGCACCTGGCGTGCAGAAGGTATTCAGCAACTTTTTATTGAATGAATGAGAAAAAATGATAGACTCTGTCGTTTATTAAGCACCTACTATGGGGTAGTGGTGCTAGGCATTTCACTAATCATATTTCGAATTCTCAAAACAACTCGAAAAGTAGATATTATTTTTCTCATATTATAGGAGAAGAAACAGCTTCAGTGAGTTTCAGGCATGTGTCCAGCACACGGGGGACTGTGCTGCAGCGATTCCCTCCTCTGTGACAATCAGGGCCCTTCCCACATAGTTTCCTGAGTGTCCTGGGACCAGTCAGCAGGATGGCAGGAGGAGACTCATGAATGACAGCTCACCTTTCCCATTGAGCGCTTATCTCTTGGTCAGTGGGATGGGAGGGAGAAGGAAAACGAAATTAGGGAATTGTTGCGGGTGTTTCACATACTTTATCACATTGAATCCTGAAAATGAACTCATCATGCTGACATTACCAGTCTTATAATCAAATGAGTAATCAAAAGTTAGGAGATATCATATAGTATCACTTATATGTGGATTTAAAATATGATACAAATGAACTTATTTACAAAACAGAAACAGACTCACAGACATAGAAAACAAACTTATGGTTACCAAAGGGGAAAGGGGGTGCAGGAAAGATAAGTTAGGAGTTTGGAGTTAGCAGATACAAACTACTATATAGATAAATAGATAAATAGATAAACAACAAGGTCCTATGTATAGCACAGGGAACTATATTCAATATCTTGTAATAACCTATAATGGAAAAGAATATGAACAAGAATTTATATATATGTGTATAACTGAATCACTTTGCTGTACACCAGAAACTAACATAACATTGTAAATTAACTATACTCCAACTAAAAACAATTAGGAGAGAGAAATGACTTTCTCCAAACTCCAGGCCATGGTGCATATGGTGTAGGTACTAAAGATGAAGGTTCCTGGGCCCTGTCCCAGACTCACTAAGGTGGAATTCCTGAAAAATGGGCCCAGGAATCTGGAATCTCCATTTTTGTAACTCAATAAATAGTCCTTAATACAACCTAACGTTTGAGAAGTGCTGTACTATGTCCATCTGCCTCTCAACGCACATTCTTGGGGCAAGAAATTTTTCATGCATTTGCACAATACTAGCAGCCAGATGGTCTATAAATAGAACCACCCCTTTAGCAAACATTAGGGTTGCATTTGCAATTCAGAATACAGGGAATGCCTTGGTAGCCCCCATTAATGTTAACGGGAATCATGTGGCTAATTCTCTATATTCCATGCTGAAAAGTGTTCCCTTTAGAACCAGGAGAGGCTATATTTAATCAAACCATCTGGATTCCTATGCACATGTATAAGGGCAAAAAATAGGTCACAGTTGGTAAGCTACTTTCTGCAAACTATTCCATTGCATCAACAAGCTCCAAAGTCCTGAGAGTGTTCCTGCTCTCCTGCCTCCCTCAGTGGGTGACAGTCCCAGAGCCAAGGAAGGTCAGAGAGAGGGCAAACTTTAAGGAAAAAGAGTTTCAATAGCAAGAAAACAAAAGCAAATCATCCCCTCAAGATAAAAGTATGGAATAAACTTGTTACAAACTATTAACCTCTCCAAATAACACATTTCTACTCCAAAATAACCTCGCTTGCTGCTTAAGGAGAAGCATGAGATTAAGAAACACAATTTAGAGAGCATGAGAGCTCCAAATATGAACTCAGGTTGTCCACGAAACTTACAGACACTCAAGTTCCTGGGAAAACCACGATGATGATGGGTCTATGACCAGGAAGAGAGTCAGGCAGCCTTCACAAGCCTTTGAGAACTCAATTCTATTACTGACTATTTCTATTATAGGAGAGATGGTATAGAACTGTGTGAAGAAGTTTAAAGCAAGAAGAGGATTTATTGGGCTCAGTCTGGATATGAACTTGAGCTCTGTCAAGTCTCGGAGCAGGAAGCTATTGATTACAAGGGCCAGGAGGGCCAGTGGGTCCTGGGCTCTTATAGTTCAGTAGATCAGAAGTCCTATGTCAGTGTCCACAGGGCTGTGTTCCTTTCCGAAGCCGGTAAGGGAGAATCTGTTCTGTTGCCTTCTCCACCTTCTAGTGTCCACCCACATTCCCTGGCTCACAGCCCCTGCCTCTATCTTCAAACCCAGCAATGTCGTATCTCTCTGACTATTCTTCCACAGTTACATCTGCCTCTGATTCCAGACAGCAAAGGTTCTCTGCTTTTAAGAAGCCACATGATTAGACTGGACCCACTGGGAAATCTAGGATTATTTTCCCATCTCAAGGTCCTTAACTTAATCACATCTTCCAAATCCACTTTGCCAAGTAAGGTAACATATTCAGAGGTTCTGAGAATTGGGACATGGACGCGTGTGTGTGTGTGTGTGTGTGTGTGTGTGTGTGTGTGTGTGTGTGTGTGTGTGTGTGTGTGTGTGTGTGTGTGTGTGTGGCATTATTCTGCCGACCACACAGGGTAAGAGGTGGTGAAGAGGGAGGTTCCCAGAGGTTCGAAGGAGCCCAGATAGGAAGCTAGGAGGAGGCTATCTTTATGGGCCTTCAGGTTGGTGCTATCTTTCCAGGACCTTTTAAGTAGTTCAGGCTGGTTTTCTTTTCTTTTCTTTACTTTTTTTTTTTGGCTGCGCAGGATCTTAGTTCCCCGACCAGGGACCGAACCCGCACCCTCGGCAGGGAAAGCACAGAGTCCTAACCACTGGACCGCCAGGCTGGTTTTCTAAAGATCCCCTTTTCTTTATCACCCTCACTGCTACCACCACCATTCTGGCCCATCCCCTCTCACCTGGATTATATACTCATCGTTCCTCGCTGGTCCCCTAGAGTCCTACGTCCAAACCTGCCCTGCCCCAGGCTAATTCTCCATGTAGCAATCAGAGTAATTTTTAAAAACACAGTCATATTATGCCACTCCCATGTTCAAAACCCTTTAATGTCTTTCTCTTACACTTAGAACAAGCCTCCCAAGCCCCTCACCATGGCTGACAGAACCCTACCTGGCCTGGCCCAGGACTCTTCTTTGATCTGCTCTCACCCTCCTTCCCGTGGTCACTGGGCTCCAGCAACACTGCCTCTCTGCTGTTCCTCAATCTCCCCAGGCCAGCTCTCTCCTAGGCCTCTGCCGCACCTGGAATGTTGACTCCAGATCTTTGCATGATGTGTTCCCTCCTCTCTTTCCTGAACCAGATGAGACATCATCTCCTCAGAGAACTTCTCTGACCAACCTCATTAAAACACCAAGCCCTTCCTTCACTCTCTATCTCCCTAGCTGATGTATATATTTATTTTTCAAGTTCCTTATCACTGCTTGACGTTGTATTTCTTTGTTGATTATTTGTTTCTGCCACTAGAATGCAGAAGTTACCTGAGGGCAGGGGATTCCCAAGGAGCCAAGAACAGTGCCTTACACATTAAATATCTGTGTATTGCATAAAGATTTAATTCAACACGTATTTGTCGAACACCAATATGTAAAAGACACTGAGATACGGCAGTGAAAAAGGCATACGGTCTGCCCTTTTCCCTCAAGTGTCCCACTGATTGATTGGTTTTCCTATCCAGAGTCAACTTTTACTGATGCCCAAAGTTTACTTTTTAATTCCCATTTCCCTCTCATGGCTCTCCCCTGTTCTCATTCAGTCAACATATATTTATTGAGCACCTAACCTAGATCCATAATAGGTCCCTCTCCCTGAAATAAGAACATCACGTTTGGGAGGTTTCTTTTGCTGGTGGCCATGATGAGAAGCAGATAAGGGGTAGGAAGTTTCTACGAAGATTCCCGCCTCTAATCCTACACACCTCTTCTTTTTCTCATCCGACTTCATCTGCAAAGATGAAAGCACCTTCACGTAATAACAGAAGCTCCCTAAAATAATCAAAGGGTTTCGGTAATGGGGGAGTCAGGAGACATGGTCCCAGCACCAACAATGCAGAGATTGTGCCATATGGACTGGGTGAGGTCCCTGCAGACCTTGCCACATGGGTCTAGAGGTCACACTAGCTGACCCCCCAGCCAAATTAGAATAGGCATGCAATCCGAATTCCCAGCCCAGCCTAGGTGGCGGTATACCAGGCAATGCCATTTCAACATGTTCCACTTCTTGTTCACCATTGTGCTTGCAATTGCATGTTTTACTTAGAGAACATATGCTAAACAAATGCTTCTAAATTAGCCTGAGCTAATTTCACCTTTGAGCTCACTCTGCTACCACAGCCTATGGCAAATCAGATAGAGCACTGGCACATGCCCTGCCTGTACTACAAGACGCGTGGGGCAGTTAGTTTGGGCTCTCTGTGAGAAGATGCACACACTTTAAATACTCTTAGTAATCAGGAAGTATAAGGAGATACTTCCTGGGAATGGATAAGCCAAGAAGAAGCTCCATAAGGTGTACACATCCTGGTACTGCTCACCGATTTGTGCGGAAAAAGCTTGATGTCAGAAATTTTATTTAAAGTATAAGCCATATGGAAAGCCCCGAAGTACCCTATAGGGTGTCCAAAATTAGATGTCATTTATTCACTCTAATAAGGGCTAATACGGTCTAAGCATAACTCTATACTTTGAAAGCGAGGTCCAGTAATCAGTAATTCACTAAATAAGGTTGTTAAATGATACCACAGCGTTTATAGGTCAGTCTGAACTTTTCCTCTCTCTGGTTTAATGCCTCAGGACGGGGTGAAATTCCTGACAAGTGATTCACAAGGGCACTTGCCCAGCAAAGAGGAGAAGGAAGAAGAAACAGTTAATATGCATGTTCCTCTCTCCATTTTAGCTCTGTTGGGCTGTCAGTCACCTCTCTTGGCCAGAGCACGATGAGGTAGTCCTACTTCTCTGGGGGGCTCTGGGACTCCCAGGACTGCAGGGTGTTGGTATGCAGGCAGGGGGCTGTGCACTTCTCTGACGGCCCTGCCCTTCAGCTCTCCGCCCCCATAGAAAGAAAGCATCACATCGCTGCTTTTAGGTCATTTAGTCCCAGTTGCTCATTTCCTTCTCTGACTAGTTGGGGGTCAGAGGGCCACAGGGAGATGTGGATTAGTCCTTCTGAATGAAATGCACAGGGCGCTGAAGCTTTCCCAGCTGTTTGCCTCCTGGGGTGACATTCACATAATTGTCTTCAACTAAGGAAGCCTGGGGCACCACATCTTACCATGTTGCTAGCTCTGTATTGATGTATCCACATTTGCTCATTGTGGAAATAAACACATAATTTCTAGGATTAAAAATAAACTAGTAACAGCAAAGCTTGGCTGTCCAGCCCAATACCAAAGGGCAATGGAAATTGTGTCCCAGGACTTTTCAACCACAGCCAGGTCAAAAGTCACGGAGTGGGGAAGTCCTGAAAATGAGACTGGCGGAGAGACCATTCGACTCTATGTGGGGGTACATGAACCAGAGATGTGAAACTCTCTTGATCATTTGACATCAGTGCTCAGGAATAGAAACTTTGCAAAAGATTAGGTAATGATACGTGCATACCAACAGCTTCTATTTGTGCCGTAGGAAATCCAGATATAGAAATTCTTGCTTTTTTCATTGGAAAGCTAATTTCGTTGCTGACAGTAAATCAAAATGTTCTATGGCCACCTAAATCATTATAAATGACTAAAAGTTATATATCCCCAGAGAAAAGAACAAATGCTTATAAAACTCAAAGTGCGTCTTAGAATCTGGTTGTTACAAATGGAGACTGGCTCCCAGAAGGTTCTGTAAATGGACAAGGGTTGAAGCTGTGGTTGGTTCTTCCCTTATATTAAATTGAGGTCATGTAGAAATATGAAATTATAATGGCACAAAGTGCCTATTTTCCACAAGCAGTAAGTAGACTACAAATACATGAATTAATTCCTTTCTCTAATGCAAAAGTGCATCAGAGTTAAGCATTTTTATTTAATATAAGATTTTAAGATTAATCGAATTAGAACCAAAATATTTGACAAATGGTTAAATTTTCCAATTCCCCCTTATTTTAAATGAATGGAATAAGGAGTACATACTTGTGTTTTACAATTAAAACACTTTGAAATTGAATCGAAACTATTGTATTATAGTTTTTGTTATCCTGGAACAAGCAATAGTGGTATAGAGAGAAGACTGAAGAATCTGTATACAGCATCACAGTTAAGTCACTAATTCTCACCACAAGGCACCTACAGGACAGAGGGCCCATGAGACTCAAATCAATTCTATCTGAACAAAGGAGGAAATTGTCTTACGTGAAGGATCCACAGAGTTAGCTTGGATACAAATGTCACTCGAACCTTGAACAAGTGTACTAGTTTTTGCAAATGAACCACTCTACCTATGGAGAAAATTAAGGTTAATCTGCAAAAGCAACGTATTCTCTGTGGCTTGGGGTGGAACCCGCTTTCATCCATAGTAGCAGGTTGTCTGGAAGGAGAACTGGACTTAAAGCCAGAAGGCCCACGTCTGAGGCCTTTCTCTTTTACTTGGCCCTTACATAAGCTTGAGTAAGCCATGGTCCTCTGTCGCCTGGTTTCCCCTGGCTTTAAAATGAAGATAAGGATTCTAGCCCTGTCTACCTCAAAGGTGGGAGGTCACATGGGATAATTATGTGCAAGGTGCTTCGTAAACTCAGAAATACTCTAATAAGGCAGGGCCTTGGGCCTGTCCATTGATTTGCAAGGCTCTGCTGGGAGGTCAGCCTGGGAGGTGCTGGGGGCAAGGTGGTGCGGGGAGGGACTCAGTAACTTCTCTCTGCAGGATGGTGACCTCATTCAAGGGGTGTGGGGGGGACCTCTATATACACACCGCAGTACAAGTGGACTCTGAAAGTTTCATGCCCTGGCTCTTTTTTTTTTAACATCTTTATTGGAGTATAATTGCTTTACAATGGTGTATTCGTTTCTGCTGTATAACAAAGTGAATCAGCTATACATATACACATATCCTCATTATCTCTTCCCTCTTGCGTCTCCCTCCCACCCTCCCTAGCCCACCGCTGTAGGTGGTCACAAAGCACCGAGCTGATCTCCCTGAGCTATGCGGCTGCTTCCCACTAGCTATCTATTTTATATTTGGTAGTGTATATATGTCCATGCCACTCTCTCACTTCGTCCCAGCTTACCCTTCCCCCTCCCCATGTCCTCAAGTCCATTCTCTACGTCTGCGTGTTTATTCCTGTCCTGCCCCTAGGTTCTTCATGACCTTTTTTTTTTTTTTATTTTTTAGATTCCATATATATGTGTTAGCATACGGTATCTGTTTTTCTCTTTCTGACTTACTTCACTCTGTACGACAGACTCTAGGTCCATCCACCTCACTACAAGTAACTGCCACAGCTCTTGTAATCTGTCCTGAGAGCTGACTGAGCCCAAGATGTTTACACTCTAACTTGTGAACAGATCTATATGGCGAGCTGTAAAAATCCAACACAGGAAATCTTCTGGTCTGAGTATTGCCAGTTTGATGCCTTTATATTGGCAAATTAGGGAACTGTTTGGAAAGTTTGAGTTTTGGAGCTAATGAAGAGCTGCTTTCCCTTCCCTTTCTGTCCCCCACCTGTTAGAGAAAGCAGAGGTCATCAGACTCACTGCCTCTCTTTGTGACTGTATGTTCCTTAAATGGATGCCTTTATAAAAAAAGTTGGTTAAATTGTTTCAGTGTGTGGCAAAGACTGAGGAAATAAGCCCTGAGATTATGTTTCCATTTGAATCTCTGAGGCTTAATGAGAACAATGGCTGAAAACAAAAGAGCCTTAAACAGATTTGATGTGTTTTCCTCATTTCAGAGAATGTCTATTTGTATGTATTATTCTCTAGCCAGCAAAAGCAAGGTGCCCAGCTCATTCTTTCTCCATGGACTATGGTTTTAAAGGACAGAGACTCTCAGCTATCAAAGGAATCTAGTGATTTCTAATCATATCAAGGCCAGCAAAGTGGATGATATAAAATATCAGGAAGGGGGTGCAGTGAAGGACAGTACTTTTCTTCCTTTGTCTTAGTCAGCGTGTTGATAATTCCAGGAAACTACTACTTCTTTAATCCTTCCAAATGCACTTCAAAGAGGCCATCGTTTTTATTGGACGTCGTTATTCCAGATCGGAAGAAGTTTTTATTCCTCTGCTTTGTTGACACCTATACTAGGCTTCCTCAGGGTTGAAACGATTCACATCGGAGGATTTATTCTGGACATTGGCAATGTCCAATTTACATTGGGAATTATGGGGAAAACCACTTTTTGTGGTGGTTCAGCTTAGAAAGGTTACTTTCAGTTAAATGATGTAGGTTAGAAAAGTCTGAATAGGACAATGAGATGCTACCTAGCAGAATTATTCAACTAAAAATAATGTCACAGGTAAATTAAAAACCGATGACCAAATCCTGCTACATGAACATCACAGTATAATGAGCAAGGATAAAGGAAGAGGAAGTTAACATAACAAAAATATATATGGTTTATGCTGATAGTAACAATAACACATATTGACATATTCTGGTTCTACCACTCGCTGCTTTATTACTCTGACAAGTTACTTACACTGTTTGTGCCTCAGTTTTCTCATCTTTAAAATAGGGATAGTAATAGTAGCCACCTCATAAGGTTGTCATAAAAATTAAATGACATAATCATTGCAAAGTGTTCAGCACAGTGTCTGAAATATTGTAAACACCCAACAAACATTAGCTGTTATAAAGTCAACAATATTTATTATTTGACTGCAAAAATAAATTTAAAAAACAAAGAATAAGAACAACAATAAATAGGTAGACAGTTGCTTGCTATGTGCTGGGCATTGTCCTAAATACATATCATCATTATATTTATTAACATATTTAATCCTAATACCAATTTCATAAGGTAGCTATGCTATAATCCCCATTGTACAGACAGGGAAACCAAGGAAGGCACAGAAAGGCAAAGTAACTTACCTGTCTACGTGATGAAGCTAGAATCTGACCAGGCGATCTGCAGTATCTCAGTGTTTCCTGAGGTGATTTAACAAACTCTTGGTTTTTATAACTTGTTTATAATATCACTGGTTTCTTTTTAAAATATGCAATGGTTATTTTATAGGAGGCATTAACTCTATAATTTATTCACTTGGATCTCTGAAAATAAAGGTATCACAAAGTGATGACATGGGGAAATTAGAGTGACATTGTGTATTATTCACTCATACATGCAAAAAAAATAGTACCTAATGTGAAATGTGGACAAAACAATATACTTAAGCGTTAGAGAGTGAGATCTGGAGATTAAGGGCACTTTGATCTCTCTTTCATTTTTTTCTTACAAGGTACACACTGATAGGATGTCTGGACTCACGACCAGGAGGCCCTTTATCTCTCTTCTATTTCTGTACATCTAGCTCTGATTCTGTAACTAATGCCTGTACAAGAAAACAGAACGCCCCACTTGACATCTGAGCTCTTAAAAATCTTGTACAATTTAATCAATATTCACTTTTTATAGCTTTTTCTCCCATTCTTATTTTGTAATGATTTCCTCTACATTTTTTGATTTGTCTTCAAAGCCCAGATGCTTAAATATTGGTTGCACTAGATCTTAATGGTTACTCCAGAGCCATGGAATTTTAAATTTGATCTTAAGACTTTTAAGACGTGACAGCTTGATGATTTTACAAGGCCCAAACCCTGAATCAAGCCTGTAATTTTAAGACTCAAAACTGTTTTCCCATTGATGCACACATTTTGAAATGTGTGGTCCATAGCTATTTACGAGTAGTTTACAGCTGTTGTCTCTTTGTGCCCAAGATCACGGGAGAGTCCAAGAGGTGACCCTCCAGGGAATGCTATTAATTTCACTCTCATTTTAGACGGCGTTTCCTTCAACTAGCAATTTCCTGGCTCCCTCATACTACACTGTAGCCTCACGGCATTAAGGCATTCACGGGGCGCTTGGGCAATTTATCAATAATGCAGGCTTTTAAAACAGGCAACTTTTTCAAATGCTGGTGAAACAGAAAATGACTCCTGAATAAAAAAGCAAGTACCAGAAACTGAGGGAAAAAAATTACTTAAACTAAGACCGGGGCTAGGTAACTTCTTTAGTATAAGAAGAAGGGATTATTATAATATCAATTCGGGGCACTGTGATATCGGAAACACAATGGAACAATTCCTAATGTTGTAAGGAAACAAGCGATACTCTTTAGGGTAAATTAACCAACTTTTAGTGCACATGAACATGATTTGGGAAGTGCTGTATCTGATTCCATGTTTGAGAGGGTCTGACACCTCTCTTCCCAAGTGTGCATTGGAAATCCTATTCTGGCCCTTCTTTTAAGGGAAGAAGTCAATATATCAGCCTTGAAAATCCGATAGACTTAAAGTACACTGGCACACAAAATAAAATCTATTACCAGGGTGAAAAATTGAAATTTTCCCTGAAGATCTCTAGCCCTTGTCCTCCTACTGTTTATTTAGTCTTTGACTGCTTATTCTTCAACTTGCCTACATTAACATTTTATTCCTGAGTTTCCTTATCTATAAGATAGGGGTAATAACAATATCATAGGATTGTTTTAAATGTTAAGCTCATTCGTATTTGTGACCGGTTAGAATTATGTCAGGCAAAGAGAAAACACTATATAAACGTTTGATTTAAAAAAACCTCTTCCCTGCCTCTTTTCCATTCTGATAAAATAAATCCTTAATATACAAGTGCATCTGTATGTGATAGACCATATGGTATTTAAAATCATGGGACCCACTTTCTTTTTTCGTAAGAAGAAAGCATTTTGGAATTGCAAGATATGAAAAGCAGTGAGTGCCACATTGAAAAGTTAGATAAGGGCAATAAAGAATGGAAAATCCCAGCCTCTTACATACTGAGTGCAGCTTTTTAGGATTATCTCTGGCCCATGTAAATTGCAAAAGCAGACATGAACTCTGACACTGTAAACCCGACTAAAATATGACTCTAAAATATGAATGTCAGCTATTATAAAAGAATCTAATGATGATACAACCTGAGGAAATAAACATTAGAAAATAGCAGGTTATCTTCTCTTCCTTAAAAGTCCTGAAATTTAATTTCACCATACACAGTCACAGGACAAAACATCTGTTCTAATGGAAAAACAACAAAAATCCATTTCTGAAAAGCTCCACAGAGAATTTTTCACATGAGTAGATGGAAATATGGATTCCATTTTTAGATAACTACTCTTTCTTGATGTAAGAAAGCCAGTGGTCCAAAAACACAAATATCACATTTGTTTCAATCCTGAAACTCTGATAAGCACAAAAAGTTGCAACATCATGCTTAATTAACTTGACGTTGATTTATGCATCCTCTCCCTTTGTAAACAGAGTGACATCCAGACACTGGGAATGCTGAAATAGAACATTTCATCCCTGCCTACGGGAGTTCACACTTTAGCCCGGAAGTCAAACACCAAACCATTAAAATATGATGTGATTAGCTCTGTGATAGAGAGAAATACAGGAGCAAGTCGAGGAGAAGCAACGAATCAGATCAACAGTATCAGGAAAGGCTCCTTAGAAGAGGTGACATCTGAATGATGTCTTCAAGGGCCTGTAAAGATAGCCAGGGAAAGGCAGGAGGAATGGTTTGTGCAAAAGCAGAGATGGGTAGAAAAGGAACTGTAATATCTCAGACAGAATTAATCTCATCTACAGCACCTTATCATGTCATCTATATTTCTGTTAGCATGAATATTATGCATATTTTTATGGACCTGCATGGCTCTCTCGGCGAACAACCACCTCCTAGAAGCAGGTCGATCCATCTTTGCATGTCCCGTTTTGTCCTGCACTTATACTTTCCCACGTAGGTTTGACAGAATTAATTAATAAATTACAGTGAGATTTCGCAAGAGTCACCTGTGACATATATTCTTCACCAAAACACTCACTGAAACTCTCATTCACAAGAGGAGCCCTTCGGTTTTTGCAAACATGGCCCCATTCCCAGGGACAGGGCAGGAGAAAATCTTCTCATCTTTTCAAAGCATCTGATCCCCAAGACATTTTTGTGGTCATGTGGAAAAGGGTCTGGGAAATGTGCTCTCGGATGGCATGGCTGGAATGAGGAATGGGAACTATTTTGCCTTCTACACAGTTTCTGGAAAAGGCAGTGAGCACAGAAAAAGCATCTGTGTTGGTCAGCATTCTCAGTGCCGGAGTTGAAAGGTACTATCATGCAGAAATGTCCCATACCCATTCCTACCCAGGGCCTTGCCGAGAATAGCTGAGCAGCGGGGCAAACCCACCAGGGCTTGTGGGCTCTGTCTCAGGACCCTGTGGAGTCCCATCCAGCATTTGTGAAGTTCGCTCTGAAGACAGAGCCCCCTTCCTCGGCTCAGCCCGGGGCCCTAGCCAGATCCACAGAAAAAGAGTTTCATTTCAGAGCCGGAGGGGGCTCTGCTCCCTTTCAGCAACTTACAAAGGAAAGCTTTAAGTATATGGAGGCAGGAAGTTCTGGAAAGGTAAAGGCCCATCTTCTAAAATGGATTTCTTTCTTAAAGAAGTAGAGCAGAGAGCAGCGATTATTTCACCAGCAGCTTTCAGGGTAATATCTATAAGCCGGAATCAGCTAATGATGGTTATTAAAGGTAAACGTTCCCTGATCCTCAGGAAGTGGCTCTTCATCCTGGTGCTTTTGAGGCTTTGTCTTCACTTGAATCTTGGGTGGAAGAAATCCGTCCTGGATTCATCCTAATCAAATAGTCAAAACTGGTGATTCACAGGAGTCTGTTTATTCTTCTAAAAAGTGTGATAACAGTGGATTAGCTCTGTCTTCTAATTCCTCCATTCAGCTCCACCAGAAGAGCACAGCTTTATGACAAGAGCTCTGTATCAGCTGCAGCCTTCTCTCCTCCTTTTAACAGCAAAATAATAAAATGCAGGGAAATGCCACTTTTCCTGTTTTTTTTTCTTTTCCCTTCTTCTACAGCATTTATTTTCCTCACCTAATTCAGCGGCGTGCTGGGAAACTTAACTAAATCTTAAAGGAAAACCTTCTGGAAGGCCTTAAGATTGGAGTTGTAGTAGGGAATAATTTCTGATCCGGGATAAGCTCCTCTAATCAGCTTTCTCATCCCAGGTACAACACAATAAAACTAACCAACATTTGGGAGAAAAAAGAACGGATGTTACAGTTACCCAATAAAGTATCTTTAAACGCCCAGCAGAGGGTAAAGACTTCTGTATCTTTACAGTAGCCAGAATATTGAGTATCATATTGAGGGCATGTATAATGCTTACTGAAATGCAAAGGCGGTCTCGTTTTGAAGTCTGCATATGTACGTTCATTACTGCACTCAGGCACATACAGACTGTTGGCTTATTATTATTATCCAAGATCATAAATGCAAGCTAAAAGACTCTGCTTTCAAAAGCCCTTCCTTCGCCCAACTGCAATGCCAGGTGAGATGCACCTGTCTCATTTTCACACACTTCACTGCTCGATTTGGTCAAGTACCAAAAGGAAAACATGCCATAGCTTTTAAAGGAAGGGTGAGACCCTGTTCTTGCTGGAATTCATTGCTAGCAGTTTTTACTTTTTAAATTTTTTTTCTTTAAATTTATTTATTTATTTAGGGCTGCGTTGGGTCTTCGTTGCTGCGTGAGGGCTTTCTCTAGTTGCAGTGAGCGGGGGCTACTCTTCATTACAGTGTGAGGGCCGCTCACTACGGTGGCTTCTCTTGTTGCGGAGCACGGGCTCTAGGCACGCGGGCTTCAGTAGTTGTGGCACGTGGGCTCCACAGCGCAGGCTCAGTAGTTACGACGCACGGGCTTAGTTGCTCCGCGGCATGTGGGATCTTCAGGGATTTAACCCACGTCCCTTGCATTGGCAGGCGGATTCTTAACCACTGAGCCACCAGGGAAGTCCCACTAGTGGTTTTTATTTTATTTTATTTTTATTTATTTATTTATTTATTTATTTTTTTGCGGTACGCGGGCCTCTCACTGTTGTGGCCTCTCCCATCGCGGAGCACAGGCTCTGGACGCGCAGGCTCAGCAGCCATGGCTCATGGGCCCAGGCGCTCCACGACACGTGGTATCCTCCCGGACCGGGGCACGAACCTGCGGCCCCTGCATCGGCAGGCGGACTCCCAACCACTGCGCCACCAGGGATGCCCCCCTAGTGGTTTTTTAAAGGATCACCATTGCCCCTGTGTACAGTCCTGCCCAGGAAAAGAGAACAGCTATCAAAAGTATCCAAACACTGGCTGCAAGGGGAACTTGACCTCTGATACAGTGTATGTCCAACAGATGCAGACACACTTCCCATCAGCCCTTCCACATCTCTGACACTCCCCCCCCCCAACCCCCGGCCCCAACCACCACCAGGAATCTTGAAAACCCTAGAATTAGCCCTACTCTTTTGTCAGTACAGTGATGACCTATGCTTATACCCAGTTGGTCCTGCCTGATTAAATGTTCTTACTGGATGGATCTGATTTCCATTAGTTTTCTCTCTCATTCATTTCTTCTCAAAAAAGCCTTGATTCTTTATCAAGTCACTAGTTTTACCTTATCAAGCTGACTATTCCACCAGATCTCACGAAAATGCAGGAGCTGCTGAGTTTGCAACACGGTGTCAGAACTGGCCCACTCAGTGCAAACAAAACAAAAAAAAATCCAAACACTTGAAACTTTTTCCTTTCTTCCCCCCACAATGGGAGGAGAGGGATGTGAAAGTGAAAATATAATGAAGTTAGTATCTTGACTGATTTCATGACTTCTCATCCAGTTAAACTGGTGTCATAGTAAGGGTGAGATGCTATTATTATCTTTGATTTTTTGATAAACCTGAAACACAAGTTAAACAAATGGTAAAACGTGGATTTCTGGCAGGCAATGACTTGTAAAAGAGAATAGCAAACAGTTAATTGGAGAGTGTTATATGGTTCAGCAGGGACCATTTCAAAGGTGTTTGCTCAGAACCTCCCTCTCAGAGACACCTACACAAGAGCCGTCAGCTGCCAATGATTCCGAGGAAGATTACATCTTCCCAACACACGCCTCTGTGACAGACCTTTCCAAAATCACAAAAGAAAGCAAAGGCAAAGCGCAAACAGCAAAATCGGATGTCTCTTCATTTCCTCTTGCCCCCAGTCCTTGAAAACACCAAAGCACAGCTCTTTATCTGGGCTTCGCTTCAGCTGTCCTTTCTGCCATACACACAGAAGAATCTGGATGCCCGAGTATATCCTTAACAGTCTTCCCGACAACAGACACTGAAGATGCGATAGAGCTAGACTTTCACTGACAAGGAAGGCTTTGAAAACAGAGATCTGTGATCAGGCAGAAAGAAAATAATAGGAAAAGTCAGTGGTTTGGCATTTTTATCGCCCCCCCCCCCCCCCACTTTTTTTTTCTGAAAAGCAAAGCTGTATGGCTGTTCACCCAGGGATTTTGGTAGAGTTGAGGAAAATCAGGTTTGTAACTGTGTACTTCTAGTGGTTTAAGAGAAGCAGTGATCTTGGCCATAATATAGAATATCTACAAATATGAATCCCAGACCCTTGGGAGGTTAAGCTGGAAAACAAATTTCTCATCTGTATAAAGTCTTGCATGTGAATCTTGTTTCCATTTTTCCCAAAAGATTTCAATGAAAAAAATATATATGTATTTTTTTGGTTAAAAATATACTTTTCTACATTTTCTTGGGTTGTTGCTTAGTCTTATACTGAATGGTTAATGAAGTTTGCTCCCTCAATCTCCTTTCCCATGAAGTTTTGCTAGTGCATGTCAGCCCTGCTGACAACCGCTCACCAACGATGTGCTGCTCTATGCAGCTGAGCAGGAGAGGACGCTACCAGCAATTCTTCAGGAGCTAAAAGGGGCAGATTCCTGTACCCCTGGGAAGGAGCAAGCTTCATGTCCGTATGGGTGGTTATACGGGCAGCCTCTGGGCCTTCCTCAGTTCTCACTTTCATGCATTTTGATAGTCTAGTTTTAGAACCAGAGAATGTCAGAGGTAGAAACATGATTATAAGCCTTCTAAACCATAGAGTACAACGTTGCACAAAATCGTCTTTGCAAAATGGTCCACCAGACCCTGGGAACCGAGAGATGGCGGAATTTTTTCCTTCAGGAGATATTTATTAAGGCTTTATCAACAACTCTGTGAATTGGGTCTTATTATCTTGATTTTACAAATCAGGAAATGGAAACTCAAGATGTTCACAACTGGTAAGAGATAAAATGAGATCTTGAACCCAGGTCTGATCCCAGAGCCTACATTTTTTTAAATTAATTTTTATTGGAGTATAGTTTATTTACAATATTGTGTTAGTTTCAGTTGTACAACAAAGTGAATCAGTTATACATACACATATATCCACTCTTTTTTAGATTCTTTTCCCATATGGTCATTACAGGGTATTGAGTAGAGTTCCCTGTGCAATACAGCAGGTTCTTACTAGTTATCTATTTTATATATAGTAGTGTGTATTTGTCAATCTCAATCTCCCAGTTTATCCCCACCCCCCCTGCAAAGTCTGTATTTTTGATCCACTCTAATATACATCTCTGATGGCCATTCTCTTTAACTTTTTCACAACCGTAGGAAGAAGGTTCTATATCATGACAGATACGTGCTTTCAGTAATACTGTGTAAAAGAATAGCTTCATCAACTGTGAGCTTGGGTTCGGGAGTCAATTTCTAGTTTTTTGTAGTTTTTTTTAAAAGGTCACCTAATATTCCATATCCACTGTCTCAAATAAAATATAACAACAGTTGGTTTAAGAATTGAGCTTTGTTTTATGTCATCCCATCAGTGTTGAGTGTGATTCGTCTAAACCTATGGAATGACAACAGTAGAGAAGCCCTGTGTCACAAACAGAAAGAGGGCGATCACAGTGTTTGCACATGATATAACTGGCTTTTCTTCTGAGCCTGTATGCCAGCTTAGATAATCACTCTCAGTTAAAGGAAGTATAATTATTTTGCTCATACAAGGTAAGGGCACTGGCAGTGCTTTCGATTTTGCTCATTTCTCTTCACCAGATATTCACAATGTAGTTTTCACAACAAAATAACTTGTTAGTCCAATCAATTGAGACAGAAAGGAAAATCAGTCCCATTGGCCCCCAGGCATCAAAAAAGGATGGAATTCTTTACTTTTCATTTGGCTTTTCTTCATGGTTTTTAATAATGGAGTATTTTGCCTGAAGTCTTTTACATAATCTGACTGGAGATTAAATGCCAAAACAATGTTTGAGACGCTAGAAATATTGCAGAAAATCTCTAAGAGAAAAATTTGAGAACCAGAAATGCTGCCTAAGAAGCAGAGATTGTAAGTCTGAGCTAGTTCTCTTTGCTGTTTACTGCTCAGTACCCAGTGCCTCGAATAGTGTCTAGGCACGTAGTAGACAATGGTAGCTAATAGATGTCTCTTCAACGAATGAACGAAATCTACTATGGTGCCCCCTGCAGGTCCTAGAGGAGGACTCTTTCATTCCATTTTTTGAACTCCATTTTATCTTCCAAGAGAGGAGACTTCATTATAGGAATAATCCTAGGTTCACAAGGGGCATCTTCTTTTTATTTGTTTCTGATCCAAGCTTCTACGCGGTAATCTAAGCAGCGAACTCAGAGCAGGACACGAAAGATAGGTGACACCTCCTGTAGTTTGCCATTACCTCAAGTGTGTTTATTTTGAGAGGTAACCATGCTGGAAACATGCTTATGTTAAAACTAATATATGAGCTTTCTTTAAAATGCAGTCATTGATTATAGAAGAGGGTTTTGTGACCAATGAACTCCTTGGGGATACCTTTGATGGCCAAAAGAGGAAAGACTTGGCTACCCCTTAATTACCAGTCTATAAGATGGGAAGTTTACCTTCTAAGGCAGCTGGGCTAAGGTACCAGTCTAATGAGCTTTGTGCTAGGCAACTTATACTGGTGTCTCTGTTCCACTTATGACTGTCTTCAGAGTCCTGAGCTAATGGACAATTATGTTCAAATGGTGTCCATTCAGAACCATTCTTAAAATAGCTTTCAGTTGAAACTAAACGACCATGGACCTACCATGTGGAACGTGGAGCAACTGATGATTCCATGTGCAATGGATCATGTTAGCTTCTAAGTCACATGTGTTTAATTGGTCTGACCAAAGTCATGATTGAACCAGCTCTGTACATGCATTCTTCCTTGCACTTTCAACTTAGACCCAGTGAAGTGGAAGGTGGATGTGATGGTGGGCAGGATGGAATCATACCATCAGGCCATTATGGAGTCAGACTTCAAAAAAGTGACCTCCTAGGGTCCTTAAGTAATGTCTACCCTCTTCCAGAGGAGTAACAGATCATCAACTCCCTAGCCCCTCCAACACACACACACATACACACACACCCCATACACACACCACACACTTCCTAAAAAAAGCATTTTAAGTAATTTGGAGCTCAATACGTGATGCTTTACTGAGCTTCCAGATAAGGTGGTCTGTCAGTAAATATTTATTAATACCACCCTGAGACAAATGTAAAGTATAACATGCAGTATTGTGGTGTCTAGTTGACTAGAAAAGACAAACACAAATGTAATAATTAAGGGGCAATACAGTTCTATAGGTGTGGAATTAAGTGGTTGCTTGAGATGTCAGTGATCAAGGGTCTATAAAACACCTGCATTCCCAAAACGTGTTTGTAAGTTGGCAGCAGTCTATGTATGTTCTCAGAAAAATAAGGGGAGTGAGCCACTCACAAAAGCTTACGTGATCCATAACACCCCTGAACCAGAGACTTAGGGATATAGATCCAGGATGCTCTATCGTTTCAAGGGGAACAGTATCTGGGATGCTGGGAATGTAATTGCCCAGAAGTTCCCTGCAAAGGGTAATCCTATTCCTGGGTCTCTCAGCCAACCAAGCCGAGAAAGATTGTAAATATATGTGTGTGGGGGCATATGGGCAAGGACAAGGGGGGTCTTAGCTCCAGCTCACTATAGCAAGATGATGGGGTCCTGAAGGCTGGAGGAAGGGACAGGGGAGGATAACAGATGGAGACTTGAAGGATGGGAAACTGGAATGGGGGCTCTGCAGGGACTGATAATGAAGAACCATCCTGGCAAGTGGGAGCATGCAAGCTTGTCTCTTCTCCCCCCACCTGCTCTTCATGAACTCACCATGGGAGTATAAGTCAGGCACTTTCTTCCTCTATATCAAGACAGGATAGCGTATGGAGGTTCCTTAAGAAGCTAAAAGAATAGAGCTACCACATGATCCAGCAATCCCACTCCTGGGCATATATCTGGACAAAACTATAATTCAAAAAGACACGTGCACCCCTATGTTCATAGCAGCACTATTTACAATAGCCAAGATGTGGAAACAACCTAAACACCATCGACAGACGAATGGATAAAGAGATGTGGTATATACAATGGAATACTACTCAGCCATAAAAAAGAATGAAATAATGCCATTTATAGCAACATGGATGGACCTAGAGATTATCATACTAAGTGAAGTAAGCCAGACAGAGAAGGGCAAATATGATATAATATCGCTTATATGTGCATCTAAAACAAAAAGAGATACAAATGAACTTATTCCCAAAACAGAAAGAGATTCACAGATGTAGAAAAAAAAACTTCTGGTTGCCAAAGGGGAAAGGGTGGTAGGGGAGGGACAAATTGGGAGGCTGGGATTAACACATACACACTACTATATATAAAATAGATAACCAACAAGGACCTACTGTAGTAACCTATAAGGGAAAAGAACCTGAAAAAGAATAGATACATAACTGAATAGATACATAACTGAATACACCTGAAACTAACATGATATTGTAAATCAACTATACTTCAAAAAAAATTTTTTTAAAAAGACAGGATGGTGTAGTGGTAAAGAGTAAACTTCTGTTTTCTTCTTTCACTCCTGGCTAGCTCTACAGGGCAGAGAGGAAGGATGGAAACAGAAGGCCCTTGCTCATCACGAATACCGCTCGGCCCTGCCAAGCCCCAAGCTGATCATGGTTCCTGCAGGGATTCAGGAAAGGAGACGAGCACACAAGAGCTTATGAAACTTTAATGGGCAGTGGTCTGAAGCAACAAGGAAAAGAAAAAGAAGTGTATTTTTGTGTGAAAGCACTTCCTGGTCTTTTGGCTTAGAAACCACTTCTGCTTTCCCCTTCTGCTGTCCTTATTCACACTGTTCCCTGCAGACGCTCCGCAAACCATATGCAGTGTTTAAGGCAAGGTGGTCTGATCTGCAAATAAACCTGCCCCGGGGCCTGGACTCATGACAGTGTTCTCATGAATTTTCATCTGAAAAACAAATACATACACCCATGGGCCTCACACACGAAATGAACTTCTCATCTGCTTTGCTTTTGTTTAACAGAATCACATTTTCGGAAAGTTAATCATCTGTCATTAAAGAATCTGAAACAAAGATAAGGATTTTTTAAAAATGGGTTTCAAAGGGAATGTATGTTCTTCTGAAGAAAAAGAGAACCTGCAGAAGTTCTACCAGGGAAGTTCTGGCTTCAGTGAGGCTCTGTAGAATGAGATGAGTTGGTCTTTTTGATTTTGCTGGCCATGACTTGGCCAAAATTCCTCCCATCTCCTGCCCGCTGACTTCCACCTCTACCTCAGCTAAAACACTCAAGCTAAGGGTAACTTTAAAGTGAGCAGAGGCATATCCTCATTTTATCGCACTTCACTTTACTGTGCTTTGCAGATACTGTGGTTTTTTGTTTTTTGTTTTTTTTTTTTTTACAAATTAAAGGTTTGTAGTAACCCAGTGTTGAGCAAGTCCTTCAGCTCCATTTTTCTAACAGCATTTGCTCACTTCCTGTCTCTGTGTCACATTTTGGTAATTCTCACGATATTTCAAACTTTTTCGTTATTATATTTGTCATGGTGATCCATGATCAACGATCTTTGATGTTACTACTGTAACCGTTTGGGGATGTCATCAACAGTGCCCATATAAGACAGCAAACTTAATTAATGAAATTGTGTGTTTTGACTGTTCCAGTGACCAGCTGTGCCCCCATCTCTCTCTCCCTCCTTAGGCCTCCCTATTCCCTGAGCCACAACAATGTTGAAATTAGACCAATTAATAACCCTGCAATGGCTTCTGGGTGCTCAAATGAAAGGAAGAGTCAATCAATGAGGCCGACTTCATTGTCTTTTTTTATGAAATTGCCACAGCCAACCCAGACTTCGGCAACCACCACTCTGTTCATCAGCAGCCATCCACATGAAGGTAAGACCCTCCACCAACAAAAAAAGACAAGATTACAATTTGCTGAATGCTTAGCTCTTTGTAGCAATAAAGTTTTTTGCGGTACGCGGGCCTCTCACTGTTGTGGCCTCTCCCATTGCGGAGCACAGGCTCCGGACGCACAGGCTCAGCGGCCATGGCTCACGGGCCCAGCCGCTCTGCGGCATGTGGGATCCTCCCGGACCGGGGCACGAACCCGTGTCCCCTGCATTGGCAGGCGGACTCTCACTCTCACTGCGCCACCAGGGAAGCCCATCAATAAAGTATTTTTTAATTAAGGTGTGTACCTTGTGCTTGTTAGACATAATGCTATTGCATACATGACAGACTACAGTATAGTGTAGACATAACTTTTACATGCACTGGGAAACCAAAAAATCTGTGACTAGCTTTATTGTGACATTTGCTTTATTGCGGTGGCCTGGAACCAAACTGACAATACCTCTGAGGTGTGCCTGTACAGCCCATGTGTTGTGTTGTAGCCAGTTTATCCTGGCTGTTGGGAATCAAGTGTGCATATCTCTTCCCAACTCTATGTTCAGGGAACTCATGTTAGTAGCTTGCAATCATCCACGGTGGAAATATTAGCATCATGGGAATAGGCAAATGCTACAAATCAGGACTTTTCTTTGAGGAGGGCCAGTTTACCAGCAAAGAGTTTTTTTCAGAGAAGCTCAGAAAGTACTTGACTGTTAAGATGTTTCTATTAAATGACTAGGGAATATTAACATATGCACATTACTATATATAAAACAGATAATCTACAAGGACCTACTGCAGAGCACAGGGAACTCTACTCAATACTCTGTAACAAACTATATGGGAAAAGAATCTGAAAAAGAATGGATGTATGTATGTTAAACTGAATCACTTTGCTGTACACCTAAAACAAACACGATATTGTAAATCAACTATACTTCAATATAAAATTAAAAAATTAAAGTAAAAAAAGTAAAAAAAAACCATTTTATGAAAACATATAGTTTAAGAGCTAAATTTAATGCTAAAATGCAATGATTCTTTTTTTTTTCCATTCACATGTGCTATAAAATCATAAATAATAGCATTTTTTCCTTTGGGGAAAATATGAGGATGTAAACTATGAAAGAATAAAAAAGTAGATAGATTAACCAAATCTTTATTTTCAAAGAATAATTTGCTTTGATAGAATCTGATAGAAATGTTAAATTATTTGTAATAATGTTTCTATTTAGAACATATATTAGTATGGTTTATGTTACAGTACAAAGAGCAAAATTTCCCCTTTTCCAGTTACAAACATAATTTCACATTTGGGGGTGATGAGGGAGTCCGAAATGGCCTCTAACAACTTTCTCACCAGC
Organism: Leucopleurus acutus; assembly: GCF_964270905.1. Classification (NCBI taxonomy): domain Eukaryota; kingdom Metazoa; phylum Chordata; class Mammalia; order Artiodactyla; family Delphinidae; genus Leucopleurus; species Leucopleurus acutus. Next base: position 59,605,288 of record NC_139154.1, read on the forward strand.
TTGCTTTAGAGCCCTAAATGCCTGATTTGTAGTCTATCTTTGGCACTGAGCTACTACTATCTTCAGAAAATCTTCTTAAGATACAAATTGGTTCCCTGGAAAGGTAACATGGAAATGAAAGATTATCATATATAGATACAGATATAGATATAATCAGATTAGTAAACAGATAGGATTTGAAGGAGTGGAGCGGAGGACAAACCTATTTTGGTAGGTAGTTGGACCTAGAAGAAGTCTTGAGCAAGGGTTCTATTGGAGGAATAGAGGTCTGGAATAGTGAATTTGCGGAAATATAAGGACACTTGCAGGATACAGAATTTTTGCCCATGATTTGGTCTCAAGTCTGTGAGCTGGACAGTTGGCTCCACTAAATCAAGGCCTCCATCTTCCTCACTGCTGTGCCTTGATGGTACCTGTGTCATTTTAAGTTCAATAAATAGCTGTTGACATAATGAAGAATGTAGCATAAAAGGCAAAAACTTACTGCTTTTCAAAAGTTTTTCTGTGTTTTTCTCTTAGTTTAGAATGTAAGTGAGATAGCATAGTTTGGGCCAATTCTACATCTTCTATTTAATCCACATATAGCATCAATTCTCACAAAGTGTGGAGATAACATCAGATATTAAACTCATGTTCCTTTCACAACAATTATTTCATCTCCTCCTATAGATGGGAAATCCAAGTTGATAAGTTTTCAAAGAAAACGACTGTGGCAGAGTCAGGGCCGGATGTACAGTAACGAATTTCCTGCGATAACTTGCTGCATTCTCATCCAGCTTAACTGTCCTATGAGTCTTTGTGAGATGCTCAAAAGTAAAAGAATTACAGCAAAGGGAAATTGTGTCTCTAAAAAACAACAACGCATTTGTTGAAACCAGAAAACAAAGAATATGATAGCTGCTGTAGGTAAGTTTTGTGTTTCGGGCATCAGGATTCAAAGGACCATAAAGATTCCATTGCATCTAATAATGAATAATTACTTTTCTCTTTTTTCACAGGTACTTTCAAGCAGTCCAACAAAACCAAAAATGTTTCAAGCGACTTGGTTAAACTCTAAGCAACTCCTCTGGCAACTCTGACATTTTCCCCACGGTTTGTGCCCATGACAGAAATGTATAAGCAATGGGCATGTTTTCTAGGCGCAAAGATTCAATGCAACACACAGCAGGCAAAGTTTATGCCACTGAACATCTGCGTTCTGGATTAGTAGAAGTGTTTTCTCAAGCACACTTGCCAGCCTCCAATGTAAAGCCACAGCTGAAACAAAGGGAAGACATGTCCAAAGTATTAATCCGTGGCTTTAAGAATTTATGATTCCATGACTTTACATCTGAGTTCCTTACTCCATTCAACAAAATCTAAAAAATGAAAACAAAGTCTGCATATTATCAGTGCGGGGGGATAAGTTTTGCTGCTGAAATTCTAGAAGTTACCTGGATCTCACACTAGGAGTCTCTTGATAAAACCCAGGGCTCCACTGTCACAACCTGACCCACCCTCATTTGGAAATGAGCCACTGGGGTATTTTTTTCTCAAAGAAACAGGCAAGTGGGGGAGGCGTCTATCAATGGCATAATGGGGCTTTGCATTTTGAAAAGGACTGGTGGTTACTCTCTCTCCTGTCACTCCAGAGCCCCACTGCCTCTAAGGTCTCTGAAAGGACCACATGACCTCAAATAAAGAACAACTTCCCATGTCCCTCAAAAAGCCCTTTGTTATTTTTATTAATGTATTTGACCCACTGGATTTTTCAGTCAATGTAAAGTTTTTATCATATTTTCGTAAAACAAGCTAAAATGGATTCACTCTCAACTTCTACTGGGAGGTTGATGTCATACTCAGTCACAACAGCACAGCGATTACTGGAAAAACACCTTTGTCTCCTTCAGCACCCACCAGATCACGTTGAAATTCTTGTAAGTTACAAATCATTAAAAACACCTGTACAGGAATAAAGACGCAGATGTAGAGAATGGACTTGAGGACACGGGGAGGGGGAAGGGTAAGGCGGGGAGGGGGAAGGGTAAGGCGGGACGAAGTGAGAGAGTGGAATGGACTAATATATACTACCAAATGTAAAATAGCTAGCTAGTGGGAAGCAGCTGCATAGCACAGCTTGGTGCTTTGCGTGCACCTAGAGGGGTGGGACAGGGAGGGTGGGAGGGAGACGCAAAAGGGAGATGGTATGGGGATATATGTATATGTATAGCTGATTCACTTTGTTATACAGCAGAAACTAACACACCATTGTAAAGCAGTTATACTCCAATAAAAATGTTAAAACAAACAAACAAATAAACACTTGTACATGCAACACACGTCAGAGATCTAATATCACATTAACTTGTAGTACCACATACTTAGCCGTGTAATTATTTTATTTTTAGTCTTTACATGTACGTGGTGAGTTCAATATAAACTACATAAAGAGTTTTTACATGTGATACAGTGGAAGGAAAGCAAGAAAAGAAGGAGGAAACATTAAGCGATGAGATCAACATACAGGGTTTTTTCTTTCTAGGACATTTGTGTCCTCATCGGGGCAGTGACAAAAGAAAATGGTTGGTTTTTTTCCAGAACTTTTCTACCTATGATGTTAACACATACGAGAGGAGTCTCCAAGTGCTTACTGCTGACAAGTCAGACTATTGATCTGTCCTTTCTCTCATTTTTATTTCCCCACCTCATAACGTGATAGCCTTTTTGGAGGATTTGGCAATAAAACTGCTAAACAGACAAGGAATGTCATGTGGGGCTTTGGGCTTTTTCTCCAGTATCTGAGCTGGACTTGGGGCCATGCTGCTGTGGAACAGCTGCTTCCAGAGACCCCCACCCCCCACCCTTTGGAGATATCCCTTGTCACTTGTCACGATTTACATGATTATCCATCATGAGGACAAATCTATCCCAGGAAAACTCATCTCAGGATATAATATGGTGTGGATTCAAGACCTAATAGAGAGAAATACACCCAGAGGAGTGATTGTGATCTTTTAAATCAACAGAATCTTGGAAGCCTTCTGTAAACCGACTTCAGAAAATAACAGTTCCCTTCTCAACATACCACTGTACTTTTCGACTTGTCTTTCGTTAAGTCATTCTGAGGAAAGGGCTGAACCTGGGGATTTTAGACCTTGGATAGTGCCAACAGGGGATAAAAGAATGTTCTGCTATCCTGTCTATTATCTTTCCAAACTCAGTAAGAAGAGCGTCCATTCCTTCATCCATCTAGTGGACTTTCAGGAAGGGCAGAGAGAATAGGCATTTAGAAATTCATCTTCAACTGACTTTGAAAGACCACAGATCATGGTAGAGGAGGGCCTGTGGACTTGTCCACCTTCATCCCGGGTTACTTCCCCCCTCGGTCTGTTCAGTGCCTTCTCTCCCTTCTTTGACTAGATCACATTTTTTTTTCCTGCCTCAAAGTCTTTGCACATGCTCTTTCTTCTGTCTTGAATTCCTTTTTCTAAATCTTACTTTGTACTTCAGGTCTCTATGCAAACACTACTTCCTTAGCAAAGAATTTGCCTGACCACCTAATCTAAATCAGGTACCCCGTTTCAGTCTTTTATTGAACCCTTTCATTTTTACTTCTTTTTTTTTTTTTCTCAATCTGCATTTACACTTTGGTTTGTCTCCTTTCTTATTTCTGTGATTCCTACCAGCATGAGAGTCTCACAAAGGCAGGGAACATATATGTAACACGCAGTAGGAACTAAACAAATATCTGCTGTATCAAGGAATTTTTTTAAATGGTGACTAAATGGAGTCTCTGAAAAAAACACAAACCTGATAGCCATATTGAATTTTAAATAAAGTTGTACTGACGTTATTGTGGCCAATTAAATAAACTTTAAACTTGGAGTTTTTGAGTTTTACACAAATCGGTGAGAGTTTCAATCATTCATATTTTAAAATCACATTTTTCTCAATAGGAGCATGTCCTCCAGGTGAAATTTAAATACTTCATGCCTCCCATAATATCAGAATCTTTTTAATATCTAGCATTATTGGGCTTCGTAAGTTCAAGAAAAATCACTGTATTGATGCTAAGTGAAAGGCAGAGAAAGCAATTCTATTAAGCTTTTGACCTAGCTTCTCTCTGGTTTCTTCAAGGCAACTGAAAAGTTCTCAACTGGGTACAATTTCTGGGTGGCTATTCCACTGCTATCCAGAGCCATACAGATGGAGTATGTTCTACAGACTTATCTATGGTATATTCATTTATATAATTTTTTGTCATAAAAAAGGTCAAAATCTTGATGTCACTTAATCAAGTTGTAAAATAAAGTATCCAGATGTTACTTTAGAAACGGTGTTAACTGGTACAGAGTTCAAGGCATTTCAATTATTATATGAAGGTTTATGTGGCAGGTTTAGTAAGCTTTGTGTATGTAAAGTGTGGGGATCAACAGAATCCATGACAATCTATTTAATATTTTCAATAAAGTGCTGAAGGGCAAGTGGGAAATCAACTAGAATCTGCTGCTTACACCTCAAACTGCAATGAGATGTCTTTATGGTCAAAATTAACAAGGAGATTATTTATACAAGAAGATTATTTGTGCATTCCCTTTAATCCAGCAATTTTACCTCAAAGAGCTTATTTTACAGATTTTTTCGCAAGTGCATAAAAATTCTTAATGTAGCATTTTGGTTTAAAAAAAACAAACCTAGAAACAGCTTAAATGTCCATCAGTATGGGATTTTCTTCTTCCTGACATACATTGCTAGCTATCTGCTAGAAATTGTTCTAAGCATTTTCACACAATTACTCAGTTAATTTTCATAACAACAGCAATCTTCAATCCTTAAAGATGAGGTAAAGTAGCTTACGGGAGGCCATAGAGATATTAAGAGGCCAAGCTATGGTTTGAATCCAAGGAAGAATTTTTAAAAATGAGGTGGACCTAAATTTACTGATAAAATATCCAGGAAATATTTTTAGGTTAAGAGAAGAAGCAAGTTGCATAATTACAAATAGAGTTCTAATTAAATAGCACTATTTATGTATATCTACATATGCATATGCGTGCCTAGAAAAGGTCTAGAAGTTTCTGTCCAAACCAATCAGCAATTATGTCTTATTTGTAAGCAGAGGTTTAAAGTGGACTTTCATCTTTTACTTTTTTTAAACTTCTGAATAATTTTAATTTTATGTTTTAAATGGCAAAGAAAAGATATATTTCTTGGGTTATTAAAATAAAATTAAATGTAATTTAATTCCCATTCCCAACCCTGCCCTAAAAGCGACCAGTGAAAAGGTATAATGCTTAATGGTCATATTTTTGTTTCCTAATAATGAAAAGATGTAATGAAAGAATCTAATTTTATATAGCCTAAATTCACATGTACATATACTCTGTATGTAGCAAATCTACCATTCTGAAGAGATGACTCCGACTGAGGAAAAAAAAGAACAGAAGGAATGCCAGACTGCTAAGTCCAGACCTTCCCCAAATTTCTTTAGACACACAGTATTTCCAAGAAAAATGATGACTACAGTGAATTCATAAAGATAACAAAATTACTTAACAAGGAATGAACTGAAAAGGAATACACTCAACAGAAAAATCATAATGGAATTTGTGACGAGCTGGTGTTTAATGCAGTCATTCTAAAAGGATTCACGTATTTTTCCAAAAATAGCTGTCTATAAATATGACTAAAGAAATGAGAAAATTCTTTGTCCTGATAATCATTTTATTGATTTAGTGTTAGACTATGAAATTCTTCTATGTGATGAATGACGAAAGGCAGGATAAGAGTCCATCAGATTTCGATCACAAGATGGAAATGTGGTGCAAGAAAGGCCTGTCAGTCATGACATTATTGACAAGGAATTTTGGTAAATCCTCTATAGTGAGAATGTGATCAAAGATGATTAATCCTGTAAATTAAATTCAATTTAACAAGCTCCTATGAACACAAGAACTTTACCCTTAATCCCTCCACGAACAACCGACTTTTGGAATATACTACATCTAGAGACACAGCTATCTTAAGGCTCTAGGGCAACGTTCCTCTTTCCTGCTTCTCTAACAGCTCACTCCTGACAGCAGAAGGAGGGGAGGGGAAGAGTGAGGGTGTGCCTGAGGAAAGGAGGCTGTGGGTGGTGGAGACTGAAAGACAGTCCCAGCATCCAAGCGCCATCTTGAAAGCTGAGAGTTGCCCTTACTGCTAGAAAACGTGTCACCGCTCTTGGGCTTTGGCAAGATAACCTAATAATTTACTCAGTTTTTCAAAGAAATGAGGAACAAGCGTCAATCCACTTTCCTTAATCCATTTAGTCAGATCTGATTTGCATTGTACATTAGTACTCCCTTGGTGGCAGGTGAAGAATATTAAAAGTGATTCTCAGGCTAGAAAGTGCTTCAGGTATTTTTTTCTTAACTAGGACAGCCCAAGAATGACTAGGTCCCCAAATTTCTAGGAGTGACATCTCCTTGTTGAGAGCCACCTAAAATATGCAGATGCTGTGGCTCAACTCCTAAGAACTTTTAGTTGTTTAACGCGACAGAGTGAAGATGCCAGCCAAGCAATAGCAGTAAACCGATTTCTTTTTCAAGAGGGTGTTAGGCCTCATTTAGGAGATCTATTCAACTTCCAGGTAAAGCGAGATTTTGCTACCTTCTATGACTTTTTGAAACATTTTCCTATTTTCTGCCATTAACTATATGGGTGGGATAAACTAGCTGATGATCTCTTCAAACTCTCCATTAACTAAGGGACTTTTGGTAAGTGGATATTTAAAATTGCAACTGAATGCTAAATTATGTGTTTTCTATACGTAAATGCATGCTAATGAAGAGACACACTAGGAGTGAGACAGGCTGGGACTTGGGACCCTTTGCTGTAGGGCTGCAGTGCTTGCACCTGGACACACCTCTCCTCCAGCAACAAAATACAAAGAAACTACATGGGACTAAAAATAACTGACTGCGGGCATGCGCAGCGGGGGCAAATTCTGGACCAAAGGATACAAAAACACCCCAAAACACCCGACTGCCACATCTGAAGAGCCGGCAGCAAAAACTGGGTGTCAGGAGCAAAAGCTGGGTACTGCGCATGCCTCCTGCACACACCACCACAAAGGGGTGGGCAGAACACCTAAGCCATCTAAGCTCTGGCCCGGCCACTGGATACACCCCTACACTCACCCTATACAAGCAACAAGCTCACTGCCCCCTTGGGGGGCAAGCAAGGGAACCTGTCACTTGCTTTTGCTCCCTTCTGCAGCGCCGGGGCCCCAATAAACAAACACTTGCTTGAATTTCTTGTGTGGTCTCTAGTCAATTTCTATTGATTGGGGAAGGCCAAGAACCCTTGTCAGTATCAGGAGTAGCTACTATGTACTTAAACATCCATCATTTCTCCTGCAAATGTGTTGAAACAAAATACTGAATATAAAAGATTTGTTATCTAATGTACAAAACTCAAACTGCCGCTATAAGGCAAGCAGAAAAAGTGAAGATTTGCCTCTCTATAGAATACTTTTAAGGAATAAGGTAAGTCACGGAGAACTGGACAAAACTGAAGCCATTTAAAGCCAAAATTTTCATTGTTTTTCATCTGTAAAAAATCCACCCCTTAATATGCCTTCATAGTACAATTTCCTAAATTCTACTTTGGATTCCTTTTTATTTCTCTTTTTACCAAATAAAACAAAATTAAAGACAAAACTCTGTTAAAAGTATTCAATGGAAAAAGGAAAACAAAACAGCTGAGTCATTTTAATTAATTGTATTTGTTGTCAAGCTGGTGAGCTCCAGGCAGTGTTTTATATTTATTCCTATTAATTGTCCTTATTTTATTTCTGACTCATTTTACATCCTTTGAGAACTGTTTGTTGATACTGAAACTGTCACATAGTGCCGTTGCTCCTTCCTTTATGTCATCATCAGGTTCATTAATTATCCTGTATTTTCACCCAAATAGTTGACGAAGTGTCAGACTGATCCAAGGACTATTCTGTACCACTCAACTAGAGGCTCCCTTTGACCAAGCTGGCATTGAGCACCACACTTTGGTGGTTGTTACTTATTAGTTGCATAATCAGCAACTATTATGCATTCATGTGAGCTTTTATGGTTTGCAGCACGCTTTCTTGTGCCCTTGCTCACATCATCCTTACAATAGTGCTGTATGTAAGTTACTACCCTTTTTTTTTTTTTTTTTTTTTTTGCGGTACGCGGGCCTCTCACTGTTACGGCCTCTCCCGCTGCGGAGCACAGGCTCTGGACGCGCAGGCTCAGCGGCCATGGCTCACGGGCCCAGCCGCTCCGCGGCATGTGGGATCTTCCCGGACCGGGACACAAACCGTGTCCCCTGCATCGGCAGGCGGACTCTCCACCCCTGCATCACCAGGGAAGCCCGTTACTACCTTTTTATGAGCTATTTATGCAACTCTGATCTCATATTTCTGTCTTGCTCACAGGACTATAATGAAAGCTTTTCATCAAAGTCTTGTTGAAGTGAAGACACCTGGTACTTATGGTATTTTTCTGGTCTTATCACTAGGAACTATGTCAAAAGACAGAGAGATAGAAAGTGAGTTGCTTGAGGGCAGGCATTGTACCCTACCCATGCCCGAGTTTCCAGGTTCAGACCCATTAACTGCATGATATGTCAATATATGCTCAATAATCGTTTATTGGGAGATTCTCAGATGTTTGAAGAAGTTGCTTAGTGGTCCTAGAGATGCCGCTTTCTTATCGTGTGACTCAGTCTCTAAGAATCTGGGTTCTACATCTGAAACAAAAAAGTGCTAAAATGTTCTAATATCTTTTTCAGCTATAAAATTCTACCTGGAGTGACCACTGCTTACCTTGTAACAAAATGGGATGATGACCCATCTCCCCTAACTCTATCTAGTTTTCTGAAAGAAGTTAAAAATACGTATATTTTTGTGTCAGTACAACCTGATGGGCTTCCCTGGTGGCGCAGTGGTTAAGAATCCGCCTGCCAATGCAGGGGACACGGGTTTGACCCCTGGTCCAGAAAGATCCCCCATGCCGCAGAGCAACTAAGCCCATGCACCACAACTACTGGGCCTGCACTCTAGAGCCTGCAAGCCACAACTACTGAAGCCCACGTGCCTCGAGCCCACGCTCCACAACAAGAGAAGCCACCGCAATGAGAAGCCCGTGCCCCGCAACAAAGAGTAGCCCCCGCTCGCCACAACTAGAGGAAGCCTGCACGCAGCAACAAAGGCCCAATGCAGCCAAAAATAAATAAATAAAATACATCCTGAGACAAAATCAGTGTGTTGTCTCCACATTGTGTAAATCAAATATTTAATCATTTAATGTTGACTCTAAAGACTCAATGTGATGCCCATCATTTGGAAGCTTGGAAAAAATAATGCAGACTGGATTTTTCATCCAGCTGTTTAACATCTGTAAATATGAACTCAGAAACCCTAAAGTGCATTATTGGAAGGGTAGTGATCTTAGCATTAGGAGATGGACAGTTCCAGGGAATGAGTGAACCTTTACTGACTCATCTGCAGTGGGTCCTTCCAAGAGGAGGGGCTACTATTTTAATATGGTAAACTGAAGAATTCTGTCCACAAACTAAGAGAAAGATGCATGGCTTAAGTGTGAGTTTCATACAGACTAAGAGAATTAGGAAATACCTATTCTAAAAAACCCTAGTGTCTCTGTTTACTGTGGCTAATTAGTGTGTGGGTCATAGAAATGGGGCACACACATCAAACACAAATTGGCTACTTTGTCCTGCAAATTGCTTCCACCTGCCTCCTACTGGGAATCATACTGATTTCTTGGCCATTTTCTTCCCATAAATGGATTAGGTTATAGGATAGGAAAACAGGGTATACTGTGTTTTTAGCAGCTTTATGCTAAAAAAGGGATTTATGAATGAAATCTGCTGTTTTTATTAAAAAGAACAATTTACTAAGGCATTTTTTTGGGGGGGGGATGAGAAATGGGGAATAGTGGAGGTGGTAATTTTAGGGGAAAAACATACATAGACAATATTCACCAACTTTTGCTGTCCCACAAGGTGATGAATGAGTTTAATCTTTTTAGATGAGTTCCAGATAAGTCCTACCACATTTCCTCTATTTTGAAAGAATTTAAAAGGCTAAGGTTTCAACATTGTGGTCAACGTGTAGCTCGTAAAGTGGTAGTAAATTACATACTCTAGAGCACTATTGTAAGGATGATGTGAGAAAGGGCACAGGAAAGCATGCTGAAAACCATAAAAGCTTATATGAATGTGAAATATAATTGCAGAGTACTATTATTGATGGTGAAATCAAATAAATGACTGTTTATTTAGAATTTAGAAATGTTTTTCCAGAACATTCAGAATGAACGATTTATATGTCTACAGCAACTAGTCGGTCCATACTCTGCCCTGGACTTCATCCCTCCTGCACTCCCCACCCCCGGCCACATACAGGGAATAAGGAGGGTGGCAATGTATCTGGATCCACTGGGGGCAGAGGTGTAAGCTACTCAAAGAGTAAGAAAAAACAAAGTTCCAGACTCTTAATTCTCCAGCATGATAATTGCTGGAGGCATCTCTCACCAAGTGACCAGGATTCAAGGCTGCAGGGCATTGCACGACCCACCTCTCTGGGCATCAAAACCAAGTGAGATTGCTGTGCTGCCCCTACCAGCTAAGGTTTCTGTGGCTCTGTGTCACAATTTGTTTCTACATCTTCTGCCATCAGGATCCTGGGAAAGATGTCCATACTCATTATCCAGGAAAGGAGTTGATTGCCTAAGTGATCTGCCTGCTCTCCACAGAGCGGGGAAAACCTATTAAAGACACTTTAAGCCACAAGATTGCACTGTCAGCAGTCAGGCTCTCCTCCTTTCTTCCTCTCTTTCCCTCATTCTCTAATAGAAATTGTAGGTAAACTCATTCCCTGCTTGGATTGTTCATCTCGAATTCAAGAGCCCTGGAACATCTGTCAAGCCTGTTCTGAAGATGGGAGACGGGAAGGGAGATGTAGGAAAGTTACAAATTGCTGGCTCAGTTCTCAGGAAGGGGCGCTGCAGAAACGGTCTGGAAACATTTGGACTCACGAGGGTGATGATCCAGGGGATTGGGGAATCGGCTTCTTGCCTGCATCCTCCCTCACCTTCAATTCCATCACTCTCTACTGCACCTGAAAGAGCTTCCCATGTGCCTCTGCCCAAACATCCTCCCAATGGAAATGCAGTTGGGTGGAAGTGTAAGCCCTGGGCCATATTCTATGCTCATGAGAAAAACAAACCGAGTAACTTGCCAAGGAGTAGTCCTTTGTTCATACTAATCAGTCTAGGGCAGTGGTGACAGAGTAGTGGCAAAATCCCCAGAAGAATCTCCCTGTGAGCATCCCTGAGCCTTCCTGAACCCCTGCACCCCATGCTCACGTAGATACCCCCATCGCAGTCCTGGCCCTCGGGAAAGGAAGTGAGTGCATAGCGCCAATACCTCCAAAGGGGAAAGACGTCATACCTTCTACTTGCTTTGGCGACAAACGAGGAAAACAAGTGTGGTTTTTAATTTCCCATGCACCAATTAGCCTCTCAATAAGATCTAGGTCACTTAAGTCCCTCTAATACATACCAGGCAGGCATTAGGTACTACCTCCTTTTATCCCCCGAGCAATCCTATGAAGTCACTATTGGTATTACATCCATTTTACACACGAGAAAACAGGCTTGGAGAGGTCACGTAGCTAACAGAAGGTCACACAACTAGTAAACCGTGGAGCCAGGATTCCCAGCCAGCTCTGGATGATTCCAAAGCCTTTATGTCCCACTTCTTTAGAAAGCTGAGTGCATGAAATCTAGAATGTTCTATCCCACAGAGAAGACATTGTACATTTCCTATTTATTTCCTTGGCTAAGTCATGATAAAGCATTGCTTCAGCTCCTCAGAATAAAACTGGAACAAGATGTGTATAACAGACCAGAATCCTTCCGAGTCCCCCTGTGCCCCTGTGAGCCCAGGAATTCTCTGCGGTTCAAACCTCAGACACAAGCTCCGAGCTGCAGGCCCCTGAGCTTTGAGTTTTGTCAGAGCCCAACAAGCAGACCCAAGAACTAGGAAGGAGTAACCAACACGTGTCTTACACGGGTAGGTTAAGGCAACTCAGTTCCTATTCAGGAAGAATCAATATTTAATCATCCTGTCTGAGGATAGGAATTTTTCAAGGTGAAGAGAAACAGGAAAGTGTGATTGGGCCCTACAGTCTTGTAGGAACAGAGCGGGGGAAGGAGGTTAAGGAATTTCATCTGGTGGGGAGTCAAGAGAGTCTAGCTTTCCACCCTGCCTCTTGTACCAACTAGCTCCACAATAACAAAAACAAAAATAGCGATAACAATTTTTGTTCACTGTATGCTACGTTTTGATAATTCGGCTAAGTGCTTTATATGTATTATTTCCTTTAAGATTTAGAACAACCCTCTAAACCCCTTCTTAGAGTTAAAGAAACTAAGGCTGGAGGAGTCGATGTAACTTGCCCAAGGCCATAAAGTGAGTTGGTGGCCAAGCTACTGGTAGAACATAAATATGAATCCAACACTCAAATTTAGGCTACTCTGCCCTTCAGAGTCTGTTTCCTTATCCATAAAATTCTGACCGTGGGCCACAGGATCTGAAAAGCACTTGCATGCGTAGCTCTGGGGTCCACGGAGATCTCAACATCTAAAACAGGCAAAAAAACCAATATGGCATTTTCACATTCTCCCTCTCTTGCGGACTGTAAACACTAGCAAAATGAATTGACTCTGTATACTGTGTCTACACCCTGCCAGAATCGGATTTATTTTGGACAAGTGACTGTTTCCAGAAGTATAATTCTCAGCTGACCCTATGATGCTATGTTCCTTCAGTTTAAAAACTTTATACTATTCCAGGTTCCCCCATCCTCTCAAGAGCAGGAAAGAATCTTTCCCAAAGAGGAGGAAATTTTACTTCAAGTACGATTTCCTGCTTAACTGCAAACATATGCGTCACATTCTAAGTCTAATCAGTGGCCCAAGGTCTCCTGGGGTCAACCCTGGGGGTTGGGGGGGTGGAGAGTGGAAGGAGGAGATACTGTCTAGGTACCCACTGGTACCTTCACTCCAAAATGGATACATGGGCAGAGTACAGGGAGTTGTGGCAAGCGTAACCCATGGCAAGGACAAGACGCTGCACTAACTCACTTTGCTTTTCTTGGACCGTCTCGAGTTTGGGGGACCTCTAGAAGTCTGGTTGCTTGCACTCCTGTGTGCTCCTGAAGTACTGGAGGAAAAGGAAAGCACAGATGGCAAGGACTTGATGTCAAGGCCTACTCATAATCTGAAATCAAATTAGGGACACAATTCAGAAGTACCATTTGCTATCAAAACATACTCAGAAGAATCATTGGTGGGTTCCCCGAAGATTAAGCAACCTGTCCTTCTGATAACAGGATGGGGGATTCTGGGTTTTCCAGACCTCCTGTTGTTCAAGTCTGAGCTAAGTATGAGACACAGACAATTGCTGAAGCTAATCTGGGGAAGAGAGAGGAAGACCGGTTCCTCTACTAAGGGACGCGGCTCTTCACCCAGCCAAATCTGGGCAGTGGACACCTCTCGCTCATTCCCAGAGCAAGTGAAACGTTCCAGGTCATGGTTAGAAGTCACAGGAACCTGGGACAACAAGATGTCGTTTACCAAGACAGCTTGGTTAAGTCTACAGCTCCTTAAAAAGGGTTCTGGTAGCTTTTGAACAAACACATGAAACAAAGACCTTTAACAGTGCTCATAAACTTGGATAATGCCACATGTTTAAACACCATGGTAGCATTTTGACCACAGGCAAATGCAGAAGGGCCGCCGGGACACGGACCCCTCAGAGATTTCCTTCCTCTAGTTCCTATTTGCCCCTTTGCTCTGATTTTTAGTCCGCTTGATCCTTTGTGAAGGAAATAAGGAGGATGTTGGAAGAGCAACTTTCAATATCCAGATTCCAGACATATCAGCCTGCTACAGACAGAACTCAAATCCAAGGCATTCCTGGAATCCCCATGTTAATTACCACATTATCAAGTCCTGGAAGGACTATGAGCTATTGTAGAAAGATTATGAGTAACTCGATTCCCCTAATGAACTCCAGCCACCCAGACAATGGAATGACAGCCTGTAGCCAGCCTGGGCTGCTGCCTCTCGCCCCTGCAGTCTCAGAGCCTTGGCCTCCCCCGGGTTTGGCACGTGGCCTGTCCTTTCCCACTGTCAGCCCCCTTGGCGCCGCCTGGCAGCCTTCCTCTTCCATGTGGACTGCCCAGAGTCTTGTCCCACCCCTTTCCTTGACCCAGCCGCCGCCGCTGCCGCTTATGCTACGGTGTCTGCTGGTTCATCACCACCACTGCCTTCTATTCCGTGTGTTCTGCGTGGTTTCGCCTGCGTTACCAGCTACGGTTCTGGGGTCCCCAACTCCAGCTGTTTTCTGGGCTACAGCCCTGCCCGCCTAGACTGTGTGCTCCAGAGATGAGTCCAGGCGGTGCTGCTGTGCTCTCGCTGCCAGGTAAACTTAGACCGTTGCTTTGGGGCATCTTCAGCCTATTCGCTCCACCCATTTAACTCTAAAGACCTTGGGGTCAGTACTTTTCAACTTTCATGTGTGTGTGAATCACCTGAGGGTTTTGTTAGGGATAGGGTGGGTGGGAGGGAGACACAAGAAGGAGAGGATATATGGGGCTATGTGGAGATGTATAGCTGATTCACTTTGTTATACAGCAGAAACTAACACACCACTGTAAAGCAATTATACTCCAATAAAGATGTTCAGAAAAAATAAAATAAATACAATAAAAAGCCTTGGCAAATGCCAAAAAAGAAATGCAGATTCTGCTTCAGTAGATCTGGAGTTGGGCTTGAGATTCTGCCTTTCTAACAACTTCCTAGGTGACTGCAACTCTGCTGGTCCAGAATCACATAGGAGTAGCAAGGCTCAAAGAAAGGGGCTTTGTTCTATTCATCCTTGCATTCCTGAAATGTCAGCCTTATTATCACTGCCACCACTTGGTGAGGCCCTTCTACATATGCCCGCAGTGGACATACAAAGACGATCACCACCTAGTCCCTGCCCTCAAGGCATGTAATCTGGGGCAGGGTTTCTTAACCCTTTTAGTCACATTTTGGGCTGATCATTTTTGGTTGTGGTAGGGCTGTCTTGTGAATTACGTCTATCAGCATCCCTGGCCTCTACCCACTAAATATCAGTAGCACCTCCCCAGTTGTGGCAATAAAGATGTCTCCCGGCATTGCTAAATGTCCCCTGGGGGTCAAAACTGCCCCTTGTTGAGAATCACTGGTCTAAGGAAAGAGACAGACATGTAAATTAAGAATTGAAATAGGGATCAAATTACAGAGCTGGGTGTACACTGTTCGGGGAAAAAGTATCACTCACATCAGAGCATGTGATGAGCATTTGGCACATAGTAAGTGCTCAAGAAAATGCGTTAGATAAATGAATGTACTGCCAATGTCCTCACATTCCCTGGTGACTAAAACAATTTACCCTTCTGACCTCACCTAGTGGAAATGATCCTTGCACATTCCAAAGATAAACATCTAACTACTTCACTGACATAATGAATTTCCATGGATATATTTACCAGGTGCATGACAGGGGAAGAAAGCAAGCTTACCTTTCAGAATAATTCAGATGGAGTACAGATTTCTAAGAAAATGAGGTTTCTACAATAACAAATAACAGTTTTTTAAAATAGGAAGTTTGTACTGCTTTTTTGGCATTATATGAACCCTCATATTAGAAAATGACAGAAAAGAGTGTGTGGACATGTAACTCTGTAAATGAATTCAAGCAGAATGGTGCATTTTGGAGCTTGGCTCACCTTAACGTACACTCTTAAGCAGCTGCGTCTTTTCCCCTCCAAGTTTTGTGAGTATGAATGCATTTCCAAGGCCCTGTCTATTCTGAGATGCTTATGCTTCTACACAAATGCATCTGACATCTGACCACGCATAAACAGGATGGCAAGCCAGCAAGCAGATAAGCTTGGGGAACCCAAGTAAGAGGGAAGCCAGGGAGAGCCCACATTCCTGGGGTGGAGGAGATGAGAAGGACAGCTGTAGGGTAGCATTCCTGGTGCCCGATGGTAGAGTGAAGATGAATATTGTCAGCATTTGGGCTCACATAACAAGGTCACAATTGAAGGAGTTTAGATTATATTCTGATATGGAGGCAGGAATAGAGAAGAGTATGAGTGTGAAGTGGAATAATAAATCTGTGGCAGGAGAATCCAGAGGTGCAAGGGCATTTGAGGACATGTAGAAAGAAGAATGGAGGAGAAGGGAGTGTGTAGCATGGAACATTTCTGTGCAAACTTTTAGACATCAACTTGGTAGATGTTATTATCCCTTAACATTGTGCAAATGGAAGCCAAAAATAGGCCCACGGGGAAAGTTCTTGGAAATATATACCGATTGGACTGGAATACCCACAGTTGCCAAAGGAAAGTGTGACACTCAGTCCCATTGCCAAAGTCTATAATAAGCCTTTGCCCAAATAATGGCAAACCTTTCCTTTCAGAATACGGTTTCTTAATTTAAGCCTCAATGTCCTTTCCTGAACAGAAGTGGAAATCAGCAGATCTGAAGTCGAAGCCAGGCTCCATGGCTAGTTGGCTATGTGAAACAACATTTTGGATCCAATTTTCCTATCCAGAGAATGGGGAAGCTAATACTTTCCACCAAACTATGCTGAAGAAATATTGTGATGAGTCAGAAGACAAATCTCTGATTTTTTTAAAAATAAAGACTGTTCCCACATTTACTGTAGTAAAGGCTCATTTAGTCCATAAATTGAAACAATCATGACACAAATAATTCAACCAGAGAAAACCAAAACCCCTTTAATAATACTCCCTTGTTGGTTTGAATATTAGAAATTGCCTAGAGGGGTACAGTCTCTGGTCAGATTTCTTTGCATGGGAAGCCAAGACCCCTGGTTACCAGAGGTGTCTGATTAGTAACACACTTTGTTCACATAAAGGAAACAAATCTGCAAATGTCAATTTAGGAGTATCGGCCCCCGTTCTATTGAGTTTGTGCCTTTCAGTGGCATGGGATAACAGCAAAGGCTCTGGAACCATCCAGAAGGGAAAATGGACAGTTTGTACTGCAGGCTGGGTTGTGATCATGTAACGTCCTAAGCAACCAACTCGAAAGACAGTAGTCAGTCCTGGGTCATTAAACCAAAACCAAAACCAAAACCAATAAGAGATTCAGTAAAAGAAATAATACCAATTAACCAAGCACTATTCAACACTATTCAAGAGAGTTTCTTTTCTCAAGCCTAAGAAACCCATTTGGGTCCCATAAGATGAACTACTAAAGCATGGAGTGGTTCTTTTGTGGGCACCTGCCTTTTGCTCGTTTCTGAGTAGTAGAAACTGCTTCATGATTCGCTGTAGTAACAATAATCGTTAATAATTATTCATTATTAATAATTCTTCCTGTGGTGAAAGGAGCAAGAATCTAAGTGGAATGATAGGACCCTAACAATGTGGCAGCATGGCCATTGTATGGAATCACCTAACTGGAGCCTCAATGTCTGGATTCTCCATCAATCACTACCTTCCTGGATCACCCTGGACAAGTCTAGACCTCACCTGGTTTCTTCTTCTGCAAAGTGACAAGACTAAGCTAGACATCTTTCACATCTGCCATGGAGACACAGAGAGGGTAGGGTGGAAGAGTCACATCAGAATACTTTTGATGCCACATGTGATGGAAAGTAACCAGTGACTCCTTGGTTGGAGGGAACCTGGATCATTCCTGCTGAGCAGCAAATAGGAAGAACCTGGGAAGTGATGCTATAAGGCTCTGAGCCACCAGGACTTCTGGGAATCATGGCTAATATTTTAGTGCTGAACTTCACTCAGGAAGCAGAAGGAATTTCTCTGCTGGAAAAAAAAAAATCAAAACGGAATAAAAACAAACCCCCAAAGGTGTGCTGGGTTCACAATTATTTCCCATAATTTCCGATAGCGGTTCAGTCCTGCTGGGGAGGAGGGAGCCAGGTAGATGCCGTGGAGATCAGGCACCTGGCTGATTAGCTCCACTGGGAATGCTACACAGGGCAAAGCTCTGTCATCCCATCTCTTTGAAGATGCATCTTCCCTGGAGGCCTTTAAAAATAGGACAGGCTCTCAGCAGGTAAGTTGATGTGGTATAAACCTGCCTGGGGAATTGGATGGGAAAATATATTTCTCCAAATATTTAGGGCACTGGGTCCTGTGGACAGTGGGACTCCAAAGCTAACTGGAGATATTGAGATGATGTTTATTCAACCTAAAACTCCTCCTAAACGTGGTGAAATATCAAGCTGAATCACTATTTTGGAGGGAAAAAACCCCTCTGATTGTGAAATCCAACTTGCTTTCGTTATTGTTGGTTTTTCATTTTTTTAAAAGCTCAGTTTAGCTTTTGAGGGAACAGATACCAAAGTGGTAGTGCTTCAGGCAAAAATCTCACTTCTTCCCTATTTACCTTCTTAGTCAAGGTGTGTTTTTAATGTGTTTTAATGACAAGAACTACATTTTCAACAACACAGGAATAAAGTCTGCAGATATCTGTTCCTGCTGTTCTCTGCAGTGATCAAGGGAAACTCCTCCCTAGGGAGGACTTCCGGCTCTGGGAGCACACAGATAAAAAGCACCTGTGTTTTTGGCTGTACCTACATGGTCCCAACCCTCTCCATGAAATCGGTTATTGAAATATTCCCAAATGTCTAAGCAATTCACACTGTGTAAATAAATGATTACCTGAATGTGTTACTTAGTAAACAAATATTTTTTGAGATGCAATTTACATACCATAAAATCCACCCTACTGAAGTATATAATTCAGTGGCTTTTAGTATATTCGCAAGGTTGTGCAACCATCGTCACTCTCTAATTCCAGAATATTTTAAGCACCTAAAGAAGAAACCTTGTACCAATTACAAGTCGCTCCTATTTTCCCCTTCCTCCAGCCCCTGACAATCACTAACCTACTTTCAGTCTCTACATAATGGCCTATTCTGGATATTTCATATACATGGAATCATACAATATGTGGTCTTTTGTGGCTGGCTTGTTTCACTTAGCATAACGTTTTCAAGTTCATATCATACATCAGCACTAATATTTTTTAAGCAATTACAAGGCAGCTAGATATTAAAGTTCTCCTTTTCTTTCAGCTGTAGGGAGTTGGAACAGACTCAACTCACCCTCATTACCAACTCTAGATGTCATGGTCCCAGGCAGCATGGTTCTAGTGCAGGCCAAGGTAACCAGGACCGAGTAAGAGTTGGGCTAACCCAATGGGACATGGCAGATTTCACAGAACATAAGCCAGAGGCAGGACATAACTGGGGAATGAGGAAAGAAAGTACAAGATAAAGGAGGCCAAGGGGCACCGTTAAGATCTGAGTACAGAGTGAGAGGCCAAATAAGAGAGAAAGAGCAGTGCGTGAGATGAGGTCAGTGGCCAAGGATGTAGGCCAAGCAGCCAGGGATCTGTAGTATCTGGGTCTGTAGCAGCAGCCCTGACTCAGGGCTTGGGCTCCAGAGTTCTCTGTCACAGAACCACAGAATATTTGCACTGGAGGAAAACTTAGAGCCGTCTTCTCCAACTCCATCATTTTAAAATTGAACAATCTGAATCCCAGAGAGGCTAAGAGACCTCCCCAAGTTCACAAACCATAAAGACTATCTCCTTAGTCTCCTTCCTCTCAGTAGGATGTATTTTCTGTGATAGCTCGCTGCCAAAGTCCCAGCAGTTGGATTTAGTCATATGCTGGTGTCAAAATACAGCCTAGCAGGCACATATTCACACAATGTCATGCTATGTAAGAGCCAGCTGAAGGTCTTAAGAGATTTTTACATTAGCTTCAAAAAAAGTTTGGTGTCTTTTGACCTCAGCCTTACTGGTTGTCTAAACATAGGGGGTTCCTTTATATTTTAAATAAATTTCACAAATTACGATCAATCTGTAGGTTTAGAAACTGAAAGAAATGAATGAGGTTCCCTAAGAAGTCAGCCAGTGGAAAAGGCCTAATTCTGTACAGTGATTAATACAGTCATGCCCAGAATACACACATAAATACCATGTAAGGACCACTAAACAGTGCTCAGTGTTCAACAGTATTATAAAATTAACAGTTCAAAAGCTATGACTCCAAAAGCACTTTGCCATTTAAAATCCAGAACGACAGCTTTTTAATCAATTTCTGCTAGGATCATGCTACAGAGGAAATCTTTGTTCCTTCAGAAAAACAGAAAGGAAATTAAAAATAAATAGACCTTAACAGCTTTGAGATTGGTTAAAATTATTTTGGTGCATTCACAGAATGAAGCAACTGAAGGCAATAAGATGGTGGTATAGATGTATCCTTACTGGCAAAAAGAGTTTGATAACTTGTTGTTAATAGAAAAATGGTTACGTAAGAATATTTAAAGTTTGATCTCTGCATATCATACACACACACACCCACACCCACACACACAAAGAAGACATCTGGAAGGACATCCATAGAGTACTGAGAATTACATCCCCAAAGAGTGGAATTACAAGAGGGTTTGAATTTTTGTTTTGTTTTGTTTTTGTTCGCTTTATCTTCTATTTTTTCTAAAATGAACACAGATTACTTATATAATTAAAATGCTAAAAACAGACCTTATTTTGAATATTGTGATTGCAAAACAGGTTCCTTATTATTTTTCCTACAAAAATATCTTTTAGAATCTGTAACAAAAATAAAAACCGAAGTGCTTTTACCATCTTCAGAAACTCAGAAAGTGCTCAAATCTTCTGCATCAAATATGAATCGATACAAAAGGAAGCTTGTGAAAAGAAACAAATGCATGGGGTCATGAGCTATCTCCTCTCTCCCCCTCTTGCTTCTAGGCCCTTCTCTCTCGAAGAGGTGCAGCTCCTTTTCACTCCTTTTGATTTCTTAAATCAGGATCTTCTGTCTAGGTTAAGCATAGAATTCATGGTTTAGAATTTACCTTCAGGCTTTAGGTCATCTACTTGATATCTAAAACTTACAAATCACCTCTGCCTTGTTGCGAAGTTTACGGAAAGCATCCCTTCAAGGGGCATATTTGCTGAGTTTGTTTCTACCCACCTTCATCTCATAGGAAAGTCCTATGAATAGGGCACTTTGAATCACTCTATTTGCTTATTCATGAGGTTGAAAGCTACAAGAATAGATCATGTCCACTTTACAAGGGATCAGACTACCAGGGTCATCATAATGAACATTAGTGACAGGCACCATTTTCACCATAGAGAGACAGATTCTCCTTAGGTCTCCTGTAAATTTCACAAGTACTTTTAAGAATGGACTTCTAGTTCCAAAACCAGTGGACCACATTCATTGAAAAATACAAGATGGTACTGGATACCCAGCTGATCCCATGAACAGAATCGAAGCTCTTACTTTGAGATTTGGAATAATGGTTTGTTAGATATAGTGTTAGACTTTATCACTTGTTGCAAATATAGGTTAGTTTTATATCTAATAACTTTTCACAATTATTCCCATACTCTCAAGGTCTATTGTTCCAGTTTTTGAGGTACCATTAACATATAATAAACTGAACATTTTAAAGTGCATTTTATATTTTTGATGGTACTGACTTTCTAATGTCAATTTGCATTTACTGCTAGTATATAGAAATACAATTAATTTTTGCATATTGATCTTGTACCCTGCAAACTTTTAAAATTCCTTTACTAGTTTTAGGAGTTTTACTGTTGTAGGTTCCACTGGATTTTCAACGTAGACAATCATGTTGTCTGTGAATACAGGGTTTTCCTTCTGCCTTTCTAATCTGGATGCCTTTCTTTTCCTTCCTTTATTGCCCTGGCTAGAATTTCCAGGATAACATTAAATAAAATTAGTGAAATCAGATATTTTTGCCTTGTTCCTGATCTTAAGGAAAAAGCATTCAGCCTTTCATTGTTAAGTACGATGTTAGTTTTAAGTTTCTCATGAATTTCCTTTACTAGGTTGAAGACCTTTCCTTTAATTCCTAGTTTTTCTGAGAGTTTTTATTAGGAACGGATGTTGGATTTAGTCATTGCTTTTTCCACACCCATTGGGATGATCATATGATTTTTCCTTTTTGAGTTTATTAATATGATGCTCATCAGCTTAATAATACGATTAACACTTCATTAGTTTTGCTAATGTTAAATTCCAAAACAAACCAATTTCTGAAAAAGCAGAAGGTTGGTCAAGGTTGCTGCCTCCATGCCATTGGCTTGGCCTGAGTGAGATAAATAACTGTCTCCTTTCCTAGCAACGCTCCTTGGAATTTCAATTGTCTAAATCTGTTTCAACTGCCTTTCTGTCTACATTTGTGAGATGCAATTGTGTTAGTTCTGAACTAGCTTTAGAAAAGAGAAAGAGTGAATTTTAACGTAGATGTGAAGCTTTAAATGTGGCCCCAAATCATGATCTCTGACTGAAGAATTGGTCAAAATAGATAAATACAAATAAAAATGGATTGTGTGTCTTTAATGATACTCTCTTATTCAAAATAAACCTTTTGGAACATTTATCTTTTCACGAAGCTAGAGTACCAGTCATATTAGAAAACTATATTCCAGTAACGGGGTTCCAGAGATATGAATTTATCTAAATTTCACCTTAGTTCTATGTAGTCTTTGGCACATGGGTATACTTCATTAAGAAACAAAAGTGGGGAAATACTCAAAAGTTTTTTGCAATTGAGAATGGTTGTATCAAGAAACGAACCTGAGAGCTTCCCTGGTGGCGCAGTGGTTGAGAGTCCGCCTGCCGATGCAGGGGACACGGGTTTGTGTCCCGGTCCGGGAAGATCCCACGTGCCGCGGAGCTGCTGGGCCCGTGAGCCATGGCCGCTGAGCCTGCGCGTCCGGAGCCTGTGCTCCGCAACGGGAGAGGCCACGACAGTGAGAGGCCCGCGTACCGCAAAAAAAAAAAAAAAAGAAATGAACCTGGCATACAACCAAGACAAGTAATTGCACTGGTCTCAGTTCAATTTAAATTGTATATTAGAAACCTTCTATGTAGAAAAAGGTTTATAGGTTTTGTATTCAAAAGTTCCACGGAAAAAACATCATATGAAAGTCTTTTGTTCTCTAAGCAGGATCTGAGTCTCCGTTATTGAGACAACCTCTCTGAGTATCTAGAATCCCTTGACATGGTATGCACGATGAAAAGAAAAGTGTTGGTTTGTTCTCATCATGGTCAATAGAAACATATTTGGTCTGTGAGCCACGATCCATTCACACTGGCGTGATTGTGCACTAGACTGCGCTTTCTTTTGCAGTCTAAGGAGCATTAGGAGACTGAGAAGTAAGCAGACTTGCCATTCGGGTGTTGGGGGAAAAAAAAGTAATTTACTAAAAGGAACACCACTTGAATAAGTTTAGATACTTCTGCAAAGCAATGCGTTCACTTCATTGGAAAAAACCTAGAGACATTCAAAGAGCTTAAGGGATAAGAATAATTTTTTCCTATTTGAGTGCTGTGTATGAACACAGAATTTGGTTAAACATTAATAAATAAGTCTTGTATAAAAAGTCTGCTTAGTTCATTATAGAAATTAAAAATAGGAGCATATTTTCTTTGTATAAGCGTGATAAAAATTTAGCTGAAATCATGAACTTTTACACCACAACAATTTTTCCATCCTCAAAGTTTGTTTCTCTTTTAAAATAGCTGTAAGCGTGCATTCAAGAACATCAGCTTGTAGAAAAAATTTCTCCACCATTTTTAATGACTAAATAGCATTTCTAAGTTGACCTATAACAAAAAGTCTGAACATAGGTCCTATGGGAATTACAAAAAATAATATAATAGTAATATCCATAATAATATAAACTAAAAGTTCCAGGGCTACATATATCCGTTTAAATGTTCATTGATATTCAACTGCTTAATAAAAATGAAATATCTATTGATCTCAGACTGTACTTTTATAGAATTATAGAGGCCAACAGTTTACCCAAGTGATTATTAATTCAGAAAAAATTGCTTTGGATAAAATTACCAACTGCACTGATATTTCCATAAACTGACTGGTTACTGGTGATGTAGAAGCCAAGGTGAACCAAGTGATTACATAGATGTCAATGACATATACGGCAATCAAGAATGCTAATAATGAAATCATTACAAGGGCCAAATAAAATGATTGTGAAATCAACATACAATTACAGATTAACATGAAGAGGAGATGTAGTTCATTAAGTCAACTTATTTCACTCAGTTTTTTTTTTTTTGAGGGGGAAGTATGTTTTCCTTATTATTTGGCACAGAATCTTTAGAACCTGAATACTTCCATATACCATTCCTAAATCACTTGTGAACTTCAATGAGTTTAGTCAATCTGAACAAAAACTCAGAGTCAAGGAAAAAGTGGATGCGCCATAAACACTTTTATGCACAAACATAAAATAAATTTAGAAAACAAAAAACTAGACGACCTTGTCAGGAATATCAAAAAGGATGAAGCTGGTGGATGTGGTCAGTATGGTCTATCTAGGGACTGGATTACAGTTTTCTCAGAATCTGCTCCCGGCATCTTCAAATATATTTATGAACGAAATGCGCTGGGTTGAGCAGGTGCATTTGTGATTCCAAGGCTAGTGTCTCTTGAGGGCCTTGGGGACTTCTATTAACAGCTGAGATTTCAAAAATTACCAAATTTGAGATTATTGACTTCTGATTCCATCCTGCCCCCTCAGCAGTCATGATTTGGGTATTTGAATGCAGTCTTCAGATGTTTGTAATAACATGTGGGTTTGTTGGTTTTCATACCCTAATTCGACGAAAAACCCAGATAACTCTTCTTAAAGATAGTTAAGTGAAATATGAAACATAAAGATAACCACTGTGCAGAAGGGTAACATAATGGGAGTGTGAAAAATGATGCTGTAATGCCAGTGACAACAACGGATTCTCAGAATACCATTTGTTGACATTCTGGAGAGTCTTTCACGAAGCGCCGATGAGATCTTCCGCTAAATGGTTCCATCTGTTGCACACACAAGGCCTGTGTGTCAAGTCATATTCTGATGGATTGTTTGCACCTTAAAATATAACCCCCAGTGATATGCACCAATGCAAAGACGTGGCAATGGGAAAGAAGGGAACATGTGCCAGAGCTAGAAACAGACACGTAAATAAAGCCATCCCCATGCTTCAGGATCTCTCATTTTATTGGTCAGAGAGAGGCACATGATTGGTGCAAGTATGTGACGTCGAACTCTCAAGGGAGAGTTAGGAGAAGGCTTCACAGAGAGGGTAGCGCTAAAGTGGTAACCGGAAAAATGAAAAGGGGGTTGCCAGGCAGATAATTCAGAAGTCATTGATATCTGACTTTAAGATGTGTTTGTACTACCTTTGAATAATGGTGGATCTAAAATTAGAACTTGAACACTATAACATTAATGTGTAATAGTAGTTAAGCCAGACTGCCTGGTTCTGTATACCAGTTCTTCCACTAAATTCACAGTATGCTTTGGGGCATGTTATTCAATTTTCCTGGGCCTCAGTTTCCCTCATCAGCAAAATGGGGATAATAATAGTACCTAACTTATAGTGATGTTGGGAGGATGAAACGGCACATACATTTAAAGTGTTTAGTACAGTGCCTGGTACCTGGTAAGCACCGAATGAACGTTAACTGTTATTATTAACATTATCCTCATCTTATAGATGATAAAATAGGGCCACAGCGACCCCATTTCCTAACCTGTAAAATATAGTGGATAAAAGTATTAACTTTCAAGTGCTACTGTCAAATTAGGATTTCAACCTAGGCAATTGGAGGCTGGAGCCGGCAGGCAGGACAGCCACACTCTAACATATTCTCAACACATCTGGCTGCTGGCATCATATGATGTGCCTGAGAGCCAAGGAGCCCTGTGAACTTCAACCCAGCTTCGCCTCCCTACACGGGTGTTTTCCATGTTAGATCACTGGATTGTGAGCCAGTTTTTAAATCTTTATTTAGTAAATTCTAGGCTGCCCTTAATGGAATTACATAATTTTATTATCATTTGAGTAGGTTTTGTGATGCTGTGGGGTGGAGAACAAGAAATGGTGTACCAAGACTCCATGTAAGAGAGACTTTTCTGTGCAAATCAAAACTACAGTGAGGTCCCACCTCACACCAGTCAGAATGGCCATGATTCAAAAGTCTACAAATAACAAACGCGCCAGAGGGTGTGGAGAAAAGGGAACCCTCTTGCACTGTTAATGTATGAATGTAAATTGGTACAGCCACTATGGAGAACAGTTTGGAGGGTTCCTTAAAAAACTATGGAGAACAGTTTGGAGGGTTCCTTAAAAAACTAAAAATAGAATTGCCGTATGATCTAGCAATCCCACTCCTGGGCATATATCCAGACAAAACTATAAAACAAAAAGATACATGCACCCCTGTGTTCATAGCAGCACTATTTACAATAGCCAAGACATGGAAACAACCTAAATGTCCATCGACAGAGGAATGGATAAAGAAGATGTGGTATAGATATACAGTGGAATACTACTCAGCCATAAAAAAGAACGAAATAATGCCATTTACAGCAACATGGATGGACCTAGAGATGATCATACTAAGTGAAGTAAATCAGAGAGAGAAAGACAAATACCATACGATATCACTTGTATGTGGAATCTAAAATATGACACAAATGAACTTATCTACAAAACAGAAACAGACTCACAGACATAGAAAACAAACTTATGTTTACCAAAGGGGGAAGGGAGTGGGGGAGGAATGGATTGGGAGTTTGGGATTAGCAAACGCAAACAATACTATATATATTTAAACTGAATCACTTTGCTGTATACCAGAAACTAACAGAACACTGTAAATCAACTATACTCCAATAAAATAAAGTTTAAAAAAAAGAGAGATGTTTCTGTCCCATCAGATCAGAGATCCTACAGATAACTTCAAGAGCTCCCCCACCTTAACAGGCGGTCCTTGGGAGCTGGTCAACAACTCTGTTGAATGAAATTGTTCTTAGCGAAGAAGTGGGAAGACAGAATCAAGTTCCTTCACAGAGTGGGAGCCTCACTCCCACTGGTGACCTGGTGGTCGAATTAGACACAAATTGCAGGGCCCCAGCTCCTGATTCAATAGGTCTGGGATGGGGTCTGGGATTCGCCTTTCTAATGAGTTCCCCTGATAAGAATATAAGTCACAAGAGGAAGCTACTACAAAACGAGCACAATGATACATTAGGCCAATGCCAATTCCCTCCTGCAGATTTTGCCTGATAGAATTCTTACGCAACCCTCCTCACCTCTGCTTCTTCTCACATCTTTCCTGAGCACAGTTTCAAATGGGAACCTTATTTACATGCAGGGGGCCCTACGCAGCTGCCATCCAAAACACCTTCCAGCCCTACTTTGTGGTTTCTCTTCATATATTACCCAGTAGTAGTCCAGCATCTCAGAGTGGCCAACATCTAATTTGTCTCATCAGGATAAGAAAAAACAACCAGGTTTCAGGGCCTCTGCTATCCCTAAAGCTCTCTATGTCTCTCTTATCCTGTCTTATGTTGTCACTCCCTAATTTATTTATTTATTTATGCTTTCTTCTACTCAAATATAAGCTCCATGAGGGTAGAGAATTTGCTTATTTTGTTTACTGGCTTGCAGTAAATGTTCACAATTTTTCTTAAACCGATAACACTTATTTTAGTAGTATCAGTAACACTGAACATAAATTCTTCCAGTATTAAGTTTTTCAGTTATTTAGAAGTTCAGCTTCTCTGAAGATATTTTTGGCAGAGGCTAGGTTAATTCTCCCTGACTCAAGTGGATACCATTTTCTAACTTCTCTTGTTCAATTTCTCTCTGATATTTACTCCAGGCTGGAAATAGACAGTATCCATCACTTCTCAGATTGAGAGAAGGCAGTGGTAATAAAATAAGCTACCTGCACCATATTATCGTATTGGTTTTGTGATTCATATTTTTCTGAGTTAGGGAAAATAGCTGATTGGGTTTAGGCAGGAGTAGAATTCTAACTCATATCAACAAATCACTGACAAACTAGACACTGATAAAAATAAAAGACTGAAAACAACTTTTATTAGTGAAAACCTACAACGACTCTACACAACTATCGGTTAATTATGGGTTGACTCAATGTCCTTTAAAACAAAAACACACACAGCTATATGCCAACAATGAAAAATACAGAATAATTGGAAAGATGGGATACTTATCAAAAATGTTATTCTGCATTGTGCTTTTTTTTTAAAGATAGAAACTATTGAAAAAATGAATCATGCTCCATTTGTAATTGAATATAGAATTCCTCAAACCTTGTAAGTCTATTACTTTAAGTGGCTTTTAATTAAGAGAACTATTTGTGTTTTTGCCTGCAGCTGTGCGGCATGCAGGATCTTAATTCCCAACCAGGGATGGAACCTGCACCCCCTGCAGTGGAAGCACAGTCTTAACCGCTGGACCACCAGGGAAGTCCCCTAAGAGAACTAGTTTTAATCCAAAAATCATGGCAACATGTAAATAAGACAGAAATTGTGGTGTTTCCTCAATATTTAAAAGTTGTGTTTTATCTTCATTACACTGGAAAACTGATGCTGGCATTTGCTTTACTCCTCACCATGGTATCTGAAGTTTTTTCATGTCACTGCTTCAAAGCGTACTGACAACATGGATTTCCTGGTGTGGTTAGGGCTGAGAAAAGCATGAGAGCAACAAGGGACCAGAAGAGGGTTTGGTTGAAAAAGACGGGCTAAATATGTATCCACAGTAACGAGTGCTTTCACATGGAAAACTGAATTTCCTTTTCCTTTCTTTACATCTTAAGCAGGCCAAGTAAACTTGCTGGAACGGGGCTAAGTTCGGAAGGAGGAAAAATTCAAAATCATCAACAAGTGATTTTCAAATTCTGGGACGCATCAGAATTTCCTGGAGAAATGATTCAAAATATGATTATCTGAGCCTCATCTCCAAACTACCTAATTAAAGATTCTCATGGAGAGGTCTATATTTTTAGAAACCCATTTCAGGTGATTCTGAAACTCAGCACAACTTGAGGACTGCTGGCTTAGACTTCACACTTACTATGCACTAAGGACGGTCCTAAACCGTTCCCATGGACCATCTTAGATAATTTAATCATCTTCACTACAATTCTACAAGGCAAGTATTATTATTATCACCATTTTGCAGAGAAGGAAACCCAGACTTGCTAACTTTGCCAAGATCACATGACCCATAAGTGAAGACGTAACAATTATCTGGCTCTGAATCTCACACCCTTAACTGCTGTACAAATGGCTTCCAACCTAGTTGGGTAAATGTAGACCATTGCTGTCTAAGTAAAACCTAGATATTTATGAGTCTGTCCAAAAATAACACTAATATTTTTATCAACTGAGTATAACCAATGAGGAAAATATATATATATATAAATTTAGACATGAGCCTAACTGCTGTATTAAGTGACTTCTTTGTTCAGCATTTGGGGAGGTTATTTTTTGGAAGTTGTTCTTTTTTATCCTCAACCTTTTATTGAGATGTTTGAATGAAAAATTGGTACTCAGGGTAAAAAACTTCTATGGACATTATAGTTACCAGAATTTGAACAATGAATTGATAGATTTGTGACTGTTATAAAAACACCTACTGGAAAGCTCTCAGCTTCCAGGACACTGGATTTGAAAGGGTAAGACATGAATGCCCAGCTGAATACGTCATATAGGTAGACACAATGAGAAGACCTTTAATTCCTGGCATACTCCTGTTTACAGGAGGGTATGAGAATGGCTTTATTTCACAACAGAGAGAAATCAAAGTGACAAATTATTTCACAAGATGCATGTAATTACAACAAGAATCTCCCATTTCCTGAGTGGAACAATTAGCAGGTGTTCATGAAGCCTCTGGCAGGTCATACCATTTGGAATAAGACACAAATTGCTCAACATTAACTCTATTTAATTTCGCTTTGCTTCACTCTGCTCCGAGGTGGCGGGATTAAGGGACTCACTATGCCTCACTTCACATCATCAGGGTTTTATTCTTTAGTTCTCTGCAGCACACACCTTTCCAGTTGCTATTCAATTAATTCTTGGAGCCTCCTTTGTTACCTGGTTGAGCCAGCTTTGGCCATATCGATCACTCTCCAGGCCATATGTTCTTTATTGGAGAGGTTCAGTACATGTTTCCTAAGGAAACAACTCAACGAGCGAAAGAAGGCATGCCTCACTAAGCAGCCCACGCCATCGCCCCGTGTGTGAGCAGTTCTGCCCGCCATAAAGCCCCCCACGTTAGGCAGAAATCTCCTTCATTCAGCTTTCCTCCAGTAGCCCTCATTCTGCCTTTCTGGATCTAGAAGCAACTCCTCCCAAGGGCTACGCCTTTAACATCTGAAAGAAGTGATTGTGAACACCTGAATCCTAAATCTTCTACATTCTTGTCAATTGTTTCTTTTAGAACACGACTTTCAGATATTTCACCATTCTGATCATCATTCTCGGGAGAGTTTGCCCATGTCCCACTTAAAAAGTGGCACTAAGAACTGAACGCAGTATTCCTGATGTGAGCTCAACACTGCAGTTTCCTGTGAATCTTTAACTTTCTTCTTCTCCACACTCCTGCCTCCTCCAAAAATAGTGTTTTATTGGCATAGATTTCAAGAGTTTATGTGGTATTTTAGGTGAGCAATGGTTTTTGCATTTATAAAATGCCTTATTATTTCCCTATATGCTGCACTTGAAAAACACGGGAATTAAATACTATTATTTGAACAATCAGCACGTGCCATGTACTACGAGGTACATTTAACATCCATGAAGGGCTTCCCTGGTGGCGCAGTGGATAAGAATCCGCCTGCCAATGCAGGGGACACAGCTTCGATCCCTGGTCTGGGAAGACCCCACATGCCGCGGAGTGCCCGTGTGCCACAACTACTCAGCCTGTGCGCTAGAGCCCGTGAGCCACAACTACTGAGCCTGCGTGCCACAACTACTGAAGCCCACGTGCCTAGAGCCTGTGCTCCACAACAAGAGAAGCCACCGCAATGAGAAGCCCGTGCACCACAACAAAGAGTAGCCCCCGCTCTCCACAACTAGAGAAAGCCCGCGTAGCAATGAAGACCCAACACAACCAAAAATAAATAAATAAATGGGGGGAAAAATTTAAAAAAAAAATCCATTAAGATTAATGGTGCAGAACAAACAAGGGGAGTCTTAGGATCTAGGAATAACTCTTATTCACCTTTGGTACATTGAGGTTTGTGACTTTTGATCAAATAGGAAGTATTCAATCAATGTTTTCCTGAATAAGCGGATGATTTCTCCATCTATTACATGCGGATTATGGTACCTCCCTTGTAAAGCTGTTGAAAGAAGGCAGAATGTAGATAAACTGCCAAGGACAGAAACGTGCATAGAGTTGGGACTTAATAAACATAGCATTTGTTGTCACTTTTGTCATCATCATCATCATCATCATCATATTCTCTAAGTCACAGCCTGTATAGTTGCAGGTGTTTTTTATTTTTAACTAAAATCTCCCATCATACATTTATAGATATACACATATATATTTAGTTTTCACCAGAAAAAAATTTTTGAAAAATTATTCTGTAATTCAATGCAAACTTAATAGACATCCAATGTCTTCGCCAAAATACTGATTCAAATATTGGCCAGATGAAGACGGGTCAATCTTATCCTCCAACATTACATGATTCCCCAAACCATTATGTCCCACAGCACTTCTGCAGAGAGTTGGCTGGTCTGCTTTACCTGGGATTAGGGGATAGCTTTCTGAACACATAGCCTGCTTTCTTGCCATTTCATGTGTGTTTCAAGCTATGGATAAACCTAAACAAATCCACATGAAACTACAATTGGATGCTAAAAATGAAAAAGAATGGGATCTGCCCAAACTCAGAAATTTATTAAATAATAAGAAACTCACTTTTCGCTGAGCGACGTTACGTCTCTTTAAACTCTTAACATTTCCTCTTTGAATCACTTTGATGTGTATCTCATGGTTAAGAAGAGTGAGGAATGGCTTGATCTTAAATGGATCATGTAACATAGGAGATCATACTTACAAGAGACATTTTCTTCCATTTTCGATATTTTAAGAACTTGATCTTTTAAGAGTCTCCTCAAAAGAGCATTTGATGAAATGAAAATGCATTCAAATCATGACCTCTTCTCTCCCTGTGCTCTCAGAACATTCTATCAGTCACTGCTCAGAACAAAATTAGCCTATTTGGCTGTGAGTCATCAGCATCTTTTATTTCTTCATCCTAATAGCCCGTCCCCCTGCACTTTCCATTGTAATCATGCAGGTGGAGGGATTGGGAGTGAGAAACAGGCATGCAAACCAAAGGTGAATGGCTATAAAATCCCTGGTCTGACAGTTGGAAACCCTGAGCTACATCTGTCTCAGTCTGTTTTTCAAGGTCATACACCTACTTATGGCCTCATTTTCCTCATCCACAAATTAAAGGGAATATGAAACTTTTTTTTTCCAAAAACACAATACATACCTCTTTCTGTCATAGAAATCCAACAGCTGGATTTTTGCCTTTCAAATAATTACTTTAACATTGCATAGAAAACATCTGTTAAGGAATGTAATAGATTTTTCTGCTCTTCTGGTGTATGGTTTGCACAAGTCAATTATCTAAGACACTCATGACCACTTACATCAGTTCTGATTGGGATTCTGTTCATCAGAAAAGAAAGCGAGCCTCAAGTTTGACATACTCAAACAGGCAGTGATCTGAAAACAGACCAGAAGACTCTCATTGAGAAGTGGGGCCTATGGGCTGTTACCTTCCAAGTTATGAATCCCCTGAGACACTGGTACATAAAGTATTTCCTACTCATCACTTCACAAGCATTTATTAAGCTTCTACTATCTGCTGCAACTGAGTAATCTTGTCACTCATTTGTCACCTTAGGATCTGCTGCTGAATCGCTGTGAAAATAGAAAGGCTCATGCATGACGTCTGACGCTAGAGTTGATATAGTATTTATTCATAAGATTCATATATTCTTTTTTTTAACATCTTTATTGGAGTATAATTGTTTTACAACGGTGTGTTAGTTTCTGCTGTATAACAAAGTGAATCAGCTGTACATATACATATATCCCCATATCGCCTCCCTTTTGCGTCTCCCTCCCACCCTCCCTATCCCACCCTCTAGGTGGACAAAAAGCACTGAGCTGATCTCCCTGTGCTATGTGGCTGCTTCCCACCAGCTATCGGTTTTACATTTGGTAGTGTATATTTGCCCATGCCACTCTCTCACTTCGTCCCAGCTTACCCTTCCACCTCCCTGTGTGATTCATATATTAAGAAGTAAATCAATTTCTTTGACTCTTTTTTCTCCTGTTACACCCCACTGAGTGAGTTTAGGAAAAGACTGCATTCGTAATGATTTCAGAAGGCTGCTCTGTGGCTTTGCAGAATATAAGAGCAGAGTTTTCAAAGTACTCCTTTGTTTACTAGCTAAGCTTCTTGAATGTAAGAACTATTTTATTCTTTTTTTTTTAACTTTTAAGGAACTATCCCATAGTAGGTATAAGCAATCCATAAATGTTTGTTGAAGGAAAAAGAAGCCATAATTTTCACCAATTTAAGGCCTTCACAGGTTGCCATTAAGCCAAGTTTGAACAATATTGAATTAATCAATTTAGTATGAAATAAGTAACAATGATGATTGTATAAATGCCACTTATATAATGCCTTCCATGTATCAGGCATTGTGTAATATATATATATAATTACATTACATTAATTAATATATACTGTATAAATATATATAATTATTTAGTCCTTAGAACAACACTTCATGCCTTCAGTTTCTATAATTCATATTTAAACATTAAAAATTAAGACATTTAGCATTGTTCAGGAAGGGTCACATTCCATTTCATTGCTACTGAGACTTTAGTCCAAGAGCTTTTATAATTTAAAATTCATTTGATTAAATAACAGTTAAAATGAACTAATGATCAATAGATTCAAAGGTTATTGACTTAAGAGAAGAATATTTACAGAAATAATCTTAATTCTTTGTAAAGCAACATCACATAGACAACTATCATGCTTTCTTTTCCAATAGTTTCTAGTGTCTTTTTCATAGACAAGTTACAAAGCTGATGATCATTTCTGTTGAAAAGCTATAAAGATTGACACCCATAGCACAGTATCTACTTGATAATTAATCATCCTGATTTTTATCAATATTTCTTTTTCAGGATTTGAAATACAAACAGGAGGAACTTAAGACTTTAGTAGACTCATACAAGAAATTGCTACCCTCGAAAAGCCCAAAGGTCTCACAAATAGAATAATCATTTATTTCTTCAATTATCTGAGTCGCAAATTAATTCTTTACCTGTTTTTTTTTTTTTTAAAAAAGGTCAATTTCCTTGGCTAAAAACAATTCTGAATGATTCATCTATTTGATGTAAAACAAATCTGGGTTTTGGCTTACTTGCCTGTCAAAATCCTCTTTTTAAAATCCTAAATTTAAAACTCTGTTAACACTCATTCCACAATATTTGTAAGGCAAAATTTAAGTACCAAAAAGCAGCATAATGTAAAATTAACAGAGTGGCATTATAAGGGACCATATGACCAAAACATCTGCAACCTGACGATTATTTGTCTTCTTGCCCAGGTTTTGGGGAGGAAAATACAACAAAGATAAACTCTCCTACCCAAGCAACTTCCAGGAGTGTTTAACTAAACTTTAAGTGCACTGCAGGGATTTAGAAACATTCCAAAATGTTTAAGTGATCTGAAACGATATTAGAATGTTAGGTCTCAACTTTTTTTTGGTGCTTATTTTGTTTTTGAATGCGTACGAGAAAATTATGAGAGGTGAGTCTAATTTCATAAGGTTAATTTTTTGAAAGATTAGAATAGAAAGAAGTTTGTAAAAATATTTTGCTCATTTCCATGCATACTTAACTTATAAGTAGAGTCACCATACAATTTATACTCCAAATTGGGACACTTGGTGAATAAAAGGGGCACTATTAATAATTATAGTACATGTAAACTAAGACTGCCTTATGAAAACTGGGACATACAGTCACCCTATTTATAAATTAGCATATAAAGAAGAGACGGAGATATCGAAACAGAAATCTATAGGACTGAAATAGGATGGGTTTAAAAGAATTAGTATTCTATGTCTGTGACTCTATTTCTGTTTTGTAAATATGTTCATTTGTACCATTTTTTTAGATTCCACATAAAAGCGATATCATATGATATCTGTCTTTCTCTGTCTGACTTACTTCACTCAATCTCTAGGTGCTATGACAATCTCTAGGTTCATCCATGTTGCTGCAATGGTTACCGGGGGGGGGGGGAAGGGGCATGGGGAGGGATAAACTGGGAGATTGGGATTGACATATACACACTACTAATATAAAATGGATAACTAGTAAGGACCTACTGTATAGCACAGGGTACTCTACTCAATACTCTGTAATGACCTATATGGGAAAAGAATCTAAAAAACAGTAGATATATGTATATGTATAACTGCTTCACTTTGCTGTACACCTGAAACTAACACAACATTGTAAATTCAACTATATTTCAATAAAATTTTTTTAAAAATAAAGAATTAGTAAAGAGCATTGAACTTTTAAACAGACTCTGGATTTAAAGGAAAGAGGTGGTCTGAATTGATACTATAAGTGAGAAGGAGGAAAGGGCTTACATTTTAAAAAGGGGGAAATGTTCAGAAAATCAAGGAATGGGAGCTACACCTGGTTTTGAACAGACAGTGATAAAATGGGATCAAAAGTTAAGACGAGGCCTTTTCAGAGGCTCTTCCTAAACCTACATGGCAGGATTATTTAAATGTCCTGTTTAAATATTACACTTAAAAAGGATCAAACCAGTAAGTTTTTTCCCTTCTAACTCTGGGGAAGTGTTCTTTCTCTTTGTTGTCACTGTAAGGGGAAACATCATAAATTCTTGTTCTAAATATGATTCAAAGTGAAGTAGTTCATTCACTTATTAAGAATATAAGGTTTTAGTCTCCACAAAGTAGCCATTCTGTTGACCGCCATCCCTCCTTCCTTTCTTCCCTTCTTACTTTCCGTCCTTCTTTCCTTCCTCCTTCCCCGACTCACACCCCCTGTCCCTCTCTTTCTTTTAAGTAGAAACATAAACATCTCAGGTCTAAAGGTTCTCAAAAACACACTACTTTGGATAACTCACAAAGGCAGCATCTTGCCAAGTTCTTGGTTTTATTGGAAATGCCACAGCACCGTGTCTTGTTATAGAAGCACAACCCACAGCATATTCTGACAGTACCGTTGTTGTCAGGTGACAGTGTTGACGCCACCTCACCTCCTGCCGTGTGAGGACAGGACGGCTATACAGATGACATGGGAAAGATGTGGCCCACGGTTTGTGCCACGATCTTCAGGCCCTGCTTGTTTCCTTCCCAGGATTCTCTGCAGATCCTGACGGTGTGCTCATCACACTCTCCTGCTCTCCTGCAACACCCCTTCTTTATTCCCAGGAAAACCCTGCCACATCACTTCCCACTATTTCCTTAATAAATAATGACCCAATTTATTTATTTAAAGGCCTGCTTTCTCCCTCCAGACTCTGCAGAGAAAAACTACAATTAATTCTGTTATAGAGAAAATGATTTACGTTTTCTGTTTTATGACCAGATAAAAAGCAGACAGTTTTACTTGCGAGGCTTTAGGTGTGATGCTCAGAGATTTCAGGAGAACACAACTCTGCCCCTTCTGCTAAGTGCAGTGAAAAACCTTGACCTTTAGAGGCAGGCCAGAGAAAATGTTTTTCAAGAGGACTGTCAAGAGCCTGGAGCCAGGGAGGAGTCTTAGTCTACCCCAGAGATGCTGCTTTTCCCTTTCAAACCAGCTGTGCAGATCAATAATTTGGCTAATGACATGCCTGAAAAAGGCATTTTTCTCTAGAAACCCATTAATCAATTTACCAGCAACGCAAGCACATAAGAAGGTTGTACCTATTTACTATTTCATTATTGTATGTTGTAATATATAATATACATTATACTCTAAGAATGTCATATTAAAATATCTTGGCTCAGCCCAGGGAACTATACTTAATATTTTGTAATAACCTAAAAGGGAAAAGAATCTGAAAAAAAAAGAGATATATATGTATGTATAACTGAATCACTGTGCTGTACACCTGAAACTAACACAACATTGTAAACCAACTATACTTCAATTAAAAAAAATAAAAAATAAAATTACCCATGTTAGACCGCTGACAATTTCATGTGATTCAACCTAATAGGTTCTTAATAAAGATGTACTGAATACATAAAAAAATAAAAAAGTAGAAAATCTTGGCTCAATGCCTTTCAGATCCAGTCTTAAAACCTGAATCAAGAGGTTTTTAATTTGCTGTCATAAAAAATAAGCACCTCTTCACATTGATATCTCTTTAAGTTTCATTGTCCTTTATAGACTTAAAATGAGTGAAAAGGTATTGGGTTGGCCAAAAGGTTTTTTAGTTTTTTCCCATAAGATGGCTCTAGGAGCACTTAGTTGTCTTTAACTTCATTCAAGACAATTTTGTTAGACTGTGTGTGACAGCTGTCATATCAGCGTGCATTTAAAAAAAGACTTACCAAATTTGGTGAATTTTTGTGTAGCCATTTTAATATTCAAGATGGAAGAAAAAAGCAACATTTTCAGCATATTATGCTTTATTATTTCAAGAAAGGTAAAATGCAACTGAAACAAAAAAAGATTTGTGCAGTGTATGGAGAAGGTGCTGTGATCGAATGTGTCAAAAGTGGTTTGTGAAGTTTCATGCTGGAGATTTCTCGCTGGACGATGCTCCATGGTCATGTAGACCAGTTGAAGTTGATAGCAATCAAATCGAGACATTCATTGAGAACAATCAACGTTATACCACTCGGGAGACAGCCAACATACTCAAAATATCCAAATCAAGTGTTGAAAATCATTTGCACCAGCTTGGTTACGTTAATCGCTTTGATATCTGGGTTCATGTAAGTAAAGCGGAAAAACCTTCTTGACAGTCTTTCTGCATGCGATTCTCCACTTAAACGTAATGAAACTGTGCCGTTTTTAAAACAAACTGTGACAGGTGATGAAAAGTGGGTACTGTACAATAATGTGGAATAGAAGAGCTCATGAGGCAAGAGAAATGAACCATTACCAACCACACCAAAGGTCAGTCTTCATCCAAAGAAGGTGATGCTGTATATATGGTGGGATTGGAAGGGAGTCCTCTGTTATGAGCTCCTTCCAGAAAACCAAACGATTAATTCCAACAAGTACTGCTCCCAATTAGACCAACTGCAAGCAGCACTCGACAAAAAGCATCCCAAATTAGTCAACAGAAAATGCAGTCTTGCATCAGGATAACGTAAGACCTCCTGTTTCTTTGATGACCAGACAAAAACTGTTACAGCTTGGCTGGGAAGTTCTGATTCATCCTCCATATTCACCAGACATTGCACCTTCGGATTTCTGTTTATTTAGGTCTTTACAAAATTTTCCTAGTGGAAAAAATTTCAATTCCCTGGAAGACTGTAAAAGGCACCTGGGCCAGTTCTTTGCTCAAAAAGATAAAAAGTTTTGGGAAGATGGAATTATGAAGTTACCTGAAAAATGGCAGAAAGTAGTGAAACAAAAGAGTGAATACGTTGTTCAATAAAGTTCTTGGTGAAAATAAAAAATGTGTCTTTTATTTGTATTTAAAAACCAAAGGCACTTTTTGGCCAACCCAATAAAATACACATTAATGTCTGTGCTAGGGCACCCTACTGGGCCTGCCTAATGTCAAGAAACATGAGTTGCCTTCTTCAATAGCCCAAAGGAGAAAGTCTGCAACTCTGAACCATCCAGGACCGATTCATAAGCAGATGTAACACACCCTCTAGAAGCAGTTGTCCAATGTGTGTGGTTTTGGAATCAAGAATCATTTGTTCTATACCTTCTCCCCCAGTATCAGAAATTACCAAATCTTTGTCTATAACCAAACCCTTTAACTAACTTTCAAGCTCTGTACACACATGGTCTCATTTAATCAAACAACCAGCTGAAATAATTACTATTATTATCCCCACTTTAGAGATGAGAAAACAGCCTCAGAGGTCTTGAACTTCTAACTGGCTTCAGCACAGACTTAATGATTTTATTTTTAAAAAAATTTGCACACAGGGAACAATACCCAATATCTTATAATAATCTATAAGGGAAAAGAATCTGAAAAAGAATATGTATGTGTATATTATATATATATATATATACACACACACATAACTGAATCACTTTGCTGTACACTTGAAACTAATACAACATTGTAAACCGACTATATTTCAATTTAAAAAATAAATTTAAAAAATTTGCAAAGCTTATTTATCCAGTTTTCCTTTTTATACCTCAACTCAATGATCATGCAGATGGAAACTACTACCATGGGCAGATGTAAATACTTAATTGGACTTTACAAATACATATAAATATGACCTTGCTATCCAATCTAAACTTGGAATATCTGCTAGTACTGAGGATGAGTGATGAATTGAAGAATTGCAACTCTGAATTTTTGTTTCAAATACTGTCCTTTCTACCCTTAGAAAATGAAAGCTGCTTAAATTTCTCATACGCCTGGGGGGGAAAAAAAAAAGAATCATTTGTTCTGGAATTTGTAGGCAGGTCTAGGTAGCAGAGATATAGTACCAGCTCATCTTCACCAGCCTTTTCAAACTCAGAGCTAAAAGGTACCCGGAGAAAGCATCCTATAGTTTCTTCATGAGTCTACACTCTCACTTTCCCTTCTACTACCAGTATTCTATTTACCCCATTATTTTGTACTTGTCTTTGCCTGTGATGCTGAACCTCCCACTTGTGATTCCAGAGAGTAGGTCTCTTTCTTGCCAAGACCAGCTCACAATATTGGCAAGATCAAAAATAGTCATGGCCTTTGAAAATACAGTTCTTCTGTTTGAAAGGCTCCCCTGAGCAGCAGGGAAGAGAAAAAAAGGTGAAGGAAAAGAACATCAGAGAGAGGCAGGCACACAGCTAAAATTCTTTCTTCTCTGCCCTTGGTCTTTTCTTGTCTCATTTCTTTCACAGCCCACTCATTTGCTCCCTCCCCTCTTCCTGGATTTTCACACTCTTAACTCTCCTCGCACTTTTCCTTTCTCTTTTAACCTTAGCACTGCCAACAGTTAAAGGACAAGATGGCGCCCTTATGAGCCGAAACAAATTCATCAATGGTGATGGTCACCACCGTATGTGAATGGATTCTGACGGCCTGGTAATGACTTGTATGTTTGAAGAGGACACCTTCCAAGTTCTCTGCACAGCATTAGGTCCTTCATAGGAAACAAAACATTGCTTTTATGTAAGATGATTTCTAACAATACTACACTCTTAAGGCAACTTTTAAAAGTAAAGAAACCACTTGAAGTTCTACCACTCTGTCTTAAAACTTACCACTTTAATCTATTCTCTTTTAATATTTTCCAGACATACATTTTATACATTTGAAACCATAATGCACAAATACTTTTGCACCCTGCTTTTTTTTTTTTTTTGCGGTACGCGGGCCTCTCACTGTTGTGGCCTCTCCCGTTGCGGAGCACAGGCTCCGGACGCGCAGGCTCAGCGGCCATGGCTCACGGGCCCAGCCGCTCCGCGGCATGTGGGATCCCCCCGGACCGGGGCACGAACCCGTGTCCCCTGCATCGGCAGGCGGACTCTCAACCACTGCACCACCAGGGAAGTCCTGCACCCTGCTTTTTTAAAAAATAATAATCACATTTCTAAGTTGGTAAATAGTCTTCATAGTTTTTAAAAATTGTATGAGTCCATTGAATGAAATATTTATATAGTTCACACATTCTATTATTACAACACTAAACCTCTGAACTGTTTTGAATAGAACACTGGCAAGCATGTTTGTGCATATGACATTTTCACATTTCAGATTATTTTTATAGACTATCATCCCAGAAGAGGTATTAATGTGTCACAGGAGGTAACCATTTTATGACACCTAACACATATTACCAAATTTCACATCATAGCTTTTCCTTAAAAAAAAAGTTTTGAGTACCTTCCTCGTGGAAAGCAGTTTGCTAGATTTTGAGGCAGAAATGAATGCACTTAAAATACAGTCTTTGCCCTGAAAAATCATGCAATCTGTTTAGGGAAATAATACATACACGTGTGAAAAGAGAACTATATCGACTATGGGGTTTCAGAGAAAAAAGAACAAGATCTATTGAGCAGCAGTGGCTGAGGAGTTAGACTCTTAACTGAGTCTCAACTGAGTTGAGATGGGAGAATATCCAGCCAGTTAACAGTATGATAAGGAAGGAAATTAAGCAATCCGAGGAATTCCCTGTGACTCAAAAGCACCATGTGAATAAATTTAACTCAGTCTGATCCACGTAGATTGTGAACTCCCCAAGGGTAGTTCCATTGCTAGTAATAGTTATTCACCCTTGTCCTCGAAACTTTCTCTTCGCTTGTTACATCTGATGTGATGCTATAGAGGCTTACCTCCTCTGCCTCTAACCAGTCCTCTTCTTTCTTTCAAGTTCTTCTTCTAACAACCCCTTTAAATAAGGCATTTCTCCACATTCTCTTCCAGTCCTTCCACATTTTCTGCAGGTAATGTCACTTGATCTGTCATCTCTAGCCATTACTTCTTGCTACTAACTCCCCAATCTCTATTCCCAGCTCTCAATTCTCCTTTTTGGTCTGATACATTTCCACCTGCAGCTGACAGCATTTGAAATCCAACAAGTCCAAAACTGAACCCTTTCTGTGTTCTCCAGATCATCTGAAAGCCTTACAGTTCAGAAGCACCATCATCTCTGATGCCTCTTTCATCCTCATGGCTCAGTTCAATCAAGTTTCCAAATTTGGTCCCAGCTTCACAGTGAATCCCAATTTCCTCCTATTGTAGGCCGTCGAAATCTCTCACCTAGAATACTGTGAGGATTCCTATGTGATCTGCTTGCCTCTAACCTCACCCACTTCAATCTACGCCCCACACCATTACCAGGTACCTTCCTAAAGCACAGAGTAGATTGTATGACTTGTCTACACGAGGACTTCCAATAGATCTAGTCAGAGGCAGAGTCAAATCCAAATACATTAATGCATCTCCACTAATCCTTTATGACTTGGACCCATTATACTTCTCCAATTTCGTCTCCTCATGCTACACCTGTCTACAGACAGACAGAGAGACAGACACACGCACACACACATACACACACACACACACAACCTTGGACCATTTAAAATTTACTGAAAATAAACATGGACTTTAACCCAGCTGAACCTTTTCTTCTGCAGTTTCCTTTGAAGTGAATACTCTCACATGCTCTGGTCTACTGAAATCTAATACAAACTTTAGGTCCAACCAAATGTCATCACTTCCAAAAAGCCTTCCCAGACCTCTGTCTCCTCAACTTGAACTCCTATGTTCTAACTTCCTATAATCTGCAGCACAGAGTGGTTCATTTACATTTCTGTCTGCATGACTAGAATGTTCCTTGTCTGAAGGTCAGGTTAAGAAATTCCATAAATTGAAGTGTGACTAATTTTTTAATCTCTCTGGCCAAAGGCTGAGCTTCCCCCTGCTACTTGATAAATGGCTATTAGAGGATTGCCAGCTAAACCTAAAAGCCTTCAAGAAGGTATTCAATAGAATTGTTATCCAATAGGTATGGAGAGAGGAGGGGAAGGAAGGAAAAAAGAGTCTGAGAAGTTACCAAAGATTTTCCTCTCCAATCAGCCAATTTATCTTTAATTTTCCTCTCCAATCAGCCAATTTATCTTTAATGATACATGAGATATCAAGAACTCTAATCACTTGTCATGATGGGTTCTTAATAAAAAATGTGGCATTGCAAATTCAAGTTCTTGTGCTAGGCTCTTCTGTCCCCGGTTCAAGGCCCTTGCTTAGGTTTAAAGTGAGAGCTTTAAGTTCAGAAGACTCCCAGGCTCTAACTGTTCCCCAATCCCTTGCTGTTCCATGTGATGCTGACTGGTGTCCTAGCACATTGTGGGATGCCCTGATCCCCAGATAAACCTGAGGTAGGACAGAGGCGAGAGAGAGGAAGGGAATTTGCAACCAACACTCCCGCTTTATTTATCACTTACCCTGGGAAAGTACTGAGCTAACAAAAAAGGAAAAAAGAAAGCCAAGTTATTTAAAGAGCGGGAGCTAAAACATCAGAAACATTAACGTTTCTAAATAAAAAAGGGTGTAGAGCATGAGACTTTTTTAAAGTAGATTTCATATCTTAAGAAAACTGGATTTTAAATGGTATTTTTGAATGGACCATACAGCCCTGTTTATTAGGACTCAGGGTTATTCCCAAGACCTATTTCTGACTTCCTGAGTTCATGACCTTAGGTGGCACTGTATTTTTTCCATTTGCGTAGCAGAGGCAAGTTAATGATAGTATCTGCTTTTGCCTGAGTGAGGCTGGTAAAAGAAACACAGTAAAATGATGAGGATAAATGGTCGTGTCTCATCAAGACCAGTTCTCCATTACTCTTCAGGCTAAATTCCCACAGTATTTTGTTTTACTTGTTCAAAAACTATACATGTTGTTGGATTACATGTATGAAAAGAATAAAGAACCAGTGAACAATAAAGGCAATCTCTAAGTCTGACTAGATTTGATAAACTAAAATGAAATAGAAATCTAGAAGACAGAGTG
The DNA here is from genome assembly GCF_964270905.1 of Leucopleurus acutus. Taxonomy (NCBI): domain Eukaryota; kingdom Metazoa; phylum Chordata; class Mammalia; order Artiodactyla; family Delphinidae; genus Leucopleurus; species Leucopleurus acutus. The sequence goes on from NC_139154.1 coordinate 59,649,069, forward strand.
ACACCTGATGCTTATTCCAACCTGGTGTATGCATACCAATAGCTTACAATCTGAGAAAGAGAAGACTGTACACAGGATGCCTCATACTCTTAGTCTGTCGATTCTCTTTGCAAAGGTGAATGCATCAATTACTAGCTCAGGAAAGAAAACAGAATGAAAACATATTCCCTTTTTTTGCACTGACCGCTAAATGACTGACTGATTATGATTCAGTAAACTAAGGCACTTTGAACAAACAGCTGAATTCACTAATTTAGAATCTAATGGATACATGTGCTAAATAACTGTAAACCTATAACGATAGCTAAATATCTGATCCAGCATTATAAATTTATCTGCAAATAAGAACCACATACAAAACAGAATGAATAGAACTGTCTCAAGATAATCACAAATTATTTCTTTTTCCAAGTGTTACAGAGTGCTTATTATATAGTGTGGAGCAGTACATGTGCAGAGCAGTAGCCCTGGCTTCCTAGGTCTACAGACAAGGGTTCAAATCCTGACTCTGCTAAAGCACTTAGTAGCCCTGGGATTTCAGGATATTTACTTAACCGTTTCACACCCATTTCCTCTCTCAGAAAATGAGGGTGATAATATCTATGTTATGGGCTTGTCGTAAGAATTAACTGAGGGGATGACATGTATCATGCTAAGCTTAGTGTCTGACACAAGATACAGTCTCAATAAATGTGCCTTCTATTATTATTAATGAGGCTAAAAAGTTGAACAGTCAAGACAGTGCTTCTAACTTCGTATTCTACAAGAAATTCATAGAACTATCTAGTTCAAACACACACACACAATGAAAATACTTCCCCCAGTGCCCAACTGTGCTTGGTATTTCTCCGATTTGCTTCCATGGCCCATTTTGACACATAGAGTGAAGACCTCCCAGGAGAATCAGAAAATGTCCTGTATCTTAGTGGAATTTCCATTGAATGGAACAGGCTTTGGATAGAACCTTATCGATTATTTTCCTTGATGATGTTTTTTCTAATAGAGATTTACCAGAAGATTTCTGTAGTGACTTGGCAATACTCTAAGCATTTTATTTCTAAATCTTCTTATGCTTTTCTGAAGGTCATGGGCTGGGTCTATGTAATTCTCTTTGCAGCAACACATGTAATCGGTTGCTTAGGAAATCCTTTTTGAGATGGTGAAGAGCTCTGCTTCTCATTAAGTGGCTTTGAACTTTGGCACTGCCAAGTCCTGACTCTGGATGTACCCTTCACATTACTACATAATTCAATTCAAACAGCAACGTGATTATCCTCTCTCCCCAAGACTTGAGGAATGGGTTTCCCCTTGTGCTTTCTTATGTATCTTTATCAAGCCAGTCCATTCTAACGAAAGGATTCCACTATTCCCTAAATTCCTCATTCTGACCCTTCTCTTAACTTGAAGTCTCAGTGCTGTGTTGTGACACTAGGGGGAAAAAAGGCTAGGGAGTCAAAAATGGGTTAGGAACATAATTCTCTACCACGCTGCAGAAAAGAAGGACAGGGTTGGCTTAAATCCAAAGGTCAAATATATACAGGCTTTCTTCTGGGAAAAGAATGTCAAACCTGTTTAAAAGTCTTTTGAAATGAGTTTACACTCCCAGACTTCCAAAATTAACCATCCGGCTGAATCATTCTGATATTTCTGTGAGCAAAGTTAGATAGATTAGCTTTCCAGGGTTACGTGTTATCAGATAAACAAAGCAATATATTTTACATAAATACTTTCAACCAAAATGGCATGGGGGAGCACAAGAAGCTGAAAAGATGCCCTCTGGGACTGCCCAAGGTTTTTCACAGACAGAGAGAGCAAATTCGCCATGTGAATGTAATTTTCAACACAATACTATGCAAGCCGGAACAAATGTACAGCCAGCCTCCTTTCCTAACTCTTCTTTTACTAATGCTTCTAAATTATGTGAGAATTTTAGGGCTTCAAACTGGATTAAAAGTTGGCTGAGTAGGATGCTAAATTGCGGGGGGAAAAACCTTAACAAAAATTCTTGGTGTGTCCCATAAAAAGTCTCTTTCATTTCAGAATTACTTTCGTCGGAATGTCAAGGAGAAGAATCTCAAGTCTGTTTATTTTATTCAAGACCCAGGCCTCCCACTGAGCTCTCTCTGCTTTGTGATGGGAAACATATATGTTTCTATCACCATTATTTTCTGAAGAGCGTAAAGAAGAATGAATAAAACCGTTTTGATTTTTAGGGCCTCCTTAACTTAGTATTATTTTACCATATAATCAGTTGTCTCCTATTAGCTTGGAGTCAATAAACATATTATAAATACATCTATATGCAAAATCACGGATATCCCATTTTCTTGTGCCAACGTCAGCACATACAGGGAAACACAGAATGTTAGATAGAGTGAGTTAAAAGGAGGCTTAGAGAGTATCCAGCTGCCTTATTTCAGAAGTTAATAAAATGAGCCTCAGAGAGGTTAGTCATTTCTCCCAAAAAAGCTTGTATCTGATCCTCCCCACAGCCCCCCCAAGTTCTAGTCCAGTGTGATACTGTGCGTGGAGGAAAGTAAAACTACCATGAGGCTTTCATGTCTTTTTCCCCATTCAGACACACTCAACAATTTAATATCATGCGTATCGTCATTTCTGTTTTATCCATAGATGTCCTAAGTGTAGTTTAAGGTCACGTATCTGGGCAATGACAATATTTTTTTATAGTCATTGTGCATATTTTTGAAATAATACTAGAAAATAAAATTTATGAATACAATTTAGGTTATAACAAACAACACATATGCATAAACATTCTTAAAAGCTCATTTGATAGGTACCGGTAACAAGAGCATTATATGCAGTTCTACTAGGAGAAGAAAGGGTAACTTCTGCAATGCACTCAAAGGGCAAGAATCACTCTAAAAAAGGATGCTCTTAAAATGTCCCCCAAAACATTTTTATTCAGCCATAAATATGAATAACTGAAGTTGAGGGTTATAATGACAAAATTCTCAAACCATGGATCAAATGATGTCGTCTTTTCAGGCAGATAACACCATATTAGCAAAGAGGAAAGATATCTAATTTGTGTCTGGGACATTTAAAATAAATATAATGAGAAGGAACTGCCTTCAGTCCTACAGCTCTCTGATTCTGATCCTAAAAGCAACCCCTTAACCTGCCAGGGTTGGGGTAGGGAGTGGAAAGACACTTCATGCCATCCTGCGCTATCCTTTTCTGTCCCTGACCTCTACCAGGGCCTGCAGTAAAAATTACTCATCTATCCTATAGCCCCAAAGCCAAAAACCCTATTCATATTAACTCATAGATCTCAACCTCCTGGGAGGGACCAGCGCTGCAGTTTTGTATACAACCATATTCTAAATCTCAAACGAGTTTCCAGCTAAGATAGGTAGGTAGGTAGATAGGTAGATAGATAGAGATGTGATATAGATATATACAATATCTATATATTCATCCTCCTGCACAGGTGGCTTTCATTCCTACTATCTTAGAAATTTAAATGTTGTAAAGACAAAATAAACAGACATATGTCCAGAAAGTTTAGCAGCATGTTCGTATATTTTTCTAATTTCTTAAAATATCAAAGTATAAATAACCACTGAAAGAACAAATGACTACTGTATACTTGATGTCTTTCAAATGGCTTCATCTGGAAAACATACTCCCTCTGACTAAGCAAAAGTGGTTGGTCTATAACTGTATTTAAATACACGTTATGTTGTCAAGTTAAATTTGCAAATAATACTGTCTATGAATAGGAAAATAAGATAGGAATGCCCGACAACAAACTAACTTCTTTTAAGAAATATGATAAGCATAGCTTCTTTCCCTAAATTGTATTTTTTAAAAAATCATGTGAATCATACCAAAGTGTCTCTTCTCCAAACTTAGAACTGTGACAGCCCTAAAAGAACAGGAATGTCTATTTTCCATGGACCCCAGGGGCAACCCGGGAATAGCCCTTTAGTCCAAACTGCACAGTTCACAGAATTTTAAGTAGTCTTAAATAAGGTGATCCTCTTCTCAATGGGAAATGAATGTGTTTTGAAGCTCTGTCTTTTACATGATTAGCTGGCTCTGTGTGAATCTGGGTCTTTAGGAATCTGACCCTATCGGTATACGTGGAATGGGCCTATGGGAAAAAGTCAAGAAAGATAAATGAATGAAGTTTGGAAAACGCAACTAGTTGGTATATCAATCAAGGGATGGAGAATGAGTGGGAAGAAAGGAAATGTCCCACAGAGAGGGTAATGTTAGAGCTATATCTCAGAAAAACTGGGATTTACAAGTCAGAGAACATAGGGCACTGCATTTCCTATGATGTCATGTCATGGTTACAAACCAAATTTCTGCCTGTGGTTAAAGGCCAATGGCTGGTCTCTGAGATTCTACACTTCGCTCCAATAATAAGGCAGACTTTGGTTTCCCTAGGACCAGTTTGGCTGGAACTTTAAAAGACATAGGAGCATCTCAAGTACAGCAATGATCACACTGCATTGTAATTATCTGATTGCCCTGTCTCCTCTACTTGAAGGCGGGGAACATATTTATATCACACTGTACCAGTGGCTGACAAATTTATACTCTCAAATGACTAAACAAATCAATGAATGAGTAAGGATTTAACCAAGAAAGCAAAGGCCTTGCAGGGGCCACTCTTGCCCCTTGCAGTCTGTAATGATGCTCACTAAAAAAAGCTCAGAATGCCCCATGTTACACTGAGTCAGTTCTGAGTACCCCTGAGAGGTCTAAACCAGTCCAGAGGACTCCTTGGAGTTCCAGATCAATCTTAGTTAAAACTTCTCTGAAAAATAACTTCACATCCCTTAGGGAGGTTATCTAAACTGACCCTTCCCCCTGCAACTCCTCCAGCTACTGGTCTAGGCTCCACTTCTGGAGATGCTATGATAGCTACGGGTTGTTAGGTTCACTTTGGTTCACCACCAGAACAGGCACAGACCTCTGCGTCCTGCCAGCATGTTTCATTTCAGGGTACCTTAGTATTTTTGTTCCTGCTTCCTTTGTAAATGAAAAAAAATTTTTTTTTAAATATGAAATCCATGGAAAGATCATAGAATTTGGTGACAAAGATCTGAGTTTGAATCTTGGCTTTGCCACTTCCTGTTGGACCATGAGTGAGTTAACTCCCTGAGTCTCAGTTTGCTTACCTGAAGAAACAGGGATAATAGTACTTACTTCCTAGGAGGCAGTGGGCATCAAATATGACGTACCTGAGACAGTGCACCAAACAGGCATTCAGTAAATAGTGGCTTTAAAGATGCCTAAGAAAATAAGAACATTTTTGTAATGCACAAAAGCTAACCACTTTTTCTCAAGATGGCTGGAAACAAGGCGAATGCTACTTCTATTTAAATACAAACATGGTGATTGCGTTAGCTACTTAATTAATATACTGGGCACATTTTGCAGCTGCTGTGTAGCTTTAAAAATGCAAAATAAATTCCTTTTACTTGAAGAATAGGAGGAAAAGGAAATAAATTCACTGCGACAGAATGGTATGTTGAGATTTATACCTGAACTGCAATATTTTGTTAGGAATGGTTTTCCAGGAAAGGTTGCATCCTAATAATGATATTGTTTTATAAATAGTATAATGCTGTCATGGTCAGCTGATTTATACAGAAGTGTTTTTTTTATGTATAGTTGATTTACAATGCTTCAGGTGTATAGCAAAGTGATTCAGTTGTGTGTGTATATATAAATATCTGCATGTATATATATACACATATATATGTACATACATAATACATATATATGTATTATGAACATACATATACACATATATGTATGTACTACATACACGTATGCATACATATTTGTACATACATGTGTGTATACACACACACACACATACACACATATGTATATATTCTTTTTCAGATTCTTTTCCATTACAGGTTATCACAAGATGTTGCATATAGTTCCCTGTGCTATACAGTAGGTCCTTGTTGTATATCTATTTTATATATAGTACTGTGTATATGTTAATCCCAAACTCCTAACTTATCCCTCCCCCCGCCACCTTTCCCCTTTGGTAATCGTAAGTTTGTTTTCTGTATCTGTGAGTCCATTTCTGTTTTCTAACTAAGTTCATTTGTTTGTATCACTTTTTTAGATCCCACATATAAGTGATATCATATGATATTTGTCTTTCTTTGACTTACTTCACTTAGTATGATAATCTCTAGGTCCATCCTGTTTTATTGCCTTATGACTCTGAATTTTCTAAGCTTTAAGAAAGTACCTGACTCAAAAGACAGCCTATCAAGGAAGTCAGGTAAAAAAGCAAGAAATACAGCAAACTATTCATCTCCATCAGCCCTTCCTCAATAATGCAACAGTAGCTATTCGATCCAAATAATGGGCACTCACTGATAATATTCAGTATGGAATAATCTCTTACTTTTCTCTTTCCCTAGATACTTTCCCCATGGTCTCCTAGACTTTTCACCCTTGGTTTCCTCAATTTATTTTTCTTGTTAGTTATATTCCTATATTCCTATTTATGCTTCTAGGAAAATATAAAATCAATCTTTCTGTGTGTGGAGAAATATACCATCCTGACGATTCCAGGAAATCTCCCTATTTCAATTATTTTAAGTTTTCCAAAGTACTGCATGACCATTAAATGCCTTGATTCTTTTTCACCTGTCAGTTGTATCATTTCATAATCCTACATCACCTAAATTAGATCTGTCTTACTGGTATTTGGGTCAAAAAGTCACGTTTTAGGATGAGTTACAGTTGGAAAGGAAGAACCCCTAAGGCTCAGAGAGGTAAAGTGACGTAGGCAGCCTCACCCAGCTCATATGAACTCAGCGAACACGCGGGTCCAGAAGCTGTGCTCTGTCTCAACTCTCTCTCTCTCTCTCTCTCTCTCTCCTTCAATGAGGCTAAAACCCAGCCAATGGGTAATCTTAGTGGGCAGCATCTGGTAACTTTCCCGAAGACAGAGACATGTGAGTATTTGCAATAGAGAGGCATGGCCGTTCTGCCTGTAAGGCAAATACTGACACACATAAAAGTAAATGTGACGCATACTAACCTGTACAAACAAACAAACAATAGCGTGTGTGTGTATGTGAAGGCCAGTGCTCTACAAACTGGATGATATGAAAGGAACACCAGCTATTCTGAGAACACTGAACCTGCTGGTGGCAGTTTACCCTGGGATGGGATGCAACACAAGTCAAGGCTCCTGGCCCACAAAACATGGTCCTTGATTCTGCTCCTGCTGTGTAAATGTCCTCATCTGGCATCAGACGCTATTGAAAGTACCCAATAAATATGTGTGAATGATTATTGAGAAGTGTAACTAACAAGACTGCAGGTGTGTTCCCAGCAATAAGTCACAATAACACGTTTCTATCACAAAAACTAGTGATGATTCTTACTCTGAAATTAGATGGTGAATGTCTTCAGTAATTAGATTTTCTGCTGGTTAAGATCTCCTAACAGGTACTGAAAGTTATACCATACACACTAGAGGAATCCAATAAAATGCTAGACTAAACTACACATAGCTGTGACTTGAAATATTTGAAAACAGTATATTACACATTAGAAATATAAGGAAACATAAATATAAACATAATTGAAATGATAAACAGGAATTAGCATTTAAGTTACCGATGAATACACGATCTTATGATAGAACTACCTGTTAAGCCACAGATGGTGAGCTTTCCTGGAAACCAGACTGCTGGTCTCAGTGAATGGGCTGCTCTTGTACACCCAAGGCAAAGAAAATTCAATACTCCCAACACAGATCACACAAGCGCAGAATCTGTCTGAAGTTCAAACACCAAGACGATTTACATATTAGTAAACAAATGCCCACTATTTGCCTCCAGCATCTTCCTTCAGGTTTCTTTGTTTAGTTCTTAGCAAGCATGCAAATAATAGGTGCCTCATTCCCGAGATGCCATTATCTGCAGCAACTGCTGCTCACGGCAGATCAGAGTACCCTGTTTAAAGACGGTCAGTGATTAGGTAAAGGGAACGTGCATTCTCTTGCTGCATTTCATCTATAGGTAGAGGCAGCCGTGCTTTGAGCTTCTCGCGAGAGCTGTGGCCATCCAGCTACAGAGAAGCTGAGGGTCCTCTAAAGTCAGGCGGGGCCACAACTCACTCCGTCATTTTCATATATACTTGGTCTCGGAATTTGTTTTAGAACCATGTCCTTTACCTTTTTCACAATACCAGATCAAAAGAGAAAATAACTGAAGTACAAGGTAAATAAGTTATGCACAGGTATGAAAAACTGTCCAGTATATACTCTTAAGTGAATAATGCAGGTTATGGAATAGAATGCAATCTATGATCCCCTTTAGCCATTGTGTATGTAACCAGTGAATGTTTGGCATGTGCATAGGGAAATGTGGCAAGTACTCGATTATTAGCAATGAACCGGGTAAGGAAGTATGAGGTATTGTGGAATACTTTCAATTTCTAAGGTGTATCCAAACAGAGAGGTGGTTGTATAGATAGATAGACGGATAGATACTACCGTGTAATTCGAAAAATCATGAACATACATCATGCAAAAAATAATCAAAATACAATATATCCTATGTATACCTATTCTGCATACCTTCACAAATTCAGTTAAAAATACTAGGCCAATAAAGCGGAATACATTTCATCACTTCATGATTTTTTCGAGGTTTTAATGTGCACTGTGGATACCTATGGAGAATAAATAGTCACGTGAAGCAGAATAAAAATGTTCATATACAGAGAACAGAAGGTCCCGGTGCTCACTGTAGCCTGTACCCCTGTTAAATTTTGGCCAATTTGTTTTAAAGTCAAGATATTTTAGGTACTCTTTAGACATTAGAAGTGGTGGTCTATGATTGTGACCAACATATACCTTTGCTATCCATAAGGACCGTGTCGGGTTCAAATGCTCTGTCCTCATTCTGCAAATTGATTGGGCAAATTGGTCAAAAGGGCAATTGGGAGACTGGGCTTGTCAAACACAGCTCTCCATTTCCTCCTTGAGAAACCCAAGTTTAGGCTCAGGAGTTTTGCTGTGTGATCCTCTACCCAGCATAAGGACCCCACAGTGCTCAAGGTTTTCAGAGTTTAATACCTAAGTCTGACCCAGGCTAATCCATTTCTTGCTAAATTGCAAGCTCAGCGTTGAGAGCAAGGAAAATGCAAGTTCTTCGTGCAAGTCAGCCTCATAGGTGTGGAGGTCTGGAGGAAGTCTGAGGGAGTTATTTCAGAGACAATGAGAGGGCAAAGCACCCTCTCCCTGCCCAAAACACACCAGAGAGCTAGGCTTGAGCTTTTGTTCCTTTTTGCTTAAGGCTTTGATTCCTGCACAAATACAAATTCTCCTGAAAAAGTTCACAGTTTGGGCTATCGTCAGCCATCTTATAACCTACTATGGGTCATTTTATGTTTTCCATTTGGGAGAAAGCTCTTGAAGGAGCTGATGCCCAAGAGTAGAAAGGAGCGGAGTCTACAGAGGAGGGGAAGTAACCTGGGCTACTTCCTTGTTTGATATAGGACTAGCTTTGCTTTGTGTGCTCTCTGGTGTTTCGTGCCTTTTTTTTTTTCACATATGAAAAAGTGAGATCAGCAATTCATTGCCTTCCCCAAAACAGGTTAATTCATCTTCAGGAAGGAGCTCAAAGAGCATTAGCAAGTGCTTTTCCCTGGGGTTAGCTTGATTTTCAAATGCATGTCGCAAATTTGGATGGATAAATAAAGCAAAGCAGGTGGTGGTGGTCAACAGTTGTCCTCTCAGCTGGCCTTAACTACCCTTCAACTAGAACCATCGCACCACAAAAACACATTTAGATTACTCTGGAGTCTAAATCAAGTAACTGAGATGGAAGCTCTGGGCATTTTTGTAAAACGAGAGAGAGGTCCTTCCATGGCTTTGCTGATCCTTAGCTTACCTCTTATGAACTAAGTCCTTCCTGGGCTTACCTCCTATGAATTAGAAATTTTTTTTAATAACAAAAATGCTGTAGTGTTTTCAAAATACATAACCAATCAAACTATTGTGTCTTTCAGGTCTTATGAGATTCCAGCAAATATCAACAACCAGTTAAAACATCACGGTTTTGGACCTGGATTCTAGTCCTAGGTTTCAGCACATATGAACATCATGTCTTTAGGAAAGTTTCCTAACTTCTCTGAGCTTCTCCTTCGTATGTGCAAAAAAAAAAAAAGCTTCTCTTTCCTATGTGTACAATTAATATCACCTAGTTCTCAAGATTGTTTGTAAGACTATGTAAGTGTGTGTGAATGGACTCTTTTAAACCATAAGGTTATTTTAAAAACATTATTATTAATATTGGTTTTATGCATGACTTCCATTTCTGCCACCCACAGGGCAATGGTGATAATGGGCCAAATGTCACTGCATGGACCACCAGGAGGATCAGAATTCTCACACTTGAGGCAGATTTAGCAAATCCTTCTAAAATGATGTACCCTATCTGCCTAGTGTATGGACACTGCTTATGATATTAAGGAAAAACATTTTTAACCTTAGAAAAAGGCAAAAAGGTGGATAGCATGTCCTTTCAGTATCATATGAGGGCACAGACCTAACCAAGGGTTATTTATTTATTAATTTTTTTTTTAATTTTTTTTTTTAGGGTTATTTAATTAATTAGGGAAAGTATGTTTTGCTGGTTCAGTTTGTTTGTTATTGATTCAAGGTCCAAGACTTACTGAAGTTTCGTGTTAACGTGGAGAATTTTGTCTGGTAGAGATATAAATAATTTATGTCTGATAGAAAAGATGACCCCAAAGGTTGCAATGTATTGCTCAGTAGATATGTACTAACCGCTTCTGTATCTCAAACAGCAATCTTAGTCTAGCATTTATTAAATGGCCTATACATACCTGGCTCTTTAAACTGGACTTGTGATCTTACTGAATCCCTAACTAATAAATAAGTTGAATAAATTTTTGACACGTTCTTTATATGTATGTAAGTCATGTTTTTAAGTTTTCTTAAACTATGCTTTAACTGTGATATAGAAATTTTGTTGTTGTGGAGGTCCCAACATTTTTCCAGTATCCTGATACTGGAAAAGAGAGTAATAGAACATGAATGGGAAGAGAAATGGATGAATGGCTAGATGGAAATGAAGAGTTTCTGGAAATTTTCCGTTAAAAATACTGTATGATATCACTTACACGTGGAATCTAAAAAATAATACAAATGAATGTCTATGCAGAACAGGAGCCGCTTCACAGACACAGAGAACAAACTCGTGGTTACCAAAAGGGAGAGGAAAGCGGGGAGGGGCAAATCGGGGAATGGAATTAACAGCTACTAACTACTATGTATAAAATAGATAAGCAACAAGGATACACTGTATAGCACAGGGAATTATAGCCATTATCTTGTAACAAACTATAATGGAGTAGAATCCGCAAAAATACTGAATCGCTATGCTGTACACCTGAAACTAACACAATATTGTAAATCAACTATATTTCAATTGAACAAATGTTAAAACTTGCTTTCTCTATGTATTCCGCCTGGGGGTCAACGTGCTGTTATATGGTTTATGGTGACAAGTAAGTTGGGGAAATTACTTAAAAAGTGGCTCCTTCTAATAACTGGAATGTACACTATCACAGTTGCACTTGATGATTCTAAATTCTCATGGAATAAACTGCAATGTGCATTACTATCCGCTTATACTTTATATCTGAGCTGATGGAAACCCAGAGAGTTTAGGGGGTAACTAAAAGATCAGTCACTTAAAATATGAACAGTATTCCGTATCCCTGACACTGTGCTAAATGTTCTCACCACTTTAAGATTTATACCTGGATGAAACTTATCCACACAGACGTCCTCACCACATACATTAAAAGATAGCAAGCCCAATTCCAGCTGTATCCTGTAATTTCTGCATAAGCTTGGACTTTCAGGACTTAAGCCTTCAAGACCTCATCTAATTATGGAGATATTGGACTAAATCAAGACTCTCTTTCTCTGTGAAATATTCAACACAAAAAAGGGAAGGCAAAAGATATATGATTCAACGTAAAACCTGGGAAACGCCTACTTAAAAAGAGTCAGAGTAGTATATAATAGACTCTCTAAAGAGTTCAGCTGCAAATAAACCTTTTAAATTCTGTTCAGTGATGCATTTCCTCGATCTGTTTGGCCATAGGATAACTCCCTTCTGCCCTACCGTTTTGTATTTTTTTTTTTTTTTTTTTTTTGCAGTACCGCGGGCCTTTCACTGTTGTGGCCTCTCCCGTTGCGGAGCACAGGCTCCGGACGCGCAGGCTCAGCGGCCATGGCTCACGGGCCCAGCCACTCCGCGGCACGTGGGATCTTCCCGGACCGGGGCACGAACCCGTGTCCCCTGCATCGGCAGGCGGACTCGCAGTGACCCACTGCGCCACCAGGGAAGCCCTGCCCTACCTTTTCTTGTCCATCACCTATGAACATGCCTATAAACAGCACCTATGAACTTTAAACTCAAGTTTTAAGTAACAGTTTAGGAAATTCTAGAATAATCATCTCTAAGGTCACTTGAGATAACTTCATTAAAATTTATATAGCACTTATTACTCTCCAGGAACTCTTCTATTCACTTAAGAAATATCAACCCATTCAGATCAGGTGAAAACACTGGTGCCTGTGACCGACAACCTGGTATGTACTAGGGCCCATAGGATTGCATACCTACATATGCAAAATTGTTCAGGTAATTATGCAGAGCTGGCTAGGGTTTAAAACAAAGGCATCGATTTCTATAAATGAAATACAAATATACCATAAGTTCTGTAGTTGTGCTTATTACTGATTAAGGGTAAAGAGGTTCACAACAGACTGAAGAAATATGTGAATGGAAAATATAGTTTGAAAACTGCTTCGGGAGTTTCCAGACCACTCTACTTGTCATTTGGAATCAAAGAAAAACTCTTAAGCTTCTGCTCATGATTGGGTGAAGCTCAGAAATATTCCTTTCCATTTTTATTATGGAAATGTTGGTGACCCAAACATACAAAGCCATTCAATAATCAACTGAGGGTCAACTACATGCCAGTACCTGGGTCAGGTACAGGGATGGAGGTCCCAGGAATTTCACAATCTTATGAGGAAGACAGGGTCTGTACAATGTCAACCTAGTGGACCAGCCATAAGAGGGGAGAAAAGGTCCAGGGAAACTAACTGACCTAAGCCTTGGAGAAGTCATTTTGTAAGAAAGAAGGGGTCAGCGAGGGCAGATGTGAAAAACATACTCTGCTAGAGTTATTTAAAATATCGACTTGTTAGCAGCAGAGGATCAAAATCACCTGCCTTTTCCTGGGACAATTCAAAAAGACAGGCTCTGCTCCTTTCACAAGCTGTCTGTCTGGGACTTACTGCAATATTATTTTAAGGGGTCAAGGTGTGAGTCTATGCCAATGTAGGTGAGGGAAGATGCAGTGGAGAGAGAGATTCAGTGCAAACAGTGCAGTGTAAAGAATTCAGTGCAGTGTAAAGAATTTCTATCCAACCCCTCCCCTGTCCCTTAATGACAGAAGACAAAAGGGACAAGAAAGAGGGTCACCCCAGGTATGCACTACGAACATGCAGTAGTGGTTTTGTCTCCGAGAAAGTTCATCTTTGAGTAGACACCCAGACCCACTGTTTATTTTAATGTAAACTATTACAGAGAAAAACAACTAAGAGAAATGCACTCAGAAAGATCTGTGGAGGGTAAACTATCTTATGAAGCAATATTTAAACGCTGTGAGAAAAAAAATCACAAACTTTAAGTCTCCTAGTGGCCTTAGTCTCGGCCAATCTAGCCCAATGTACATAAGTTTAGAATTTTGAGGTTGAGCCTGCTGGGAAGCTCTTGTTCAGGACTGGCCTCAGGTTGCGTACCTAGCACGACCTAGATTCCCGGACTGATGCCAAGAATTCTTGAACCTGATACTCAAAACCGAGCATTAAATGTGGTAAAAAGCATTTGAGATCTGAGAGCACATACACACGCTTCCCCAACCAATCTCTCTTGCCCCGACCAATCACCTTATGAACCAATCGGCACTGGTTAGGATGAACAAACTGTGGACAGCTTTGGGAGTTACCTGCAGTGTTTTGTTTGTTTGTCTGTTTTCGAAAAGGGGCAAGATGGTGTAATCCATGGATTTTCAAATTCGGTGACTGGCTCAATTTGAGTAGTCCAAGATTGGAATACAAGGCTTTTCTAATCCTACTGGATCCTCCAGGGTCAAGACACTCTCTTCATTGTGTGGTGGGTGCTCACGTTTCAGGGTGATAAGCACGAAAAGTAAACATCTGAACACTCCATCTCCTTTGGTCACAATCAGAGCAGAGCTGAAAGCTTTCATTTTGGTACGACTACTCTTCACAGATCCCATACCTCTTACCACACACTTTAAAAGGAATGACTACATCTCTGCCTCATGAATACAACATACACATTTAAAAATAAACATGTTGGAAAACCAGTAGAGGTGCTTCACGACTAAATTTCCATTTATCTGCAAAGGAAATTGCAGCGTGATGGGGAAGAAAACATACTTATATTGGAGCTATGTAGGAAAGCATCCAGAAGATTCCTGGGAGCCCCAAGGAGAATGTCAGAGAAAGAACTCCACAGCCAAGAATATGGCAGATGATACCTTCCAGCTCTTAGATGGACAGGGCCACTGATTTATTCCCAGAGCTGTCAGTCAATGAATAGAAGAAAAATGAAGCAAAGTTGTGTCTGAGTATCCCTAACTCTGAGCCATGATGCTTTACAATGACCAGAAAATCTGCATTTTGAAAACCTCTGATTTTCCTGAAGGATCCTGACTGTACTCTTCAGAACTAACAAGCTGCCTTTAAGACTCGGGAAGCCTGGCTGTGCATCTCTACATTTGGAGTTGTTTTAGTTTTCCCGTGTTGCAAACACTAAGTAATTGATGGCATGAGTAACAAGATTCCTTTCCCAAGTTGTTCTTTTGCTAGAGTTGCGACGGGCAGTTTCTTTCTTTATCACTGTACTCTGTGTTCAAGTGGATGGGCATCGCCAGGAATTTGTTAGAAATATAAGTTCAAGGGCTCTGCCCCAGATGGATTAGAATATCTGGGGGTGAGGCCCAGCACTCCGTGTTGTAACAGTCCCAGCCTTGAAATTACAGCACCATTCCTCCCAGGACCACCGCCTGCCATCAGAGTTATCGTGACCCTTTCTGGGAAAAAGAACAAGCCTGAGTCAATGTTTCATTCTCTTCCACCAGAGCTCTTGCTATAATGGAAGTGACAAGTCTGGCCTTTGGAGTACAGTCCCCCAGATGGAATGTAGGACACAGGAAGGCAAAGAGGGAAAAAAGTCTGAGTGCCAAACAGAGAAGAATGACCTGTGGGGCTAAGTTGTTTTGTCTGTATCCTGTCTAAAGGCACCAAAATTTACAGAGGATAAACTAAGGGAAGAAAAAAAAAAATCTTGGAGCTCTATGATCATTCAAGTTTGGAGTAATTGTAAGTTGAGCAATAATCTGAGCGTATTTTCAACCAGCATCTGTGTTTCACTAAGTTTCCGTCTGGCTTTTATTTCCCTGAGTAATCAGCCCACATACAAGCAGGTTAAGAGATGGAAAAAACACTGATTCCACTTTCTATTTCCCATGTCTCCTTTTGTACACATATCAAGGTACAGCATATGACACGAACAATTCCACAGAATCAAGGCAGTAGACAGAATTTTGGATAGAATTTGCGTAGTTTTCTGTGCCTGAGCTCAAATTCTGGCTCTGTCACTTACAGGCTCTTTGAAATGTGGCAATTAGTTTACCCTCTGTAGGACTTCCTTGTTCACTGATTTATCCATTCAACAATTATGGGGTTTTTTAGTAAATTTATTTATTTTATTTTATTTATTTTTGGCTGCGTTGGGTCTTCGTTGCTGCATGTGGGCTTTTCTCTAGTTGAGGTGAGCGGGGGCTACTCTTCGTTGTGGTGCACAGGCTTCTCATTGTGGTAGCTTCTCTTGTTGCAGAGCACAGGCTCTAGGTGTGCAGCTTCAGTAGCTGTGGCATGTGGGCTCAGTAGTTGTGGCTCATGGGCTCTAGAGTGCAGGCTCAGTAGTTGTGGCACACAGGCTTAGTTGCTCCCCAGCATGTGGGATCTTCCCGAACCACGGCTCGAACCCGTGTCCCCTGCATTGGCAGGCAGATTCTTGACCACTGCAACACCAGGGAAGTCCCAACAATTATGTTTTGAGTGGCTATTATGTACCAAAAAATGTTACAAATATCGCTTACACAGTGAACAAGAATGATACTATGATCCCATAGAACAAACTTTCCAGAGGAATTGACATTACTTTATATATATATATAAAGTAATGTCAATCTTGTGAAGAAAAATAAAGCAGGGTAGTAGGAATATAAAATGGGTGATGGTGAAGGTGATATTTAAACACAATAGGTAGTAAAGGCCTTTTTGATATTTGAGCAGAGAGCTGAGTGAAATGAAGACGTGAGGCTACTTCGGGAAAAAGCTTTCCAGAGGGAATAGCAAGTGCAAAAGTCCTGAGGCAGAAATGAGTGTGGAACGGTTGGAATACCAAGAAGGCCAATATGGCCAAGATGCATAAGGGAAAAAGAGGGTAGAGCTGGATCACATGGGGTCTGTAGCCAATAGTATGGATTTGTGTGTGACAAGAACCCTTAACATAAGGTCCACCATCTTAGCAAATCTTTAAGCACACAATACAGTATTGTTAACTATAGGTACTATGTTGCACAGTAGATAACTAGGACTTAGTCACCTTGTAAAATTGAAACTTAGTAACCTTTTAGTAAGGTTACTCCTCTTTCCTCCCCCCCCCAACCCCCCACTGTCAGCCTCTGGCAACCACCATCCTACTCTCTGCTTCTATTAGTTTTACTATTTTAGATTCCTCGTATGTGCGGTATCATGTAGGGCTTGTCCTGTGTCTGACTTTTTCTTTTTTAAGCGTGATAGGAACACACTGGAGTTGGTTACACAGGAGAATGCTAGGATCTGACTTAGACTTTAAAGGATCATTCCAGCTGCTATGTAAGAATTCACTGGGGAGCTGAGAGAGGATGGAGTGGATCATGGGTAAGAAAGGAATCAGGTATCTGAAGAGAGACGGTGGTAGCTTGGACAAGCTGCGGAGGTGACGCGAGATGGATAGACAGGACATTCTTTAGAAGGAGGAGATAATCATTTACTAATGAAAGGATCAAGGATGACTGCTAGGTTTTTGCTCTGAGCAACTGGGTAAATGAGAATGATATTTATGGGAACCAGGAACCCAGAGAGAGGTGAGGGCTTGGGTGAGGAAAGGAATGTAAACCAAGAGTTGCTTTGGATGGGCTAAATTTAAGAGATCTATTTCCAATCTTCTAATTTGTAGTAGACACCTCATAGAGTGGATAGAGCATGAAATGGATAAAATGGTGTGAAGCACTTAGCACAGTGTAAGGCATATAAGAAATACACAATACATTAATGGTAAGGATAGACATAGATCTCAGTCCTTCAGGGGAAACTGAGTGTTGTTTCCCCTCAGGCTGGAATAAGATGATTTAAGAATGATGTGGCCAGGTGTTGAGTTTGCAGTAAACAGAAAGCCAGTGTTACCTCAGCACTTCCTAGAAAGCTACCTAGCTTCTTCTCACCTATACATTTAACCACATAAAAGGCAGAAGCTTTCTGAGGATCTCATATACCACACTTCCTTTCACCACAGGGCCTTTGCATGTACTATCAAAGAAGTCAGCAAGGAACAATGAGGAGAACCCAGGGTTCTGAGCCAGACAACTTCAGTTCAATGCCTAGCTTCACCTCTTGCTATAAACGTGACATCAAAGAAGTTACATAGTTAACCTCTCTGACCCTTAGTTTCCTTATCTGTAAATGGGAATAACACACATACTGCAGAATTCTTGGGAAGGTTCAGTGAGAAAATATATGATTTTTCTTTAACGATACCAGGATTTTTTTAACTATGTATAACATCTATTGGCTTTAATGAAATGATCTATTAATGATTTTTAAATCAAGGAAACTAAATACTTTCAAAATATTGTTCATTACTTTAACTTATAACCCTTGAAAAAAAGGTGAAACATTACTGGCCAAGACTTGGGATCTTCATTTAGTCACCATTTATTTATCTCTTTGGCTATTTCCTTCTTTATATTAGAAGACATAATGGAATAAATGCAGTAATTCATTGTCTATGATGTCCTTTTGATTTCAGTCAAGCACAGTAGTCTAGTTTAAAACAAAAAGTCAGTAGTGAAATGTGAGATAAGAAAAAAACGTCTCATGTTAGTGACAAAGGGAAAGATTTAGGAGTCAGTAGTATAGGATATTGAAAAGGAAAAATACACAGTTAAGGAATTTTGTCTTTATTATTATTATTATTATTTTGCGGTACACGGGCCTCTCACTGTTGTGGCCTCTCCCGTTGCGGAGCACAGGCTCCGGACGCGCAGGCTCAGCGGCCATGGCTCACGGGCCCAGCCGCTCCACGGCATGTAGGATCTTCCCGGACCGGGGCACGAACCCGTGTCTCCTGCATCGGCAGGTGGACTCTCAACCACTGCGCCACCAGGGAAGCCCTAATTTTGTCTTTTTAAAATCACACTGAGGGACTTGTTAGTAAAGAAATTTTGGCACCTCCCTCGTCCATTATTCTTAGAGAACTAAAAGTTGCTAAGTATCTTCTATAAAGCAGAGTGCTGGGCTCTTTAATATATCACCTTCCTTTATTCCTCAGAGCACAACTGTTTCTTACTATCATCTCCACTATACAGATCTGAAAACACGTTTAGAATTATCGAATGTGAATTCCAACACAGACATAAGTGTTTAATCCTAAATTTAAAGGAAGGTTTTCTAATTCTAAAGCCCATGTATTTTCTATATTTTCACCTTCAAATCAACCACATCACTAGTAATCAAATATAGAAATGAAATAAAATGACAGCTCACAACTCATATGTTTTTGATTTTTGTCTAGGGATCCACATTCAAATTTACAAGCAATTTAAATTAGAATTTTTTAAATGTTTAAAAAAAATTAGCTGTGTTTGCTCCAGTGCTTATTTATTTACCAAAAGAAGAAGATCAGTAATTTGGGAGTTACAGAGAAGTTGAGATGTTTTCCTCTTAATTTTCTCACAGGACTGAAACATTTTCAAGAACTGGAAGACAGTATGAAGGGCAAAAATGATATTGAACATGCATGAGATTCTGGTTCAAACTGCAGTTTCTATCCACTGGCATCTGAGGAAGAAGTCATTTAAGGTCTCTGAAGGCAGGCATAACACCTCCTCTGTAAAAACAAGGGCTGGCTTAGCTAACTGTGCAGGCTCCTTCCAGTTTTGTATTTTGATCGTCCTGAGAACTGTTAGGGAAGAGCCATCACTGTGATCCTAAAAGGAAAATATCAGATCTCCCATCACATCAAAGAACCTATTTAGGGCTTCCCTCGTGGCGCAGTGGTTGAGAGTCCGTCTGCCGATGCAGAGGACACGGGTTCGTGCCCCGGTCTGGGAAGATCCCACATGCCGCGGAGCGGCTGGGCCCGTGAGCCATGGCCGCTGAGCCTGCGCGTCCAGAGCCTGTGCTCCGCGGCGGGAGAGGCCACAGCAGTGAGAGGCCCGCGTGCCGCAAAAAAATAAAAGACTGAGGCCATGTCGTCATCATAATTACAGTCTCAGCATTGTGTCCTCTCCATTCCCTGCTCCCATCAACTTTCAATCATGACAGCTGATGGGGGCAGGGAAAGAGAGAGACAGAGAGACATGCGGGACGTGGGGATGAATATGAATGAGTGATTTGGAAATTTCTGTTGAGAATGCTTTTTATGAAAAAAAAAGAGGAAGATGAAATATTTTATGCTTACAATTGAAGTCAGAGAGACACAAAGTGAATCCCATTCCTTCCCCATACTAGCTAACTGACCTCACTTAAGTTCCTTTCTGAACCTCAACTGTCTCCTCCGTGAAAGGGGATAATGGGAGTCTAGCTCACAGACTTTACTGTGAAGATTAAAGAGCTAACAGATGAAAAGCACATGGCACAGTGCCTGGCATGTAAGGAGTAATCATTAAGTGAGGTATTTATCAACAACAAAAAGGTAAGGCCTATCTTCAGGTGGCACTCTCTGCAAATGTGGCAGCCTTCAAAAGTAATTTTGAAAAGAAAACAAACTAGAAAAGAAAAACATATCATCTTTTTAACATTAGACTTATATATGATAATTCCAAAAAGGATGAGATTAATGTACAAGTCAAAAAAAGTTTGAAGCAAAGCAGAAAAAGAAATATGACATTTTCCCAGTAACACACAATTGTTCCTATTTCCTCAAGAGGGGACTATTAATGGCAATATTAATATTAAAACAGAGCACCAAAGTAAGGAGAAATACTCACATCCAGAGACCATTAAATATCAAAGACTAAAAGTCTGGGCTTTTGTCTTAGACCATGCATTCTTCTAAATTCATAGCTTAGCCATCTTTTTTTACTAGTTAATTTTATGGTTTTTTCGTCACTAGAATGTTTGTGCTTATATATTACTTATATCATATTTGTATGAGTGTTTTAAATCCATTTCACCCAAGGAAGCCAAAATTTGTCTAAAGCTGTATTACCAATATGCTATATATCTGTTCTCGATAAATATTTATGTGTTACAATTGCCCCACCAAGCACTACTTCCACCCAAACAAACGAAAAGCATTTCTGGGTATGGCTGAACTATTACGCTATATTTAAATTTGGCATACCATTCATTTTACATACGTAATATTATTTTAAGCATAATATATCTTATTGTACAAAACCAAAAGATGTTATAAAATATAAAGGCACAAAAACTACTCTTTCGATTAGCATAAATTACCACTTTTTGAGTACCTGTAAATGAGCCAGACACTCTGGTAGGAACTTGGTATAAATTATCTTTAATCCTAACAATTTTCCTGTCAAGAAGACATTATTGGGCTTCCCTGGTGGCACAGTGATTAAGAATCCGCCTGCCAGTGCAGGGGACATGGGTTCGAGCCCTGGTCCGGGAAGATCCCACATTGCTGCGGAGCACCTAAGCCCGTGCACCACAACTGCTGAGCCCATGCTCTAGAGCCCATGAGCCACAACTACTGAGCCTGCGTGCCACAACTACTGAAGTCCATGTGCCTAAAGCCTGTGCTCCACAACAAGACATACCGCCGCAAACAGAAGCCCACGCACCGCAAGGAAGAGTAGCCCCTGCTCACCACAACTAGAGAAAGCCCGCACAGCATTGAAGACCCCACACAGTCAAAAATAAATAAATAGTGTATATGTGTCAATTGCAATCTCCCTTAAAAAAATAATAATAAGTTCATCTATTCCAAAAAACTTAAAAAAAAAAAAGAAGATATTACTGTTGCCATTTTACAGATGATGAAATTAGGGCTTCAAGGAGCGTATGACCTGTCACAGGGCCTGGGCTATTATGTGACAGAGCTGAAAGGCAAATGCAGGTCCACCTAAACTTCACAGCTCCGTTCTTATCCTATTGCCTGTAATGCAAAGGACTGCATATTCTTCTAAGGAATATTTAATACACTAAGAAAATTTGGACAATCTCAGGTAAAGCATTATAACTTGATTTTGGCTAAGAATGGGACCTCCCACTATACTCTGTATCATTATTTTACAACATTTGTATATTAGCAATTTATAACTGGGGCCACATCTTACCTACTTTATTAGGTAGAGACTGAGTCTGAATTTTATTTTCATACAGAGACATCTAAACAGGCGATGAGTGGATGAGTACATATTACAGATTTGAAACATACCATGGAAATGATGTAGAGATGAGGCATTTCCCCTGACCCTCTCATCTCTGGCTTCTCACCCATGTTCCCATCACCCTGATTAAAAGGCAGTACAGGTGATGGAGAACAGGAAGACAGTGGTTGCAATGAGAAGTTCTAAAGGAGAGAAAGATGCCATGAGTCACAGAGGCTTCTTTACAGCACTTCCCTTCCACAGTGATTCCTGGGCTGCTCACGACTTATCTTCTGAGATGTCTTCAGTGCCCTTATCTCCAATTCTGGTGTCTGTTCTTAGTGATGTATTATATCTGAGTAGACTGGTCTACTGCATAGTGCATTCAGCAGAGAGCCAGAATACCTATATTTCAGCCCACTTTCCATCCAGGACAGAGCAAGCACTCCCAAACAACTTTCTGCATACACTAAAATCTGCCCATTTCTCATTAACTTGAAGAAAGATGGGTGGGGTGGGAGGAAGCTTTGATGGAGACAGTGAGGAACTCTGTGTACTACAGTTAACAGGTTAGCTTGCCTGTGTGGTGGAGATTATCCGAATGAAAGATTCAAACCGACAAATCCAAGGGACTCCCCTGGGATCGTAAGGTGATGTAGAGCAAACACAAATCAAAGGGTTTTCAGAGCAGATCTCTCCCACACCATGCAAAACAGGCATATGTGTCGTCATAAAGAATTCAAAAGAAGCAGAAGCCAACCTAAGAAAAACAAAAGGTTTTTCAAATAAGCTTTGCTTATGTCCATCTAACTAAGGACTATACTCAACAATTGTGACAAGTTATTCTTTTAGAGATAAATAGATAAGTGGTTTGTATTCACCTAGTTGTTTGTTTTTGTTGTTTTTTAATTTAGTCACAAAAATTCAGGGAAGAAACCTGCACTTGCATTGGAGTTTGGAGCCAATGTATCCCGAGAACAATTCGATTTAAGAACACATTCAATTAGGGAATTAAAGTGGCAGAGGCTAAATTTAGCCCAGAAAATTAAGATTATTATTTCTGAAATAATATTCTCCAAAGCTAAGAATAAACCAGGATGTTTACTGTGGAGTATAAGATTTCAGTGAATGTCTCAAATGCCAACCTTATGCTTTCCCATGCTGTTCCTTCCATTGGGGAGTGGACATTTCTATTCGTTATACAAAGGCTGGTGAATTCTCTTTCCATAATCTCTGGCAACTCAAAGAAACTTATGAGTCATCAGAACTCAGTAACAAAAACAGGCATAGAATTTAATTTGATTATGAAGACTATAACATACAACTTTGTTCTTTAAAATTCTGGGAGCAGGTTTCCCTGGTGGCGCAGTGGTTAAGAGTCCGCCTGCCAATGCAGGGGACACGGGTTCGTGCCCCGGTCCGGGGAGATCCCACATGCCGCGGAGCGGCTGGGCCCGTGGGCCATGGCCGCTGAGCCTGCGCGTCTGGAGCCTGTGCTCCGCAACGGGAGAGGCCACAACAGTGAGAGGCCCGTGAACCACACCAAAAAAAAAAAAAAAAAAAAAATCTGGGAGCAATTTTGGCTATAGGTAAAGAGTGGCTAAAGTGACCCTTTAAGGTGACTTCTATGTGTACACAGGATTTAGGTCTCTAAGATTTGACTTAGTTCCTTTTGAAAATATGACTGATGTGGTCACATTTTAGCTCAAAAATATTTTTTTCCCATACAATTTGACTGCTTTAAGAAGGAGAGTGTTACTTTAAATTAACACCAGGATTCTAAGTTATTTGAAATTGGCATTGATGTTTGTCTGTTGGATCCAGCTGAGTTAATCCCCATTCTCCAGTCATGTCTATACCAAATACCAAGTAAGAGCCTTCCAAGTCTTTGTGGCTTATCTGGTACATCTATGAGAAACTAGGGAGGGTATTAAAAGTTGGCAGGGTGTACAGCTCATTTACGGAAGGTCCACACCCCACCTTATTTTTAAGTTCTTATCTCTGGATTCCTGAAAGGGTGGAGATCTCATAGTCACGCTTCTGTGTTCACCTTCTGACTTACTCCTGCTTCAGCCATAACTTTCTATCATCAATTACAAAGTTATTAAGGAGGAGAGGGGGGAAAATCTTTTTCGGTAAAATGTTTTGGTGAGAATACTTTTAGAAAACAGTCTCCTGAAAGCTCAAAACCTCCCTTCCTCAAATGTATGCTTACTGTCATATAGCTTTGTCTCTGTGTCTCCTTGGGGGCCAACCCCCGACAGCTAAAAAAGAGATGAAGCAAAAAATAGCAATGCTTCTCCTAGAGCCCTTCCTTGTGGCCCCATCCTTCTCCTGGTCACTCAGCCATGAACACTTGACATCCTCTGTGATCCTCCCCTGTTCCTCATAGCCTATCGAAGTCCTGTGGATTTCTCATTAAGGAAAATGGCCATTATTAAACAATTTCCACCCTAACCTCGCTCCTTTCATGTCCCGTTTTAAATCACTAACACGTGGAGTCCAACATTCTAACATCGTGAGTAAAAAACATTCTCTGGAGCTGAGAACAGTGAGAAGAATCCCCAACTATAGTAAACTTTGGGCATGTTATCATTCTTGGCCTGAGAACTAAGAGAGAACTAAAGGAGTATAGCCCACAGATGTACCCTTCTCCCTTAAAACTGCCCACATGCTCTCTACCTCCTCTTCCAAAGTCCACTTCTCCCTTTAGAAACTTTTGTCCCAATTTCATCTCCCCAGTTGGTCCCTGATGGTGGTAAATGATACTATCACAGTTGCCATCTTGATGCCTGGACACCCTTTAATACAGGGAAAGCCCTTTGAAGGGAGGGAGACATCAAACTAGAAGCCACTTCCTCCTGGATCCAGAGCCTCTTTCTGACTTAGAGATGGGAAAATGAGTTAGACATTTAATAAGCATATCATTTTACTAACAGGGCACACAGATAGTAAGTGGTCGAACCATTAAAAATAAGGCCAAATTGAAAACTATATACATAAGTCATGTCATTCTTGTGCAGGTGTTTTCTTAGGACAGAGTCCCAGAAATGGGGTTGTTAGGTCAAAGGACAAATACGTCTCTAGTTCTGTTCATTATTTCCAGATCTCCCTCCATAAGGGTTATGCCACTTGGCACTCCCTCTAGGAACGTATGGGAGTGCTTGTTTTCTCCCAGCTTTGCAACCGAGTGTGATGTCAAACTGCTGAATTCTACCAGTCTAATGAATGAGAAACAGTTTTTTGGTGCAGTTTGAATTTACATTATCATGAGTGAGATTATCTATGTTTAAGGGCCCTTTGTATTCTCCCTTAAATTTCTGTATTTGGCAGAAGGCATTTGGTAATCCAAAGCCCTGTTTCTTTACCTGCAGGTCACACCCCATGGGCAGCTCGCCCATCTTCCACATGTTCTAGAATTGAGTGAGGATGGATGGGACTTGTCTGTCAAAGGAACCCACGGATCTAGAAGGCTTTCTTCTTCTCATACTCAGTCTTTAGTTACTGGTTTGGCAGAAGCTGAAGGTAGCGTGCGAAGGTGACTCTCCAGAGCATCGTAAGGAACATTACTTACTCCATAAATTTACATTCCGTGCTATTTTGGAATCTTGCCTGCATGATTAGTCTTCTCCTTTTTCTGAAATGTAGTATTCACAGTTTTTGTAAGTTGTGTGAATTTTAAGAAAGAGAGGAATGAAGGAAGGATGAAAGGAAGGGAGGGAGGGAGGAAATATCATGTGACCCAGGTCTGATGTGGGGTACTCCACAAGGTCACGTTCAGTTCTAATCTCCTTTGACTTTATGAGGTAGGGCATGCCACAGAAGACATCTCTGTGGCAGGCAGGGACTCCCTCGGTCCATCTCACGGGCACTGTCAGAAGGGTGTGAGGGTCACCACTTCCATAATGCCATGCGAAATAGCCTAAGAAAGATGGGGGATTTTCTTTCAAATGGTATCAGAGACCCTGACAATAATCATCATTCTTTCTCAGATGCAGAGCCACTCTGTTTTTATTGCTTGTCATGGACTTATGCGTCTAGATAACAGTTTACCCTGAGGTCACATCACCAAGTCCATCAGAATCGAGCTTCACTTTAATTTGTGGTGCACACACACCTGTCCCTGATCCAGATCAGTATTTAAATGTCAGTATAAACTCCCTGGTGGTCCCAATCATTCTGTTTCTTTGGCATTTGCTTTTCCTGGTATTTTATTACAACAGAGATTCTGATCTGCCAATGTCACTAAATTACTAAAATTTCATCAGGTTCCACAAACCCGTGAAGTGGGATTTGCTGCAAAAGCCTGATGTTCTGTTTGGCCCCTTCATTCCTTCAGTCATAAACACGTGCTGAGTCTGCAATACAGCAGGCGCTCCGCTGAGGGCTGAAGGTCAAAGTCATTCATGGTTGTGCACGAGCTGTTTTTTCTGAATGTTCTGCCACACTCCCCACAGATGCACTTCAGATGCCCCCTCCTCCAGAAAGCCTTACTGAGCTTCATCTCAGTCTGGATTATGTATGCCACTGCCACCCCAAACCCCAGCTCCCAAGTAGCTCCTTCTACTGTTACATATAACATTACACCTAGACCACTGCATGCCTGTCTCCACCTTTGATCTCTATCCCCTCAGCATCTATGACTGCCACACAAGAAGTACTCAGCTTTATGACTAACTGATCGAATCAAGGGATGAAGAAACAATTCTTGTTCTCAAAGATCACATAAAAGCTAGTTGAGCTTTCCTAAGTTATTGATAAAACCCAGTAATACGTTTACGATGTCTTAAATACAAATTGTAATATTTTTGAATTATGAAATGTCGTCCAATGTACCTTTCAAAGATAACCTGGGTAGTATTAGAATAAGTTGATGTTGGTCTCAACCTCAGTCAAGGTCCTGCACAGGGAAGGGTCAAGCCAGACTAAACCACAGCTGCGAGAGACACATCACACTTTGGTCTGTTTCAATCCACCTGCATCTTTCAGGCTGTCACCTCTCCCTGCTCTCTGCCTTCCACAAACCTTGTTAATGTGGTGACAAATCAATGTGAGAGAATAGCCGTCGTATTTCTAGGTTAATTACAGAAACCTTGTCTCCTTAAGCCTCAATTATTTAAAAAAAAAGACAAAACGTATATGCCATGTCTTCTCTGTTTCTTGTCATCAACTACCAAGTCCTACTGTAAACAAGGACACGCCACAACTATTCAGAGTTCAGTTACAACACACCAGTCAGTCTGCCAGTTCTATCTGCAGAAAACTGCAGGAAAAACTTTACGGATGCAGGTATGTTGGGGCAGGCAGCTCCTATGACAAAGAGTTCCTGCTTTATCCCAGCCAACAGCCAGGAGAGTGTATTTTTATGATAATCACCTACCCTTGAAATGACATTCTAAAAGATATTTAAAGAAAGGACATAAACAGCAATATTTCTGTGCTGAGTGTAGAAGCAACCTCGTCCTCATTGATAACCAGCCTATAGCATACCAGCTACCTCACTGAACGCTAATCAGAGATTCAAACCCACTGCCTGATGTGACAGTCCTTGGGCGTGTATCATTCTTCTTAAGGAAAGTTTGGTGGATGCCTTCTTGCTCTCCCTTTCTCTCTCTCCTCCATCCCCTGACTTTAAGGGGACTCAAGCTGCTAGGAAGACAAATCTTTGTTTTTGAGTTGCATGGTATCTCTGTGCTGCCAGATATGTTATCCTGAAGTGTTTATGTAAACGAGAATAAAAGGGAATTCATCACAAACTTATTTTTGCTCAGTGAATGCCAAAAAATAGATGCAGTGGAAGCAAAAAAGTTGCAGGGGGTGGTTCTGGTAATGACTTAGCCTTCATCCCTGTTATGATGAGGAAACTGGAGGGAGGCTGAGGAAAGCATCCATCCATGCACTCGTCCCCCCATTAACTCATTATTCATTCAGGCAAAATCCAGTAACTAGCTGAGGTTTTTACATCAGTCCTCAAATGCATGTACTTCTAAAAATTAAAATCTAAGCAGAGGATGAAAAAAAAAAAGCCTACCACATGGTGCCTATATTTAAATACGTCCTAAAAAAATGTGGTTGCAGAAATACCTGTAGTCCCCATGAAGCATATTTCCATAGACATCCTGATAGCTAAAGAATAGAAGTATAGTTTCAGGTACTTGGGAATATCAAAGGCAACACATATATCAGAAATTTCCCCAAATTTGTTTTATTTTTCTTCATTGCAGCATCAAGGAGAGAACAAGGAATTGGGAGTAAGAAAATCCTGAGTTTGAGAACTGGCCCATCTTATTCTACTTATTCTCTTTAATTTATGGAGCTGAACTGAGGATCAAATAAATTAACTCATGCAATAACCAGGTGGTCCACACGTTTATTCATATATTCATTCATTCATTCAACACCCAAGTGCTGTCCTAGGTGTAGTAGGAGTACACGGGTGAGAAAAACAGACAAGGCACCTACTATCATGGGGTTCTTGGTGTAGCGGGCAGCCAGATGCTGATAAAATAATCACACTAATGAATTTATAATGACAAATTAAAGTGTGTATTCCAATGGAGGGGTATGCTTCTCCACGTGCACAAAGAAGCCAACATTGACAGGGACACCGGGGCAAAATTCACTGAGGGAGACACTCTGAAGAGATAAATGAGATAGTACTGGGTAATGGGGTAGGGATGGATGGGATGGAATAGCGTGTGGAAAAGCCTCAGAAGAGAGCCCAGCGGTGGAAAAGAACCCTGAGAAGGTCAATGTGGTTGTAAGCTGGGAATGGGCAGGAAAGAAGCGAGAGTGTAGCTCAAGATGGGGAGGGGGTGTCCAGCACACGCACAGCTCCTTCAAAATGAAACATGCTGTCAATGCAAAGTTCACACTGAATTTCGAAGAGTTAGCACGAAAATAAATGCAAAATATCTCAATAATTATGTATATTGGTTGCATGTTGAAATGATAATATTTGGATATATTGAGTTAAATAAAATATATCATTAATTTCAGCTGCTTTTTTTTTTAATTTTTTAAGATGATTACTAGAAGTTACATACGTGGCTCATGTTATATGGTTATTGGAAAGTGTTGGTTGTACATGCAGAGCCTTTAAATTCCACACAAGGGTTTTTATCCTGAGCACAATAGGAAGCCTTGGACAGCTTTAAGCAGAGGAATGAGAGGATCATTCCAGCTTCTGGGTGGAGAACAGATCAAAAGCCAGCTAGAGGGGATCTGGAAAATCAGCTATGGACTGCAACAGACTAGACAAGATGCTTCACAGCAGCTTGGTTTAGGGTCAAGAAGTACAGAGATGGGCTTCCCTGGTGGCGCAGTGGTTGAGAGTCCGCCTGCCGACGCAGGGGACACGGGTTCGTGCCCCGGTCCGGGAAGATCCCACATGCCGCGGAGCTGCTGGGCCCGTGAGCCATGGCTGCTGAGCCTGCGCATCCGGAGCCTGTGCTCCGCAATGGGAGAGGCCACAACAGCGAGAGGCCCGCATACCCACCCCCCACCCAAAAAAAAAGAAGTACAGAGATGAGAAGGGGAGAGGATGGAGGGATATTTAGGAGGAAAACATCAACAGGCCCCAGCAGTGAACTGCATATGGTGTTGAGATCCTCCACGGGGCAGAACTCCAGCTGGGAATACAAGATATATAAGGAAATATGTGCTATAACATCCTAAGTCCCACCTTAGAGGTATGAACTCAGTGTCGTGCGAGCACAAAGTGAAAAACAAGACGTGCTTGATGTACCATACAATGCTGCTGCTGTTTCTGTTTTACGACGGGTTTCATTAAAAATCGGGTTCCAACATCACGCCAAGAAATTGCCTTCTGGTTAAAGCATTAAATATCTTTTACCCAGAGCTGAACTTAAATCAACAGATACATAAAGAGTATTGACCATGTGCAAGAGACAGAAAGACTGTCTCCTGAGGAGAAAAGGAAAGAGAACTCATACTTATTTAGTGCTCACTACCATGTACCTGGAGCTTTGTATGTGTAACTCATTCAATCCTTTTGAGAATCTTATGAGGCCATATTATTACCCCATTTTAGAGATAAGTAAAATGAGGTACAAAAAGGTTAAAAAATTGATTGAAGCGCCATGAAGACGGGGGCCATTTTGATTTTTCTCCCCACTATATACCTACAGCCCAACTTTCTGCCTAGCATATACTGAAATGCTCAGTAAACATGGGCAGAATGAAAGAATAAACGTTATACAGTTCATAAGAAGTAGAACCAAGTTTCAACCCTGTTGCATCTTGACTCAACCACATGGTATCAAAGTTGGGGCTTTTTTTAAAAAACATAGAATTAGAGATAGCTTACTTATTTACATGTGGTTAACAGGTATTTATGTAATAGCTCTTTGTCTATGATAGATGGTCATCCCACACTTCACTGAGTAAGAACATTTAACATTTCCTGAAAACATGGTATGCCAAATACTGTTCTAAGCATTTTACTTGCATTATCTTACTTATGCCTCATTCTTAGCATAAATACCTGTGAGGTAGGTATGATTATTTTTCTCATTTTATAGATTGGGAAACTGAGGCACAGTGAGGTTGTCACTTGCCCTGAGTCACACAGCTGTAAAGGCATTAACCCCAAGGAACCTAACTCAAGACTCCATAACTCACTTTGAACCACTCTGAGTCTGAACCCACTATTCCATGGGACCCTGGTTGTTACAAATATCTCCCTAGAATTAGTGTGCCATGGGTCCAGCACCCTCTCCCAGGGCCACACAGCGTGATGGTTTATCAGGGCACCTGCCCTGGGAATCTAGGAAATCATCCAAGGCTAAATGGTGATCAGACAACTGGAGAGTCAGAGCAAAATGAGTACAAAAAGAGCCTGTGGATCTCTTTCAATGCAAAGAGCACATTTATCCTGGGTCTAGAAATGTCCACTGGCAGGAAGCCATCATCTGTCTCAGATGACATTGTTTAGAGCAGGGAAAAGAGGTAAAACAAGGGGCTTAGTAAGCTGAAAACTTCCCAACAGCAGAGACCATCTAAGTAGGGTGTTAACAGTGAATTCAAGAGAGCCTTGTTTACTAATGGAGCTTAAGAGTTAAGATACTCTCTAAGCACACAGGGCATGAAGGGCTTACTAGCAGTTCAGATAATGAACTGGATGGTTGTGACCAGCCATCCAGGCATTTTATATGAGCTGTTTACTTCAAGCGTCAAATGACAAATTGATTCTGTGATGTCTAAGAGGGCTTAGTATTCTGATCTGGAAAATCTGTTGGGCAAATAGGCGCCTGATGTGATCACTTCATTTCTTTCAATGCTTTAAAATGTCACAAACATTAGTAGAATCCCTAAAGGAATCACATTTTAAAAATAGTCTTATTATTACTTATTAACAATTTTAGAACAATATTCAGTACCTGGCAGTTTGATATAAAAGGTTCCCATCTGGTGTCCATCAAGATGGTCTGAAGTACAAACAAGACCTCATTACAAGGTGGTCTAACCTATAAGGTGCCTCATTGCCTGTACACTGGGAGCAGCATGATGCTTTTCTACTCAATGGTGTCCTCTGCAGTCACTGGGAATTAGGAAAAGTCAATTGAATGCCCTGTGTGCTAAGTGGCCATACGTAATACATAGGGAGGACTGCCCCCGCCCACCTGGCAACCATGAGAAGTAACCTTGCCAAGATTCCCAGCACTTGCTCTGTCAGAGAACTTATCAGACCTGACTATAACTGCTTGTCTCTAACTCCAGGAAGGCAAATCCTGCCCTCCTTTTGTATTAATTTTACTTAATTTTCATTCTTTATTATGGCATCCCTAGCATCTAGTACAATGCCTGGCATTACACATAGTGAATGAATGAATAAAACTTTTATATGTCTCATTAAATGCTGTCAGGAAATTAACAGTTTTAGAAGACTTTATGAAAATAGTGTTCTAGAAGAGTATTCTTCACAAGGTCTTCTGGTGGCCTTTATAAATGTCCTAACATTCAGACAAAAATTCTTAAGACCAGAAAATGAAGGCTGGTAATAAGGACTGAGGTGAAAGACGGAGTCAGTAGAAAAAAAAAAAAAAGGTAACAGTATTTATTTGCAAATGTAATAAATTAAGAAATAAAAAAGGTATTCAACAATATGTGGTCAGACATATTTCTTTTGGAGGGAAAAGATTAGTAATTGATACCCTAGGGGGTGGGGAGAATTATTCATTCATCTGTTTTTTGATTTTGGGGTTTTTGTTTTGTTTTGTTTTGTTTTGCGGTATGTGGGCCTCTCACTGTTGTGGCCTCTCCCGTTGCGGAGCACAGGCTCGGGCTCAGTGGCCATGGCTCACGGGCCCAGCCGCTCCGCGGCATGTGGGATCTTCCCGGACCGGGGCACGAACCCACGCCCCCTGCATCGGCAGGCGGACTCTCAACCACTGCGCCACCAGGGAAGCCCCGATTTGGGGGTATTTTTTACACAAAGCAAAGAGGAATAGTATATTACTTTTTACCTTGAAATTCACCTAAGATTATTTGAAACATAGCTTTTTCTTTGAAAATTGCCTCCTTCTTTTAAACACTATATACTTTTTTATGTTAGCAAATATATTCAGCTTGATTTCATTCAAATTTAATGCAACAGTAACTACGCTACTATAAGACATCTTCACTATCTATCTTTCTACCTTTCATCTAATAGGGAAGGAGTTGAACACCTTTGTATGGGTGTCCCACGGGTATCTGAAACTAAACACCAAGCTAATCTAAGAGGTCCCCACAGACCTCCTCACCACCCTGTACTTTCTATCTGGATGGACATTTACTTAAGGTGAACACTTTGGAATCATGTTTGCTTCCAGGTCTTTCTCCCACTCCCTTCCTTCATCTGCCCATATTTTGTCAGACATAAATGTTCTTTCCCAAATATCCTTTAAATCTATGTCTACCTTTCCATTCCCATTACCACTCTCTGTAAAATTTACATAATTTTCTAAACTGGTTTCTTTTCTCCCAGCTAGCCCCTAACCCCAAAAAAGCCTCCACATTATGTCATAAATAAATGCCTGTAAAATAAATGCTGATCATGTCACTTCCCTCTCTGTTGCTGAAGTAACAACTGCATAGAACAGCACTGTCCCAAGTTCTCCCCAGCCTGGACCCACCCACATTTCCAGGCACATCTCCTCTCCATCTTGTGATTTACCTTGAACAGGTTGCTCTCCAGACCACACCAGTCTATAAGTAAAAACAGGTCCACACCAGCAGGAACCAACCATATTTCAGTGGCTCTATTTCTATCTAATCTGAAGGAATGGCAACATCTTTCAAATTCCTCATAGCCAGGTCTTAGAGATCCCAAAGGGAAATTATTTTCTCCCCAAATGAACTATAATCCAATTTGATAATCTTTTCATCACATTCAACACCAGTTACCTCATGAAAATCATTACCTAGGAAAAAAATAATGATGAATGAATGTTTAAAGGATTGGTTCTAAATTAGCAGCAGTTCCATAGTTTTGTTTACAATGGCAGCTATCGCTCCTATCAGATCCAGTTCCTCTTTATAACAATATTTTATAACACTTTTCTTCCTTATCCATTATCTTAAATAATTAAACTTACTTACATTCCTAAAGGCAAATATACATACATAATGCACAGATGATAATATAAATTTAAAATGTAAGATATTAATTTACAATAAAATGTTATCGATTTAACTATGTAATTGTTCAATAATAATTACACTAGGCTACATCCTCCAATAATGAATAAGTTTGGATGTAAAAGAAAAATGAGAAGCGATTCCTGTCTAAAGGATACTGGAAAATGAAAAACAGATATACAGTATAAAGACGGGTCTCAGAAAAAGAAAAGGAAAAACAAAAACCAGTATTAGGATAAGATGTAAGTAATCTTAATTTAAAGTAGGCATAATTTATCCAAGACAAATTACCAACCATCAAAGTGAAGAAAGAAAGGATTTATCATTGTGCTGCCAATTATCTTTAATATATAGGGTAGCAAAAAACAAAATAGTTTTTAATGCTTTGCTTAATATTTAATTATTAATAATATGCTATGCTAATAAAATTACATATTTGCATGTGACAGTTATAACTGCAGATCAATATGGATATGGTGTCTTGATGACTCAAACAAGACAACTACTGTTGCCTTGGGATGCAATTTTCCAAAACTGAGAGCAATTCTTGGTAAAGTTCTAAACCAGGTGAAGTACAATCTTCCCTTTATTTGCAAGCCAGCTGCATCCCTCAAACATGATCAGATAATTATGAACTGAATTTTCACTCATGTGGATTTCTGGGAGACACTCAGAGTGACATGGAACACAAGGAGATTTTTTGTCATTTGAGACTCTGTCATGCAGTGCAGTTTATCCAGCACCCTAGTCCCCCACGTTCACTAAGTTCTAGTTCTGTTGCCTCCTCGTCACCAGGACAGCAATAACAAAGCCCCACCAATTATCCCAAAGCATCCCCAGAACCTCAACCCCCAAGAGGTACTGCTTTCATTCAGGATTACTGGCTTAGGACTTTTCTGTGTTAATCTGTACACCTGATCTACGGGAATGAAAGAGTTTTTACTGGTAAAGGTTGGTATTAGATGAGTGTTACAATCATTCTCCACTTAAACAAAACTCAAGAGACACAAAACCAGACTTTCAGTCAATGAGATAAGCCATACATTCAACATGCTTTCTTTTTTGAATTTCAAGTTAAAGCGTATTGCCAAAAGAATAATACACAGCTGATAATATAAACTGTCTCCTTGCCCTTTTGCTGTCCAACTTTATACCCACTGAAATAATAACGATGAAGATGATGATGATGAAGATAGCACCTAACATTCACTTAAGCATTTATTTCGTGCCACCACTAAACTGAATGCTTTCAAAGCACATAAGCTACATAACAGCCCTC
The DNA here is from genome assembly GCF_964270905.1 of Leucopleurus acutus. Classification (NCBI taxonomy): domain Eukaryota; kingdom Metazoa; phylum Chordata; class Mammalia; order Artiodactyla; family Delphinidae; genus Leucopleurus; species Leucopleurus acutus. The sequence goes on from NC_139154.1 coordinate 59,683,762, forward strand.
CGAGCTCCTCTTTGTGGTCCTCGTGAAGATGATCGATGATCCACGAGAAATAACCTGTCCATCATCTGACACGTGGTAAAAGATTGCAAAACAAAAGCTACTACCATTAAATCCCAAACCACCCTGAGGCAATTACTCAAAAAAGCTTGTTTTACCATCGTGTCAGTTGTTCAGCAGTTATTTAGTTATACCACGAACAATACATTTCTTAAATAAACATGGAAACGAGCCCGACAGATCAAGAGCCCTCCTTTAGATCTGCACCTCTTTGCAGGTAATAATAATACATGTACTTGGTTGGCTTCATTATTGATAACCGGTTGGGTTGAGGATTATGCCTAGTTAGGCAAATGGAGCTTTGGGTTTGGGCCCTGAGTTGTAACATTCATTTCTTTAAGGCTGATTGATTCTGGACAGCCACGTTATTTGCCTGTTCAGTAGCAGAAGAATTTTCCTAGGGAGATTTGCTCTGGTAGCATTTGGGGGGAAAAATGCCTGTGAGTTTTGGGGAAAAATGTGAGCACAATATAAGTGGTTTAAAAAATAACTAATTAAAACTACCCTGGAGTTTCTCACCTTGTTACCTCTATAGCGCTAAAGATAGTTTTTATAAGAGCAATGGATGAGGATAAGAAGATACAACAGGTGGAAATTTTTATCCTTTAAAATTTTTTTTTATTGAGAGAAGAAAGGGAACAGGTTCAGGGTGTGTATAGATAACAGATGGGAGAAGAAAAGGGAGATTTTAAGGTTATGGCTGGAGTACATGTCTCTTTAATCAAGAGATCAAGTAAGGGTCATATTTATTGTATTGCATGCGTGTATTCTTTTAGCCCCAAAACCACTCTGGGATTGATCCATACTAAGCCATGTTCTCAATGAGTTATTTATGGTACTTTACCATTTTCTGAGTGTATTTAACTGCTTTACCTCATCTGAACCTCAGAAAACCACAGCGTAGGCAGGGAAGGTATTAAACTCAAATTTACATGTGACTAAACCAAAAACATGAAAATGGGACAAGAATTCAGACTTTCTCCTACCCAAGTTGGTGGCCCTTTTATCTGCTATATATTGTATCATATTTTGATACTCAGCTTAATATCAGCTTGCTTCAGGGTTATGTTGTTATAAATTCAAACGTCTAAATAACCTGCAGAGAATAAAATCGATAATGTATGTGTTCACAGTTATCTAAATACTTGGCATCCACACATAATGAGAGATGATTAACTGCCCATTTCACTTTTCACCTAGATATAGATAGCCAAATAATATTTTTCTACTCTTGGACTCAATCACACCATTCAAGAACCCCTACGGTAGGTAGGGAGACTCGGAGTCCCCTTTGGAAGATATCTTCTGGAATACTCCTTCTTACGCAGAGAGCATAAGTCAGGTTTCCTGTTTATCCAATGACCTGTCCATACCTACATTTATACACATAAACATGTCACTCATTTGCCTTGCATTTGAGAGTCTAAAAATTGCTCTACAATATTTTAAAAAAATAGATTTGGGAGTCAGAAAACCAGGGCTTCATTCTTTCGCAGTACATTACAAGCTCCCTGAAAACTGTAATGGATATGCCTGTTTTATTTCTGTATTCTCAATTTGTCATACGAGGGTAATGAGAGTACCTGCCCCATAAGGACACTGTTAAACGGACTAATAAACATACATACTTCGAGCAACTTATAGTAAGCACTCAATAAATGTTAGCTTTTATTATTATTACAGTTGCCCGTGCTTCTTAAAATAGGTCTGGCACACGGTAGTCATAAAATAAATGTTTACATGGTGCATGTAAAATGAGTTGCAGTTTTGCCAATATGTGATCTGGGGGGAAGTTACTTCATCAGAAAAATAAGAATATAAAACCCACAATAATGAAAACGGCCTCACAAGGCTGTTATGAAGATCAAATGGAATAATACACATCAGAAAGGCTTTATCAAGTGTGGAATAAATGTTAATTGTCGTGTTTATTCTCTAATTCCATCCTCACAATGACACTGTTCTGCAGATGTGATTATGTTCATTTTATACATGAGGCAACAGGCTTAAAGAGGATTATGTAACTCGCTCAAGGTCATTTAGACGGCATGTAGGAACACTCAAACCAAAAAATTAGGTCTTTTTTGGTCCCTCCAATTCCAGTATCCTTTTCACTATTCATAACTGCTCCATACAGAACTATGATCTCTCTAGAACATTATTTCTGTGTGTTGCTATGCTTGTTTTTTTATAAATGGCATTTGACAATGTTGATGAAAATGTAGTTTATATTTTAGAGAGATTTTGTCATTACAAAGGAATAAAAAAAAAGTGCATGGCAGCAATCCAATGACAGTAATTAACAAGTTTAATCAATCTAAAATCCTCTTAAAAGGACTTCATCTGCCAGTTTTAGGTTATACACATTAAAATTAAACATCTTAAAATTACACCGGAGATTTGCCATCTGCTTTTCAAGGGTTTGAAGGTGGTCAAAAAAGAGAGATGAATTCCTGCAGTTCTAGGTGATTTCCTAGGAATTTTTCACAAAACCAAACTGGTAGAATTGTAAGACCTCTCTGGAGAGCCCAGCCCCTGCCAATGTGTTGGTCCCCAAAGACAAGCTTTCACATATAAAAGCTCATACCAACTCTTGCTGAGTCAAGCAGATGGTGCCACATAGAATGAACAGTCCCAGCTCTGTCACCTGTGCTGGCCTCTGTGGTGCCACTTCTGGCTTCCTTGTTCCTCTTCCTGGTCGCTACCTCCAGTTATTTCCTGGACATCAAACGTTAGTCTAATGTTCAGCATCTCCTTCTGCCTGTGTCTCCCAGCCAACCTGGGGTTTCCTGACGTTGACCTTGGCTTACCTTCTCTGACACTACACTATAACTACTCTAACATCCAACTCTGATCTTTGCTTTGTCCTCTACATTCATGGTACCCATGTGCCCCCTTTTCCCTTACTGACTTACCTCCAAATTATGGCTTCTGGCCATAGCGGTCCAGCCCCATTTCTGCCCCTGCTCTGCTGATTTCTGATAAACGTTGGTAACTTGCTTCTTCCAATGGAAACACAATTTACCAAACTGTGCAGCAAGTCTTCTCCTTATCCCGTTGAAAACCACCCACCCAGTCTCAAGTAACGCAAATGGACATGTGTGATCCGTCTGTGCCATTCTGCCATAATTGTTCACCATCTCATCTAGATGCCTCTAGACTTTCCATGATATCTAAACATGCAGGTCTGAACTGGAATTGAATACTTGAGCTGTGATCCACCCAATACTGAGTGTAGGAAGACGATGAAATCTAAAAGATCTGGACGCATTGCTTCTGCTAAGATGCAGTCTAGGGTTACACCAGCTTTGTTCAGAGACACATTACACCACTGACTCACATGAAGCTTGAAGGCAACAAAAGCCTCCCTATCTTTACGGGAACTAGTGCCAGGCCAGGTCTCCCACTTCCTTATTATGCACTTGGTACTTTTTCAAAACCAAAATTCAGATCGTTGTATTTATCCCAATTTCTTCCTATAATCCAATATTAAATATTACTTATTAATATACTAGACATTATATGAATATAACCTAATTAATATTAATGTCTGACATTGAATTTTATCGGGAAGAAGTGGGATTTGCTAGTTCCAGGGTAATCCTCTTCCGTTTTTATTAAAATTAGAAGCATTTTCTGTTATTACTGTTCTTACCACCCTCACGTTGTCATCCTCTAAGGTGGGTTGTTATGGCTGTGTCTGCAACTCCACGATGCTCACAGAACAAGCACCTACGTGATAACCACTATCTGAGGACATAAATTACTAAGTGGGGAGCAAAAGCACCTGCACAGAATCTCTTGATTATTAACGTGCATGAGCTTCAACAGCTCCACTTTAAGAAAAACTGGATATTTTTAACAATGCTTAAAAAAAAAAAAAGTCATGAAGAACCTAGGGGTAAGACAGGAATAAAGACACAGACCTACTAGAGAATGGACTTGAGGATAAGTCCAGGAAGGGTAAGCTGTGACAAAGCAAGAGAGAGGCATGGACATATATACACTACCAAACCTAAAATAGCTAGCTAGTGGGAAGCAGCCGCATAGCACAGGGAGATCAGCTCGGTGCTTTGTGACCACCTAGAGGGGTGGGATAGAGAGGGTGGGAGGGAGGGAGACGCAAGAGGGAAGAGATATGGGAACATATGTATATGTATAACTGATTCACTTTGTTATAAAGCAGAAACTCACACACCACTGTAAAGCAATTATACTCTAATAAAGATTTAAAAAAATAATAATTTTAGAGCTTTGTCTTGTTTTCAGCCATCAGTTGTCTTGGGACGTTTCGTTCTATGCCAGTCCAATCTCAGTTGTTAAAGTAATGCTTATTGGGTCATGGATTGGCCAGCCCCATAGCCCCTGTTCCTTCTATCTATGGCTTGTCAGGCATTTCAGTACATGTCAACACCAATACCACAGAATATGCCGGAAACAAAATTCTGGCAAGTCTATCTGGATTCTCTTTAGCAGCTTTTATAAATGTCTTTCCAGTTAAACTGTTGAGCCATTGGCTGAGCCAACTAGGGGAAATCAGCTGTGGGTTAAGCCTGGCGGCTGAACATCCTGAGAAGGGATTTTACTTTACCACCACTGGGGTAGAAAAGAAATGAGGCAAAACACTGATTAGAAACATCGAAGAAATAATTCAGAATTTCCCCTTTGGTTTGTATCTTTGCAATATTTACATCTTTAAGGATAAAGATCTATGAAATAAAGCCCACAAAGAGGTAAAGAAGTTGAGATAACCATTAAACTTTGTGGGATGCCTGGTGGTCTTAGAAAACATGTCATAGAGAGATACGGCATTCTAATAACTGCACATTTATAAATTCCGGATGTAACAGAAATATAATACACATTAAAATTAAGAAAAAGGATTTCTTTCCTCTGTCACGGAGTCACTGTATGAACAGGAGTGGTAAGTCTTTCAGAGTTTCTTCTAGAACTGTAGCATAGGTTGGTGAGTTCTTAGGGCTTAGACATTTTTCTATAAGTTCAACAGAGGATGGGACATCAGATCCCTAGGAAATCAATTTGCATTTCCAACCTTCCCTCCAGGACACCCTCTCCGCTAGCTTCTTCTATCAAAAAGCCTCTCAAATGTCTCTTTTCTCTCCTCCCCCTCATTTCACCTCAAACTTGTGCGTAGGCTTCACTGGCCTCCTGTTGTTTTTAAAGTGACTTTGCTTTTTCCTGTGTACTTAACAGTCTAAATTATTCCCGAGTCGACCACGATCTCCTGGTGAAAATTTTACTTCTTAGATACCTTATTCTTATCAGACGACTTGAGCTTCTTGCTAAAAGTGTGTTTAATAGGGAATGACAAAATATGCTAAATTTACAAAGTACACTAAACCTATAAATATATTACAATGGGAGCAAAGAAAGTCTTTACTATATTCTTGGGTCAGTATCTCAAGAAATTAATACCAACTTTAGTGTTTTACAATTTACAAAGCACTTTCACACCTGTCTTTTTATTTTAATTATGACAACCTCATTATTAACAGTATTATTAAGACTGTACTACTATTATCATCTCCGCTTTACAAATAAAGAAACTGAAGGTCCAAGAAGTTAAGAAACTTGAGAGATTGAGGAATGTAACCCCAACGCTCATGATTCTAAATTCAGTGCGTTAGTGTTTTTCTTTACTTAGTCATCTGGAACCACCCCCTTAGATTTCCATAGCAATAAGGACCACCTAAATATCATCTTCTGACTTGGGAGAGCTAAGACTCTCTGTCTTACCTTTGCTCCCTCCAAGTTTCAGAAAAGTTTGTTTTAAGGGAACAATAACTAGAAAGGATCTCTTTGTTGCAAAATTGTGCCCAAGGTTCAAGGATTTCTAAGTATGATACTAGCGGCCTCCAGCCCCACTTCTGGAACGGTTCCAGTTTACATCATTTCAGGTTCTTGACCCAAGAACTTGGATTTCAAGCACAGACTGTGTCTTCTTTCCAAGGGATCAGCTTTTGATAAAGTGGATGAAAACTTCTCAAACTAAATTTCTACACTGTTGTCTTTCATACTAGCATCATCACGACAGAAATAAGGAGGGATGTGGGGAGGAAAAATAAGAGAAAAAAGGGCAAAGTCCCAGGGCAGCCCTGTCAACTATCATAGACCTGACTGGGAAAGTCATGGATAGTTTTTGATGATTCTGAACATGAGTCTGATGTCTGGCAGACACTGACTTCAATTTTAACAAGCCTCAGTTTCCCAATTCTTAAACCAAAAAAAAAAAAGAGAGAATAATATATTTTCCCTCTTAGGATTTTTGTGAGAACTGACTGAGATCGTGAAAGTAAAGCATAATGGGCAGAACTTGCACATAGTAAATGTTCAATAAATCCTAGTTCTTTTTATTATTATGAGATTTTTATCTGTTTCTGAAGATAGAACGGAGACATATATATTTCAAGAGGGAACATACAAGAATTAAAGGTTAAATTGTATTTCTTTGGGATGGGGTGTGTAAAATTGTCTCCATGCAGAGTTGACCCTGTTCTGTGGAAATGCTGTCTCTGGCACACAGTTTCTGAGCATGTGACATCGTTGGTTCCTCTGTTGTCATAGCAGCAGCCCTGCAGCCAGACAACATAGTTTTACAACAGAATGAGGTCCAGAGTCGGTCTCCCAGGCAAGCTCTGAGAACCAAAAGCAGGGTTATATTCGTACATGAAATCGGGATGCAATGTCTTAGCCATTTCTTAGTTTATAAAAGCATTGTTTATTCTCTTCAGAGCAAATTCAATGCTCTTCCAAGCCATGGATGGCTGCAAAAGCCAAGTAATTTTTTAAAAAGAAGAAAATGACGATAAGCCCCTCCTAATGCAGGAAGGATTAGAGAGCTTGCTACCAGCGATCAAGAAATATTTACAACAATCACATTCATTCCAGACTGTCATCTATGAATCTAAACAGAAAACTTTAATCCTACAGACTGTAAGCTGATGCCATGGCTATATATGGTCACAGAACTCCTAAGGGAAGAAAAAGGAAAAGAAGGAGGAAAAAACCGCAGAGGCCACGTCTTTTATAATTTGTGTATATGTTCTAGCTCCCGGACCTGTTAACCTTGGCAAAATTTACAAGTAAGCTTCATTAATCAGCTTTATTCAAGTACATGTAACACATTCCATTTTAAGAAGCCACAAACTCCCCTCCCTTTGGGAAATCTCACTGTTTACCACGCTGCATTTTCTTCACAGATAAAACTGCTAGGACAAACATCAAAGACAGCTGGATTCTGTACTCTGTGGGCTTGACCGCCCCAGAGAGGGCAAGACATATTAATTTTTCTTGAGGTCAACTTTTAAGACATTTTTCCCCCCTCCTTTCTCTCTACCTCTTTTCGCCTTTAGGTTAGAAAAAATACTTCGTGAAAGCATTCAAATATTCTTAGAAATGGCAAATCTTCCCACATTCTTTCTGGGTTGAAGACACTTCCACAAAGAGTTTGGGTTCTAGGGACTCTTGCTGAAGATACTTCCTCTCTTGCAGTTAACAAGCCATTGTGTATAGGGTATTTCGTTGTTTCATCATTTCCCCCGTTTAACAATGGAAAGTCATTATCTCTGGCTTTGATCTTAACATAGGAAGGGAAAGCAAATTGCCTCACCTACTAGTGAATGGAAGGGAAATCCCGGGGGGGTTTATAGGGAGAGGTGTCCAGGGAATTCAAAGGAGAAAGGATGCTAAAGGGAAAAAAGGAATTCTTACAAAATACCAGCATCAACCTTATGGTTTCCATTGAAACTTACCCAACCGACTTGGAAAAAAATTAAACTTTGTCATCAACTTTAAACTGAGGAGGGAATCCCAGAAATGTCGAAATGTTCATCATCATGGTCATTATTACATTTTCTGGTTTGAAGGATGTCTCTTTAAAAAGCTGTTAACTATTAGATTTGTGTTGTTACAATATTAAGAGTGGGTTTAAAAAAGGGTGACTGTCAATTGAGAAATTACAGTGCATGTGACTCTGTACCTTTACTAATATACAAAGCCCATAGGTCTTCTTTTGGGGTCAATCTCAGCAAAAGCGTGACTCTCCAAAAATAGATAATCACAATTGTGATTAAATCTCCCAGGCTCAAAATTCACTGTCAATTTGAGTAACACCCTAAATAACCAATAATAAAGTTATAGTCAACCTGCTTTTCCTCCCACTAAAATGACCCCAAGACTGATTTACAGTTTCCAGAGAAAACTAAGATCTCTTGAGTGCCTATTTTAAGGTAATCATTTTGCAGGTTGTTTTACACCTGCTACACTATTCAGCTCGCCCAACAACTCACTGGAATAGGCATTAATATATCTAATTTACAGATAAGTAAACAAATGCTCAGAGAACTTGAGTCACAACCAAAATTGCACAGTAAGAGCTGGAACCCAGCATTCTTACTTTTCCTGCCTACAAACAAACAAACAAAAAAAACAGTAGGTAAACAAAAAAGGGTAAGGATCAATGGGAAGTGGTTTGGGTATTGGATTTTATTGTATGCATCCCCACCCTCCATTCCCCCATTCTTTGCTATCTGTGCACTACATCTTTTAACAGCACCCCTCAAGCAGTAGGTTTAGGTATTCTTCATACATCTTCAAATGAGTATGGATCAGATGAATAGGAAGGCAGCTTGACAGAGTAACTAAATTCGTGTCATCTCCCCAAAAAATCTCAGAGAGAGGTATTGGTCTGTTTACAGATATGCTCCTTGCCTGATCCAGTGTGAAACACAAGGTGCAATGAAGTAAAAGTCTGGACTTCTCTAGTGTTGGGGCACCCACAAGTTCATGGAGGATTCAAAAGAAACATCCAGAAATAATATTAAGCTACAGAAAGAGCTCTATTAAATGCCCCAAATGATATAGACAATGAAGAGAGGGAAGTTCCTTTGGATTCAGGTGGATAAGAAAACTCTAAAGAACAGAATGAATGAATGAAGAGAAATTAGATACGGAAAAGGTTTAAGCCTATTTTGCAGTGTGTCTGTGTGTCCGTGAATCATTTAGAATTATAAACTGTAAATTTTGCACAAGGGAGACTAGATCACAGTCAGGGAGATTATCTGGACCATGAACAGGCTTGGAGAAGGCGTGTAGAGGGGAGAGCTGGGCAAAGAAATCCATGTAGAAAGTTATTACCCAAATCCAGCCTTGCTGGTGATAAGGTGTACCAATGTGTTAGCAGAAAGAACAAGGACAATCAGCTTCCCAGCCTGACGCACACACAGGATCCTTGCAGATACCCACTACTTCACATGGTGATAATGAAGCAGTACCAAGTGGTTTGTGAATGGCCAAAGATGACATACATTCAAAGAGGTACTTTGCTTTTTGGAGTTGAAGCACTGAAAATATAGACTATCTATTATCTTTTAAAAAGGGCCCCCCTGCATTCTCATCTTTCTTATTTACCAGATCAAGTTTCATCGGTACAAGGGAGAAAGGTAATTCCAGAGCAATAAATCTTCCATGGAAAGCACTCTACCTCTGGCTGTTTGATAATGAATTTAATCATTCCGGAGAACAGCCCTGTCATTATGGATTAATCACCAAACACTCTGTTTTGGTAAGTTAATTGATGCTATGTTTGCAGCTGATGGCGGTCACAAGACACACTTGATATTTTAAAGAAATGTGAAGATCGAAGGAAGGCTCAATCAGTTAATTAGCAACCACAAAACACAGCAAACAAACAAACAGAAAAGAAATGCTAAGGGAGTTACAGAACAGCGAATATTACTCAGGTATCAGTACTTTTGGTTTTGATGACTTCTCAAGACGGGACTGACCCAAAATATTGGTCATATTTCTCTTCTTGTTGGTCTGTTTGGTTTCTTTTTCAACTCAAGAAGGGACTTTTAAGACGATGGAGTCTAGAGCAGGGGGGATTTTTCTAACTAACAGACTTCCAATACATCCATTTTGCAAAGTGCAGCTTATTTTTAAAGGATATCTTAATTGGATAGGTTTATATCCAATTAAGAAGAATTTTTATATGTTCCACTTTCAACATGGCATCAAATACTATAGCATCTTCATTAAACTTTCACGTATAACATATGACTCCAGGATCATTACCACAGATAGAATTAACAAAATTGGTTAAGAGATTTCTAGTCAATTATTCTCTTTAAAGGTGTTAGAGATTTTATTAGATAAGGAGAGATCCATCCCTCAAGAAACTGAAGCAACTGAAAGATTCAGCAACTCTGTGAAGCCAAGCGTTAAGGTTTGTAGGTTGACTCCTTCAGCAAGATATTTAGAACTCAGAATAAAGAGGTAGACTTTCCAACTTAAAAGTGTCTCCAGAGTACATTTTTTCTGACATCATTATCATGCTATTTTCTTTTATAAATTTATTTATTTATTTGTTTTTATTTTTAGCTGTGTTGGGTCTTCATTGCTGTGCACGGGCTTTCTCTAGTTGCGGCGACCGGGGGCTACTCGTCGTTGCGGTGCGCAGGCTTCTCACTGCGGTGGCTTCTCTTGTTGCGGAGCACAGGCTCTAGGCATGCGGGCTTCAGTAGTTGTGCCTCGCAGGCTCTAGAACGCTCTAGGCTCAGTAGTTGTGGCGCACGGGCTTAGTTGCTTAGTTGCTGCATGGCGCGTGGGATCCTCCCGGGCCAGGGCTCGAACCCGTGTCCCCGGCATTGGCAGGCGGATTCTTAACCACTGCGCCACCAGGGAAGACCCCTATCATGCTATTTTTAAGCTTCGCTAATTGTTACACAAATTTGTGATTTAACTGTTAACCTAGCCTTCAAGTACTTCCTGGCAACCTCAACTGTGTAACGATGTACGGTGTAGGCACCCTAATGATTTCTTTTTTATGCGATCTGACCTAAGCCAATTTGCTTCTCAGTATTTTGGTAAATGTTCATGGTCACCTGGGATTAGAGGTAGATGGTAGCTATGGTCTCTTCTCTTACAATTTCACTACTAAGTGGCCTTTTCCATGAAAGCAAATCTAGGCCAAACTCTGCTAAAACTTCCACATTTACTTATAAGCAAGCACAAAAATAGGCATCATAAACGCAGGGAAGTCCCATTCTGTTGACAGTCACACACGTGCCGTATAAGAAATGTTCATGCTGAGGCAGATGAAAGCATCGAGAGCAGGACCAGGCAACCAATCAGTCGAATTGGCAGCAGAGCCCCCATGAAACAGTTGCCATCAGACCAATGGTGCTCTGACCCTGAGTACGAACTGCTTCAAAGGTGTTGGGCATCTGGGCTAACAGTTTCTATACATCCTTAATGCAGGCGCAGTGGGACCTACAGAATCTCTCTAGGCAGCCAAAAAGTTTGAACACTTCTCATTTCCAAAATGGAAACTTATCTCTTATATCTCATAATTACCAAACTCTCTATTATGGTATGATTGGCAGATTTCTAAAATGACCCCCAGTGACCCATGACCATGTATAATCCCCTTCTCTTGAGCATGGGAAGTACCTGTAACTTTCTTCTAACCAATAGAATATGACAACGGTGATGGGATAGCACTCCCAAGATTAGATTGTATTATATACCAAAAGTGCAGAGTGTGTGCAAATGTATTTAAAGTCCCCAGTCATTTGACTTTGAGTTAATGAAAAGAGAGTTTTTCCTGGGTGATCCTCATCTAATTAGGTCAGTCTTTTATAAGCGGGTCCAGGTCATCACTGAAAAAAGATACTCAAAGGGATTCTCCTGTGGGCTTCAACAAGCAAGCCACCATGAAGTACAACCACGTGAACTTTGACAAGGCCCCCATGCATCAGAAAAGATCCCTGCCTTAACCAACACCTTGACTGCGGGCTTGTGAGACCCAGAGTTGAAGGCCCAGTTAAACTCTGCATGGGCTTCTAACCCGTGGAAAGTGCAAGGAGTTAAATGCCTATTGTTTGAGGCCACTATGTTTCCAGTAATTTGTTATGCGGTAATAGAAAACTAATATATATGGATCGTGATAAAGGTATTTGTAGTGCTTTAAGCACCACCTCTGGAATAGGTGTTTCAGATGCTAACTAACAGCCCTACTAACAGCCCTGGAGGACAGCTCAGAATGAATCAACGCACACATGCATCACATTGTTTATTCATAGGCATATCTGAATAACTTTCCACACAGACAATAAAATACTCTGTTCCATATATTTGGTCTCTGGGCTACAGGTACCGCATTATAGCGTAGGAGCTGGAGGCATCCCCAGATAGGTTTGGTCCTCTCCCAGCCTTTCTAAACAGCTCTACTACTGTTCTCTCCCTATTACAGAAAACAAAGGAGAGCCCCAGAAATTTGCAGCCACTTTCTCAAGGCCGCTTGCTTGAAGACCAAGACTGCAGCTTCAGGACTTGAAAATCTCACAGCCAAGTGAAACCTTTTTTATCCCACCCAGCTGTAACCCTTCTCCTGGCCTTATAATTCCCAGCTTAAGCTCGCCTTCAATTCACAGGCTTTATAGAAAATTATCCTGTATTCCTAGACATCACTTATTCGTTCATCAAACACTGATTAAGCACTTCCTCTGTGTCAGGCATTGTTCAAGGAGCTGGTGATAAAGGAGTGAACAGAACAAACAAATGTCCCCGTCTTCCCAGGGCTTCAATTCTGGTGAAAGGGCAATAGCAACTAAACACAACAATCAAATATATAATATAGTATATTTGATGTTGATAAGTGCAAAGGGGCAAAGTAGCACAGAGACGGATGAGGGAGATGGAATTTTCTATAGAGTCTCAGGGAAGACCTCTTGGAGAAAGTGACATTTGAGTAATGGCAGAGAGGATACTTAGAAGAATAGCACTCCAGGCAGAAGGAAGCATGCAAACTGGTTGGGTGGAGACCTTGAAGTAGGAGACCTAGAAAAACTGCAGGAGGCCTGGGTGGCCGAAGCAGGATAAGCCATGGGGAGAATGAGCCTGAGAGGCGACGGGAGGCCAGGTCTGGAGGAGCTTTTAGTCTGAATGAGGTAGGAAGCCAGGAGAGGGTTTTGAGCAGAAGATTGTCAGGGAGACGCCTTTCTTGGGACTTTTCAAGTGGAACCAAGTCAAAGTGTTCATATATCTGGAAGTGGCTTCTACCCATCCTGTGGAAGAAGAGGCAGAGTCTTGTTGGCAGAGAAAGAGGAATGAATTAAATACGCGGAAAAATGCGGAAGTCAGAGGGTAGGAAAGAACTCAGCCTGGCGTCCCTTTCATGCTCCTGTTCTTGTTAAACTCTTCTGGGGGCCCAGCTCCCTCACTGCACTCTTTAAAGCGGCCTTGCCTCTCACTTCACTGAGAGGAGCTCAAATGTCACCTCCTTGGAGAGGCCTTCCCTGATCACATTTTCTAAAACAGCAGTCTCCCACACTTGACCCCCTCACCCATAGCATCTATCACCACTTTACATTACATCGTTTATTTGCTTGTTTAGTCTGTCCCCTGGGTCAGCACGTACCCCCCCATGAGGGCAGGCTCTCTGCCCATCTTTTTCACTGTTCTACCTCTACGAGTTTCTAGAATGGCATCTGCCTCAGAATAGAAGCTGTTTTAATACTTCTTGGAGTGAGTAAATGAAGAAATGCAAAAACTTCAATTCCCCATTGCTATTTACTCCCATATCAGTGGTTCCTCTGCTGGGGTGGGGGGGCTTGTGAAAACATGGGTGGCTGGACCCTCTCTCCAGAATTTCTGATTCAGGTTTGAGTGCCAGGACAGAGAGAACTGTTCTAGATCTAGTTACCTTCCGTGAGTAGCGACAAGTTTCAGCTTGTAGAGATGACTTGAATTCTCTCTTTAAAAGTCGACTGGAGTTCTCAGGCTACATTTAAGGTAAATCCCATAACCACCGTAAAAGTGGAACGGCTCACTCAAATATTTTGCCAATACGGAGCTATTAAGATAGAGTTCTAGTAGATCTAATACTGTTGAAGATGGGCATGTGACTAAAGCATTTACAAAATAAATAAATAAATAAAGCACTCCCAATCTAGTTTGCAGTGACTTGGTACCACACACCAGCACTTTGTGAAACTATAATTGCATCATAATATCCACAGTGAGTGTCATGCAAAATTGCATCTTAATACTTGTAACTTGTTGTTGCATCTCAACAGCAATACTAAGAGGTAAGCCAGACAGCTATTCTTGTACTCATTTTCCACGTAACAGAGCTGAGGCTTGGAGAGGTTAACAGCCCCCAGGCCAGGCCATGCTGAGAGGCAGTAGGATTAGACTCAATTATATGTCAAGGATGCCAGGTCCTTGCCTCCACAGTCTAGGGCAAAACAACTTAAAAAAGAATAAATCAATCACAGGCATTGCCATGAAATGCCCCGAACGTGGGCATTATTCAATCTCTTCATGATATTTTGGCATCTTCACAAAGAAAACTCACAAGGGGAAAAAAAAAAAAAAAAAGTATCTGTGTCACCCCACTTTTTTTTTTTAACCAAGCACTATAAGACAGATGTTTAGATAATTCTTTGATTTGTTCATCGAAGTTTGACTGAAATCATCACTAATTCCTCTGCACAAGTGGGTTCTGCCAGCTGCTCTCGAAGCATGCTTCATTGTCCTAATAAAGCAAAAGAAAGTAACTCTTGGCAAGTGATGAGTGCCTTAATTATTTTGTTGCTACAGTTTTGAGGATTTCAGTGATTGTGCTTAAAGGACCCTCCTGAGTAATGAGGGTCCACGCTGGATCTGAGTAGGTTTTTCACAACTTCAGGAAAGCAGAAATTACTGACTACTCTGGCAACGGCCAGATTTGGCCTTTCTACTAAAATAAGGGTTACCAGGTGTCCTACTTCTTTAGGGAATGTGCTACTTTTGAACAAATCACCCTGCGTATCTGACCCAAAGTAGGGCAGTAAAAATGTCTCTTTTTCTGTGACACGCCAGATTCTTTTCCTCCCTCAGCTTTGACTCGCAGAGTTGCCACACATTTCAGTGGCTGAGTTGGAAGCTTTTCCCAGGTTGAAGAAACCCAGACTCTGTGGGTCCCATATTCTCTATGTTTCCTATAAGAGAATACGACCACAGAGAGAAAATTTTCCACCAAGCAGGCTAGCCAAGTTCTCTAGGTTGTAGATCCCCGTCAATCTCTGCGGTTGCCCCAGACATCAGAATCAGGGCTTGGCTGTGCTCGGCAATAACACCAGCTCTGCCTGAAATGGTTTACTGTATGATGAATGCTCAAACGTCACCTCCTCCAGGGAGCCCTTCACAATCCATCACATCCTCCACCCACCACACACACACCTGGTTGGAACTCTCCTTTCCATTTCTCTGTCCTTCCATAACACTCTTCTTATACTTCTCTTCAAATGATTATAACAGGCTGCCCAGTATTTTAGAAGCTCCAGTGGGACAAATTTCATGGCTGCTTCCCATATCTCCACGAACTTGTGAACCCTCAACCGATATTTCTAGAATAGATTTCTCCCTCTTCAGTTTAGCAAAATCCAATGCACTTTATCATATTCAGGTCAAATGTGCTCTACTGTACCCCATTCTTCCCGCCTCCATTCAGTTGGTCTAACCTTCCTTCCCAATCTCAGATACTCACACATTCGTCTATGTAACACTATATTGTAATTATTAATTTACATATCTGTCTTCTTCACTAGAGTGAATCCATTAAGATAAGCTAACTCCAATGGCCTTCCACAGAGCCTAGCGCATCGTAGGGACTCAGCAAGACTTGACAGGAGAAGCTCTCCTAACCAATCTCTACCTAATGATGAACTTAGAATGAACTTGATGATGACCCTTCTGCTCTCCATGGCACGTGAAGTACCTGCCCCTAGTAGATTATTCTCAGGTATACTTGGACGGTGGAAGTGCAGTTACCAAGGGTCAGGCTGTTTATTCCCAAACCTGTTTATGCCACTTTTGTTACTGTAATTACATAATCTGATTAAATATTATATGAACTAATGAAATATGGCTGCTAAAGAGACAGTTATTCCTATGAAAATCCAGTAGAATGCTCTGCAAATACTCAACTAAGACTAGTGGTTGTTGCTGCTGCTGTTTTTAATTGTTTAATTTGATGTGGGCAAGACAGCTGTAGAAGATTGGGCAAAAAATCTGGATGAACTCTGCAATTAGACTGCCTTGCAACTATTAACTGCAACTGAAAATTATACATTATGGGTGTGGTTTAAGCAAATAAGAAAACACAGAATTATAAGCAGTGGATTTTTACTTAAAGAAAAACTACTAATTCTGTGAAAATATTAGTGAGTGAAAGTACAATTATATGTTTTAGTTGAAATCCAATGTCTATTCATTTTAAGTTTATTTGTAATTCCTGCTTTAATTTACATTGTGATTAACTACCAAGCAGAGAATTAGAGGGATTCTATTGTAATTATTTTGTGTCCTTCTTGATTGACTCATTCATTTGTTCATTTGAATATTTGATGAATACTACACTTTATTTGCTTTTATATTATCTAATGCACCATCTATCTGTATTATGGCTATAAGCTTGTTGACATATGAGTGTGGGATACAGTGCTTGGCAAATTAGAAGTACCTAACAGTTGCATAATTAATTAATGGAGACCTGTTATTCCTCACTTGGACTCTATTTTTTTTAACGTGCCTCTTTTGACACATCTTCTTACTCAAAAAAAAAAAAATGGAGTTGATAAACTGCATGGGAGTAAAAGTAGGAAGAAACAAGCTTTTCAGGTACTGGCTGGTATTTAAAATTAAATGGTTTTTTTCCACATTTTTGCAAAGCTAATTGAAACCACATACACAACTTTGTAGCCAATCTACCTAAGAGCAGTTGATTGTTCCTCTTTGGTTGTACCTGACTTTCACTGCTATTTATCTGCATAAAGGGGCACCATAGAATGTAGAGCTATATTTTCATAGTACAATTGGTTGGGCTGATTATGCTGAACTCAACTGTACCAGCAGGAGATTAGCTTAGGGTACTTAAGAATTAGTTGAGACTGATGGGCCACTAACTAGTAGAGTCTCTCCCACTTATTAATCAATTCAGCCACATTGACGTATGTGTACAGATGAAAGCACAATCCTGGGAAGCATCTCAGACTGACATCTTTAAATTGTGACTGAAAACGACGTGACCCCTTTTCAAAACAATTACTGTGAAATATGTTCCCTTTTGGGCCAGATAAGTAAACATTTATGCTATTGATGAGTAGAGCCACTTGGAAATAGGGGTTACTATGATGGACACTGATTAGAACGCTACATTTGAGAGTGTAAATTCATAAAAGTGCTTCAACTTGAATTGCTATAAAACAGTCATTTGGAGATGTTGCACAGATCATTTTAATATATGTATGTGTCCCTAGCAGACATAACATACATCTGTTACATAATGTTCTTCGGCTGTACACTTCATAGACGATGATTTTTGTCTCAGCGGTATCTTAACTCTCATTCCACAGTACTCATACATAATTGGTGATAGAGAAAATGCTGAAAAACATCTCTTTCAATACTGACTTCAAGTTTCTAGACAACAAGAAGGGTCTATTTAAACCTTTTAGGCTCACTTGCTGATGAGAGTGGGCAAAACAAAACAACCTGTACATCTAAGCAACATTCTATAGTATCAGTAGTTCATGCTGCCTTGGCAAATGTTTTTGGTAAATCCATGGCTTTCTGACAATTTTTGTTGAACATT
This sequence comes from Leucopleurus acutus, assembly GCF_964270905.1. NCBI lineage: Eukaryota > Metazoa > Chordata > Mammalia > Artiodactyla > Delphinidae > Leucopleurus > Leucopleurus acutus. Next base: position 59,701,478 of record NC_139154.1, read on the forward strand.
TTCCATTGTAAAATTTCTTGTTTTATTCAGAAGCTAGGGCCAAATCAAATGAAAACTCAGTGAGTTTTCCTATATATATACTAGGTACTTTGCTAAATACATGCACGTGTGTGTGTTGTGTGTGTGTATGTGTGTGTGTGTGTAAATAATGCTTCCAATGATGGCCTGAAGCTTTACCTAAAATATTCCTATTTCATATTTGATCCTGTTGATAGGTTTATTCAACAGAGACCATATTGACAATTTGTGGAGATCAATAATTGGCTAGGGTAGTGAGCATTTTTTTCCCCTTTATGTCTTAGCTGCCCAAGAGAGTGATCTGACTTCCCTATCCCCAATCCCCTGGTGAATGCCCTGTGTACTAAGAGGGTGAGCTGAACACCCAATTCTTAAACCCTTTGGTGGCAATCTTAAGCCACGAATTCACAATACTTCCTGCTTACAATCTAACCTACGCTTCCAGGGTTTTCTCATAATATAACGATAATATAAAAATCCTTATCATTAAGTGTAAGTTTTAGCAAATGAAATTGCTATAGTATGGTTTGGACTAAATGTGGTTACAACAATCTCTGTGTTAGTTACCAAAAATCCTAAGCCTACCACTTAGACTATTTTTATCTTACCTAAAAAAACTTACTGCCCCATATGCCATCAAACTGAAGAAGCAGCCCAAACTCTCCCAGTGTTATTCCTTTCCTAACCCCAATGTCATTTGGTGGGTCTCATAACTCGCTGTAGGGCAGCAAAGGAGTTTAAATTACGAGAAATTATTTTCACCTAAATTTGTATTATAGAAACTTAAAGAGCTTATACATATAGAAAAGTATAATGAAGAAAATTACTATTATAATAATCCAGCACAGCTGATAATGCTTATTTTCTTCCAATTTATAGACACATACACACAATTTGGTATTCTACCATTTAACAACATGTCATGAACATCTTCCCCTCATCATTCAAAATTCCTCAAAATTATCCTTTTCAATGGCAACATAACTATGCAGATATACCATAATTTATCGTTGGGCATTAGAACGAAAGAAACATCTCCCTGGAAGATCTGGACTATACGGCCTAGTTATTATAGTAAAGTTAAAGTATTAATAGAAAGTAGACTATTTTTAGATGCTTTTTAAGTGACAGATTCAGCTTTCTTTTCCTGTCCCCTTCACTGGCGTTCCTTAAAGGGAAGGTTCTGTTCAGCTTGCAACTATCTCTTGTCTTAGAATCATATAATTATTCACCACTTTTTTTTAAAGTTTTCAGTTGTGAACAAGGTGTTATCTTAAGTGGGGCTGATTCACCTCAGCTCTAAAACGGATGGCAATTTCTCACATGCTTCCTGCTAATTATTCTAAAGTTATAGGAGCATAATTATAATCCCAGTAGTTCTCTGAGTGTGGTCTCTGAACCAGCTAGCTCAGCGTTACCTAAGAATTTGCTAGAATGCCAACTCTTGGGTGCCATTCCAGATTTACTAAATCATAAACCCTGGGGATGAGGCTCAGCGATTTGTGTTTGAACAAACCTCCAGGTGACCTTGACGCTTACTCAAGCATGATCCTACAGCTAGACCATGCTGTTGAGGTAAGCCATCGCACATAAGCATAAACCCACCTAGGCAAACACCGGTTCTTTCAAAAATCTGGTGCATAATATCCATCCCAGCAACATTTTCATGTCACTGGCCTGAGTCTATCTTCATCTGAACCCTTTGGTGTGATCACTCCAAATGAGCTTCCTAAGAGAATGTGAAGTAAAGTTCATCAAAGATCTCTAACCAATTGGGTGGAAGTTTTATCTTACCCTAGCATGTCTATTTTCTGATAGGAAGCAGCCTGAAGGGGCAAACAGTAAATACAGAAGCCACCAAACGGCTCTTTGTGGCTGTATCCTGAGGCAGCTCTAGCATGCTGTGGAGCTGCTTCTGGACACATCACTGACAAGACAGATCATTTTTTTGGAGGCTGTTTATACTTGCTTTTGATTTTTTCTAACTTGAAAAATGTGACTCTCAAAAAGTGCTCCTCTGCTAATCCTTCCTGCCATATGTTCTATTCTCCTCTAAAATACACATACACGTATTATATATTTAAAATCTAATCCATATATAATTTTATATTTAAATAACTCCATTTTAGGGGAAAGGCTAAGGCTGCTTTGAGAAAAAGTAATTTATTATTCAGAATAGGAAGGAGATGCTAGTGTGACATTAAGGATTTGAATAAATAGGAAGATGAATCCTTTCAAAAAAGCAGAGTATAAAACCAGAAATATCTTCTGTAAGCTCTGACGTCCTATTTTAAGAAAATGCAATTGTTCTGGCTAATGGTAAACCAGAAGCTTACAGCCTAATTTCTCTCTCCCTGTTCAGTGTGGGGTAGTCATAGAGCCAGAAGGAATTTGACACTAACCATAAAAACTTCTCCTGTAAATCTCCCAGGATTCATGAGAGCATTAGGTCTTTCATGCTCTTTCTTTCTCAGAGCCTTTACTTCAAAGTCTTCTGGGACTAGAAGAGCCCTTGGCAATCATCCAGTCTCCATACTGTTGAACTCTCAGTCCCAGACCCTAGAATTACTGAACCTTATAGGAAAGTTAGGGGGGCACTTAAACCAAATGTTCTCACTTATCAGCCAATACGATGAAGTCAGGTAGACAAAAAGGTTTATCCATATCACACAGGAATAAAGAGACAAGGATCCACTTTTTCAGACACAGCCCTCAGCCCTATGTCACTGGCCTCCATCACTACCAATATCACCCTAGTGATGAAATGACCTTTACCACTGGGATGTTTTTACACAGAACTAAACTTGATCCAAGATCAAGTTCAACATCATTTCTTCTCATTCAGTCCTCAAGTGGAGACGCTGATGATCAAAAAGTATTAGAGGGGAAGATAAGAGAATGAATGAAGAGGACAAGGGAAATATCATGGTTATGATTAACGGATCAAAGAACGGCTTCTGGTATTAATGTTTACAAACATTGGGACAGATTATACTATTCATCTCTGGGTTCACTTACTTTTACCCTACATGGAGTTAAATACTTACTGTTTGTGCCTTTTGAGAACCCTAAAGATTATCGTGTACTAGTAAATGCGTACACTTTTGGTGGCATGAGTCAGTAGATAAAACAAGGGTAGGAAAAATGCATTGTCAGATCAGTGCCAGTACTGACTGAATTTTATTGGTCTTTCATCTTTATCCCAGATATATAAACTCACTCAGATTATTTTAAAAATGTAAACTCTTTTATAGAATAAAATGTCAAGAACAAAGTCACGACATCCAAAACATAAATGTTAGCGTTACCTCTAGACTTTCTGAAAATTCGAGAAGTGTGATAATGAGAACACACTTCTCACCTCACAGCTCTGTATTATTTAGCTAAGGAAAAAAACCCAACAACCATCCAAATATATCCTACTGCGCTTTGGGGACATTCATCAAAGGATGTACGCCAAGAAACCTACCAATCTTTGCTTGTGGTCACTTTATCTGGCATTACAATACAAAAAAATCTCACAAACAAAGTTTATGACATGACATTTACAGGATCAAAGGAAGGATTTCTATGCTCCAAATGTTTATCTGTCCTCTTACAGCTCAGCAGTTTTTCAGTACATAAAAATAATTTGCACTCCCACTTGCTGTAAAACATTATTACATTCTTTTCCTATTTCCATCGTGAAGCCTTAATTCTGAAAAAATATATACATACATACAAACTCTAATTTATGTAAGCTCTTTCCAATTCCATATAAACCCATGTGAAGATGCTCACAGCAAACACAATGAGGGGATAACTGTGTAATGTAAAGGGATAAAAAGTTCGAATATCATCCTTGTGCTCTTTGATTTGTCAAAATTCACCTTGTAACATAATTGGATACCGCAGCTGGAAGAATCAGTGATTTTAGTTATATAAGAATCTCTGTCACCAGACAAAGAACTAATGTAACCTAAGTGGACTAAATTACCCAATCAACCAAAAAACTGAAAAGGACAGCATTCATACCTATGCATATTACCTTTAGCGTGGCAGGAGGTTACTCAGTTATCACAAGCCCTGAGAACACAACTACGTTACTTTAAACTAGTGGTTCTAAACCAGTGGTCATTTGCCCTCTACGTGACATGTGGCAATGTCTAGAGACATTTTTAGTTGTTACAATTTGGGGGATGCTACTGGCATCTAGTGAGAAGGACCCAGGGCTGCTGCTGAATATTCCAGAATGCACAGGACAGCTCCCACAACAAAGAATTATCTGGACCAAAACGTCAACAGTGCTCAGCTGAGAAGCCCTGCCCTAAACATTAAGAACTAGACACCCAATACAGTTGCAATGTCATGCAAATCCCTACTTTCTAAGTGGGGACAGGATGGGTGAGGACTGTTATTCTAGGGAGAGTAATTTGTTCCAGTTTAGGTGTTTATGCCCACTAAACTAGTAAGATGTTTGCCTTCTCTAATGTGGATTTATCAGGGAAGTGAAATTTAACTCTTATATTTAAAATTTGGTGTTTGCTCTTGGTGCTTTTTGTGATTTTCTGCAAGAGATAATTTTAACAAAGCAAAATGACAGATTTAATTTTATCGTCAAGTTTCTGCTATACACTTTGATAAGATTATACAGAGCATATTATGAATGTCTAATACATATTTATCACTTATGAAAAAAATAAAAGTCCGTGAACCAATTTCTGCTCTCTTCCTTTCTAGAGAACTGTGATTGCATTTTTCCTCTTTCTCTAACATGTATAAGGTACCCGTTGCCATAGCAATCACTGATTTAGCACATGTTTTTTCCTCCTTCTTTTAAAATATTAGTTTCCATTCCTGCCAAGGAGGAACATATTAATCTACCCATTATGCTAGCTTAGGGAAGCTGAAAGCCATACAAGTTGCCATTTACACAAAGATTCCCAGAAAGTCCATTGTTGGTATCTTTTGTGCCAAGAACTCTATCCCAGTCCCAGAGAGGAAATGGGACACTGAAATAAAAAGATTCTGGAGCTAAGGAGGTAGGGTCTCTCTTCTTTTCCACAAAGTTTCCCAGCAGGGTGTGAAACCTCAAACTCCCAAATATCATGTCTACCTAAACTAAGTAACTCTGTGACTGGATATAGCTTTAAAAACCACTGATATCCAGAAAACAGGCACTAACTAGATAAAACTTTTTAAAACAAAAATGTACCTTAATCTACTGACCTCTAAGGATAGGACTGAAACAATAACAACAATAAAAACAAAAAAGAAAATCCTTTGAGGGGACTAATATAAAAAGTAGGAAAGTCTCGCTGAAGAAACCAGAATCAACTGTTGAATTCTTGATAAAATAAAAAGTCCTGCTTGAGACTCCTGACTGATTAAACTCTTTCTAGGATTAGGTAACTCAGATCTTGAATCTGATCTAGCCTTGCTATTCAGACCTCGAAATGCCTATAAACATACCTCTCCAGAACTGTGTCCAGGCCTGTCTTAGGACAAGGGTCTGTGTTAACCTGGATTTTTATAACTGACATTCCAAGCTGGGAAGACCAGATTCTTCCCAATTTCTCTAATCAAATCCACTGGCTTTCCTGCCTGTGGTATTCCATAAATCCGTCCAGCCACTAATGGGAAATGCCACATACCTGGGTGACTTTAGGCTCCCTAAAATTTCTGACCTACTTACTGCTTTAAGAGAAGAAAGGCAGTGGTGGGAAGAAAAACAAAAGGAAAGCTGAAGGATTTTCAATTTTTAGAAATATCTGCCTATTATCGGAGTGATGGAAACTCAAAATTAAGACATGGGAAAGAAAAGATTAGAGATGTGAAGCTAAAGCTGTCCCTTATCCAAAGCTTTACAGAATTGTCTCACAGCTACATGGGAGCCTCAAAGCACGAACGGCCTGCTGTAAAGGAACGGACCATTTGTTTTCACCAACAGCATCATGGAGAGTGAACACACATCGTCTTTTAAACAGACTCTTAAATCTATCCTTGAAACTAACTCTTAAAAACTTAAAATTCAGCATATTTACTATTATTTTCCACTAGAAAAAAAAAAAAAAAAAGACCTGGCCATGCATTTCCTTTTAACATCATGGAAGTGGGCAAGGGCTTAAACAGAAGAAAGATATTACTTCCTGAAACCTTGGATGTTTTGCTAAAAACACTCAAAGGAATGCATCTCTGTTAGAAAAACAAAAACATTTGATAAAATGTTTCTAAAGCTATTGGTCTCTAAAGGAAAACGTGAGAAATATGTAATTGGGAGCAAATATGCATTCGATTGCACTAAGTAAGACCATTCTTCTGCTTTAGATGCTCAGTTCACTGACAGAAAGTGTTTGTTAATTAGGCAGCAATTTAAAAGGTATCACCTTTCCTCTAGATGTCAATTGTTCACTCAGTCATGAATTGCGAAGGTTACGTGGACAGTTTGTAAACCATTTAGAGCCCAGATTTCAATTCTGTTGCCAGTAATAATAATAATACCACCATTTTATCCTAGTATCTAATGCAAACTTAAGATCACTAGAAAAGCATGATAGAAATTTGAAAGCAACAGATTTCAAAACAAGACTGCACCAAAGGATAACACACAATGCAATACCTTTTCAATTACCTCCACAACCTGGAAAAAATAGTTGACAACGAAAAAGTGTGATGAGAAATATCTGATTAACTCATTAATATTTTCTGGAACCTGATGTTTCACTAAGAAGAGAAAAAAGTAACTGGTGTAAAAAGATCTCATCTCTGTTAAGCGTATGCTTTTAGCCACCATCATCTCTAGAAACTAGGTAGAGCACAAGAAGAAAAATAAAGGAAACAAGCCAGAGAAACAGTAGGTGGTTGTGTTGGTGACAACTAATCCAGTGACGATGACTTGACTTTCTAGGTCAGTCCTCCAGCTACTGTATAGAGACGTAACTCTCGGGATGGCACTGAGAAGGTGTACTTTCTCGGCCTGAATAAGATTTGACAGGTTCTAAGCAGGAAGATCAGCGTTTGCATCTGCGATTTCTATGGCCCTGGGAAAGTAATGTCTTAGTGCTGCTTCCGTAACTGAAACGTGGTGATGAGCATCTCTTAGGACTCCCTTGTAGGGACCAGACCAGTGAATTTTATTAAACAGAAAAAAACAGAACTGTTGTTTTACGGATTAAATAAAAATAAGTATGTCATGCTTAAAGCAATTCCTGGTACAGAGTAGGTATCCAATAATGTGTCTGATCTTTTCCCTTTGTCTCTTTGACCTATACTTCCATGTTCAGTATTTGTGGGGTAAACAGCTTATAAGCTAATGTGCCCATTTGATGGTCTAGTTTATGACTGCCAGGCCAGTTCTCTCAGTTGATACAAATGAGTATTATGGACAATTAAGTTCAGGATCGGTTCCAACAAGAATTAATTGCCTTGTCTTATTCCATAGTCAAAGGTCACCTCAATCGAGTTTTCCATTGCTTTCAATGAAGACAAGGAAACGAACTGTTACAAATCTGCTCTCACTGGTGGAAAATCAGCGCAAAATCACCCACAGATCGTAGGCATGAGCACCCCCTGTGCACACGAAAGTTTCCTTCTTGCCATTATTATATATCTGGATACATTTGCAGAGCCTGGCTATTCGAGATGGGCCTTCTCCACACTGGCTGCCCATTAGAATCATTTATATAGCTTCAAAAATATGTCAGTGTTCAGGCCTCACCCTGAGAAAAGCAGAACAAAGCTTTCTGAAATGGAAAGGGTTCTCACCAGGAGGACCACCCTGTGAATTCATAGAAAGAGAGATCAGGGGTCAAAGGAAAATATTCTCTTTCTCCCCTGAGAATCACCATCATTTGCACGGATCTCTAAGGCTGGCTACATGACCCAGAGCACTTTCTTAAAGTGGGACACAGTGTGCTCTGAATCCAGACCTGACACTGAATTTATCACGGCTGGGTAGCTGCTGCCTTACGGAGAACGGCCCATGGGACACTAAACTTACACATTCAACAGCTGAGCCAACGGATGCTTCAACTGCCAGGGACATAACAGAATGGGGAGACCCTCCGTTCACCTTCCATGGGTGCCTGCTTGGCAAAATGGCATTTTTTCCCTGCAGTCATTCAAAGAAAACAATCTAGCAACTCCCATAGCCTGTTAGCTCTCAAAATACTAGGAGGCATTTTTTCTTTACCAGCTTATTTTCAGTGCAAACCAGATTCCAGCCTCAAGGAAAGCACAAAGCATGCCTCCTTCTAGTCTTGATCTGATTTTTCAATTCTTCTGACTGATCTGGCCTCCAACTCGCTGGCTTTCCAGAGGAGTCTATCAGCGCTACTACGCTCTCATGATCGACTGTTGATGACCGTCCTAGGCCTCGGAAGAAGCAATGGATTTCAATGTTTACAAAGACTGTCACTGCAGCTTATCGAGAAACAGGCCAATATATATTACTGTCATATCCAAATGTCTTGAAAGAAAGAATCATTGCTGTTCACTGAAATTTTATATATATACTATATGATATACATATAATCCTATTTATATAATATCCTATATTATATATATATCCTATATATATATATTTCCTATTTGTTCACTATTTTGGGGGAAGAGAAAATGAGCTAGAAGAAGCCCAGTCTTAGCTTCTTGACCTGTTACCATTTAAAAGTGACACTTAATTTTTCAAATTACTGTTCCTCATCACCTAAGCTACTAATTTATTCTGTTTTCTTTTTTGAAAAATGTTGTAACGCACATTTATCCATGGTGCAGGTCTGGGGTGAGGTGGGAATGTGTTCAAATGGGTCCTGCTTTAGTTGTGGTGACACAGGGTGCAGGGCTGGAAGCTTGCAGGTCCTATTTTTACTGTGGTGTTGAAGCAGGACAATAAAGTCCACTAGAAGTGCAAATATATGCACATATATATTTATATAAATACATAAAACAAACATATATACATACACACATACATATGGCAAAATATACTATACACAAAAATACTGTTTATATTTGGCAATAGATTTTATTTATTTACTTATTTGCGGTATGCGGGCCTCTCAACCACTGCGCCACCAGGGAAGCCCTATATTTGGCAATAGATTTTAAAAACTGACTTTTGAAGATGAAACGAGGCATGTGGAGGTATGAACAGCTGGAAAGCCCCAACGGACAGAGCACCTCTCAGAGATTCGTCCATTGGGATCAGCTACTATTTAGAAAGTCCACTTATATTTGCTAATATGTCCAATGCATATAAAAGAGGAAAGAACAGGCAAGGCAGCTGAAGTGTTACTTCACTCCCTTTCACTGGGTTAGGCCAGAACTGCAGAAGGGCTGAAGGTCCCCCACCAGTTTGAGCTCCCAACACTGGAAGGCAAGCTGCAGTCAGCAAGACGCCTTGGGGAAACCAAAGGTGAGATTGGCTGACATGACTTTTGTGAGGCCCTGTCTGCCTCCGTTTCCACACACACACACACACACACACATACACACACACACACCCGCCCCCGGGGTCAAGGCCACCGGGGAACAATGTGATCAGCACATGCCAGGCAGGCTGTGGTCACTGGGACCCTGCCCAGGTCACGGCCACACTAGCATGATTTCTGCAGAACCTCTGGAGGGGAAGTCGGCTGAAGGAATTTTACTCAGGTCTGAAACGGCCCAGTCTCTAGAGGTCTGGATCCAAAAAGACTCCAATTTTTTGTCTGATTCTCACCAGAATGAAAAACCATTTAAATCCTCCCTAGGGGCCTTAAATTGTTGTTTCCAAAAATGCTATGCTGTGGGAAACACTAATATTAAATAAATAGCCCCTCTCGCTTTTACCAAGGACATTTGAAAAAAAAAAAATCACCGATGAAGAATCGGGATGCTGTTTTAAGTTGCTGAAAGTGACAAAATGAAAACCATTTTTCTAAATTCCGTAGCCAATTAACAACCTTTCTCACTAGTCACTACATTCCATTCCCTTTAACAAATAGGTACCTTAAGTTGAGGGAGAACACAGTCAGAGGCGGAAGGCAGATCCTAGAACTGAAAGATGAGGGTGGATAATTGAGGGACAGACTCATCCAGCGGAGACAAAGAAAAGCAATCAGACTGGGCTATCTGAGAACTCACCAAGGGAGCTAGAAGCCAGGCAAAATGTCCTTGGCAAGACAGCAAATTTTTCCTTGAAAATCGAACCATACATTTACTGGGTTCTTCTTTTCCAATCTTTTGTTTTCTCTTTGCCTCTGAGTAACAGCTGTTTGTGAAACTTTCATGGGTCAGATGGGGCGGAAAGGGGAGAAGGAGAGGCAGCAGGGGAGAGGGAGGGAGGGGGAGGGCGTCCCTGCCGGCAAACAGCGGGGGCTGAACTGCCTCCTCCAGGGTGAGGGTGAAGTGGGAGGGCCAGGGCAGCCTGGGAGAGAGAGGTGCCAGCTCTCTTGCAACGAGGGGTCAGGGGAGGGCTCTTCTCAGAAAACTGGGAGAGATTCCCATGGTGATGTCAGAAACAGAGCACCTGCCTTCTAAGGACTTTGCCAACTGGCAGAGGGGGCATGGGCCGCAGTGCCAATTCTCTCTGTAAGAAGGAAAGGCAGGAAATGGGCAGGGAGCATTCAACTCAGTGGGAAAAGCCACCTTTGAATGACACGAGAGAGCGGACAGCAGGGGCAGAACGTGGCATCGCGGTCCCCTCGGTGAGGGAGACGTCCCTATTTTATATCTGCATGGCGTTTTACAGTCTACAAAACACAGCCTCCATCACACCCAAGCCTCACAGTGACTTGCGAGGCGGGCACAATTATCGCTATTTTCCAGATGAAGAAATGATCACTCAGAAATAAGTGATATACTTGATTGCCAGCTTTCTAATGTTCTTTCTACGACACGTAAGCAGCTTCTCTGGGGCACGTCTGCACAGAATGAGTAGAGTTAGAAGGCCTTTGAAAACAGTCATGTATTCATACGATGCTATTACTATTATTAGCATTGTCACTGGCCAGTTCATACCTAGAGACAGTTGTTCTTTCCATGGGTAGAAGGAAAGAAGACAAACTCTGAGCTTAGAAGGAAAAATAAGGTATCTTCCCAAATACTATGACATCAAAGGTCTAACTCATCCACTGGCCACTGGGACAGCCTCCTTTAACCGCTAAACCAATGACCTCACCGCCCCCCCCCCAAAAAAAGCTACATCTTGACCTGTCCTGACTTCTAAATCATCTTGATTTGCTATCTCCCCAAATCTGACTTCTGTGTATTGTCAGCCCTCTTTAGGAACGCCACAGATAAATGAAAACTCTGCAGCAACAGGAAATATAGGGGATACAGTACCAAATCTGAGTTTCTTCGGTGAATCCAAATACAGTATTGATTTTGGTATGTGTTGGAATATCGGTTTCCATAAAGAACTATTCCGTTGGGTTTGGGGTCCTCATTTAACTTCATACTGCCCCAGAGCACTCTGAGTTTGCTGTTGAATCAGGCCCTCGTTGGGCTTCTAGGTTCAGGCAGATTTTGCCACTTTGCAGTGACTGCAGGCAATATGGCATCACCCACAGGCTGCTAGACAAGAAGGACAGAGACCCAAATCTCTGTTTCGGTCTCCCTCTCCTAGTGACACGTTAGAAAACCCTAATAGGGGCTATCTTTGAGCGCCTTTCCTATGCTTTGATCTTGATACAGGGTATCTTTAATCCTCACAATAACAGGCGAGGTAGATCCATTTTTTTGTACAGATGAGAAACTAAAGCCCAACAAAGTCAGATGACTTGACCAAGGTCACTAAATCAGCACACAAGGAAGCCATCCTTCCCTGTATCTAGAACTGCAAAACTTTCATCTTTCTGCACTCTACCCAAAAGGCATTTTTCCCCTCATTTACTTTACAAACTTCAAAGATGATGAATGGTATCTTTGGAAGGTTGCCCTTAATAAAAGTTTGTGTTATTAGAGTTCTACACACATACCCACCTGCTAATTTGCTTTCTTTCCCTATGTGCCCATGGCTTGGTCCTAAAGGCTCAATTCCATGTATAGCCCTCCAGCCGGGAAGGAGAGTCCACATTCCACCCACCGAAGAACCACACTTTTGTAACAGCAGATTCCTCATCACTCCAAAAACCAAAACGATAGCTTAAAACTATCCTACTTTAAACTACATATAGCTGATGACTAATAATTATATTTATCCCGAGTCTATATTTCTTAATGAAATTTAGCAATAAAAATCCTGTTCGTTAATTGTATTCAATGCATGTAGTTGTACTTAATGCAGAATTTCAGGTTAGGATTCTTACAGATTTGAATGTAATCACAAAATAAGATGTCTAATTTTGGTATTTTTCTGGTTTTAAATGTGTATTTCCAATTGTGGAATCAATCACCTTCCGGTCGCCTGGCTTTGAATTGGCTTGCCCTCCATTCCAGTGGTCCTCCCTCTAGTCTATTCTACTGCAGGCACAAACATCCTTCAGGAACTGCTTGGAACCCAAGGTCTTAATCCTAAAATCCCCCTTTCAAACTTCAGTCTCCTTTCTGGCCATTCTTTATCTATCTTTCTTACTGACTTCCAGTTGCCAATCTATAGATTCTTAGGTCACAAAGTCTCTCAGGCATATTCCTTCTTTCCACTCTGCCTTCCTTTGATGTCCAAGTCCGTTTTTTTTTTTTTTAATTTTACTCAAGTAGTTGATTTCCACTGTTGTGTTAATTTCTTCTGTACAGCAAGTGACTGTTATACATACATATATACAATATATACACATATTATATGTATTCTTTTTCATATTCTTTTCCATTATGATTGGTCACAGAATATTGAATTTAGTTCCTGTGCTATACAGTATGACCTTGTCGTTTATCCATCCTGTATATCATAGTTTGCCTCTGCTAATCTCAAACTCCCATGTTCAAGCTCTTATCTAGTTTTCACGCAACTCAACTAACAAACCTATGCTCAAGTTCCATCAGACTAACTTTCATAGAACATGAATATAATTTTAAACTACTCAAAGAGCTCAGCCACTTGCCCTCTGAATATTAAAATGTCTACTTAACTTGGCATTCAAGGCCTTTGAAAAGTTTAACCCAACTAACCTTTTCAAGTGTTATCTTCTAAATACCACTTATTTTCAGGATCCTATACCTTAGATAAAGTACAGTGGTGTTATTCTTTAGTTTTCCTGTCTCTATGTCTTTGCTCGTGCTATTTCTGGCTCCTGAATAGCTCTGCCCAACCTAGATTGTTAGAATGTTACCCATGTCTTTCAAGGTCTAAGTCTCCATATTACCTGCTTTTCTTCTATGGTATCTTCATCATGATTCTTTGTATTACAGATATTTATATACATTTCTTCTCCCATACTAAATTTAACGTTGTATTCATTTTAATGTCTACTAAAACTTCTTGCACAGTATAAAAATTTAGTTTTGAATAAATGGGCTAGTAAAAAATAATTGAGTTCTTAATACCTATATCCTTGTATGTTAAATGAAACAATATTCCCTAAAGCCAAAGTAGATTCTACTTACAATTAGTGTTACGTTTTTACTAACTGAATTCTATATCCCACTTTTATGGAAAACTAACCTTTATCTATTTCTATATATCAATATAACATTTTGTGTGTGTAATTGTGGGGCTGTTTAATTCATTAAAATGAGTGAAGTTTTTCAATTTTTCTTTGTTGAGTTTATGAGTCATCTTTAAAAACTAGTCAGTGCTTATTGAAAAATGGTATGCAGTCAGGTTTAACTAACTCTGACTTTAAACTAACTAAACTAACTTAACCTATAGACTTTTATTGATTAAAACATAGGTGCTAAACAGAACCTCAAATTTCACTTTGACTTTCATCACAACCCAGATTAGTATTCATTTTTCCCTTAGTTATGGCTGCCATCTCTCCAATGCTCAAGATAAACTGTCTTCACCACATCACCCAGCAGAACTTCCATCCCGTCTTTTCCACCACAGGAAAGTGGGGAAAAAGCTTGCAAGGACTGTTCTGGAGTCACTGTTCAGCTAGTCACCTTGACTCTACCATCATTACTTGTGCCTTTAACTCTGTGCTCAAGTATATTGCCTCTCTCAGATTAAAGCCTCTCTCAGATTAAAGCCTTTGCTATTAGCTGCTGACACAACTGCACCATTTGATTTTTATTTGTGACCTGTTGCTCCAGATCTGAGTCACAGTTCACAGAATTAAAGCCATGAATTTCTCCTCTAATTGGGCATTTGTGCCTTTCATAAGTGGCCCTCCAATGTATAAGGTACAGGTTCTATCCACAAGACACGTCAATAGCACCATACGAAATCATTGTTGAACTTAAAGTTAGATTTAAATTAGTGTTTCAAGTTAATCTTCACTGAATAGGAAATATTAAAAATGAGGCAGGCGTGAAAAATACCGAGCAACTGGCTTTATTCAGTACAGCATGCTAATTCCCTTTATTCAAAAGTAAACATTTTGCAAAGCAAAAAATTCTCCTATTAAACTCAAGCATTAAGAAGAAAGACTCTTAATTACTCGAGGAGGAAATGCATTTGCTCCAGGATTAGCAGGTTAGCAGCGTAAACAGCCGAGGGAGCTTTCTCAATGGCTCCCCTTCCAAAGAGCCCCAGGGGCCACCACTGCCTCATTCCCCTCAAGCCACAGAAGCCAACACCTGTGTCCATTAGCTGCAGTTTTCCATACTTACAAAGACATTACTGTTCACCAAGGGAGTGCCTGGGGTTTTGTCCTGGCTTTCCCTACAGGAGGAAATTCAGTAGAAACCTCTAAATGGTCTGAAACAGTCAAGACATTGACCATCTGACTCCTAGGTTTTCTAGGCAATCTTCTCAGGTGGAAAACCTTCCTCTCTGTTATTCCTCTGTTCATACAGTTAGCTCGCAGTTCAACATTAGCTTCAGACTAGTAAGAGAACATTGTGCAAGTTTCAAAAAGCACAGATCCTATTCCAGAAAGCACTCTGGCATCCAAGACAAATGTGTAACTAATAATGAATAATAATAGCATTGTCTTTGAAGGCAAGAGCACAAAAATACATCGATGAAGTAAAAATAAACCCCTAAAAAAATAAACAAACTCCTGACAGGGCCATATGTGCCCTGAAGAAAATAAGTAGAAAGCGTTTGTTGCTTTTGATTATTAAGTGGCACTATTTCATTTGATTATTTTAAAAATGTTACTTTTCATAGATTTAAGATGATCAGGGATTTACAGATCCACTGGTATCTAATAGAGCATATTAACCTGAGACAAACAAGATAAAGGAAATCCATGAATTTTCACATAGTTCTCTACAGCTCCCTCAGCTGTCAATCATTAGTGGAAGAAATGCTTCTCTCTATACATATCTGACAAAAATCCTTTTTCTGTTTTTTGTCCTTATGTGTGTACATCTATGATCACCACACTTGCACCATTTTTTAGTCCTTTGCAAACACCAAGATCACTTCTACACTCCATCTGTAATATATTGCTTTTGCTGATTCTTCGGGAATACATTTTTTTTTTTTGCAACAGATACAGTGATAGGAAAAGACCATATTAAAATATGTAATTTTATGCAACAGCTATCAAATTTGTAAAATTCAACATCCCAGGAGTTTGTGCATGTTGAGGAAACAAATCCAAGAAAGACGTAGCTAAATTAATGAATCATCATTCCTTCACTGGTCATCAATGCCCCAGATTCACTGAAAGATAGAATATGGACTCTAAGGACCATTGGGCTGACTTAGGGTGATGTTTGCATTTTCATGATCAGAAAGCAGAACTAAAGCATTTCAGCAGTTCAGGCTGGCATGGGTACACCGCTTCCTAGTTTGAAATGCATAATTAACCAGAAAGCTAGCTGTCGAACAGCTAAACAGATTGTCCGAAAGTGACCTCACTGCTGTTCAAATGGACGCTGAAAGGTAAGGTGCCATGGTGGCTTTTTGTTTTCTAGACAAGCTACATCCAAGCAATTGACAAAGACTGATTTTTTTCTTTTTTTCAAAGCCTATGAAAGCTTATGGGTAACAGCAATTATTTATGTCTGTCAAATACTTGTATCCAGAAGTGGATTTAAAATCCCTTGAAAATTCTGTAATTTACTGAACCACTGAGCGAGCCCATGCTACTCCCCCTCCCCAGACCCACAGAATGTAACTCATTTCAATGGAGAATTGGAGTCAATGATGTAAAGGAGGGAGTCCTGACCGGCAGAAGGGGGAAAATGCTAGGAAAGCATGCTTCCCAATTTCCGTAAGAAATACCCTTGTTTCTTAAATAAGCAAATACCAATTATTGGACAGAAGAGCCACAGTTCAGAGCATAAATGCATCCCATTTTTGTTGCTGAGTGCAGATGTCAGGGCAGAATTAGTGGCTTAGCGTTAGGATGGGCTGTATACCTACATTTGCTGAAGCAATTACTGCAAGAAAAAAATAAATATGGGAAACATTTGTGGATCAAAGCCAAGGAATGTCTTAAATATAGATTGCTTAAGAAAAGTACATAGATGTTTCCATATCTTGTAAATGATAGTTTTCAAGAGGTTGTCTTTAAAATAAAATGGATGGGGACACTTGGCCCCTTTTCCAGCATATCCTACAAACAAGAATTCTTGGGAGACGTGCCCCAATTCATCTTCCAACTTCCAACAAAGAGAAGGGATTTCACTGTGTTACATTTGCACTACAATGCTCGCATGATGGTTTCTGGTTAGTTTGGTCATGTTTCATTTTCAGAAATGTTAGAGTGGGAAGGATGAAATAATTCTTCAACCCTTAATCTTTGACAATTTTAACACAATACAGTGTTTATACTTGTGCTAACAGGTGTTTTATTTTTTCCTTGTCCATTTTTTTCTACTCTGGTCAATCCATGTAACACACTAACTGTGAATTATTTTGACTGCATTAATAAGTTTTGACCTGAAATCTAATTTAAATTGCCATAAATTCGCCTTGTTCCTTGAAAATGATTAGCATGAGTTTGAAAAATCTGTTAGCTGAGTCCTCAATGACTATCAGAGTCTTGACAAAATCATCCCATGCAATATATCGCTGTATGCTACATATTTATCATCCTCTTTCTTTCTTTTTTTTTGCGGTACGCAGGCCTCTCACTGTTGTGGCCTCTCCCGTTGTGGAGCACAGGCGCCGGACGCGCAGGCTCAGCGGCCATGGCTCACGGGCCCAGCCGCTCCGCGGCATGTGGGATCTTCCCGGACCGGGGCACGAACCCGTGTCCCCTGCATCGGCAGGCGGACTCTCAACCACTGCGCCACCAGGGAAGCCCTATCATCCTCTTTCTATAGTGCAGAGCTTCTCAGTGTTTTCCTCTCATGGGAAAAAGCAACTAATATTAGATTCATTTGTTATCAGTCATCTCTACAAAATATGCACGAACACAAATACACATACACACAGAAGCTCATTTCTTCAAAAAATTTATACAAATAAGCCAAAGAGTGTGCTAAATATGGTCTCAGGAAACATTTAGAGCATGCTCCCTTTGATATGCAAGATGAATAAAACAGAAGATATATCTGCTCTTGGAGTTTTGTGCATTCCTGGACTTTCTGATTCTTTGTGAATGCACAGTGATTTTGGCAAGATGTCAGAATGTTCCCCAGCAATTTTCAATACAACGTTCAATACATAAATGCCAAACCGGGAACTTTAGAAATTTTAATTGGGTTGTAGGGCTATCGATGTCTGCAGCTTTTCACTACCAGACAGGTGGGGTGGGAAAGGATGTCAACACCTGAGCTGTGATGAGGGCTGAGTGTGGAGGGAATGGTAGGAAAGCCAGAGGTGAAATCAGCGTGGCGGAACCAAGGGAAAGCCAAGGGCCTTTCCTGCCCAGCACGGCTGCGTGTGCGGTGCTAAGGGCCTGGCCACGAAGACAGGGCCGGTGTGGTTATACGTTTCCATCAAGCCTACAATCTAACCACTGCAGCTGATCCCGTTGGTTCCAAGCCAAAGCATGTCGTGGGTCACTTCTTTGACGCTAAGAGGCACCCACAGAAGGACTTAATGTCCCACATTCACCGCTTGGGGCTTAAACTTAGGTAAGTTACCGTACGCTACGTACTCCCCGTATCTATGCCACATGCTGACTGTATAGACATGAACAGGAACAACACAATCCGTCTCTGGGCTGTGTTCTCCCATTTCTCCCCCCAGTTTTCTTCCTTCATGATTGCAGTGCCAACAGCGGACTGAGGATGAGGCTAAGCGAGTTCTGGGCCCAGTGGTGCCCCTTCCGAACTGCACGAGCTTAGTAAGTCACTTCCTAGATTGCTCCTGGACTGGTTCCTTATCTATGAAAGGAGACGTTTAACTAGATGCTATCTAGGGTTCCTTTCGCTTCTAAATGTCACAGTTTCTTCTTTCTTGGTAGTTTGCTCTGTCCCTGCCTTTGGCCTGTGTCCATTTCTCCATTTCCATTTCCCGAGTTATGAATCCTTCACCTCAGTGAAGCTCCTCTTCCCACCTTCATGGGTCCCCTGCCTGGGAAAACATCATCTGTCTGGAAATGGAGCTCCCACAGCTCTCAGCATATAGGGTTCCATTGCTCTACCTGCATAGACCATCAGCCTCTGTCAACAAAGACCTTTTCTCTCTTATTTCTCCTATCTTCCCAACTTTGTGACAATTCACACTGCATTTGGTAAGTATCTTTGGAATAACTGGCTTTTCTAACCTTCTTGGAAGGTCCCCTTAGACAAAGAGAATGGTCACGAAGAGGCGCTCTTTGCTTTTCTGCTCAACTCTCTTCACAAAGAGCCGGCCTGGTGTTCTGTCTCTTCTGAGGTGACTTTTCTGAGCTGTGGGTCTTCACTGGTGCTGATAATTACTAACCCATTTGCATTTATTTACTCACAAGTACAGGCAAATAACTGTATTGGGCACCAAGGACTATATTCCATAAGTAACAAAGTCAGAGATATATTCTCTCCATAAGAGTTTAATCACCTTCTATCATACTAGTCTGTGAGTTTGGCCATGGAAGGGGACATGTTTTCTTTATCCCTCTCAACTTCCTTCTTTATCTCTTTCCTACCCATCATCCAACAACTCCTGACATAGCTGGAGGCATCAAACATCCTTTAGTACATGTTGACTGAAAGTGTGGGGTTGAACCAGATCACGTCCAATCTACACTCATTCCCTCAAGTCTTCATTTTACGTTGTTCTCTGTAAGATAGGCCAGCATTCAGATGCCCCTCCCGGCCTTACTTCATCCGTATTTTCTTTTAGACAGTGGCTATCTTCATTGCTGCGGCACATCTCTGCTGAGTCACACAAACAGAGGCCCATTTGGAAATACAAAGTGGAGAGATTGTCTCTTGTTTTATTTTCTGTAAGTCCCTCCTGAAAGCACGTGGAGTTTGGGCACTTTGGACTTTCCCTTCATGCAAAGGACACAATAAAACATAATTCAACTGCCTGAATCTGGGCTAAAAGAGACAGCACTTAGCATTGGGGAACAAGGTAGCGACAAGTAGGTGGCCCAACTGGGAACAGAAAGCACAGGGACAGAGCTGCTAATTAACAAACCGCTGCACACTAAGCATGCCTTCGTGCTCACAAGTGGTGAGACAGCACTAAAGTCCCATATTTTGGAGAGGCTCTAAACTTCATGAGTTTGATCAGGGTTCAGCAATATAAATTATTTGTCCCTTGGGCTTGACCAATTCTGCTATGCTGAAAGATACAGCATGGGAGAAAATCTGAACTACGGTATTCAGTTAAAAGACATTAATATAGGAAAATAATTTATAGCCTTAGGAAGCCTTAGAAAAAAACAAATTTTCCTTGGTCACTTAACTGCAACTCACAGGAATGAAATATGTTATCATTATGTAACATGCTCTACATCGGAGTAAGTGATTATACTTAAACATAACTTTTGATATGATTGCAAAATACCAATTCAAGAAAGGCCTGCAAAATTCTTCCTATTTTTGAGACCAGGAGCCAAGAATGCAAAAGGTACTTTCCTCAGAGAGAACAAATCTTCCTGAAATAGTCACACTGGTTCAGCTTCTGGTCCTCATTTGAAATGGCCTATTAGTTGAATGAAATACCACCTATAAGCACTCAATCATATTTTGTTAATAGGGGTATATTCTGTTTCTTTTTTTCTTTTGGGAAAATAATTCTGCAGATTCAGCCTTCAGAAATACACTTGGAGACAACAGAGAAATCAGGGTTTTTGACCTGCTTCGTAGCCAAAAGATAATGCAGCCTTGGGCTCTTTGTCAAGAACTCCTGCTTCAAAATTGTCCAAAGCAAGCTGCTGGCCAGAAATGAATTTGAACCCCTGCAAAGGGTTTTAAATTCACAAACCTTCAGAAACACACACATACACAATACCACATCAGAGCTTCAGTTTCTCAAGAGTGGGTATGTGGTCATCAATTTAGAATACACTAATTCTTACAGTACAAACTCCAACCATCATCTAGCTTGCTGGATAGAAAAGAGTTTGAGGCATGGCAAATAATGAGGCTGGAGAGTGGAAAGAGGAGAAATAAAATACTCGGGGTTTGGGAAGTAATTACAATTGAATCATCTTGCACAGAACACGGTGGAAATTATGCATCCCGATGCCATACTGTCCAAAGGTTGGCAGTATCGTTCTAAAGGGCAGGAGTGGTACTGAGAATGTAGTCATATGCATATGGACCCCTTGTTCCTACTTTGCCTATCCACCAACCAATGAAGCCGCTAATTTATTCATGAGCTGTTAGTCCCTATTCCCATCCCTTCACCACCAAAAATGGGGTGCTGTGAGCAATGTAAAAATAGCCCCGTGAACAGAAGCAACCACGGACTAAGAGTGAGAAGAATAAAAAGGAGGACAAAGAAAGAAAAGAAGAGGGGGGGCAACCTCCAGAAGCAAATGCTAGAGGAAACCTATAAAATACAAACTTTCCAATACATTATGGGGCTTTCCCATGCATGCCTCTTTTCACTAAAGCTTCAGGCAATAAATCTTAGATACGGTTTGTTAGATTATTATAGTACCCCTCTAAGGGCACTGAAATGATGTAATGAGAAATCAGAACATCAGAACACTAAATTATCCCATGTTTCAGGAATTCCAGCAAAACCTGTCAATTTGACTTGTTACTGGCCGAATAAGGATGAAACCAACATCGCATACTAGGGATAACACTGAAGGTAATTTTAATTGGTTTGCTTTAAAAGCTATCTACATGGTGACTAATAAAAGAGGCTTATGTAGTCTATCAGTAGTTGAAGATTTATGAGCACTACAGGAAAGATTAAAACTTAGCAGATATCTATTTGCAGAAATAGTGGTGAAAAAATAGAATTGTGAGATTTTCCTACCATATAAATATAGTCATCATCATAATTCTAACATGCCATTTTTACACGTCCTCTCACTCTTTGAAATCCCCTGTAAAGTATCTTTAATATTTGACAATAACAATATTATCAATACCATTTTATTAACAAAGCATTTTTACATATCTCATGATACTGATCCCAGCACTTTAAGAAATATTTTCTTTTAGAAAGAGAAACTGAGTCTTAAGAACATATAACTAAATTAGCTATGCCCACAAAGGCAGCAAATGAGATTCAAACTGAGGTTTTTGACCCCAAGAAGGGTGGCCATTCTGTAATATTGCAATACAGCTGCAAGCTTAATAAATTATTTTGAAAAATAATTATTTGTTTAGCTTGTATTTGATTTTGGAACCAGACTAAAGTTATTTGGCACTAAGACTTTTAAATCATGTGAATGATCAGAAAGATAATGCCGTATGAAACTTTTTAAAATAGATGTTATCTTTGGCTCTGAAGATAATTTCAAAAGAGGAATACAAGAAGGACTTTGAAGAATAAGGGTATTTTGGAATCCAGGAACACTTCAAAGGTGACAAATTTAATGGATGAGAACGGCTGGCACAGTATTTTGCACACAGTAGACAATAAATATTAGCAAAAAATTTTTAAGGGAAGCACTTCTATATCTAAGTACAGATAAGATTTTCTAATAAATAATCTCATCAGAAAATTATGCACAGATATTAGATATGTAAATTGGTACAGATTCTCCTAAAATAACTTGGTAAAGGTTACTAAGAGCCTTAATATGACTATATATTTTGGTCTACTTCTTCTAATTTAAGGATTTAACTTAAAGAACTAAGTGTCCACCAAGATTTTTTTCCCAAAATGTTCACTATGGCATTCATTGTGTATATGTAAACGCTTGTTGAAAAAAAACAAAATCAAAAGAAAATCCAATAATAGGGGCCTCACTAAGTAAATTGTATTTATATAATAGAATATTACTCAGCTATTAAGATTTTATTTTAAAGAATTTTATTTATATAAGGAATATTTTAAACACATACCTACAAAGCAAAAGAGAAAGCAAAACAAAGATTATGTATACTAAAAGGTAAAAAGTCATGATCTCTGGTTTGCGAGCTTACTTACAATTTTCTCCTTATCTTTTGAAAATATTTTATATTGGGTACATGATTTTTTTACAGACACCTAAGCTATTTTAAAGTCAGTATCTTAATAATGGTCAACATGGATTGAGTTTTTACCACATGGCAGACATGGTTCTCACCTTTTTACAGATATTATCTCATTTACTTCTCATAAAAATCTTTGATGTGGAGCTATTTATCCTGTTTTAATAGGTGAGAAAACTGGGGCAGGGAGACATGAAACAACCAGCCCAACATTACCTTCCAAATAAACATCTGAGCTAGGACATGAAACAAATCATCTGACTCCAGACTCACGCTCTTCAGGACCATGCTCTACTATTCATACTATACAGGTGGCTTAGGGATGCGTCAGAACATGTTAACGTCACGGAGAAAGCAAACTCCTACAACTGGGAGAAGGTGAATAACCCTGTGGGTGAGATGGCTTGTGATTCTGGTGGTATACGAAGTGTATTTAACTTACCCTATATATGACTAGTTTTCACGAATGTGTTACTTCTAAAAATGCAAAGGCTGTTTAACATAGAGGGGCAGTACATTATTTCCATCCATTTACCGTATATAAGGCACTGGACTAAAGTCTGAGAAAAATTATCTAGTTATAGCGCTCATTACTATAAATTTAACACTGCCTTGGAGGGGGTGTACACCCTTAATTGAAGCTATTTCTTGACCATAGGAAGGGAGCACTACTTTAACAGCAAGAATATTCAGACTGTTTCCTTGCTAAAAACATGCTTCTTAGGCACTACTGCCTGCACAGATCAAAGACGGCACAGGTAATGTTACTGATTTCAAAAATTCCTGTTAAATTCTCTGACAAATATAATGTCCACAAAACCAAAGCTGCTAAAACTGCAAAGATGTAAGTCAGTCACAACAATAAAAATATAGAGTATTATCATGAGAATATCAACTAGAAAGACATAAACACAATTTTACTATAGATGAAAACTCTTGAAAACTTCTGCTGTTATTGATTCCATTTAAGTAACCCCTGAAAAGTTAGAGTCCAATTTAGAGGGGTTTTTTTTCTGGCTATCATTTTTTATCTTTAAAATTATCTATTTTAAGAATCTTTACAAACCGATCCCTTTTTTTTTCTTAATAAAGAAAAAGTCTGGAAGAATTCAGATGTTACTAGCATTGATTTACTTTACACCTTCTCTCTAAATACCATGTGAGTTTCATATCACATGGAAACACTCATGTCGTAGCTTTTTTGAGGCTTTATTACATATAATATTATTGCACAGCATGATAAACCCAAATCAACATCCTTTAAGTAGGAACTCAAAGGTATACAAAGGTGTAATGTGTGTCAAGAAGTTGTATTCCAATTTTCTTTGTTTATAAGGCAGATATTTACTAATCCCTGGGTACGTAGGTAAAAGTGTAATAGATGTAAATAAAAGAAGATGCATATGTTCTCATGAACGATAAGCTGACCCGTCGCAGGCACCTGGTGAAGTGTTTCACGAGGTAGCACCTGAATTACACAGATTGATTTACCACCTAACAGCTGCTCAGAAAATTCCTTTCTTGAGTCTCATATTTTATACCAATTGAAAAAGGAAATATATAGGAAGTATGCAAGAGAAATAACCCAATGTTTAAATTGCACCTTAACTGTAAGAACAATTTAGAAACAGAAAACTAAAACCTTGATTTCCCTAATGTAAAAAGATTGCTCATGCCCGTCAAGTAGTTTATAAAATGAAACACAAATCAAAGTGATTACAGAGCTACTAATGTCTGAAACTGCATTCTTTGCTGCCTTTTATTTTAGGTGTTGATTTTGTTAAAAAACAATATTGAGACCAAAACTCTGGGAACTGTTGAGGTTCTAGCCACTGAGACAGGTAGACTGTGGGGAAGTAAACATCTGTACATGTCTGCATCTATATATAGAGTTCTACATGAGATGTAGCAACCAGGTGGGTTTTAATGTGATGGTGTGACTGATGTGTACCTAGCACACTGGGACCACTGCATAATGTTACCTGTATATTCTGCTGAGTAACATGGGTGTGGTGAATTAAAACTCTCAGATTTATTTTTTACTAAAGGATATTTCCAGGTCTAATAATTCTGATTCTGTATTTGCCTGACTGATTTTTCCTTGGGCTAAATTCTCTATTGTTCTTGCCTTGACTGATCTATAATTACCTATCACTTCATTAATTTAAATACTGAATTCTTCCAATATTTTTCTCTTCCATCCACTCTTATGCTTAAATAAGGACTTGTTTTAGTCTCTTGGAAGTTTATTCACTGTTCAGGTAATTTTGCAATACCTTTTCCCTTTCTTTTTCTTTTTTTTTTTTTTTGTGGTACGCGGACCTCTCACTGTTGTGGCCTCTCCCGTTGCAGAGCAGGCTCAGTGGCCATGGCTCACGGGCCTAGCTGCTCCATGGCATGTGGGATCTTCCCGGACCGGGGCACGAACCCGTGTCCCCTGCATCGGCAGGCGGACTCTCAACCACTGCGCCACCAGGGAAGCCCTCCCTTTCTTATAAATCAATAAATAAGCCTCATTTGTCATAACTTTATGATGAGTCAACATATGTACTACAGAAAACAGAGAGTTAACTTGACTGGAATGAATTGGCTTATGCCTAGAGATCAATATATTTTCCTTTCTACTCCTACATGGCCATCCTGAAAAGAACACTATAGGTTAAAAAAAGAAGAAAATGATTTATAATAAGACAGCAGGAATCAATGTAAGAAAGCCCTTTGCAGATGGTAACATAGGGGAAGAAAGACACAGATGGATCTGTGTCATCTGGATACCAAAGAGCATGGACCATCTGGCTCAGATGGTTGTTGTAGGAGGGAGTGGAAGAGTATGTAAGGACAGGGCCCAGAGGAGTATCCATGGAATGCATGAAGAATGATGGGGATAGCCTAAAGAAGCTCACCAAGCATTTCTCTAGGCTTGGCCAATCAAGTCTAAGGACATATAAGGTAAGACATGGTCACAGAGTCTCAGGAGGGTGTAATGCTGCTGAATAATTACATTTTAAAGCTGGAAGGGACTTCAGAGATTCTTTTTTTTTTTCTTAAATAAAGACATAATTGGTAACTTTTTGTGTGCTCCAGAGAACACTATACTGACAATCCCACAGATCTGCTTCTACAATTTCCCTGAAGACAGAGAAGAAAAAATCAATTGTTTAATCCATACAAAAAATAAAAAGGAAACCTGTCAATGTGGTTTGACTAGCAAACCACCGGAGTTGTGGTTTAGGCATAATGGATTCCCTCTTCCATTGCCTCTAATCTAATTAATCCCTCATATCTGTCTGCATTCTAGCAGATGTGTTTACTAACCAAGTTGCATTAGATGATTTTTGAATAGCTTCATTGGAAAAAAAAATGGATAGGATGTGGGTAAGTGAACCAGACAGAAACATCAAAGTCTTTCATTTCTGATGACTATTGCTCTCATTACAATTGTCTTTAGTAGAAACACAATCTCTACTTTTCTGAAACGGCACGCACTTAGAGAGTGGTTAAAATTCCTAATTATTACAACTGCATAATTATTAATAATGCCCCCCTTTACTAGAAAAAGTGCTCCGATATGGACAATAAATTACACGGTTACCCTAATACGCAGTGACAGGAATGTCGATTTAAATAAGACATCGTACCATTTTAACAGCTCAATCCAGTGGATGTATATGATTTTGCAAATTCAGAACTTATCAAGACTCCCTAAAAAAGGATTTAAGCTTCACTTATTTGGTTTTTAGGTTACTTGTCTTTCAATGTGTTTCTTTTTTGTAAATGACTACGCCAAGAAAACTAAGGCACAGAGTGATTAAAAAACAAAAAGACCTGCAAATCAAGTTTCCTCATACTTCACTGTAAATCTTATTCAGTGTTACGTGATTTTTTTAAATGTCTTCTCTCAAAAGGACAGCAACCATTTCTTCTGAAATGGAAGAAAATGTATAAATCATTTACTGCGACTCTGATTTTACAGAAAACTGAGTTTACAAAAAACTGAAGCTCAGAGAAATGAAATGACTTGCCCAAAGTTACTGGTCTGGTTAGTGGTAGAGCTGGGTCGGAGGACTCGGATTCACACACGTGAACGTGTGTTTAGGACCCAGCCAACACTTCTCTCAGTGGGCAAAGTAAGTTTGTTTCCATAAATCAGCATTTTTTTTTTTTTTTTTTCCGTACGCGGGCCTCTCACTGTTGCGGCCTCTCCCATTGCGGAGCACAGGCTCCGGATGCGCAGGCTCAGCGGCCATGGCTCACGGCCTAGCCGCTCTGCGGCATGTGGGATCTTCCCGGACCCGGGCACGAAACCATGTCCCCTGCATCGGCAGGCGGACTCTCAACCACTGCGCCACCTGGGAAGCCCCATAAATCAGCATTTTAAACTGTCTTAGACTATTGATATTTGACAACTTCTTAAAATAATGCAAAGAAGATCCTCCCTGTTCTGCATCTTGTCACTAACTTCAATGCAACAGACTTTAACAGGAGAAAGAAGAATAGGAACTTTGGGAGGACTCTCCAAAGAGACATCACTGGGGATTGGGAGCTAAACTAAGAAAAACATAATCAAGTTTTATTTCTTAATATTCAGTCTAATACAAAGTCTAATTGGCTTTAAAGCAAGTGTTAGGATTAGTTCTGCCAAAAATTTAAAGGTAAAAGTTTTAAAAAACGTGTTTAGAGCAATGTATTTAAAACAAAAATAGTGAAAAATCCATCCTTAAAGTGCTTTTATTTCCTTCCTGACACAGATTTAAATACTGTGTTAGATATTGAGTTGAATTAGAATGTGCATTTGAATTCAGAGTAATATGTTTGCTCACTGAATTTATCATATCAATAAATTCTTCTTGTATGAAGATTTAGTACATATATTACAATAAATTCTTCTTGCATATATTGGATGCCCCCATCTGTCTAACACGTATACAAATTTAGACAAATCATGCTTATTTAGGGATTCTTTTCCATCGTGGAATCAGTCAGTATGCTGTGAATATCGTGTATGGTCGTAATTGTGAAAAAACTGATGATCATTTTCAGATAGTGCAGATGAGATTTCACCATACTTTTCACAATTACCAAGAGGATTCAATTCTTTGTAACAAATATGTTTGGGGATTATTATTTTAAAAAGAAGAAGAAAAAGACAGGAGAGAAGAAAAATTAATCTTGTACAACTGCAGACCAAGCGTTACTGAACTCCCAAGGCACTTTGTCTCTATCATCATGATTATATCACTATGTTAGTATTATTGTGTTATAATTGTTCTTTTTTCTATTAAAATTTAAGCTTGGAAAAAAGGGACTCTCAATCGTCTTCAAGTCTCTAGATTAAGCACAAAAGCCACAGTTAAGAAGTTAATACATTTCTGCTGAATTAACTGGTCGATTAACACACGGATGGATGCAAGAAACAGAACTGGTAAGGAATAAAGATAAGTTTAGACAATGTGGACAAAAGCAGCATGCCAGGCATGATGAAGATCCATGGGTAAGTTGCTAATGTAACCAGTTTCTTGTAAGGCAGCATTATTATTAACATCGACATAAAAGGAATCACCCAAGTCCAAGGACCTGTGTATTTTGGGGTAAGACTAAGAATACTATCCTGGCATTGTCACGTGAGGAATTTCATTTCACAGCAATCATAACAGAAGTGGACATTCCACTACTTCAATACAGCATATTATTACTCTTATTATTCCAATCATAATCCGCCACCCACCTCTAACTCCTAGTAACTCGACTGATCTCACAAAAACTTCTCAGGCATATTTATATCATCATCCTAGATACTCCTGAGGCAAGGAGATGCAGACCACAAAGAATCAAAATGCAACACTTTTCCCCTCCTTGGCCAAACAATTTAATCGAAGTGGAATCTTGCTAAAATACTCTTCAAAAGGATAATAAAAGAAATAATTGGGCTTCCCTGGTGCCGCAGTGGTTGAGAGTCGGCCTGCCGATGCAGGGGACGCGGGTTCATGCCCCGGTTCCGGGAAGATCCCACATGCCATGGAGCGGCTGGGCCCGTGAGCCATGGCCACTGAGCCTGCGCATCCGGAGCCTGTGCTCCGCAACGGGAGAGGCCACAATAGTGAGAGGCCTGTGTACCGCAAAAAAAAAAAAAAGAAAGAATTGCCGTGAAAACTTAGTGGGAATGAGAGTGGGTACCCAGCTAGGCAGCTTCTCCAGAGTTTGACTTGATAGCATATGAAAGAGATGTAGGGTAAGTACTAGACCCAACAACCAACCGCTTGGTGTAAGGTCAAGAACACCAAATGAGGTGTCAATATGCTACTTGGTTTCCTGTTTGGGCTCTGCTATTTATTACAATTCTTCTCACTCTGTGAACTTACATTTTCTCATGTGTAGACGTCTTGTTGCTTCCCCCTTTCTTTCTGCTATCTTTTCAAAATGCTTTGTTGAGCTCCTACTATGTATCCATCACTGTGGAACTCTCTCTGCCCTAAAATAAATGCACTAATGCCCCAAAGGATTGGTGTGAAGATGAAATAGACACACAGGAACCTTGTAACTAGCATAGTGTTATGTAAAAGGAAAAAGTCTGATCTCTGACCCCTCCTGTGTTCTCTACTAGCCCTAGTTCTCTGGTCTCCATACTTTATCTTGCTTCCCCTCCCGCCCTCCACCAAAATTATGATTTCACTGACAGGGTATATTCTGGGCTGCATCTTATACTTTTGATCATTTTCTGTAGCTATCATTTTTACTAGGCTTGTAGAGACAACTAACTGCCTTGAGTTCCCCTCCCCTAAGCACAAGCACATGTGCACACACACAAGGTACACACACATGCACCACACACACAGTCCCAAAACTCCGTAGTGTGTGCGTCTTAAGAAAAGGAAGAGAAGAAATCCCTCTGCCTAATTCCCAGCAAGCCTATCTTAGAATTCCATAAATAACCAGCTGGAAAGTAACTGAAGGCTACAAGGATAGCACCTAACATTTACTGAGACCTTACTATACTGCAGGTACAGGCTAGCTGGATTTAATCCTTTGAAATAGGTTCTATTATCCTCACTCTATAGATGATGAAACTGAAACACAGAGAGGTTGAAAATTTATGAATCTATGCAGTTGATGAGTGACAGAGCAAGGATTTAAGGCCCGGCTAGTGTGGCCCACAATCACTGCTCTCAATCATTATACTACCGCAGATGATGGTTCTGGGTAGCTACGACAACGGTCACAAAGACCATCGACTAAGGAAAGTGCTAAGACCTTCACTTCTGAACACTGTCATTTTGTGTCCATAATGAATACCTTCCATTCACTCTCATTCTGTGTGCAAGTTAGGGAAGCAACAAATTTTAAATGAACATAGCAGAGTTAGGCACACTGACAGCCTAACTGTAAAAAAGGAAATATATATATATGTGTGTGTGTGTGTATGTGTGTGTATGTATGTGTATATATATATATATATATATATATATATATATATATATTACAAGGACTCAAAACTCAGTAGACTTAAAGACTGGAAAACTTTACTGTAAGACCAAAGACCCAGATCCACCTCAAAATATCCCAAGGATTTCCTAGGTGAGAACTGATTATTAAATTAACAACCAAATAAAAACACATCCGTTTAAGAGAATATAGTTCACAATGGCTATGGAAGTCATGGGCTATTAGGAAAGATGTTCCTTTCCTAAAAGAATTCAAACTATACAATATGCTTCAGTTATTCAAACAACTAATTTGTGCAGGATATTTTAACCCTAGATATTGTCAGGTAAATGAAGACTTAATATTATTATTTTATTATATCTACTTTTATATTTATAGCTATACTTGTGTTTGTATTTATTGTATTAGTATTATATTATATTAATACTCTTAATATTCTACCATCCTATTAGACTTTGTGTAGGTCAGATGAATCACTTCCTATAACACATCGACTTAAACCATGCCAGAGCTCACCCACATAGAGTTCTTTTTCCTTATGAACAACTCAAAAAGGACCCCTGCAGTTTACTTTCTTGCCCTGGTAATCTGTCCATCCTCCTTCAACGCCGTGTCCAGATACTCTGCGATGCTGAGCTACCTGAGTCTGGGACCCTGAAGGCATTAAGCCCCAGCTGATTGAATTCCTGGCTAGGTGGCTTCAATGTCTGTATTAGCCTTGTTGTTTATGCTCAATAAATTCATACCATTTAGAGGAAAGACTCAGACATGAGTAACATCCGCTTCCCCTCGTAATGCACAGGATTAGGAGACAAAGTTGAAGACAGGCAGCTGCTCAGGTTCAAAGCCAATGTTGCCACCTTTCCCTACTTCACATCCCTCTGAGTTCACGATGGCTATGAACAATGAACCAGAATTGAATTGTTCCCAGCCTCTGCTCTTCTGGTTTCTATCTGAGAGGGCAGCCAAATGGTGACAAGAGCCATCTGGGGGAGCGGAACGGAAGGCGCAGTGTGGCTCTCTTCTGGGGAAGAGCAGGCACACGGCGTGGTTGCTTCTGCCCGCAGCCTTGCTGACAGCTCAGCGTCCTTCCTTCTCAGCCTAAAGAGCAGCGGCAAAAGCCCCCTCAAAAGGCACTGTGAGGATGGGGCCAAGGAAGGCAGGATGGCACGGAGAGGCGATGGGCTGCGCTACAGCCACGCTGCTGTAGGACTGGATATCTGTACAGCTACTGCCTCAAGTAGAGCGTGAGGTTCTCCATGGCAGGGGCCGTGTCCTAGTCACCACTCTTGTCCCAGCATCTTACAAGGGACTGGACACAGGAGGGTATTCATAAAGTGGAGTGGGTACCAGCCCTACTGGATCCCACCAGCTTCCTCTGGCTCCTCAAGCATGTGTACATTTGACTCCAAGGACAAAGTGGCTGTCTATTTTTAATAAGGCAGCAGTTTGAGTGAATCCCACGTCTCTTTTCTTCCTCTTAAAATGCCTTTCGTTTGTTTGCTTGAGCAAGAATCTGAACTAATTCCAGGCTTCGCTTCATTTTAGTAACAGCCGAAATCTAATCAGGGCTGTACACTCTCTGCCTCTGTCTCTGTCCCTCTGCCCGCCTTCCTTCTTCCTTCTTCCCTCTTTCTCTGTCCATTCCCACCCTTTTCCTACTCTCCCTGCCTCCACCTCTCTCTCTTTCTCCCTCGCCTCTCTATTCTCTCCCCTTCTCTTCCTACAAATTAAACAGAATAGCTCGTTTTAAACACAGTGTCAAGTTAAGATTGCAACGTTTATTAACGTGCTAGGATGAAAGCTGTCCTTTGGGAGTTGTTTTTGTTTTATTGTGCCCTAAAAATTAAACTCTATGTTAATAGGACTTAATCTTGCTTTCCCACCCTTATCTTGGTAAATAATAAATGTGTGTGTGTGAGAGAGGAAAGTTCTCCTTTGAAAGGGAAAAGTTGGGGGCTTCTTAATGTTAAATGTTACAATTAGTTATATTTATAAACATATCGGCAGTGAATTTACTCCAAACAGACCAATAATTCTCCTGCAAAAGTTTAAAAAATAAAATAAAACTTTACTTGAAAGCAATTGAGTTACAGACACACCTGAATACTGAGTTTGTATAAAGTGTATACAGGTTGTCTTTGGACAGTCATCTGACTCTAGTTCGAAGTGGTTTTGTTGTTGTTCTTGTGCCATAGAAAGAATGTGGGTCAAAAGCAAGAGTGACTTGGAATTGGACTTTTGAAAAAGCTGCTGAAAATTCCATTTGCTGTGGGTAGGTCTGTATCCTTTGAACTGCCATGTGGGTCCCTTCCTCTAGGAAAACCTCCTAACCAAGAATTCTTACTGTTAATGACCTCCAGGGTCAGAGATTATAACTTCTTAAACTTAGTGGCAGTGCTGACGCAAGGTAACAAGCATCCTCTGGTAGATGGGTCATCACTACTTTACACTGTCTTGTAATATACAACAAGGAAAGACCAAGAAACTACTATTTTAAGAATGGAGAAAAGCTGCATTCACTGTTCGGCCATATACAGAAGTTAAACGTTACAGAGCCAGTGCAGGCAATGACAGAAAGCTATTAATAGAGTTTCTTTACTCTTTAGGAAAAGAGGAAATAAATACTCTGAGAGAGAAGAGAATAGACAATAACTTGGGCAGGTCAGGTACATGCAGGGATTTAGAGTTTTTCTTGCTTCTCAAACGCAGTTCGTCATGGCTCTTCTAGGTTGATGGAGTGTCGGGGGCAATGCTGTTCAAGAACTCCAGAAAAGATACATGACTGTTCTAGTTTCTCATCTTCGGAACTGCATGACCACATGTAGTCAGGGTCACAGCACCATGACCTGCTTGCTTGTCCCCATCTCACCTATGAAAGCCACTTGAGGGGAGGGGAGAACAGCCCAGAGGAGGCAATGTAGCCTTTACAGTCAGGCAGTCCTACTGCTAAATTCTAGATCTTCCCCTATTAGCTGTGTGACCCAAAGAAAGTTAGTTACTCTCTAAGCCTCAATTTCTTCATCTGCAAAATAGCACCTAACTAACACAGTTGTGAGGATTAAATCAAATGAATATTGTAAGGAAAACAGCATGAAACCTGGCTTTCAATACGTCTTAGTACCATCTCCGCCACCACTGTCGCTTCGCACATTACCATCACATCCAAAACCACCACCTCCAACACCACCATTATCACCACCACCATCATCATCACCACCTGTACCACTACCACCACCATATCCAAAACCACAACCTCTAATACCACCACCACCACAATCACCAGTATCATTATCATCACCACTATCACCTTTACCACCATCCCCACCACTACCACCATCATCACCACCTACACCATTACCACCACCATCACCACCACCATATCCAAAACCACAACCTCCAATACCACCACCACCACCACAACCACCAGTATCATTATCATCACCACCACCACCACCATCACCTACATACACCACTACCACCACCATCACCACCAGCTCCAGTATCACTGCCATTATCACCACTACCACCAGCACCACAATTACCAATATCATTACCACCTTTACCACCATCGTCCTCATTTTACAGGTGACGAAACTGACTCAGAGCTTAAGTAATTTGCTGAAAGTTACAAAGCTAGTAGGGGACAAAGGTAGAGCTCCAATCCTGGGTATGGAAGCCAAGTTGAGAGCTCCTCCTAAGTCCACCTTTTATCTCAGAAAGCCTAACATGGAAAAGCCAGGTGGTCTTGGTTTCAAGGGTCACCCCAGGGCTTCAAGGGTACCCAGCACTCAGGATCTCTCTTACCTAAGCTTTAAAAATTGTATCTAGAAATAAAATATTCCAGGTTTGTCATTAATATCTGAGTTACCAGACATAGTGAAACTTCCCTGATTTCTGCTTCTGGTTGTTTTTGTCCCTTGCCTGCATATCTTCAACTGTCACAGAGAACACAATGCCTATTCCCCTATCTGACCCTATAGAGACACTGTAAGAGGGAAAGAAAATGTCATGGAGAGCACTGAGTCCTGGGGAGAAAGGCAGGAAATGAAAAGGCTTGTTTATTTCGCCTGGCTTTACAACAAGCCTGCTGTATAGGCCTGTAAAAAGAATGAGCTCTGGAAGGCTCAACCTTTGGCAAACAGATCTGGTATTACGTAGGCAGTCTGTCAAGCCAGGAGAGGAAGCAAAGGAGGAGATTTCCTTTAATTCTGCCCACATTGTTTACTGCTTGTTTTCCCTTCCAGGACTTTCTGGACTTCCCCACTCCCAGGACAGAAAGTGCAAGGCATTGTGGGAAGCCGGCAGCAAAACCCCACTAGCTGCTGGTTGGTTCCATTGACACCTTCTACAGGACTCCCCTCAGCTCGCTCACCCAAGCCAGTGATAAAGATCTCTAGTGCCACGGACCCACCTTGCATTTGGTTGTCCTTTCCTTCTTTCCTGCCACCTGGCCCAGAGCCACTTCTATTCTACTGTTGCAAGGATAACCCTTAAGAGTTGCATGGCATTTACAATGTAACAGGGGCCTAACAGCTTTCCTATCCCAAAGAATGAATCTCCAGTGAGCAGATTTCAGTAACCATGCCAGAACATGACCAAGATACCTTATAGGAAAACCTCTATGGTTCTCAAGATATTGTAACCCATTGGCAATTTTCTACACCTCAGCTAACAAGGACAGAACAGCTAACAACAAATAAAACCCCATTACAGGTGCTATACCCTCAAGGTGGCTCCATTCAAAAGAATTAAGCACGTTTAAATCTCCTTCCATGGGTTACCAGTGACCTCAGGAAGGAAAACCAAAGAAAATCTTTTCCCACTTCACAATTTGATGTGACATCTGCCTGGGTTCTACCAAGATGATGGTTGTACACTGGTATCACCGAGAAGATGGAGGGAATGGGGAGGCAGAGTGGGTTAAGGGCTACTCCAGTTGTTATAGGATTAAAGGAAGTCAAAAGCATTTCTAGAGACCAAGGACTAATTCACTAAGTGCAAAAGAAAATACTGGCAACATTTTACTAGAAATCTTGTGAAGTTCGCTCAGAAACTCTAAGACGCAATGAGATATAAAGGGGCGAGCACATACGCTTTTTTTTAAAAAGTAGAACAGGTATTTTTTCATTTAACAATTTTTAATTTTTACGTTACTGTAGTAAAAAACATTTGACGAGATCCACCTTCTTAACCGATTTTTAAGAGTACAGCACAATATTGTTAACTACAGGTACAATGCTGTACGGCAGACTTCTAGAACGTACTCGTTTTGCATTACTGAAACTTTATACCCGTTGGTTAACAATTCCCCGTTTTCCCTTCCCTTTCCGCCGGCAACCACAATTCTGCTCTTTGCTTCTCTGAGTGATATCTCCTATCTATTTTAGATATCTCATGTAAGTAGAATCATGCAGTATTGGTCTTCTGTGATTGGCTTAAAGGGATATATACTCAGATTAAGTTAAATGCCCTCATAATGACTTAAAATCCCATTAAATGAAATAATGCCATTTGCAGCAACATGGATGGACCTAGAGATTATGATACTAAATGAAGTAAGTCAGAGAAAGGCAATTACCATATAATATCACTTACATGTGCAATCTAAAATATGACACGAATGAACTTATCTACGAAACTGAAACAGATTCACAGACATAGCGAACAGACTCGTGGTTGCCAAGGGGGAGGGAGTTGTTGGGGAGGGATGGAGGGGGAGTTTGGGGTTAGCAGATGCAAACCAGTATATACAGAATGGATAAGCAACAAGGTCCTACTGTGTAGCACAGGGAATTATATTCAATATCCTGGGATAAACCATAATGGAAAAGAATATAAACAAGAATGTGTATATATATATATATATATATATATATATATATATATACACACACACACACACATAATATATATGCATATATATGCATATATATGCATATATATGTGCATAACTGAATCACTTTGCTATACAGCAGAAATCAACACAACATTGTAAATCAACTATACTTCAATTAAAAAAATAAAATCCCACTAAAGAAAATGAATGGTCACTGAGTCTTTCACTAATATTGAGAACCATCTTATTTATTGAAAATGTCCACACACTCAGGTTTACCAAGTTATGATTCCATCTTAAAGTGCACATCACATTTTTCTATCCAATTATGCTTCCAGCAAATGCAAATATTTTGCCCTAAATTAAGGCTTCTCCTACCACTTATACCTTATCTTTGTAATGATGTTTGTACCTAACAAAATATGTTATCTCATTATCTCCCATTTTAGAGTATCTGGAGGATATTTCTTCTGTTTCCTTCATAATGATTAGCCCAGCGCTGAACGCAAATCAGGAGCTTAGTAAGTATGCGCAGATTGACTGTTATATAAATTCTTCTCTAACCCTGAACCAGAGAAACAAAGAGCCCCCTACGTGATAGCCCTGAATGATGGCTCAGAAAAGAATCCATACTTTAAACACTTCAGTGTGTCTAAACTATGACATCTCCTCATGTGCTAAGATAAAACTTCTTTACATAACTATATCATAACCCCAAACTCTAATCAGCAGTGGGAAAATGAGGTTACACAACAGCAAACATAGCAATCTGATTGACATGGTAAACAACCCTTCCGCACATAATCAATTTAGGCTCCCGCCAGCAGTGAATCAGAACTTGTCATTTTTTTTGGCTCTTACCCTGTCTTATTTTTTATAATAGTTATGCATGCATGAAAACATATACATTTATAAAAACATTTCTTGTAGTTATAGTTTAGATTTTCAGATGATACTACATGTGGTTTGCTTCTAAGAGGAGAGAAATATTCCAGACTGAAAAGATAACCCACCAAAGCAGAAGTCCATTAAAACCCTAAAATTATTCCACCTAAATTTCTTACATTACACAGGAAAACTTTATGTCAGTGTAAAATATCACGCTTCCGTCACTTTAATAGGCTAAACGTTACAGATAAAATGCTTCTGCCACAAAGTAAATCTGGAATATGTTGGATTCTAGGTAATACGCGCTAACAGTCTTTCTTGTCTAATACTACATTCTCTAGTGTTTTCCATCATTTTGGATTCCCCCAAACACACATTATTATTCTTGTTCTGATCATTTCAAATTTTCGTAATATTTTTTTCATTTTTTCAATAGCTGATTGCCTTCTCGTATTACATATTTGTTCTACTCTCAGAATTGAATTGCTATCTCATACAGCTAGGTCTTTACTCCTTGGGGTTCTATAGAGCAAGAAAAGAATACTAGTAATATAAATAGCAAAACCAAAGTACTTATTTTCCGTGGAATATAATAATAATGATTCCATAAAACCTATATAATACTAAAAATTTCTTTTCTATGTATTTTTCCAAAAAAGTGATGTCAATATTTTGCATCCAAAAGCTATATTTGTTGAGATGTCTTGCATATTGTATGTGCTAGAGTTAATGAAGTTACAATCAAACGTGAAAATGTAATAGTCTTTAAAGCTAAATTAATTCTGGACAGATCCATTGCTTAACAAATTATGGCTAGAAACTCCCAGTAAAATGATTTGCTAAGCAAGATGTTATGTAAATTTTCCAACCTACATTCTTTGTTTTCCAACTTTGAATTTTAAATGTATAACAGTAAATGCTCATGATCTTTTGCGTAATCTTCCCAAAATGACATGATTGCTGGGCTATAACTAAGTAATTAAATTTGATTTGTATCTACTCTAGTTAATTAAACTTAACATTTTCCAGAACAGTCAAGCTAACACATTAGACCTTGAAAAACCAAACAACATTTTGTAATAATTATCACCACTAAACTAGCATCATTAAAGAACAAACATCAGTAGCACTTCAAATCTGTGGATGTCACCTACCAAATCACAAATCAAATTAGCATATTCTTCATTTATTTTTTATTAGCTGTTAACATTAGACAGAATTCCCTGTTGAAAGTCAAGATCAGCTGGCATGGGTTTAGTATTTCTCACTGATTGAGTTTATACAAAAGCATGTGCTAACTGTTAATTATATCTATGTAATGAGTTTTTGCATTGTAATTTTCAAATGTTTTGCCGAGAATACATTTTATTAGAGACTACAAACACCACTTACCACTTACAGGTATTTTCCTCAAATATGGATTTTGATCTTAAAAGAGGTCATGTTGAAATAATTCAACTCATTTACATAAAAATATGAATGAATAGGTACAGACATGTTTATTTTATAAACTTAAGAGACTTCTTCTACACTAAATATGAGGTCAAAGATTAGGAATCTGTCTTGTTCTTAAAACCTATGAATCAGTAAACCTGATTGCCTCTTGATCTCCATCCCTGATCAGACTGGACCCTATTTCTACCTTGGTTAATGGCTTCTTAAACTTAGATATACTTTAAATCCAGGCTTTTCCAGGAATCTCTATGATGCTCTGGAAAGAATCATAAATTCTGGGTTCATGCACATCATTAAACAAACAAAAAAATTTTTTTAAGTATCTAATAAAGCCCAGTGGTGTCAATAGTCCCATCTATGTATTTTAGGTTTTTGAGAAAGTCATCTCTCAAGAGTAACTAATTGGATGAACTATAAATTCATTTTTAAAGATAAATCGAGTTGTGTCTACATAGTTCAACTAGGCTGCACGATGACAAACTCTC
The DNA here is from genome assembly GCF_964270905.1 of Leucopleurus acutus. Classification (NCBI taxonomy): domain Eukaryota; kingdom Metazoa; phylum Chordata; class Mammalia; order Artiodactyla; family Delphinidae; genus Leucopleurus; species Leucopleurus acutus. Next base: position 59,740,100 of record NC_139154.1, read on the forward strand.
TTTCACTTGGATCTGACTGTGTGGACCTGGCATTGGAAACTACCAGAGGAAAAATGATCCATAACAAGAAAGAGTAAGGGATCTTGATAATATTATGTTTTTCTAAAAGCATTCTGTCTGAATTCTTGGTGCCTAGCCTAAGGCTAAGTCCCAGGCACTGCAATAAATTTATTCAAGCAATAGACTGATTAACCATCTACAAACCTCGTCAATAGTAAAACTCTACAACATTAAGATAAAAACGCCTTAAAATTAAAATTCTAGAAAGAAGAGAAAAATGTAGGGCTGTAATTTCATCTCACTTATAAATAAAATGTTTTGCCGTTGCTAAAATTTCATATTTCAACTTAGCAAATAAAATATAGGAAGAATTTTATAAAACTAGGAACTGGCCATTGATCTAGAATATGCCTAAGAACACATATACAGAGATGCTGATAATTCCACCAGTTCTTACCGGCTTTCACAAGGTATCTAAAATTCTAAAGCTGAAATTTGGCAATATTCCTTCCTTAGCAAGAATGAAATCAATTTAACGGCACAGGCTGAATGTTTGAAATGGAGCTTGACAGAATAAATTATACCATCAAATCACTGTCTCTTTTTTTCCCTTCTTCATCTTCTACTACACTGTGCCCAAAAGAAAGTTATTTATTTATGCTTTGGTAGAAGTCTTGGGTGGGAAAGTCTGCCTCTCGAACAAGTAGAGAGCCAGTATTCTCAGGAGAAAGCAAGATCACATTTTCTTGAGCAAACACCCTAAGTAAACTGAGTAAATGAAACAAAACACTAATTTGGTCGTATTTAAGAGCTACCCTTGTGAGTTCATTTAACAACATGCAGTATTCCTTTAACAACATTCAATATCACTTGTAATCCATGTAAAACTATATCAAATACAAGAGGGTTCAATAATTGAAATGATTATAAAATGGAATGAGCAAGAATTCCTAGCAAAGAATTAAAGTTTATGTGCTAATGTGGGCAGGATCACATTCAACACGGGCCTTCGGGAAAATCCTTCCTTGGGTGTGCAGTATATTCATTTGCTATTATATTACTATCTTTCAGTAAAATATTTGTCCCGACAAAACACATCTCGCTAAGCGGAACATTAACAACGTAAGGACCAATGTAAAATAGATATTCAACAAAAGCTCTCCCCACATACACATCCGAAGATGGCTATTATCTCTCTTTGCTTGATTTCATTGTGATATCACACTAACTGTCCATCTCTATACAACAACGTCAAAGAGGTGATAGATACTGGAAGGCTCTTTCAGAAAAATCAGTTTCCTCTGCCCATCCGGCTCCCTTTGTTTTTGTTTTCCCTTCACTTATTGTAGAAGAAATTTCATCTTGGAGAGAACGCACCCCATTTGATATATCACATGCCATTTACACAAGAGTTAACTATTTTGAGAACAAACTATATTTTATATTGTTTCTCCTGAAATTCCTAAGTTGCCAGTGATTCCACCAACATAATTATCCACTGGAATGTCCTATTTTTGCACTGCAGATATTATAAATAGTTTCCTTTCGTCCTTCCAGTCTGGATACTGCTCATCGAGTCACATTTTCTGGTTTGCTTTTGGTAAGTGCAATGCCCCTGGCCCTCGGCAAGGAAGGAGGAAAAGCTCTCTAAACGGCAGCTGTCTTTGGAATAATTATCGCACAACCCGCCATTCTGTGTTACAGTGTTGGCAGATGTCACTGTAAAGTGGCAGTAGGAAAAGCAAATTGTTCCCCACTTTTTTTTCTCTGACCTGCTCCCTGTCAACTCAGATGCTTGGACAGAATCCTACTTCTCTCCCCATCCTTATACCAGTAGGGTAAAAGGGTTTGTTTAATCATGTAAAGTAAAATCAGACTGGAACTAAATAAGAGCTAAATGACTTTCCCCACTGGCATAAAACTGAAAAGGCAGGATTGGTCATTAAGTCATAATTAAGCATTAGCAGTTAAACAGAAACATTATATAATCACAAAAACAGTGTCAGATAAAAGCAGCAGAAATCATTTCAGCCAGCCCTGGTAGCCAGGCAATTCTTTTCAAGGATGTTTCTTTTTTGGGCTCTCCCAATTTGTACACAGTAATGAAGTTAGGACATAATGTGAGGTTTTCAATGTTCCCTTTCTGTGTGTATATTACGTGATCAAGATAGAATACAAATTTTTCAACCCATCGTAAGTGCTTGGATAAATTCTGTCAGAAGACTCATTCTATAAATCTACTTAAAAACTATAAATGTACTTAAAAACTGCAAAAGTACAAAAGTAAAAATAAAATCAAATTAGGATCTCTGGGTATACAGTATATTGATCAGTGGTATAGGAGCTAGAAGCTAGGATATTTCGATATTTTGAAAGTCGTCTTGTATAGTAACTATTCCATTCTTTCTTTGCCATTTAGTTTTTAAAAAACAAGCACACATTCGCACATCCACAAACGCAACTCAACCACACACATAGGTATAAAGAAAGAACTTACACAATTTCATCGTTCTGGAACTCGAGCTCTCCGCACGTGTCCTCAAAGTCCTCTCCTCCGCCTCTGGCGGTCCCTTCAATGGTTTTATAGGGGACGATAACATTTCCGCGTGCTCCAGATGTTCTCAATACTTTCACCTCCATGATGCCAATGCTCTCACTCACGTGAGTCACAGGTTCCTCAAAAGTAAAGATGCCTGCGTGGTCATCGTCAAAAATAGTCACGGTGGCAGTGGAGGGAGATCCCAGGCAAGCGAGGGTAGAGACATGATTGGCTTCCAGGATGCCATCTTCCGAGGCTTCAGAAGATACTTTGACGTTGCCGAGATGCACAAGGAAATTCTCATCTTCCTCAAAGATGTCGTCATCGATGATGCCAACTCTGATTTCCTTCTGGGTCTCACCAGGCTTAAAGACCACAGTTCCTTCGGTAAATTCGTAATCAGACCCGGCATTGGCTGTGCCGTCCTCTGTTCTGAAGTCGACAAACACAGTGTTGGTCAAATCACCACCTCTGCGGATAATGGTCAGGGCTACCGTACCACAGTTCTCCAGACACTGATATGTTCCTTGTTCAAAGAAGATCTTACTGACGGGGTCATTTTCAGCCACTTCCGTGTTGACCTCGTGCATGCTGACGGCCTTTCTGGCTTGGTCAGCCGCATGCCTCTTTAAAATGTTGCCTGCTCCGGTCATCAGGCGGGTAGCCTGAATTCGGTAAAATGCTCGACTTTTTTGCTGCTGACTTAAGACCTGGTAGTTGGCTAATTCTATCAATTGCTCTATTTCCTTCTCCGGGTGCTTCTGCTTGAGTTCCTTCAGAATCCTAGCCATTTCTCGCCTGGCTTCTTCATCATCTTGGTCCCTCTCATCGACTTCCAGAACTAGGGCACCATCTAAGAAACTGTCAACGTGGGAATTGACCACTTTCCCATCCATCTCAATTTCTGTCTTGGAAGATGGCCTGTCTCCTTCATGTTCGATAATCATTCCCCTCTGCTTGCCAGCCCGGTACCTCTTGTAGACATACTTGTAAAACAGAAGCCTCCTATCTGCCACCCAAGCGAACACAACACAGATGGGAAAGAAGAAGAAAGTAAGCAAACCTTCCCAGACCTCCACGACCCCAGGAGAGATGACAGACAAAATGATGTAAAGCCAGGTATAGGCAAAGATGCTCCAGGCTGCTGTCACAAAGAACACACGCAAATGCTTAATCTTCCTCGTCTCCCCATCTGGGACGACATAAACACAAAGTGCAATAATGATGAACATATTGAATGCGGCACTCCCCACGATGGTGCTAGGACCGAGGTCTCCTGCAGTGAAGTTATGGCCACACACCTCGATTACTGACAGGAGAATCTCTGGAGCTGAAGATCCCAGGGCCATCAAGGTCAGGTTGGACACTGTCTCATTCCAGATCCTCACAGTTGTCTTGGTGGTCTCTCCGTTGGGTTTCTTTATGGTGATTTCTTTTTCTTGAGACGTGATGACTTCTATAGAGGACATGAATCGGTCGGCAATGATAGAGACTCCGAGAAACATGTAGACCATGGCCACAAAGTACACAGTCGCTCTAGCAATTTTGTCCCCAAAGGAAGGGTCTTGGGGCTCCCAAATGGGTAAAATCACCCCTTTCTTACAGTAATAGGAGCCAGTACACTCGCCGGTTTCATTGCCTTCTCCTTCCATTTCTGTCTCAGCGCTTATATGATCCACGTGGGAAAACAAGAGAGCCACCATGACTAACACATGAAATCCCATCGAAAAGGTGGGTGAGAGACTGAATCGCAGCATGTTGGACAATGGCAGAGTTCCAACTGTCCCAACCTACTGGGAAAAATAAGATAGGGGGAGGGTGGGGGGAAAAAAATCACATCATTAGATCCAGATCCAAAGCATGACTAATTACTTATTTTTATTACTTTTACTAATGATTTGTTTATGTTTGACTATCACAACGTCTACGGAGAATCATGATTCTAAGAAACCATCTGTGATTAAGCAATCCTTGGTAACATTTACAGCCCAGTCTCTCCACTTGAGGATTTTCTACATGTAATCCCCATTCACTGAGCAATGTCCACAGCTGACTTACTGGAATGAAATGTTCAATTATATCCTTGCCTTGTTGAATACACATGCATGCATGCTAACAGCCAATGAGAAAAAACAAAAAATTTTGACACATTGAATAATCTTCTCCTTGTTGCTAAGGCAGATTTCCTTTTAAACTGTGGTTAGTACAATCACCTTCCAGAAACTGTTTCATCACCAAAATCACCTCGTTAAGAGTGATGCTATGAAATTCAGACTCTAAAAATCCTACCAACGCAGGGCTTGGTGATGATCTTAAATTCCGGAGCACAACGTTTCACTGTATTTCATGAAATCATGTCCTATGGCTCTTGGCAGCAGAGAAATCTTCAAGCTTGCTTGCAATCAAAGCTCAATGGCATTTGTACTTGAGAGGAAAAAAAATCTGCTATAAGGTAATATTTCCACACATTAAGTACAGTTTTTAAAAGCACGTTTTAACGAGAGCACATTTCCTCCTAATTTTCAGCAAGCCCAGGTCTCCTGCTGCATTAGCAGCCGGGCATCTGGTTCCTCAAGCACTGCTCTTCATATCTGTGTACAGATCTCGCTCTAGAATCTGCAGGCTGCCCACACAGGAAGGGGAGATAAGCAGGTCCAGGTCTAGGAGTGTGTAAGTAAGACTCTTGCTTGGCAGGCTGTGAAATCAGCGTTACCAGCCATAAAATGTTCCTTCTCTGTGTCGATGTCAGACTTGCCATGGTCATTCTAAAATACATATTAGTTCTATAGAGGATTCAAGTGACCCAAAAATGCAAGGGCAATAATCCCATCTAAATTAGCTCATGTGACAAAATGACAGTGACCACAATGTATACATGTGATGAAGGGCAGTAAGCAATTAGGGATATGGCAACAGCATCACTGGCGGGGGAATTCAGGTGCATGGTAGCTCCATCCACCACTCTGCCTTGCTTACCAAGCTGTGTGCCTCTCAGTGACCTTGTATCACCTCTGATTCCAGGGCTCTGGTGAAGGTGGTGGGGGCAGGCGCTGAAGCTAAGAAGGGTCTGCTCCAAGTCAGGGTAGGTCTGTTCTGGAAAGCCAGTTATGGTTATGACATCGGATAACACGAGGATAAGCAGGGTCCTGAAACAGAGCTTAGCCCTGTGGCCTGACACAAAGTTAAAAGTGGAGCTGAGTTAGACCCGCTCATAGCCTCAGGCTGTCTGAGAGTCACGCCCACATTCACCTAGACTCTCTGGCCTATGTTTGAGGCTGATGGCTTATACTGAAAACTGCACCTGGGCCCAGGAGAACCTCCACCCTGGCCCAGCCCATTCTGGCACACCCTCCGCAAGCCTACCATCACCTAAAGTCCTTGTTTTTAGCTCATCAATGTTGGGGGATAAGCTTTGACCGTTTTCCCATGCTGAAGAAGACACAGCGGAGGGCTGCGGTGGTGGAATTCCATTCTAAGTAAAAGGTCGAAAACTAGAAGAAGCGTGTTTTCAAAATATGCAAAAGTTCATGGTCAGTGTGTCTACTTGTTCAGTCATTACTGGGCTTGGGTGGGTTATAGGATTTCTCCTTAAAACAAGGTAACATTGAACCATCCTGTAAGAGCAGTGCCAGACCCAGTTCTAACTCCCTTATGCCACAATTTATTGCCCATATTTATGAGAGCCACCCAAATTTAGAAGGGTATGCTAGGCTCTCTTCTAGGTCCTGAGAACTCATCAATGAATTTTTTTTAAAGTCTCCATCTTTGTGGACCTTATATTCTAATGGGGAGGAAACAAACAGATAAATGTAAATGTCAGATGGTAAAAAGTGCTATAGTGGTGGGGGGTAGGGAGCAATTTCAATAGGACAGGAAGTCTATGAGTGTCAGTGTGTGAGTGTGTTAGTGTGTGTGTCAGTGTGTGCACACACATGGCATGCATGATTTTATAATGGATGGTTTAAAGAAGGCCTCTCTGATAAGGTGCAAAGGACTTTGAGCAAAGTCCTGAAGGAAGAAAGGGGCCAAGCTTTGTGGATAGTTGCAGAAAGAGAATTCCAAGATAAGCACAAAGACCCAGATGAGAATTGTGCTCTGCACAGTCTGGGAACCACGAAGAAACCAACGTGCTGAGAGGGCAGTGAGTGAAGGGAGCAGGGCTCAAGAGCTGGGAACACAGTGGGGATGGATTACGAGGGCCACTGAGGACATTATAAGATGCTGGCTTTGACTGTGAGGGAGATGGGAATCGTAGGGAGGTTCCGATCAGAAGTGTGATGTGAGCTGATTTTCCTTTTCAAGTGATCTCTCTGCTCGTTCAGTGAAGAATAGACTATAGAGGTAAGAGTAGAAACAAGGAAGCCAGTATTTGCCTATTATAAAAAACAAATCTGATTTATAAATGACCCCCAATGCCTGCTAGGTATATAAAACGATACGGTAAAGATCTAAAGTTTAAAAAGGAGAAAGAAACATTTGCAGTGACCCTTTTGGAAGATTTACAGCTTAAAACGTCTTGGTAACCTGTCAGGATCAGAAAGGTTAAGTATTTGCTCAGAGGGAGTAGGACAGAACACAGAGAGCCAACACTGGACAGAGACTTGAGGCTGCGCCTGTCTCCAGAACTGACAGAATTAACCACTCCCTTCAAACCACTGCCAAGTCTCATCATTCCATTCCTCACGTTTCAGCCAAAACAAACTTCCTAAAGTGCAGATCAGACTCTCTCACTCCCCTTAAAACTCTTCGTGGGCTGCCTATTGCCCTGAAGACAAACCCAAATCCCCTCAATAGGGCGTTTATACCTTTTAGGATCCGGCCTCTGAGCTCCAGAATCTGGGAATTCTCTCCACTCCCTGAACATGACAACACTTTCTTACCTCCGGGTCTTTGCACGTTGTGTTTTCTGTACCCTGAACTATTTTCCTTCTTAGAAGGAAGTTTCAAAATGGCACAACAGCAAATCAGAGTTGATTGCCTGAGACCGAAATACCAGGCTCCATTCTTAAACACTGTCCCAGACACCATGCTAAATTCTTCACAGGGGTCCTTATATCGAATACTTCTAAGAACCAGCATTGCCCTGTTACACAACTCCTAATGTTGCCATTTCCACTAGAGTCTGTGTGAATAGCACCCCTGGACTTGTGCAGTGCACAGTGCCCTAACAATAGCTCTATATGATAGATATTATAAGCCCATTTTGTAGGTGGGAAGACTGAGGCTCAGACAGGTTAAGTTCTTGCTGAAAGTCAGACACACAGTAACTAAGATTCAAAGCCTGGTCTGTCTCTGAGATGATATAATTCACTGCTCCGTTCTACCATCCCTGAGAGTATGTGAAATAATCTTTGAGAATGATTGGATCTGGGCTTGGACTAGCCCATTGGAAAACCTCCTGGCTCCCAAGAGGAGGACCTAGGTAGCAAAAGTCCCATGGAAGGATGACAACAAGCCCGGTTCTATGTTATGGATTAGAGGCTTAGACAAGCATCCAAGCTCTGAGGTAACCTGTGGGCTGGGATGTTCCTAGAGACAGCTGACCCCCACTTTCCCACCTTTTAGCAATTACCTGGCAACCTCTCCTGCAAGTACTCTCAGGGCAATCTCTTAGGTCTGCCCCACCCACATCTCCCAATATGTTCTCAACCAAAAGGGTACCAATGTCTAAGGGTGGACTGAGCAGTAAAAATCCATCATCACTAGCAGAGAAAAAGGAAGGGGGCTTCTGAGGTTAATTCAAAAATGTCATAATTATATTCAAAAGGTGGCACTGGTCTAATTTGTGAAGTCAGTGGACAAAAAACACTGCTATAACTTATTAGCCATGAAGCAACTGGAAAGAACTCTCTGGACTTCAGTTTCTTTCTTTATTAAATTACCGCCAAATCTAAATGCTTGTGAGGGTATGGGGTAGGTGTCATCTAAATGAGAGTTCTTTCTTCATTTTTTGTCTCCATTCTTTTAGGGTCTTGCCTCTGTCATCAGATTCAAAGAGATCTCTACCTGACTCTCCCCACTTTCTCCTCAAATATATATTTTCATGAAAATTAAGCAGGAAATAGAGGCCACTGATATGTTGGTCTGCTGCCTGGCCTTCTTCTGCCCTGATCTACTGAACTCTGTAACACAGGGTAGGCTGATCTTCATGGTGGTTTCAGATCAACTCTTAACATCCACAGCTAGTTCTTACTTAGGAATATCCATTACATCATCCAAATGAGCCTTCAGCACAGTAGCAAGAATACTCACATTATCTTCTGCTCACTATTTATTTATTTGTAAATTTATTTATTTATTTGTTTTTATTTTTGGCTGTATTGGGTCTTCATTGCTGTGCACGGGCTTTCTCTATCTGTAGTGAGCGGGGGCTACTCTTTGTTGCAGTGCACGGACTTCTCATTGTCGTGGCTTCTCTTATTGCAGAGCACGGGCTCTAGAGCGCAGGCTCAGTAGTTGTGGCACACGGGCTTAGGTGCTCCGCAGCATGTGGGATCTTCCCAGGCCAGGGATCAAACCCGTATGCCCTGCATTGGCAGGTGGATTCTTAACCACTGCACCATCAGGGAAGCCCTCACTATTTATTTGAAAACAAACCAAACAGCCCCAGAACCTAGAGATGGCAGACCTGAATGGAACTGACAAAGGATGGTGAACAGGTATCAAACTGAGTGAGCCCAGCCACCTATGTTGAAGGGAGAGGTCACAAAAATGGATGTATGTACCTGCAAGACAGATCTTTATCAAAACTGCCACAGTGGAGGTCCAACGAGCAGTTAGGCAGCGCAGCAGTGAGGAACTATGGCGGTTTTGACTACAAGGAGAACTGACTCAGACAGAAGGAGTACCTCTGGCATTCTCACCAGTCCTATGCTTGGGGCAGCCTAATCTCATTCTGCTGACTGGCAGCTGGGGTTATTCCAAGGAACTCCCTGACTCTCCATCAGGACCTGGAATCCCCTTCTATGTGATTCCTGCTGACTGAAAGCCTCAAAGCTAAGCAGTGAATCTGTTTCTAGGGCAACAGTAAAGCAACCATAAATTCTTATCCACTATGGATGCAAGCACTTCCAAATTCTTCTAGACAAAGAGATGATGCCAGAGGATGACTTTTCTTATCTGATCATCCACTGAGGGTGCCAATTACTGTTCTGGCCCTCAACCTCAGGCCATCAGGCCGTGACCACACTTCAGAAAGGAGCTCGTTCAGTTTCCACAACGACTCTCTGCTATTACTTTTTTTTTTCTTTCCAAAGAGAGTTGCTTCTTTGCTGCCTGATAAATGAGGACAGGTCCTCTAGGAGACAAGCTGTGAGACATCACATAAGGGGCTCAAGCCCTCTTGCCTAAGCTTACAAGACTGGAGTCAGGACCCTGTCCCATCTCAGAAAACACCCACCTCATTCATCAAAGGTAGCAACTGGGGTGACAGGCAACGTGGCCAAAAAAAGAAAGATGGATTTAGGATTTAGGGCAATGAATATGTTATTGAAAAGTCATGAGACCCTTTTTCTGTACTTTGTTTTTTGATATAGAAATTACTTTTTAATGAAGTATAGTTGATTTACAATGTTGTGTGAATTTCTGCTGTACAGCGAAGTGACTCAGTTATACACAGATATGCACTCTTTTTTATATTCTTTTCCATTATGGTTTACCCCCGGATATTGAATATAGTTTCCTGTGCTATATGGTAGGACCTTGTTGTTTATGCATTCTTATGTAATAGTTTGCGTCTACTAACCCCAAGCTTCCACTCCATCCCTTCCCCATCCTCCTCCCCCTTGGCAACCACAAGTCTGTTCTCTATGCCTGTGAGTCCTAGAACTTATTACTTTTTATACACTATATAATTTATTTAATGGTTCTGCTTATTGTCTCTCTCTCTCTCTCTGTTTCTCTCTTTCTCTTTCTCTCTAACGGATGTCAACGCTGTAAGAGTAGGGATTTCTGTCTCTTTTGTTCACCCAGTTCCGAGAGCAGAGCCTGCTATATGGAAGACGCACAGCACCTGCTTTTATTAAATGAATAAAATATTTCTCATTGGGTCATGTGCTGATTCACCAAATCTCTGATGTGGAATCAGAATCCGAGGGCTGAACCCAGGCATATGCATTTAGAAATGTTCCTTATGTAAAAGGGATGCCCCTAAACTGAGCAGAGGCCGGTGTCAGACTGAAAAGCCAATGTCAGTGTTGGGTAGAGGAGAGGAATTGTGATTCAGTCATTCACAGAGAACCTCAGGCTAGAAAACCTGATCTCCAGCATCAAGAGAGGGGCTGGGACCCTGACATTTTCCCCAGCACCTGGTAGTTGGTCCTCCTATACCAGCCCTGGCTTGCTGATTTCTTCTGGAATGCCAAGATCATCTGCTCTGTTGAGAGGGTCCTAATATTTTGCACATCCTCAAGGGAGCATATCTTCTTCTCCTTTCAGGACACTAAAAAGACATCTAGTCAAACACCAACCCCCAATCACCTCTATTACAGAGGCCCCATAAAAGGGAAAGAGCACGAAGAATTTAAATATATTACCTCTGCATTCGGACATGGATATATGGGTAGAAGGAAGAAAGGTGGAGAATAGAGCCTTCCAATGGAAGGAAGAATTTAAAGGGAAGATACTCTGCTAATCTTGGTCTCCATGTAGAGTCAGCCAGGACGATCCTCAGATGTGTTCTGCCAGGACCAAGGGCAGTGGAAGGGCCCCCCTCAGGGGCCTTTATGACAATCATGACTGCCACCACTGACTGAGCACTTGCTTTGTCCCAGGTGCTCTATTGATTACTCTGCATTCGCTATCTTTTCTGACAATATTGCAAGGAGATAGTCATTCCCATTTTACAAACGAGAAAAAATAAATCGTTCATCAAAGTAAACCGGGCTGAAATCATACGAACATAAGTGACAGATAGGATTTAAATCCAGGCATTTTGCATGATAACCAGAATGCTTTCCAAAACGGCAGGACCTTTTCATTTGTTTTCACTACACAGGTTAACAATACTGTTCTGTCTTAGCAACTTACTTAGGTACTTAGTGTGGAATAACCTTCCCACGCTGCCCCTCCTTCCCACCTGAATAAATGTGTGTCTTTGGATCATCTCATTCACGTTTCCCTCTCCTGTCTCATGCCTGCCCACCCCGCAAGAAAGGCTTTTGTAAGCACTCCTATTCATCACATAGCAAGGGAAAGAGGATCCACTTGGGGGATCATCAGCTAAAATCTGAGGTCTGAAATCCCTCCAAAGTCATGTAATAATCTCAAAGTTTTTCCATTCAGTCAGGAGAAAAGAAAATAGAGAATGAAATCCTAGCCATGAACAAGCAAAACTAAAATAAAAGAGGGCAATGCAGAAAGCTGGGGAGAATGATATTGAATTTTAGCCTAACAAGGAAGTTAATACTTGGCCCTAAAAACAATACGTCAATATTTTTTCGAGAATCTCAATGCAGCAGCCCACAGATTTACTGCCTTGGGGTCAAGACACTAATTTTTAACTGTTAAGTAATCCAAATAAAAGGGAAAACAACACATTCATGGGTTTGTCTGCCAAGTTTTTCTTAGCCACTCGTATGTGCCAGACACCATGTTACAAAGATGAATAAGATAATATCCCCCCCCAAAAAAATAAAAATATCCCCAAAGAAGCTCACATTCTAGTGGGGCCTTACAAGAGTCAAGGAGTGAGTCCCCTTTCTGGAAGACATAACTCTTTCATTACTAGGGGATCACAGAAGAGGAGAGATTTTCCAGGGATTCAGACAGTGAGACCGTGACTACACCTGGATGCTCTCAAAGTGGACCACCTAGTTCCCAGGTTAACATATCTGGGGTCTTGGGGTCATAAAACTGGGCTTCTAGAAACTTCCAACTGCTCAGCATACAGTCCTGCGATCAAAAGATTTCAAATGTAGTGAATTCCCGGAGGAGGGCCTTGGATCGCCTTTTCTGTACTCTGAATCTTTCAGGGGCCTTGTGTTGGACAATGGTTACTATTTCAGGTAATAATTTGGTCACCATCCACCCTGAAGAGAAAGAGCAGCCTTTCTTTGATGTTCAACCTTACACACTGAAAAAAAAAAAAAAAAAAAAATGAGGCCATATGCATGCATTTATTTCTGGGTCACCAAAAAAGATTTCCTACCTAAAAATATTTTCCACACTAGCTTGTTGACATTTCACCTTCAGACCTTTGTTTCAGCGAAGTATAGCCCTCCTGGTATTTCTAGTTCTAAGAGAGGGGATCATTCATTCATTTGTTCCTCAAACACTTATTGAGGGCTTCTATGTGCAAAGCATCAGACCAAACACCGTGGGAAGTACAAAGATGATTGACTCATGGCCCCTGTCTCTGACGAAGTTACAGTCTTCCAGTAATAGTTACTCAAATGACCATGAATAGAAGAATATGGAAAATTCCATAAAAGGAGGGGACTAGAAGAATGACAGAAGTCGGAGAGAGTTGAGGACATTCCAGAAGGAAGCAATGATATGACAAAAGGCATAGAACAATGCTTTTTCAACTTCAGGTCACCTAAGGATCATCTGGAAAACTCACTGAAGTGCAGACAACTGGGCCCTATCATCAGATACACAGTATCTCTAAGGAGGAACCCCGAAATCTGAATTTTCCCAAGCACCCTAGGTGATTCTGATATGGATGGTCTTGGCATTGGCACGTAGGGTAGAAAGGCCGAACTGGGTAGGAGGAAAAAACTGGCATAAAGGGCATCGGGCATGTTTAGCAAACAAAGACTGGAGAGCAGAGGACTTAAATAAGGTCCTCGATGGAAGGCAGTACCTTAAAATTAGAAGATAGCGTTTGTTGTAATATCAGGAAGTTGTTGATATGAAACAGTGTATCAGATGGGCTCTCGTTGTCACAGATTGGGACTCCAGACAGCATTAAAATATGAAGCCCCTTGGTGACTGTGTGTGTGAGGTAAGACAGAAGAGGGTAGAGAAAAATGGACCCTAACAGGAGCATCAACAGGGCCTCCCAAAGAGGAGATTAAATCATTGGGAGTAACTTACACGTACTTCGTAATTTTGCCAAGGGTTTGTTCTGCTTTCCTTAGGGAGAAACAGCTAAGGATGGCTAGGACTCCACATAGACACAGGACAAAGAACCAGACCCACGGAAGTCTTCAGAGACCTTCTAATCAGGTTCTGTCCACAAGCCCTGAACAGAGGTCAACAGTACACAGCAACAAAAACCCCAAACTGGAAGGCTTAGGTGGTGAGGAAAGCTGTGCTCTTTACATGAGGGGCTCTGGGTGGAGCCTCACCAACTCCCCTGTTCCCTCAACTCAAGGGTAAATCTTTGCAGTCCCTCTTCTGGCTTTCTAGTCTGCCTCTTGGGACTGGGGATGTTTAACACAGACTCCAATTTCAAGCTATGTGATAGGAACATGCAGATGTCTTTTTTAAAAAAATCTTTTTTAATAAGGAAAATACTGGTTATGTGAAGAGAGGCTGGTGAATTTCATCAGCTTTCTCCCTGAGTCATTAAGCTTCATCTTCCAGCAGATTGCTGTTTGGGGGATACGACCCTATCAACTCGAAGTCTGTAGGTCTTTTATAGTTTCCTGCATAGTCAAAAAGCATAATCCTTTAAAGAATAAGATGCTCTTGAGGAGAACAGAAGTAGGAAGTAAAAAGAAATTAAAAAAAAAAAAACCTCAAGTTGATACTCACATAATGGTGACCCTTCATCAATATTCTAAAGTTCCTGACAATATACACAGTGACATGGGTCTAAAACTAGGTGTGTATGTATATACAAAAAATCCATTTTTTAAATGGAAGCAGCTTAAAAAGGAACTAACCAAATTTTTGTTTATAGAAATAAATTGAGTAGCTTTTGGGGAGGGAAAATATGAACTTTTTACACAAAACCCTGAACACAGTTTATGAAACATACAGTTTCTCTACTAGGTAAGGTATCTAGTGAACATGTCCTTTAAACCAATCCCATACACCTGTATTTGAAGAATTGTTTAAATATCGGCTTATGGCTTATGGTTTTAATGTTGGTAACTATGCCACAACTATTATGTTATTGTCTTTTTGTGATAGGTGAGGATTACATAGGAGCTTTTGAAAAAGAAAAAATTTAGTGGAGAAAGAAATACTCATCATTTAATCATTTCATTAACAAGTGAAAATAGTAACCTGCCTATTAAGTCCTTGCTTAAGCAAGGACTGTTTTCACCAGGATCAATGACTAATGAGAGAACATGCATTCCTTCCTTCATTCAGCAAACACTGAATGTCTATTATACATCTGGCAAGATATGCGGGGCTAGAACCATGAACTAAACAAGACACAATCTCTCTCTTCCCTGAATTTATTTTCTAGATGGGAAGACAGATGATAGATGTTAATTTAAATTGTTACAGAAAGAAGCATTTATTAATTGATAAATGCTATGAAGGAAAAGCACAGTCCTACAAGAGTCAGTAATGGAGAACCTGACCTACTAGGGTATTAGGGAAGACTGCTGATGAAATAACATGAGTCAAAACTTTTTAAAAGACACTCAGCAGGAAGCCAGGCTAAAGGTTGCTGTAGTGCAAGGCCTTAGGTTAACACTTATGCAATTACCCTTCTCTGTAATGGGATTACTCACAGACCTACCTTCTTAGATATGCTGGGCGTTGAGATCATGTTTAGACAATACTAAAAACAGCTTCCGTAATTTACATGAGAGTTTTCCCCTCTGAGGTCATAGTCAGACAGTTGAAACTAATTGCATGCTGCTGGGGGCAATATGGTAGATTGGAAGGGTCGTTGGTCTAGGAGCCAAAAGAAATGAGTGCTGGTCTTGGCTCTCACTGGCCAGTCATGTGGCCTTGGACAAGTCATTTTCCCTTTCTCAGCCTGATCTGTAAAACTGAGGAATTTGGCTAACAACCCCAAGCTATGATATTCTGATCCCTCACTTTGGCATTCAAGGTCATCAATATGTTGCCTAACTCCCCAGGCTTACTGTTCCTGGTAGACAACTGAGCTACTAAATAAAAATTACCCAAATATGCACCCTGTTTTTCTTTCTCATGCTTTTCTACCCGTCCTCCATGACCCGTCTCGAATGTCCAATTCCCCTTCATTAAAATGCTTTTAGTGCCAGGAAGGCCCCTAAAAGTCATCTCACGTTGCCCCTTCCCCTTTTTCTCCCACATGAAAACTCAGGCCATCATAACTTAAAAGACTTTTTCAAAGCCATGCATCTCAGAAGTGACAGAGCCAGGCTCTAAAACAAGGTGTCTAAGTTTCTAGGCCAGATCTCTTCCCACGACACCAACCCCTATTGCTGGGTTTCCTGCAGCCCCCTAAGACGGCCTGTGTGTATCTCTTACAATCTGTGTCTCAAGGGAGGCTCAAGAGGGAGGGGATATGGGGACACGTGTATGCATATGACTGATTCGCTTTGTTGTGCAACAGAAACTAACATGGTATTGTGAAGCAATTATACTCCAATAAAGATCTATTAAAAAAAAAGAGTTGGCAAACTATGGCCAACAGGTCATATTCAGCCCACCACCTGTTTTTATAATGCCTATTTAATTTTTTTTTACATTTTGAAATGACTGAAAAAAATTTAAAAAAACAATATTTCATGACATGAAAATTATATGATGTTCAAATTTCAGTGTAAGTAAACAATGTTTTACAGAACACAGCATGTTCACGCGTTTAAGTATCGTCAATGGCTTTCATGCTACAACAGCAGTGTTGAGTAGCTGTGACAGGCTCTGTGGTCCACAAAGCCAAAAATATTTACTATGTGGCTTTGAAAAACAGCTTTGTGACCGTTGGTGTAGTCCTTATGTATGCCCTTATTTTCGAGCTCTCCATGGCGACCTTCGCAATTAGCATGTCCACATAAAGGCGCACAGGTAGAAACAGTGCTCTCTCACTGGTCATCTCTCAAGTAGGAAGGACCAATCCTCACTGAGCACTCATGTGCCAGAGGCAGTTCCAAATGTTTTACAAGCATTAATGTATTATTCCTCACAAAAACCCCATAAGGTTCTTTACTACTATTACTCCCATTTAATAGATGAAGAAAATGAGGCACAGAAAAATTAAGGATCTTGCACAATGTTAAATATGCCATTTGTTGAATTCAAATGAATATTAAAACTAACATGATAGGCCTGCTGACCTCAGAGAACTCTGGTCTGAGTACCATAGGGAACTTCATTGCTTTTGTCAATATCCTCGATATAGAAGCAAATTCATAGTTTTCTTTCCACCTGAGGAAATCATTGCTAGACATCCACGGACTCCTGAGGCCAGAAAACACAGGCACATTTCTAGAGGGCTTCTATATTATCAAAGAAAAAAGGGAGATGTAACTTTGGTGAAATGACTTCAGAGTCATAGATCTAGATTCAATAATGTCCCATTTCACTCTTATTGAGTCATTTAATTTCATATGGCCTCCATTTGCTTATTTGTTAATAAAAAAACTAGATGATCTCTGATGTGTCTTCCAGTGCTAGCTATGGGTCTAAGCAGCACGAGCACGGATAAGGAGAAGTTCTGAAAAAGGGCCAGGGGCAGCTGCATGGCCAGGAGAAGAAAGTGAGGAGTTAAGTGGGGGTGGGGGGGAAGAGTCACCAACTGTGTCCAACATCAACTCACAAATTTCAGCTCCAGGGGGCTCACATCCCCCAACATTTGAAAGGCAGATGGTTTTGGAAGAGTGACAACCTGCAACTTCTGAGAGACATGTGACACGTGACTGAGTCCCTCCCCAAGCTCTATCCTTTTGCCCCTGGCTGATGCCACTCACTTTGGGGGCACTACCAAGGTGCAGAGAGGAAGTGGAGGTTGGCGTGTAGAGTAAGCAGACCCATTCTCTAAACCTGCTGCAACTGGGTGCTATACATTGAACAGAGCAGAGCCAAAGGGGGCCCTGGGTCCTGTGCTCTAGGGGGAAGTGGAAGTGAGGAACTGGAGAAGCTCAAGGGAGAAAGCGTCAGAGCCATTCGGTGCTCAAGAAAGAAAGAAAAACCACCTGTGATGGCCCAGAAACCATAACCGTCAAATTTAAGGTCTGTTCCTTGCTTCACCTCTCAGACTGATACAGCTTCTCTCCTCCAAGGCATGCTGGAAATTCATCAATTTTGGGTTCCCATGTAAAATACATGTGAGCAGTGATTTATGCTAGCATCTGTTTCAGATCCACAGTTCCCATGGCATGGTCTTAACCGGGACATGCAGCTAGCTTGAAGTCTGGAAATGGCCCTAACCTTGCTCCAGGGTGGTCCTTGTCATAAATTAGCTGGGGCTGGTTTACATGTTTTAAAAATAGCGAGGCTTTATTTATTTGCAAAGTCCTTTCACTCTTTGAGAACCAGCTAAAATGCTTCCTCCTCCTCCATGAAGCCTTTTCCAATGTTCTCTTCTTCCTCTCAACTCTAAAGCACTGGGCTCATTAGATAGCTGCAGCCATCCATCTACCTCACTCAGCCCAGTGTTTAGGCGTTCTAGACCGTACATCCCTAAGAACAGGGAACACAGCACAAAGAGCATGTTTTGCGCATGGCTTTGAAACAGCCTCAAAAACGGGTACCATCACCTATTCACTCTTGGACAAGTTATTTAACCGAGCCATAGCCGTCATCTTTAAGACAAGATCAGGATGCTTTCTTGCAACGGTGTTAAGTGAGAAAACATGTACAAAGTGCTTAGACTGATGTCTGCAACATAATGGGTATTCAACAAACATCACATAACTCCTCTTCAGCATCTGCATTCTCTGAAAAGCCCAGCGCAGTGCCTTGCATACACTGAGTGCTCAATAAATATCACAGTTGGGTTGAAGAAAATTGCTGAATCACTCTCTTGTCTGTTTGACTTCATTTCACATTAGATTCAACCAGGAAATTATTAAATTATTCTGACTTCACATGCAATGACATCTACAGAGTGATGACTTTTTCTGTCTTTTCTAAAAAATTAAGATGGGGCTTCCCTGGTGGCACAGTGGTTGAGAATCTGCCTGCCAATGCAGGGGACACAGGTTCGAGCCCTGGTCTGGGAAGATCCCACATGCCACGGAGCAACTGGGCCCGTGAGCCACAACTACTGAGCCTGCGCGTCTGGAGCCTGTGCTCCGCAACAAGAGAGGCCGCAACAGTGAGAGGCCCACGCACCACGATGAAGAGTGTACCCCGCTCGCCGCAACTAGAGAACGCCCTCGCGCAGAAAGGAAGACCCAACACAGCCAAAAATAAATAAATAAATAAAAATTTAAAGTGACATGTCATTTTAAAAAAATAAATTAAACTAAAAAATTAAGATGGACTCTAATATTTACATTTATGTTCCTATGTCTATTACATATGCAAAAAAAAACATTTGTCCGAACAAGTATCACACTCGTGTTCTAGGTTACTAGTATGAATATTCCAAAATGATACAGTAGAAGCCATTCAAGACTTTAAGCATATGATTTCACACTACGGGACATATTTCACCCATTTCTCAGAAGAGTAAATTTTCAAGAAAGATCAAATTTTTGTTACCTTTAGCTGACCCAGAGGTAAAATGTCAGGGTGACAGTTTATCTTTGCCTCTGTCTGGCTACTCTGTACCCCCCCACACCCCACTTCAGCAGCCTGGTTCCCGGGTACTTCCCCATCAGAATGGCCCTCTGGGGGCACTAACTGGACAGCAACCCATTTCAAACTTCTTTCACTTCCCCTGCATCATCCTGTGTTCCAGCCCTCAGAACTTTTCTGCCAGCTGATCTGATAAACCAATCCAAGTTAGTAAATGAACAGATGCGAATGGTTTGTGAGAAGGAATGGTAGCTCTTTCCTAGGTAATCTCGTTGCGTTCTATTAGGGATCTACTAGATAGAATTACTTTATTCAAATGAATGTCTCTAATAGTGAGCATTTCTGATCCTACATTGGCTGAAGGATAAATGCTTTGAATCCAGGGATGTTTTGTGCTTCTCAAATCACTTTCTAGACAGCTGCCTATAACATACTTGTCCCTGATCACAAACACACTTCCATCACTTCAGCTGCTTTCCATCACTTCAGGACTTTCTCCTTCCCTACATTCTCCTCCTCCTCCTGAAATTGGCTAGAAAGTTTCAGGTAGCGAGAAAACGGGATTCTCGTGAACCTTGGTCTTTCCTGTTACTTACTATACACTCTTGGCTGCGCCGATCAAAGGACAGTCACAAATGTAGACATAAAACACTTAGGGTTCCAAACATAGTTGACAACAAAGAGAGCCTACAACAAACACTTGAGGCCTCATGGGCTGCGAGCAACTGTCTTCCAAGTTGAGTCAACACACTAGAAAAAGACGCCTGGTCTCATCTGTATTCTCAACTGCTTGTGAGGAAATCATGCCAGCAAGAGTAGTTTACCCTCGGAGTCTCCAGTTCAGAAAATGAGCTGCTTGATTTACAAACCCTATTGAGAACCTAATCATTGATTAGTTGTTTTCAAAATATGCGCTGTATATCTTTTGTGAAGTGTGTGTGTATGGTGTGTGTGTGTGCACGTGCGTATGCATGTGCCCTTTGGCCTGCATGGGCCTGTGTGTGTGTGTGTGTGTGTGCGTGCGTGTGAGAGGCTGAGGAGGGAGAGAGGGAGGCAGGAAGAGAGAGAAAAAGAGAGAGGATAGATGCAGACACATTCACACACAGGTATCTTTTGGAAGAGAAAAAAAGAAAACTGAAAATAATCCCACTTCACTTAATGAGGCCCCACTGGACTAGCCCTGAGTCTAAATCAGGGTCTCAGAGGCAAGACTCTGAAAGCTCACTTTCCCAGAACCCAGTCCCTCTCAGTGGGTCAGACAGCACCTGACGTTTACTTCCACTAAATCTCAAGGACGTCTCCAGGGGATAGACCTCCCTTTGTTCAGAGAGAAAATTGGAAGCAGCTAGTTCAGCAACCTACTGCCTTGGTTAGCATCAATTACCACTGCAAATTAGAACCTAAGAGATAGGCAGCTGAGGGAATGGAGTCTGAAATCTAGGGAAAGTCAGGGAGAACATTTGCCACAAGAGGGAGCAGAAGAATTGGATCAGATGGGAAACCGTTTGGTAGAGGTTATGACGAGAGGTCGGACCATGAGGTATGGATGATACTGGAAGACGTTTTGACGAGACATTTATCCCTTAGAGGAAAAAAAATAAAAGAGGATGGAAGGATCTGGAAGAAGTGAGATCTCAGCACCCTGATTCCTAAGTTGTTAGCAAATGTAAAGCAACAATTTTTAGAGAAAAGCAACATACATACATACAGCAAAAATATCAAGCTTGCAAGGTATGTGCTCTACCATCCTCTTTTAATTGTGTATTTCTTTTTCCAGATTTACTTTCTATTCCAATTTAGATCTTGTTTATTTCCATGCTGATGGGGCAGACTGCTCGCTTCTTACCTACGTGCTTTTCTTCCTCTACCTGAAGTCATCACGGAGAAAGGGCCTCTGTTACTGAATTGCAACATGAAAATCAGATAGTACAGTCCTAAAATGCACTTACTTTGAGAAAAACCCATCCATGAGCTAAATGTATGCTTTGTACTTGCAACTTCGTTGGATCTACAGAGCTTTCCTCACCATTTATTTTGTCAAAGAAACAGATTAAGTACTTACAGGGAAGGAACTATGCGTTTACTTTGCAAGATAAATAAAAGTCTATTTTTGTCTGATAAAAAACATCTTAAATATAGCTTGCTAACAAAATGCTGAAGCTCTCCTGGAATATTTTATTTTCAACACATAGTAAGTTTGAAAGAGCAATTAATGTAATTCCTGCAAATAGTCCTGTAGGTGTTACTGACTATACTTCACCTTCTTTTTGCAATTTCACCTTCCTTTTGTAATTTCATTTGTAGTTAAAGCACTGCTAGGGCTATGCATTTTCCTTCCCTTTCATGGTCAACAAAAGGGTCATCTAGTACTTAATCTTAATCCAAAATGATACAGTAGAAACCATTAAATAGTAATGATAAAGTAAATAGAAAGATAGACAGTTGGTAGGTAGGTAGACAGGTACACAGATAGATATAAAGCACAGCCTTCATATTCTTTTAATTTGTTACACTCCTCTTCCAGCCCTGCTAAGCTTTTAAGACAGAGTAAAGGAAGTCTGATTGTCATGGACACTTACATTCTTTGCTGTCCCTGCACAGCTCAGTAGTGAACTACAGTTCACCTCTGTCCAGTTTTTTTTCTTTTTCCCTGGGAATTAATCATGCCATATTTAATAAAAGAGCTAGTTTAGGGGGAAAAAATTAAGGCTCCTTTTTTAGTAGGTGGGAGAAATCATAGCTAAAGAGCCCTCAGATCCAAATGGAATCCTTCAAGCAGGCAGAGTCCCTAAAATGAAAACCATTTAAGAAAACACATACTGCTTCTGAGGAAATAAGGGGATCTTTCCCCACCTTCTCACTCTCAAGGCCCCAAAGATGGAGCAAGCTAGCTCTCTCTTCCTCCTTTTTTTCACGCGAGACTAACCTCACAATTAAGCAAGTTTAGCAAACCCATAGAGGTAAATTCAAGCAACACAGGATTTGAAAGAGGAGCCTCAAAGCAATCACTCCTATTCCGGCTTTGTTTTCTTTTCTGAAATGAATGAAACATCTAAATACATTTTCCTCCCTCTTTTCCTGACTTGCTGCACAAGTAGCTCTGAGAAAAAGAAAACGTGTGAGAGAGAGAGTGTGTGTGTGTGTGTGTGTGTGTGTGTGTGTGTGTCTGTTGGGGAGTGTGGGTGGGAGGTATGCTTTCAGAATCCCCTCCTGGTTGCACCCCATTTCCCTTAGGAAATCTTCACACAGATGCTAGACTGTGGATGTTCAGTTGCTCCTATTCGGAGAGACCCAAGCTATGCCTTTAACCAGATCTGATCAGACTCTCCACCTACTCTACTAGCTCCTCCATGATAGGGATGCCTGTACTGTCTTTACATCCGTCATTTTTCAAAAAGCTTCTTCCACTTCACCTCCTACTGATATCCTTTTTTTTTTTTTTTCTTTTTTTAGTCTTTACACCTCCAGCAGGACAAAGTTTGTATTGTTATATTCACAACCACTAGTGGCTGACTAGCAGTAGACAGCGCCAGCAAGGGAGCCAGGCAAAGAGGGGTTAAACAAATACCTAGTGCAAAGCAGGACTTTCTTTCCAGCGACTGCGGACACCAAGCACATTGCTTTTTTTCACAAAATTCTTTGTTAAATTTGATCACTCTGCTCCCAACCCAACCATTGCCACTTTGTCTGGAGAGGGAAATACGAATTGCCAGCCCAAGCCATTTATCAGTCAACACAATCCATGAGGGAAGGGGGAATTGGAAAACCACGGAGGCACACATACTATATTTTTAAAAGCATCGCCTGGGTGGATTTGGTTTCTGTAGCCTACCGTCCACCCAGAAGACCTCCCTCTTCTTCATTAAGGAGGATCCAAGAAGGATATCCTCACGTCTCAGAACACAGACCATTTCCCCAAGAGCCAGCGAAGCTCCGGAGGCAGACAATGCGGCGGCAAAGTTCCCTTCGAATGTCCTGGGGAAAGATGCCTCTGCGCGCAGGATCCCCAACGCACACTCGGGCTGGGTGCCCAGAGACTGGGACCCTGCAGCCCACTCCCCCGCCGCTTCTCTCCCTTGCCTGTGCCCCCGCCCCGGCCACACCTCCCTCCTCTCCGCAGTCGATGCTGAAAGAGCACCCAGGGCTGGCCGGAAAAGAGGAGACTCGCGAGTGTGGCCTTGGGGAAGACCCCAGGGATTACCGGGAGGAGGGGTGACCGCGGAGCAGAGCCCAGTGGGTGGGGACGCCTGGATCCCCAGCAGCGTTGCATTCCGGGTGGACTTCGCTCTTCGCGCCCTGAATCCTTAAGCCCAGCGCGGTGCAGGGTGCAGCATCTCTCCTCAGCAGCCCTTTCTTGCTCCGGCAGCCGGCACTGGCAGGCGGGCACCCTCAACGCCCAGACGCACCAGCCAGAGCAATTTCACTCCCCGAGAAGCGCGGACACCCCCAGAAAATGGGTGGGGACACACACAGACACACACAATTTAGGAGCTGGTCCTTTGCCAAAGCGGAGGGAAGTGTAGCCTTCTGAACAAATGGAAAACAGTTGGCGGTATCTGACCAAATCCTTTCTGCTGCCCTTCCGAAGAGCCTACCTGGTTTGGGGGAGTGCGGCTGGATCCTTCCCCCGTTCCTCCACGTTAGTAGGAAAGACGGCGCACTCCCTCCTTTTAAATAGCTCCCGAGCTGGGAAAGGTCGCTCCCATCTTCGGGGGGAAGCACAAAGCGGGCGGCGGCGGGCAAGCTCCCGTGCAGCGCCGGCGCGAGCAGGAGCGTCGGCGGCGGCAGGCAGCCGGTGCGCGCGGGCGGGAGGCAGCGCGGAGGCCGGGAGGCTGGGAGGGCCGGGGCCCGGGCGACGCGCGCGCTCCGCTCCCCTCCCTCCCTTCCTCCCGCGCACACTCGCCCGCCAGCCCGCCGCCCGCAGCCTCGCACTCGCTCTCACGCGCGCTCCGCCCCGCCGCCGCCGGCGCCCCGGCCCCCCGCGCGCCCCCACCCCGGCGGCCTCGGCCACCGCGGGCGAGAGGAGCCGGCGCGTTTCTGGAGCTCCGGGCGGGCGGGCAGCAATTCCAGCCTCCCAGCCTCGGCCGCGGAGAAGGTTTTTCGACGTCCTCCCGGCTCTCGGCCCCGCAGTGCGTCCCGGCCGCACGCTAGCGCTTTCCCCGGCTCCCAGCCCATGGAGTACACGCGCAGACCGACGCTGCAACTTTTCTTTGCCACCTTCCTCCCCTCACCCACAGACAGAACCGCCACCCCGGCTCGCCCACCCGTTTCTCACCTCTGAAATTGTTCAGCCAGATATATCTTTCTTCCTCCACTTTCTATCCCCCCGCTAAAGGAAGCTTTCCTTTAGCGGAGGGATCCGGGGAGGTATCAATGATTTTCTCTGAAATCCTCACTCCGTGTTTTTCCTACTTACCAGACCTGCACAGCAATACGCTGGCTAGGAGCTGCTGACACAAGCAGATAAGGATTGCGGGGCGGGAGGGGGGGGGTTGTTAATTCCCCAGCCAAGAACTCCAAAAGATTCTCCCTTTTGGTATTTCCCTCAAAGATTGCAGCTCACTTGGGAATAAAGACCAAGCGGCTGCTTAATGTGAAAGCCCTGCAGCTTTTAAAACCACAGAGAAGAGTAAAAGCTGAGCATTAAGGTTAAGTTGGGAAAGATCTAATGCAGCAATCGACGAACCATTCATTGCCCTTTCCAAGAGAAGCATTATCATTGCCAATACACCACTTCGCCATAATTAATACAGGAGCATTGCATCAGGCCCTTGCTCTCTTGACAGCTCATTCATCCTTACAAATCCTTAATGACTTGGCAGGATGAAAGGCTAGACCCGCTGTGGAGTTCACATCAGATACACCTGGGAAGCTAGTTAAAAATGCGGATTGTAGCGTCCTATCTTGAGACTCTGATGCAGCTCTCAAGGTGGACTCCAAGTTTGTATTTTTAAAGCACGAGTTGGTGTTCGCCCCTAGTGTGGTTTGCTAAAGTGTGGGGCATCAGGGGCAGCTATGTAGAGGGTGAGAGTGGGAGGGAGACCAAAGTACTAGACAGAAAGTTAAGTTTCTTAATAGAGTTTTCCCCCCGTACTTACAGCACAGCTCTGGGCAGCCAGGCCACAGGAAAAGAGAGATTCGGACTCCAGGAATCCCACTGTTTGACTATGAGGCAAAGAGCAGGGGGATGGGAAATATAGCCCTCCTCTGCCTCTTTGCCAGTGGCTCTCAACCTCTGACTGCACCTCAGAATCTCCTGGGGAGCTTTTAAAAATCCCAGCGCTTAGGCCACACCCCAGACAGAGTAGCTTGGAATCTCTGGGGGTGGGACCTGGGCATCAGTAATTATTTTTAAGTTTCCCTGGTTGGTGCCTATGTGTAACCAAAGCTGAGAACCATGTTCTTGGCCAGTGCTCCTCAAACATGAATGCATATGTGAATCACCTGGAGATGGCAGTTTCTGAAACAGGCCTGTTATCTGCATTTCTAGCAAACTCACAAGTGATGGTGATGCTTTCTGAGTGAGAACTGCTCTTTAATGAGCAGGGGCTTGGTACATCATCCTAGTGGTTGTGGACACAGCTTGACGGAGGAAACTCTGAGCTTCTTCTTGTCTTGTATATTCCCAGGACTCATTCTTCCCTAAGAATATTTTCCTTTCCTCTGCAATGAATTAAACTTTCTTGGAAGCCACTCTCCATGCAAACTTTTTGTTAGACTGCACTGACTAATGGGTGTGAACAGAATGACATGAGGGGAGACGCAGGTCACCACCTCTCTGTTAGCGTATGTCCTTAGCCAAAAATGACATAGGGTCCTGACTTCAAGAGAGTGTGAGAGGCAAACATTTGGCCTACACGCAAGGAAAGGGGCTTGGAGAGACAAGTGGCTGCTTTGTAAATGACACTGAGAAAAGCATATAACTAAAGACTCCACCCATAGGAAATAGTACAAAGCTAACTGAAGGGATTGAATGGAAGAGCTAAATGAAAATGTGAGTGGACTACATCTCATTGGAACGGAATTTGTAGAAAGGGTGAGGCCTGTTATTGCTATTATGGACCACTTAGTGAAAGCACAGATTTTCTTGAAAGTGTAAGCATGCTTGTGACATGGAGTGATAAAAGCCCTGTTCTTAAATGTCTGTATTCCAGTGGTGCCCCAAATCCATCTTGTCGGCAGCAGAGAAGGCCTTAAGATGACATCTTGGTTTTCTTTATTCCTCTTTCTTTCCAATTTAGACTGATATTTAGGTTAATTTGGATATTTGAGGAAAACAAACTACATGAAGTAGTTTTCTCTATTACCTAGAACCATTAAAAGGTAGCCTAGTACCTAGTGATTTGGCACCATTTTTTATTTAGCTCAATTTCTGACCCCCTAATTTTTTTTTCCTTCATGTCTCATTAAAGGCATTTTTATAAGGGTTCCAGGGCCCCGAGGGAAATCAAACCCTTTGCTCCCTCCTAAATGTCATACATGACTGGATTCTTATTACAAGAATTATCAAAGGCTACATCACTGGCACAAAGCTCTAGGTAAGGAAACAGGCTGCTACAGGCTCTGACTTTGGAAAGAAAAAATATTGTATGTAGGAAGGTGGTGATTTACATTCCAATGGCAACACTATTTCCTAATTCATTCTTGCATATTGATTGCCATTCTTTCCTTTGGACTTAAGAGTCAGTTATGGGCCTCCACTGTTATCTAGCCAAAGCAGTTGGCATGACCATTTTGCAGACTCCACAGGGAAATGACTAAGAGTTGATACATTCTAAAGGTGCTTCAGATTTTCATGAACTATTTCCCTGGAAACCTTCAGGGGATCTTTTAGCAAACTCATTTTCAAACCAAATGAAAATATTGTGAATTAGGCCAGTCTACAGAAAAATTAGACATGTGATCGGGGGTACCCCAAATTTTACTTTTAATATTGTATTAAAACAGTCAACACTTTTCACCATGGGGAAAACAAGTACTTCGTTGTAATTCCTTTCACTTTTACAGTACTTTGAATTACTCAGGTCAGAGGTACCATCGTTGTTTGGTTTTGTTTCTTCACTTCTTGGAGCTCCTTCAGTGTGTTAATATAGCTCTAGTTTATTCCCACCTCATTTCCTACTCTGTCCGTCTTCACCACTCACCTATCCGCTCCTTCATGGGTTCAGTCTGATACTGATTTCTACATAAGAAAAAAGCATTATAGCATCTGCAGCCTGGCCAGCAAGAGAGTGGAGCTTAGCATTAGCTATTTTCCCATACCCAGGATCCTCAGGGGAACCGCTGGACCAGGTTTTGTTTGCTGCTGATTGGATCCTGGGTTTGCTTCAAGCGTGACTGTGGGGATTCTTGGTGACTTCTAAGTGCTACCGTTCCTCCTCCCTGCTGTCTTGTTCCTGAAATTAAATTTTTGCTTCTCTGTTTTGTTTTGACCAGTTGAACCCCACATAGTCAGTGGCCCTGCTGGTGGGTGGAATCAGCCTTCCCGGTAGACTCAAAGTTATAACCCACCCTTCCTCAGTGCTCCGTCACTGTAAAGTCACCCACTTCCTCTGAATTTGTCACAGTCTTTGGACACCAGAGGTCTTCACTTCTGCATTTGAGGAACTTATAGTCAACACTTGGGCTTGTGCAAAATCCTGACACTTTCATTTTCCATTTCTTCCCCTTAGAACATTGAGGACATTAGTTTGTACCCCAAAACCTTATCAATGGTGAGGTTACCAGTCAGTAACTCAATGGCAGAATCATTATCTAGATCAACTGGTGGGTCAGAAAAGAACAGAGACTGGCTAAGAATTAAGGCTTTGGAGTCATACTACCTGGGTTTGAATCTCACCTCTGGCTGTATGACCTTGGGAAGTTTTTTTAACCTTTGTGTGTCACAATACCTTTGTCTGGAAAACCTAGATCACAAATCACCTTCAAGAATTTATGAAAAGTATAAAATGTATGTAATGTGCTTGACATAGTTCCTGATCATAGTAATTACTCAATGTTGTTGTTATTATTGGTAAATTTCCATAAAAATGATACCCATAAAGTAAAAAATATTCTATGTAATTGGGTTCAACATAATCAGGCCATGTCATTACTAATAATGATTATGCTGAGGTTTTTGTTATGCAGAACTCTATACAATGAGTAATCCAGGAAAGTGGATGCCCCTACAGTACGAGAGTACTTTCCCTCTCTGTAATGAAAGAAGTTGCTTGTGCACTTTCTGATTTTGTAAGTACAGAGTGCGGTTACGTGATCAATAAAGGGGGTACCGCATTCTCGCTGGATCACAGTATTTCTTTTCCTATATGTTCCTCTTTTCCTATGATCCCCTCTCTATTATAATCTGAGGGTTTAATTTCCAATAGAGCCATTTTAGACAAATTCCACTCCGAGGAAGATTTTGTTTGTCACATTAGTTTTCTTAACAGGGGACCTTATCTAGAAGACAGAAACTTTTTTACTAAGTTTGCACAAACTCAACATTGATTCAAGGACTCCATCAACAGGGATTCAAGACGAAGTCCCTGGGGTCCTCTGTACCAGGAAGTTGTTCCCTACAATCCAGTTCTGAAGCAACATCCCTGAGAGATTGTACTTTAGGTTTTTCAGTAAATCTCATTTCTTTGGCATTGTCTATGCTATATAGCTCTCTCACTGCATCTTCAGTTGCTGGTCACTGATTAGAATCTCTGAGAAATGCCAGTGTTTTAGTGGTGACCACAGTGCCCGGACAGTCGCCCTTGAAAATGGTCATAACCAAGATACCTAAGGGGAAAATGGACTGAATTTATGGATGTCTTAATCCATGGTTTTAATGCTGCTGATTCTGCTACCACTGGAAGTGTCTGGAAGTAATGAAACTATATGCTCTTGTTTCTTTAAAAATTCAGAATCTTACATAGCGTGACCTAAAGAGTCCGTAGCAATTACGAGTCAGAAAAGTTCAGAAACTACATACTATTTTCCCTTTCTTTTAAAATGTTATCCTGTCACACAAAAGTCTTAGCCATCTTTGGATTTGTTTAAGAATTTCTGAGTGTAGACCCCAAAAAATGTTAGTTGTGTAGATATTAAAATTATTTATTAAAATTGTTTGACATCTACAACCTAAATTTTAGATAAGCAATCCTTATGAGCTAAGGAGGGAATTATGATTACCCTCATTTTACAAGTTGAGAAAGTACAGAGAGATTTGCCCCATACTAGCTGCACATAACTATCAGTTGTGTTGTTTCAAAATAATACTGAAGCCCAGGTCCACTCTTGGAGATTTTGTTCCCACTGGTCTGAAGTGGAATATGGGTACCGGCATTTTTTTAAGTTCCCTGGTTGGTTCTAGGTTCAGCCAGAGCTGAGAACCATGGGCCTAGGATCCAATAGCGAATTAGTGGTAAAGACAAGTGAAAAAAGTCCCCTTACATCTGCCATAATGCCGTTTCTATTCTGCTGCTGCATCGAACATTGGTATTTCACAGAATATAAAAATGGGGACGCCTCTTGGAAATGTAAGGGAACTTAGAAATGTTTAAGGGCCTTTTCTGAGTCTCTAAGAGACACAGGTGGGTATTGTAATTGACCTGACAAAGATAGATGAGCAGATTGGAACAGAAGATCAAGAAAGCCAAATCTAAGACTGCAGGGCCTCTGTCTCTCTTTTTGAACTGTCAGACCCCAGCATCTAGAGCAGTTTTGGGTTCATAGTAGATGAATTAATAAAACACATACTGTCCCCTATAGGGGGACTGGCCTATGTAGACAATAGATGGATTTGGGTTATAGGGTAAACACTTTGGCCCCTGTCCAGTGCAAATTGCAACTTAATAGCTATCATCTCCTCCTAGCTGCAGTGCAGGCTGTAGTTAGCAACTGACATGGTCACCATATCCACACCCACAGTCCTGCCTGGCCACCTGCTCTGTGATGACAGATTGTCTGTGACATTGCAGGAGACCGGACTGCAAGAGATGGCAATCTGACCGAGCCTCAGGCTTGCGCCTGTAAGCTGACCCCTTGTCAGTTATCTCAGCAATTAATTACTTATAAGCCCTTGTTTGATCCAGTTTGTAAGCATGTCAGAGAATCTCTTATTTCCTGTTATCTTTAGGCATGTATTGTGTAGATATTGACTTATATTTTCTTTTTGTCTTTTTCAAAAATCAAGGAATCAGTGAAGTTGCTGAGAGGTTCAAAATCAGTCATTAGGCAACTCTAATTAAAAGCAAGAAGCAGATTATGACCCATGCATTGCTCTCTTTTGAGATGAACAATGATAGATGTGAAGCCTAAAAATGATACTTGAAATAAGCATTTTTTGTCTTCCTGTTTCTTTTGTCAAAAAAAAATTTCTAAATGTACATATTGCTCAAGGAAAGGCAGATTTTAGACAAAATTATTCAACACAGCAAATGCCTACCTAACTCATACTAAATGATCAATAAATATGTGTTGCTCTTCCCTGGTGGCGCAGTGGTTGAGAGTCTGCCTGCCGATGCAGGGGGCATGGGTTCGTGCCCCGGTCTGGGAAGATCCCACGTGCGGCGGAGAGGCTAGGCCCGTGAGCCATGGCCGCTGAGCCTGCGCGTCCGGAGCCTGTGCTCCGCAACGGGAGAGGCCACAGCAGTGAGAGGCCCGCGTACCGAAAAAAAAAAAAAAAGGTATGTGTTGAATAAATGATGCAAATTCGTGGAACATGCCTAATTATAGGGCAGTCATTTAAAGAAAATTTCATAGCAGATTTACTAGCTGAATTTTTAAATAATTCAGGCAAAATTTAGCAAGTGACTACTCCATTCACCGCCATGAACCAAGTCCTGTGGTGACCAAAAATGGCTTAGACACCACCCATGACCTCTAGGAATTTAGTAGCTAGAATTCGACTCGAGATTTTTTAGCACGCAAGCCCTATAGCCAGACACACACTTTATGAAGAGGCATCTTGAGTGTATGACATGTAAGAGTGGGCGTGGTCAGGAATAAAGAGACCAGCAAGGAGTTGGTCACAGTCACCCCACAGAAGGCCAGGTGAGAGAACTCTAAACAACGACTGGAGAAGAAAGGGAAGAAAATAGTAATTTTTGCTTTGGCTCAATTCTTGGCAGAGTCTTTTTTTTTTCATGGATGATCTCAATTTTGTTTCACTGATGTCTTAAATATTAATACACTGAGCACAGGAAAAAGAAGCTCAGAAAGGCATATATCAAAATGTTAACAATAATTATCACTAGGTACTGTGCTTCCAGGAGAATTCTATTTTCTTTGTGTGTCTGTGTGTTTTTGTGTCCTTCCCAATTTTTCAACAATTACTTTCGTAATTGAAAGCAAAAGTATGCCAACTGGACAAATGAAAAAGGAGAGAAAAGGACACTCATGTCAGTTGCTGATCCTAACGTGAGAATGCCCACAAGTCTATTTCCAAATGACATAGTAAATATCATCCTCCTTGAAAATCAAATTATAAAAGGCAGGCTAGCATTTGGGAAAATAAAGACCAATTCAGAAGACAGAGCAGTGGCGTGTTCCCTGCAGAATTAGAATAGAGGCAGATCCTCATTTCAGATGATTCCCAAGTCCAGAGTGGGTTCACCACATCAGTGTGTGCCCAGCAGAAAGGAAAAGACCGGAGGAGCCTCACACACCACTCAAGAAGCCCATCAGAAAGGAGAGGCTCAGAAAGGAAAGACTCTTGGATCAAGCAGCACTCTCCCTGGCACTCAGGGCTCCCCACCCCCATATCTCTCTTAAGCTAAATTCGCACCCACCCAGCCCAATATTTAAAAAAAAAACAAAAAACAACACACTGGGTTTTCATTTTCAGAGGACTCATCATGGATGGTTTCCATTGGAACCCATCTGACTTCTATAAGGCTGTGAGTCTTCTGGGAAGAAACACTCCTTAAAGAGTAGCCTGCACAAGTGGGTAGGGGGCAGGGTAGCCTTCTCCAGCAGGCAGGGGGAACACTTCATCACTGAGAAGCTGCACAGGGATGAGAAAGAGCAGAGGACCCTTAGTTGGTTTTAGTATTGTGTAAGTTCTCTAGAGACTATGCACCCCCTTATTCTTTGCAACTTAAATTGACTCTTCCCACTGCCTAGTCCCCTGGATGTGTGGCTGCCTTTTAAAATAGGTTAGAAAGCTGAGAATATCTGGTAGTCTTTCTAAGACACATAGAGCTGAACTGTAACCAGGGAGCAGGTGAAAAGATTCTCTCTTTCATCCTCTCCACAAGAAAAGCTCCAGACATTTAAATCCATGGTGTGGGAAAGCCAAAGGGAGCCAATTTTGATGAAGTAGGGACTTTGTAAAGAGCCTCTTGCTTCCCCTAACTACAGCTGCTTTTAATATTATTTTAGAAATATACAGAATCAGTGCAGGGAATCGGAATGGAATCGTTACATTTAATCAATTTTTTGTCTTTTGATTTTATATATATATTCTAAAGAACATTGTTTTGCTCAAAACAGTCTTATTTGTTGGCTAACAAATATCAATAGAAAGATAAAATCATTGGTTTGATTTTTCGTATGTATTTCTGATATCCCTTGTGACACACCCTTGATCTGACACAAACTAGAAAATTGTATCTATGTCATTATGAGAAATCTAGTGTTAATTTAACACTAAAACACTACTTATCGTAAGATTTATTTTTGAAATGGAAAGCATACTCTAAGCTTTCTGATCTTTATCTCCTTGTTTTAAGGAGATATTTTGTTTAAAAAATTTTAAAACATTTAATTATTAATTAAAATTAAATAATTTAAAATAAATTTATTTAAATAAATCAAATACAATGTTATTTATATGTAAATAGTAATGTTAGAAAAATACCTAATGAATTTCCTGACAAGTTTGGAACCTTCTTTCCTTCTTCTGTGAGAGACAGTGTCTTATGATCAGAGCAGATATGAACTTGAATTTTATGGGGGTACTGAATTAGACAGAAAGGGGTCATCAGTGCACACATGAACAAATGGGGCTTTCATCTTGGGGGGAAAAGAGATATTTACAAAATTACACAATTTTCTAACAGAGGGAGCTGATCTTTTTTTTTTAGGAGAGTCTGTTCAGCTCTAAAATATGGCTAGGAGCTGGCTAGGAGCAGAGGAGGGTAAATTCAGTTTAGTCCTGGACAGAAGAAGCTTCAGGTGCAAAGGCCCTGTGGTGAGAAGGCGCAGTCTAGGTACTCTAAGTAGGTCAGAGGGTGTAAAGCCCAGAAAGTGAGGAAGAGAGGGGTGTTAGCAGGGGCTAGAGGGTAGGCAGGGCCATGCAGTGCTGTAGGGTTTGGTATTTGGTCTCTTAAGATCAAGATAACTCATCTGTGCATTCTGAGGACTTGCCTTAGTTTCTTCCGGAACAATTAGCCTTGCAATTACTAACTTCTCCTCACTTTCCGACTCTCCTTGCTCACACATGGTTTACCAGAATTCCTTCCACGTTTGGTATTAAGGGAGAGACTTAATCTGTTAAGTCATGTATTTCTGAGATGATTTTATTTAATGCCATTGTGCCTTATCAGGGCTCTCCTACATGACTATCAATAATCACTACAATGTCCAAAATTCCCTACCAGTTGGCAGTTCAGCTTATTCAGTGGAATCCTGATCTTTTTATGCCCACATATCTTCCAGATATGTTCTTCTAAATTACTCTCATGTAGTAATAGATAAGAAGAAATATCGATAGCCAAAGGGAATAAAAATGCACTGGCTCAATTCTGGAAGGAGACAATGCATTTCATGACTTTGAAACACTCCTACATCTTCACCTGTTTATTTGCAGTGAACATTTCTGCATGGTGGTATACAGACAAATTGGTGATTATGCCCAGTAAGCTACCCATTCTGTAATGAGCTGTAAGACAGTATTCAGCTAGTTCCTCCTTTTTGAGGTCAAGAGAGGAGGCTCTCAAAAGAATTGCTTTAAAAATTGTAAAAAAGCAAGACCGGCATCTGATTTCCCAGTCTTAGCCTTCAGTTTACTTCTGAAGCATGTACTCCTTGAGTGGGGGAAAGAGCACAGGGAGAAATGGGATGGAGTGGTCTCAGAAGTGGGACTTTAGTGGGGAAAGGAGATAGGGACAGCAGACCTCCCAAGGACTCAGAACAGGAGACGGACTTTGTGTGAAGCCGTCATTGTGGGGGTAGGGGGAGGAATCAACCTAAAATAATAGTCCTCCAGTCACACAGAAGTTCCTCAAAGCTTGGAGTAAAGGGTTCTACCCCAGGAGGACAGTGGCAGACTCTACCTAAAGATTCTGAGCATGTAACCAACAAGATGGGTCAGCAGTATGAAGGAGCTGCAACCCTGCCACAAGAGGGGTTACCTCCGCTCCTGCCTGCCAGATCACAACACGAGTATAAAGGAAGGAGGGCGAGGAGAAGGCAGACCATATCCCCTTCCTCTTCAAGTCTCTCAAACAGTGGTTCTCGACTAAGGTGTTACTGCTACTTGGGGGAAGCCTGGAAAGTCACTGGCTGCCTTGTCACAATAATATGGACATTGCATTGGACATTTATGGGGCTGGACCAAGGATGCAACATTATCTTGCAATGTGTGAGACGGCCCCATACGATGAATATTTGTCCTTCATTCCACATACTTTTCAAATGTTCTCCAGGACACTATTATCCAAGCCTAGTGCCTTACTCAGTTTTTACATACGAACCAAGTATTTTTTGCACGTTTTAACATATGTTGATTGTTCCAGGAATGTAACTACTGTGTATATTGAGAAAAGATTATACTTCGTTTCATTTGGAATTTAACAAGAGCTAGTCACCGTTTTGGAAAATCACTTCACTGATGCTAGTTACTTGATATTTAGCCTTTGCAGCTGTTGCCCTTAGGAGAGGGGGCGCTGCTTAATGGGACAGGCATCTGCTGTTCCATTGTATCTTCTAGGGTGAAAATTGAGTTCATAAATTGAACAACCTATTGATTTATTAGAAAATATTGGCAGATATTAGAGTTATAGTATGCAGAACTTGAAAAAAAATTATTCAGGAAATAGGTTATATTATCAATTTTATTTCAGTATGTTGGAAAAATTGCTACAATGTGTTTTTATAAAAGGGGAAAGATGGGTCTGAAGGAATTGATAACCTCTCCAAGTCTGTTACTCTCTAAGACCTACAAATGCAGCCTGCTGTGTCAAGGGCAAGAGTTGGGAGAGAAATTTAAATCGATTATGATTATCAGATTGAAATTTAAAAATGAAAGGGAATGAGTCGATTACAAGAGGCTCTTTCAATAACTAAAACTGAAAATTTGCTGGACTGATATGCCCTTCAGGAAGCCACTGTAGGGAAGAGCTTCCCCAGAGCCCCACCGGAGGCTCTCCTTGGAAAATGACTCAAGGGTCTTTTCTGCAGCTATTATATCCAATTGGATGGTCGTCTACCTGCCACATAATTGAAGAGTGGAAAGAATATGTAGTTCCAGTTCTGCTACTAACTAGTTGCTGGTAAACTCACTACCACTGTAATCGAGCAGGACCCTATGAGGCCTTCCCAGAATAGACACCCGCCGCCATGTCCTCCACCTGCCTTTTGTCTGTAAGAAAACCTTAGTCAAAGAATAAGTTTAATCAGAGAAGTGAGAAAATACAGAAAGAAAGGAAAACAGTCAAGTAAGACAAAATAAAAATACTTTAACCATTAAAGTCAAGGACCTCTAGTTCTTCCTCAAGGGCTCTAGATACTACTCTGAGCCACGTCCTTTAAGCTGTTTTGCAGAGACTGAAACCCTCACCAGGTGGAAGAAGTTAACTGGATGCTGCCCACGAGCACGGACACCCCGGACCGGTTGGAACCAGAAGGTTGATGATGCTGACTCCCACTGACCTCACCACCAGCCAATCAGAAGAATGTCCACGAGCTGATCACGCTCTGCTCATTGAACACTATAAGGCTCCTCACGTGGGAGACACAGTTTTGAGGGCATTTGCATGCTGCAGCCCCCTTTGCCTGGCAATGCAATACAGTATTCTTTCCTATTTCACCCAAAACTCTGTCTCTGAGTTTCTATTTGGCACCAATGAACAGAGGCCGAGTTTCGTCAATACCACTCTGAGCCTTCCTTCCCTTGCAAATGGAGGGTGCTAAGAACTTGTCCGTTCTTTCAATATTACTGTGAGAATAATTTTGTACAATAAGTATAAAATGTTCTGTAATAAAAAGAAATATGATTCTGTACCTTCTTGCATTCCATGGCACTGAGACCCATGCGGGGCATGTAGGAGTATCTAATAGTTCATGCTAGTGGTTGCATGTATCCGCACCCTTCCCGCCCCACCCCAAGGAGCACAGATGCTGAAAGTTTTGACTTGGTCTCCATATCTCCAACGGTTTATGCTTAATTTCTCCATTCACATGTATTATGTACCTGAAAAAAAAAGCTATTTATGATTACTTAACATCATTAACTTATTTCTAAATGGCCCAAGAGAGCATTAAATATAATAGTGTCTAGGTATTGAGATTAATCATAGATTTTATAGGAATTGGTGGCCGAAAAACAAAATATGTAGAGAAAGAAAGAAGCAGAATAAGTGTTTTAAAAGGTGAATTAGGGCTTCCCTGGTGGCTCAGTGGTTGAGAGTCCGCCTGCCGATGCAGGGGACACGGGTTCGTGCCCAGGTCCGGGAAGATCCCACATGCCGTGGAGTGGCTGGGCCTGTGAGCCATGGCCGCTGAGCCTGCGCGTCCGGAGCCTGTG
Source organism: Leucopleurus acutus (assembly GCF_964270905.1). NCBI lineage: Eukaryota > Metazoa > Chordata > Mammalia > Artiodactyla > Delphinidae > Leucopleurus > Leucopleurus acutus. Next base: position 59,776,939 of record NC_139154.1, read on the forward strand.
CTCCTCATCGGGAGAGGCCACAACAGTGAGAGGCCCGCGTACCGAAAAAAAAAAAAAAAAAAGGTGAATTAATTTGAAAGTGAAATCCCACCTGGTGCACACCAGGAGAGAAGCTAATTAAATCCTCTGAAAGGAGCAGAGTGGATCCCCACGGCTGGCTGGAGGCTGAGCTGATTAGAACACAATGTTTATCCTGTCTCTTAAAGTATCTATCTGACCCTCAGGAGGGTCAATTTCAACTTTTCAGCTTTTTCAATTGTTCATCTTCAATTTTCACCTGTCCAAAGGCTCCACTGTTAACCCCAAGCTGCCCATCTTGAAAAAGTCTCCTTCTGTATAAGCTGAGATTGTGGTGGGGATTGATGGAAACTCAGTCTCAGTGCTAAAGGAACAACTCCGTATGAAAGGGTTTGCCCTATAGAGCATCACCCTATAGATCACACGGTAGCACTGCCCTCCTAAACAAGGGGGTGATGGTGCTATTAAGTACTATTATGTATGGCCGGAGGGAGGACAAATGTCTAAATTGTTTCATTCACTTTTCTAAAATATCTTTCTCCTCTTAATTGAGAACATTGCTGGCTGCTGTCTTTGTCTCTATTTTCTCCTACAGAATGATGATTCGCTACCGTTTTGCTCTTTTGAGGCAATTTCTGCCTTAACTAAGAAAAGAGACGTATAATATCTCTTTGCATTTGACATTCACATGAATAACTTCTGTCCTTGTTATTCCCTTCAGAATGCTGTCCACTTTAATTAAATCCTGATTAATTTTCATTTTTTTCTCCAGAGAAAACAACAGTGGTTTTCTGTAGATTCACTAGTATCTATGTTCATTATCTTTATCTGTTACACTAAATGATATTGAATTTTTATGGCTCTTACCTTTGTAATCTTCACAAAGTAATTTTTTTTTTTTTTTTTGCGGTACGCGGGCCTCTCACTGCTGTGGCCTCTCCCGTTACAGAGCACAGGCTCCGGACACGCAGGCTCAGCGGCCATGGCTCACGGGCCCAGCCACTCTGCGGCATGTGGGATCCCCCCGGACCGGGGCATGAACCCGTGTCCCCCGCATTGGCAGGCGGACCCTCAACCACTGCGCCACCAGGGAAGCCCCACAAAGTAATTTTTGATAACAAAATTTGAATACTTTTTCACATGTGACTTATGATTGTACAAAAATTAATTACTCTTAAGTATGGGTATAACTATAAGCAAATTGCTTCAGCTTCCTCGAACTCAGGGTGATTATCTGTAAAATGGGGATGTGGAACAGATTTCTGTCTCTTCCCCCAATTAAAACATTGAGATTCCATGATATAAAGTCTCAGTACTTACTCATGGTTTCAAAGTTCACTTCCCATTATTTGATCTACATTGTATCTAAGAGAGGTGATATGTAATTATTAACTTTCCCTTCCATGATTGGGAATTCTCTTAATTGTGTTCAAAACATAGTCATTGATTTTCCTTGGAAAGATAACTTTGAGATAACACGAACTTTAGTGGCACTTACGTTTTAAAAAGTAAGTGGTATTTATGTATTTTTTTTTACTATTTACTATTATTGCTTTTTATAGAAATAGGCTCTTTCCTATTCATCTAAACAGTTATTTTTAAAATCAACAAGCACCCAATTATTTTGATTATGAAGACTTTTCATGTCTTTCCACACGCTTCTTAGCCCCTTCTGAAACAGAAAGGGCTTGTAGGTAATCATAATTTTCTATTTTTAATTTCTTCTTAATTAAGAGTAGCTCTACTGTATTTTGTGTATTCCCAGTGTGCATAAATCTTTTGTATGCAAGAATCTATGTTTAAATACTTTCTTCACTTTTTATTGTAGTAAATCTCTAATATACATAAAAGTACACGGAGAAATAGAACCAGTTCCCATGTATCCATCTTTAGCTTCACTGGTTAATGACAAATAGTCAATTTTGTGGTACACAGATCTCTCCTCCACCTTACAGGTTTGATCATTTTAAAGCCACTCCTGGATATCACAACATTTTTCTTTTGTCTTCAGCTGGAGATGGTATTTAAGGTGGTGGCTTGGGCTGTTTCAGGGGGTTGCTTCCTTTTCCTAGGACTCTCCCATGTACACAGATGGTATACATGTGATTAAACTTCTGTTTGTTTTTCACCTTTTAATCTGTCTTTTATCACAGGCATCTCAGCCAAGAGCCTAGAAGGGTGGAGGAAAGTTTATTTTTCCTCCCCTACACTCTCATCAATTCTTTGGTTACCCTGAATTTCGATTTGAACAGTGTTTTAGTACTTTCATGAAATTCTCCCTGTGTACATTCCCTATTTTCTCTTATGTGAAATAGTCCATACATCTATATGTTTCCTTTGGAAAACAGGATGTAAGTAAAAATTTGAAATTGCATTAATTTAATTAAAGCTCCATACTTTATAGAAACTTAAAAAATTTCCATTTATGTTTAAATCTAAACAGTTTTTCTAGAAGGCGATCTGGCAAAGTTTTTATTTTTATTGTGTATCCCCTTAAATCTACTTCGAGTAACTTATCCTAAGAAAATAATTGAAAAGTATGTAAAAATATAAATGCACAGAAATTCAACACAGCATTGTTTATAGTAGGAAAAACTTATTGCAAACAATCTAAATGTCAATCTAGGCTGTCTAACACATGATGATCACCATGACAGCCATTAAAAATGGAATTACAGCTCTATGTTGACATAAACAGAATGATCTGTATATCAATACAGAATATAGATCTTTATTGACATGAACACATATTGTGTTAAAAGCATGTTACAAACCATTATGTATAGTTGGATGTTTTATTTGTAAAAAGAATAATTTTATATGAATAGATACAGGTATGTTGACATATACATAGAGAAATTCTGAAAGACTATCCTTTCAAATGTTACTTATATTTATTGATTTCTGGTAGCATTTGAGTAGTTGAGCAATTTTCTCTCTCTGCTTTACTTACTTTCATTAATACATGAATTAGTTTCACAATTAACTATGAATAAAAGTATTTATTCATATCAACAATAAATACTTCTTTAATTGAAAAAACCCAATAAATCAATTATCAACTTGTAAATAAAGAAGACTCCTGGTCATTGTCATTTAAGTCTAACAGGTACCACCGTTTCTTCTACACTTAAATCTCATAGTGCAGATTATAAACAGGTAAGTGGTTTTTATGTACTATGATTTCTACTAAGCCAACTTTTGAAATTTTATGTCTAGATTTGATGCTTATTACCTGTGAAATTGCTGATTTTCTACTGAAGGAGGTTGAAGGCAGCTTTACACTGAAGGTTCAGTTGCCCAAACAGAAACCTTTCCACCGCTAATGTTCTGTGGTACGTGGATCCTCTATATGTACATGCTATTTCATCTTTAGAACCATTCTCTGGTACAAGTATTGATAACCTTATTTTATTGATGAGAGAGAAAATCCCATTTTCACACAGCTACTAAAATCCTAAACTGGGACTTGGACCCAGGAATTTTTACTCAAGTCCATTTTTTGCCTGCTTGACCACTGCATTCCCATGTCAGTCTCATTCATTTCTTTCCTATCTTGAAGGTCTTATCCAACGTCCTAACCACACAGAGAATATCGTACTTAATTCTCCACCACATTTCTGGAACAGATTACCTTATCCATCGATGTCTAAACTCTCATAGCACCAGCACAATTTCAGCTCCTGTGAAATAGGGACAGACTGCTTCCCCGATCACCCTATGTACTGAGATGGTAATAAATTGTGAGCTAAGCACACTGAATTGCTATTTCTGCCTAAAAATAATGTTTCTCCATCAGTTATATAGAGGAAGCACACCCTTCATTAAAATAAAAAGTTACTGACCTCAGGCATCTCTCTGGAAATACCCTATTCATATACCCCAAGGCAATAAAGTTGACAGGAAATCTGGAATGATTGCAGCAATTGCAATGAGTTAAAACAGGTTTTTTTAAAAAAATTATAAATAGAGACAATATCAGATAACTGTGGCAAGATAGGGCAAGATTCGTTTTTAAATGAAACTTAAGACAAAACTTTAATATACACTTTTCTATATCATGCTGGCAAATCTTAAAAAATGAAGAAATTTTAGAAGATGTTTATCCAGCTATGATGCACCATCTAATAGATGAAAAGCGTAGAGCATAAAGTCCATAGGACAGAGCACTCTTCTGTCTTGGGAAAGGAATGGCCTGAGACTGACTGTGAGCAAACTTGACCTATATCTAAACCAGAGGGATTATAAACACAGGCATAAAAGCAAAGGAATCAAGGTGGTATGAAAAGCCAAGTGCTGTCAATGGTGACATTCTGACTCGCATATGTTAAAGACATGCTCATTTCACATGACAACCCGGCACTAAACTTAACTTACATGTTGTGTAATAAAAGACATAGGGCTTCCCTGGTGGCACAGTGGATAAGAATCTGCCTGCCAGTGCAGGGACACAGGTTCGATCCCTGGTCTGGGAAGATCCCACATGCCGTGGAACATCTAAGCCCGTGCGCCACAACTACTGAGCCCGCGTGCCACAACTACTGAAGCCCACCGCCTAGAGCCCGTGCTCCACAGCAAGAGAAGCCACTGCAATGAGAAGACCGCACACGGCATCAAAGAGTAGCCCTTGCTCGCCACAGCTAGAGAAAGCCCGCGTGCAGCAACGAAGACCCAACACAGCCTAAAATAAGAATAAAAATAAATTTTAAAAAACATAAAATATTAAAGTGGAAGATCTGGATTCAAGCCTGACAACATGCATCACCCCAAATAATCTTTAATCTCTGTGAGCTTCATAAAATCGCTCCTTTTAGAAAATAGAAATGGAGCATTCCATTCCACCTACCCCATGGAGTTGGTGAGATTATATGAAAACACACGTGAGAAAGTATTTGGTGAAACATAAAGCACTATATTAATATAAGGCTGAGTGTTAGAATTATTTGTCAATTACACCCAACACTTTTCTAGGCTGTTTCAAAGATGTATAGTCCTCCAAAACATATTTTTTTAAGTGCCTACTACGTACCAGTCCTATTCTAAGTGCTGCAGGTATAGCAGTAAACACCATAAAAGTTTCTGCCCGTCTGGAACATAATCAGTGGAGATTACAATTGTAGACTATTAGAATTGTGAGAGATATTGACTCATTGAACTCCACAGATGTTTCTGAGCACCTGCCATTGTGTCACGCATGATGATGGAATAGAAATATACATACCTGTTGTTGTGGAGCTGGTGGTTTAGAAGGCAGCCTGGAGCCTGCCAAGTTTAAGGTGAGCTTAACACAGCATAATACAGCTAAGGTAATGCATTACAGGAGACCATAGTTGAGATCTGGGAGTCGGGAAGGCATTCTGAAAGAAGTACCACTCACACCAGAAGACAGAACACAGAATGGAGGTAGCGGGTAAATTTCCCATTCTCTTCTGCATTTTAGAGTATAGTGGTCTGGGCTGAGTATACCCAAGGGAGAGACACGGACGATCTAGAAATCATAGCACATGGCAAATGATGGAAGAACTGAAGATATTTAGCCTGGAACATTGAAGACTAAAACATAATAAATACCTAAGTGTAGATAAGTTACACTTATTTGGTATCATTCTAGTTAGCAAATTTCAATCAATGGCCAATTATAAACCTTCCCCAAATCCTCACTTCCACCTCTTCTATTTCTTCTGTGAATATCCTTCCCTCACTATTTAACTGACATCCCCTCAGCTCCATTCCAACACCCTTATCCCTCTTCCTTGCTTTATTTTTCTCCACAGCACATAACACCTTCTGACACATATATCTTTTACTTATTTTATTATGTATTAGTCTGCCTTGTCTCAAAATAATATGTCATGTGAAGGTAGGGGTTTTAAATGTTTTGCTCATTGCTATATTTCAAGTTCATAGAGGAATGTCTGGTCCACCAATACTTGTTGGATAAATAAAGGAGTATTGTTCAGAATATGAAATGGGTTGCCTCACAGAGCAGTTTATTTCCATTATAGACAATCAAAGCATAATGGATGTGTTTACTAGAATATTAATGCAATGGATAAAGAGTTGAATTAGATGGTCCTATGATTTTTTTCTGATAGAAAGATATAGACTTTTCCTTTTGTACATCCATTGGTGGGGAACTTATTACCTCAAACAAGATGGGTGGACATCTTTCATCTTTTCTCTTTTCTTCTTACTTTGGACCAAATTCTGCCATTCTGAAAGCTCTATTCAGTGATCCTAATTCTAATTTGAATTGATATGCAGTGTAGATATACACATAAACTGATTTAGGATTGAAAACATGCCAACATAGAACTTTCACAAATTATAATCCTAGAGCTAATATAAAAATAATTCACATTATCTAGGACTTTCCATTTAAGATTATTTCCACTGCTGTCCTTTCTTCAGTGCAAATGATGAGGCTGGCTCTCTCAGTAGACTGTCTTCCTACAAGGCTGGTTTTCACGGTGTCCCATCATGCTATGTCAGGACAATTGTCCTCTAGCTGTATGATTTTAAATATAGCCTCCTGGCTTGGGAAGCTGAGTTGTCAGGAGATGATATATTAAGACTAACAGTATGTCTTATCTATAATTACTGATCTTCATAAGGTGCAGTCTCCTTTCTCCTTTGGGACATGTATTTAACATGCACAATGCAGCCTTATCACGTGGTTACTAGGTAGAGCACCAGAAGGGGCCATTTATCAATACTTTTAGATGAAAATGTGTATGATTGCTCAGAAAATGATACTGTCTCTGATACTATCTCCATGGTAAGAGTAAATTTATCTTTCAATTTCTAATTACTTTGAAATCCCAATACTTCCTAAGTTTTTAATGTCAGCTTCCTTTTTTCCTCCACAGTTCGTGATGATATTGTTTTATTCTCAGAAATGATTATAATGGTAGCTAACATTTCTATATTAACTATAATAGTAGCTAACATTTATTAAATGTGCCTAGCCCTGTTCTGGATACTCTACAAATATGAACTTATTTAATCTGCTTACCAGCCCTTTGGTTTAGGAACTAATATTATCCATATTTTGGAGTTAAAGAAACTGAAGCATGGAAGGGTTGAATAAATCTAGGTTGTTTGGTTTGGGAATCTGAGCTCATGGCCACAATGCTAGACCTTAAAACTCTCCATGGGTTACCATTTGGATTCATGTTTGTAAAGCTTTAGTTATCTGTAAGTGCAAATAAGCTGAAACAATTGTCTGAGTATACACTAAATACATTTGTGGAAAGAGAAAGACATAATGGATGCCAAAGTGTGTGTGTGTGTGTGTGTGTGTGTGTGTGTGTATACATATAAATCATGTATATATGATTTCTTGGAGACCTGAGAAATATATTTAACTAAAGTGATCGGGGCTATTTATTTTACTATACACTCATTGTCATAAATTTAATTTATAAAACACTTAGCAACCTGTCTGTTGATAGTTTAGTGTCTTAGAGTGGCAGTAACTATGTTGTTCCCCATTATACTCTTAAAAATCAGTGTGGATCCAAAAGAGCTTTTGTTCATGTGGGTTCTGCCTATACATATTTATTGTATTAGAAACTAAAACTAAGACTTTATTAATATTTAGTTATTCATTCAATAAAAATAACATACCTATTACATATGAACATAAATAACATTTATACCAAAATAACTACATTTTCCAAAATAAAAATTTTTAGCAAGAAGAATGATCTTGTTTTCCATATGTGCAAATATTTCTAAAGTTTGGGTTCAGAGAGACAGCTGGGTTTTCATATTTGCATTTCCATTTAGTCTGTTGCAATATCACATACCCTGTAGCCTCTAGAAAGCTACAGTGTACACTTAGGAGAAAATGAGAATGAAAAGGCAAACACCATCTTCATATTATTATGAAAATAGCATTGACCTAATGGACCCCCTGAAATAGTCTCTGAGATGATCAGGGGTCCCTAAATCATTCTTTGAGAACTGCTATCTTAGAATGACTGACTAGGAGAAAACCAAAAGAAAACTTAGGGCTTCCTTGAGATGATTCCATAAACCGTAGTCTCTCCTAAAAGTTCTGTTTCCCCCCAAAATGTAATATTCTATGATGCTTCACAATTTTTAAAGGGTTTTGGGGGAAATTATCTTGTCTAAGTAATTTTCTATTCAAAATATAGTTAACAACTTTAACATATTCCCAGATTTGTCTTATCTCTAAGAGCTCTTGTTTTGTTTCAAAGTATGGAAACAAATAAATAATGAGAAATTAACAACATTATTTACAAGTCAATTAAAGCATTTTGAGGTTGTGGAAAATTTTGATTTTTTTATGAAAGCGTAAAATTCTCTGTCAGGAATCATGACTTTTTCCTATTCACGTATTCCTCATATCACCCCATTTATAACAATCTATCTTCACCGGTATTCCTCAAAGGGGACCCTATAGAGGCTCTGGACCTGAGGCCTAAAGCTGAATGCTGTCTCAGTGTCCCAGGACTACCTGGCACTTTTGTCCAAACTCCTTTGCCTGACTGCATTTGCCAAGAGGCTGAATTTTTGATAGCTACTGGAGCCAGTTCATTCATTCAGGGACAGAGAAATAAAGTCTTACCCTTATGAAGCTTACCTTCAGCTGGGAAAGACTGAAAATAAACAAAGATGTAATCTAATGTTGGGTAGTAATAAGGCCATTAAACAGTTATGCAAGTTGCGGGCTAGAGAATGGCAAAGAAAGGGTTTAGGTAAGGTGGTCAGGGAAGGGCCCCCTCAGCAGGCAATCTGAATAAAGTGACAGAGAAGGCTATTTCTAGGGCAAAAGCAGTCCCGGCAGAGGTCACAGAAAATGTGAATTCCCTGAGGTCAGAAGAAACTTAGCTTATTTGCATTTGAGAAAACAGCAGGAGCCACTGTGGCTGGAACCAGAAGAACAAGCCCTAGAGACAGAAAAAGTGACATGAAGGCCATGAGAAGCTGTTATAATTTATTCTAGCAGTGCCAGAAGTTACAGGAAGGTTTTGGGTAGAAGAGTCCCTCTGAGTACACCAGCGGGAATCAGCCTGGGGGCATGATGGAAGCAGGGAGACAGTGGGGAGAGACTTGCTGGTGGCTTTCACTAGGATGTTAGCAGTGGGAGGGGACTGGTCCAGTTTGGGAAGTATTTGGATGGTAGAGACAAGGCGATTAGCTGATGGATCAAAAGTGGGATGGATATATGAAAAAGAAAGTAGACAAGGGCGAGTGGAGTTTTCTACTGAGCAAGTGGGTGAACGTAGTTGCTGTTTGGGGCTAGAAATAAAAAGTTTTGTTTTGAAAGTATTAAGTTTGAGATGCCTAGTAGATACCCAAGTAGGGATGTTGACTTCTCAGTTGAGTATATGAGTCTAGATCAGTACTGTGGCCTGAGACTGAAAATTTGAGTATTATTGGAATATTGAGTATATATGGTCACTAAATCCATGGGACTGGGTGGAATCAAATGAGTGAGAGCAGAAAGAAGAGGAGAAGGGGGTCTGAGGACTGAGCCCAGAGCACTCCCGCATTAAATGACTGAGAAAAAGAGGAGGACCTAGGAAGGATACTATTGATGGAACAAACGGCCATTGACGTAGGAGGACATCAAGGAGAATGTGATGTCCTGAGAGCCAAGAGATGCACAAGTTTAGGAAAGCAGGCAGCGGCCACACTAGATGGTGGGTCCTCTGCCTGCTCTGGATTCTACTCCTAAGGCTTCACTTGGAGTTCTTCTGCCTTTATTTAGGTCTTATCCACTTCCTAGACTGTCTTTATTTAGGTGTTATCCACTTCCTAGACTGTCCCTACCCTGTGCCACAGCAGGCTTGAGATGTCATAGACCAGGATCCTTGCCCCGTAACTGCTCAAAGCTCATCCCTCTTGACAGTTCACAGAGAAATCTGCTAATGAACAGCACCATAGGTATCAACTCGAAACAAATTGGTTTGCTGTATTCAACCCCCAAACCCACAAAAAACAACAAGATAGTTGCCCAGTAGTTGTCTTCTGGGAACATTATATTCACTGAATACTTTTCATATTTATGGGAAAATAATAGGCATTCATAATGGTGTCCCTAAATTAATATGTGGTCCCCAAAACCTTCTGAATCATTAACAAAAAACTAATTACACTGAGCATCTTTTAGGGTTAAGCATAATACCTCATGTTCTAGTTATTCTAGAATTAGAAATTAACGTGTGGTCATATAGCTAAACTCTACTAGCCTTAATAATTGATTGAATGAAAAATTATATTTTCTAAGCGCAGCTAATAAAAGACTTTGCTGGAAATTGAATCAGCAGAAAGGAGAGGCAGGAAATATTGGTGACGAGGGCTGTCTGTTTCTGTGCATGGTCAGTGCCAATAAAAGAACATGGATGGGGAACGAACGCGCAGGGGACGCTGAGGCTGCTCGTCTGGGAAGCGCACTTGGAGAACCACTACCCAGAGGAGACGCGTTAAGACCCAGCATCTCCAGCCTGCCTGCCTTTAAGCCAGGCCCAAGTCTGAGGAGCCCAGGATCAAGCTACTTGCCTGGCCTTCCCAAAGGATAAGAAGACCGAATATCTTGAGAGACATCTATAGTTCTACCAGCTGGAAGGCCCTAATCTATAGAAATGAAGTACCCATAGCACAGACCCTGTACTTCAAGTTCCTGGCTCTGTCCCTTACCCCGCCAAGAAAAACAACACAGAATTCTACCCTCTTGCCTTGGCTTACATTGCTGTCCAGCCTCCAAAGCCACACCAAAAATACATCTACACGCGGAACAACACCTACAGAACACCTACTGAACGCTGGCAGAAGACCTCAGACCTCCCAAAAGGCAAGAAAGTCCCCACGTACCCGGGTAGGGCAAAATAAAAAAAAAAGAAAAAACAGAGACAAAAGGATAGGGACGGGACCGGCACCAGTGGGAGGGAGCCGTGAAGGAGGAAAGGTGTCCACACACTAGGAAGCCCGTTCGCGGGCGGAGACTGCGGGTGGCGGAGGGGGGAAGCTGCGGAGCCACGGAGGAGAGCGCAGCCACAGGGGTACGGAGGGCAAAGCAGAGAGATTCCCGCACAGAGGATCGGTGCCGACAGGCACTCACGAGCCCGAGAGGCTTGTGTGCTCACCTGCCGGGGCGGGAGGGCCTGGGAGCTGAGGCTCGGGCTTCGGTCAGAGCGCAGGGAGAGGACTGCGGTCGGCGGCGTGAACACAGCCTGAAGGGGTTAGTGCGCCACGGCTAGCCGGGAGGGAGTCCGGGGAAAAGTCTGGACCTGCCAAAGAGGCGAGAGACTTTTTCTTCCCTCTTTGTTTCCTGGTGCACGAGGGGAGGGGATTAAGAGCGCTGCTTAAGGGAGCTCCAGAGACGGGCGCGGGCCGCAGCTAAAAGCGCGGACCCCAGAGACGGGCAGGAGACGCTAAGGCTGCTGCTGCCGCCACCAGGAAGCCTGTGTGCGAGCACAGGTCACGGTCCACACCTCCCCTCCCGGGAGCATGTGCAGCCCGCCACTGCCAGGTTCCCGGGATCCAGGGGCAACTTCCCCGGGAGAACGCACGGCGCGCCTCAGGCCGGTGCAACGTCACGCCGGCCTCTGCCGCCGCAGGCCCGCCCCGCACGCTGTGCCCCTCCCTCCCCTCGGCCTGAGTGAGCCAGAGCCGCCGAATCAGCGGCTCCTTTAACCCCGTCCTGTCTGAGCGAAGAACAGACGCCCTCAGGCGACCTACACGCAGAGGCGGGGCCAAATCCAAAGCTGAGCCCCTGGGAGCTGTGCGAACAACGAAGAGAAAGGGAAATCTCTCCCAGCAGCCTCAGAACCAGCGGATTAAAGCTCCACAATCAACTAGATGTACCCTGCATCTGTGGAATACATGAATAGACAACGAATCATCCCAAATTGAGGAGGTGGACTTTGAGAGCAAGATTTATGATTTTTTCCCCTTTTCCTTTTTTGTGAGTGTGTATGTGTATGCTTCTGTGTGAGATCTTGTCTGTATAGCTTTGCTTCCACCATTTGTCCTAGAGTTCTATCCATCCATTGTTTCCTTTTTTTAAAAATTTTTTTGCTTAATAATTATTTTTTATTTTAATAAGTTTATTTTATCTTATTTTATCTTCTTTCTTTCTTTCTTTCTTTCCTCCCCTCCTTCCTTCCTTCCTCCCTCCCTTGCAACCTCCCTCCTTTTTTTCTTTCTTCCTTCCTTCCTTTCTCTCTCTCTTTCTCTTTTTCCTTCTTTCCTTCCTTCCTTCCTTCCTTCCTTCCTTCCTTTCTTTCTTTCTTTCTTTCTTTCTTTCTTTCTTTCTTTCTTTCTTTCTTTCTTTCTTTCTTTCTTTCTTTCTTTCTTTCTAATTTTTCTCCCTTTTATTCTGAGCCGTGTGGACGAAAGGCTCTTGGTGCTGCAGCCAGGAGTCAGTGCTGTGCCTCTGAGGTGGGAGAGCCAACTTCAGGACACCGGTCCACAAGAGACCTCCCAGCCCCACATAATATCAAATGGCGAAAATCTCCCAGAGATCTCCATCTCCAGCACCCAGCTTCACTCAACAACCAACAAGCTACAGTGCTGGACACCCTATGCCAAACAACTAGCAAGACAGGAACACAACCCCACCCATTAGCAGAGAGGCTGCCTAAAATCATAATAAGTCCACAGACACCCCAAAGCACACCACCAGACATGGACCTGCCCACCAGAAAGACAAGATCCAGCCTCATCCACCAGAACACAGGCACTAGTCCCCTCCACCAGGAAGCCTACACAACCCACTGAACCAACTGTAGCCACTGGGGATAGACACCAAAAACAACGGGAACTACGAACCTGCAGCCTGCAAAAAGGAGACCCCAAACACACTAAGATAAGTGAAATGAGAAGACAGAAAAACACACAGAAGATGAAGGAGCAAGATAAAAACCCACCAGACCTAACAAATGAAGAGGAAATAGGCAGTCTACCTGAAAAAGAATTCAGAATAATGATAGTAAAGATGATCCAAAATCTTGGAAATAGAATAGACAAAATGCAAGAAACATTTAACAAGGACCTAGAAGAACAAAAGATGAAACAAGCAATGATGAACAACACAATAAATGAAATGAAAAATACTCTAGATGGGATCAATAGCAGAATAAGTGAGGCAGAAGAACGGATAAGTGACCTGGAAGATAAAAAAGTAGACATAACTACTGCAGAGCAGAATAAAGAAAAAAGAATGAAAAGAACTGAGGACAGTCTCAGAGACCTCTGGGACAACATTAAACGCACCAACATTCGAATTATAGGGATTCCAGAAGAAGAAGAGAAAAAGAAAGGGACTGAGAAAATATTTGAAGACATCATAGTTGAAAACTTCCCTAATATGGGAAAGGAAATAATTAATCAAGTCCAGGAAGCACAGAGAGCCTCATACAGGATAAATCCAAGGAGAAATACACCAAGACACATATTAATCAAACTGTCAAAAATTAAATACAAAGAAAACATATTAAAAGCAGCAAGGGAAAAACAACAAATAACACACAAGGGAATCCCCATAAGGTTCACAGCTGATCTTTCAGCAGAAATTCTGCAAGCCAGTAGGGACTGGCAGGACATATTTAAAGTGATGAAGGAGAAAAACTTTCAAGATTACTGTACCCAGAAAGGATCTCATTCATATTTGATGGAGAAATTTAAACCTTTACAGACAAGCAAAGCTGAGAGAGTTCAGCACCACCAAACCAGCTTTACAACAAATGCTAAAGGAACTTCTCTAGGCAAGAAACACAAGAGAAGAAAAAGACCTACAATAACAAACACAAAACAATTAAGAAAATGGGGATAGGAACATACATATTGACAATTACCTTAAATGTAAATGGACTAAATGCTCCCACCAAAAGACACAGATTGGCTGAATGGATACAAAAACAAGACCTATATATATGCTGTCTACAAGAGACCCATTTCAGACCTAGAGACACATACAGACTGAAAGTAAGAGGATGGAAAAAGATATTGCATGCAAATGGAAACCAAAAGAAAGCTGGAGTAGCAATTCTCATATCAGACAAAATAGACTTTAAAATAAAGACTATTAGAAGAGACGGAGAAGGACACTACATAATGATCAAGGGATCGATCCAAGATGAAGATGTAACAATTGTAAATATTTATGCACCCAACATAGGAGCACCTCAATACATAAGGCAAATACTAACAGCCATAAAAGGGGAAATCAACAGTAACACATTCATAGTAGGGGACTTTAACACCCCACTCTCACCAATGGACAGATCATCCAAAATGAAAATAAATAAGGAAACACAAGTTTTAAATGATACATTAAACAAGATGGACTTAATTGTTATTGATAGGACATTCCATCCACAAACAACAGAATACACATTTTTCCCAAGTGCTCATGGAACATTCTCCAGGATAGATCATATCTTGGGTCACAAATCAAGCCTTGGTAAATTAAAGAAAATTGAAATTGTATCAAACATCTTTTCCAACCACAACGCTATGAGACTAGATATCAATTACAGGAAAATATCTGTAAAAAATACAAACACATGGAGGCTAAACAATACACTACTTAATAACGAAGTGAGCACTGAAGAAATCAAAGAGAAAATAAAAAAATACCTAGAAACAAATGACAATGGAGACACAACAACCCAAAACCTATGGGATGCAGCAAAAGCAATTCTAAGAGGGAAGTTTATAGCAATACAATCCTACCTTAAGAAACAGGAAACATCTTGAATAAACAACCTAACCTTGCACCTAAAGAAATGAGAGAAAGAACAACAAAAAAACCCCAAAGTTAGCAGAAGGAAAGAAGTCATAAAAATCAGATCAGAAATAAATGAAAAAGAAATGAAGGAAACGATAGCAAAGATCAATAAAACTAAAAGCTGGTTCTTTGAGAAGATAAACAAAATTGATAAACCATTAGCCAGACTCATCAAGAAAATAAGGGAGAAGACTCAAATCAATAGAATTAGAAATGTAAAAGGAGAGGTAACAACTGACACTGCAGAGATAAAAGAGATCATGAGAGATTACTACAAGCAACTCTATGCCAGTAAAATGGACAACCTGGAAGAAATGGACAAATTCTTAGAAATGCACAAACTGCCAAGACTGAATCAGAAAGAAATAGAAAATGTGAACAGACCAATCACAAGCACTGAAATTGAAACTGTGATTAAAAATCTTCCAACAAACAAAAGCCCAGGATCAGATGGCTTCACAGGCGAATTCTCTCAAATATTTAGAGAAGAGTTAACACCTATACTTCTCAAACTCTTCCAAAATATAGCAGAGGGAGGAACACTCCCAAACTCATTGTATGAGGCCACCATCACCCTGATACCAAAACCAGACAAGGATGTCACAAAGAAAGAAAACTACAGGCCAATATCACTGATGAACATAGTTGCAAAAATCCTCAACAAAATACTAGCAAACAGAATCCAACAGCACATTAAAAGGATCATACACCATGATCAGGTGGGGTTTATTCCAGGAATGCAAGGATTCTTCAATATATACAAATCAATCAATCATTGTGATATACCATATTAACAAATTGAAGGAGAAAAACCATATGATCATCTCAATAGATGCAGAGAAAGCTTTTGACAAAATTCAACACGCATTTATGATAAAAACCCTGCAGAAAGTAGGCATAGAGGGAACTTTCCTCAATATAATAAAGGCCATATATGACAAACCCACAGCCAACATCATCCTCAATGGTGAAAAACTGAAAGAATTTCCACTAAGATCAGGAGCAAGACAAGGTTTCCCACTCTCACCACTCTTATTCAACATAGTTTTGGAAGTCTTAGCCACACCAATCAGAGAAGAAAAGGAAATAAAAGGAATCCAAATCGGAAAAGAAGAAGTAAAGCTGTCACTGTTTGCAGATTACATGATACTATACATAGAGAATCCTAAAGATGCTACCAGAAAACTACTAGAGCTAATCAATGAATTTGGTAAAGTAGCAGGATACAAAATTAATGCACAGAAATCGCTGGCATTCCTATACACTAATGATGAAAAATCTGAAATTGAAATCAAGAAAACATTCCCATTTACCATTGCAACAAAAAGAATAAAATATCTAGGAATAAACCTACCTAAAGAGACAAAAGACCTATATGCAGAAAATTTTAAGACACTGATGAAAAAAATTAAAGATGATACAAATAGATGGAGAGATATACCATGTTCTTGGATTGGAAGAATCAACATTGTGAAAATGACTCTACTACCCAAAGCAATCTACAGATTCAATGCAATCCCTATGAAACTACCAATGACATTTTTCACAGAACTAGAACAAAAAATTTCACAATTTGTATGGAAACACAAAAGACCCCGAATAGCCAAAGCAATCTTGAGAACGAAAAACGGAGCTGGAGGAATCAGGCTCCCTGACTTCAGACTATACTACAAAGCTACAATAATCAAGACAGTATGGTACTGGCACAACAACAGAAAGATAGATCAATGGAACAGGATAGAAACCCCAGAGATAAACCCACGCACATATGGTCACCTTATCTTTGATAAAGGAGGCAGGAATGTACAGTGGAGAAAGGACAGCCTCTTCAATAAGTGGTGCTGGGAGAACTGGACAGGTACATGTAAAAGTATGAGATTAGATCACTCCCTAACACCATACACAAAAATAAGCTCAAAATGGATTAAAGACCTAAATGTAAGGCCAGAACCTATCAAACTCCTAGAGGAAAGCATAGGCAGAACACTCTATGACATAAATCACAGCAAGATCCTTTTTGACCCACCTCCTAGAGAAATGGAAATAAAAACAGAAATAAATGAATAGGACCTAATGAAACTTCAAAGCTTTTGCACAGAAAAGGAAACCATAAACAAGACAAAAGACAGCCCTCAGAATGGGAGAAAATATTTGCAAATGAAGCAACTGACAAAGGATTAATCTCCAAAATTTATAAGCAGGTCATGCAGCTCAATAACAAAAAACAAACAACCCAATCCAAAAATAGGCAGAAGACCTAAATAGACATTTCTCCACAGAAGATATACAGACTGCCAACAAACACATGAAAGAACGCTCAACATCATTAATCATTAGAGAAATGCAAATCAAAACTACAATGAGATATCATCTCACACCAGTCAGAATGGCCATCATCAAAAAATCTAGAAAAAATAAATGCTGGAGAGGGTGTGGAGAAAAGGGAACCCTCTTGCACTGATGGTGGGAATGTGAATTGGGTACAGCCACTATGGAGAACAGTATGGAGGTTCCTTAAAAAACTACAAATAGAACTACCATATGACCCAGCAATCCCACTACTGGGCATATACCCTGAGAAAACCATAATTCAAAAAGAGTCATGTACCAAAATGTTCATTGCAACTCTATTTACAGTAGCCCGGAGATGGAAACAACCTAAGTGTCCATCATTGGATGAATGGATAAAGAAGAAGTGGCACATATATACAATGGAATATTACTCAGCCATAAAAAGAAATGAAATTGGGCTTCCCTGGTGGCGCAGTGGTTGGGAGTCTGCCTGCCAATGCAGGGGACACGGGTTCGTGCCCCGGTTCGGGAATATCCCACGTGCCGCGGAGCAGCTGGGCCCGTGAGCCATGGCCTCTCAGCCTGCACGTCCGGAGCCTGTGCTTCGCGACGGGAGAGGCCGCAGCAGTGAGAGGCCCACGTACCGCAAAAAAGGAAAAAAAAAAAAAAAAAGAAATGAAATTGAGCTATGTGTAATGAGGTGGATGGACCTAGAGACTCTCATACAGAGTGAAGTAAGTCAGAAAGAGAAAGACAAATACCGTATGTTAACACATATATATGGAATTTAAGGGAAAAAAATGTCATGAAGAACCTAGGGGTAAGACAGGAATAAAGACACAGACCTACTAGAGAATGGACTTGACGATATGGGGAGGGGGAAGGGTAAGCTGTGACAAAACGAGAGAGTGGCATGGATATATATACACTACCAAACGTAAGGTAGACATCTAGTGGGAAGCAGCCGCATAGCACAGAGAGATCAGCTGGGTGCTTTGTGACCACCTAGAGGGGTGGGATAGGGAGGGTGGGAGGGAGGGAGATGCAAGAGGGAAGAGATATGGGAACATATGTATATGTATAACTGATTCACTTTGTTATAAAGCAGAAGCTAACACACCATTGTAAAGCAATTATACTCCAATAAAGATGTAAAAAATAAATAAATAAATAAAATAAAACGTGGAAACTGAAAAAAAGTACATGGATGAGGCTTCGGATCATAGTATATGCAGAGAAATGAAGTGAGGGTTGGTCTGGGTAATGCATGTTTTAAGGCAGGTGTTGTCAGGTGAAGAAAAGCGGACGTTAAGAGGAGGTGAGGCATAAATGATGTGGGGAGTACATTGTGGTTCTGCATGGGTCAGCCCTGAGGCCTCAGTTCCTGGTGGGAAACTAATGACATAAAGAAAAAATGACAGCATAAGGAATGGTTCTGAGGTTCTGATATCAGACTAAGAAAAAGTCGCTGTCACACCCTATGAATGCTTTAGCACCCCTGCTGTTGTATACTCAGTGTACAGTACAACCTCCAGGCAAGCTGGGAAAATGGTGAGGTGCCTAAGAACTGGAACTTGCCTGAAACACTGCAGATCTAGTGCAGACCCAGGCATCCGCCTCTAAACAAGAAAGGGGAGAAGGTAAGGGAAAGTGAGTTCTCAACTTTCATGGGAATGCTGCTTTCATTCACTTTTTAAATCCAATCATTTAATCAATGAACATTTACTGCAGTCCTCCTAGCTGGGTCTGTGGAGAGAAGCAGAGGTGAATAAGTAAAAATCTTTGCCTTCCAGAAGTTTCCAGCTTGACATGCGGGGAAGACAGAGGGACAAGCAAGCAAATACAGAATATAGAGGTATGATTGGGGTGTTATTCCATGTAGAGAGAAGAGGGGGCTTTGCACAGAGAGGAAGGGAATGAAGAGGAGAAGGTCAAATAGGGCTTTCAAGAGAAACTGATGGCTGCATTGAGTCTTAAAGGACCACTAGAGGTTTTGTAGGAAGACTTGCTGGAGGAGTGACATGCAAAACCACAGTGGCATGAGACATCAACTTGCTTCCTGTGATGTACAAAGACGTTTGGTCTGTTTAGAACGCTTAATGCCTATGGAAAAGTGATGAGAAATGAAGACTGAGAAATACAGGGTTGTATAGGCCATCCCAGTCCAAATTTGAGATTTTAACTGAATAATAAAAAAAAAAAAAAGTCAAAAGGATTTAGACTGTCACCAATTGATTGTGGCAATTTAGGTAGCTGGGACTTTGGTCCTTAGATCCCTACTATGAATTCTGATGCTTGAACATAATACCTTAAGTCTTGGAGAGATTTTCATCTACACACAATTTAGCTGGTAACAGGGTCATCCCATGAGCTACCATAGCAACTTTCAGAGTTCAGATGTGGAGTGAAGGAAACCTCTTTACCGTCCTTACACTACACAATTCAATCATTCTTTTAATGAAGTTTATTGATTAACTCCTATAGACAAAGGACTTTGATGTCTTTTTCAAACTTATGAATGAACCTCCAAAAAGTGGGACACACACTTGGGTGCTGTGAACTTCTGTCCTGATGGTATGACCATATCAAGAAGAGTAGAGTATCTCATGGGAAATGTACACTTCTTTACTCTCCAGGGAAGGTAACTGGGATGGAGGATATGCAACGTTCTCTTGGTATAGTGATCAGCCATTTCAGGTTTTCTAATATAATCATCTTTCCACAGTCTATCTTGTTCACTTGTTCACTCCTTTCCTTAGAGCACCAAGCCTAATGCCTACTGCATAATAAGTACACGTTAAATTTTGAAGGGGTGAGTGAACCAGTATATCAATGAATAAAGGTGATCAGACTAATTTCTCTGATATTTTGGTCTGGATAATATGGTTATAACTAATCTATGGGTACATTTTACCTATAGCCAACATAATATTGGCAATAACTGTGTCATGCATTATTTATAACATTCAATGTTAAAAACACACATAATGTAATTCTCTGAAAATGAGAATAGAGAGCTCATTAAATAAATATGTGAATTTCTTGGGCAACATGATCTTTTTTCATTTATTTATTTATTTTTAGTTTTTTAGTTTATTTTTCTAGGCCGAACTACAATGGAGTCTGAAGAAAATGTAAGGTTTCTATTATCTTAAAAGACAAGACCTTATGATATAGTCCCAGGCTGAGAGCTGAGTCTGTAGTTTCCTAGTCTTAGAACCCTCTGAAAACATGCAAGTAAATCAATCCAATCCACTTTGCTTCAGGTTATTTATCTGTAAAATGATCCACCTGCTCCTCTCCCCCAGCCCCCCTCCCTGTTTCTTTGTCCCACATTATTAGAAAGAGTATAACTTCTTGCCACTTAAACAGGACTTTAGAAATGATCCCTCAGCTTTTAAGGCACCACCCAAATGCAAAGGACTCTTGACCTTCTGCTGAAGGAAGAAAAGGGGTCAGGTGGCTTGGTAAGTTTTCCTTCCTCTGGCTGAAGATGAACTTTACTGCATTTTTCTCTGCTCTGTACACTTAAGCCACATGAGTAATTTGCCCTTGAGTTGAACTGCTGAATTTCAGTACAGATGTGTGTGTGCGCCTATGTGCATGTGTGTGTGTGTGTGTGTGTGTGTGTGTATGTGTGTGTGTGTGTAGAGGGGGAGATTTGCTCAATGTGGGAACTGTATGCAAAGACATTGGTTAATAAAATCTCAAGGGGCCCCAGAAAATGCTTAGTACTGGGTTGTCCATCCCTGAGTTAGAGTAGCTTGACATGGCGTAATGATTTTCCAGAGTAGTTTTGACTCAAAAGTTTTCCGGAGCTATTTGGACGGCAGCTCAGGGAAGGACCGAATGATCACAATATATTAAGAGCTTCTCAGAAAAAGATGCTATGTTAATACATGGCAGTGTTATTATTCCAGTCTTCCTTCTTGGCCACAAATTTTGGCATCAAATTGTGAAAAGCCAGTGATACAGTTTCTGGAGAGTTGTTTCACACTTTTTTTCCTGTGTATTAATTTTGTTTGAGTGGTACTTTCTTCATTCTGCCTTTTCATATTCAGCTATGTCTTGGTTGGAGATGATAGAAACACTTTCCCCCTCCCAGTTTTTTAATCTCTACACACACACACACTCACACACACACACACACACACACACACACACACACACACTATTACCATTTTGCTGAAAAACAAAACAGGCCACCTGTTTAAGGCAGTTCTACCTGTCACGGTGAGGACAATTGTTATTTGAGCCATAATCAGCAGGGTGCTGGGCTGAACCAAGTGTCTTTCATGCCCTGTTTACACATCGCTGAGGCCAACTAAACTCAATATGACCTTTACAGAGGCTAAACCATCCCGACAAATTGTAATAGCCAGTCATCTTTGTAACTGCAAATACAAACATTAAGAAAAAGAAATACTATTTAAAGCAACGTGAGTTAGTCAAATGTACTATTTATTTAAAAGTCTATGGTTTTTCTTTTGGGTGGTGAAAAGCTCAGGTAGTTTGTTCTTTTCCTTGACAAATTCTCCTGTACATTTAGTGTACATTTCTCTTTCTCTCCTGAAAAAAATGAGTCTCTGATGGGTTTCAAAGTATCTCAGAGAGAGTAGAATTTCAATATGATTTTTATACTTTGATGGACTTTTTAAACGCATTTTTACTGAAGTGTAGTTGATTTACAATGTTGTGTTAGTTTTTGCTGTACAGCAAAGTGATTCAGCTATAATATAAAATACATTCTTTTTTAATATTTTTTTCCATTATGGTCTATCATAGGCTATTGGAATATAGTCCCCTGTGCTATATATAGTAGGACCTTGTTGTTTATCCATTCTATATGTAATAGCTTACATCTGCTAATCCCAAACCTCCAATCCATTTCTCCCCTACCTGCCCTCCCCCTTGGCAACCACAAGTCTGTTCTTTGATGGATTTTCTGAAAGGAAATTTATACCAGTTTCCCTAGATATTGCATTTCATTATCGACCAAATAATTTTAAACCTCAGGAAAACTTTCAGTCTTCATTAATTCAGACCTCTAATTCAGAACGTGCAAGCATTCAAACGTGTTATTGTTGAATAAACATTTTAAGTATCTGAATTCTTAGGCTCCTTTTTGGTAGAAATTCAATTCTAAATTGGCATCTTTTAAAAATAAGTGTTCAAGAGATGCCATACTTTGTATTTTTGTATGTAATTTTAATCATAAATTTAAAATTACTTTTCTTGTCTAATTACTTTATGTTTACAGCCCATGGTCACAATGAATTCATTGTCCCACTAGAACCTGAACACCAAATTCTTAATATGCTATTTATCTTCCTATCACAAACTTTCTCAGGCTTAGGGAATTCATAAATGTTCTCACAGACTCATAAACTCATAAAGATCTTCCTCTTGGTCACTTGGCTGGATACCACTTTTTTCCTCAATGTAGTCTGATCTCGAGTTAACAGTGATAAGTACTTCATACGTTCTAGAGATGAGGACACACAGACGTTTCTCATCTTGGTTAGAAAGAGAAAATATTCCAGGGGTAATAAGTAGGGTTTTCATGTTATCTTTTATAACACTAGTTTTATCTGTATTGGGGGAAAATCACTGCTAAAATATCAACAATAAATGATTGCTTCCATCTTGGTTTTGATCACAGGGTGATTTGACATCCTAACACTTCTGCTTTTGGGGAAAACATTTTAAAAATCATTGATGTTGGGAGAGAAATACAGGCCTATTACACTTCCCTTCATTGTTTATCTCCTCAGAGTGGTCCGTTTCGTAGCTGTGCAACTGCTAAGCCCTGGTCCCCACCCATGTGCTGGTAATTAATGCCCTGGTCGATTTCTTCCTGATGCCACGATCTGTTGATGTAGCTATGAAAATGGACTGAGAGCCTGTGATAAGGTTTCCACAGAGACTTGATTTTACTGAGAAATGGGGGAAAAACGGGACAAGGCCAGAATACAAGAACAGAATCCTTTTCTTGTTTATTCAAATTGCGATTCTGATTTTCTCTAGTGCCAGGAGAGAGACCACAACATCTCCTCTTTAGAACCAAAGCAAAAACCTCATGAAACCTTGAAAGAGGAAGCCAAAAGTTGCTCTCTTCCCTAAATGAACGGCTTTTTGCCACCAAAGGTTAGGCTGCCCTGACTTTGCTTAGACGAAAGAGGTTGAGTGTATTAGTTGAAATCCTAACCAACAACCCTTGTTAGGGCGAAGGGGTTTCAGGCACATAAATATTCAAGTTGTGTTGGTACGCTGACCGCTCTTAAAATACCTCTTTTCCCAGATCGTATCTCATCAGGAATGAATGAACTCAGAGATGTGCTCAGAGATGAAGACCTGGATGCTGTGTGGCACCCGTGACCAGCACCCACTGTCTAATCTTACATTTTAAAGAAATCTGTGTGTCTATAACTGCATCAATGTTTAAACACAAGGGTGTAAAAATGCAAAAGATCACAACCATAACCTTTTAACTATGCTAACATCCTTTAATGTGGGAAGAGGAGAGAGGAGTGCATTTTTTGCCCATAGATACAACTATGTCAAGAAAAAAAGAAAAAAAAGCAGGACATCATTCATAGAGTTGTTTTCTAAAAGGAAGCAAACGTTCTCCTGTGTGTGTGTATGTGTGTTGTGTGTTTGTGTCTGTGTGTTTGCATACGTGCACAGGCACTTAGTATTTTAAAGAACATGAGTTAACATGGGGAGGAATAAGGGATATAAAAAAGAGAGCAATTAATTGGTTCTGTGGCATATCATATCATATCTTTTCAAGGTTTAAGCTCTGAATGTCACCTCACATGCAGATGAGTGCCACGTGGATGTGTAAGCACCACAGTTTTCGGGGAGGTTGTCAAAACAGGCAATGAATTCAGCCATACCTGGACTTAAATCCCTGCCACATGTTGGCTGTGCGATTTTACCCAAGATTACTTAATCTGCTTGCGCTTCAGTTTTCTCATTCATAAAATAGGAATGCCACCTCTCTTGCTGGCTCGTTGTAAAAATTCAAGAAGGTAACATTTGTAGAGCATCTAGCACTGTGTCTTTAAAAGAGTAGCAGTCAATCATTCTTAGATTCCTCTTGTCTGTCCGTCAAAAAACAACATAGCTTAATTTGAGCTAATAAAATCTCATACTGCAGAGAAGTATCATAATCTTTACCACTGGGCTCATGGGTAGGGGAGGGAATGGAATATTTATTCTTGAAAACACACAGATGGAAAACAAATGGTTCAGAAGTCTTAACCTTTTCAGACAAGTTACTTTTGCATACTGAAAAGCAGGTTCCCAATTCTTCCTGTCTCTACCCCTGCCTGACTCTCAAAATTCAGAGAATTCCTTGACTGGGGCAAATCCTGACCAAGGGGGTCAGGTTCCTAATTCTTCCACAGCCTTTGGTTTGGCAATTTCAGAATCAGGGTTGTGTAGTTTAAAATAAGAATTTCAGAGTTGGAAAAGCTATTGCAATAGAGTGTTTCAAATTTTAAGGCACGTTAGAATCACTTGAAAAATGGAGATTTGTAGAATTCATCCCCAAAGATTCTCCTTTTGAAGGTGTATATTCCAGGTTCCTGCATTTTTTAAACAAGGTCCCAGGTGTTTCTGATTCAGTTGGCTCGCGCGCACATGGAGGGTGGGCTGAGGGCTGTGTAATCCAAGGTTTCACTCAGTGCAGGGTCATTTACGGCTCCCAATTCAATGCAAAACTGCCAGGGGATCCTTCAAGTTTTGTAGGGACAGAAACTTACACAGTTTGGCCGCCTGCTTTAAAAAAAACAAACAAAAAAGAACTTACTTTTGTAAATTTTGCCAAAGCATATAATCATGTGAACAGATTGCCAGGACTTCTCCCAGGGCCTGGGAGGGGACCCCTGGATATGAGGGCCTCTGGACATACGCTTCCTTAGCTTCACCATCCACTTCCGAGTACCACCATGACAATCCATCCTCGTTATTGTCTGTGTTTTACACAATTAGAAAACTGAGGAACAGTGACATTAAGTAACTTGCTGTGGTCTCACAGTAAGTGGCAGAGCTCGGATTTGAATCCAGGCAGCTTGTCTCCAGAGCCTTTGTTCTTTTTGCCATGACAACATAATGCCTCTTATAGCTACTTCCTGTTTTCTGAAAGCCATAGAGGCAATGCTTCTTATTTCTGTTTTAGGAGCCACAGTTACACTCTGGATGAAATAAAGTGCTGATGACAATAAATGAAAACATACAATGATTAGTCAAATATTTATGCATAATTAGTGACTATTAAGTTACTCTATTGACATATATCTTTATATTTTAAAATCTAAATTTAAAATACACCATCACTCAAAATATATATTGAGAAATTTATATATGATAAATAATTGATGAAGACTTTGAGTGATTAAAAGTATAAGAATTTACATCTCTGACTCCCGGAAGCTTATAATTTCATAAACCAAGGGTGTGTATAAAGGGGGAGGGTGTGTAAGATAGTCTTAAATTTATAAGGAGCATGAGAAATTATGTGGGAAGCTTCAGCATTCAGAGAGGAGAGAAAGCAGAATCCTAATCTCCACAAAAGAATAGCCACATTGAACAAAAACCAAACAAAACGAAAGAAAAAAAAAAACTGACAAGAGATTGCTAATCTTCTAGCCCAATATTCTGTTAGTAACAGACCCTTCAACTTTAACTGCTTTATAAAGTGAGTAAGTTCTGGCTGATGAGATGGAAACAGACATGTCATGTGACAACTTCCGGAAAACCTCTTGAAAGGCAGCTGACATGTTCCCTTTGTTTCTTTCTCTTCCCCTTTCTCCTTTCTGCTGGTTTGAATGCAGACTGATGGCTGGAATTTGAGCAGCTATGATAATTCGTGAGACAGCACACTAGGGTTGGCAAAGCATCAAGCTAGGAGGAGTCCTAGTGATCATTATATCAGCCCTGAACCGCTTATTTTCAGATTATGTTCATCAGAGAGAGACAGACCACTCTCTTCTGTAAGAAATGTTTACGGTTTCTGTCATTTGCAGCTGAACTTAATGGTAACTGATAGAAACTTTTATTACGAATGCTGACACCAGCCACTGTTCTACTGAAAAGATTTCATTGTAGAAAGCAGATATAACTGTAGCTAACATTATATGACCACGTTTTAAAAATGTATTATTTTTATGCATCCAAATAAAATGAGCACTCACAAACTGTCACTTTGGGAGGAAATATTATTATTCCAACTAGACCGCTACCAGTCAAATTAGTGTTAGAGATTTTCCTTTGGAACTGCATTTAAACGATTTCCATAGTCACCTTATTCTAAATTAGATCCCTTGGTAGACATTGCTTGGGTGATTTTTGCTTCTAAGTATTTGATATTCTTACTTTCTTTTTTGAAAATTCTCTATCTTATGAGTTTGGGTAACTCCCTCTGCCTTCTCCAGTCTTCTATCAGGATTTGTTTTCCCCTGCATCACTTCTTTTCTCACTAGATTACCTATTTATTATAAAGGGATATTAAAGGATACGAATCAACAGCTAGATGAAGAGATACACGGAGTGAAGGAATTCTGTCTTCCTGTAGTGTGGGGTCTGGCACGGAGGAACGTGCAAGTGTTCTGGCTCCCCAACAGGGAAGCTCTCCTGAATAAAGCGCCTCTTGCATCGCTTATTAACATTACCCCATATCTTCCTCTAGAAGGGAAGCTCCGTGAAGGGAGGGACGATATCTTATTGTATTGCTCAACCCCAGGGCCAAGTGCATAATTGAGCCTGTCAGATCATAGGTGCTCAGCAATTATTATTCAGTCAATAAATTTTAAGTCAGAACTTGCTTTTCACCATAGATGTTGAAGAGTCTGGGTACTTGCTTCACTGGCCCCTGGGCACCTAGAATATGGGCACATAACCTGCCATCAGCCAAAGGCACCTGGCTCTGCCTCTCGAACAATGGAGCATCTGTTCTGGACTAGTGCAAGCAGCGGCAACGTCCAATTTCTAGGTACAGCAGTGCTTACAGTGGCCTTTGGAAGGACTAGCATTATCCAATACGGGAGAAGGAGTGGTGACACAAGCTTGGCATCCAGGAAGGTTTGTGATAAAGCAGCGTGGGTTGGAGTATGGCTGCCCACACTCCAAGCCGCCTTCTCCACTCTTCCCAGGGATGCCATGAGCTTCCCCGTATCCTTACAATAAATTAATTTTGGGTAACCTTATCATAGAGGCCCTCCCTGATGAATCTACATAAACAGCATCCTCTAGCATTCCCTGTCCTCAACACCCAAGCCTAGTGAGAAAGGCTTGAGAGTTTGAAATGTGCCTTCTGGAATTTGGAGAACATAATGTGTGACATACATTCAAAAAGTCAAAGGTGAGAGTTAGTTACTGACACCTAAGTTAGCAGGGCAGAGGGAGAGAGGGCTGAGGTCTGCCTTTGGGACTTAAGTGAACAACCACAGGCAACATTCAGAGGATGTGTTAAGTGCTTCTCATGGACTAGATGTGGGCCACTAACCCAAGAGAGCTGGAGTGGGGTCATGTTAGCTTCTATATATTAGGGCCACCCCATCTGGTGTGTGATGGAACCTGAGGGGAAGGACACAGGGGAAGATGGAAGGGCAAGCCCGAGAAAAACACAATGAACTGCTTGCATGTTGGGAATTATAATTCAGTGTATCCCCTGCTGGGATCTCTTAAGAATCCAAGACAATTCCCGAGAGAGTCAGATACCTGCCAGATTATGAGAAATCATCCTATTAAAGAACTCTACTGTAACTCTGATTGGGTTAGCAAGAATAGAGGAGGGGGGGCTTCCCTGGTGGCGCAGTGGTTGAGAGTCCGCCTGCCGATGCAGGGGACACGGGTTCGTGCCCCGGTCCGGGAGGATCCCACATGCTGCGGAGCGGCTGGGCCCGTGAGCCATGGCCGCTGGGCCTGCGCGTCCGGAGCCTGTGCTCCGCAGCGGGAGAGGCCACAGCGGTGAGAGGCCCGCGTACCGCAAAAAAAAAAAAAAAAAAAAAATAGAGGAGGGGGAGTGGAGAAGCCAGCAGGCAAGGAGAGCGCAGCCATCTTCCTCCCCTCTCTCCCAGCCTTCACTCTGCAAGTCATCAGCCTGCAGCCATTCTCAACAGGGCCCAGGGAAAAGGGCTCAACCTTATATCAGATGAAACTGATCATTATGTGGAAACAGGCAACCTGCTTTCTGAACTGGGACTATGTTAATGTCCTGAAGGGACTGCAGAACTTCTACTAACAATCGCGTTTTACCACTTACTGCCCAGGTTTGTATCTAGGTTTAAAAGAACAGGGAGGAAAAACAAGGCTGCTTTTATGATCATTCCCTGTTAGCCTTGTTTGTTCAAATGGTCAGTTACTTTTGAATATCAGGGGATGGTAAGCAAACAATGCAGCGGGTGATAGTTCTTCCTCCCCTTGGTCATCTTCCCCTCTTTATCTCAGGGATCATTGTTGGCAGTTTGCTCTGATTTCTCCCATCACATGAAAACACAAATGGGAAAAGAATTTGAAAAAGAATAGATACATGTATATGTATAACCGAATCACTTTGCTGTACACGTGAAACTAACACAATGTTGTAAATCAACCATACTCCAATATAAAATAAAAATTAAAAAAAAACACAATAAACAAACATTTTTAAAATTGAATAATTTTAACTGTGTTATTAGTGGCTAAAACTGTTGCTCTTTCTGGAACAATTACCACTTCAAAGAGATTCCCTGGAAAACAATATTAATAAAAAGTAATCCATCAATGCTGAAATTTTAACAAAGGAGAGAAGACATTCTATATATGGTACCTTTCCACCATACCTGCTAGAAAATTTAATATATGATCTGAACATATCAGGCATTTAGTTATTTGTTGAATGACTAAATGATAAATAAATTGCTTGTCTACAAATGGCCCGGCTGGTAGATGCAATGCAAGTGCAAACTTCTGAGATGCGAAGGAAATTGGTGGAGAGTATGAAGCAAATCATTTTTACAGGGTAAGTGGTGTGGAAGGAAGGAGCAGATGTTTGATTCTAGGAGCAAAATCAACAAGTTCATGCTTGGAGAACCAATACTAATCATGAAAAATCAGCCAGCCAACATTGTAAAACAGTTGCTTTGGGGGGATTAATAATTAAACTAACAAAGCACTGTCTTTCAGAAAAGAGAAAATCTGTTTCTTCTAAATAAATTAATTCAAGTATTAGAGAAAGATCAATTGCTCAATAATTATTTATTGAAAGCCCATGAAGTGATTAATACCATGGAGAATGACCTGGAATCTAAAAATCCCCCAGTACTGTATTGATTACTTGTAATTTTAATGATTCACAAACATTTTCCATATTTCTCCTAATCAATCGCATTGTTGGTTGTCTCATAGGTATCATAGCATTAGAGGTGGAAGGGATCTTTAAGAATGTTTCACTAATACTCAGCCCAAATTTTCCAAAATGTAATTCTTTATATGCTGGACATGTACCCTTACCGTAAGCCACATGCTTGATAATTTCTTTATTGGAAAATAGGTTACACATGGTGATGACCTAGTATAAATAGCAAATGATTGTTGCAAATATTAGTTACACAGTTCATGTGTCTTCACATGGTATTATATACTTTTTTATTGTCTATATTTCTGCATTTTCACTTTGTTGGTGCGGAACTGTTATATTCATTCTATAAGTGCCTTAAAGTTTGGTGGCTTTTTTCTCTTCACTCAGCTCAATGTCATTTCCTCAAGAAAATTTTCCCTGATCATCCAGAGGTAGGGACGCCTGCTACATACCCTATACTTCTAGAAATATACTTACTATAACTGTAATGAGTGAAAATTATAAAATTCGTGTTTAATATCTAGCTCTGCACTGCAGTGGAAGCTCATCAAGGGCAGAGAACGTTCCCTCTGGTGTTCCCAGCATCAAGCTTAGCAGGTACACAAAGTAGTCTACTAGGATGTTGCCTGGCGCATATGAGACGCCCAAGAAATGACTGCGTGAATGATTGCAACAAATAATAATTGAGAACATATTTTGTTCTTCCCTTAACTGTGCAAATTATAAAATAGCCATAGTTCGTTTTGGGGCCATTTTTCTTGGCCAACCTACTCTTCTATCTCATCTGAGAGTGCCACTTTCATACTTCACGCCCCTTAAGAATAAGTTTCCTGGGCTTCCCTGGTGGCGCAGTGGTTGAGAGTGCGCCTGCCCATGCAGGAGACACGGGTTCCCCGGTCCGGGAAGATCCCACGTGCCGCGGAGCGGCTGGGCCCGTGAGCCGTGGCCGCTGAGCCTGCGCGTCCGGAGCCTGTGCTCCGCAACGGGAGAGGCCACAACAGTGAGAGGTCCGCATACAGCAAAAAAAAAAAAAAAAAAAAAAAAGAATAAGTTTCCTTTATTCATTCAATAAGTATTTGTTTTCACCTATGTGTGAAGCTGAACTTATCTTCTGAATTTTACATTCCTTTGTTAACTTGCTACCTGCCATCTAATCAAATAATTCTAAATTGACTTGGAAGTGCCCTTAAAGACTATATTGTACAAAATATTTTATAATAAAGCATTTTCTTTAGTAACACATCTCAGAATTAGTTGTCTGACACTCTTTGAACACTTTTAATCACCCTAAAGAAACTCACTTCTTTGCAAGGAAGCCCAATGGTTTGCTGTACCTATTAAATTACTGGAAACTTCCTTGTTGCTGTCCTGGACCCTTCCATACTATAAAGTCTCCTCTGGCTGCTGGTGTTGTACTCTAAACAAAACCGTCAACTTTTGTAAGATGGACCTTTCTGTAACAGCAGAAAACTCTTATGCCTTCTCAAATAAATTTAAACATTCATGGCTCCTTCACCAGTTCATCACTGAAGTTCTGATCAGATGTTTTGCCTTACTTATCATTTATATTTTCTTAACTCTTTAAAAATGTGGTGGCCTAAGCAAGTACAGTATTCCCCAGATGGCAAATTTATTGCTTTGAAAAGTGGGAATTTTGCCACGTATGAACTTCATAAGGATCCCAAGATTCAATATTAACTGACCGGCAGTTTGTCCTAAGATAACAGGGCATGATAAACGCACTATTTCCATTAGACTGTGCCCAGCGCCTCAGAAAACACGAAGAGCCCAATAATTGGCAGAGGCAGTTATATTTTATCATTTCATTTCCCTTCACAAATGTCAATGATAATGAACCAATCAAACGTTGCTTTGGTTTCATCTAATTGTCTGCTTAACCTTCTCCACCTTGACAGGCTGGCAATACAAAACAATACAGTTGTTTATGCTACGGATTCTTAAACAAATGGTCAACAAATGTATTCAAACAATGCCTTCTAGAAAACTACAATCATGATACAAGAGAAATAATATAGATGGCCAAAAAGAGTATTGATATCTTCTACTTCAGTGTGAGTATCAAATGTGGTAGAAGTTATCTCAGCATGTCCCTGGACCTGGATTCTTAATCAGATCATCTCCCATGAAACCTAATTCTACCATGAGACAATACGATATATCTGTATCTAACAAATAATTCCATATTTGACTTTTTAAAATTATCACAGTTTTGGAAAACACAGACAATAACATATCAATGCGTAAAAAATATAAAGAATATGTAGAAAATGGGAATTATGTCCAAGAATACCATATGAATGAAGTTTGCTGTCGGTATCATTCCAGTCTATTGTATGTAAAACCTTCAATGGAAGTTGCATAAATCGTTTTTGAGAAGAAGGTGGTATAAATTTTAAAAAGTATTGTTGAAAAATTCACTTTCTTTTTTCAACTATTCACTCAACAGCATGTTTTGTGTGTAGGAAATATACAAAGCTATTGAGTTGTAAATGGTGAAAAAACCCTGTGCTGTCATGCTTCCTTGAGGAGGTGGCATTAGAGACAAAATATGTAAGATGTAGGGATCCATACTACTAAACACTAATTTCCACTACTCAGACTCTCTCCTTAATATCTGACAATTTTCAACACTTTAGATCCATGGTGTACATTTTCCCTAAATATCCCAGAAATTACTTTAGTCATAGAAAATGGCTGATTGAGAGAAATTTTTCACATTTCTGTCTCCCTTTTTTTAATCCTCCAATTAAGATAGAGTCTAGTTTGGATTTCCTTTCCAAAACTAATGTCTCAGAGCTCTTAATAACCTTTTATTTCGCTTGAATAAAGCAGCATATAAACCTTTACTATTCCTGCAGTTTGGGAGAAGATAACTGGATATATTGATACAGTAGACAGAGGAAAAAACAGTTAATTCCTATTCACTACTCAAAACAGAGAACCAGAGTTTCAATTGAGATACTACCTTAAAAAGAAGGAAAACTGTCAACTCTCATTACTCGGGTGGGGTGTTTACTCTGAATCCGAGGGAGTGAAAGAAGCCCTTTGCAGTGCCTGCTGACTCAGACCAGTTTTCCCACTGCTGCTAAAAAGGCAGGGCTGGGTTGCCTAATTGAGAAAGCTTAATGGTCAGCCATGGCATTGAAGCAGACACTGGCGCTTAATCACTTTTTCATGCTCCAGTAAGTAAACTTTTAATGGACAGATAACACCATCTTAATCTCTGATACTACTTCATGGAAAAACAATACAACCAGTTCCAAGGAAGGAGACATTTAAAATAACAATGATAATAAGGGAGGTTAAAAAGTTTAAAGCCAGCTGACTACATATCTGGCTTTGAGTTTAGCATTAATTTACAGGTAGGAATGAGTCTTTGAATAAACTTTTATCCTTTCAGAAGCAAGAGCTATTAAAGAGGTGGATAGACAGAAATGAAAGGTCTTTACATGTGTGAAATACACAAGATTAGATGAAATGCCAGACTAGCCTTTGCTGTTACCACAAGGGGGACACCTTCTGTGGACAGAGACAGACTGAAATAAAGTGAAGGCTTTTTAAGTCCATATTCCTCCTCGCTCATCTCCCCCAAGCACACCGAGAAAGCTGGTTAAAGACTGTAAATGACAGGGAATTGCCATGAGACAGAATTGAGGAGATTCGGGTCATCAGAATGCTCTTAGGATTGACACTTGCCATCTCATTTCATAAATGTGCAGGCAAATTCTCTTGCAACAGAATTCACAAACTGCTCACTCTTGAGTTGTTTTTTGTTTTTTTTTTCTTGAGAGCCTGCTCAGCCCGTGGAAAGAATGAGCATGTCCCCTTTTAACGGTCAAAAGGGAAGTCTCATCTGACAGTGTACTTTTGAACAAAACCAACTTTTTTTTTTAAGTAAAGTGACCAAAGGCTGGCTGGGGGTGGGGGAGCGTGAAGGGGGAAGAGGAAAAGCAAAGCAAAGATTTTTGCGCTAAGCCGCTCATTTCCTCGTTCATATTTTGTCTTCTTCTCCTACCCCAAATCATCTTTACTCGTACTTAAGTTCACAGGGGGTCTTTCCTGGTGTCATTTTAGTATTAGATAGCATTTGATTTCTTTACTCAAATGAGATTTTTCAGGACTGTGTTCATGTCTTAGAATTCTTAATATCTTCACAGAGTATCTCCTCATTGTAACATTTCAGTGAAAGTGGAGAGAGGATACACAGGGCTCTGTGACTGAGCCTTCCATCTGCATGGGGGTAGATTGCAGTGCTGTAGGAGACTGTGGCTCTGTGATAGAGGAAAGAATCTTGGGTTTGAAAGGAGAAGATCCATGTTAGAATCCCACAAGATAATCATAATTATAGTAACAGTAATACTCTAACGAGGATAATTGTCATTGATTGGGTGCTTACTCTGAGTCAGGCACGGCATTAACTGCTTTGCAAACATCTGTAGCTGCTGCATCAACCTAGGAGGTTATCAGGATCCCTGTCTCACAGATAGAACACTAAGGCTTAGAAAACGAAAGAGACTAGCCTATGGGGACACATTGCTGGTAATTTACAACAGACACTGAGTTAGAAATCAGGTCTATCTGCTCAGTTTCACCATCTGTAAAACAAAAGTATAATGTACCTCAAATTTTGCTGTGCGTAAATAGGATTACATGAGCCTTGGAAACCAAAAATAAATATATATGCAAAAGTATTTGTGTTGGGACTTCCCTGGCGGTCCAGTGGTTATGACCCCGTACTTCAAATCCAGGGGGCGTGGGTTCGATCCCTGGTCGGGCACTAAGATCCCACACGCTACGGGTGGCGTGGCCAGAAAAACAAAGAAAACAAAAGTATTTGTGTTAAGGTCAGCATGACATATAGACCAGGTGCCAAATGGGAAACGGAGACCTCATAAGGTGGGTTACAGGGCCGAGGAAAGTAGGGACAACTTGCCTTCCCAAAGTCATGGTTCTATGCCTTTTCATGAACCTAAAAGTCTTTTCTCACTTTTCTGACATTGTGTTACTCCTTTAAGATGCCAGAGCAGCCTTTTCTACTCTGGTGGGAAGGGGACTGTGGCATATTGTTGGAAGGGGGATTGGGGAAGAGATTCAGTTTCACTGTGGGATTAGAACACTTTGGTTGAAGAAGGAGAGGGGCTAGAAGAAAGCTTGAGGGCAGAAGAATAGACAGACTCAGTTCTCTTTCTTGAGACGGATGCAGTACTTAATTCTTAGGCTTCTGCTTTAACAAGGGTCATTAAGTGGCTTCCTGACAACTTTCCATGTGGTCGGTCTCCGGTCCGGGAAAGGATCAGAACGTTGGTCGGCGAGATTCTTTCATAGGAACAATCCCCAAACTTTAGCCAACAAAACATTTTTCTGAATTACCAAGAAGCCAATACGGTATCACCTTATTAAAAAGGCGGTCCTCAGGTTTTACAGCCCAATGTGAAGCTAGGAAACTCACTCACCTTCACATCATGGCCATTTCTTCAAACATTTTAAAAAATTAATTTATAGTGGCAAAATACACATAACATAAAACTTACTATCTTAACCATTTTTAGTGCATCGCTAGTTGATTCTGTATTAAGGATATTCATATTATTGTGCAAACATCACCACCATCCATCTCCAGAACTCATTTGCAGCAGCATGGATGAAACTGGAGGACATTATGCTAAGTGAAATAAGCCGGACACAGACAGACAAATACTGTATGATCTGAGTTATGTGTAGAATCTAAAAAAAACTAAAACCAAAACCAAGCAAAACAAAAACATCAAACTCGTAGGAAAAGAGATCAGACTGATGATTACCAGAAGCAGAGGGAGCCAGGAGGGGGGATTGGAGGAAGGCAGTCAAAAGGTACTACAAACTTCCAGCTTTAAGGTAAATAAACACCAGGGATGTAATGTACAACGTGATGACTGTAGCTAACACTGATATATAGGAACGTTACTAAGACAATAAATCCTAAGAGTTCTCATGACACAGAGAAAAATTTTTTCTTTCCTTCTTTCTTTTCTTTTTGTTGTATCTATATGACATGATGGAATTTAGCTGAACCTATTGTGATAATCATTTCACAATATGTGTACATCAAACCATCATGATGTGTGCCTTGAACTTATATAGTCACGTATGCCAACTATTTCTCAATAAAACTGAAACAAAACAAAAATCCCTGAATTCATAGTAACAGGTCTGAGAGTTACCAGAGGTCTGAGAGAGGGGCAAAAATGGAGATTTAAAAAAATAATAAAGAAAAAAGAAAGTAGAATGGTGGCTACCAGGGGCTGGGGAAAGGGGGGACGTGATGATATGCTTCTAACATTTTACATTGTGCCATTAAACCTGTGTTAAAAACAAACACAAAAATCTGTTTTTTCCTCTCCTGTCAAGAAACAGGTGTTTCTTGGTGTCAAGAAAGGTGTTTCTTGGTGTCAAGTCACCAAGAAACTAGTGAAAGTGTATGGGTATTTTACTCATATCCAAGGAAATATGCAACATTTTAACATCATAAATCACTTGGAATGTTTATTATGTATGAGGGCAGATGCAATGTATTTGACTTTGAAATATGTGGCTCATTGGAAAGCATGGAGAGATGGGTTTCTTGTTATTGTTTTAACCTTCAATTATTGATTTGGATTCTAAATAATTTTTGTTGTGTAGTTTTCAGATCTTCATTTACTCTTTTCATATCCTCTGTTTGTTTTTCTGAATCTTCCACTCATACATGCAATGCATAAACTGTGATTCTTTTTATAACCACAAATATATTAATTTATTCAAGACTGATTAGAACTTCCTAGATACCTAGTATTCCAATAACTGTTGAGGAAACAAAGATGAGTATCTTTTAAGTACTTAATGAAACTTCAATAAATGAAAAATGCTGTGTATATGCTGAAAGTGTGAAATTGCATATAACATGATAATATTTTGAGATGATTTGTGGGGAATGGGAAGAATCATGGATTCACAACTATCTATTCATATAGCCAGGGATGTCCAAGAATAAAACTTGAAATGAAAGACTTGTAAGTTTAGCAAAGATATTGAACACAAGGTATTAGTAATATCAGTGAAAAGAAGCAAAAATTACTGTATAAAGCACAGTAGAGCTTTATGATGACTGACATCTAGTTGGAACACATGAACACAGATGCTAATCGTATTATAGAGAAACATCTGTTATACTAGATTCAAAATAAGAATATTTACAAGTCAGGAACAATGGGGAATCGATAAGCAATCTTTTCTCATATCTGAACTTGAAAACACTGCCATTCACTATACTTCCTACCAAATTTATATTTCTTTAATATAAGAAAGTGAAAATAAAAAGCTGCATGATAAAATATAGAATTTATATTCTGCATTTGTAAGGCCCAAAGACAAACTAACACAAAAGAGGTTCTCTCCGTATAAAAAAGGATAATACGTAACATCTGTGTTTCTCCTGTACATAAAATTCAACCGTTGTGAGGGGCCTTTGGTGATCATCCAATTCAAGCTCTTAGTTTATGGTAGAAGAAGCTTAGATCCAGAAAATGAAAATAAATTTACCAAGATCACAGAACTGGTGAGTTGGAGAACCTAGCCTAGACCCCAGTTCTTCCGCCATCATCATCCAGTGACTTTTCCCATATTATTTATGCCAGTGGACAGGCATTGGGACCTATAGACTGCATCCTAATGGGGTTTCCTTCTTTATTTTCTTTCTCCCAACTTTTTTTTTTAATTGATACTTTTTCCCTTTTTGCAGCTTTGAGAAACATGAGGTCAGACTCAATCTACCCAAATGTGCCTTCTCCCTTCTGCAGGCCTCTGCAATCACTATAATCAAATATTTGAGTCATTTGGCCCAAGTTCTAATAACACAGAAACCTGACAGGTCTGGCTGTCCCACTGCCTTTTGATGATACACCCATTTTCCTTGTTATTTCTTTTAGGTACCTGGGTATTTTTTTCCTCAATCCAATAACTCTTGAAAAATGTTTTTACTGCATACACTAAAAATAAACTCCAGGTTCCAAAGAGGAAACACAAGCGTGAGAAATTGTTTTGAGATTAAATAAATTATAAATATGTAAAGCCAAATGGGACCTAGAGGTTATTTAGTTTCATCTTTCCTTTGGCCGATGTTCAAGAAAGTTCATGTCACGCATTCATGAATGTAATTTGTGTCAGCCATTGGCAGAGCTGGGATCAGCAGCAAGAATTTTTGTCTTTCTGTCTGATGATTTTTGTTGTATTGTCTACGGAAAATGCAGATGGAAATACACGGGGAAACAATGAAAGGGAACTATTTGTCATATATCATGGTTTTATGTTTTCTCACCCGTCATCTCATTTGGCCATCCCTCCCCCACCAAAACCAGTGAAGCCTACATTACTATTTTTCATTTACAAATGAAGAACTGAAGCTAACACTTGAGTGAGAAGTCATACTGCTGGGAGATGAAATTTGATACTAGATTTGTCTGTTTACCTTTAACATAAGCACGATGATAAATAAAGTGAAGATAAAGTTGAAAAGCTATATATCAGTTGATAATTTTATGATTGTTCATAGGCACAATCTCTTTAATGGTCACGAAATAAATAATGTCATTTTGCATGGTGATTATCTGAGTCATAAGACATTGTGGATAAAGCATAAATTTTAATGTCAGGCAGACATATGTTCAAATTCTGGCTTGTCTGTCTAGATAGAATGTAGTAGCTCAACAAACGAGAGTCACAATAATAATTTTTGTAATTATTCTC
The DNA here is from genome assembly GCF_964270905.1 of Leucopleurus acutus. Taxonomy (NCBI): domain Eukaryota; kingdom Metazoa; phylum Chordata; class Mammalia; order Artiodactyla; family Delphinidae; genus Leucopleurus; species Leucopleurus acutus. The sequence goes on from NC_139154.1 coordinate 59,815,140, forward strand.
TTTGTGTCTGAAAGTAAAGTGTCTTCTGAGGAACAACGCATCCTATGTTAAAAATTTAGGAGAAAAGAGAAGGGTCCAAGTCCAGGACAAATTCTTAAAGCATGTTTTTATTTCTTTTCCAATTATGCTTCCTTATTTCTCATCAGATGACAATGACTAGGACAATTTATGTAAAAATGATAAGCAATATCAAGAACAAAGAGTGGGCCTAGGAACAAATCACAGATGTATCAGCAGATAAAAAACCAACATGTACAACGAGAACCTTGTTACAAGTCTATGACTCCATTGTTTCATGTAACTTTTGACCATGAACTTTACAGCAAGAAAGGATTCCAGTGGTTACCAAGTCCAGCTACCTCATCCCATAGAGGAAACAGAGGTCTGGGGAAGATTAGTGCCTTGCCAATTATTCGCTTTGTGACAAAATTGGAACTTGGAGCCAGGACATAGAATTCTGAATGTAATAGTTTTCCTTTTAATCTCCAAGCCTTGAAACTGGTGCCTGTTTATAAAGACTTACCTCCTTTGTTGTTACGGTTAACCTTTGTCACAATGGACTGTCAGTGATTCTTCAGTTGTTAGGTGTCAGAAATTATTTGGTCCTCAAAGAGTATCATTTTATCTTTTTTTTAATAAAGCAATCCCACTCAGGGGTACATTTGAAGAATTCGGGGGAAAACTCCTCTACCAATGATGAGGCACTCACTGCTTACTCATTATCATTTTTTTCCTCATTGGCAGGAAACACTTTAACTCTAATAAATGGAAAAAATACAAAGCCTAAGTCAAATTTTAGGTTCTATCTAATTTTTTAGATGTTATCTAAATAGGATACCACATTGCTCTAAATAAACAGATGATGTGACTAGAAATGCTTGGTATTTCCCATGTGCACATTGGTAAACTGAGGCAAGTTTCCAGATGCAAATGGAGGTATTACCCAAGCTGTATTTGGTTTTGTCTGATTAAAACCCATTTTTCAAAATATTACCCAAAAGGATTTCAGAACTGTCTGAACACAGAAAATACTGCTCATGACAAGTACTTCAAAATGTGGATTAAGATCTGGATAACCCTGCTAAAAATGCTAATGGAAACTTTTCGTTACCACCATGTGTTGCTTTTGCCCTTTATAACCGGATAAACCAGTGCTCGATTTTTGAAAAGTTATTCTCAGAATATTTTTGAATATTGGAAGACAAAATAATTAAAAGGAAAATATTCATCTAAAAGAGAGATATTTCAATCACCCTCTCTTCCGTGTAAGTCCTCTCATGTTGAGGCTGGTAAGGTTGATAGCTTTTGAGATTGGTGACTTTGGGCAGCCTTACAATAAACAGACTGTATATTCTGGACTTAAACCACCCAAGTTCACACATCATGTGAATGAGTAATGCTACAAAAATATGTTTATAAGTTAGTCAGTTGGACCTTAGAATGTAAAAAGCAAATAAGATTTTTAAAATTAGCTCAACAGGTTGGAGCTAAATGAGGAATAGACCTCCTGTTGGGGGCATGTGGAAGACAAGAGACAAACATAACTCTTTTGCATACATTTTCTTCTAGTTCTTCGTCCAATGAGAATGATTTTGACTTATTCGTTTCATTATTCAATAAACATTTATGGACTACACCCATCGTATGTCAGATACTGTGCCTTCATATGTAAAGTCCTTCATATGTAAAGTTGAGTAAGATAAGTATGTGTCCCCAAGTTGCTTAGAGTCAAATGAGGAGGCAGAAAAATACACCTTGACAATACTAAGTATTATCACGAGACATATGCAGGGTGCAGTAGGAACACAAAGGGAGGATACAAATCAGAATCGGATAATGGGGAGGGAAGCACCACAGAGAGAATGGTTCTTGTATTGAGTCTTAAAGCAAGTGCAGGGTTTGTTAAGTGAAAAGAGGGGGAAAAAAAAACACTGAAGAAAGATGGCAATGAACATGTGAGAAAATGGAGATCTGAGCCACTCTTGACTATTTCAGTGAAACGTAAGTAATCTGGTGAAGCCGGGACACAGAACATTTATTGGGAGATAGAGAGGGCCAAGCTTAGGAAGGTACGCAGGGCTACAATTTCAAAGGTCTTTGGCCCCAAGCTAATGAATTTGGATTTTATCCTGGAAGTTACAGGGATTCATTAAAAGATTTTACATGTGTGTATGCCAGGTCAAGATTGTGTTGAACAAGATCACTTTGGCAACCAAGTGGAGGATAGCTGGGAGTGGCCAGGATGGGGGAAGGGCATCTCTTAGCGTGCTGTTGCAATAACTCATGTAATAAGCTATAAAAGGCAGTAATGGATATGAGAGACTTCAGGGGGTATGAGCTAAAAGATTCAGTGACTGATTTGTTGTGGCAGGGAGACAGCAAGTCAAAAAAAGGAGTCTAAGCTGACTTCTTGGTTTAAGATTAATCAAAGTGTTATATAAACCAGAAACACTGGTGAGGTGGGTAGTAGCAAGATGAGTTTAATCTGCAACATATTAGGTTTAAGTAAGGGGACCTGTGGAAATAGGTTGAATAGAAAGTTGAATGTATGGATGGGAGGATGGACAGTAAATATTAGTAACGGGAACCTAGAGTCAAAGATAAAAGTGATGGTAAAATAGTAGCTGGTTCCTCTAAATTTGTTCAGATACTTTGCATAAGTAAGTTACATTCCAATGTACGAAACCTTTTTATAAGAGAACGTTGAATCGGTCAGTACTCTTTGAGGAACTCTGGAGATTGGAAAAGGAGTCATGAAAGTACAAATAAGCAAACAGAGTTTCAATGTTCAAAGTCAAGTCAGACTAACCTCATGACACTGAGGGATCTTAAACTAACTGAAGAGAAAAGTGCTGTTGGTACATGATTTCTGACCTTCATCAGGATGTTTTGCATAACTACACAGAAGCACTTTGGACCAAATGGAAGAATAGGGACTGTCTGATCATGCGTTTAGGTGGAGTCCTTACTAAATAACGGTGCTCAAAGATTGCTGACTCAGGCTGGATGGAAAGTGACTGATGTGTTGCATGGCACTGTCCTTGCCTTTGGCTAAATACTTCGTCAGAATATAGGATAAATATATAAAAGCCATTCTCACTACATTTGCAATAGATGTCAAAGTTGAAAAATGAAAACAGACTGGATGGCATTCAGGATCCACAGACATCTTAATAGATGCAATTTAAAAAGGGTGGGTCTCTACATCCTACACTGTTGGTGGGAATGTAAATTGCTGCAGCCACTGTGGAAGACAGTATAGAGCTTCCTTAAAAAACTAAAGTTAAGGTTACCATATGATCCAGCAACCCCACTCCTGGGCATATATCCAGAGAAAACTCTCATTTGAAAAGATACATGCACCCCAATGATCATAGCAGCACTATTTACAATAGCCAAGACATGGAAGCAACCTAAATGTCTATCAACAGATGAATGCATAAAGAAGATGTGGTATATATATATACAATGGAACACTACTCGGTCATAAAAAAATGAAATAATGCCATTTGCATCAACATGGATGGATCTACAAATTATCATACTAAGTGAAGTAAGTCAGAAAGAGAAAGACAGATACCATATGATATCATTTATATGTGGAACCTAAAATGTGATACAAATGAACTTATTTAGAAAACAGAAACAGACTCACAGACAGAGAAAACAAACTTTCTGGCCTCTGTGTCAATGGCAATTCAGAATCTGGTTTTCTGGCCCACTGTCCTTGACTCTGATCCCAAGTCCTTACTAGAGAAGGAAAGGGCACCAAGAACCTTTTACTTTTAAAAATTCCCAGGCATCAACTTAAGTCCATAGAACCACAAGCACACAGCAAATATTAGATTTTCATGGAAAATGAAAAACAGGCTTCTTTGCATCTACAGGGGTTAAGAACAACCCTGATATTTTGGTAACTGCTAAATCAGCGTGACACTGCTTTTGAATTGCAGTTTGGAGCTCCACACACCACTGAGTTTTCTACCCAGTAATCGAACTAAAATGCCTGGGTCAGATCTTAGAATCATATCCATCCATCGTCTACTCCACGCTATCCCTGGACCATACCTTTCTCCTGCACTGCTATTCCCCATACTGAGTTCCATGGAAGGCTGGTGTTACAAGATATTATCTTCTTGAAAAAATAAAATCTATAGACATATAACTGGGGAACACTGCATATGATCAACAGTGCTTAGGTATTCCCAAAGCAAATTAGCTTCTTAAAAGAACTCCTTTAGTAAGAACCAGTTTACCTGGGTTTAACCTAGTAGTCCCTAGTTTATTCTCTCAAAGAATTACTTTTAGTTTATAGCCCATTAATACTCAGTTCACTAGTATTTGGTGGAAGATTCTGGTAGCTACTAATTTTGGCTGATTTTCTTTGAACACCTACTCAGTACTAATTTATTGTTGAAAAAAGCCCTTTAATTAGGGCGAGCATATGTCCCAGTTTGCCTGGGACATTCCCAGTTCACTGCTGTTGATCCAGTGTGATTATAATTCTTCCCCCTTTTACTCTCAAAAATGTTCTGATTCTGATGACCAATTATGTAGACGCTCGACCTGTAAGGTGTCTATTATTATCATCTGCTTGCTTGCTTTACTTATTTATTTATTGCCTTTCTACAATTTATCCTCCCTACTGCAGCTGGAATTAAGTGTTAAAATGTAAGTTAGTTCATTTCATGTCTCAGTTCATAATCCTTCAGTAGATTCCTAGCACTCTTGGAATTAAAATCCACTAACCGAGTCTTCCAAGTCTATGGGCTTCAAAGACCTAATGAATTAGCTGCTACCTATATCTCTGATGTCATTTTTTATCACTCTCCTACTTTTTATAGAGCCTCATTGGGCTCCTTATTGTTCCTAGAACAGATCACATATGCTCCTACCTCAATGCCTTTATACTTGCTAGTTTTTCCCTCTGTCTGGAAATCTTCTCCCCAGTTATTCACCTGACTTGTTTCCTCACTGCATTCAGTTTTCTGCTCAAATTTCATTTCCTTTGACCACCCTCTCTAAAAGCACTTTCCCTCCTCTTTCTCTGTCTCCTTATCCTGCTGTGCTTTTTGTTTGTGTTTATATTGTCTGAGTTATAACTCTAATACCGCAGTTACATTAGCACTCCAGTACCTCCATTGGAGTGTGTATATCCTCTTTGTATACCATTTCTATAATGTTCAGTTCTTCAACATATTAGCAAAACAATTAAAAATAAATGCTCACCCTTGCTCACTTTAGAACACTGACATTTTAAAATAATTTGCCAATTTCATTAATCTCCCTCAGTTCTAGGTATTTTGATTGGCAAGTGCTCTCTTTCGACTGGCATGCAGTGTTTTGAAACATATGGATTAAATCTACCTTTCTCGTTTCCTTGTTTTTCAAAATTGATCTGTAATCGAACCAGAAACATTTAAAAGCAGAGACTTTCTAGACACCACCCAGTACAGACTCCTAGGAAGACAGGGAAGCACACTAAGGAAGGGAAATGTTCCTTCAAGTCCTTCAACAGGTATAGGGACATCTGTCACCTTTTGGTTTGTTCCTCATCAAGCCCTTTGGGAGTTGCCTGTTGCCCACCTTGCAGGGATTTCAATAGTGTTGCCCCATCTCATCTCTTACACAGGTGGGACCTGAGCAAAGTTTAATAAGAAGAATATTTCATCCCCCTGGGGATGCAGTGAGTGGCCCAAGTTTCAGATAGTGTTATAACCTTGGGATCATAGTATCAAAGGAACTCTTTCTTTCTATCTTCTCACTCTGCTTTACCCTCCATCCTAAATCAAGCTCTTACCATGAAGCAGCAAAAATTGGGTTCATGATCTCTGGACATCATCCTAATACTGGCCATTTCAGAATAATTAAAATCCTTCCCTTTCCCAGGATACATATCAATTCCCCAATAGGATTCTGGTTGTTTCCATTTAGTTCATCCTAAGCCAATGCATATAAATATAAAGGCAAACAGACAAGGTAGATATAACCCTAGAGATGAATGCTATACTATAGTCATTTTAAAACTTTCTTTAGAGCAATTCCTACTCATCACCCCATGGTTTATCTTCCCAATGTATCCTCCCTTTCATCACAGCACACATTTGATCCACTGAAGAAGGCATAAACATTTTAGCTTGGTTTCTACCTTCCCTCCCAGCTTTATGTTGCTTTTTGACTTGTCCTGGATTAATGTTTTGTTATCAATCTCTGGAATGGTTCTCTTCTTTAACTTTACATCCTGTGCCTTTATTAATGAATTCTTTGAGAGGAAGGACTGTGTCTGAGTCATCATTTTATACACAAAAGCACAGCGTTTGGAAATAGTAGATGCTCAGTAAATGCTTACTGAATGAATAACAATAATAGCTACCATTTATTGAGTAATTATTATGTGCTAGGAACTAAACATATCACATGCTTTATCTCATTGGTTCTTACAAGAAGAACGAGGTAATCATTTAAAAATACTTTTTTGGGCTTTCCTGGTGGTGCAGTGGTTGAGAGTCCGCCTGCCGATGCAGGGGACACGGGTTCGTGCCCCGGTCCGGGAAGATCCCACATGCCGCGGAGCGGCTGGGCCCGTGAGCCATGGCTGCTGAGCCTGCGCGTCCGGGACAAAAATAAATAAATAAATTAAATAAATATTTTTTTGGTGTCTTCTTAGCGCAGGCGTGATTTGTTAGAGTATTTGAATACTTTTACATGATTTTAAATAATAACTACATTACTTAGAGTAAGTAAAGAATATTCATTTAGCCACTCAGTTATTCATCAGACATTAATTGTCTACTTTGTGTCAGGAAATGGTAGTAGAGATACAAAATTAAGAGGTATCACAAATCTGGTCACAGCCCTGGCTCAACCTTTCTGTACTGCCACCCCCTCACCTCCCATTCCCCTGCCACTGCCTTCAGAACAAAGTTCCACCTTCTTAGCAAGATAAGGGAGTTTTTTTTTTTTCTGCCATCGCATTTCCAGGCTCACCGCTGGCTAATCCACACCTCAAATCTCAGCAATAGCAAAACACTGATAGAGATCAGTCTAGTGATTACCTTAGAGGGGAAAAATGTCTGGAAAGGGTTATCAGGGGACCTTCTGAGGTGCTGATAATGGTTCTGTGTCTTGATCTAGGTGCTGAATACACGGACACGTGAGTGAATTCTATTCATGAAAATGCGTTGAACCGCACAGCCACGTGTTTCTGGGGGTATACTACACGTCAATAAAGAGTCAAAACCAAGTTAACCCAACCAAAAAGCCACCTCTTGCAATGCTGAACTATTTGCTGTTTCCCATCCCTAATGTGGCATATTTTCCTCCAGACTTTTGCATGTGCTGCCGCCTCCCTGGGTCACCACTGGCCTGTGCTATTAACTTTTTCCCATAGTTCTCTATGAAACTGCTTTGCGACAGCCTGTTCCTGTGGTTCTCTGCCCCACCAGACTAAGTTCTTCAGTGCTGTGTCTCCTGGTATTTAATGTAGCTCCAGGAACTCAAGGAGTTTAGTATAGTGACAGAACCACATAATTTTACTGGTGCGAAATGCTGGGAGAGCTCAATTCTAAGTGCTCTGGGAACACAATAAAAGAAAACACACAGGCATACAAATACAGTACACAAACGTATCTTCTACAGAGGGCTGAATCAAAAGATAACATATGATTTGTGCCTTTATCACCTCCCCAAAACAACAAAAACAATACTCAAAAGACTTTTCTATACTTTTAGAAGAGCTATGCATATATATGGGTGAAGCTCTTCAAGTTGGAACTTAAACTGGCATTCTGTAAGCTAGGCACCCTTCTACTCTTTTTGCATAGAAACCCATTAAATAGCTTGTCCTTTGTGTTAAAACCATAGGCCTGGGTTTAATCAATTCTTTCAGAGTTAACTATTGATATTTCCAGGGGATTTTTCCATGATTGGATGACAGCTATATTTCATCCTATGTATTAAATCTTGTCAGTTAGTGGTGAGTGCCTGCAACAATCCACTGAGAATGACTCTGAGACGAATCTAGGCTGAGTCAGTGACGATGACATGATTGATGTTTGCCACGGATGCTGTGAGGTCAGGGAGGGCAGTGAATGGGCTACCTCTCATCTGGATTCTAAATCATCATTTAGCATAACAACAAGGTCATGCCCGGATTATCTTTCTGCAGGATTTCTCAGAGCTAGTGACATGTTAGCGTGTCCTCTGAATATCTGAGATGGAGGTTCATTTTATACAATATATCACAGATGCTGTTTTTGGATAATGGAACCTTTGATTTCACCAAAGATATTGAAGAACAATTCCTTCTCAGATCCCATTTTGGAAGATGTGGTTTGGAAGGTCACAACCTTGCTGAACTTTTGGAGATCTGGTTCTCAAACCAGTCAATGAATATTTATTAGATGTTCCCTTGAAAAATAGATAAAATTATGCGGTAAATTGGGCATATTTTGTTTTAGCTAAACCCAAGTGGATTATTGAGGGGAAAAAAAAATGAGCTTTGGGACATATATTCTCTAAATTATTTATTTAGTCTGTGTTCCCCAAAAGATCATGGGCCTAAACTGTGGCTTTGGGACACACATACTGAACAAAAGCTAAGTATATAAGTGTTACTTCAATTTTGTTTCTTTATAACGAAACTTCGGGTGTCTGGTATTTAGCATACTGTGTTTTTGTTTTAGGTTTTCAGTGCTTTGAATTGCTTAGGAAATTATGTGCTTTACGTTAATTATTATGGCTGTTTGTTGATAGTGCTGTTGATCGTTGATAGTTTAAAAAGTGCAACCTATTAGGGACTACAGATTTCTGGGAACTGCAGGAACCCCATTTTTTGTTTAAGTCGCTAATCTTTTGATTTTCTTTCCCTATCCCTTACGTGAATCAAAGTAGATATTTTTCTTTTTAAGGCAAAAGAATATTTAAATTAATAGCAGCAGAATCATCTCTGGGGAAACAATATAACAAATGATCTTGAATGTGTAACAGAGTAAAAATAGAGTGGTAGAAGGTGGATTTGACATCGATTCCTCTGCACACGCCTGATAAAAAGTAAAAAGAGGTAATCTTTCATTACATTCTCTTTGCAAAAAAAGAAGTGAATAACTTCTTTATAATTTGTATTCTCAGAGTTAAAATACATTTCATTATAATGTTCATAAAACTAATACACAACTCTACAATACTGGTGAAAATTTTATGTTGAATTCCTGCAGGTCTGATGCTCATAAGCATAATCTAAGATGTAAGTTGAATGCCGGGTAGAGCTCTTGTTCTTCATTTAAAATTTTGAATTGGAATTTAAATGCAGTTTAATATGTCTGTGAGATGAGTCCCTGAATACAATACTAACTTTCATTTAAACGATTTTTATCTCATTTTATCATTTTTATACAAATCATCTTTGCTACATAACTGTGAAGACGGGGAAGGATGTAAAAATTTTGACACACATTTATCGAAAAGTAGGTAATAAGGGAGGGAAAGAAAATGGAGTACAGTCCATTCTCTTTAAAATAACAGTTTAACCTCTATTTCTGAAAAGTGTCCAGTCAACAATTTATAAATGTTAGTTTATAAAGAGCAATCAATACCATTTCTTTCTTTTTTTTTTTTTTTTTTTTTGCGGTACATGGGCCTCTCCCGTTGCAACGGAGCACAGGCTCCGGACACGCACGCTCAGCGGCCATGGCTTACGGGCCCAGCCGCTCCGCGGCATGTGGGATCTTCCCGGACTGGGGCACGAACCCGTGTCCCCTGCATCGGCAGGCGGACTCTCAACCACTGCGCCACCAGGGAAGCCCAATACCATTTCTTATATAGTTGGTACTCAGAAACATTGTTTCAAATGATTAGTTTGCTCATTAAACAGATTAAGTGGACAATAATCTGAGAATAACATGGTTTGCTCTCACTTCTTGTCAGACACTATGCTGAATACTTTTCGTACATTAAGTTTTTCATACATTAATCTATTTGTTTCTATTTTTAAAAGGCCAAGAAAGAGTTGCGGGACAGGAAAACACAGAGGCTAAGAAGCTTCAAATCCTGTCTCTTCTGTTTACTTGTTGTGTGACCTTGGGCATATTACCAACACTTCTTTGCATAATTATTCACAGAGTGGTTGCCAATCTTGTAAGGTAATTGTTAGAATTTATGAATTAATCTATGTGACTTGCTTAGAAGTGTGCTTGGAAAATAGTGGAGTACAACGCATGTCAAGATAGTTATTAGGTAACTTGACCAACATGACCATAAGAAGTGTAGTTGGGATTTGTCTGAATCTAGAACTCAGGGTTTTAACCAAAAAAAAAGAATTTTTATTTCTTAATATTTTATCCATCTGGGTAAAGCAGTGGTAAAATTAGTGAAGATTTGGAAATAGTTTTTAAAATTATATTTCTTTGAATGAAATTCAACAACAGCTTGTGATGGATAATAGCATAATAACAGCATAATAGATAAGAGTATATATGTCATTTTACATACGATTGCATCTTATCTCTCAAAGGGCAAGCTGCTGGAGAAACTAAAGAACTAGAGTTATTATTACTATTATATATTATTATTAATTGGAATATAATACATTGCTATGAATAGGGTAAATATTCAATGGATTCTTCTATCTCTACCTAAAACAGACCTTGTTCAGAAAAATGATTTAAGAAATACCTTTTTAACCGGTGCCCTTCTCTTCTATTAAGATATGACTTAATTTTTGAAAGTTTTTTTAATATTCATGAGGGAATATATATCTGTATCTTTTTTTTTTTTTTTTTTTGCGGTACACGGGCCTCTCACTGTTGCGGCCTCTCCCGTTGTGGAGCACAGGCTCCTGACGCGCAGGCTCAGCGGCCATGGCTCACGGCCTAGCCGCTCTGCAGCATGTGGGATCTTCCCGGACCGGGGCACAAACCCGTGTCCCCTGCATCGGCAGGCAGACTCTCAACCACTGTGCCACCAGGGAAGCCCTCTATTTATTTTTGATATCTTAAATGATAGTTTCCAGACTCACCATGGTATGATTTGGAGTAAAAGGGGAATTCAATTTCATAATCAATCAGTTCAAGAGTATTTAATCAATATCTGACAAATGTTCAAAGTTAATGGTGGGTTAATTCTAGAAACTGACTTGAAAGGAATTTAAGAATTCATCTATACTCTCTTTGAGATGTGATCACTCTTCTGTTTAATATTTCTAGTGACAGGGAAGTTAGTCTCAAGAAAAATCCATTTGATTTTAACATTGCTTACAAAGATGGTACCACCATTTACAGGCCATTAAGCTAAACTCTTTATTTGAACTTTGCCAATTTATCCCTTCAATATGGTCATTGCTGTCCATAATTTGCAGAGAAGAGAAATAGAGGCTTAAAAAGATGACGTTACCTGTCCAAAGTCACCCGGCCATTAATACATTGAAGAGCCAGACCTGAAACTCAGGCTGTCAGACTCCAATCACCCTCAGCAGTCATAACTCTAATCACTGCTCCACCCACTTTCTCGAAGAGTCCCCTTTACCCTGAGTTGGAATCTAGAGGAGTTATTTATTTTATCTCTACTTGCATTCAACCCAGAATCATTTCTGCAGGCCTCAGAGAGCCCAGCCTTCAGCTCCTACTTAAATGAAAGGAGTCTTTTGTAGCCCTTCATTGCCTCTTGGTATTGTGGCTAGTGTTAGTTTCTTATTCATATGTATTGATATGTGATAAATTAATATATCTTCTGAGTAAAATCACACACCCTCTCTCCAAAGTTCTTGACATTTAGAAACGCAAAAGGCAAAAAAGAGAATGATTTGCCTAATCCTTAGAAAACTGTTGCTATCCAAACTTAATACGCCCTTTCAAGAAGACTATTTGATAATTCGCTAAAACAATATGAAACGTCATTTAGCAGCTATAGTTAAGTAACATAATGTCACATATACGTATATATATTTTTACCTTTCAATAATTGTGGTCAGCATTCACATAGGTTTCAGCCTAGGGAGCATGAGAGATATCAAATAGATCTGTATCAGTACTTTATTGTAGAGAAAACTTCTTTTTAAATACGTTGAAACTTTTAAATAGGAACGCCCTGTCAGTGAAGATTACATCAATCAAACTTCCAGAAAAGTCCTCTTTCTTGGAAAGATTACACTTTTTTATCTTCATCTGTGGGTTCTGTTAACCTCCCCCCGCCCCCCGATGAAATAAATTGGACTGGTTACCACTTTTTTTTTTTTTTTTGTGGTACGCGGGCCTCTCACTGCTGTGGCCTCTCGTGTTGTGGAGCACAGGCTCCGGACGCGCAGGCTCAGCGGCCATGGCTCACGGGCCCAGCCGCTCCGCGGCATGTGGGATCTTCCCGGACCGGGGCACGAACCCGTGTCCGCTGCATCGGCAGACGGACTCTCAACCACTGCGCTACCAGGGAAGCCCAGGTTACCACTTTTTTACTGCAGAAAGAAAGGGCTTCTCAATGTTGGTTGCACATTAGGATTTCATGGGATAGATTAAAAAAATAAACTACCTTTGCCTGGACCCCATGAGCATATTTAGTTGATCAGGGGGACATCACCCCCACCAAGTGATTTTAAAGTGTTGAGAACCATGGATCATCTCATGGGAAGACACTGATGAAACAGGAAAGGCCATTTTCTCCTCAGCTAAGCGCCATGGGAATTTGTTCCCCTTTCATTACTTGATATACGTGAAAACTACTTTAACAATTCTCTGCCATGGAGTTTTCTTCTAATATCTCACCAGGACAATTGAAATGGAAGTGTAATTTTAAGTAATGAAAGAGGAGCAGTATGGGCAGATGGGTTCTGATCAGGTGACCTGGATCTCTTCACTTTCCATTGATTGACCTTGGAGAAACTATATAGCCTCTCAGGCCTTTTAACTCCTCACCAGGACCATCTACTAGTCTCATGCTTAACGTCATTTAAAAAAATCTTGAAATATTCAGTGGTTTGTCTGGGACCACTCAATTTTTAATCACTGGAGAAAATTATATTTTATTTGAAGTTTGCAAGAGAATTTTTTTTTTAGAGTAACCATTGTTATCATTTCCTTGAAACTTAATGACCTTTCCTCTGGATCACAATTTTCCATGCCTTTGGAAAAGCATACAAATTCTCCCCCAACAGTTTCAGGGATATTGTTCATACAAATTCTCCCCCAACATTTTCAGGGATATTGTTTGCCATCAAAGCCCCTAAAAAGTCTGTTCCCCCTACTCATTGCAGCACCATCAGCCAGGCCCAGGAACTATCCACCCTGGCCCTTCACAGACAGAATCCTCATATCTGTGCTCTATGCTCTTAGGACAAATTTCAACTTTCCTGTTATCCTTGGCCACTGTAAATTTACTTCTACATCAGCTAACTATAGCATAGAGCATTCATGTCATTTTTTTTTTCCACAAAAGACTATCAACACTTCCAATTCTCTTCTCAAAATACGATCTCAAGATTTTCTAACACATACAGTCATCACCGAATGCTTAAGAAGTCATAAGTCATTAGTAGTTGATGGTCAATTTTTTTTTCATAGATAACATACTATATATATAAAATAGCAATAAGTCATTCTTTATTACTTATATTACACTTCTTAAATTTGTTTGCTGAAGAAAAACAGGAACAGGAACAGACATTTCTCATAAGAAGTGCACCTTTGAAATGTACTTGGCAATAAGCAAATGAGAAAACAGTAGATGATGTCATATATGTATTGCATCTTATCACAAATACTAGTGACATAATTTAGAATAACCTTTTACATATTTTACATATTGAAAATTGACAAAACTCCTGCTGTGCTTGTACTGTTCCTTTTGGAAAGCCGGCTGGTATGTAGTGTTTAAGTATTTTAAAACCATCCTTTTGTAGGCCTGTTCCACTTTAGCTAAAGTTATGACAGCTTAGTTAGCTCTGTTAGTTTAAAAAAAGACGGCATAGTTTATTCTCTCTCCCTCTCTCTCTCTCCTGCAGGTACAGAATATTAGTATTGGCTTGGCCAAAAAGTTTGCTCGTAACAGCTTACGGAAAAACCCGAACGAACTTTTGGGCCAAGCCAATATTTTTAAATGAAGTAAAATAGCCTATTTTAGAGATGTGGAAAGGGTTAATTTGAATGCGTTGTTAATTTAACATGCTGTCCGTTTAAATAGACAAGACATGAACAGGAGTAATTTGATGAAAATTTATAATAATAATATTTTAGTGATGATAATGTATTCTTACTGAAATAGAACCATGTTTTCTCTTTCCCTGCCACTTTTTTTTGGTATTAGAGAATGTCCACAACTTGAAAGAAACCACTACATAACTAAAGTCACTTCACCTGTATCCTTTTCCCAACTATCTAATTTATCCAAAGAACATCTCCTTGGTCAGTATTACAAGCTGTTTTATTATTTTTTTACACTTGTTTATTAATGATTTTCCATGTCATGTTTTGTCATCAGAGAAGGAAAAAATTATATTCAATTTTTCTTTCTTTTTTTTCTCTCACATTCTATCTTAAGATTAAAAAACTTAAGAGTTGGTTCAAATCTTCCTTGAAATACAGACACAATATTCTCAGCAAGAGAAATTTTGAATTTAAATTCCATTATCTTGTGTAAAAATTCTTTTAGTTCAATCTTGAAAACACACACACATTTTATAGATATGACCTGCAATTTTCCCCCCGACTTCTGTGTTTTGCAGAGGTTCACAGGTTTTGCTAACAATTTTAAAAGAACTGCTTAATGATCTAATGATTACAATTTGGTAATTAGCTGGAATAGCATTTCAACATGTAACGGATATGCTTTGGCTGGGTCAACCAGTATCCTGGAAACTAAACTAGAGTCATAGCGATTCTGATATTGTTCTTGTCTTCAAAGCCATGCTTTTACTTTGGACCCCGAGACATCTAGCTTTTGTGATTCTGCGACTATCTACCGTTCCCCGAACATTACCAATGGCAAAACTATAGTCATATAGCTTTCCCCTCAAGCTCCATAGTTTTCAGTCATTAGCCAAAAAGAAAGAAAATGTCGAAGGTACTGAGAAAAGTATAGTGCTTAAAGCTGGTTTCAGCAATTTCAACTTGCGCAAGACCCCATGTTTGTGAAAACAACCCAAGAATCTTTGAACAGGATGTAATCAACCTCCGATCTGCTGAGAAACACTGCAAAAATGACTTCAGCTGCCAAAAATAATAACGTCGTTTACAAGCAGCTCTTCTTAGGTCTAAGGAAGAACTAGCCGCACATGTTAAGTTTATGCTGGATTTGGACGCATAAACAAGGTAAAGGGCAAATCCTCCCTCCCTCCCCTAAAATACACTGCATCAGAACCCACGAGAAGCTGGGGCCCATTTCAAAGGTGCTGGCAATATTGAGGGAGATTCGTATCCCCAGAAATCCGAACAGTAAGTGACCCCAGACAAAGCGATTCTATTTGGGAGCAATTCCATGCTGCCACTCTCCCTCTGTAAACAAGCTGCCCTGTCTTGCGAAGGCAGGGCTGTTAAATACCTCTTAGTCACCAGCCCCAACCCAAATCTTTCTTTTTTTTCCCCAAAATATTATCTGGCAGCTTCCCTTAAGGGACATCAAGAGCTTGGGAGGGAATATTCACGAATGATCTTTTAGATAACGTTTCATCACAAAAGCCCTGCACCTACCTCTGTGGAGCTGGGCTGATCAGTCCGCATGGGCTGGATGTGAAAAAAGACCCGGGGTGATGGTTTCTCCAAATTTACCAGAAAGAAAGGACCCGGGATGCTTGTCCTTTAAGTGTCTCTAAACATGGTTTGCATAGCTGGATCTCTGCTTATCTGTGCCTTTCGGCTTTCGCTTCCATACATGGATCTGTTCCCAACAGTAACTCCAAGCTGTCGAAAAGAAGCTATCTGGCAGCACTCCGCTTCATCCAACACATGGCTGATAAAAATACACATATAGAGATCCTTCCAGCCAGGCCCATGTCCCGCCCCTCCATCCTGCCACTATGCCTTTTCGCAAATACACGTTCAGATTGGCATTTTTGCTCTCCAGACATTTAGAGAACAACCAGTTTTTACCTGATTCCCACATAGAGCTTTTAGGAGATGGGTTTCCTGAGCTCTGTGAAAACAGATATGATTACAGTTCCTTACTAGGGTTTTCATCCTTAAAGATTTTAGTGATAAGATATATATGTGAGACCTGAAAAATATTAGGGAATGAATGAATGAATGGCTGAACAATGGATAACATTGTATAGGGATGAATAAATACACAAGGTATTTCTTTAACTGGGAATAGTTGTTAATACTCTGGGTTGTTTGTCTTAAAGGATAAGGCAGTAGCACCTGGTCAAAGTAATCAAAATCTCTAAGAGAGGAGGAAGGGCCAGGTTCTTATTTGAACAGCTTCTCACTTAGGATAATTGGGACAGTTCCTACTAAGTGACCATCTAGCATATGGTTTGAGATTCAGGAAACTTTTTTTCTTTAATGTTAAAGAATGTAAACCTGAATGGAATACTAATTACTACATTTGTTAACTGTCAGTAGTACTTTAACTGACACATAGCTGTGACCTACATTTTAAGTGGTGGGATGGGTATGGAGGGGGATAGGTCCTGCTCTGTCTAGTAGAGAGGTGAGACGTACTCCCCTAGGAAGTCCCAGTTCTTTTGAAATCTAGCTTTTCTGGTTTTAAAGCTCTCTCTCTCTCTTTTTTTTCAATTTGTTGTTACTCGTGTAATAAGAGGTCAAAATATGGAGAGAGAGAGAGATCTTTCAAATAACATTTCCCACTGGTTAACTTTTTCAAAATCATGTTAAAACTCTTGTGGAATCTCTTGTTAGAAAAAAAGAAGAAAAGAGAAATTTGAGGCATACAGGCAAAATTCATTTTGGTATATTGAAATGGAGCTAATTTGCTTAAAATATTCCAGAGGAAAAAGGGAGGGACGGACAAAAGAAGGTTAACAAAATGATAATTTTTGCAGGTAGTCTATAGGTACACCTATCAACCTGTGAATAGAGAGGTCATTATATTACCTTCTCTACTTTGTGTAGGTTTTAACATGTCTATAGAAGAAAAAAGAGAGAAGGATACAAAACAGATATATTTATGACAAGTTAGAAAACTCCTAGGTTTTAGTAATCTCTGTGCAACAGCACTAAGGCCAGAACGATAGGAGGCAACATTGTTTTTTATTAAAAATATTCTGTTATTCCAACCTCTCCCTCCCAGTAATTTTTATATATGCAAATACTATATTTATGTATTTATATAAATATTTATATATTTATATATACATTTTATGTATAATATACATTATCTGCATAATAATCTATTCCCTTTATATTATTATATACTCTATATAATAATAATATTTGTATCTAGTGAAAATTGAGATATGATATTTAAAAAGCTGACTAAACGTAGCTCAGTGATGGGCTTGGTAGAAGGTGACCTTACCCAGGAGTCATTCAATACTCTCCCTTCCTTGCCTTTTTCTACTATAGAAGTGCAAAAGCAAAACTCTTTTTTCTCCTTGTCCCTTGCAGCTAGGGATGACCATGTAACACCATTCTGGCCAAGCAGGTGTAAACAGGAGGCCCCTGGGCGTGACTTCAGGAAAGCTTTTATTTATTTGTTAAAAAGGGACAGGTTCAGGGGCTTCCCTGGTGGTGCAGTGGTTGGGAGTCCGCCTGCCGATGTAGGGGACGCGGGTTCGTGGCCCGGTCCGGGAAGATCCCACATGCCGCGGAGTGGCTGGGCCCGTGAGCCATGGCCGCTGAGCCTGCACGTCCGGAGCCTGTGCTCCGCAATGGGAGAGGACACAACAGTGAGAGGCCCGCGTACCGCAAAAAAAAAAAAAAAAGGGGAACAGGTTCAGCTTTTACCCGTCTTGTCCTTTTACCCCTTCCACCTAGTTCCTTCTGAGAGAGCAAACTCAAAGCCTGAAATTGCAGCTGCTGTTTGATGACCAGGAGGGGACAAGCAGGAGGACAAAGGCCTGCAAAGCAAGGAAGGTAGACCAGACAGACGAAAGAATTTCAGTTCTTGCCAGCAATCTTGAGTTGCTGTAGTGATCTTGATCTGCCCACCTCAGACTTCTTATCAGAAGAGAAAAATAAAACCATAATGAATACAAAAGAGTGGATTCTGGATGATGAACTCAGGACGTGAATGAAAAGACCATGCTCTGGTCCTCGCTCTGTTACTTATGAGCTGCATGACATTGGTCACATCACAGTTCTGTTTCTTCATCTGCTCGTTCCTCAAGTGAACCCTTGACCTTCTTACCCTAGAATTATCCTATGAATTAATGTGTGTGGGATAGCTTCCCACACTGGAATGGATGATATGAATGTAAGGCATTCTTTAGTTAATTAGCAGGGCGGTTGATACGTTAGGACCCACAGTGACTACGCGTAACAGGGCGCGGGACTCTCCTTTCTGTTCAAAGAATTTGCAGACAGTTTGACTGGCTTAACTTAAAACCTCGGGAATTCTTAGGAACATCCAAGGTATGAGAAGCTGGTATATTCCAAAATGTGTTTGTCCATTTTGCGTTGGCCAAACTGAGTTGGCATGTTCTCGGTGAGGTTGGCTGTGGAAGTGGCCCAGCTTCCTGTCTTAGCTTGGATAATCAGTACTCTAGGCCAGGGAGATCTTCCTCACCTCTGGAGGATGCCTTGGGGTGTGTGTATAAGGAAAAGATCTCTTGTTAAGGAGGTTCAAGGCCTATCATGCTTCCAATGAAAGAGGCTAAATTAGTCTCCGTGAAACTTGTAAATGAGAAAGTCAGGATTTAACGTATTGACATCAATTTGTCTAACGCCATGGAGAAGGATATAGCATAGTGCATCTGGGCACACTCTTTCACTATGGGATACTTTACACAAGATGTTCCTTTCATCAGAAAGTTCTGCACCTTCCCCCAAGGGTATGTACACATGCATACACTCCACCTTTGTCTGCCAGAAGAACATACCTTCAGGCTTCTAAGATTCAGCTCAGTGTCTCTTCCTTTCTGAAGTCTTTCCAGACCTCACCGCCAGGTATTCTAAAGCACATATGGCATATTGTAGGTTTTTCCAACCTCTCCACCCTTGGCTATTAGACTGTGAACTCCTGGAGGACAGGGAAATCATGTTGCTGTCATTAGGGAATGCAAACTGAAACCACAAAGAGATACCACTCCACAAACACTAGGATAGCTAGAATAAAAAAGTCAGATAGGGCTTCCCTGGTGGCGCAGTGGTTGAGAGTCCACCTGCCGATGCAGGGGACACGGGTTCGTGCCCCAGTCCGGGAAGATCCCACATGCTGCGGAGCTGCTAGGCCCGTGAGCCATGGCCGCTGAGCCTGCGCGTCCGGAGCCTGTGCTCTGCAATAGGAGAGGCCACAACAGTGAGAGGCCCGCGAACCGCAAAAAAAAAAAAAGTCAGATAGCAAAAAAGATAACATGCATGTGGAGAAATTGAACCCTCATACACTGCTGGTGAGAATACAAAATGGCGCAACTGCCTCAGAACACAATCTGGCAGTTCCTCAAATGATGAAACATAGAATTCCCAGCAATTCCATTCCCGAGTACATACCCAAGAGGAATGAAAACAAATGTCAATACAAAAGCTTGTACACAAATATTTACAGCAGCATCATTCATTATAGCCAAAAGCTGTAAACCATTGAGGTGTTCGTTAACAGATGAATGAATAAACAGCATAGGGTATATCTATACAATGGAATATCATTCAGCCAGAAAGAGGAATGAAGTATTGATTCATGCTACAAATGGATGAACTCTGGAAACACGCTAGTTGAAAGAAGCCAGTCAAAAGCAAAATGTTGCTTTTGTATTCCCAACACACATCACAGTGTCTGTTGTATAGTAACCTTCACAAGCTTGTTGAAAAACTAACTGCATTGATAAATGAGTGAAAAATGGATAAATGCCAGTTAACTCTCAACGAGTGACCATTAGCCTGGCAGCCCTCCTTGCTGGGTAAGGTATAAAAATCTCAAATAGCCCACTGTCCATCTGGATAGAGACTGTCAACTCAAAGGAGACAGAGAAACAGAGTGTCCAAAAATATCAACATTGTTTTGATTTACCTGGGCAGATTACCTGATGCTTCCAGTTACCTAAAACAGCAGGCCACGGTGTTAGCACAGATCATTTAGAGTGGATGTCCGACACAAATTATTAGTATTAAAGAGGGAGGTGAGGATTGTAATTTTTAAAAAGATCACAGATATTCAATTTTTGGTGATTAAAATATTTTTTTTTTTTTGTCTAAGCATATGGAGGGAATCTTTTACTAAAGATTTTTGAGGCACACAGCAAGTTTTCAAAGGGTTTCAAGGCAAATTAATAGCAAAAAACCCCATTCTATCTTTCAAGACTAGCAATGAGAAAAAGAGATTAAATACAGTTCTTACCCTTGAAGAACCAGCTCAAATGTCATTTTTCTTCTAAATAGATTTTCTTGACTTGCTCCCAGCATCACCACTGACATAGTAATTAAATTTTGTCTGTTAGCACAGTGTCCGAACATCTCCTTTAAAACACCTTTATTGAGATATAATTCACATGCCAGACCATTCACTGAACTAAAGTGTACGTACAATTCAATGGTTTTTAGTATATTCGCAGATATGTGCAACCATCACCACAATCAATATTAGAACATTTTCATCTCATTCCTATCCTTCCATCCTCCCCAGCTCTAAGGAACCAGTAATCAACTTTCTGTCTCTATGGATCTCCCTATTCTGGACTTTTATATGAATGGAATCATATAATATGTGGTCTTTTGTGACTGGCTTTCTTTCATCTTCTTTCTTTCTTCTTTCTTTAGATTTTTTGCCCATTTTTTAATTGGGTTATTTGTCCTTTTATTACTCAGTTGTAAATGTCCTTTATACATTCTAGATACAATTCACTTAGCAGATATATGATTTGCAAATACTTTATTGCATTCTGTGTATTGTTTTTTCATTTTCTTGATGACACTCTTTGAAGTACAAGTTTTAAATATTGATCAAATCCAATTTATTTATTTTTTCTTTTGTTGCTCATACATTTGTTATCATAGCTAAGAATCCTTTGCCATGTCAAGAGTCATGCAGGTTTGTCCCTGTGCTTTCTTCTAAGAGTTTTAAAGCTTTAGTTCTTACATGTAGGTATTCCATCTAGTTTGAACTAACTTTTCTTCATGAAATGCACTTCATTCTTTTGTGTCTTGATATCCATTTGTCCCAGCACTATTTGTTGAAAAGACTGTTCCTTCTCATTGAATAGTCTTGGTAACTTGATGATTATCAGTTGACTTTAGATGTATAGGTTTATGTCTGGAGTCTCAATTTATTCCTGTTAAGCTATATGTCTATCCTTTGCCAGTAACACACTGTCTTCATTACATTATTTTGTAGTAAGTTTTGAAATTAGGATGTGTGAATTCTCCTATTTGTTCTTCTTTTTTCCAGAATTATTTGGGTATTCTGGGTTCCTTTCAATTCAGTATGAATTTCAGAATCATATTTTCAATTTTTATAATGAAGTCAGCTGAAATTCTGATAGGAATTATGTTGAATCTGTAGATCGGTTTAGGGAGTAATGCCATCTTCACAGTGTACAATCTTCTGATACGTAAACATGGGATGCTTTCCATTTCTTTGGATCATCTTTAATTTCTTTCAAAAATGTTTTGTAGTTTTCAGAGTACGTTTTGCACTTTTTGATAAATTTATTTCTAAGTATGGTATTTTTTTGATGCTATTGTGGATGGAATTGTCTTCTTCCTTTCATTTTCAGATGGAAAATGAAGTCACCTGGGTCTTTGTTTTCTTTATGGATAGTTTTTTGAAAACTAATTCAATCTCTACACTCGCTATAATTTTACTCAAATTGTCTATTTCTTCCTAAATTAGTTTAGGTAGTTTGTGTCTTTCGAGGAATTTGTCATTTCATCTAAGTTATCAATTTGTTAGCATACAATTGTTCACAATATTTCTTTTAATCATTTTTTATTTCTGTAAGATTGGTAATAATGTCCCCTCTTAATGTCTTGAGCCTCTTTTTTTCTTGGTCAAGCTAGCTAAACATTTGCCAATTTATGTTTACAATTGTTGTATCTTTCTGATGAATTGGCTTCTTTCCATTATAAAATGTCCCTTTTTATCTGTAGTAACATTTTCTATTTTAATATCTCTTTTGTCTAACTTAGTATTTCCTATGGTTGCTATTTGCATGATCTATCATTTTTCTATCCTTTAACTTTCAATCCATTTGTGTCTTTGAATCTAAAGTGTATCTTCTGTAGACATGTCACTGGATCATGTCTTTCATTTGCTTGCTTTTAATCCAGTCTGACAATCTCTGCCTTTTGATTGGATTGTTTAACCTACTCACATTTAATATTATTGATATAGTTGAATATACATGTTTCATTGTACTTTTTATTTTCTGTATGTCTCATGTCTTTTTTTTGTTCCTCTATTCCTACTTTACTGATTTCTTTTTCACTAAGTGAATATTTTTTAATGTAACATGTTAATTCCTTTAATGATTTTTTACTATGTTTTTGAATTATTATTTAGTGGTTGCTCTAGAGTTACTATATACATATTAACTCATCAGAATCAGTTTCAGATTTAAACTAGCTTAATTACAGCAATACAGAGAAATACTACTCCTATATAGCTCATTCCTTTTCCTCCTTTCTGTAATATTTTTGTTATATGTATTATAATTATTAATGTTCCAAAACCAACTACGTTGTTACAACTATTACTTTACCACCTATAATCACTTTATCAGCCCAATACATCTTTGCTCCCACTGCCTCCTTTGTGCTATTTTTGGCAAATATATTACAGATTTATTACATTTTTATATGTTATAGGTCTAACAAGACTGCACTAAGGCCAATTTACTAAGGCCAGTTGGGAGCCAGAGGATCTTTTCAACCTGGAAAGTGAGCAGTCTAAGGGCAAGAGTGAGCTTGTTGTTGTTATGTATAGAGATTTGTAGCTTAGTAAATGTTTTGGCTACTTTACTATTGACCATCACTATTTCTCTTTCACCTAATGGAGAAATTGACCACTAACCTTGTAAGGCTGTAGTTTTCATTATGTATTATAAATGTGTGATTAATGGAAAGAGATAGCTCTATTGGCAAAGCTGTATGAGTTCAATATAGTCCCATGGCTAGTAATTTTCTGACCTGGCTCAGTCTCTTAAAACTCCAAGCATAGGGTAGAGAGCTGGCTTTCCCTGTCCTTTCTATGTAAGTTGAACCTCAGCATTTATGGAGATAAACTTCCAAACTCCCTATTTGATTTTTCTTCTGACTTTCCTTCTTGTCAGCCAGTGTGTTTTCTGTCATTTCCTTCTCCAGACTGATTGGATGACTTTCAATCCTATCTTTCTCTCTGCTGTGGTCTCTCCACAGATTCCTAGCTGTTTAAACACCCCCTTTGTTTTGCAGGGCTGCACAAATTACCTCATCTAATTATTGCACTTATAGACATCCCAAGGGCAGGAATACTTGCAAACAGTCATTAAAGACATGAGGTTTGGAGCTAGGAACAGGGCAAAAATTGGCAAATGAAGTATTACATCATGAGGTGTACTTTAGTATAAGATGTCTAAAATGTAACCTCTTACCTAATAGGTGAAGTTGTGATCTGGTCTTCCATGACTATCTGCCTTGATTCTAACAAAATATCACATCATCAATATTTGTACTCATTTTTACTAAAATAGGTTATATTTTATTATCTCAGAAGCATACTAGCTAATGGAACTCTGAAGTAACTTTCTTCTGCTCTACAATCAAGCACTGAAATGTCTGGAAGGAAGTGAAACTATTAAATTCTGGTGGCATTCCCAGATGAAAGCGTCACAAATCCAAACACTGAGTGACTCAGTCCACCCACTGGTGTGGCTTTTATCTCTGGTCCTCAGCAGGTATCAGATCTGTATCCCAGCGAGCAGGTTGCAGACTGCCCGGCTTACAGGCCTTCTGCCTCGGCTTTCTTAAAACTGCAGACCCACTTTGATTTTGTTTGTTTGTTTGTTTTTTGCGGTACACGGGCCTCTCAACTGTTGTGGCCTCTCCCGCTGCGGAGTACAGGCTCTGGACGTGCAGGCTCAGCGGTCATGACTCACGGGCCCAGCCGCTCCGCGGCATGTGGGATCTTCCCGGACCGGGGCACAAACCCGTGTCCCCTACATCGGCAGGCGGACTCTCAACCACTGCGCCACCAGGGAAGCCCTGATTTTTATATCTTTTTATTGAACTGAAGTCACCAATAGATGACAAAATGTCTATCTAACACTGGGCATTATTTCTGCCTGTAGCTCATCCTTTTATTTAGATTCAGCATCTTGGTCACTGATACATAAGTGAACACAAACTGGGATCTTGCTATATTCCTTAAGACTTGTTTTAGTTCAGGCTGCATCAGCAGAATACCATGGACTGGGTGACTTACACAGCAAACATTAGTGGAAGTGCAAGAGTTCTGGAGTCTGGAAGGCTGAGATCAGGGTGCCAGCATGATTGGGTTCTTGGTGAAACTCCTCTTCCTAGTTTACAGATGGGCACCTTCTTGCTGTGTCCTCACATGATGGAGACTGAGAGCATTGGTCTCTTCAGTCTCTTATAAAGGTACCGATCCCATCATGGGGACTTCATTCTCATGACCTCCTCTAAACTTAATTACCTCCTAAAGCCTTCATCACATTCAAATATGATTGGGGATTAGGGCTTCAACATATGGATTTCGGGCAGACACAGACATTCATTCAATAACAGGACTTGATTATTGTTACTTGTTATTCTTCACTTCTCTGTTGTGGAGGAGCTGCCACTGTGCCTTGTTATTTTAATTATGCATATAAGCCCTGTACTATAAATATCTCCCATTCTATGGGTTGCCTTTTCACTCTATTAATGACATCATTCTGATTTTCCTTTGGTTCTTTGAATAGCTGGCTTCTGTAAATCTTGTGGGTCTCACCTCAGATATAAAGTCCTCAGCAAGATCTTCTTTAATCACATTCTTTAGAATTACATCAATGAAACATTTTAAGCAGAGGCACGTCGTGATAGGATTTACATTTTTAGAAGATCAATCATGCTGCTGTGTAGATGACAGATATGAGAGACCAGTTAACATGCTCTTGAGAAATTCCCGAGTACATCTTGGTTGCCCTCGGTTTAAGACGGTGGCAGCAGAGGGGAAAGTAGTAGATGAAGCCTGAGATATATTTAACAGTGAAATCTGGGATTTGGTGAATTGAATGTGAGAGACTGAGAGAGACAGTGGTAGCATGTTTGCGTCTCAGGTTTCTGGTTTAAGTATTTGGGTGGATGAGTGCACCATTTAAAGCCAAATTCTTATCTTGCCCCTCCCTGTTCAACATTTTTCAATACTTCCCCAAACCCTTCAGGATAAAGTGTAAATATCTTAAATTAGTTTTCAAAATGTTTCAACAGTTACTTGTTCACATCTTATTCTCATCTCTGGTCACTCACCCAACAAGGTTCTTTCATTTACTCACTGCAAATGACTTGGTGTGCATATGCATTCTGGCCAGTTAGAAAACCTTGGTTTTCCTTACACTTCTTATGCTATTTCCCCCCATGCCTTTTCTTTTTGCCTAGACTATCCTTCATTCTTTATTTAGCTAACTCTCTTTGAATTTAAAGGCTCAGATCAACTGTTCCCTCCTCTGGGAAGAAGATGTTTCCTGTATAGTTTAGGTAGTGGCACACTTTGACATTCCGCTCTATAATTGTAGCGTAATTACTGTTTTATTGGTTTGCTTTTCAATTAGCCTTCAAGTTTCATAAAGTCAGAAAATAGATTTCATTTGTACTTGTATCATTAGGACTTAGCATACAATAGGTGTTCACTACAATATATAACTGAATAAATGACTAAATGGACAGATGAATAAATTATTATTGATTCGAAGGATAGAGAAAGATTTCATGGAATAATTGCCTGGAATTTTGCCTTTGAATTAGACTCTTCACTCTTAAGCAGGGATAGGATTGACACAGGCATAAATCCTGGCACAGATCAAGTACCAAGTATATGTGTCCGAGTTTCTGTGTGAATAAATGGTAAGTGAGAAGGCAGGGATTCCAGGCAGACAGAAGAGTTGGGGTAGCAGTAACATGGTACTGGATGTGTTTGGCTAATTGTGAGGGGTCCACTTTTTTGGCTGACCCTCGGGGTGATTGAAGGGGATAGTGGAAACCCAGAGGGCCTCAAGTGGCAGGTGCAGCATTTTGGTTTGTGGTCTGTTAACTGGAGGAGTTATGGCACTGTCGAAATTGCTGAAGTTGGGATTAACATATACACACTACCATGTATAAAATAGATAACCCGCAAAGACCTATTGTATAGTATAGGGAACTCTACTCAATATATTTTTTGTTTGTTTGTTTGTTTTCTTATTTTATTAGCATATAGTTGATTTACAATGTTGTGTTAGTTTCAGGTATACAGCAAAGTGATTCAGTTATACGTCTACATACATTCATTCTTCTTCAGATTCTTTTCTCATATAGGTTATCACAGAATATTGAGTAGAGTTCCCTGTGCTATACAGTAGGTCCTTGTTGGTTGTCTATCTTATATATAGTAGTTTGTAATACTCAATATTTTGTAATAACCTATAAGGGAAGAGAATCTGAAGAATATAGACATATATATGTATATATATATATACATATATAGGTATATATATATATAACTGAATTGCAGTGCTATACACCTGAATCTAACACAATATTGTAAATCAATTATACTTCATTAAAAATTTTTATTGAAAAATTAAAAATTTAAAACATAAAAAGGAATGATATTACCAACACCAAAAAATAATTGCTGTTTTTATAAGACTTCAGTTTCCTACTTGATAAGATTTGATGATAACAGGATACTAGAACAGTCATAGAAGCAAATGTTTACAGAGACAGGTTGGTGTATTCTCATTTGGCACCCAATGGAAGAAAATACTTAATGCCTTTTTTGTTCCTAAAGGGACACCTTACATTCTAAGTCAACTATTGAATTTAATATGTTAGAGGAGAAGAAGGAAAAGACAGAGAGGTGTAGTATGTGTAATCAGTGGTCAGAATGAAGTGCTGGGGCTTCAGCTAGTTTGAAAATTGATTTGCCATGCTAACATGATTGCTGGCATTTTAAATTCTGTCCAGAGCATTGGAAAGCAGAATTATTGTACTTAACATAACAGATTGCCTCTAAGAGGTCTCTTAAATAATTCTAATAATCCTATATAACAGGTATATTTAATTCGTTTGCTGTCTTTATTGTTAAAATATTTGATTATTTGTGTTATACATCCTTGTATTTCAGATTATGTGATCTGGTGCTTTGAAGTCATTACTGGAAACCTGGCTCTAACTGAGCTGGCCGTATCCAGGAAGATGATCTAAATCCATCTCATTGTCTCTCTCTTCGAAGGGCTTGATTCTCCTATTCTGTGTCATTTGTAAATGACAGGCTCTCTTGCCTCCTCTTCTTTCCAAACTCATGTCCCATGACCTGCAAGAAACGTTTTGTTATTATTATTATTTGCAAGGAGAATGTTCAAGCTTCTACTTAGGAGACCTCGAACAAAAGAATAGAAAGCCTGAAGTGGTCTCAAATTCCTTCTGGGCACCAAGGCCTCCAGCCCATCATAGGTGCCCAATGATACTCTTTGCCTTTATGTGACATACGAGGACCTCACTCCAGGGTGGGGGCAGAACATTATACTTATTACAGAATTTAGTTCTATACCTCACTAAAAAAATAAGCAAGACAAAACAGTATTCAATTATTTTTGCTTTCTATTGGGACTATAGATTTTCCTTTTGAAGTGGATTCGAATATTCCTGACTTCAGAATCTGAGCCTATTATGCACTTTGTAATCTATTTATAATACCTAACATAGTGTTCTATTCTGAAATAAATGAATTCCTAAAGGAAGAAATAACTTCCTAAGGGAATATTACTTCCCTTAATTCACTCAGATTTTGCTCTTATCCAAATTATTTGTCACCAGACCCTGACTATAAAAAAAATCAGTGCTTAAAAAGCTTTACTAATTATAATACTGCATCATTTAAAGTCTTTTTTTTTTTTTTTTTTTTTGCGGTACGCCGGCCTCTCACTGTTGTGGCCTCTCCCGTTGCGGAGCACAGGCTCCGGACGCGCAGGCTCAGCAGCCATGGCTCACGGGCCCAGCCGCTCCGCGGCACGTGAGATCCTCCCGGACCGGGGCACGAACCCGCGTCCCCTGCATCGGCAGGTGGACTCTCAACCACTGCGCCACCAGGGAAGCCCTAAAGTCTATTTTAACTTCCTATACAGACAGCCTCATTAAGCACAATTATGTCCATGGGCTTATCTCTATAGAACAGGCAGAGACATTAATGCTAAAATAAAGCACAAGGAAGAAGGGGGTTTTTTATTTTTTTGACATAAGTTTTGTTGAGTTATATTAGGCAGAGCTTGAAGAGATGAACTGAAATAAGAGTAAGCAATTTCAAGGCATTTTGACTGCAATTGTTGGACAACTGAGTGGAGAGAAAACACTGGAATGCCTTATTACCATTCTCTCTCAACAGCCTAGTTGGACCCCAGGGAATATTTTTTCGGGGGGAGGGTGATTTAAAGGCAGTGACGAATGAGCAGGCTAGCTGGGATCAGATTGAGTAGGGCCAGTAAGGTTGGTACTAACTTGGGGGAATTGAGTGGTGACGATGAGGCTGAAAATGTAGGAAAGCATTTCTCCAAACACACCTGGCATTGGTCCCAAAGAAAAATCAAGAGACTTTAAAAAAATTGCGGGTTACTAAACATTTCTTAGGAACTAACCATGTCTGGAGGCTCATTACACCCGTCTAAGCCCATCAGTTATTATATATGTCATCTAAGCTATTCATTAACACAGGAAAAATGCAATGGTAAGTATTTAGAAAAATGCACAGATGTTACATGAAGATGTATGTTTTTCCCAACCAGAGATTATATTATTTAAGATACGTTAGAACTATCTACAAGCTACTTTAATGAGATGGCTTTCTGAATGAAACAAGTTCAGTAAATCACTCAGCTTTTCTTCAGTCTTTTCCTCCTGCTTGTAAAATTTTAACCACGGTGGAGGGAGAAAATCTCTGGTCCAAAAAACAACACATTTCTTATCCACAGGTACAGGTAAATGGAAACTACAGCTCTTCAATGACAGCATTAGTCATTGTGATTTTTAAAAATTTGTTACAGAGTCAAATAACGTGGTAAGCGTCATAAAATGCTTCAGCGTATTCCTGTGCTTGTGCATTTGCTCTAAGGACATAAAGAGGCAAATCTTAAAGCAATGTGTTCTGGTCAAGAAACAGCTGGCAATGGCAGCAACCTGACATGGAGCCATCAAGAACTGAAGGTGTATTTTTTTATTTTTTTGCGGTACGTGGGCCTCTCACTGCTGCGGCCTCTCCCGTTGCGGAGCACAGGCTCCGGACGCGCAAGCTCAGCGGCCATGGCTCACGGGCCCAGCCGCTCCGAGGCACGTGGGATCTTCCCGGCCCGGGGCACGAACACGCGTCCCCTGCAGCGTCAGGCGGACTCTCAATCACTGCGCCACCAGGGAAGCCCTGAAGGTTTATTTTGAATGAGAGGTGTTGTCCACCTGTGAGACTGAGTGATGGCAGCCGAGAATAAGGGCAAACAGAATCAATAGTGAGTCCAGGTATGAAGTTATTGGGAATCTATCTTGTGTTCCATCTTTTTCTGCTGCCGTGTTCACACTACATCCACAGACTGCAATTCTGTCTGTGGAGGAGGAAGAAAGTTCTTCAGTTTATTCTTATTCTTAATAACAACTTCTGAGCTGTCATGATTTGGAATTATAATGATAAAAATGGCTCTTTCAGATAAAAGAAGCAATATATTCCAAAGTCGAATTATGTATTGGACAAGTAAGAATGTGTCATCATTAGTCTTTAATATGCTTTGCCTCTACAGTTTGCCATCAGTTTTTATATTAGTTGTTCTCCCTTTTCTGTAGTTGTATGGCTTTGAGCCAAGTCATTTCATCCTTCCTGGTCCCTACCAAGGCTACAATTTTATTGCTATAGACCATAGGAACTGCTCAATTAATTATTTGTTGTTGAACAACCTAAAATTGCAACATTTTCTATTTGGACGCCACTTTAAGAATTTGCGTAGGGAGGGTGGGAGAGAGGGAGACACAAGAGGGAAGAGATATGGGAACATATGTATATGTATAACTGATTCACTTTGTTATAAAGCAGAAACTAACACACCATTGTAAAGCAATTATACTCCAATAAAGATGTAAAAAAAAAAGAATTTGCAAATACTTTAGCATACATTATTTAATTAAACTTCACTGTGACACAAAGATAATATTGTCAAAAATATGTGTTTTTTTTTTTTTTTTTGCAGTACGCGGGCCTCTCACTGCTGTGGCCTCTCTCGCTGCGGAGCACAGCTCCGGCTGCGCAGGCTCAGCGGCCATGGCTCACCGGCCCAGCCGCCCCGCGGCACGTGGGATCTTCCCGGACCGGGGCACGAACCCGTGTCCCCTGCATTGACAGGCGGACTCTCAACCACTGCGCCACCAGGGAAGCCCAAAAATATGTGTTTTTTAAGCCTCATTATTTTATAGTCATACTCCATGTATCATACACACATATCACAGACACAGAGAAAGACAGACACATACCTATGTAAGCAATATTCCCCAAACTTATGCTTTGTGCTTTGTTTTAGGATTTCCTTATCAATAAAGTTAAAAAGAAATAGAAACCCTCCTCCTAGTTATATTACAAAAAAGACCATTTAATGATTCAGAAATCTTTCCCCTTTCCTTTTTTTGGGGGATTCCTATAATTATGTAAGGCACTGATTGGGCCAGCTACCACATGGAATATGAATATGAATAAGATGAAATTCTTCACTTCAATGAGATTAAAAGTCATTTGCTTTCTTCACCCAATCCTTCCCAACCAGCACTCTCACTAGACAATTTCAGTTGAAAAGAAGGCACTTATTTTAGAACCTGGGGAGGCAAGCTGGAGCCTGGGCAGACTTTACACTTGTTGGAACTGTTCTGACAGTGCTTAGATGTACAACACTCTTTTTCATCTGGTTGCCTTTATAATGCAAAGGGTAGAGGCAAATGATTCAGAGCACAATCAGTGGGTCCAGTATTGAAATACTCCTCTTAATGACAATACCAGCTTCCTTTATTTGTTCATGGATCACTTGACAAATGAGAAAGAACAGCAGACCTTCAAGGACCTAGAGAGCTGGCTCCCGATTCATTACCAAGGGAGGGTGTTAAAATGCATAGAAATGTTAAATCTCTACGAAAAAAAATCAATGAATGACACATCTAGTTGCAGTTCATTTGACCTTGATTTAAAAATCACTTGCAATCTTAAAAAAGAATGGTTCTGAAGTATAAAAAGTATTTGAGTTTCACCTGCTGAATGTTAATGCATTTGAAATACCGGAGGGGAAGCTGTCAAAAGGAAGAAGAATATCTGTATCACCACCCACACTCTCTCAAACAAAAATTATAATGTAGTTGTACGGAAGTACATTCTGTGTAACACGGATTTTGTTAAAATGTGTGTGTGTGATCCTATAGGCTTAAAAAGCGTCAGGTCTGACCATGAGACAAAATAATAATACCACTAGTTGGTATTCATACAGCATTTTTCTATTGAGGACCCTAAAGCGTTTTATGGGCATAACTCCATCTTCTTGTGTTGTTATTTGGAATCTTAGCCAGAATGCTTTAGCATATCGAGCAAGCTGGAAAATGGTCAAGCCTCCCTGTAGATGAAGTTTTTAGGGATTTAATTTCTTGTTGCAAACCTGGGAGACAAGAGGGTAATGATCGCTAAACCTAGGCAACTCACGCACCTGGGTGATGTCTCCGTGGAGTGTTGCTACACATGGTATGTAGGACATCATTTAAGCCCCAGCCCCAGCAATGCTACGCTCCATTTAATACTCTGCCAAGTAACAAATTAAAAGGCACAACTTTAACTCAATCACTTTTTTGAAAGGTCTTTACTTCAAACTGTCTTTACTGAGAAGTGAGGATTTATTCCAAAAATGAAAATCTGACGAAGAGGCTATATAAGACTTTCTAGTGTTACAGAAACAGTCTATAAAATTATTTTTCTAGTTAAAGCATTTATATTTCACATCAAGATTGTTATTTTAAGGTTAAGATTTTTATTAAGGTTAAGATATTTATTAAAGAACCACTGGGTCCTTACGATATGAGGATTTATCCAAGATAAAGCATATCGTTGCCATGGAGATCAGTAAATAGTCTTGATCTGGAATACTAGTTCCCACTGCCAAGACATGGGTAGAAGAAGGTGGTTCCCACAGACTCTGTTTTCTCTAGACTAAAAATACAGTATGATTTCTATTAAAGGTCAATTAAAAAAATTTCTTGGTGGTTTAGCCTAAAGGAAACATACCCTATCATTTTCAGAACAATTAAGCAGTGAGCTCACGATCCACTATTTTGAGATTATATTTGTAGGCAATATTAATTATGCTCACACTATGTCATGTCAAAGGTGGTGTAGCAACTGCAGTTTTTTTTAGTGCTGTTTCATATGGTCTTAAAAAAATAAATAGTTTATAGAGATACATACATTACAGACATAAATTACTTCCTTTTAAGGTTGCCAGTTTAAGCTTAGCACATTGAAGTTAACTTTAAAAAGTTGGGTTGGTTTGCAAAATATTGCTCCAGATGGTTGTGATGAACATGAATTCTATCAAGATTGTTTTTGTGCCCTCTAGTCAAGAAAGCGAAAGCCTTGCAATTTTTCCTGAAGTTTATTATTAAATAATATGTCAACATAAATTTAATTAACATATATATTATATATGAGGCTAT
Source organism: Leucopleurus acutus (assembly GCF_964270905.1). Taxonomy (NCBI): domain Eukaryota; kingdom Metazoa; phylum Chordata; class Mammalia; order Artiodactyla; family Delphinidae; genus Leucopleurus; species Leucopleurus acutus. The sequence continues at coordinate 59,848,118 of NC_139154.1, forward strand.
AGAATTTGCAAAGTGATTTTACCACGAATCATTTTGCCTGAGGTACTTCACATTGCTGTACGCGGTGCGGCCCTTTCACTGTTGTGGCCTCTCCCGTTGCGGAGCACAGGCTCCGGTCGCGCAGGCTCAGAGGCCATGGCTCACGGACCAAACCACTCCGCGGCACGTGGGGTCCTCTCAGTCCGGGGTACGAACCGGTGTCCCCCAGCATCGGCAGGCGGACTCCCAACTACTGCGCCACCACGGAAGCCCAAGGGTAGGTTCTTTATACAGAGTATTTGTTCGCCTGTTTCCAGTTTTTTTTTTTTTTTGCGGTATGCGGGCCTCTCGCCGCTGTGGCCCCTCCCGCCGTGGAGCACAGGCACCGGACGCGCAGGCTCAGCGGCCATGGCTCACGGGCCCAGCCGCTCCACAGCACGTGGGGTCCTCTCAGTCCGGGGTACGAACCCGTGTCCCCCAGCATCGGCAGGCGGACTCTCAACTACTGCGCCACCACGGAAGCCCAAGGGTAGGTTCTTTATATAGTTCGGCTGTTTCCAGTTTTGTTTTTTTTTTTTTGCGGTATGCGGGCCTCTCACCGCTGGGGCCCCTCCCGCCGTGGAGCACAGGCACCGGACGCGCAGGCTCAGCGGCCATGGCTCACGGGCCCAGCCGCTCCGCGGCACGTGGGGTCCTCTCGGACCGGGGTACGAACCCGCGTCCCTTACATCGGCAGGCGGACTCTCAACCACTGCGCTACCAGGGAAGCCCAAGGGTAGGTTCTTTATACAGAGTATTTGTTCAGCTGTTTCCAGTTTCTTTTTTTTTTTTTTTTTTTGCGGTACACGGGCCTCTCACTGCTGTGGCCTCTTCCGTTGCGAAGCACAGGCTCCGGACGCGCAGGCTCAGCGGCCATGGCTCACGGGCCCAGCCGCTCCGCGGCATGTGGGATCTCCCCGGACCGGGGCACGAACCCGTGTCCCCTGCATCGGCAGGCGGACTCTCAACCACTGCGCCACCAGGGAAGCCCATGTTTCCAGTTTTAAATGAGTGTAATTCATCAAGGGATCAACGCTTACTAAAGAACTAAAGTATATGCATATTGATGCACTCTGCTTGTAGTTCTAAAGTACGCGCTTTCCTCTGCTGAAACATCACTTTTTTAATGCAGGCTCATCCCTCCCTGAACATCATTTGTAAAATCTGTAACTCGACTTGATAAGGAACTCATTTTTCTCACCTGCCCTCCAGGAGAGACGTCTGCTGGTTCCTGCTAGCCAGGTCCCCAGAGTTAAATGTTTCATGTCTCTATCGGCTTCCTTATCATCTTACCCTTCATTCCTATGAGCCACCTCCATGACTTTCCACAGTTTTAATTCTCTCCTTAAATTATAGAGTTCGCTTCTTATGTTTGCAACCAGAGAATCCTGCTTGCTACAGAAGAGTAAAAAGAAAGTGTTTTAATTAGTGCTTTCTCCCCATTTGAGCAGTACTGTAAAATAACCCAATATTTTTGTCATCAAGCATTATTTATTACAGCAATATTATACTTTTCTTAAATTCCTAACATTCGCTTACTGAGATATTGTAACTTTTGCTTGACTCTCACAATGTTTTTCCTCCCCTGTTTTAGGGGGAGGGGCCCCAAATGAAATGTACCTGTTTACCAAAGCTCCCTAAAATCTTTATTGTTTGGAGCTGTGGCTCCCAAACTGTATTAGACTCAGCTGGGTTTCAGACTCACTCATTTGGACAGTGCACCACTTAAGAGTCTCATTTAGGAGACAGAGAAGCTGAAGTTTTGGTTGCCTAGGTAATTCTCTAGGTCAAGGACAAAATTGTGTCTCCTTTAAACCAGTCTAAGAATCTGTTTGCTCTGCTAATTGAACTACTCCAATCACATCCATACTGTCCCTGACCCGCAGTGAGGCAGGTAAGAAATCCATTCCGCAGTGGCGGGTGAGCCTCCTGCATGCCACCCACAAGTCTTAGCATAACAGACACTACTTGGCAAAGGTAAGTGTACCAAAGTGAAAGCCATGTTCTTGGTGAGTTCATTTATTCCTCCCAGAGCATTAGTATTTCCCCCTCAAAGATCATCATTACGTGACTGTGAAGAGATGCTTTCCAAACTCTTGAAATCACGAGGAGTAAAGACTAGTGGGGGAAGTGTGACAGTGGGTGGCTCTCACCCCCACTGCCCCTAGCGGTTAAAGCTCAGTTGATGTCTTGTCTTCCCCAATTTTGTATATTTACAAAAAACCCAGTTCCCGGGAAGCCTATGTTCAGTTCAGGGACAGAAGATAAACGCAAGCATCATCATATCCACTCTTTATCCCTTCTTCTTAACATGTTAAAGAAGGAATGATGAGAACTTAGAGAAAACAGTTACGTTGAAAACTTACTCTCTCGAATCCAGTCTGCTTCCCCTCCTGTGTCCCTGTGTCAGCCATGATCACAACCATTTGCACAATGACCCAGGTTGGGAACCAAGCTTTCCAGCTGGTTTCGGTGCCTCCTATCTCCTCTCTACATTGCATCCAATATGATATATATTTTTTCGATGGACATTTAGGTTGCTTCCATGACCTGGCTATTGTAAATTGTGCTGCCATGAACATTGGGGTGCATGTATCTTTTTGAATTAGAGTTTTCATATCTTCCAGATATATGCCCAGGAGTGGGATTTCTGGTTCATATGGCAACTCTATGTTTAGTTTTTTGAAGAACCTCCATACTGTTCTCCATAATGGCTGCACCAATCTACATTCTCACCAACAGTGTAGGACGGTTCCCTTTTCTCCACACCTTCTCCAGCGTTTATTATTTGTAGACTTTTTGATGATGGCCATTCTGACTGGTGATACCTCATTGTAGTTTTGATTTGCATTTCTCTAATAATTAGTGATGTTGAGCATATTTTCATGTGGCTGTTGGCCATCTGTATGTCTTCTTTGGAGAAATGTCTATTTAGGTCTTCTGCCCATTTTCTGATTTTTTTTTTTTTGACACTGAGCTGTATAAATTGTTCGTATATTTTGGAAATTAAGCCCTTGTCAGTCGCATCGTTTGCAAATATTTTCTCCCATTCCATAGGTTGTCTTTTCATTTTGTTTATGGTTTCCTTTTCTGTGCAAAAGCTTTTAGGTTTAATTAGGTCCCATTTATTTATTTTTGTTTTTATTTCCATTACTCTAGGAGACAGGTCCAAAAAAATATTGCTGCAGTTTATGTCAAAGTGTGTTCTGCCTATGTTTTCATCTAGGAGTTTTATAGTATCTGGTCTTACATTTAGGTCTTTAATCCATTTTGAGTTTATTTTTGTATATGGTGTTAGAGAATGTTCTAATTTCATTCTTTTACATGTAGCTGTCCAGTTTTCCCAGCACCACTTATTGAAGAGGCTGTCTTTTCTCCTTTGTACAATATGATCTTTACTAAGCTTGGATCTGATTTTATCACCCTGCTGATTTAAATCTTTCTGTGGCTTCTCAGCGCTTTGTGGTTACTCTCAAATTCCCCAGCTTGCTATACAAGTTCCTTCCTGATTTGACACCTGCCTGCTTCTTTCAATTCATCTTGCAACCCTGTCTCCCAAGCGCCTTTCGCTCCGGTCGTATTAAACTATTTGCTTCTGTCCACAAGGATTTCACACAGATAGATGTCATTCGCTCTACTTAAAAACCTTCTTGATATTTTTTTTGCTACCCATTAGATAGTCATTCTTCAAAACCAAGTTTTTGAAAAGGAACCCTTCTGATCTCTTAATGATAGAGACATGTTTTCCTCTGTGTCTCCAAATCACCCTCAGCAGCCATTTTAGCACCTGTCACATGAGATTACTTTGCTGCTTTACGGCTCTATCTTCCACTAGATGTAAAACTCTAGAAGGGGAAAGAGTATTTCCCTGTGTCTTTAATGTGCCCCAGCACCTAGTCGTGTGCATGGAATGTAGAAAGCGATCAAATTTGCTTTTGGAATTAAAGAAGAACTTTGAATGAGTCAATAAAACAAGTAGGTAGATGATGTAGACAAACATCTGAAGTCAGCCAGGAAGACAGACTTGCAAAGCACACGTTCCCACAAACAATTCCTCGTGGCTAACTACCTCCTTGTGCAATCTCACCTCCAATCTTTCCATCTTGCTGAAACCTCGTTTTTCAGGCCCAGCCCGCCCACTCTCCCTAGGACTCTAGGTGAGACTCATTTCCCTCCGTCATAAGCATCTATTGGGTATCATGTACTCTTGCTTAACCAAGCTATTTCATTTCCCTGAACCAATTAGCTCCAAATTTTCACCTCTTCTGATATGTTTTTCTCAATTAATTAGAAAAAGAAGTAAATTCCCATGAGTATTCCTATATCTAAACATGGAACTTATCAACCACTTTAACCTGAACCCTGGGCAGCTGCATTGCTTTGTTAGGCTACAGTATATAGAGGAAAGGATGAGAGCTGCATATCATATCCAGAGACCAGAGTGTGAACCTCAGTCTTCTCATTTTCATCTGCGTCATGTACGTAGAGTGTGTTACCTTTCTCTTTAAGCCTCAGGCTCTTTCAGCAAAGTTGGGGATTACAGTATCTTCCATAAGCAGTTTTGTAGTATTAAAGGATGAGATCTGCAAGGCCTTTCATCCTGCCCTAACGCATAGTAGTTTCTCTGTAGATCAATAGTAATTATGTATGTTAATATGAAGAATCTTTCCGTTGGTATCTGATACACTGAATTTCATTTCGTTTCACCCTCCTAGGTCATTAAATATTTTAAGTCAAATTAAGTAGAGTCTGTGAGACAAGAGGATCTGAGTCCTAAATAGTAAAAAGATTTTATTTCAGTTATAGTAACATTACATACATCGATGTGTGAATATTGAGGTCACTTGATTTCTTGATTGGAAAGTTTTTTATCATTACCCTTCAAATGTAGATGTGGACATAAATGTGAAAGACAGCAAAAGATCCAGGTCTGAGTGTTTTCCTGTACTGTCCTTCCCTTTTCCCATTTACTTCATGCTTTCTTGCTGTTATTTCCATGGTTCTGTCATCTCCTGTTTGAGTACTCAGTGTTCTTATTTTTGCTCATATCTGGCCCAGTTCATTATTTAGAGGGCTTTATTTAACTCACTTCTCTGGCTTACTAAATTCAATCTCCCACGGTTTTCTTAGACTTGTGTAAACCTTTTCTTCCTGTGCTGATGATTCTCCATTTGCCTCCTTAGATCCATTCTTTCCTTTCTATATCCTGCTCCATAGCCTGGGAGATCAACCTCAAGAATAGAATCACCTGGATTTTCTTGCCCTCTGGCTTTCCAATGGGCTCAGTCAATGAGAGGCACTGGAAATGGTCCTGAAGCCTGGGAGAAGAGGTAGCTTGATGTATTAGATTCCTCCTGCCGCATCAGCTCACTCGTTGACTGGCCAGAGTCCTGGCAGAGGCTGCCCTTGTTCTGGCCACAGCTTCTGTTGGACAGACCCACCTCCCTAGCTCCATCTCTATGAGGCTTCGTTAACACTTTTTGTTTCCCTTATTATTTTGTGTGTAGGTGTGAAAGAGCCTTCCTGAAATCAGAGTTCCTGGGCAACTCATGTATTCTTTTTGGTTCCTGAACCCTGCTCCAACATCTATAAAAATCCCTTCATGAAATGCTTTGCAGTTAAATCTTTCCTGCTGGGATCTGATTCAATTTCAGTATATCATCGGTGCCAGGAAAAAGATATCTGCTTGCTGGGATTTGGCTCCAGGGGCTCACAGTGGGTGAGATTACTTGTTGAGTGATGAGATTGAGGTCTATGGGAGTTAAATTACTTGCCCAAGATCACATGGCTGGTCAATGCATAGTCAGTTCTTTCAAATATTTATTGAAACCTAGAATTCGTCAGGCAGTGGAGATAAAGATAAAACATAGCCCCTGCCCTTAATGACTTGCATTTTAGTATAGGAGAGAGATATATAACCCAATATTTAAAATACAGCGAGAATAAATGCCCAGTGCTAAGATAACTGGAGTAGGAAAACCCAACTTCATCTAGGCTTTGCAGTTGAAACCAAGAGATGAGATGGGGGAAAAGCGATGGTTATTTGAATAGCGTGTAAAGCATGCCTTCAACCTGTCTTCTCTCACCATTTTTCTTGCTGCAGCTCTGGTGATTAGAGCCCAGTCCAAGCCCCATTTTTTTTCTCCTGGAGCACGGTAACAGCCTTCTGTAAAGTAGTATATGATCCCTACTGCCCGTCCTTATGTTGTGGTCCATTCCTTACACTGTGGTCAGCATAAGTTTTCAAAATGCAAATCTGAGACAATTCTCTGCTTAAAAGTGTGCAATAACTCTCAATTTTGCTTAGGATAAAGAAAAGGTATGACTAATAAGGGCTTCCATTGACTGGTTTCTGCCCCTGTCGCTGACTTTGTTTCTGACTACCCATCTCTTCTCTCTTTTTGTTTTTTTTTTAATAAATTTATTTTTGGCTGTGTTGGGTCTTCGTTGCTTCGTGCTGGGTTTCTCTATTTGCGGTGAGCAGAGGCTACTCTTCGTTGTGGTGTGTGGGCTTCTCATGGTGGTGGCTTCTCTTGTTGCAGAGCACCGGCTCTAGGCTGCAGGCTTCAGTAGTTGCCGCACGTGGTCTCAGTAGTTGTGGCTCGCGGGCTCTAGAGTGCAGACTCAGTAGTTGAAGCGCACAGGGCTTAGTTGCTCCGTGGCATGTGGGATCTTCTTAGACCAGGGATCGAACCCGTGTCCCATGCATTGGCAGGTGGATTCTCTACCACTGCACCACCAGGGAAGCCCCTCTTTTAGTTTTAACCTGTCCAGCCTTCTTTTAGTTCCTTGAAAATATTATTCTCCTCCATCACACGACTTTTGCACATTCTGTTCCCTGTCTTTAAAGGCTCCTCTGAACTTCCTGCTGTTTATCTGGTAATTTCGATCCAAACTTCAAACATTAGCTGGAAAATCACTTCCTTGAGGAGGAAACCTCGGAAAATTCCCAGGCCACACGAGGCCCCCATTATCTGCTTTCCTAACACCATACAAGTTACTTTTCGCAGCATTTATCCCAATTCTAATGAAATTAAATGCAGTCAGTTTTATATTTTTCACTCCTTGAGAATGGGTATGATTTCCATTTCTTTACCACCTTATCCCCCGCATTAGATCAAATGCTATAATGATGGTAAAACCTCAGTAATTTTTGAATGACTGTGTGAATGATTGTGAAGAAAACCTGGACTCTGAGAAAGTGTTGTACATTAGGGAAATGTGCATGTAATTTGGAGTGATGAAACGTGAGGCTGGAGAAGACTACAAAAGCCAAATCTTGAAGGGCTTAAATGCATAATAAGTTTGGACTTACTGTTAAGTGTGAAAAGTGGCCACTTTTTTTTTTTTTTCTTTTTTTTTAAGCTTGGAATCTTTCAGGTTTGTTGACTGGCTGAAGAAGGGATTGTCATAGAGAGAAGCCGGAGTCAAGCAGACTAATTAAGGGGCAAATGCATTCATCTGGCAGAGGAAAATTAAGCGCAGTTATTTTTCAAATTTGCTGCATATCTTAATCACCTGGATAGCTAATAAATCCCACAGAGGCCCAGGCTCCTTGAAGTGGGATAGGGCATAGGCCTTTGTGTTACACATTTCCCCAGGGGATTCTGATACCCATACATTTCTTTTTTTCCAGTCGATTAGTTTACTATTCCTTTTCCTTATAAGGATGGAAAAAGTTACACAAATGTCAGTAAGCATTTTGGACTTCCCAGGGCTCTCTTCCTTCCTTTTGTTTCTGGTACTGTATTGTTGGTCATCATTGGTCATATGTTTTCAGCAGCTGGGGATCAAGTGTTGATTTTCTCTCCCAAAATAATTTAACCTTTTCAAAGAAGTTTTCTGTTGTAGCCTTTCTGATTAGCCTTGTCCCTGTTTCTTCTTAGAAGCCCTTGATTTCTCCATAAAGAAAACTTAAACGTGTCATCAAACATGTATCCTTACAAAAAGTAGACTCAGTATTTTGCAAAAGAGCTTCTAGCAAGCTTAGTGAAGGTATGTGTTACCTTTCTCTGATTCTTTTACCCTACTGTATCACTGTCTTCTCTAATTCCTTTATCCCAGGCTAATCTCTGACCTCAGCCTGTCTTCACTGAGTGTCTCACTCTGCCACCTTGGGTTTTCTACTCCCACAGAGCCGTGTCTGCGGTGCTGGTGCTTTGAGAGTCCAGGTACCTCATGGAGAGGGGTAGAGAGGGAAGGGGCATAAACATATCCATTTGCATTGTCACACAAAAAAAATGCGCTCCTAAATAGGGCCTCCTATGTGCTCACTATACCACTTTGTGGTCTGGCTGGGGCAGGAACTACCATCTCCATGGTAAAGACACCAGGACTCAGAAGGGTTAAATGACTGCTTAAGGTCATGCAGTTTGGGAGCATTCCACGTTAGTTTTTGTCTGTATCTTCTGAGTGCAGCTTCAGGATTCTTTCCACTACTTCATGCCTACATCTCTATTTTGGGAATACTATCAGTAGTGCTTGAACGTGTCTTTGGGAAATCCCGTCATTCACTTAAGCACTTTGTGAGGTGCTTTGATTATGGGAAAAAAAAAAAAAAGAATCTTAAAGCTTTGCTATGATGATAACTAAGAATGTTAACAGCCTATTAAAATAAGACATAAGGATTTAGGAAGATATGTATAATCACACTGTATGTCCTCAAAAGCACAGTGATTAATACCGCTGGAAGTTTCCCCCATAGAAGACATGAGGAGAATAGTAGTGGGAGACAGCTCCTTCTGTTTCTGGGACAGGTAAGTTTTCTTCCACAAATGCAGGATAAAAGGATGATATTGTCACTGATTTTCATTCCATACAAACAGCATAGTACCGATTGTGGAGTACAAGATACTCAAATGCCTTTGAGAAGAGCAATAAAAGAGGTATGATATTGGACTTTGGATCAACGACTGAATGACATTGGATTCAGGCTGACTTGAGCTCCTTGTAGGGCTGTGGCTAAAATTAAATGAAATAAGAAAGAAAAAGTTATTACACAGTGCCTTGAACGTGTGTTAAAAACAATTTAGTAAATTGCTTTATGCTGTCAGATAAATGAGATTGTTGACCTGAAACATACTGCCATATATTTCTCCAGCAGAGATGGGTTTATTTGGGATCAGCAGAGAATTGCGGTGTGGGGTCTGCACCTATGGCAGTCCCCTCAGGGCAAGGGAAGGAGAACACTTTTATAGAGAGGAAAAGGACGTTGGGTGGGCTCTGGTAAACAAGGGGTCCATGGCTTTTCATTGACAGAGTCCTTGCCAGGAAAGGAGAGAAATCTTCTTCCTGTTGGGATCTGCTATCATCACAGGGTGTGAGAGCTCTCCCTCCGGTCTCACAACTCTACTCAATTGAGGTTTATTAATGTTTTATATTTCCCCCTTTTGATCAAGATTTTTTCTTTGAAGCTGTCTCTAATCAAGAGTCAGGTTTTTCTAGTTTCAGCATCTTTTTGTCTCTCAATGTCAAGAAGGGCATTTCCCAGGTGTAGTGCCTCAGAAAGTGCACAAACTGGAAACCTGTTAAAGTCACAATCTAGTAACAAAGAGGGAGAAGTTTAAGGCACTTTTTATCTAATGTCCATATGTTATCAAGATCAGAAGACATTGGAGATCATCTGAAGCATTATGTCATCTTCAAAAGTTTGGTGACAAACTTCCAACAGGCCTGTGTCTGAATATTTTTCCAAATCTGTTTCAGTTTCAGGAAAATTGTGTGTTCAAGTCACTAGATGATGTGCAGGCCCAGTCAGGGTTTGGTGCTTTCTTTAAGTGTGTCACGTGAATCCAAGAGTTTATTCCTTGGAATTTGGCAACAAAAGCCTTGGTTAGCAATACTTGATAGGAGCCTTTTCAGTGAGGTTACAGAGAGTTCTTCTGGAGGTATCTTTTCCAATGGATGACATTCCTGTTTGTAAGCTCGGATCTTAACAAACAGCACCGCGAAAGAGAGGAAAGCTTCAAGTGAGTTTATTAGGGAGCGCTCCCGGGCGAGGTTCACTGGTCTGAGAGAAAGGGGCCAGAGGAGTCGCACCTGGGCGAGGGTTGGGCAAGATTTTATAGGGGAAGAAGGGAAAGGGGTGTGGTGAATCCGGGAGGGCGCAGGGTATTCCTTATTTGGTGGTCTCTTCGGGTATCGTGGCAATATCTGGTGCTGGTTGCATCAGTCTTGGGACCATTAGTCCCGCCCCTGGAAAGGCGGGAAGGCTGGGCCCGGGTGGAAAGTCCCCAGGTCAGTTTCTGGAACTGGGTGGTCTGGAGAGTTTCAGTCTGATGCAACCTGTGAATCTGATTGTGTTCCCCTGCCTCGGGCCAGTTGGCCTTACACTGTTTAGTGATTTTCATCCAATGCTGGGCCTTGCCTTTGCTAACTAGCACATGAACTAGCTGATATAAATTAGAGAAACCACATTGATAAGTTTGAAGGACTATATTAAATTCCTCAGAAAATCTGTGAGGATCTTCAGTTTGGGAAAATCTTTGACTACGGATCACAGTTCAACTTTTAGTTTAGGGAGACTATGAAATTAGTGTTTAGCCTCTATATCCTCAGATGCCTTAACTTTAAAGAGACAGGTTCTGAAAAATTCAGAGTTAAAGAGTGGGGAAGAGTTTCAGAGGAAAGGGAAAGTTTGGTGGGAGAATTAGTATGGGGGGATTGAGGGTATAGTGGAAGCTTAGGCTGCTTAGAAGGGAAGGAAGAAGATGGCGCAGGAGGTGGAGCGTGAAACAAAGAAGCCAAGAAAGGAGAGCCTGAGGCTTTGATTTTATCTTTATTTAACTGTTTGTTTGCTTCAGTTAATCTTGACATCTTGTTTTGTAGAGAGGCAATTTTAGACTCCTGAAAACATTGGGAAGCCTCAAATTACAAATGGAAATAACCATTCTACTCAGTTCTGGAAATTTTTGTGATATTGTAGTTCAACTTGGTTTTAAGGAAATTAAGTTTGAGGATTTCATAATGGCCATTGATATGTTAAATTGCTTTAGGTCAGGCCCCTCTCTTTAGTTAAAAATGTGCATGAGGAAGGACCTTAGTTTTTAAACATAAGATCAGCTGGAGTCCTTGCAGGGGGGATGCCCTCAAAACACTTAGGGATCCCATTTCCTAGAGGATTTTCCTCTAGAAGAAAGAAAAATTTTCAAACAGCTTAGACAGCTTACAGCACAAATGGCTCAATTCAAACAGCTTGCAAGACAATTCCAACCAATTCAAAGGAAACAGTTTGGTCCCAGAGGAGCCAGGCCAAGGGCTTTTCAGCCTGTTTCCAGAAAATAGCTCTTCCAAAGGAATAGGCCTAAGACTGTAAACCTGGTAGAGTTTCATTTGAAGCACCCCTTCCAGAGGAATTGGATCAAAGGCAATTTCAGCCAGCATCAGTTGAAAATTTGATCCCAAGATAAGATTAAATAAAAAAATGAGTATTTGCATACAGAACATGGCCTTAACCAGAAAGATGAAAATTTTATATAGATCCTGAATAAAGCCTGGAGAACTTCAAATGCAAAGAGGACAAAGACATACTTCAAACCCAGTGTTGGCAAGAAAAGCAGTGAATGACAATGGGCTCAACTGTGGGTACCACACCTGTTTGCTCACCAGCCCCAGAACCATTGGGAGTCTTCTCTGGTCCATCTATTGGCCACCGAAATGTTGACCTGAAACAAATAGACTGCAAGATATTTCCCCAGCAAAGACGGGTTTATCTGGGATCAGCAGAGAATTGCAGTTTGGGGTCTGCAACCATGGCAATCCCCCCATGGCAAGGGAAGGAGGACAGTTTTACAGAGAAGAAAAGGAAGTGGAGAGGGCTCTAGTATACAGAGAGTCCATGGTCCTTCATTGGCTGAGTCCTTGTTGGGAAAGAAGAGGAGCCTTCTTCCTGTTGGGCTTTGCTTTCATCACAGGGAGTGTGAGCTCCCCCTCATGGTCTCTCAATTCTATTTAATTGAAGTTTCTGTTTATTAATTTTTTACAAGATCAGAGCATTCAGAAAATACTGCTGGATTGGGGGGGAAATAAAAAAATAGTTCACAACAGTCAATATTAGTTATTTTAACCAATAAATAAGCTGGCAACATATCTGAATACTTCTCTTTATAAATTTTCTTTTGTAAAAGTGATCCTAAGCCACAGATTGCATTTATCATCATCTAGGAGGTCAAACAAACAAACAAACAAAATATACCCCAAATATCAAGGCTTACTTCAGACCAATTAAATCTGAATTTCTGGGGAGAGTCAAGATATATATATATTTAAGCTCCACAGGTGATTCTAACATGTGAGCACAGGTGAGAAACAGGGGTTGTAACATCAATGGTCTTGGGTAACTTAATCACAGAGACGTTCAATGACCATGATTTCTGTGTGTCTATTTCAGGGTCAATGATAAAGCCCATTGGTTTGTGCCCTCCTTTCTTCTCATGATGGTTCTATTCATAATTCCTCAGTTTCCTGAAGAGGATCTGGCAGACACATCAGCCTGCAGTGTCCCTTGAAATGTTAAGTGACGTGTAAAACTAATTTGAGAGCTGGTCCAGAGCTGAAGCCTTGCAGCTGGAGGAAAGAAACAAATGCAGAGGCTTCTTAGTGCTTGATTACAAGCTGCTGTGACTGTTTCTTACTTTTCCTTATCTCCCTGGTTACTTTCCTTTCCCATTACTTACCTATTAATTTGTGTTTCTCAGTTTCTTGTTCATTTTTCTTTATTTTTTCTTTCACTTTCTCTTCTCAGAGAAAGCATACTTGCTTGAGGATAAGAAAACTAAGCTGACATGTATCCACTGTAATGCCAGCAATTTCTACCAGCTCCACTTTGATTTTTGATTCCATAACAGTTTTAGAGTGGCTTCGATTTTTTTTTTGATTCCTAGATTAACACAGTACAACTTAGCTTTTGTATTAATGGTATGTCCCAAGAATACTTATCAAATGTTAATTGGTTAAATTTTAATGGTTATCCAATGGTTATGTGTTGGTGTACAATTGTTCAAAGTAGTCTCTTCGTATCATTTTTACTTCTGTAGAATCACTAGTAATGTCCTCATCTTCATTGCTCATTTTAGTAATAGTTCTCCTTTTTCTTAGTTCATCTAGCTAAATATTTGTCAATTGGTCTTTTCAAAGAAGCAACTTTTGATTTCAATAATTTCCTCTATTATTTTCTGTTCTCTACTTCGTTTATCTCCACTCTAACTTTCATTATGTCCTTCCTTCTGCTAGCTTGGGGTTTAGTTTGTTCTTTTTTATATGGTTCCTTAAGTTGTAAAATTAAGTTGTTGATTTGAGATTTTTCTTGTTTTTATTTTTTTAATGTAAGCATTTATAGCTATAAATTTCCCCCTTAAGCACTGCTTTTGCTGTGTTCTATAAGTTTTGGCAAATTGTGTTTTAATTTTCATCTATCTCTAAGTATTTCCTAATTCCACTTGTAAGTTTTTCTTTGATCCATTGGTTGTTTGATAATGTGTTGTTGAATTTCCAAAAAATTGTGAAATTTCCAGTTTTACCTCTCTTACTGATTTCTGTCTTCCACTGTGGTCAGAAAAGATACTTTGTATGAAATCTATCTTTCATATCTATTGAGACCCTAATTTTTAATGTATTAGTCTCATAAATCATGTTGAAAACAAAAATGTAGTTACCAACTCCACTTGTTACAAACTCCACAGTCGTTAAAATAATGCAAGCTATTATACTTGCCCTTATGTTGTTCTTTATTGCGATCTTTATTTTGCCTTATAGCTTTCAGTTACTATCTAGTATCCTGTCTTATCACCCTGCAAGTGCTCCCTTGAGCATTTCTTGCTAGGTGGGTCTAGTGGTAACAGACTCCCTCAACTTTTCTTTATCTGGGAATATCTTAATATCTCCCTCACTTTTGAAGGATAATTTTGCCAGATATAGGATTCTTGGTTGACAGTTGTTTTCTTTCAGCATTTTGAATATATTGGCCCACTGTCTTGTGGCCTCCAAAGTTTCTGATCAGAAATACATTGATAATCTTATTGAAGATACATTGTATATGATGAATTGCCTCTCTCTTGTGTTTTTAAAATTCCCTTTGTCTTTGTCTTTCTGAAGTTTGATTATAATGTGTCTCAGTATGGACCTCTTTGAATTCATCTTTCTTGAAATTTGAAATTCAGGCATGGGATTTGAGAGAGAGTTGAAATAATGTGGATGTATGAGCTAAAGCAGAGTGTGGTTCAAATGGAAAGATAAGTTAGCCAAGGGCAGAACTCCAGACATTAGCCAGGTGTTATCTTTAGTGGACTCTCCACATTCAGAGTTTAGTAGGATTTCTGCAGGTTTAACTGAATGAATGATCTTCTGACTCATTCTCTATTAATCATATTTTACATCCCTTTCGAATCTCTGAGAAAAAATGAACCTAAACGAGAGTACATTATGCTTTTTTATTTTTAAAAAGATTAATGTATTAGAGCAGCAGTAATATGTTTCTTAATAATAATAAGATTGCTTATTTAAAAATATTCATCAGAAGAGAGGTACAACGATAGAGATTATATTCACAGTCCTATAAAGTAAGAACAATCATAACCTCATATTGCAGGTGAAGTACATGAAGCTTAGAGAATTTAATAACTGGGGTTCAAATTCAGGTTCCAAAGCTCTAGATCCCACACTCTAAACCAGTGGTTTTAAAGCATTACTGATACCTAGATCCACGTTCAGAGATTTTGACTTAATTGCCTCAAATAGAGCTCAGGCATTGGTCCGAAAAGCTCCCCTGGCAATTCTGACTGCAGCCAGAGATACAACCCAGGGCTTTACACCTTATCACTTCACTGCCTCCTTTTTGGAAGATGCCACCGCATTGCACTGTCTCAATGACTCCCCCAGAGTTCAACGTAGTTAGTGCCCGGTGGAGTTGTGTAGTGCGGCTCAGCGCAAACCCACTCTCTGAAAAAAACTTGACATCCAAGAGTTTTAATAAGTATAATTAATTGGAACTACTTTTACTTAAAGGCAATTGGAGTTGGGATAGTTTTTCTACCTCTTTTATGATTATGTGATAGTTTTTAAGAACTTAAGAGACCCTACATACTTAGCAAGAATTACTAGTATCAAAAGGAAAAGAATTACTACTATCGATTTGCTTATCTGATTGATTATAATCAATCAGTAGAATCACAGATCCAGGAATAGGTACAGAATTTTTTGAAATGGAGAGCAATGCCATGGTGTTACTATGCAGAGTGATGTTGTTGGGGCAAGGTAGGAATGACGTAGCCTTCAAAGGAGGACAGTTAAAACAAACTGTCATTCTCAATTCTTACAGATTTCTTACTCCTTTTGAAAATCTTTAGCTTCATTTACTCCTGTGAGGACTTCACAGAGCTCCTGACCAACTAGAAGTGGTCTAGGGATCTACTGGAAAACAGCAATGACAAAATCAAGGGAAAGGCAGGATAGAGGTAGGCTGAGAGTCTAGACGGAATAATCCTGTTGTAATCCTGGGAAGGTGTGATGTCATCCTCCGACACCATCCCAGACATTCCTGAATGGAGACAGTGGGAACAGAACCAGAGCAATACAAACTTTAGCTCTTATGGAAAGAGAATGGGCACTGGAGACAGACAGTCCAGTCTAGCCTGATACTTTACTAGCTGTGTGACCTTGGGTAAAATAATTAACCTCTCTGAATTTCAGTTTGCTCTTCTATAAAAGGAGGTGGTGATACTTCCCTCCCAGGCTTTATGTGAACTCCTAAATGTGAAAAGTACCCAGCTCAAGCCTCTTTACTGATTTCTCCTTCACATTGGCCTCAGGTGAAGCACAGTGGCAGCCAAAGCAGAAAGTGCAAGGGAATGGCAGCCATGGTGGTGCTGATTCAAAGAGAAGGTGAAAATGAGGTGGGCCGGACACAGTTGCGGGATTTGAAACCTCCGTTATGGCCACAGTCACACCCAATCAATTCCATTTATTTGCAAAAAAAAAGAACCACCAATAAATGTTGGAGAGGGTGTGGAGAAAAGGGAACGCTCTTGCACTGCTGGTGGGAATGTGAATTGGTACAGCCACTATGGAGAACAATATGGAGGTTCCTTAAAAAACTACAAATAGAACTACCATATGACCCAGCAATCCCACTACTGGGCATATACCCTGAGAAAACCAGAATTCAAAAAGAGTCATGTACCAAAATGTTCATTGCAGCTCTATTTACAATAGCCCGGAGATGGAAACAACCTAAGTGTCCATCATCGGATGAATGGATAAAGAAGATGTGGCACATATATACATTGGAATATTACTCAGCCATAAAAAGAAACGAAATTGAGATACTTGTAGTGAGGTGGATGAACCTAGAGTCTGTCATACAGAGTGAAGTAAGTCAGAAAGAGAAAAACAAATACCGTATGCTAACACATATATATGGAATCTAAGGAAAAAAAAAAAAGGTCATGAAGACCCTAGGGGCAAGACAGGAATAAAGACACAGACCTACTAGAGAATGGACTTGAGGATATGGGGAGGGGGAAGGGTAAGCTGTGACAAAGCGAGAGAGTGGCATGGACATATATACACTACCAAACGTGAAATAGATAGCTAGTGGGAAACAGCCGCATAGCACAGGGAGATCAGCTCGGTGCTTTGTGACCACCTGGAGGGATGGGATAGGGAGGGTGGGAGGGAGGGAGATGCAAGAGGGAAGAGATATGGGAACATAGGTATATGTACAACTGATTCACTTGGTTATAAAGCAGAAACTAACACGCCATTGTAAAGCAATTATACCCCAATAAAGATGTAAAAAAAAAAAAAAAAGAAAGAACCACCCTTGTAATGCTGCAGCCTCTTACCCTTCTGGGAGTGTTTCAGCTTGCCCTGCTTTTGGCAGGATCAGCTGGAAACTCTGTAGGGTCTCCTCAGAAAGAGCACAGGCTATAGTCATTTCATTTTCTAATGCTGCTGTCTGTTTTCATTTAATTAAGAAGGCTGACCTTTAGAGAGTTTATTTTTTTCTCTTCCCTTTGCTGAGCTTACTCATGATCCTAATGGAAGCTGAAAATCTGTTGGTGAAGAGGGCCGAATTTTCACTGATAAGGCTTAACACATTGTTCCTATCCTTACAAAGAAATGACACAGGCATAATTATAGATGCATAAGCCAAAATCCCTTTCAGATAAACCTAACCTCAAGTAGGTGAGTAGGTGGGAAATGTAGGAAATGAGAGATAAGCCCAAGAGGAATGTATATCAAAAATAGTATCCCATATTCCAAAGAACAAAGGCCCTGCGAACACATAGCCTTGTAATTAGCCTTTATCCAAAGCAAATTACAGTCAGATTCTTACTCAGTCCTTTAAAGCTCTGGATATAGAGAAGTAGCTACTTAAAACATATGTTGTGTACAGCATTTGCTGTGCTCCTTAGGTAGAATGGCCACATGAACCAGTGAGAAAGGGCATAGGGCCTGTTAGGGCCAATGCCATAGGACAGTGGCACTGCATGTGCTGCCTTTGCCAGTGGTTGGTTATGTGCTCTGTGAGATAGCAAGCAGGTGGGAACCCTCAAGCACTGGGTGGAGCTGTAAGAATAATCTGGCGTTTGCTCCACCCTGGATTTATCCAGAAACTCTCATGAGCCAGTCTCTGCTTAGGAAAGTCCACGAGCATCTACTCAGACCCTCAGTGTAAGATCCACTGCTGCTGTGTTTGTGTTCTTTGCTCTTGGTGCCCTTTTCACTTTCTATTAGGGAATACATTTCCTCAGGTCTTCACAGAGACCGTTCACCAGATGGAATGAGATTTTGTGACTGAAATAGAGCTGACTCTCACTCACGTCCCGTTTGATGAATAAATATGGGCACCATTGTCATTACGAGAGTAACACCACCCTGATGATAGCTCTTTCGGGTGATGATGAACTTAAGTCCCTGGAGTTTAACAATGACCCTCTTCCTAGTTTCATCCAGTTGGTAAACAAGTCTTCTTTCATCAGCTATCATTGGTTTATGGACAGATAAAACAATACGGTAACTGTTGGAACTAAACCTTTGGTCCCGAGAAATTCTGAAGTTTGTGTCTCCCCAGCTGTGAGCACTTTTACTCCTGTACCTCAACAGTAACAAGTGAGTATTAGGGGCAGAGTTGGAGTATTTGATTCCCTTCTTTTGTAAAATATCATTACATATGAAATGGAGCAAGGAGAAAAATAAACAAAATGTAATGGGACCTTTGAATAAATCTATGTAAATCCTAAATCACAGTATTATATCCCCTAGTTTTCTCCAACAGTGTTAGAAATAGTGAATTAACATGATTATTTCCAAGTATATTTCCACTGAGGGAAAAGAGAGACTGTTTCTCATGTTGCTAATCTAATAGCCTTGCCTCAGGTGTTGGCATCACTTTAAATGAAGAAAAGGTCAAAGAACTGAGGCAATAAGCAGTGCTGCACTTAACAGCATCTCTTTCTACTTTCCCAGCAGTCTTCCTGCCCTTGGACATTCTCAATCCATTATAAATGATTTCATTGGACGTCACATAATTTGCCACATATATGAATGAACTCAAGGAAAGAAGTGCTGTAAACAAAATTGTTTTTGTGCCCCTATTGGTATCTACGGCTACACACACACACACACACATGCTCTCATTTTAATAATGAGAAATCAAAGTCATTTTCAGCTTTGAGCTCTAGTATATAATAGATTCCTTCTCAGCTCAGCTCATTATAACCTTTAAGTGAAATTTGAGGCCAAGCAGCGATTCTTACAGCATATTAGTCCTTTAACAGCAGCGATATTGAAGTGTCTGACTATTTTTATTGGAGCTGGTGTGACATTTAAATGTATTCTTGTGCATGATTTTTACAGTAATCACATAGATCACAGTAGAAATAAAGTCCATCCACAAAGAAGGTACTAGGTGGAGGGAGCTACAGATCCTTTATAAACGGCTGTTGGGAGAATCCTGTAAAGGCTCTATCTTCTATTTTTAGGATGACAGGTATTTGCTGATGGAAAGATTTCTTTTTTACCTGTCATTTTTTTTCCCCAGATATTAACAACATCTGCAGTATTTTCTCCAGCTGATGTTATGATCCATATGGCAGACTTAACACAATGCCTGTCAGTTGCCTAAATCCCCCCCCCCCGAGGAAAGCAGTTTGCACACACCTCCTTATGTGTCATCTTTGCTCTTATTTCTTTTTCCAGATAACAGATCTGTGAAGCTCAACGATGCTGGAAGCTATCACTGCTGTCCTGAACTAGTGTTACTGGACTCCTCCCCAGGGAACCAGCGGCATCTATTTAAGATACACTTTTAGGTGAGTCTGTGGGACAACTTTGCTGAATAGAAGCGTTCTTAGTAGAAAGCATCAGTGTCTTAACAAAAGAATATTGGCCTTGAATGTACAGAACAAAAATCAAGGTTTGTGCAGCATGGTAAATGAGGGTCAGGGTGATCCAATATGGAGATGCAGTAACGTTCTTTTCTTCAGCAGCTTACTGTTGCCAGACTAATAATAGCCAGGGGAGAGGGCAAATGCTGAAGAGGCTCTATGTTCCTGCCTTGGTAATGGCTGCATGTGACCTTGAGTGTGTGTAGATGGGCAAATGGCTGTAAATCTGAGTCCAAAATAAGTTTTCCTTGATTAATATTTTAATTAGAAATCTAAATTATTCATTTATAAAGATAACTATTCCATTTCCAATCTTCCTTCTTTTCTCTGTTCCTTCTTGCTTTAAAAAAAGGAGAGAAACTGTGGCTTTATCTCTTAATCTAATTCATAGCTGCTCCTCTTGGCAGGCAGAGAGAGAGAAAGGGAGTCCAGTGACAGAATGTCCAAATGTGACAATATGATACCAACATACAGTGCAATGACAAGGAGAGTGAAAGAGAGCGTGCTGCTCAAAGGGAGATGTAACCAAGGAGGATAATAGGATGGAACAGAACAGAAAAGATGGCACAGGTTTTATTTTTTCCAACAAGAATATATCACATGGTTGGCTGGTGCTGTCTTTAATGTTGTCATACAAACGGCTGTAAAACCCACTCATGGTTCTTACAAAGACAAGAAGCCTTTGTTGCCAGAGGACCCCGCTGGTATTTCTGTTGCACCTCTTAGATGTTACTGTTACTGTGTGGTTGCCCATATTCCCCAGGAAACCACTGGAGCAAATGGTGTTTGGCTTAGGCATCTTTGTTTACCCAGAGCCAGCAGAGAGCCTGACGCATAATAATCACCTAACAAATGTTTATTAAATCGTTTGTTTGAAAATTGGGTCAAAATGAGTTGTTCTTCTAGGACTCTATTGGTTAGAGAGCGTTGATCAAGACCCCAAGATTCCAAAGCCTGGGGCTATCCCCAAAGGGGGTCTTGCATTTGATGAGAATATTTTCTGTAAGACTGGGCAAGGGGTGTAAAAGAAAATGTATTTGCTATTCAGTGCCAGGAAATAGCAACAAAGCATCCAAGAGGAAGCACAGAATTCATACAGAAAGAGAGAGAAGTAGAGGACACGGAGGAGAGTAGAAGAGTGCACTTGTACAGATGTTTGGGGAAAGGCAGGTGCGGGAAGACGATAACAGGAAGGGAGATCCTGGGAGACTCATACAAGACTCCTAAGTGAGAGGATAACTTGGGGTGTACAGATGTGTAGCCATCAATTTCAGAGGCCATACACATCCGTCTACATGGTCATGGCACATTTGTTGTAGAAATTGCTCAAAAGCTCATATATAAAACTGACGGGTTGAAGTAGATGCCTACCGTTTGTATAATCTATGTTTGGTTGTACATAAGAGGAAAGTAGTTAGAGGTGGCCATAAAGAGGGTGTTGGGAGAGGGAAATTGAACTTGGATCCATTCATTTCATAATGCAGGGACATATCTTTAACCACTTCAAATTTATCTCCCTATCTTGCCAGTGTCTATATATTTGCTTCTATGTATATTCAGCTATAGTCTTTAATTTAAGCCATTTTTCTATTTTATCTTCTTTGCCAAATTAAAAATAAAAGACTTCTTCCTCTCATTTTCTGAAATACAGTTTTGAACCAATATAAAACTATAAAAATCTTTGCCTGGTTTTTCTAATACAGATATTTTGCTAATTTTTATAGTTTTATATCCTTGCTTTTCAGAAGTTCCATTGTCTTCATTATATAACACTAAAATCCTTTCCTTACCTTCCTTTTTATAATAAAATTATAAAGCTTTTGCTATGGTTCAGAAAATCACATCTCCAGTAAAAGCACTCTGAACTGTATTATC
The DNA here is from genome assembly GCF_964270905.1 of Leucopleurus acutus. NCBI lineage: Eukaryota > Metazoa > Chordata > Mammalia > Artiodactyla > Delphinidae > Leucopleurus > Leucopleurus acutus. The sequence goes on from NC_139154.1 coordinate 59,869,396, forward strand.
TCTTCATCACTAATTTACCCTTTTAACCGTATAGACCAGTGAGATACCAAACGTCAAAATAAATTCTTCCTTTTCTCAAGAGAAGTTAGTAACCTGTGCTCCTAGAATGCGGTCAACGTGGGAAAAGAATGCTAATACAGCATACCTCATTTTATTGCACTTCACGAGTACTGCTTTTTTATAATAAATACTGTTTTTTACAATTTGTATGTTTGTGGCAACCCCGCAATGAGTGAGTCTGTCGGCACCATTCTTCCAATAGCATTTGCTCACTTCGCGTCTCTGTGTCACATTTTGGTAATTCTAGCAATATTGCACACTTTTTCATTATTATTATATCTGTTATAGTTATCAGTGATCTCATGTTACGCTACCACTCACTGAAGTCTCAGATGATGGTTGGCATTTTTAGAAATAGAGTATTTTTTAATTAAGGTATGTCCTTTGAAAAATAGACGTAATGCTAATGCAAAGTTAGTAGACTATGGTATAGTCTAAACATAAATTTTATATATACTGGGAAATCAAAAAGTTAGTGTGAGTTGCTTGATTACGATATTTGCTCTATTGCGGTAGTCTGGAACCAAATCCATGATATCTCTGAGGTATGCTCGTGTAGTATTATGGACTGATTTTAGATCAAATACAGTTAAGTTCTGCGGAGGAACAAGTAATCCATAAGCACACAGTAATTACAACACTAATTATTTTAGTTACTTTGATTTTTATCCTTCTTCAGCTCAGCTAGTTGTGTACATAGAGAGTCTTATAGACTTACAGATAGACCTTTTCTTAAGGTCTTATTTATGCTTATCTTACAGAGCATAGATAGTACCATGAGGACAAAAACATAATTAAAGGAATTTTGGCATCCTCTGTGAATTTGCCTGGCATTGCAGTAACCTAAGTAATCACTTTCTGGATCAAAATTCAATGTGATTTCTTCTAGTTTTAAAGCCTCAAATTTGTTCTTTATCTTAACTCTGTTCCTTTCATTGGGTTGTTCATTATCAATTGGCTTCTGATCGAAAAGAAGGACTTGGAAAATATTAAGAAAGAATTGATTTTCTCCAATTAATTTGTGCTCTGTCTTGTTTTAGTTTTTAAGATAAAAAGTTTGAAAATTATTTCATATTTCATTATTATTTTTCAAAATGAATCAGAAAACGATTCTGTTTTGGCTTAGGGCAGATTTTAAACTTTTCAACAATGGAATTTAGCCTCAGAAGTAATATTTTGAATGAATGATTCTTGACCCTAATTTTTCTAATACATAATATTACATATTTTAAACATTTTAAAAAGCACAACCCACTTCAGCATTTTGTTTTCACTTTTTAAAAAATAGCAATACAATTTCCTTAAATAACTGTTCTCCTTTTGATACGGACTTTATTTTTTATACAGCAGGTTCTTATTAGTTATCTATTTTATACATATTAGTGTATATATGTCAATTGCAATCTCCCAATTCATACCACCACGACCGCCCCCCCGCCCACTTTCCCCCCTTGGTGTCCATACATTTGTTCTCTACATCTGTGTCTCTATTTCTGCCTTGCAAACTGGTTCATCTGTACCGTTTTTCTAGATTCCACATATATGCATTAATATACGATATTTGGTTTTCTCTCTCTGACTGACTTCACTCTGCCTAACAGTCTCTAGGTCCATCCACGTCTCTGCAAGTGACCCAATTTCGTTTCTTTTTATGGCTGAGTAATATTCCATTGTATGTATTGGTACAGTCTATTTGACACAAATCTTTCCTTTCTTCCCTTATCCTCATTTGTGAAATAATCATTAGTAATGCCATTAGTATTTTTAATTCATTTTATGTGAAAGCTCCCAGAGATTCTCATAGGATCCACAACTATTACATTCTGTGAACAGAAATGAATGAATACATCAAAATGCATGTATTCAGTATTTTAAAAATTGTTGAGAGCATCTCGCTGAGTGTCACCATCTCTAATGAGTGTCTAAATGGCAATGAGCTTCGAGTGTCATTGTAGCCAGCTCTTTGGGTATGCCTTTTCTACATCTTTAGTTCTTTAGAACAAAGTTCTATGCTAGTTTCTCATGCTTATTTGAACAATATCCAGGTACGTAGAAATAATATTTAATTTCTTTAACTTCCAGATTTTAGTGTTGAGACGCCTACACCTAATCTAATTGTAGCATCAAAAACAACTCAAGCACTTGTTGTGTTAAATTTGAATATGGAAAAGTAAAGTGGTGGAAAAAAGAACCACTGTAAATAGTTTAAACCCCAGGAAAACATATCAGAAGTAGTTCTCTTTTGATTTCTCAACAAGTTTTTTTCTAGTTTAGTATTTTAGTTTTCACAAAGATCTCTCATATATTTGCTGTTGCTGGGCACTCATTTTGTTACCGTGCTGCTATTCACTCTAGTGTAAAGACCAAATGTCACAATCTTGCAATAGATGGATACATTCTACGACTATAATTTGAGAAATAACCAATTAATAATGGGTTTTATTAATATAATACAGGTGTATTAAGCTCTGACTATACTTATGGATCTATACTAGGTATCATAAGAAATATAAAGGGTATGACCAATGGTCTTTGTCTGAAGAAGCTGTTCACTTCGAGAAGAGAAAGTGTATTAATATGGAATGTAACATAGGCAATGGCAATAATAAGGCAGCCCAGTGTTTAGATGCAGAGTAGGCAAGACCTATGTTGCGTCTGACTTGGCAAGGCAAGCAGTGGGACTTGAATTGCATGTGTAAGAAGAAATAAGCTTTCTACAGATGGGGAGTGGGGTGGAGGGCATTTTAGGCTGGAAACATAGTATGAATCAGGGCAGAGTGATAGGAATGTAGGTGACAGGTTTGCAAGGCTGTTTGCATTAGTACCCGTGGAGCAGAGGATGTAAGTACATGTATAGACCTATGTGTAGAGGAAGACGGGCGTGTAGTGGAACACTGGAAAGAGTCGGTGGATGTTTATGGAAGCTAGGAGGGTCAGTTCGATGTTGAACTTTATTCTGAACCTTATTCTATAGATAGTTCTAAGCCTCTAAAGATATCTGAGCTAAACAGTTGCCTTATATGAAACAGTTTTTTGTAATATTAATCTGACAATATTTCACAGATTGCTTTGGAAAAGGAAGAAAAGAGAGCTCAGTGAGGAAAGTATTCAATAATCCAGGCACAAAAGATACAGACCAAAAATAGCATGGTGGGGTGGAAAAGATAAAAATTCTAAATGGTGGTTTTAGATTTTTCAGTTCAAGGCAAAGCAGAGAGAGCCATCTTATGAAATTTGTCTGCTGTCTTTCTGCCAGTCTGCCTGTTTATATTCTGACCTGATATTCTGATAGAGAATGTATTTTGAGATTGTCCTCTATGTCTTTCATCCTTGTTACAAAGGACTGGTCCAGTGACTATTGTGATCCCTGTAAAACTCTTAGCCAATCTGAGGACAAAGAATCTCACTCAGATGAAAAAAATAGAACTGTCTATCTGGATGTTGTAAAATATTCCATTTTTAGTAATTTTTAAACCTATTGAACCACACATATTATAATCTACCTCTGAAAGTTTGTGAAATTCAAGAGCTCTGAAGTGTTCAATCCCAGATTTACCCTATTTTATGGGTGACTTTGGACAAGTCATTTAACCTCTGGGTTTTCTCATTTCCAAAACTGGCATGATAACAGTAACCTAGGAAAACTGAATGCAATAGCATATAGAATACTTCACACTGAGCCACACATATATTAAGTACTCAATAATTGTTAGCAGTTATTAACTTTCAGAAAAGTATTATTTTTGCTTTTATGTCAAATAATTTTGCTTTTCATGTGACACCAAATATCATAGTTTCCCTTATTTGTGGTTTTGCTTTCTGGGGTTTCAGTTACCTGTGATCAACTGCAGTCTGAAAATACTAAATGGAAAATTCCAGAAATAAACTATTCACAAGTTTTAAATTGCCGACAGTTCTAAGTAGGGTGATGCACTCTCTCACTGTATGGCTCCATCCTGCCTGGGACATGAATCATCCGTTTGTCCAACGTATCCCTGCCCATTAGCTACTTAGTAGCCACCCTGGTTATCTGGTTATCAGAATGACTGTCATGGTATCACAGTACTTGAGTTCAAGTCCCCCTATTTTACTTAACAGTGTCCCCAGAGCACAGGAGTTGTGAGGCTGGCAACTCATATGTCCCAAAGAGAAGCCATAAGTGCTTCCTTTATGTGAAAATGTGCAAGTTCTCAACTTTAATAAGAAGAAAAATCGTGTGATGAGGTTGCTAAGACCTATGATAAGAACAAATCTTCTATCTGTGTTAAATCTTGAAGAAGGAAAAATAAATTTGTGGTAGTTTTGCTGTCACCCACCTCTTAAACTGCAAAAGTTATGGCCACAGCGCATGATAAGTGCTTAGTTAAGAGGGAAAAGGCATTAAATTTGTACAATAAAATGTTTTGTGTGTGTGTGAGAGAGATCCACATAACTTTTATTGCTATTGTTATAGTATATTGTTATAATTGTCCTATTTTATGATTCATTATTGTTGTTAATCTCTCACTGTGACTAATTTATTAAGTTAAACTTTATCACAGGGATGTATATATAGGAAAAAATATAGTATATATAGGGTTCAGTACTACCCACTCTTTCAGACATCCACTGAGGGTCTTGGGATGTATCCTGAGCAGATAAGGGAACAACTGTATAGTTCATGATGGGTATGTAATTGTTGATAACCATATTGAGTTTCAGTCTCCAAATTATTTTTTAATTCATTACTTCAGTTACTTCAGTAGCAATAACTTTTCAATATCACTTTATCTGATGTAATCTTGATACAATATGTACTGATGTTATTTGATTCAAATTAACAACAGTATATGGAGATACTATTTGGTTCTGTTCATGAAACATTCATTGAAACCTATGTACCGTGTTAAATATATATGTCATGGCCCTTGACCTCAAGGAGATTGTAGGCAATAGACACATATGTAAATAATGGTTACAGTATAGTGTCATACTAAATATAGGCATAAGGAACAGGATTAGCCCAGTTCATTATCTTGGAACAAAAATGACTTAGCAAAAGAGTGACATGCAAATTATGCTTTTTAGCTATTAATCTATTGAATGCCAGGATTATATTTGTTTTATAGGGTATTGTGGGGTAGAAGTTGGAGAGGAAGTGCATTTGTAAAGCATGGTTATCCAGGAAATGTGATGCATTCAGAGTGCTCTATTTCCAAAGTGCTAAAGCAAAAATCTATAGCTAGGACGATAAGAAGAATAAGGCTTCAGGTCAAAAGGCAAGATCTAGACCAGTGCTGTCCAACAGAAATAAGATGTTAACCACATATGTAACTAAATTTTCTAATAGCTAGATTAAAAAATATAAAGAAATAAGCAAAACTAATTTTATAACATATTTTATTTAAGCCAATACATCTAAAATATTACCATTATATACATGAATTACAAGTAATTCATGTAAGTAATGAGATCTTTCGTCTTTGTAAAAATGTGAAGTCTCCAAAATCCATATGTATGTCACATTTACAGCACATCTCAAATTGAACCAGTCACATTTCAAGTACTTAATAGCCACATGAGGTTAATGGCCACTATGTTGAAGAGTACAGGACAGATTCAGAACATGAAGAGCTTGAGCACCCTATTGAAGAATTTAGACTATTGACCTTTGATAATATGTAAAGTCTACTCATCTGATGAATGTCAGGATTATATTTTCTCTAAGATATTGAGGATGTTGATGGCTAGCAAAAATATGTGGACAGCAGACATGGAGATATTTGTATTCTGCTGTTGATCAATCAGCTCTAGTCAGGAAGGAAAAGAAGAGAAAGTCATACTTCAGGACAAGAGATTTTTTACCCCAGTTCCCAACAGAGGACACAGTGAGCTTGGCTGGACCCCATGGAGATGGAGAATACCATTACCAAAACCAAGGCATCCTGAATAGAAGTAAAGCAACCTCAAAGGTTAGTTTAGGTACTTCCACATCAGTGCTCGAACTTAGATCTCACTATTCCACAATGAGAAGAGGGATAAGCATGTATACTGACAAGGAGTACTGAAGGAAAGGATCACGTGAGAGAGAGAGTCAGTATTTGTGGGGAGGAGTGAGCTGTTTTCAGATTATTGTCAGGTTCCTAGTCTTGGGAGAAAACATCTTTAGTGAGAAAGATTAATGTCGTAAGTGAGAAAGATACTAGAGTCCCCCTGATATCTTACCATTTAACCCATATGCCCCAGACCACTCAACTCTTCACTCTTAATGTGTGGAGAGAAGAGTAGTTCAGAGAACCACATCATGTATCTGTCAACTCGTTATCTGACATGATGGCTTCAAGCTTAGCACAATGGCCAATAAACTGTCATTAGTTAGACAGTGTGAAGAATAGTGCCTTTGCTCACAGAAATGGGATGATTTGACCCATTCTTGGGAAGGAAGCCATGAGACCTCCACGAAGGGTATTTCAACTCTACCAAGAGGCCAATATAAGTTTCTAGACACATTTCTGGATTTTCAAAATATTTGGGGTTAAGTATTTCTTGGTTTCTAAGGGCGAGAGAAGCATTATTATTATTTATTTTGCTTCACCAAATGTTGTAGCATACTGGTTATAAGCTGGGAAGGTCATACATCCTGTTTGGCATATAATATTTTGTTTTAGTTCATTCCAAGTGTCCCTCCCCACACCCTACCCCTGCTCCAGTATTCTATTTAGTTTTTCGTGTATCACATTAAAAAAGTAGTAAGTTATTATTAGTAGTTGCATTAAAATAAGTCAGAATGAATGTAGTATTCTTTGACTTTGTACTTCTAGCTTCGGTCGTGGTTCCATCAAACAGTGATTGATACGTATGTGTAGTAAATAGAATTTTTAGCTTTAAAGATCATGAAATCTTAAAGAAGACCAATAATAACCCTCTTTCCTGCCCCAAACCTTTACAGAATTAATCAAACATATCTCTTTGAGGTATTAGCCAGCAGGTACTTGCTGATAAACCAAATCGTGTGTTGATAGGAAAAGCTAGGGAGCGGTATATCTTTCTGGTTTCATTTGTTAATGGAAAAAAGTACTCAACTCTGTCGCTTCTGCCAACCACTTTGTGCTAAAGCCAGTTGTGCTGTGGTCTGTGTCATTGGCCTCAAGATGCACGAGGTCTCCAGGTAACTAGTTAGTAGGGTCAGTAGAAAATAGAGGAAATTATAGGCTACTTGTATGTGAAATAGGTAGAGGAAATAGAGGCTAAGTAGTTCATCATAGAGTTTATAGAGAGCAGTCTGAACTATCTCATAGTAGTTTTGTAATGTAAATCTACATTGTTTCTTGTCTTTTTGAAAGATACTATTAAGGCAGCAGTGAGCTCAAAAACTAAAAATTCTGGAAAAATAAAAAAATAAGTTCTACATTTGCATTTCTTAAAAAGGTTGATTAAAGCTAAATTGCACAAATAATTTGTCAACATTTACCATTCTTCATGAGGGTTGTGGTGATGTCACTGAACACATGACAAACAAGAAACAAATCTGCTGAATAAGCAGTTACATCTACTTCAAAAGTTAATAATTGTTTTAAGAAGACTTACCATGACAATAATTTTACACATGGAGCTGCAGAAAGTGCATTTCGTATCACAGTATCATTTTTTATTTAGATCAAAGAATTATTTTTATAAAGGTCACTGATTGTTGATTTCAAGTTTTCTTGTTCATGTTTGAAAAGTGCTAGCATATTAGTTCCATCAGCAGAAAAATTCAGCAGTGTTAAACGATGTCAGTATTATATCAGTGTCATCTGATTTCAAAGAGAAAATAAATTAATTCCAAAAATAATTCAATTTTTAATCCAATTCATAGAATCCAAGTGGTGCTTTAAAACTTCATTTAATAAAAGGTGAAATATTTGACCATTATATAGGTATAATTGCTAATTTTTGAAAATGAAAGTTCTAAACTTTGGTTGTATTTGTTTTGAAATTTTGGAAATCTTTAACTAAAGGATTCAATGACTAGAGTGCCAAAAATGTTCAACTCCTGAAGCTTTAGTGAATTGAAGTTATTGAGAATAAGGCAAACAAAAACATATTGAAATATATGCCTACAAAAACCAGGAAAAGTGGAATCAATTAAACACAGAGAGCAGAGTATAAGATTTAATACTAAAATTACATAATTGTGCTCTGTGATATATCTTGACTTTGGGAAAAACGTATGAATAGACCTCATAGTTTTAATTGGATTCATGTCTATTCTGAGAAGGCCTTTGATTTTATGGCAACTAAATTTTGCTAAATATTCAAATGAATCATAAATAAAAGTCATTTAATGAGTTTTGATTTGTAAACATTTTTCAGAAATATTCTGAATGAAGGTAAAATGATAGTATGTGTGACACAATATTTGAGATAAAATTTTTATGCATTTTAATTAAAAATTGAATTGAGGATATTCTTTCTGCATAATTTGCTCTGAGCTTACCAGTTATCTCAGCACCTGTAGTGAGTGGATTTACAATTAAAACTCTTATGCTCTATGGAGTTGAGTCAATTGAAGATGTCAACAGACAATTTCAAACTCATTAACCAAAAAATGCGTCACGGAGAAAGCTTTTACCAATTTTATGAAAAATTAAAAATAGTAAAACAGTATTAAAAATACATTCTTTAGAAAAAATTCCAGTGTTACAATGTAAGAGATGTCCAGCCAAGAAATTGACTCAGCAGCACTGTGACTCAGTGCCAAGATTAATTATTCTGCTTATATATTTAAAAAAATATTTTGTTTAATATAAATAGCATTTTGTTATAATATATGCTATTTACATTAATATTTATAACATTTTATGTTATGTTATTTTCATTTTTAGAGTTTTATCTATGAAAATTGTCAAATACATCATTTTATGTCTATCAACATAACAAAACTATTTTTCTATCAAAAATATATGAACTACTGAACAATTTTTATTACTTTTAGTGCATCCTTTCACTTTCAAAATTGTACAGATTCTGGTTTGAAAGACAAGAGAAATCTCTAGAGCCCAGCTTCCTGACCCTACTATCATGCTCTGCCTCTTCCTACCTTTGAAAATTTCAATAGTTAAACTATTTAAAGTGACTCAGTTTCCTTATTTATAAAAATGGAGATATAGCAATGCACATCTCTTAGGGTCGTGAGGATTAAATGAGCAACTAATTGAATGCTTGTTATCATCACTATCATCATCATTGTCTTCTAAAATTTTTATGAAGGTGGCATGATGTTATAACCTACTTAAAATTAGTGAAAACCAATAAAGTATCCAATGTGTATTGCAAAAAGAGAGAGAGAAAGGAAAAGAATGTTAAGTAAAGAGAAACAAAGTTATAAAACAAATTTGGAAAAAAATCATTTGGCCCTTTTTATAACAGGTTAGTGTTTTTCAGAAATATTAGTGCTTTTTATTTAAAATGTGTAAATAGGGTTATTTTTTTCTCCATATGTGCAAGATGAATGTTTTTATCTCAAAATAATAACTATGATAGGTACTTCCAATGCTGTAAGATAATTCAAATACTCAAATAACTACTTTATTATTTATTAAAAAAGAAAAAAATAGCAAATCACATATGGTATTGCATAGTTTTTGCCTAAAAAAAGTATTGCTTGAGTAATAGAGGCTTTGGGAATAGTTACTATTCCTGGTAAGAGGCATAAGATTATGGAAGTTATATTTCTTCTTTGTACATGTAACAGTTAGATAAAAGAATATTTGCAGTAGAAAGGAATACTTTGCAAAATTGTTCCTTGTGTAGATGTCTCAATTCAAAGTAAATTTCTTTTCACTTGGAGTTTCTATTTCTCTTTCTCTGTTACTAAATAAAATGGTATTTGCATTTTACAACTGTAATTAAAATTTACTAGTTTTATATTTTATTTTACAAATCTAACATTTACATGAGCTAAATTTTCAATTGAGGTCTTAATAAAATCTTTAAATAATTAGTGTTCAAAGCAAAAGTTAAACAGAATTACTATTAATTAGAATGCTTATTTATTCCTTTATGGACAGATACAAATTTGGATCTTAGCCATTAATTTTTGTACAGAAGAGGCAGTTTTAGAGAAACATAGTACAAATTATTTATAAATCTATAGTAAAATATAGCTTTCCCTGCTAGAACTGCCAGATTGTTGTTGTTGTTGTGTGTGTGTGTGTGCACGTGCGCGTGTGTGTGTGCATAGGACACCCTGCTAAATTTGAATGTTAGAGAAACAACTTGTAATTCTTTGTATAATTATGTTCCAAGTATTGCATGGGATATACTCATTATAAAAAATTATTTACCTGGAATTTAAATTTAACTGGCTTTCTTGTACTTTGTCTGGCAACCCTACTTTCTTCATCCTATATATGTATATATAAATGTATTTATTCAGATACTTTGGATTCCTTAGCTGGAAATCTTTTTTTTTCAATTGAAGTATAATTGATTTACAGTGTTGTGTTAGTTTCAGGTATACAGCAAAGTGATTCTCTTATATGTACATATACGTTCAGCCTAAGGAATTTGGTGATATCCTTGATGTCTTTATTCTTCCTCATTCTATATCTAATCTTTTTTTAATATACTAAAATATTGTTTATTTTAGATATTTGGGGGCATTTTTTAATTGAAGTATAGTTAATTTACAATGTTGTGTTAGTTTCAATTGTACAGGAAAATGATTCAGTTATACATATATATGTACATATATATACTTTTACAGATTCTTTTCCATTAAAGGTTATTACAAGATACTGAATATAGTTCCCTGTGCTATGCAGTAGGTCCTTGTTGTTTATTTTATATATAGTAATGTATATCTGTTAATCCCAAACTTCTAATTTATCCCTTGCCCCACTTTATTCTTTGGTAACCGTAAGTTTGTTTTCTATGTCTGTGAATCTATTATATTTCTGTTTTGTAAATAAGTTAATTTGTATCACTTCTGTAGATTCCACATATAAGTGATATCATATGATATTTGTCTTTCTCTTTCTGACTTACTTCAGTTAGTATGATCATCTCTAGGTCCATCCATGTTGCTGCAAATGGCATTATTTCATTCTTTTTTATGGCTGAATAATATTCCATTGTATTTATATACAGGGCATCTCCTTTATCCATTCATCTGTTGATGAACATTTAGATAGTTTCCATGCATGTCTTGGCTACTAGGAATAGTGCTACTATGAACATTGGGGTGCATGTATCTTTTTGAATTATACTTTTGTCCAGATATATGCCCAGGAGTGGGATTTCTGGATCATATGGCAACTCTATTTTTAGTTTTTTGAGGACCCTCCGTACTGTTCTTCATAGTGGCTGCACCAATTTACATTCCCACCAAAAGTGTAGGAGGTTCTCTTTTCTCCACACCCTCTCCAGCATTTATTATTTGTAGACATTTTTTTTTTTTTTTTTGCGGTACCCGCGGGCCTCTCACTGCTGTGGCCTCTCTCGCTGCACAGCTCCGGCTGCGCAGGCTCAGCGGCCATGGCTCACGGGCCTAGCCACTCTGCGGCATGTGGGATCTTCCTGGACCGGGGCACGAACCCATGTCCCCTGCATTGGCAGGCGGACTCTCAACCACTGCGCCACCAGGAAAGTCCCCTATTTGTAGACATTTTGATGATAGCTATTCTGACCAGTGTGAGGTGATACCTCGTTGTAGTTTTGATTGGCATTTCTCTAATAATGAGTGATGCTGAGCATCTTCTCACGTGCCTGTTGTTCATCTGTATGTCTTCTTTGGAGAAATATCTATTTAGGTTTTCTGCCTATGTTTTGATTAGGTTGTTTGTTTGATATTGAGCTGTAAAAGCTGTTCATATATTTTGGAACTTAATCCCTTGCTGGTTGCATTGTTTGCAATTATTTTCTCCCAGTCAATAGGCTGTTTCTTCATTTGTTTATGGTTTCATTCACTGTGCAAGAGCTTTTTTTTTTTTTTTTTTTTTGTGCGGTACGCGGGCCTCTCACTGTTGTGGCCTCTCCCGTTGCGAAGCACAGGCTCCGGACGTGCAGGCTCAGCGGCCATGGCTCATGGGCCCAGCCGCTCCGCGGCATGTGGGATCTTCCCGGACCGGGACACGAACCTGTGTCCCCTGCATCGACAAGCGGACTCTCAACCACTGCACCACCAGGGAAGCCCTGTGCAAGAGCTTTTAATTAGGACCCATTTGTTTATTTTTGTTTTTATTTCTATTACTCTAGGAGACAGATCCAAAAATGTATTGCTGTGATTTATGACAAAGAGTGCTCTAAGTTTTCCTCTAGGAGTTTTAGAGTATTCAGTCTTATATTTAGGCCCTTAATCCATACTGAGTTTATTTTTGTGTATGGTGTTAGGAAATGTTCTAATTTCATATTTTTACATGTCACTGTCCAGCACCACTTATTGAAAAGACTGTCTTTTCTCCATTGTATAATCTTGCCTCCTTTGTCATAGATTAATTAATCATAAGTGTGTGGATTAATTTCTGGGCTTTCTATCCTGTTCCATTGATCTATGTATCTGTTTTTCTTGCCAGTAACATACTGTTTTGATTACTGTAGCTTTGTAGTATAGTTGGAAGTCAGGGAGCATGATTCCTCCAGCTCAGTTTTGCTTTCTTCAGATTTGTTTTGGTCATTTGGGGTCTTTTGTGTTTCCATACAAATTTTAAAATTATTTGTTCTAGTTCTGTGAAAAATGCCATTGGTAATTTGATAGGGATTGCATTGCATCTATAGATTGCCTTGGGTATTTTGAGTCTTCCAATCCAAGAACACTGTATATCTTTCCATCTGTCTGTGTCATCTTCAATTTCTTTCATCAGTGTCTTACAGTCTTCATAGTATAGGTCTTTTGCCTCCTTAGATAGGTTTATTCCAAGAAATTTTATTCTTTTTGATACGATGGTAAATAGGATTGTTTCCTTAATTTCTCTTTCTGATATTTAGTTGTTAGTGTATAGAAAAAATCTTCTGATATAATGTAATATCCTCCACATACATACCACCAAGTTTACTTTAACCCAGTATTTAATACTTGTAAAAAAAAAAAAAAAAGGAGTGGATGGGTGAGAGAGATTAAGAAAGACAGAGCTATTGATGGACTACAAAATCTGTTCAGCTGTAATTTTAAAACAATTTGGATAGTTAGATTAATAAGCTTACAAATTTCCTCTATGGAAGAAAATAGACACATTATTACATTGAGAACATAAAAGCAAAGAAAGCCTCTATAAGCTAATGCTGAATTGTAATTCTTTGGAACTTGATAGAATATTCTTTTAACAAAACGAAAGTGTGAAATTGTATACATTTCTATTTATAAGAAATAACGCTAGAATACATTAAAGTGAAGAAAATCATAGAGGGATGTTTTTACCATACTTTCCCAATTCCCTCACAATTAAGCTCTTTTATACTTTCAATTGATGAGTACACAGTATGTTTATATAATAGTAAATTTAATTGCTAACTGAAATTTAGATGCCATCTATAAAAACAAATTAGAACAATTTTCAAATGAGCAGCTGATTGAGTATTCATTTCAAATAAAGGTTAATTCAAGATTCACACATTTCACCAACATAGTAATATTTGTAAGCATAAAAATATAGCCTCCAAAATTATGAAAAGAAATTTTTTTTTAACCTCTTGAACTGGGTATGATTATCCACCTAACAAAAGAGAATCAGTTTTAAATAAAATTGAAAACGACTTGTGTTGCTTTATTTTGATTTCTTTTATGTAAATCTTATAAGTTTCTTCTATCAGTATTATAATTTTAGAAAATTAAAACATATTAAAATATACTACATTTCTAGTAACAGTAATCATCAAATATAATTCAAAAGGTCTTGAAAAGATATGTGTTCGATATATATGAGAACTGTCAAAGCATTTTCAGAATTACAAAAGGACAAGAATAATAAATATACTTTATTATAATACAAAAAGCACAATAACTGAATACTGGAGACATCAGTAGGTATGATAAGTTATTGCAATAAGTCATAAGTTCTTATAGCTTAAAAAATTCAGTAGATATTTGGATGGTTGCTTGTTTTGTTTGGTCAAACTTCATAGAGTATTCTACAATTCTACAATTCATCTGAGAGAATTAATGGGTGAAAACAAAAAAAAATACCTTTTTGAAAAAAAATGTTTAACGAGGTAAAGCTGACCTTATTACATATTACAACAAAATGAATGTTCAGTTAATCAAAACAATATTGCAAGAGTTGACTCTATGTTAACATTTCATCCAAAAAAATGTGAAAAAGAATGTGGAATTAGAATAAATAATTGATTATTTTAGGGAAAAACTTTGCATAACTACTGTTCATTCACTGTACATAACAAAATAAAAGTCAGAGTTATTAAAGTCCTAATTTTTAAGAAAAATAACAATCTAGAAGAAATGGAAGTAATGATCTTACACTAAGGAAAGTTTCTCAGTTAATGAATATCAAAGGAAAAAATGCATAGAGTTTATTATCTAACAAAATTACACTACATAAAATATACACAAAATATGATATACATAAAATATAATACAAAAATAAATAGCATACCCCAAAATAATGTACATAAACTAAATAAAATATATACATGAATATGAAAATAAGAATACATATCAATGGTTCATAAAACAATAAAATAAAAAATCTAAAATAAAAATGCAATAAATCATAATACACAAAATATAATCTGTGGTACACATAAAACATTTGCATAGCTAAAACAATTGAACACAGAGACAATGTTTACAATTACTTTGGTGGAGATTCAACTCCCTTAAAAACAGCCTTCAGAACTGAGATGAAAATCACCAAGAATCTTAGATAAAACTTGGCAAAAGATGCAAATAGACACTTCATATGGAAAAACAAACATGTAATATGTTCAATATAACATGTAACCAAAAATTAGAATTAAAACAACAAAGCACCCTCCTCCCACTATTTTTTGCTCGTAAAATTAATAAATATAAGCCTAGGATTGTTGACAGTGGAGTAAAAGCAATAATCTTACATATTACTTGTGGGATTTTAAGTTGGTTTAAACTTTCTGGAAAGAAAGTTGATCATTTTATTGAGTCTTTTAAATATTCATACATTTTGAGTAAGTTCACTTCTTCTAGGAATTTATTCTAAAGAAATCATCAATCAGATATGCCGATATGTATTTACATGACAGATTTTCATGACAGTTTTTAAAATAATGTCCAAAATTGGAAATGACCCCATTCCCCAATAAAAGGGAAATGATGATATAAATATATTCATGTAACATATTTTGAAGCAACTAAAAGAGTGCTTTCAAAATTGTTTAATAATATGGAGAAAAGTTCATGTTTTAATTAGCAGTCAAAACAACAATTCAGCCAGTCTCTTAAATTGTTAACGTCAGGTCCAGCCCTCCAATAGGAATTAGAATTCCATGCTTTGTTATATTTTTCCTACTGCTTCATACCTGCAACAAAAGGTATCCATTACAGCTTCGGAAAGACAAGCAGTTACCAAATGAAAAATCTGGAATTCATGTTTTGAGGACTATGAAACGAGAAACTTGTGGAATACTATCAGTGACCTCAAAATTACAATGAAAATAAACAACCTTTATGTGTTGTCAAACAAAATTTGCAGGTAATTTTGCAGTTAATAAAGGCAAGAGGGAGATTGCTAAGGATTACAGATTGAAGTCTTCACATATCTCTGATTCATTTAAAAATATTCTATGGAAGAAAAAAAGACTTTTTCTCAAACACTTTCTCTAGAAAGCCTAAGCGTTTATAGATAGCTGCTGGTCTGGATTGTATTGTTATTCTTGTGGGTCTCCCTCCTGCTGATTGATGATGCATGTGCACTTAGCAAGTTGGCAGATTTCCCTTTAATTTTAAGGGGATGACCCAGCATCCCCAAATAGACTGATTTTATACTTAAATACTGAAATAATTGTTCTGGGAATGAGGTAGACACTTCAGAGTCTCTTAAGTTTCCTTATATTCCACTGTTTTATTTGCTAAGAAGATTATGAAAACTCTGCCAATACAATTTGGTAAAAGGCTAATTAACAATGAATGAGGATCGTTGATTGAGATATTGTTATGTAAGCAAATAGAACAGTGCCAGGCGACATCGTTTATTATACAATGTATGCCTCAATTAAAATTTCATGTGATATAGTGCATGCAGATTTTCTAGAATACACAGGAATGTTTTAGAAATTAAAGCCTTTATATAGTGTGCTTAGTAAACTCTGAGAACAGCAAATCAATAGGATATTCAAGCCAAGCAAGAGAGTTTCAGAGAAGGACAAAGTATTAACCTTAAATGTGAATGCATTTCCATTTATAAATTTAGCTTAAATCAATTTGTGTCTAATTTCCCTGTAATCATATCCTGGTATTTAAAAATCATAAATACATTTTTAAACCCTTTTATTGACATTGTAATGATCCATATTTAATTCAGAGTGGCCTTGGTTATGTTCTTAGTTAGATGATATCAAATAAGAACATGATGACTACAACTTGTTGAGACTACAGGTGTATCAGCAATGAAAACTGCTTGTAAAATTTTCAGCTCCTTGGATCCACATTTTCATGTTTGGTTTTCCAAAGGCACCCCCTTCAGTTCTTTTTTCCTTGAGAGATGATTCATGTACCATAGCATTTATATCTTTTTAGTGTTTTTAGTGTATCCACAATGTTGGGTAGCATCACCACTGTTTAATTTCAGAACATTGTCACCATCCCCCAGAGAAAGCCCACACCCATTAACTGTCACTCCCCATTACCCCTCTCCCCAACCCCTGGCAACTACCATTTGACATTCTGTCTCTATAGATTTTCCAACTCTGGACATCTTATACAAATGTCATATAATATGTGGCCTTTTCTGTTTGGCTTTTTCAACTTAGCATAATGTGTTCAAGGTCATCCATGTTGTAGCATAAATCAGTACTTTATTTCTTTTTATGGCTGAATAATATTTTATTATAGAGATTTATTACATTTTGTTTAGCCATTCATCGGTTGATGAACATTTGGGTGGTTTGCACTCTCTGGCCATTATGCATAGTGCTACAATGAACATTTGTATACAAGTTTTTATGTGGACATATGTTTTCACTTCTCTTGGATATTTTCTAGGAGTGGCATTCCTGGGTCATGGGGTAATTCTACATTTAACCTTTGTGGGATTCCCAAAGAATTTCCTAAAGCACTGCATTCTTTTACATTTCACCAGGCGAGGTATGAGGGTTCCAACTTCTCCACATACTAACACTAGTTATTGCTTTTCTTTCTAATGATATCAATCTATTCTTCATTCTTAAATAAAAAATCCAATTAATCTATTAGAGTATCCTTTTCCATAATGAGGCTGACTATCCTAGCAAACTCTTAATGATTATAACTTTTTCCTCAACTATTGTTTTCATCATTTTGAGCAATGGAAATTGTACAACCATGTTATATTTATAATTGAATTATTAGTTTTGTACATTTATTTAACTAATACATTTATTAAAAGATGAAATGATACCTACTTGTGTATCACACATGAAAAACCTATCATTCTTAAAAGACTGTTGAATTCCAGAGCCTACGTGTTAATTCCAGTTTTGCAGTTGGTTACTTATGTGACCTTTGACAAGTGAAATGAATTATTCTTTGCTTCATTTTTGATATCTGTGAAGTGGAGAAAATGCTACACCCTTGAAGTGAAATAGTGGAAATTTCATGAATACATTGGTTTCCTAATGATGCTGTTACAAATTAACACAAATGTGACAGCTTAAACAATGCACGTGTATTATCTTACAGTTCTAAAGGGGGTGTTTTGACATAAATCTCACTGGGCTAAAATCAAGATGTTGGCAGAGCTGCATTCCTTTCTGTAGGTCCGTTTGCTTGACGTTTCCAGTTTCTAAAAGCTGCCCCATTCCCTGACTCATGGTCTCTTCTCTCTGCCTTCAAAGCCAACAAGGGCAGGTAGATGCCTTATACTTTTATCTCTCTGACCAACCAGAGAAGGTTCTCCACTTGTAAGTATGCAGGATTAGAATGGACCCATCCAGATAACCCAGAATAATCTCTCCATCTCAAGGTCCTTAATTTAACCACATCTGCAAAATCATTTTTTCCGTATAAGGTAGCATGTTCACAGGTTCTAGGGATTATGGAATGGATGTCTTTGTAGGGTCATTATTTTGCCTATCACAATGAGATAATATATATCTCATGACATATCTGGCACACAATTAATGCTGGATAAATATTATTTTCCCTTTTTATTGTTTAAAATAGGTACTGAATGATAAAAGGACAATGGACAACAATTCAGCTGTGCCAAGGAGATAGATGACCAAATCTGAGAAAACTATACATAAAAACTTAAAATACAAACACTGTTATTCTTCCAGAGTAATTCCTGCTGTGGCATATTAGTACAGCTGTGTAACCTTCTGTTTGCCAGATAAGCATCTTGGCATTAAGCAGTTGAAGTATACTCACTGCCAGCCATAAGCAGCTCATCTTTCCTTTGGCCTAGCAGCCAAAGCATCTCAGCGACATTTGGATAAAGTTTGTTTTTGCAATCTGAACATCATAGTCCTTTACCTAAAAACAAAGAGACACCAGAGACAGTGATAGAGGAAGACAATATTGTCACTATTCTGAGAAGTAGACTCTTAGCTCTGTTCTCTGTGATGAATGAGATTTTTCCTTCATTTATTAACATCAGTGTCTATAACTTCTGAGTCTCTGGTGCTTGATGTGTACCCATAGCTTTCAGGATAGTGGACACAATAGTGTTTAGGGAGCAAAGACATTATCCACATAGTTGCTAACTTCCGTATTATGAAGTATGAAGTCATTTCTAATTTCTCTCTTGCATCTCTGCTACACACACACACACACACACACACACACACACACACATCAATGCTTTCTTCCAAATAGCTGGTGCAATGGCAAGAAATTTATTACTTGACAACTTTTGTGATTAAAAGATGATTGAATGGCAGTAAGGTATTAAATGTTAAGTACCTTAAAAACAGCAATCATTATCATCATCACCACCATTGTAAATAAGTCTCTGTTAATAAATTAAAATAAATGTTTTGCTTAACAGGAAAATAAAATGTGGTCTCATTGGTGGAGACCAGAGCCGAAGAAAATCACTTTATTAATGACATTGGAAATGTCAATTTCTCCCTTAGGATTATCTTTTCTCTTCTGTAACCACCGTGACTTTTTGCCTAAGGGAATTAAATCTGAAATTAGGACTAGTCATTTTGTTTCTCTGATCAAAAAAGGCAATTACAGACTTTCTGAATTAAAAATAATTCTTGATGTTTTAAAAGCAATTCTTGCCCTAGATGAGCTAGGATTTCAGTCTAATGCCACCCAAATTTCAGTAAACTAATTGCATTGTCAAAAATGAGTACAAAAGAAATGATGTTTCCCCTATTTTGTGGACATTTTTCTAACTGTCTCTAAAAACTTGGTCAATATTTGCCAATTTAAAAATACGGTCCTCCCTCTGTATGCTGCGGGGAATTGATTCCAACAGCCCATACCACTTCCTCCCCCGCAAACGCAGGTAGCAAAATCTGTGGATGCTCGAGTCCCTCATATAAAATGTGTCATACAGTCAGCCCTCCATATCTGTGGGTTAGATATGTTCCTGAGAAGATCCAAAGAGATAAGCATGGAGTTTCTGTATCTCTGAGACTTAGAGTTGGGCACATAGACTCTTTCTAGGTGGGGCTTAGGAAGAGAATTGTGTATTTACCTTGCACACCTGACAGTACAAGGACCAGGCTTGTTTTATTTAGTGGGAAAAGAGTGTGTAGCGAGGGGTGAATTGACCTGGAGGAATTGATAGCGGCAGTTCAAGTACTGTTTGCCTCTGAAATCCTTGCTGCTGTTGACATCTCTCCTTTGTTGTCAGTCTCTAAAATAAATTAAAGAGTTTGTTCCCTCGAGAAAAGAAAGCTGTAATTCATGCTTCATGTAAGTCAGCAAAAAAGTTTCTGCCAAAGGCTGAGTATGTGAAATACCGCAGTAGAAAGACCTAAATCAATAAAGAAGAAAAAGTTAAAAACAAATATATAATAATAATAAAAGAAAAATTTAAATATATCTGGCAATGCCATATTTTACTGTAAGAGTCAAGTTAAAGGTTGAAACAGAGCTTATAAGAGAGGTATGTTCTATGGTACCCATTAATTTTTTCAGTTGATTATTTACAAGATACTTTTAATAAGAGATGGGTAAGATCAGAGAAAAGGAAGCAAATAAAAATTACCTACACTTCTAGTATTAGTACAAATTATCATTTGTATTTTGGCATATTCACCTTGTTCATTTCTTTGCAAATTATTATAATTTTGTTTGTAAATTTTCCTTTTACTGTGATTTCAAATGTGCAGAATATTTCCTGATATTTTAAACCAGATTTAGCAAGTGTTAAACTTTGCCTCATTTGCTGTGTCATCTTCTCTCTTCACACGTTTGCACACGTACAGGCGCACACACATCTATTTATGCATTATTGTCTGCAGCCACATTCCTAGGTAAGCATATTTTTTTTCTCAATCATTTGAGATCCAGTGGGAGGTATCATATCTCTACCCCTAAATACCTATAAAATAAAAAACTGAGCATTGTTACAATACATTATCTAATCTACAGTACATATTTAAATGTTGCCAATTGTCCCAGTAATGTATTTTACAGTTTTCCTTCCCTCAGCAAGGCATATAAACTAGATCACATCTTGCATGTATTGTACTTATCATGTCTAGTTCATCTCCATTAATCTGCAAAACATCCTCAGCATTTCTGTCTTTCTTGACTTTGACATTTTTAAGAGAACAGGTAGTCATCATCATAATAATATAAATATAGAATGTTCTGCACTTTGAGTGTTTTTGGTGTTTCCTCATGATTTGATTTGGGTTTTGCATTATTGTTTTGCAAGAATACCACAAGAATGATGCTGTGCCCTTCTCACTTCTCATACCAGGAGGCACATGGTGTCAGTTTGTTCCAGTACTGATAACATGAACTTCGGTCACGTGATTAGGTGGTGTTTGCAACGATTCTCCACTATAAATTATTTTCCCATTTACAATGAATCTATAACTTGTGGGTAGGCACCTGAAGACTATGTAAATATCTTAATCTTCATCAACCTCACACTTTAAATTTAGCAAACATTAATGATGATTTCTAACTCTATCATTTCTTCTATATTTATTAGTTGGCATTCTATTGATAGAGGTTTCTTATCTCCCCCATCTGTTATTGATTAGTTTATTCATATATATTCATATAGATTCATGGGTTTCTATTTTATTCAAAGTTACTTATTATTACTGTATTTTTTTTTTTTTTTTTGGCGGTACGCGGGCCTCTCACTGCCGTGGCCTCTCCCGTTGCGGAGCACAGGCTCCGGACGTGCAGGCTCAGCGGCCATGGCTCACGAGCCCAGCCGCTCCGTGGCATGTGGGATCTTCCCGGACCGGGGCACGAACCCGTGTCCCCTGCATCGGCAGGCGGACTCTCAACCACTGCGCCACCAGGGAAGCCCTGTTACTGTATTATTGTTGTTCTGCTCAAGTTGCCTTAGATTTGGCCAGTGGGAACTTTTACAGTCTTTTTGCTCACCTCCATGATTTATTAAGCATTCCTTTAATGTGGTGAAAATGTTCCAGACCCATGTTGGATTTTCTCTGCCCCAGGTCTTTAGTATTAGTATTTGGTAGTAGTATTTACTTCAATGGGTCCTGTTTCCTTTTACTAGAGAATGACATTTGAAACTAAGTTCTGGGGAATAAATGTATTCATTGTTACTGGTGTGTCATTTCCTCTAGGCCACTCAGCAGACAGAGCTAGAAAATATATGCATATACACACACACACACACACCCCTATACATTTACAGGTGTACATATCTATTCCTCTATTTATCTGTGTAATAACTGAGTTCATATCAATTCCAGTGCAACACCACAGGGGACATTCTAGTTTTCCCCCTTTCCATATTTGTAACTCCTATTGCCAAATAGTGAGAAAACTGGCTCTTGTTTTCATATATATGTATTTCTTCAATCCCAGAATCCAGAGAAAGTTGTTTCAAGGTTGTTGCAGGTTATTTTTATTAACAGAAAACCAATCAATCAATAAAATAAATCAGTTGAGTGTGAGTATGTATATACATACCATCACATTCACCCTTTTAAAGTATACAATTCAGTGGTTTTTAGTATATTCAGTATATATATAGTATATAAAGTTGTGTTACCACCATCACTATCTAATCCCAGAACATTCTCATCAACCTCCCTCCAAAATAATCCCATACTCCTTATAAGTGTTCTCCATTGCCCTTCTCCTAGTCCCTGGACAACATTAGTCTGCAGGTAAATAATAGTTCCATAATACACTAGGGGCAGCTCCAATTACTGCAGAAAGAATGAAACAGAAGAAAGAATGCTATTTATGCTCTTGAAAATGCAGAGGCTTCTTGAAGAGCCCACGAGAGAGGAGTGGGATCTAGCTAGGTCACATGTTTCAACTGCACCCCAAACAGCTCCTGTGAAGGAAGTAAAGACAAAGACGCTAAGCTTCCTTAGGGGCAGGTTTCACAAGCTGAAGCAATTCCATAGTAAAGGTAGTCACTGTGAGGTAGAAACAAAAAACCTACTCTTTAGGTTTGAATAAGTGCAGCTCTGAGGTAGTGAATTTCTGAATGTTTTAGGAAGACAGCAATGCCTCAAATACTATTTCCTAAAATAGGAGACAGGATGTCTCTAGGGATTCAGGTATGATGAATGCATAGTGCCAGGACAGCCCTGATGGATTTGGATTTCACTGGGTAGCCATTTTAATGGTTAAATCTAAAGCAAAATTGGAACAGAGAGGTTGGAGATACTCAGTGGGAAGCACACTTCTTCCCCACACCTGATATTTCCTTCCAGATGGAGAAAGTTCCACTAGGTTGACGTCCCTGTGCACCCTTCTTCCCCGCATTTAATCATCCCAGGGACAAAGGAATACATTAGTTGGTGAATTTTGGACTAGGGAACTGGCATGCATGTTTCTTTGCTCCCCGAGAGCAGTCTTGTCCATAAAACAAGAATTCTGCTTTTCTCTTTCATGCTGTGAGTGTTTCAGAAACAATTTCTGCCTTATGTAGCGCTCTGTACTAGTTCTGTGCTGGTTGTGACTTGTCTAATTCTGAGAGTCAGTATTCGGAGTATGTTGCTTTAAAGATATAAGCCACATTCTTTTTTTTTTTTTTTTTTTTTTTGCGGTACGCGGGCCTCTCACTGTTGCGGCTTCTCCCGTTGCGGAGCGCAGGCTCCGGACGCGCAGGCTCAGCGGCCATGGCTCACGGGCCCAGCCGCTCCGCGGCATGTGGGATCCTCCCGGACCGGGGCATGAACCCGCGTCCCCTGCATCGGCAGGCGGACTCTCAGCCACTGCGCCCTCAGGGAAGAGCCCTAAGCCACATTCTTCACATTTAATTATTCTTAGCTGGTTCTTTTTTTCGCATTTCTCAATTGGTTCAGTTCTTTTGTAGAGATGAGATTTTGTTATTGGACCACCTAAATCCTGTTTTCACTTGCTAACATCCCAATGCTGCATTCTCTGAAGCTTAGGTTACTGTGATATCTCAACCTAATCTTATTTACTTCTTATTTTTTAGAATTATGCCGAAAATTCTTATCCCATTATTTATTAAGGCGACTGTATGTCTCTATGTTAATGATATAAAATACTTTATCATTGTAATGCTTTTGGTGCAGTGCTAAAAATCTGCAGTGTGACATTGTTGAAACTGAAACTCCCACCTGGTTTATGTTGTTGTTTGGCTGTGTGTGAAAATAGAAATATTATAATATTAAAAATAATTTTTATTTCTTCTTTATACAACTACCATTAAATTTCTTTGGTTTTCGTTTCACTTATATTTCATCCTAAGT
The DNA here is from genome assembly GCF_964270905.1 of Leucopleurus acutus. NCBI lineage: Eukaryota > Metazoa > Chordata > Mammalia > Artiodactyla > Delphinidae > Leucopleurus > Leucopleurus acutus. Next base: position 59,893,456 of record NC_139154.1, read on the forward strand.
TATGAAACATGCTTATGTGGGGTTTTCATTCAATACACTAAAATCTTTTCTTGTGCTACATAATTTAAATCTAATTATATCCATGCATTTAAAACATTAATCACAGAAATTTGTCAGTGTAATATATTCTGCTCAAACTTCTGACTTATTTCTTTATTCTCTCCCTATGTCTCTGCTTTCATTTACTAATTATTTTCTAAAAATGGGGAAATGGTAGTGGTAGGCAGAGACACACAAAGATAGGGCTTCCTTTGCTTTTTATCAGTTTTATGGATTATATTCTAAAAACTGAATACTGAATATATTCTCAGGATAGTCTGTCAGCGTATGATTTTGATAAAATACCATTGTGTATAAAGCAAGATACACAAAATATTCAGCAATAGAAATAATGAGACTATTTCTTATTTTGAGAGAAATTTTAAAAGTTCTTGAGACCCTTGTAAGTCAATATACAGGAAGAGGCAAACTCATCCATGTAGATAAAATAGGCAAAATCATTTTGGAAAGCAATTTGGGTGCCTAGATTAAGATCCTTAAAAATATGCACACACTTTGTTCATTTCGGGAACATAATGCTAAATAAAGTGCTTTTAATTTTTTAAAGAAGACTTTATGCACAAAGACTTTTATAATAAAGAAATGTAGAACACCTGAGCTTTTTAACAAAAATAATGGTAAGATAAAGCATGATGTATAAACATAAGAGAATATATTAGCTATTAAATTATGTTAATGAGTCCAGTTTAATATGCAGGATACATAAGTCATAATAATAAAAGGAAATTATACATTCACTATGATGACAATATAAAACTGAAAAAATCCAAATCTATGAAATATAGAAATATTTAGAAGGAAATAAGACAAAATATTTATAGTGGCTGTCTTAGAAATATTGAATAAATATAATATTTTTCTTGAATTTTTAATTTTTCAATCACAATTTCAATGACTGTGGACTGTCATGTGAATAACATTCATAATAAAACCCTTTTTATTTTAAAATTTAATGTACAAATAATAGTAAATGTACAGATATCAAAATGACTATGTATGTAATTTCTTGGATTGAGTTAATCCATGAAGCCTCACAGTGGAGTTAAATTTAACTTAAATTCTGGAAGTGGAGAGAGATACAGAGGGCTAAAAAAAAAAAAATTAAGTTCTTATTTGATGCTTGTTTAGTAGGTGTTGCTCATAGAAGCATGAGGGAAACAGTATGGATTCACTAGCTCCATTCTTCCATGTGGATTTTTAAAAAATTACTCTGCAACTCAGGAATCTTTCTAGTTGTAACTATAAGTTTTTATTTGCCTCTGTAAAATCTTGCTTATACCCTTTACATGTATTTTTTTCTCTTGCTTTGTATGCCATCTTTTCTGTTAAATTCATTTTTCCCTTGAGGATTTGATTAGTCAGCCCCTTAGAGAAAGAATTGAAATAGTAAATAAAGGCGTCTTGAGATCCGAAAGGGGGTGGTTTACATTAATAAGAATTCTCTTTCCTACCGTATGTGGAGGTGAGAATAATATTCTTAAGTGCTGTAACTTCTAAAGCACTGCCTAACACAAATAATAAATACAAATATTACAATAGTGTATGAACTGTTGAAGAAAGTACTCTGTATTCTCAAACTCTAGAGGTAATCTTTACATGATGTTGTAATCCTATATGATAAAGTGTGTATGTATGCACTGCTATATATGATACATATCATTATATTTAATTTATAATATCAACATTATTACAGCATACATACTCTTCTCTAAAACATATTTTATTAAATATTTCATGTTTTTTTCCTCAAGTCAAAGTACGTAGGGCATCTTCATCCTCCTTAAAAATTATATTGTGTACTATTATGAGAACGAGCCATAATTAGTTTTCTTTAATTTTTATTGATGATCATTTAGATTATCTTGCAATCACTGTCCTTGTATATATACCTTTGCTCTGATTATATTTGCAAAGCAGGAGCATTAAATATAATTGGGATGTGGTTATTACTGAGTTAAGCTTGTGTTATACAAGTAAAGGGTAGGCAGTATATCCAGTGACAGTAGAGATAGGGCAATACAAATTGATCTGTCTTTAGAATTGCCCTTACAGGAATTAGATTGTGAGAGAATGGTCCAATCAGAGAACTAAGAAATATTACTGTGATCATCAATCAAGAGAATAATGGTCATGATTATGATGATAAATTTTATTAAAAGCTTATGATGTGCCAGTGAATAAGTTAAACCATCGTACATAATTCCTACAAAAACCCTATTAAGAAAATAATACTATTATGCCCATTTTGCAAATGAAGAAATTAAGGTAAGTTAATTCGACACAGGTCACATAGTGGAATCTATTTTCATAGCAAGAATTCAGTTTCATCATATATAATCCCATGAACAAGTGTACCAGTAAAAGTAGAGAGAACAATGAAGAGAAATATCTGCACCCCAAGTCCTTGTTGAAGTTGGCCTCTAGCTATTGAAATGACTCTGGTTACAACCGTAGTGAGTGACAGTGTGAGAAATGAAAAAACGCCAGGCATTGTGTCAGGACCACTCAGTCTTTTCACCTCCACAAACTCCTAATTCAAGGTGATATTTTGCTGTTTAAATGAGCTTAAGTATATTCAAATACTTCGTAGTCTATAAAATGGGGAAGTGAGAAAATGATGAGATTGTGATGATTATGTGTGTTAATTATTATGAGTTTCATTCATTTCAGTTAGAAAATCATAGATGTCCAAGAAGATAAAGGACAGTTGAGCCAGTTAATTATATCAAAGTGTTCCATGATAAAGTCTCTTACTTACATCTGAGTACATAAAGGCTGAAACAGAAAGGAAGTGGGAGAAAACCTATAGAGGAACTGAATCACTACTCTTTCTTTAATTTCTTTAATTTTGCTACTATCCAATGATGGCTTCTTTAGATTAGATCGCGTACTATTTTGGCCACTTGAACAATTTTGCAGTGGACCAATAGTGACTGAAATCAGTTTTAAAAAGCAAAACTCATGTATTATAAACTTCCAGGACAACCACTTAGATATTAAATCAAAACATTTGCTTCACTGTTGATTTCATTTTTCTCTCTTATCTTCCACAGTGGTAGGGTCAAGGTTAGCTGATTTTTTACCTCGAAAGTCTCACTTAAATCTGTCCCTTCTTTTCTACCATGCTTAAGAATTCCAGTGGCTTCCCTGGTGGTGTAGTGGTTAAGAGTCTGCCTGCCAGTGCAGGGGACAAGGGTACGAGCCCTGGTCCGGGAAGATCACACATGCTGCGGAGCAACTAAGCCCGCGAGCCACAACTACTGAGCCCGCGTGCTGCAACTACTGAAGCCCGCACACCTCGAGTCTGCGCTCTGCAACAAGAGAAGCCACCGCAATGAGAAGCCCACACACTGTAACGAAGAGTAGTTCCCGCTCGCTGCAACTAGAGAAAGCCCGCGTGCACCAGAATTCCACATTGATGACAGAAGATGAAAAGTATTCTCCCTCTCTGGGGTGGGACCCAGGGAAACCAGATAATTTACAATGAGGTAGAAATGAGGCAAAGGACTTGTTTCCTAATTAAGGAACATGAGGGTTGAAGTTGGTAAGAGAGGGATTTGAGGGAAGATCAGAAAGAAGCTTTCCTGATCAACATCCCAGACCCCCCGTCCCATGGTTCCCAGGTAAGGAAGTGGCAACGAGCCAAAAAGGTGGTAGGCATGAACTTCTATGAAGTTAACATGTTTCAGATTCTCAATACTTGTTGCTCATTACAATTAATATTATCTTTATATGACTCTTTATAAGGATACATCTGGTTTAAAGGCCCTCAGAAGAGAATTTGTCTTGGGGTGTGGGCAGAAGGGATATGGGTGTAGCTATAAAACAGCAACATGAAAAAAAAAAGGGACTTCCCTGGCTGTCCAGTGGTTGCAACTCTGCGCTCCTGCTGTGGGGGTCACAGGCTTGATCCCTGGTTGGCGAACTGGGATCCCATGTACCGTGAGGCATGGCCAAAAAATAAAAACAGAGCACCATGAGTGATCCTGGTGGTGATGTAAATTGTCTGCATGTTGACGGTATCGTGTCAGTGTCTCGGTTGTGATATTTAACTGTTGTTTTGCAAGATGTTGTCAATGGGGATACAAAGTATCTATATGTTTTCTTACAACTGCATGTGAACCTATAACTGTCCCAAAATATTCAAAAAAAAAGAAGAGAGTTTGTCTTGGAATGTGAAGCTCTCTCTCTCTCTCTGTCTCCACATATATCTCTATATTCATCTCTATATCTATCTATGTATCTATGTAAGTATCTATCTGTGTATGTATGTATGTATGTATCTGGTTATTTTTTGTTGTTTTTCTTATTTTATTTATTTTTTGATGCTGCTTTTATAGTGATAAATATGTTGCTACTTTGAGCTGTAATTTTTTAAAGCTAACGAATAAGGGGTAACATCAAAATAACTGATGAGAGCAAAGTAAGTAATCACCCTTATTCTTTGGCTCATTTCCCTAGTCTTAGCACAGAAAGCAAGCCCTTTAAAGGATAAGTAAAAACATTATGAGTAGAGGAAACTTTCCATAGACTCTCTCCTAATTGGCCACATTTTATCTGTTGGCTATTTATATTTCTACCCACTGTAGCATCAGGAAACTGAAGCTTGGGGAAAACGAATGCTTTAGAAATGCATTTGGGGCTCACTCAAACTTGATTTTATACATGGAAATGTTGGCCGATTTATCAGATAAGGGCAAGTTAATACCACTACCAAAATTATAAAAACAGCAACCTCCAACAACTGATACTGTATATTTTCCACTTTTATAAAAATATAGTTTTACCTATAAATATTTAGTTGTGTCTGGAAGAAATCATTGGGAATGACTGCTTAACTGGATTTTTCTCTGGTTGGAGAAGTAAGCTTTTCCAAAGTGTGTGGACCTTCTTTGAGCTGCCATGGCTACGTCTGACATTCCTTTTTATGTGCCTGTCAAGTTTTCTTCAAGGAGCTTAGGAGTGCTTGCTGGGAGAGTATACATGGGAGTGGCGGCAAAGAAAAGACATAAAGAGAGGGAAATAGGGGAAGGTGGAGAAGGAAGAAAAATCTGTGTCTTAAACATTCTCACAACTATTTCATTGGAATTACTTTTCAGATGAAAATTTGTAATTGAAATACAGAACCATCTCAATTATCTTTGGTTTTAGTGTTTTTGGTTAATTTAAATTATCCTGGAAAGAATTTTAAACTTTAAGAATACTACTGATTATTTTAAATATCTTTTTCTTTAGATATACAAAAGTAGCAGTTAAATATCCTAATTGTTCAGGTTGAGTCTATGAATCCCATTGACTCTATTTTCCTGTTTAGTATACTCCTAAAGGTATTAGGACAATCATCTGCTCGCTCTTTCTACCCCTTTCATTGCCCAAGAAGGATACTCATTTCCACCCTATTTGTTCTCTTTGCACTGTCATTAGACCTTGACTGGAGTTCTAGCAGGGCATGACCAAGGTTAGGAGATGCTTAGACAACACCACAGCAGCAGCTCTATGCATACCAGGCAATCCACCGAGAGATAATACCTCTTTCATCTAGGAACATAGGGACCTGATAAGACTGTCAACTAGAGAGTGTGATACAAGGTATAGGGCATTCCAGTTCCACAAGAAAAGTAATGTGATTTACCATGAGGCAATAAAATAGGTCCATGGTAATCTTTTGACTGTATCTCTTTACTATAATAACTATTAGGTATCTGTTTCTAGCCCAAATGAGAATAGAAAAGATGTAATTCTATGCCATCACTGTAAGCTGTTTTGTATATTAAAAATGAAGATAGAGCTCAAAAAAGAAGAGCCACAGCTCTGTTCATACACCTTACTTGTAGACACTCCTCTATTTGTGCTCCCTAGAAAACAGAAGGTCATGTGATTGAAAGAATTAAAAAAGAGAGTGAGAGACATTAAGGAAGAGAATAAACTCAGGGACAAAGGACAGAGAAACATGGAAGGGTAATTTCTGAGAATTACTTAATTTTATACTGAGTAGAAATAAAGGGATTTTACTGAAAGATATTTTTAACTCATGTCTTACTCTTAGAGCTCTGAGAATTTCATTTTCTTTGACTTGGAAAAAGACCCATTAGTTAATTTGGGGCATAGTAAGGAGAAGAATTCTCTAAAAAATAAGTCTGCATGTAAACCTATTGAATAGCCAGAATTTGGAGTACTGACAACACCAAACACTAGCGAGGAAGTGGAGCAACAGGAACTCCTGTTCGCTGCTGGGGGAAATGCAAAATGGTGCAGCTGCTTTGGAAGACAGTTTGGTGGTTTCTCCCAAATTTGAATATACTCGTACCATAAAATTTAAGAATGATATTCCTTGATATTTACCTGAAGGAGGTAAAAACTTATGTCCACACAAACACATGTATATGGACGTTAATAGCAGCTTTATTCATAATTACTAAAACTTAAAATCAACCATTAGTCCTTCAGTAGGTGAATGGATACATAGGCTGTAGTACATCCAGGTAATGGACTACTATTCCATACTAAAGAGAAATGAACTATCAAGCCATGAGAAGTTGTGGAGGCATTTTAACCTCATATTACTAAGCAAAAAGACAGCATACTCTATGATACCAACTATATGACACTCTGGAAAAGACAAAACTATGGAGACATTAAACTGATCTCTTGGTCTCCAGGGGTGAGGGTGGGGAGAAAGGATGAATAAGGAAAAACCCAGAAAATTTTTAGGGCAATGTAAATGCTTTGCATAATATTAAAATTATGGCTATATATCATTATACATTTGTCCAAATCTATAGAATGTACCACAGCAAGAGTGAATCAGAATGGAAACTATGGACCTTGGGTGATTGTGATGTGTCAATACAGCTTCATATTTGGTAGCAGTGCAGCCTGGTGCTAATAATCAGGAGACTATGCAGGTATGGAGTCAGAGGGGATACGGAAATCTTCTGTATCATTTAATTTTGTTGTGAATTTAAACTGTTCTGAAAAATAAAGTCTTAAGAAGATAGGCCTATGTATATACCTTTGATACAAGAGTGGTCTTTTTTTTTTTTTTTTTTTGCGGTATGTGGGCCTCTCACTGTTGTGGCCTCTCCCGCTGCGGAGCACAGGCTCCGGACGTGCAGGCTCAGCGGCCATGGCTCACGGGCCCAGCCGCTCCACGGCATGTGGGATCTTCCTGGACCGGGGCACGAACCCGTGTCCCCTGCATCGGCAGGCGGACTCTCAACCACTGAGCCACCAGGGAAGCCCCAGCAGTCTTATATTGATGGGGCTTTGGGGAATGGGAGTGAGGGTCCAGTCCTGGTTAGAATTGGTGCCAGAAAAAGAATGGCCACTGTAAGAGTTGAAACAAGAGGTCCAGAGCGACCAAC